>NC_070589.1:19071839-20356839 GCF_027409825.1 Scomber japonicus | reverse complement strand
AAGAGTTCAGACTGGTGGTGGAAACATGTTGCTGTACCTAAATGTTACACGGTATACTTTTTATTTCACTGAAAAGTTCCTCTGACAAGTTAAACAAAATGAAAATGATAATACAAATTACTCATCTTTTCATTTCCATAATTTCAAATGTTGTTACTAGCTTATGTACAGGGTTGGGAAGGTTAGTTTGGACATGTAAGAAGTTACAGATTACTTACTACCCTATTTAAAATGTAGTAAGTAACTTAACTATTTTAATTAATTAATCAAAGTAATGTAACTTGTTATTTCATTACTTTTTGATTACTTTTCTATTTCTCTAACAAATGTTTTCAGCTGCTGGGGTAAGTGTACTTGTTAAGCCCACCAACATCTAAGTTCAGGTGTTTTTCATGGATAGCCTACTAACATGGTTAATAAGGGAAATCATTTCTTATAAAGCAAGGTTTATCTTGCATTTGAAAATGTATGCAGTAGTTCATGTAGATTTTGGATTATAAAATAAAGGTATTTTATGAAAAAAGTCTGGTATTGGCTTAAATGGTACTGTGACATCGTTTAAGCCCACGTAATGATTTATTTACAAAATATTAAAAATGATTGATTTCAAAGAATTTAAAAACAGCAATATATGTTTTCAGTAACATGTTAAATACAAGGAAAATAGGGGGGGGAAACTCTCCTCCTGATCAAAATCTTAAAAGTCTGACTTCAGATGTAATCCCCTTTGTAACCATCAACATTTTCATGAGTAACTGTAATTTAATTACATTTTTCCCTCAGTAAGTGTAACAGACTGCAGTTACATTTACTTTACAATTAAATCACGTAACGCTATTACATGTAACTAGTTACCACCAACAGTGGTTAACAGTCTACAGAAATTAATTAATTAATAAGCCTATTCTATTCTGTTCTATTCTATTCTATTCTATTTGAATGCCTGTGTTTAGTCTATAGAAATATATTCTATTCAATTCTATCTATTATAATATAATTGAATAGAATACGATAGAATATTCTGTAATTAACATCACTCATTATAATATTACATTGAGTAAATTGTCTTAGTCCTGAACCATAATATGTTTATGCTATATTATTATATGCAGAGCAGTGTACTCTACTCAGCAGGGCTTGATTAATTCACCAGAGGGTCCTGGGGCAAAAGTGAGCTGTCGGGCCTCTCTTCAGCTAACCACTTACCCTGTCTCTGTATTATAACTGTAAAAAATAATAATTAAAGTTGCAAGCACTCTTGGCCCTTGCACATTGGAGCATGTAACAGTCAAAGTGCTATCATTGTGGATCAACATGATGCAATTACCAGAGGGCAACTGTTGAACATATACATTTTCATGACTAATGGATATTGCATGTAGGAGACACTTCCTGTGTCCAGTATATGGTGCTTGGAAACACACATTAAATGTAAATTATGTTGCTGCATATCAAATGTAGATGTTATGTAAACAAAGGAAGTTTGGAACATAAGGCTTCACTTCCTGTCAACAGTAGGTGGTGCTATATAATTAACTACCACCTAATGTAGCAATACATTTAGTGAGAGTCCCCTGACATGGTCATGAATATCAGATGTTGCACGTAGGAATTAAATATCATTGCCTGTGTCCATTAAGTGTCGCTAGAGAACACTCAATGAACATGTTGCCATGTATCATGTGAGGACCACACAAGGTCAATTTCATGTTTTTGTCACATAAGTGGTACTATGATTATGACTCAATATGTGCATACAGATGTCTTCACTCCTGGACTCTTATGCAGCATATGAAAGTTCGGGTAGATTGGACAATGTAAAGTAAAATTACAACAGGTTCCTCTGTCACTTTAAAGTGTTGCACTTTGGATTTGTGGATGTTTTGAGATTTCACTAGTTAGATTTGAGGTGGACCTGTTCAATCCATGGGTTTACAAAAGCTCCATACCTGTAGTGCCTCAAATGTTGTGTTGTCACATGACCTATATAACATTATCATGTATAGTATCGACTATTCCTTCACAATTTAATGTCATTAGTCTAAGGGTTATACCAACAGAATTACAAATTAATTCAATAAACCCTCAAGGTGGAGTTCAAAAAAGTTTGTTTAAAATATGGAAAAAATGTCTGAAATGATAAGAATAATGTGTGTAATTTTAAATATCGGAGCAACTTTATTCTGACTAGTTTGGGTGCGCTGTGGAACCCACTGAAACCACATGCAGTCGGTTGCTGTATATTTTGCCAGTCTTCACGGGTTCTGACGTGTGACTGGTTTCATGTGTTTCCAAGCATGCCTAGCATTTCATGGCAAATAATAAATAAATAAAACTCAAAAGCTTCATAATTGGCATCATCAAGATCTTACAACTTAGCTTACCAAATTTTAGGTGGATCTGGTTAACCTGCTAATAGTCTGTTAAAGTGTAGGACCTATAACTTCCTATTGCCAGTAAGTGGATACATACATATATACCTGGGGCCTGTAGGCCTGATGAAGCCCCAGGGCAGTTGCAGGCTTGCTGTCATCTTCCATTAATCCATGGGATACCATTGTTGATCAAACTGGTTCTGGGCCTAAATTAAATAACTTTATGCCATTCTATTCCATATTATGAAAAAAAAATGTTTCTATATAGGCTACTGTCTGTCAGTCTGTTTGTTTGTCTCAATATAGTGAAAGGAAGGGGAAAAGGGAAGAAAGAAAATTAATTACTAATAAACTGTGTGTATTTATGTAAGAGTCATGGTTGGTCAAACTTTTAAATAATCATAATCTTTTGTTCCCTTTTTCAGCAAGGCTCTTGTTGTGTGCTGCTGTTTATTACGCATGTCACCCAATAGGGGGCGACGTTCTACAATGTATGGTAAAAAGTCAATAGTATCCAGAAACTTGAAAAAAGCCCATGATCTTGACTTTTACAGGGTTTATTGAACCTGCTGTCAAGTGCTTCCCAGGGAATGTCTGTCAGTCTATTTTTATATCAGGTTAACGGCTGAGGGTGTACTCTACTTTTTGTAAATACTGATGATAATGGTTTGTGCAACCTAGTCAATATGAAGGCTGTTGAATATAATGCAGATCTGCCAACAGAGGGAGATATTTGAACCTGAAACCTATAGTTGGAGAAATCAGGTAGAGAATCAGGTATAAGCCTATGGGCCTATATCTAAAAATTAAATGATAATATTTTTGTTATAGCTATAAAGTATACATGTATGCATCTTTGAATCGTGTTTACAGTCCACAGAAATGATTCAACCTGTAATAATCCCTTGTGTATATTTCTGAAGCTTATTGTGTTGCTATTCAGTGTAAGTACATTGAGAGCCACTAAACCATAGTCAAATTCCTTGTATGTATAAACGCACTTGGCCAATAAAGATATATGTATGTGTATGCATGCATTAAGGGTATGTATGCATGTATGTATGTATGCATGCATGTATGTATGTATGTATGTATGTAAATAATTGCGTATGTACTATAATGTGTGCATGCATGTAATGTAGGCTACAATACATCAACAAATGAATGATCCATTCATTTTGCACATTTTGCAAAAGTTTGAAAGCATGTTTATTTTTCATGTTGTTTATTTATAATCAGTTACTTTAAACCATTTCCCAGCATTCAATTATTTTCCTCTTTTACCATTTTCTTTTGCCTCATCCATTGTGAGGTAGTCTATTTCTAGCATGTTTTTAAAATCAACTCCCAAAAAAGTGTAAGCTCATTCAAGCTGTTGTCGTGATGTGTTTACATTTGTAATGGATTTGTTTCGGGTGTCTTCCTTTGTGTTTTCCAGCCTCCCACTAGAGCAACAAGCTGATCTGAACAACTTCTTCCGTTCAAGTGAACCAAACGGTACGTACAGTAATTTCCTGACGTCACTTGGCGGCTCCGTCACTGTGCGCGGAGCGGCTGCAGAGCGGATCAGAGCCGAGTGGAGCAGCGGTGGTGGTGTTGCAGCAGCCGGGGACGCAAATTTAACTACAGACCCGATTCTGCATCGACATGACCCTGTAACGCATTTCCGCGTGGAAAAAAAGGTAAGCACGCATTGGGACTTTGTGTTTTTTGGTATCTTCGCGTCCACACACCTGTTAAAAATGCCGTACGAAGGCACAGTGGTGATCATGAACGGGATTACTTTGGTAGGGTTAACGCTCCCCGGGTCACTTCACGGCTGCTTGGTGACGATCCGTCAGCGAGGCTAAAACAGAGGCATAAAGTTTGTTTCATTATTTAATTTGCTCGCAAATTCAACCTGCTGGTAGGCAAAGTGTACCCGTTTTTATAAGAGGGGGTGTTTATGACATCAGGCAATAATCAATTAAAAGCTAAGGAAACTCTTTCTGTAAACCAGTGTGATTGCTCGGATACAATGGATGCATCTCTGGTGTTTAATGTTGATTTTAATGTATGTACTGTAATACATTTGCACAGACAATAACGCCTTGCCTAATGTCGTGGCTGTCAGCGATGCTCTGCCGTACTTGCGTGTGTAACCGTCTTATATCTAATAGTCAATTAGTCTTTTAATTAACGTATATTTCCGTGTCATGTCAGTGTCTGTGTGGCACTTTAGCCTTTTCAACCTGAGGCAGAAAAGCAGCCTAAAGAAATTAGATTATAGATCACCAGGCAATTAATTTATCTCATGAGTAATTAAAGAATCATAGATGTCCCGCCTCAAAGTGCAGTTAAGGTTAATCTGACTACAGTTTCATTTTACACTCCTGTTGCTTAATCATTGTTAATAAAGTCATGTCAAGTATATCTGGAACCAGGCTGAAAATGTACACGTTGGTCTGTTGAATACTGTTACAGTTGCCTAAGGCACAGTGTTGAAAACAGGCTTCAGCAGCTTAGATAAACTCACATCAGATAAGAGTGACCAGGAGATGTAGTTGGTGGTTTGTCATTGTAATTACAGGCAAACCAGTCTGTCTTGACTACATCTAATCTGCCATTCCTCATGTTTCATGTCCCAAAGGTTGCATTCCTCATGTCTCCCCAGCCCCCCTTTTTGTACTTTCAGAATGTCATTTACAGCTAATGACAATTACATGCACATCACAAGATCCTACAAACTACAACAGAGAATGTTCATTTAAGCAGATGCTGCTGTGCTGCATTTTTTTCTCAAACACTGTCTCTTTTAATGAAAGTAGCATTTATGGAGCAGTATTTTCTCCATGCATATAACAATTCACTTTTACAGTTTTACAATCGGAGACCACAGAATGTATGCAAGATTGGAAATATTGCTTAAAAGACAGATTTGTGATTCCTGATCACCCTGGTAATGTTCTGCAACTATGCATCCTATAAAACATTATTATCTATCACAGAGAAACATCCTTTGAAGTCACACAGGTAGACTACAAGTACCTGTATAGAATCGTGTGAGTACATGCTCTGTATGAGCCGTGCCAATTGTGAATTTTTTGGGTGGCCTGTCTCGTGTAGAGCACGCGCAGCCTCGTCACAGAGGGCAAGGGCCAGAGGGGTCAGGGGGCTCTGAACGCTGACCATCTGGCCCTTGGGGGGCTGGTTTCCTCACTGGCTGCCTTTGTTCCCTGCGAACAATTGGGACTTAATCTGGGAGGAGATAAGTAAAGCCCCCGTGACACCACTCCTGCACCCGGACAGGTTTCTCTCTTTAGCCTTGAAGGAGACATCTTCTTTCCTGTGCTGCTTTGTAAAGCTCTTGAGTTGGTTAGATTTGGTGGTGGGCATTGTCTTTTTGTGATTGTGGCATCTTAATTTTTTATTTTTCTGATAAGCTCCGGTAATACAGTTTACTGAGTTGGATATAGTTGTGAAAAAAAGAAAGCTTGATCATTAACATGTACCCAGAAACTAATCTATGAATAACCCATATGAACTAAGATGGGATACACAAACTACAAATGAAGAACATTATAGTTATGATTAATTTCTGTCCCCTCTCAAAATATGTTCCATTTAAAATAATGACACACCTTTTCAGCATGCTGAAAATACTGTTTTGTAAACCTTTTATCTTGCTATGATAATGGCTCCTCTCTATTTTTTGCCCAAGCTCTCATTGGTTTTATAGTGAAGAAAACCTGCTGTGAGGCAGAGGTCTTTCCAAAAAATGCAACATGACATTTATCACATGAAAAGTCAGACCAAGCTGTGGATAATTGACTATTCACATCCATTTGTACATGAGGCAATTGTCACCAGGGTAACAGATTGATTTATTTTCTCTTATTATTCTCCAGTTATCATTTTTGCTCTCCTTTTTCTGTTTATGCCTTCTGTCTGCTCAGTTTGTCCTTGATGCATCTGTTTATCTTGCAGCAGAAAATAGGATATGGCCATTTGACAGCCAGCTTTTTATTCACACGTTCTTTATTTTTTTCCTCTCTGTTATGACTAAGCAGTGTGTGATGGATCACTTGGATGTGTATTTTGTGTCATAACAAAAAGGCATACATAGTGATTGATTACCAATCCAGTCAATAACACAGAGGTTTCAGTTTCTTCTGTAGCCTCAGCCAGCTCTAGGAACATATCATTTCAATTATTGATCTATGAGGCAAAATCTTTTTACACTGAACACTCTCACAAATCATTTGCATTAGATCGCAAGCCAGACAGATGCTTCTCATGATCCTTTCAGAGGTACTTATTCGTGATGGGCTTTTCTGATCAGGAGTACAGATGGTATAAGGGATACAATCCCAACTAGAGGGATCAGTGCTATTGTTTCACACTTTTTTGACTGTGATGTGGCCACACCAAAAAGACAGGTGGTCCTTAAAGTAATCATCATTGTTCAAACTGCTAAGGCAGCAGTCAGCACCCGCTTTTAGAGTTCCCTTGTGCTCTATCTTTATGTGGACATGGATATTATTATGTCATTAATACGGATGACACACAGTGATCTGAGCAAAGCTAATTACTAAACAAATGTCTATACAAACTACAAAACAACATATAGATATTATGGATGCATGCTAGTACTTAGCAAGGTATTTTATTATATAAATGTTTGTTTATATAAACAGATAGAATTCAGCAGCAAGGTCTTCGTACTGTATATCAGACTGTTCAGTATCTATTTACAAGAAACATCAGAATTTAAAAAAGCATCCTACTGCTGATCTGCAGAGCTATATGTGTTGTGCATGGATGCTTGTAAAGTTTTACCTTGTCCTTTTTATTGAGGGTCAAGAATGCTAGGAACACTGTGTCCAAATGAAAGCGAAAAAATATTCACTGACTGTAATGCCAGTATCAGCGTTGGACGTTTTATTTTATCCATCAGTTAATTGAGGTTCATGTAGCTGGGGCTTGACTTATCTGCTGTGATTCATTCATCCACGCTCTGACAATTGTTAGATATATTTATTATTCTTGCTTCGTGCTATTTTGTCCACATTATGGCCATAGAATAAAATGCTTCAAAATGTCTAAGGTGGTCATTTTCTCCTGCCTTGGCCTTTCAAGTGACCAAACCTCTTCAAAAATGCAGCATGAAAGATGAGGGAGGTAAAGCATAGATAAGGTCTTGAGAGGAGTAAGGGAGACTGAAAAGGGAAAGAGATGGGAGGCTAAAACAGATGTGGGAGTGATGAAGAATGAAACAAGGCAGCTGGATGCAGGCAGCAAGTGAGAAACAGGGCAACATTTTTAGCTTGGCAAGCCTCAGATTCAAGGCCGGCCGGTTTTAATGAACGAACAGAGGGAGATTGTGCAGGGTGCAGCGAAATGCAAAAGTAACTGTATATATACTGTATGAAGGTGTATGACACAGTCGACAATTGGATCATTAAAGCCAATCTCACAAAGGCCTGTGCCCCTCCCCCGGTTGAAAGGAGATGTCAAAGGTCTGTGACCTCTTCCATTTATGTGCATTGATCCCTCTGGTGGGGGTGGGGCCTCTTCCTTAAAGCCCCCTACCATCAGCTGTTATGTCTTATTTTCACTTACAGTAAGCAGGGCAGTTATTTTATTTCTTATATTTTAATGATTATTTATTTGTTTATTTTAATTTTAATTTTGATCCATTGTGTTTATTTGTCTTTACCTTCATTACACAGACTAGATTGACTTGATTTCTTTCAGTGTGCTCTTGGTTAGGGGTGAAATGATAAGTCAATTATTTAATAAGTCATTAAAGAAAATTAATTGACTCTGGTAAAATGTGAGGAACATTCACAAATAATTTCTATTCATAGACCAAACAGATTAATTGATAATGGAAAATAAATATTTAGTTGCAGCCCTGCTATTGACCCATAATCCAGAACTCAGCTGAGGAAGGAAAAGAAACAATATTTTAGATGTAAGACAGATTATGAAACAAAATTGACAAGTAAAAATAATTTTGTGTCCTCTTTATAAGCCTAATAATTGCTGTAACGTTCTAAAGTTGCAGTTTGATTCTATTATATACACATCCTTGTGCGATTTCTTGTGTAGTTAAAGCTATGATAAATATTCAGTCAAAGTATAGTGCATGCTAATTAGTATTTTAGATGGAGTTCATTTGAGTGTACAGTTGTAATGTATATTTCATTGAGCAAACAGCAGTGGTGAACCTCTCCGATGCAATCAAGAGAGCATTTTTATTTTTTCAATCTACGATTCATTGCAAAAGCTACAACACAGTATTTTCATCACAGACCCTTTCATTTTTGTTCTTTCTACTGAGATGTTGCACAGGTTCAAGCCTCATAACTCTGTTGACATACACAACAGCATTATCTGAGGATGCTGTAGCAGTTAATTTACTGTGTGACTTTATTCTGGGTAAATAACAGTCATTCCTTAAAAGTCTGACCATGAATTTGTGCTGTTGGGTGTGAGTCTCCTTCACACCCCGGTGTTTATGGCCTGCTCAGAAGTGAAAGGTTGTGTGGACAGACTCAGCTACAATGTGCCTTTCTTTCTCACAGCACCAGAATGTTAGCCTGGGTAAACCCATGCTCTCATTCCAGCAAGATTCTATTTTGCTCAGAAAGTTAGCATGGCCACCAAGACAAAATTTTCGCCTGAGATAGGGAGCCAATCACAGAATGGGGGGGCGGGCTCAAGGCGATGACGACCATAGAGCAACTCTGTTTACATCCAGCATGGCGGCCACAGAGTTACAGCAACCGGTCGAAGCAGCAGTAGATTGTGTGATAAATAAATTGGAAGGCAAGTTCACTAGAAAATAGAACAAAAACTTGAGCTACATGATTTTCCCTTCATAAAAAGGATGTGTTCGCACTGCTCCATACAGGCGTCTATAGTTGATATGATTGGCTGTAAGTTTGTCCAGTAGCGTACAGAAGTATTTAATCGACATTTTTTTACCCCGCATCAAATATGAGAAAATGAACGGTTTCTCACCAGACCCTACCTCAATCTCACATGAGATTGAGATGCTGTCTGGTATTAGCCAGGCTACCAGAATGTAGCTTTTAATGACAAATGAAAGGAAGTTGCAGTCAGGAAGGTAGGACATGCAATACATAGGAGTACAGCCAAAAAGGACTGGCCTGAACATCCTGCTCTTTGTTTACTAGGGGGGTTTTGGATGCTTATTGTGTGTGTGTGTGTGTGTGTGTGTGTGTGTGTGTGTGTGTGTGTGTGTGTGTGTGTGTGTGTGTGTGTGTGTGTGTGTGTGTGTGTGTACTGTCTGTGTCTGTACACTTCTAGATGGCACTTCCTGTTGTCCTGTTAGTTATCTCAGATTAAGACATGCAGGACAGGTTCTTATCTGTCAACACATACAGACTGACTAACCAACTGATTCAATAGCCTATAACCTTAGTCTATTGAAACCTTCCATCTCTGTAATATTCTATATTTATATGCTTATTCCTATTCATACAACTCATCATGGCACTTTAGCAAAATATTTTGCACAGGTATCTAAATAAAAAGCTAAAATAAACGCCAGAAGTGAAAGCCTCTTCTTCAGAGATCAAAGTTGAAATAACTCACTGAGAGAAATGAGTTGAACTTATCTAGACATGCCCCCACATCATCTGTCAGGGAGCGTGTCCATGGCAAAGTCAAAGGGTTGTCATTAAGCACAGGTGTGTGTGCATGCGTGTGTGTGTGTGTGCGTTTGTGTGCATGTGAGTGCACGTGTGTGTATTCGTGGGGGAGTAATGGCATGTCAAGGTGAAGGAGGAATTTCAGTCTTTTGTTCCTTGCATTGAACTCTTTGAATTAGCAGCAGCAATAAACAAACAAGCTTAATAATCCTGACACCAGACTGAGTCCTTGCATCTCGCATTGCATCACAGCAGGGTTAAGGCATGAAGTGCTTATCTCGAGTCTGCAGTGTTCCTCCATTTTTTAATATATTTTTTTAGATCAACCTCTTGGATTTTTGTGGGCTCCATTACAGCAGTGCAAGCTTGTGAAGAGTAAAGTGTGCATACGGCTCCATGGAGAGCACTTAGTAATAATATCCTCATTCTTGCCATTGAAACCTGGAAAGCATCCAGCTGAGAATCCCGTCTCGCACAGTTCTGTTATGGAACAGTGTGTTCTCACATGATGTTCCGCTGTATCCCCCCCCACACACACACACACACCCCACACTGCACAGATGCCAACCCCAGTGGAACAGTACCTCCAACAAGACATTACTGCTTGCATCTTTCATGTTGTTTTTAAAGAATACAGTCTGTGCTGTACAACTGGCTGCATCGATGCATAATAACCTGAAGGAAAGTTAATAGTTTTTAGGTTTAGGATTCCATTGTTTTGGCTTTTGCACACTTCTTTTTTTTTTCAAAGATAAACATTTGAATAACAGCATCAGTTTTCCATGTCTTCATTAATGTGTCAGTTAAACACACCTGGGATCATCCTCAGCGTTGAGTATTGTATTTTCACTGTGCTTCTTATCTGTAACAGACCCACTTAACATTTTCTGAATTGCTCTATTATTGAATACATTCTAACTGTAGTGGTATACTAAGATACTATGAGGGGGAAATGTGCTTTTGTGCAAAACAAAAAAGACAACTATTTACCACATATATGATACAAAATACTTCTACTTCTTTCAAAATATGCCTTTCTTTCCCACTCCTTCTGAGTTGTGTGGTGTTTTCAGTTTCTAATGTCTTTTGGGTTAAACAAAGGTGAGAATGAAAAAAGCAGTGGGCATAGCAAATAACCATTACTGCCAAATAGCAAATAACCATTACCGCCAAATAGACATTCTCTCTCTCTCTCTCTCTCTCTCTCTCTCTCTCTCTCTCTCTCTCTCTCTCTCTCTCTCTCTCTCTCTCTCTCTCTCTCTCTCTCTCTCTCTCTCTCTCTCTCTGTTCATATTGAAGCACAAGGTCACTGTGTGTTGATGCTGCCAGGGTTTGTGGGGGAGAGGGCTGTCTGTAGCAGAAGGCTTTTCCATAGGCTGTCACAGATTGTCCAAGGCTACGGTGACCAAGACCCAGCCCTCTGCTGCGAGGACTCAACGTTCCTCTGTGGCAGGGTGAGGTCATTCTCTCTCTATCTCTCCCTCACTCTCTATCTCTCTCTTTTCATTCTCTCTGTGTGAAGTTGTGCAATTTCACCTCAAGCACAAGCAGGAGGAAAATAAGGGGGAAAAAACACAGAGAAAGCATACTGTAGATTATGAAGAATCCCTTATGGATTTTCTATGTAGCTCTGTGACTTGCTGATAAAATCAATCGCATTTAAACGCACATTAGCATTTTCCATCAAACTAATTCAGTGAAGCCATATCTACCAGTTGTGAGATTAGCTGGGCATTTGTAACCTGTCAATTTAAACCATGACCAAGAAGAAAACAGAGCTGCTTGTAAGTGTGCTTTATAAGAAGCACGGCCACATATGGTTCATGCAACAGCCATGTAGTCTTTCATTTACTTCCATACAGAGCTGCAACAATTAGTGATTCATCGTTAATTTGAATAATTTTCCTTTTCATATTGGCTAGGCAATTGCATATCTTAACATTTTAGACTGTTATTAAAAAAAACTAACAATTTGACCTATGATTAATTGTGAATGCCATCGTTTGATGATGATGAATACAAATGATGGCGGTCACTAAATATTTTAATGAATAGGAAAATGAATGTTAATCATATGCTATGACCCTCCTAAGCACCTGATCTCAACCCAGTTGAATATTAAAAGAGGATTTTGGAGTGACTTTTTTGTTAACCCTCTCCACCACCATCATCTAAAGACACAAAATGAGGTAATATCTTCTGTAAGAACAGTGTTCATCTCTCCAGTAGGCCTCTCTCTCTCTCTCTCTCTCTCTCTCTCTCTCTCTCTCTCTCTCAACCCATGTTTTGGTGCAACAATAATAAGTAGGTACATTTTACTTTCAAAAATCCTCATTAACCCCATCACATAGGCAGAAAAGATATAAGGAACACATTTGAAGTTGAAACATTTTCTTTTTTTTATCGAATTTTCCAGATCTTTGCGCCTGAGTAGTTTATTAACCACCACTCCTGCCTGGTACGACATATTGTCTAAGCAGCCCTGTCTTACTGCCAGTTGGTAAAATATCCCGTCTCTTAGAGGGATCAGCACAAGATGAAGTTGCACTGGCCCTGAATAGGTTTACTGTCACTTTTTCTCATCAGCAAGGTTTGTGTGTGGGGTCAAGCCCTCAACAAAGGATGGCTCACGGCCCATTGTGCCATAAGACAAAAAGAGTCCTGCTGATGCTGTAGCTCTTGCTGCAGCAAGGACGACTGATGAGATTTAAGTGTGGGTCTTGTCACTGAGGGCAACTTGGTGCTTATTAATCGTGAGTGTGGGGGGTAAGGGTGAGGAGGGGCTTGTGTAACGGGGGTGGGGTGCTGCTGATGCAGCAGTGCCGCCTAGGGTCAGGAAGGGAGACATGATGGATACAGCTGATTGCCCGGTAAGGAAGTTTAGAGGGAAGGGGAGGAGGCTCCTTTCGTCAGGACATTGAGAAGCCTCTTTGTCACGGTGTCACTCAAATGGATTCAAGGTGGCCGAGACTTTTTTTTCAGGAAGGAAAAGAAAGGAGAGGTCCTATTGTGAAAGGTGGGTCTCTCTCTGGATGCCTGATAAACACAACAGACCTCTTTCTTATGTTCTCTCCATGAGAGCCCACTGCTCCTGCAAGGCTAAATTGAGTTAGTGTGTCATTTGTTTGAACATTTCAGGGAAGAAGGTTGAGTGGATCCACTGTCTTTGTATCAATGTCTTTTATATTCCTTTATTAACAAAAAAGATGTAAAGCACCAACATTTTTTAGTGAAGATCCTTATAAAGACAATATATGTCATTATCTTTCACATCTTTAACACCTATGGCTAAAAGGCTTGAGTATGGAAAACTAGTCAAGTACTTAAAGCAGGCATTGACTATGAGTCATGCTCATTTAAATTACATTTAACACTATTTTTATTTATTAAAAGTTATTTTTCAGCTGCATCATGTTGAGAGAAAATTGATAGTTCCTAATAGTTACCTAGAAAGATATTGGAAATTTGGGACTATGGGAAAAAAATTTTGGTACACTTTCAATTAAATAATTACAGTTAATTTCCAGCTTACAAGTCAACACTTATGAAGTTTCCAATAATAAATGAGCAATAATTAAATATTTACTTCCAAGAAACTTCCTGCAAGAAATTATTAGGAAAGTATGTTGAGAGGTGCCTCAGTGACCTAATGGTTAATTAATGTACCATATAACCACAGTTTGATTCCCAGCAAGACGACCCCTGTTTCATGTCACACACCCCTTTCCTTCCCATTGTCTTTTTCATCAAGATGACACATAAACCTCTTCTATTTACGAATGAAGGCTGCAAGATGTGGTTGAAAGACTTTTTAAAAAAATACTATTTTGTCACACATATTGTTTTGGTGTTAGCACTGTAGCTCAGGTATCATATTGGCAGAAAAATCAAAAAAAATGTGAATGACACCAAGCTGTTTTAGTGTGTTTACTGTTGGGTCATCACCTCAGTTTGATATGTAACGTGGAGGGAGGGTAGAGTGCAGCTCAGGTCAGCTCCTGGAAACGGAACCTGACCCTTCTGCTAAGTTCTGTCATCTGATAAGAGCCAATGTTTTGATAGTGCTGTCCCTCTCAATGTGATCCATGGCTCTCCGTTTACACCCCATTAATAAGGCTGTCTAAACAACAGTTTATGGCCAGGACAAGGCCTGGTCAACCATCATCAAAGATCTACTCTGGGATGAGCCATTAGGTGTGTGCCAGATGTTAGAAGAAGCTGAAAAAGCACACTAAATAGAAGTCCCAATTGGGAACATGACAAATGAGCAAATAAGTGATTTAATTTATCTAGCTTAATTTTTATGTCATGAGTTGAAGGATGTTTTTTTCCAGATTTAGAATAAAAATGTAAATTATTCGAAAATGGATTTCAATCAGTTAAAATCTTGCAACCGCTTTTTTTCTCCTTCCCTAATCTTGCCCTTTACCATTGACCGGTATTTGACCACAGCCAAGTGACAGGTTTACAGTATGAAATAGAACTCATAGTTGTCTTATACAATATGGCTTCACTGAATAAGTCCATAAATGCATTAGGGTCCTGTGTCTATCTCTGTTGTTCCGGCTTGGGTGAACTGGCGTTCAACCCGGCAGCGTTGTAAAATGCAGATTGGGTTCACTGACAGGGCTTCCATTTTATTACACAGTCATGAACAACATTGTAAACTGTCACTCATCCTTCACTTTCATTCACTTATTCTATCAGGGATAATGGCTGCGAAAGCAGATACCTCTGCTTGCTGGTCACATTATCAAAGAACTGACATTTTTTGGTGTGACATTTTTAAAGAATTTTGATGAGATTTACGACTGAGATGCCTATAATAAGCCCATCAGTCTAGATTTGGCATTAAGAGTTGTTTTTTGTTTTGTTTTCAAGATTTACAAAAGATAACATTTAGAGGGAAAAAAAGAGACCAGGTTCTTTGTGTTTTTTTTAAAGATTTTGTTGGCATAGACGCCTTTATTTAGCAGTAGACCGACAGGAAACGTGGGGGGGGGGGGGGTGACATGCAGGAAAGGACCTCCGTTTGGGCTTCGAACCGGGGTCAGCTGCGTATATGGCATGCGTTCTAACCACTCGACCACCTGCACGCCAAAGAGACCAGTTTCTGGAAAAATGATGATAACTGGAGAAAGGTAACATTCATTAACAGCACTATGAGAACAGAAAACATTTCAACTAGCTGTTGCTCAATTGTATTGCTCTGGCCAGCATTGCCACAAACTGTTGGGAAGTTGGGCAGCATTATTTAAGTTTTACCTTCTGATTAAAACTTTAAGATGATCACCATAAGGTTATTATTTTCATTATCAAATAACACATCGATTCATCTTTCAGTTAAGCAATTAATCACTTCACCCATAACATGTTAAAAAATTGTAAAATGTGAAAGAAAAGTCAGCTGGTACATTCAAGTAGCTTGTTTTGTTTGAATAACCATGCAAAACACAAAGATTTTTGGTGGTAGTTTTGCATGTGGGCGTCATTTGTTTAGTGTGCATGTGCCAGGTCAACCTGACCCAACGTGTTCAGCCAAGATTCGATTTCCTGGAAGCCAAACAACTTTCTCCTAAGTGCTGGCTTCCTGATCTCCTTTGGGGATATAGATATGGTAAAAATAACTCCTTAAAAAGACTTGTTACGACATCGCCAACTGGTTCAGCTGACCTTTCGTCTCTCATTATTCTCAAATTTTACAATGATGCACACATATCTGCCTCTACATTTGTCATCTCAAAGAAACAAATATTAACTTTCATTAAGTGTGAACCAGTGAATTTCAATAAATTGATTAATAAATCATTTCAGCTCTGGATTTATTTTGAAATATCAAAATCATATCTTTTCAGTCATATGCTGGAGTATTCCTTATATTATACTAAAATGTTACTGTAGTGTAATTCCACAGTGTTGTCCAGGCTACATTTAAATGGGCTTATTTAACATTTGTGCTGCATCAGTAATTTTTTTGGTAGGCCTTGGCCATTAAACGATGCTGGCCTTTGTCTGTGGCTGAGATTTAGTTTAAGGTTAAATGCCTTGCCCTTAAACTCATCCGCTAGGCCAGAGTGTGTGGCAAGGTCACCACTCCAATCAGCCTAGTGTTAACACAAAGGCTGCTTGTCCCCTAATGAATTAGCTCCACAGTTCCTCAGTGAGTCCCTCTAGTCCCTCGCAAGCCTTCCCAGCCCCGATGCCCTTTCACACGCACCCCCTAGCCTCTAATTTTAAAATGAGTTTTATAACTGGACAGTAAACTTCCAGTGGCTTAATGATGATGACTTCTTCATCTGCCCAAATGCTCCTTTTGTCCACCCCTCCTCATGCCTCAGACCCTGCCCCCGTTCCTTCTGGTCACACCAGGCCTTAAACCCTGGTTCACCCCACTTTATAGTTCCACAGATAATCCCCTAGAACACACACACACACACACACACACACACACACACACACACACACACATACACACACACACACACATGTGGATGCATGCACACTCACACAACACACACACACACACACACACACATACACACCCTCAGGCTATTATCTCCACTGAGCCCTGCTCTGTCTCCTTCTCCCTCTCTTTCTCTCTGTTGCTGCCGATTTCAGCAATGGCATTCAGCTGGAATGTTTGCCTTTGTTTGTGTGGCCCACTAGAAAGGCATGAATGACCTTAGCTCATCTGCTATCCTCACTAGCACCGATTTGCACTTCAGGGCTCAGCAGGTAGTCCAGAGGAGCGGGAGGACTGAGGGGGTTTCGAAGAAGGTTGTGGGGCTTTTATAAGGAAATTAGAGCTGTGGACTGCCACCCGGATAGTAAACAACAGTGCGAGTCCTCACACCCTTGGCGTCAGGTAGCCCATGTGAAGCGGGCAGAAAAGGGGATTCTGGTTGCGGGAATTTTCACATGCTGGCTGTTTCGTTTTCTTGTTTTGTTTTTTGACAGTTGAGCCGCAGGATTGTTTTCTTATTATAAGAGTCAGACGTGCTAATTAGCACCTCGGTCATTCTTTGTACTTCCTCCCCACCTGATACTCATTCCTCATCTCTCGATTTTCAGTTGAACCTCATCGGGAGAGGACCTTCATTTTTCCTACAGTGTCAGAGCCTCAACTTGTCACATTGTGTAATCAGAGCTGCCTCCCTAATGTGCCAGGTTTTTGTAGATTTAGATATTAGGTTATTTCATTAATGTCAGAGCATCAGCAATAACAAGTTTAGGTAAATGATTAGCCTTCAGCTCAGTCCAAGCTGCTCCATACAACCGCTGTGTGTTGGGCAGCTGCTGAGTCAGCTAAAACAAAGCTGCAACACTCCTCTGGGAATCCTAGAGAGGAAGAACCCTTCTCCCAAACCCCCCTCTGAAATTAAGAGTCCCAAGCCCATGATCTCCCAGAGCTGGTCACATGACTTGTCTATCCTCAGGTGGCTGTGGTAAAGATACTTCCCCTTTTGTCAGGGACTTTAGCAGGAGCTCAATGCAGTGGTGAAGGATGGGTTCGGGGGCGGGCAACCATTCAATACACTGTCCTTTGTTTTTTTGCACAGTGTCTTTTGAGGCTAAAGAAAATGCTGGGTTTACTCATTATCTCCATCTTAAATGGGCTTTTTAAGACCCGCCATGTCAAAGTCAGGGGCTTAGACATAAATCACACTGACAGCTCTTTTCCACCGGTTGAACTTGTGGCTGCGCTGGTATTGCTGCAGATGGATCATTTGTAGAGATTTCATTCTACAAAGAGAGATTTCACTTTTTTACACCTGATAGCCGCAGTTTGTTATCACTTCAGAAAGTCAAATGTAATCGAAGGCTGCACTTTATACTCACTGACATTTACCCTGTGTGGTCTAAATCTGCAATAGCCAGACAAATTTCACAGTCAAACTCAAGCCCAATGTTTAGACAAATGTGGCTGATTGAGAGAAATGAGCGCATGAAAGCACAGTGAGGACTAATGGAAGCCCTGATTGGGTCGTGTGGCGGTTTACAGCTGTCCCTCACACTGACTTTGCCCTAATATAACCATTGGAGAGGAGGTGAGAAGAGCTGCACACGACTTGATTAAAACAACTGTTGACTGTGTCTGTGGTAATGAACTGGAACACCAGTCACACGGCTCAGTGAAGCAAGAAACCATGAGCCAGTAAAGTGAGGTGTTGATAATGAGAGTATTTAATTTATACAACAGTTTTAACAACTGATGCCATCGTTCAAACATCTCTTGCCATTTTTATTTTGTTTTAAGTATGCATTTACTCATGTTTTCAAAATTTATAAATTTCATTGACATGTTTGTGATCATTTCTAACCCAAACTTTTAATCTAATCAACTTTCTGAGGAGAAATTTGGGAATTAAAGTAAGAGCTAAACTGTGTCATTGTGAGTGTTGAGTTTATCTTCCCTGTCATCAAGTAGATGTGAGTCAGACTTACTATTTACCTGACAAATTCTTTACTTGACATTAATTAGTTGACAGGGAAACACATACAGAGAAGCCCTAAGAGAGCTGTACAGTTCTGTACAATTCAGTGGAGCTGTACAGTTCATGGTTAAGGCCACATTAGATGATTCATTTACAATATTAGTATTAAAAACATAGAATCACAGTCAAAATAACGTGCTGGGACTTTACTGTTAGACTTGGAAACCTGACAGCTGATTGTGTTTATAGTCGGGAATGTTACAACATTTTAGAAACTCTGAAGAGAAAAAGTTTAAAATGTATTTGTCTATACTGGATTGTGTAAGATTTAATAGTGTGGCAGAATTTAGTCTGATTTCTCACATTCTGAAGTAAAGTGAGGAAAAGTGTTTCCTTCAGATGCAGTGATGTTCCACATACCTAGATTTACTTCTGTGCAGCGTCATAATTCTTGAGTCTCTGTTATTTCCTGAAAATCGCTTCCCTCTTCCCTTGTAGTATCTTGATATTGTATACCCTGGTGATCACTAGGCTATAATGACATATAATCCCCAACATCTGCCAGCGCCTGTTGATTTGTGGTGCATTTCCGTTTATTTATTTTGACCAGATGAGCCCCTGGTATTTATAGCGGGAGTAAAAGCCCAGTGTGGGGTCAATCCTGGGCAAGGCTACAAGGACAAAATGCTCAAGCTGACCTGACATTCTTGTCCCCATTTTGCCAGCGACAGAGTCTCCTGTCTCTGAATTGGCCCCAATAAAAGTCGGGTGTGGCAACGAGGGACCGAACAGAGCTTGAGCGTGAGGAGCAAAAGTTTGATATGCAAATCCTCCCAGCTCACCCTCTCACTTCCTCCCCTTTTTGAAAAATGAAAACTTGACACAGTGCCCGTGTCTTGGCGTGCTGGGGGTCACGCGTGGCAGAGCACTGTGGCTGTGTGGCAGTGGGGAGATGCGGGCCTTTCTCTTTGTTTCCCCCTGCAGCTCTGCAGGCCTCCAAGAGCATCTGTCACCACAGGGGGTCAGCAGGGCCAAGATGAATGAGCCCCCGGTGGATTCCCTCCCTCCTTGGCAAATGGCACAGGACAGAGGAGGGCATAGGGGTCTAGGGGGAGGGGTCTATTTGTGTGTGTGTGTGTGTGTCTGTTTGTTTGCATGTGAGTGAGAGAGCGAGAGAGAGAGAGAGGGAGGGCTTCTGCTGTACTGAGAGAAAGAGTGGGATTGTAGTGCTTCTCATAGAGTATCATGACAAAGGTGACTTGAGACATACATACCAGAGAATAGTGAAACTCCACATGCTGCCTGGATATCATAACAAACTCTTTGCACAAGGATTTATCATCTAACATGGACTACCTTTGAAAAAAAACTGCCTTCATTCACGTTTGGGATTTACTGTATTTGGATTTTGAGGGTTCATCCACTGATCGAGGAGTCATGGAAGGTACAGGAGAAGCTTTAGAAACTGCTTGCTGATGTGTAGCATTAATGAGATGGGCTTTTAGCACCTAATTTAGAGGACACGAGAGATGTTTGTCTTTTTTTCTTCATTTCTTACCCCATCCCCCTTTCCCCATGTCTGATGGGCAGTGTCTTTTCACCACAGCTTTTCTAATGTTAAGAGTGTGCTGAGCTCTTTCCCTTATTTAAACTATTGGTATGGATCTTGGCTTGTTAAAGCATAACAATGAGGTGAAAACAGCTTAGATATTTATCAAATTTTCATTAACATTTTATCGACTGTTGGTGGCTTAGCTAAAAAGAAAAAGACTTATTGGTGAAGGGGGGTTTTAAAGTAAATCCTGGCTGAATTAATGTTAGTTATCTGTATTTGCTGAGTTAGAAAAGTTAAACAATGACCTAACCTAATGTCAAGTTTAACTGTACGGACAGGATTAACATCTTCCTACCTCATGTTCTCTGATATTTACTGTAATATGGAAAACAATAGATTTTCCCCATATTTAAAAATGTGTTGGTTTTGATTTGAAGGAGAACGTTTGAATGTAAGGTTAAGCAAGTTTAATCCTCCCTCTCTCTATTGTAAACACTGCAATGTAATTAGGTAGAAACAAAAGAAGGGCTGCAGAGAGAGAGAAAAACAAAGGACAGGAATAGTAAGTTCAGCTCAGTTTGTCACTTAAATATTTAAAAGAAAAAAATATATATCTCCTTGAGGTTGTTTGTTTGTGTGATTTTGTGAAAGGAATCTTTTCAGCAGACCAATTACAGAAAAACATACTAGATGCTAGATGCATTACTTTCTTATTTGTGCCACTGCCAGTAAGGTAAACTGAAAATAAAATGTGATACTTAAATTGTAATTTAATAAACATGAGCAATGATCTTCCCATATTTCATGTCTCATTTCCCCCCCATTTTTTTTAAATCAGCAAAAGTGACTGCACATTAAAAAATCAACTGGGCTTATTTATTATAGTCACTGTAAAAAGAAATCAATCATAGCAACATAGATAACACAGATGGTGACTGACTCTACATGCTGTCCTATGGTTGTGTTTGTGTTGAAATAATGCGTTTGATAAAACTTAAGTAAATAATTATATTTTTCACTCTGATGAATTTGAGTATTTTCTGTAATCAAAATAATATCTCTGTATATACAGTTTTATATTGTACTTTATGATATATTACAAATATTGGATGATTTACAGTTTGGGTCTAAAGTTTGTACACACCTTCCTATTCATTTCAATGAGAAAGTGTTTCCCAACCACAGTGATGTAAGATGTGTGTGTGTGTGTGTGTGTGTGTGTGTGTGTGTGTGTGTGTGTGTGTGTGTGTGTGTGTGTGTGTGTGTGTGTGTCAGACCATGAATATAGCAGTAAAAGTGCATCTCAGGCTAAACATCCCCTCAAATTCCATTACTAGAAAAACAGGACTTTAATAATCACCTCGAGCAGGACTTTTGTTGGTGTCCAGATTTATGGCTCCTTCATCCTCATCACAGGAGCCATCTGCGTCTCCTTCTGGGTCGTCTATACCCTTCATGACTAGATAAGCATCAAAATATTTTAAGACTCTTCTCCCTGGGTAATTAGAGTGTCAGTGGTTGAGGTTCATATCTTTTTTGTAAACATCCAGTGGAGGATAAAGCATGAACTTGTGATAGTTTAAATAGAACTGTACATTTCAAATGATCAATACCTCACTGAATTTTCTTCTATTTTAATCAACACTCATCTTGAGAGAGTCAGTTGCCAGGAGGTAAAGGAGTTACAGGTTTCTGTCTGACACATTGACGTTTTTTAACTCTTAAGTTTGATCACCTGAATCAAGCTGGCTAATCATTCACAGAATAAGTTCCAGTGTGGCCAGCCAATGCAAGTTGAACTGGTTTGTGTACACTTGCTATTTGCAGGACTTGGACCCCAGACCAGTGGCCCACTTACAGAATAACAGCACATAGTCAGAAGTGATGACAGGGTAGATTGTGACAGTCAGTCAGTGTTTTGAAGGGAACTTTGCTCTTCTTGTATCAGAGCCATCAGAGTGGATAAACAATACTTTGTCAAAGGGTCGAAGTAGCTGGCAGATCCATTCAGAATACTGTGGCTGTGTATAGTGAGTGCAGCTACAAACTAAAACATTCAATTGTGTTTCATGAAAATAGCCCGAGGGCCACAGTGTCATATATCGCTTTTTGGCCCCAGAATAGTGAGTACATATGTCACAGTTTCAGCCCTATTCAGTCTCTGAGTGGCTATAAGTGCACCTATTCATTTTGTGAATAGCATGCTCTTCGGACCGTGGTGACCTGCAGTATTTGTAGCATACATGTTTCAGAAAATAGAGTCAAATTGAAATATCTATTTGTTTTTTTTCATACAATGGGTACAGTACTTGAACATTGCTTTACATCTTTAAAAAATATTCACTTTAACAAACAAGTTTACACCTGAATAAAACCTGAATTACATTTTTTTATGCAAGTGAAAACAACTTCAACATTTTTGAGGTCTGTTCAGCTGCTATAAACTGTTTGATTTGTGCTGTGTTTGACAGTCTGTGAGCTAATCAGAGATCTCCCTGCTCTCCCCCCAGGTCTCGAAGCACTGAAAGAAATGTCTGTCCTGAAAGTTTCTGTTGAGTGGTAGCAACCCAGCATGTAGCAGAGGTGAACAAGTCCCTTCACGCCTGGGAACAATCCGACAACGTAAGCTGCCTTGTTTTTAATGCACTGCTAATGTGTTATCTGTTTTTTTCCATGTCTTGTGTTCTCATAATTTCTACCTCTTTGTCGTCTTGAATGCACTGAGAGAAGATCAGGCTAACTTGTTTTGACCTGGGGTCACATTCATGCAATCTGTTGATGGCCTTGACTGACTGACCATCTGACTACCAGAGAGGCTGTTTTAAAGTTGCCACTCATTGACATCAACACCCCTTTTTAGCCATTAGTCTTGGAACATCAAAGTGCTTCTCCCTAATAGAGTGAACTCATTATGTTTGACCATCGATCTAATGGATCACAGCCGCTGACTCACCTGAAATACCCCCTTTCCCACTACAACTGACCTTAGCAACCACCTGAGTCACACCTCAGAAACATCCGCTACGCGACCTCTGGCACAGTCACGCTTTGTTTTAAGTTGTGCAGGTGATAAAAGGTCATTCTCTGTGTTCACCTCTGGCCTGTGTGAGGTTAATGACAAATCTGTCCTCTGAGGCTCGAGGGTCAGCCTGCCAAAGAGGCCTCCGGAGCCTCTTTTGACTTCACAATTGAACAGGCAGTGGCTGCTTACAAACGCCCTCAGGCACTTATTTTTTTCTCTTTTTTTTTTTTTTACCTACTCTGTCTTTGTTTCTCTGTGCTGCCACCTTCCTCTATCAGTTAAGCAAGAAATACTGTAGCTTCATTCTGTTAAGCTGCTTATCTCTTTGACAGCACAGTCAGGCACTGTTAATCTTGTCTTTTGTCTGGGTTGTTCAGATTCCTCCCAAGGAAGGTTGTTAGGTAAACAGAGGGTCTAACCTGTCCAGGCGTGGGCAAAATTAGACCTGGGAGGAGAAATGCTGCTCCAACTTGATTGCCATCCTGCCCCTTATTGACAAAATAAAAAGGTTCAGGGTTTCTGTGTGGCTGGAAACTGAAGACATATTGAATCACAGACTGACATATTCACAGTAAAACTAACCAAAGAATCACAGATTTAAATGCTGCAAAGTGTTACTTTTTTATTCTCTTCCTGGATATGTGAAACAAAGCACATACCTCCAAGTGCAAATTTGAGACAAGGGATGTATAAATGAAGACATTGTTATACTCTTGTCACATTTTATAGATTTTGATTGTATAATATATAAAAAATTCATTGATCCAACCAATTAGTATATATAAAAATCTGGATTAATGATTAATTGTTTTTTGAAATAATAATGCAGTTTTTTTAAAGGTACCATTCATGACACTCAAGGTCACTCACATCATATACGATCAATAACACAATAAATAAAAAACAGTGGTACAATCATCAATAAATTCAAGTGTAAAATAACTAATAAGTTAAATATTTTATACTTAGACCTTTTTTACACCTTTGAATCAAATGAGTACTTTAAGAATACTGTATTTAAAAGCAGCTGAAGTAGAAAATCCTGTAAACAAACTGGTGTATACACATTAAATCTAATGTTTGGTTTGGTTATGTGCCACATTGAGGTTAGTTGAATCATTACTAAACTCTGAAAACAGGTTTAGGTCACTTTTATAAATTATGTTTGCCAGAACTGGAGATACAGCATGACCATGTCATGAGAAGCCTGAACAGCTTCACAGGACCTTAGTTAGACCTGAATGAGGAGTCTGAGCTTTTACCGACAGCTGAAGCTCCACTTGGCTGCTTTAGTGTTGATGAACCATAACACGGGTCTGCAGTGTTGTCCAAGGACAAACTTGGAAGGCGTTTCAGGTCTTTCTCATGTGTCAGGAAATGAGCCAAAACCTCCTTTATTTTCTTTTTCTATTTTACATTCCATACATAGACTTGATTATTAAAAAACAATCTAGTGACATGTTTTAACTAACTGGAAAATGGGAGTTTGAGTTGTGTGAGTTTGAGGCAGTTCCACTGAATAATATATGTAAAGGAAACATTAATGTAGCATAGCTGTTGGTCAGTTTATCACTTTTAGAGTTCTTGTAGTCTCTCTTTCTCTCTTTAAGCTTCTCTCTTTCTCTCTCTCTACATCTATCTGTCACTCTTCCTTCTCTATTTCATCCCTTGGTCTCTTTCTCTCGCTCTCTTCTTTGACACTGCACGCTTTTAACCCTCTGTCCAGCTGCCACCTGCCACCATAGAGCCAGCCATCGTCAAGCTCATGCAACCGACCCCGGCAGATGTCCAGGAGTGGACACTGGAGTGGAGGGGGCATGGGGGCTGAGCAGGCAGAGTGACAAGTCAGACAGAAGGAGACCTAAAAAAAAAATAGGGGGGGGGGAGTAATTGGCCTTGGCCATTATGTTAAGGCTGACAGAGAAACTAAATGTGGGTGTGACTGCAAATATACATATGAGTGCATTTATGTGTTATTATTCACAGTAACTTTTGGTTAACATTTTATAGAACATGGCAGATAAAACAATAATACTTACTCTGTTAACCAATTCATAGTTTGGTTTTTGAAACATCAGAAAATACTAAAGAATGGCTAACATGATTCCCAAAAATATCCTCTAAAATATATCTATGCTGTTTATTATGGCTGCTCTTTTTTTCTTGCAAATGTCCAGTGCCTGTAATGTTGATTGATATAGAGGACAACATGGAGCAGTGTGATCACAGAGCTCAGTCATGTTCTCCTTTTCAGTAATGTTGAACAGGTTTGAATTTTGTGATCTAGCAAAGACACTTCCAGTCCTTCTGGTGTTTCTTTAGTGAAACGGTAATTTAAAGGAGAAAAATCTGGCTGAAGGCTTTCTAATAGACAAGCATTGTTTAACTGATTTATAATTTTAAATGAAAACATGAGTACACAAGCCTACAATGACCTGATCCTTCAGAGATAAAGCCTGTCCTTAAATGACAAATAAACACACTTGTGTAAGATCCTAGTTGCTTGTTTTTCTGTCTGTAGCTGACCGTTCTTACATAAGGAACTAATCAATGAATGGAGATGGAACAGTACTGTGATTGTGCATGTTTTACTTATCATTCTGCTCTTCTCTCCCTGCAGATAATGGGGAATTCATATGCCGGGCAGCTGAAGTCTGCTCGATTTGAAGAGGCTCTCCATAACTCTATTGAGGCATCTCTGCGATCTAGCAGTGGAGATCCACAGCCTATCTTCACACAGCTCTACCTGGAGCCGGAGCCGTATCCTGGTAACATGGACGGTAGGATCATCAAAATTAGATCAGGTTTATATCACTGCTTGAAATAATTTAGCTTCAGGTTCACTAGGTCAGGTTCACTAGGTATTTTATAATCTTAAAGTCTACAATAAAACTAAGTGAAAGATTTTTTTATTATTATTATGTTCAATTTAAATTACTGATTGTCTGCCAATGATGTGTATGTTACTTTATTGGTTGACATGATAACCCCTTTTTTCCATGCAACTTTGATTTAGATTCTATATAAAGATATTCACATTTTTCATATTTTATATTAATATTTTATTTATATTCATACCCATAACTAGACATTTAATAATGTTGAGTTAAAGCTCATATTGTTCATATTGTTGTTTGAAACATAATTTAGTAATGCTTTATTTTATGGCTCTGTAATTTCTTTGGAAAGTTAAGTCACATATATATATAAAAAACATTGCTTGTTTCATTAACTAAAAGACAGTTAATTAAAATGTATTCATTAACTGGACATGCACCATTGTGCCTATAAGTAGTATCAAATTACATACTTCTTTACATGAATCTTGGAATTTGTTATAGATTTATGGGCCATTGAAAGAAAGAGATATCCATTATAATGAAAATCTGTTTTAATGTATCTATCAGACATAAAGCCGAAAACTGAGCTCCATGGTGGTGAGCTGCCGGGCCACGAGCTGATGAATGGCCACTCTTCCAACGATCTGGAGGAGCTGGAGGACGATGATGACTCAGACAGCAGTAGCCCTCCACTTCCCTACCTCCAGGGCCCAGCACCAGACGGCTGCTGCACACTGGATGGTAAAATCTCAGCTCCTATCTAACTACTTTTCTTTTTATTAGTGAAAAAAGAAGAAAACATTTAATTTAAAAAAGGATTTGATTATACAAAGTATTGTCTGTGTTTTTTCACCGCTTCATAGATAAATCATTGGCTGGACAAATAAATCCTAGTCTTGCTTAATTTTTAATATCACAAGTGACTAAGAGAAAAAAAAAAACTTCCTTCCTCCTCAGGTTTCTGTCAGGCCGGCAAGGATCTCCGCCTGGTCTCCATAGCAACAGAGCCCATCGAAGTCCCAGCAGGCTTCGAGCTGGTCGGTGCCAAGTCCCCCAGCGTCCCTGAGCACATCCTGGTGTGTGCCGTGGACCGACGCTTTTTGCCTGATGAGAATGGGAAAAATGCACTTTTAGGTCAGTCTGAGACAAGAGCATAGGAGACAGATAGCATTATCAAGTTTCTAGTAACGTGGACACACATTTTATATATTAGCAATAGTGTTTTGTAGGATATATCATTAGAAAATATTAGACATTCATCATCCTATCCTATTACCCTTTTTACTGAGCAGCCTGTACTGGTCATACACTAGACTGTGTAAAATAATCTTGTAATTTCACTGTCATTACTTTACTTCCAGGTTTTTCAGGAAACTGTGTGGGCTGTGGGGAAAAGGGTTTCAGATACTTCACAGAGTTTTCTAACCACATAAACCTGAAGTTATCCACCCAGCCCAAGAAGCAGAAGCACTTAAAATACTACCTGGTGAAGAATTCTCAGGGTGCTCTGTGCAAAGGACCCCTCATCTGCTGGAAAGGTAAAAACACTTTTCAAACTTGTATTCATATTTCACTTCTGTCCTGCAGTGTGCTATTTTCTAATGATTTTGTACTGTTGTGTACTGTAAGTCACAGTTATTACTCAATTACTTCAATTTTTGTGTGTGTGTGTCATTTCTCAGACTGTAAAACCCGTCAGTTTCCTAGCAGTGCATCGACATCCAAACCCAGCTCGTCCTCCTCTCTTAGCAGTAAAGAAAACGGAGGAACCAGCGGACACAGCTCCTCTCCCTTTTCCCTCTCAGGTGAGCCTGCATGCAGCAAAGATTTAATGATCTAGTTGTGTAATATCTATTAATGTCCTACATATATATATATAGATTGTAAAGATTAATTGTGTCAGGGTCAGGTGGTATACACTGTCAGGTTTATGTTGTTGCCATAGAGACAGGTTATCCTGGCTAAGCCTTGAAATTTATTTTATGAGCTTAGTCTGAGGCATAAACCACATGCTGCATTCAGCTGTTGATGAGTCAGTTCGTGATGAACAGGCTGCTGTGTTGTTTGTGTTTCATCCCATTTTGTTATGATGGTCTGACACACATTTAGGTAGCCTACAGATATTTTATCAATATCAAAACATCTCTTTAGTAGCTTTAAAGTATTGATGATAGTTGATTCTGTAATGTTTTTAAGGCTATTTTACACATTTGGGCAGCATAATTCAAGAACAGTACTTCTTTCTGTCACTTTCATAATGGAAAATGCAGAGTAAAGAATTATCAACAGTGAAAGGTAATAACAGTATGTTGAGATAAACCAGCTGCTGAAGTGTGATATGACTACAAGACAGACTCTGCTTCTCTTCAGGAGATGTTGTTTTTCTCTGACCTCTCACAACAAGAGCTGCTGTTCTCTCTTTGATTGAAAGAAGCTCTGGGGCTTATGGTATTGATTTGTTCTGAACCTGGAAGCTGCCTGTCAACAGTGATCTCACACATTAATGTGTTAGGCAGCTCAGCTGGGGGGGGGGGCTCGTTGTTGATGTAACTCTTGCCTTATATTTCATGACTGCGACCTCCCACCAAAAAGGTTGGTGAGACTTGCTTGGGAAGTTAGGAGGTTAGGCACTGTAACATGCACCTCTCCTTCTCTCCAGAGAAATGCTTATACATCAATGTTTAATGAAAAGGACAGTTTTTTAGTGTGTTTATTATTGTGCAATAGGGGTTGGATACAGACACAGATGAGTCTGTGTATTTGACATTTGTTTGACACTAGCATGACTGGTCAAACAACCAGTCAGAGGAATAGTGGGTGGTACAGTTGCAGTGTGAGTTTTAAACTATCACAAAGATTTGGTGATAAGGGAACAGTGTGCACCAGCATGGCACAGAGTTTTTGAGTCTCATAGATAGATAGATAGATAGATGGATAGATAGATAGATAGATAGATAGATAGATAGATAGATAGATAGATAGATAGATAGATAGATAGATAGATAGATAGATAGATAGATAAATAGATAAATAGATAGATATGTATGTATGTAAGCGGTACATACATACATACATACATGTGTTTTTTGTTGAATGATCATCTTTTGTTTTTATCACCAGATTCTCCACCCACTAGAACAACGCAAGTGTCCACGGTCTTTTTCAGCAGTCAAGACCTCAGCAGAGACTGCAGTTTCCTTAAACCTCTGGCCTCCACACCTGGAAACAAGACCCTACCAATAGGTAAAGCTTGTTCACCTGTACACCTGTATTTTCATGTTGTTTTATTAGCTAATTACCTTGTCAAATTACTTTACTTACTTATTAACTGGCTTATATACTGGCTAGAAGATAACAAAGACGACAACATACACTACATAAAATTTACTTCTGAGTAACACTCAGGTTTTAACAGTGGTATTTGCAAAGATTTAGATACTGATAAGTTGCATTGCATTATGAAAGTGACACTTAAATGGCCTTGCCCTTATGCTGAATAAGGTTTTTTTTACGTGGTTCAGCATAAGGCAATGGAGCAGTGGCTGACCATGGAGCTAAGATTATTCTCTGCTATGGCCTGCTTAGACACACACACAAACAAACACACGTTCACTCACGCACACACATAGCATGCATGCACAAACAAATGCACGTGTGTGCACAAAGTATTTACTCACAAATCAATACTGAAGGAAGGAATGTTGTAATGACTTTTCAAGGCCTTGCTATCCATTAGCCCCTTTACAAGGTTGTGATATTGACAGGCAAATGCTACACATGCCAATCAATGTTTTAGTGTATTGCATACACCGTGAATATTAGATTGGAAATTGTCCAATACAGTCTTTGGCAATAGATATTCAAGTATATGAATTCAATAAGCCAATGCCAGTACTGACTCATTTTTATATATTGCTCAATCTCTGTAGGCAGTTTGGAAAATACATTTATTTGTACCAATAACTGTATGTATATATATATATATATATATATATAGAGAGAGAGAGAGAGAGAGAGAGAGAGAGAGAGGGAGGGGAAAAAGTTCAAAGAAAGAAAATAAATAGTATGTATGTACTGCATATGTATGTATCTTATTATATGTGTGTTTCCAGTACCCACAGCTCTGAGGGTGAATGGGCCGACGAATGGACTGGGTGTTGATGGGCGTCCTCCGTTACTGAGCCCCTCCCAGGTCTCCTTAGGGCCTCAAGGTCAGGGATATCGTGCTGCTGACTTAGGAGACAGTCCAGGTAATGCTCTCTCTTCTCCTAAAGAGATGGTTGAGTAATTTACTTATGTGTTCATGAAGACATTTTTTAAGTGCCCGAATTTTGAGTATGACATTTTCTATGTGTGTTTTGATGTTTCGATGTCCAGTGTCTTCTGCCATGAACTCTGGTCCTCCAAAGAAGCGCCACCGGAGCTGGCATCCCAATTCATTAGTGCCTGTCCCACCGACAGCTGTCCCTGTGCCAGCTATAAGACCAATAGTTTGTTCTCCAGGTCAGTTCCTGAGCCCTATCAGCATGGCTCTTAGAGACATAATTTGTTTAACATGAGTCAGTGTGACCTGTGTTGTAAATTGACCCTCTTATTTTGTCTTGATTTTAGCTCATTTCACTGTCTGTGCATATGTGGGTGTGTGTGAGGTGTGTGTCTGTGCCCTGAGTAGACTATGTTGTTTATAACCCCCTCTGCTCATCCCTGACGTCATCTGGTTGTCAGGGATGATTCACTCTGCGTCTCCATGGAGATAGAGCTGGAGATTTTATTGTTGAAATGGTTAAAAATTGTATGATTGAAGAAGATTTCTGCTACATCATGCAATCATGGTTATATGTACGACCATCATTACAAATAAATTGTCTGTCCTGTTTTATTTTCTTCCAATTACAAAATGGCCACAGTACAGCTACAATCCTAATCAGTGTTTTCTTTCAAACTTAAGCTGTAATTTAGTTTTAAGTGACTGCTAAGTAATCCTTCTATTGACATTCTATTCTTTCATTTATAACCAGGTTCTGTATTAGGAGTGTCCTCTCCTCAGCCACCGGTAGCAGGGGTCATTCAGCCCCAACCTGTCACTGCTGGAGAGACGGTGATCGTCCCTGACAACCTGCTCAACTCTTCAGGATTTCGCCCTGTCATCCTCATTGGTACCAGATTCTTTCAGTGATGTGTTACTTTTAAAAGAAGTGTCATCCTGCAGAGCGCATGTATACAGTGTCAATCCATGTCCAAAAAAGTTCATCAGAATCTGTTTTACCTTTAAGTAGAATAAAATTAATTAATATTTTTTAGTTATTATTATATAAGTAATGATTATCAGGAATCAAACCACCATTAGAAACAAAGTTATATATATATATAAGAAAAGTATGAGTTGTTAACTTTATTTTACTTTATCCTTTTTACTTTGATGCCTCAAATCTAAAAGCTTGTTTAACTCTATTTAAGTAAATGAAAACCCACCTAAACTGAGTTCATGTGGGTTTACTGTCCATTATTTCCTCCATGTAGTGACACAAGTAGCACTCATTCAACAAAGAGCTATAATATTGTAACAAAAACAATATTACAACTGGAGCTTATTATTTTATAAATCCCTTCCCTATGAGACACATTGAGACTTTCAGCTGATCACACCTGTTGTAACTTGTGTCCGAAAAGCCAACTTGTGTGTATTCAAATTTTTAACTTCCTGTAAAACTCACAGTTCAGAATCTTAAAGTTTAATAATATTTCTAGACTCAATATTTCAGTTGTATATATAATGACTTTTCTTTTCAGGGCATGGCACTTTACCCTATTTCTATGGGAACGTTGGAGATATAGTAGTGAGCCCCCTGCTGGTCAGCTGCTATAAGAGCAGCCAGCTGACAGAGAAAACCTTGGAGACCATGGGCTTGAACAGCAGCCAGCTACTCAGTGTGGAGACAATGATTCTGCTCACTTTGCAGTATCTTGCACGTTTAGGTAAGCAGTCAACATATTCTGCCATTTGTGTTTTTACTGAAATGTTGCATGGGAGAGGTTACCAAACACACAGGTTCGTGGGGTAGATGACCGTGCGGTGCTGCGTCTTATTCAAACACAGAAATATCGCTGAGAAAAACAAACATCTAACTTTTAGTATACATGATTTTATTCTTGCAGGCTCGGAACAGATTCCCCTGCGGGAGGAGTTGGAGCAGATTGTTTTGAAAGCCATGCTGTGCTGTCCTGGGGGTCCTGCGATCTCGCCATCCCAGCTGCCCTGGTTGGCTCGGCTGGAAGCCAGTGTCTCTGGGGGCAGTGTCCATGTTGTGGTTACCCATAACTCTTTGGGAGAGGGCATTTCTGAATCGCTGCGATCTCTCAGTGAGGCTCCTCACCACCAGCAGTGCCTGCCCACATATGTGGTCATCATATGTGCCTCTAAAATGATTGGCAATGAGTTCTGTGTACTGGTTTTAGGTGAGTTTTATAGCCTGACTGCTCCATTTCAGAATCCTGAGTTAAACTTATACATCTAAAGCATAACAAGATATGTCTGATGAACTGGCTGTAATGTGATCTAAACATGTGTGAACACAGGAAAGTATCAAGCACGGGCCTTGGCTGAGGGCATGTTGACAACCAACGAGTTTCTGAAAGAAATCAGCTATGAGCTCATTACAGGGAAAGTCAGTATCTTGGCGTCTCACTTCAAAACCACATCACTAGGTGAGCTCCATTCTGTGCTTATTGTCTGATGAAAGAAATGATCAAATAGGTCTTCACTTGGAAGGAATTATATCACCAATATTCAACATTCAATATTCCTAGGTTGAAAAAAGTGGCATCACTTACATAAAGATTTATGTAATAACTGTATTTGCATCTGAGTAATAGCAAGGCTGTGGGTGACTATGGTGACTGCTTGCTTTTAGGGGACAATCTGGACAAGCAGCTGGTACGATACCAGCGCCGACGGAAGGGCCAGGTCATCCAGCCCTTCCAGGGCGATGTCACTGACCACATCCACTCCCAGGAGGCTGCCAGTATGTCACCACCCTCAAACAGAGGTTAGACCACGCTATGATGCTCACTTTGCTAAATTGAAATGCTTGGCTTCCATTTCTGGAGGGATCGTTAAACTGTTTTGTTTTTTTTCTGGGGGGGGGGGGAATAAGTGAAATATTTACAATATTACAATATTTCACTTATAGACAAATGTGAGGACGAATATATGGAAGGCATCAATATGCTACTGAATCAATGTGCTGCTTGTTGGTTTACTGTTGTGCCTTATTCCAACTGTACCAACATTTATCTTTTTCAATGGTAGCAATATTCTCCATATTCAAACCAGCAGAATTAGGTTTACTGTGGTTTACTGTGGTTAAAATATATGTTTTCTATTTCATTCACAATTACTGTAAGTTGATGCTATGTTCTTGGTTTTATCCTTTTTGTTTCCCTGTAGCAGAGCTGCTAAGTAACGTCTTCCAGATCTATCCAACCCAGCTGAGTGTGGCGCGGAGCCTCCTCTCTCAAGTGTGCTCCATTGCTGACTCAGGAACCCAAAACCTCGACTTGGGGCGCTTTTGTAAAGTAGACTTCCTAGTTTTGGTCCCACCTTCTCATATTCTGGTACACCAGACGGCACAGCGCATCCGACAATCAGGTATGTGACCCCCTAAAAGTTTATTCTACACTGCAGCACAAACTTCTTCATGATTTAAGACGGTTTTTGATCTCTACCAAGGAGTAAATGTTGACTTTCCACAACTTAAGTTTTTTTTCAGTAAATTGTATGAAATAGTTTAGCCTCATCCAAATTCGTTTGTTTTGTTTTTTTGCTCAGGGGTGCTGGTGGACCTGGGTATCGAAGAAGTGTCCTCAGCCCACCAGAAACCTGACAAGTACGTGGTGCGTCTGGATGGTGATGTACACGCCAAGATGGAGGCCTTCATGAGGAAAGTCAAACAGAACCCATACACCCTGTTTGTCCTCATCCATGACAACTCTCATGTTGACCTCACAAGGTAAGAAAACACGTTTGCTCTGCCGATAATCTCTGACTGTGTGAAAAGATGAGATGTTATGGTTGCATATCTAGCCTTCTCCTGATTAAAACAGAGAGGAGAACAGCTGCAAGCAAGTAAAAGCAAATACAGAACACAATCTATAACCTTGAATTTTGCACAAATGACAGTCAGATCATATGAGATCTCCATTTTTATTATTACTTTTTAGACATGGTTGGTTCAAAATTATGTTTTTTTCCCTTTTAGCTGAAGCATTTTGACATGTATCTATTCTCTGATGGTTGCTCCTGCTGCTCATGCCAAGATTCTTTGTTTGTTCCAAGCAAAGAATCCTTGCCAGAAACATAAAATAGATCACTTCCTGTTTTCCAGAGTATTTTTCTTGGAAACAACACACTGGGCAGTTTAGGGCAAATGTAAAAGCATTCCTGAACCAAGTCCCTAGTGAAGTTTTTATGTGTCCTTTGCTCATCTGGAATAACAAGCATGTACAATGTTATAAACAACTGTAATAAAATTTTCACATCTCAAACACTTTGCCCTGCTTCTTCTCCAGTGCTCTGTCAGGCTCTGTGTGTCACGGGGAGCTGCAGGGTCTGGCTGACCGGGTGGTGAACTGCCAGGAAGTCTTGGATGCAATGAACCTGCTAGTCCTGCAGGTCAGCTGCTTCCCCTACACCCTGCAGACCCATCAGTCCCGCATCAGCATCCACAACGAGGTTCACTGGCCCTCCAATGAAAGTCTGGTGAGTATTATTAGCATAGTGGATTCTATGGGTATAGAAAGAGCCCTTCAAGTTGTTGTTAAAGGCCATCAATGGAATAAAATTGCTATGAAAGTCATGTAGATATTTTAGCTCGAAATTTTGTAAAATTTTAATATTTTGCAGCATGAAAAGGGCCAGTTTGTAACAGTTGTGGTTAGCTAAACTTAGCTTAATACATGAAATATGACTTTCTTTTTACATTATAACCATGTGATGCTATTGAGACTTCAAACAAATATTTGGATTTGGTTGTAGGTTATTGTTTCTTTAGTGATAATTCCATGTATATATTGAATGCATAAACAGAATTAAGATTTGGTTTAATGATACTATATATAAGTTCAACACTGTTCTTTATCACAAAAACATAACAAATTCAGATCTTAAAGATTTTCTTTTTCTTGCAGCAGAGAAGTGTAGAAGTGTAAAGTGCATACCTGAGTTTACAGCAGCCCTACATAGCATTAAGTATCCTTTGGATTACCTTATTTAGAGCCGTGATTCCTAAACATGGGTCTGGATCCTAGGCCTTCTAAAGGGACATTAGGATAAAAAACTGTATGGATATTCCTCTAACCATTGTTTTTTTTAAATGTGAAATACTGGTTAATGTTACCTCTTCAGACCTCGTAGAATTACTCAAATAATTACTTCTTTCACTGACTTGCTCTCAACCCTAACCCAAGACCCATAAGAAACAATGGCATAATTTTAATTGGTCACAATCCAAACAGTTGAGAAACACTGGTTAAGAGGTCAGATTATGATTTGTAAGCATTCTCTCAGCTTTTAGGCCAAACTCACATAGGTATGTGCTTTTCAACACTGATGCAGTAGTAATGTTATAGACACTTGGTGTGCCAATGTATCTCTTCTGTGTATTCACACTCATGTTGCATGATTTTCTTCCAGCAGGGGGAGCAATCTCCTAATGAGTTGGTCTACTTCGGCCTGAGGGACTACAGCAGCTCCCTGCAGTGGGGCGTGGCCAGCCCCATTCTGCGTTGTGATGATGCATTTGAGAAGATGGTCCACACTCTGCTGGAAAGGTGAGCATGGAATCCATACTGAAATTACATCATATCTTTTAGATGGCTCTCTGTCTTTTTTAAGTGATTTTTAGTGAAACGTACCAGATGTTTTAATCATGTCCAGAAACCACAGCTGTTCCCAACATTACAACAAATATCATAATCAGCTAAAAACTGACAAACTCTCTTATTTCTTATCCCAGACATCCCCACCTGCACAGCATGGTGATCCGCAGCTACCTGCTGATTCAGCAGTACACTGAGGCCATGATGGCCCTGACCTCCTCCCCATCCCTGAGAGACCATATAACCCCAGAGACCCTGGCCATGGTAGAGGACTTGATCAACGCCCCTAGCAGAGAGGGCTCTCAGGGCCGGGGCCACATGCTGTTAGTCCGTGTCCCCTCACTCCAGCTGGCCATGTTGGCTCGCGAGCGACTAGAGGATGTGAGGGACAAGCTGGGCCTCCAGCTGTGCTTTGCCGTGCTGCTGGGAAGCCCTGCATCCGAGCTCAATCTGCCCAGAAACTTTACCAGCCGCCTCAGGGTGAGAATGACATGAAACCAGAGTCGCATGAGTCTTTTCTTTTATTGTGTTTTCTCCTTAACATTTTAAATATTTAGACAAAGTTACTGCACCTTATTCAAACAACATATTTTCAGAGAATAAGATCTGTTTGTGAAATACTTAAGTTCAGCAATGTTTGAATAGATATCAGGGTTTTGACTTTATTCTCAGAGATTGCTGATTTTTCTCAGACTTCTGACCTTAATCTCTGATAATCTTTTCTTAGACTATCAAGTGTTTTCTTGAAACTTGTTGTTTTTACTTGCACATAATCCTTTTCTGTCCACACAAACCTCATTTAAACCATCATGAGACACCAAAAATCTCAGTAGTTCCTTTCATCTGTATTTTTAAGTAACTGTGTGTTGTGTTTTGCTTGCAGGCCTGGCGAGGCTGTGACAACGAAGACTGGGTACCGCACACTTATGAGGATCTGGAAGGACTGCCCTGCATCGTCATCCTCACGGGAAAAGACCCCCTCGGAGAGACTTTTCCCAGGTAATCTGTTAATTCACAATATGCTGCAGATGGACAGTTTAGAATGATTCTGTTTGGCTCCTCTATAATTCCTGCTGGTGCGCCATTGCCTCATTTTCTCAACGGCAATCTTCACATATTTGTCCTTCTAGGTCTCTGAAGTACAGTGACCTGCGTCTAATTGACTCCAGCTACTTGACTCGCACAGCCCTGGAGCAGGAGGTGGGTCTGGCCTGCACCTATGTGTCTATGGGTGTGGTCCAGGAGCCTAAGAAGGCTATGGCGCCTCGGGAATCAGATGGTGAGAAGGCCACCACCAGCTTGAACGATGGAGATGAGCTGGAAAGACCTCAGAGCAATGGCAGTGCTGCAACCAGAAACTCTGGTGAGTCCCTGACTCAGTGAGATACTGGATCTTAAGATAAAAGATGCAAACACTCCAAGTGGCAAGAAGTTAGCTTCTGCAAGTCTGTTTGTATAACAACTAGGACACATTTAGAGAAAGCTACTGTTGTTCCACTGACATATCAACTGTTAGCTTGCTTCACTAGAAAGCAGTGTGTAGAAATAGTAATTAGCAGCAGCATCCTTTTATAGGAAATGTGCTCTCAATTTGGAGAAAAACAGTGCACAGTTGTTTAAAGTAATCATACCAAATTATTACATTTTGTGTAAATTAAAATCTTAAAACTTTGTATGTCTAAGTAATGTCTTTATGTGTATTAATCATTCACATTTTTCTCTCTTCATATCTTCTTTCAGGCTCTTTGGCAGAGAATGGTGTCACTTCATCTGACATTGTCGAGTCTTTTCAGAAGCCCTCTACCTCTACTTGTCCACATGAAGGTGCCGTCACCTCGGACATGGGCACAGTGACACAAGGCTTCAAGCAGGAGTGCGATTCCCTCGGAAGCCAGATCTCCTCCAACTCTTCCAAAGCCTCCAAGGCCCCTCCATCCCTTTATTCCAGCTCCTCCTCGTCCTCCCTCTCCCCATCTTCCTCTTCCACCCAGAGACCCAGCCAGTCCACACAGTGCGGTCGAGAACCAAGGCCTGCCAGAGTGTCACCGCGGACGGTCATCATGTCACGAGCAGCATACAACCTGCTAGCAGGGGAGTCGGGGAGCCAGCTGAGCTCCTTCTCTCTGCTGCCTCATGCGGATGTGTCCTGGAGCAGCCCGCTGAGACCTCTGATCACTCACGACCTCCAGAGTGCAGAGCAGAGCATTTACTACCGCCAGTGGACCACCGCCAGGCAGCATCATGCCGATTATGAAGCTCCACCTGTGCCGCATCCACGCCGCCTGCTACTCAGTGGACCCCCACAGGTAACAAAACACAACTACATATTTTGGATGATTGTATCCTGCATCACCATATATGTATATTTATAATAGAAAATTAAAAGACTTATATAAGAGCATATAATAAAAAGAAATTGAGAGGTGTGAAAAGACAATGAAAGACAAACGAAATGTAAAATTATATGAATTAAAACCCAGATTTCTGATTAGAAACAGCTAGTAAAAGAACAAAGTCCTTATTCTTGGCATAATGATTGATGATTATGATTATTAGTGTGGTTGACGGTGCATTGCGTTATATTTTCTGTCGGGTGTGGGTTCGCTGTTTTCGGTGACAACATTGTGCTTTCATTTTTTATGTGCTGTTCTTGTTTTGTTTTTTGTTTTTTTTCTTCTATCACACATTCGAAATAAAAAAATAATCTAATCTAAATCTAATCTAATCTATTTAATTGTACTTGGCTTCATAAATGAAGCTAAATGCCTGAATATTATTGTGGAATTTATATTTTTTTGTCAAAACCATTGAAATTAAATCAAGATGTATCATTACATGCAATTATTTATGCATCTCTGGATGTTAAGTGATATTCCAACATAACAGGGATTATTTTTGTCCTTTGCTAGGTGGGAAAAACCGGTGCCTACCTGCAGTTTCTCCGTATCCTGTTTAGAATGCTCATCAAACTGTTGGAGGTAGATGTGTATGATGAGGAGGAGGAAGAAGGTGAGGATCATTTGGGCTTAAATGTTTCATTTGTTTGGATTCATTATTTAGGACACGATAAGTACATTAAATAATGAAGAACCAAATGTGAAGTTGTCTTTTTCCAGAAAGTTCATTTTTAATTATCATCCTTTCATGTTCCTCCAATCTCCAGAAACATCAGAGGTTACATGTCCAGCAAGTACACAGTGGCCTGACATTGAGGAGATTCGAAAACTACCATTTGACCCCTACCCCAGAGACTCAAAATTCAGAAAGGCTAGCCCTGTTTACTCTGACAAGATGCCAAAGTGCTTGAAAGGTAAGTTCATATATACAATATGCAAACACAACACACAACATAGGCACTCGCAGATTTGAAACATTTCAATCGGCCTTTGTAAATATAACATTTATGCAAATATAATAATGTTTAAACAAGCTTATCCTGAAGTCGGAGGTTGAATATGTTTGATTCTTGGTATCTGCAGATTTTAAACAAGAAGGAGAGATCCAAACAGCAGCCAAACGAGAGACCAAGTCCATACGTCTCAGCAGGTTTGCAGCTCACAATGCTTTTCATCATTGTGAACAGTGTCACCGCTACTGTGAAGCTGGCCCTGCCACACAGGTGAGTGCAGTATGCAGGCTGAGGCTCATCTGCTGCTCTGTTGCAGATGTGTACATACACATACCTACTGTACACTCTCACCTATCAAAATACTTTGACACTTGAAAGCTTTTTACTCTTTGCAGTTATGCCTAATGGGGCTCTCCGTGTTAATAATGCATTTGTATTTGTGTGTGTATGTGTGTGTGTTATAGCTGTCAGAGTGCACCTTCCATGCGTTCACCTTCTGCTCCTCCATGCTGGGGGAGGAGGTTCAGCTCCAGTTCGTCATTCCCAAAGCCAAGGAGCAGCACTTTGTCTTCAGTCAGCAGGGCAGCCACCTGGAGAGCATGCGCCTGCCTCTGGTCTCCACCAAGGTTAGTTTATAACACAGTATGTGTTAGTGTTAAAGTATGTACATATATAGAGAGAGAGGTTCTGCTTGTTCATGTCTGTAAGCCACAGCTCATAATCAGAAATCAGAAGATCTTTGATTTAAATGAGTCACATTTTTTCCTTTTCTCTCTCTCTCTGCCTCTGTCTCTAGGACCCTGATCTGTTGAAGAGTCCAATCTTCACCCCAACTACAGGACGCCAAGAGCACGGCCTGCTCAACATTTTTCATGCCATGGAGGGTGCCACTCATCTGCATATCTTGGTTGTCAAGCAATTTGAGATGCCCCACTACAGGAAGTACTGGCCCAACCACATCCTGCTAGTCTTACCAGCTATGTTCAACAATGCTGGAGTTGGTGAGTGACGTTTGCCATTGATTTTAGATGGGGGGAAAAAACTATAATAAATTAGGTTTTCCAAATGTTTTACTGTTTGTAAAAGATACATTTGAATAAGGTTACATATTCATCACCTCATACTTATCTCTTTGCTGATAATGGAGGATTATCAGCCCGCCCTGGTTATATATTCATTACAGTTAGTCATGCTGTTTACAGTAGGTAAAAGTTTAAATGCAGTCTTAACCAATGGGAGAAAGCCATCATAAATGAAAACGTCATCTATAGTGCAGTGGTGTGATTTGTAACATGGCCAATAGAGTGTACAGCCTTTCAGGAATGGGTGTAATTACCTTTTTACCAATTATGTTTTACCATGACCTTGAGTTTCAATCTGGCCGGCTGCCAATTATTTTTATTTTCATGATAGAGCCAATACACTTTGTACTGTATATTCAAACATTGTTTACGTTGCACCATGTAACTTACAGCATTTTCTTAATTGTTAGACTTCAGTCATAAATTCTTAATGAATGCACACACCATGCAACATTGTGTTCAGCTTCTAAATTTGACTTTCAAAGCTGTTTCTGGAAAGTGATAAGAATAAAAAATTGACACAAGTGCTCCTGTCTGTTTAAGGTGCTGCTCGCTTCATGATCAAAGAGCTGTCATACCATAACCTAGAGCTAGAGAGGAACCGTTTGGAAGAGCAAGGTGTCAAGAGGCAAGATGTATGGCCTTTCATCGTCATGATGGACGACTCCTGTGTGCTGTGGAACGTCCAACAACCAGCAGACAGCAGGTAGCAATTGTTTGTGATTTGTAAAATCTGTAGTTTAGTTAGGTCGAAAAACTTCATACAGTATTATCATTTTTATATATTATAAGACTAAACAAAAATGATTGTCGTATCTCCCCATGTTTTCATAAAACATTGGTAAAAAAGAAACATTTCTCATGTCTTCTCTGTTTCTTAGTGAAACGTGTGACGGGACCTCAACCCTCACCAACGTATCTCTGAAAATGGTGTTGCAGCATATGGAGACCACACCGAAGATCTCCCTCTATGCAATGTGTGGCATGCGCAAATGGAGCAGTAGCCTGGCTTGCAAGCCTCTGAGCAACCCTTTCACCCGGTGTCACCTCCACGACTTCGTCATGCTTAATGTGGATCTGACGCAGAATGTTCAATATGACCTCAATCGGTAAGTTAGCGAAGGATTGTGTCAGTCAGTTAGTCATTTATTGGTGTTATCTAAATACTTTAACTTTTTCTTTTTTTGTGCCTATGTGCAGATACAGTTGTGAGGAGGTGGACTTTAATCTAAGGGTGAACAGTAGTGGGCTGCTGCTGTGTCGCTTTAACTACTTCAGCCTGATGAAAAAACACATTCCAGTTGGGGGAAACAAAGATTTAATGGTCAAACCTAAACTCATGGTGGGTATCTTATTCATGCAACAGCTTCACAGTGAACATAGTTGATCTTGCAATATGAAACAGCTTCCAATTCTTAACTGTTTGTTCTATCTCCAGGAAATAGAAAACCCCAACGCAATCAGCCCATCCCAGTATGTATGCGCCCCAGACAGCGAGCAGACTCTCCTGGATGCCCCGGCCCAGTTCTTGCTGGAAAGGTTCCTTCAGAGCTGCAGCCACAGACTGTTCCCTAAGGCTGTTCAGAACAGAAACAACCCAGTTCTGTCCATTGACAGCTACCTCAACATCAGCCCAGAGGTAAGAGCTCTCAAGGGGTTGAAGTTAAAAGCAGGAGAGGAAACAAGTAGCATCATCCCATCAGTTTAAACCTATAGGAAGGCTGAAGAGCCATTGAGAAATCCTCATTTTCCTTGAAAGTCAAATACTGTTATATTTCACACTGTATACTGGAACATACTTTACACAGTTTCTCAGGAATCTCTAAAATGTTAACTGTTCCAAAATCAAGGAATAGTCGCTGACTGTGTTTCTTCAAATGTTTTCATAAGCCTAAAGTTTGCAGAGTTTTGTTGCCGTTGTTGCAGTTTTTCAGCCATCTGTTTAGCTCAGTACACTCTGACCTGCATCCACATACGTGCAAACAATAAGTGTTAACAAGGCATATTTGGATAGTGCAATGTGCACTGGTGATGACCGTTTTTCTCTGCACACCTTTATTTGTATACCATAACATATTCTTGTGTTAGTATTTCTCCTGTAGCTATAGGGAGTAAATCATAATGCATAGTTGCACATAATGCAAGCCCAATGGCTCCCCACAGGGATGATCAAGCTTGCATAATTATTTTATTTACTTTAACCTGAATAAATATGCTTCATGTTTTCTGAATTGCCTTAATTAGTTAAGTGTTTGCATCTCATCTTGTGTCACAGATTCCTGTGTGCTACATCAGCTCTCGTCCACACTCCACCAACCTGAACCATCAGGGGCTGGTGTTCAGTGGCTTGCTACTTTACCTCTGTGATTCCTTCGTTGTCTCTGGACTCCTCAAGAAATTCCGCTTCCTAAAAGGTGAAACATCAGTGTAGTCTTAGTTTTTGCATTTCCTTTTATCTTTGTTGTTTCTCTTTCTCAGCAAGTCGTTCTATTACACCACAATCGTATCAGTATTATGTGGAAATAGCATTTCTGTGTATGTGTCCCTGTGTTGTTTCTTGTGTTTTGACCTACTTGTGACCACATTTCACAACAGATGGATTTAAGAAGTAAAATCAGGACTAGCACTGCTTTACGACTAATATTGTAGTTGTGACTCAACACTTTGCAATCTACTAGCTAAGTTTTGACTCTGATCATGTCCACAGGTGCCACACTCTGTGTGATTTGCCAGGACCGAAGTTCCCTGCGCCAGACCATCGTCAGACTGGAGCTGGAGGATGAGTGGCAGTTCCGCCTGCGGGACGAGTTTCAGACAGCCAACTGCAGCGAGGATCGTCCCCTCTACTTTCTAACTGGGCGCCATGTTTGAACCTGATTGAAACAGCCAGGGTTCCCCTACTTTGCTGCAGAAAAAAAAAATCGGATATGAGGGGAGATTTGATTTCAAACCAGCCAGCAATCACAATTCTTGCCATTCCAATGGAAGGTCAGAGGGGATATGCTGGAGCACAAGACCGGAAGTGCCCCATAAGAGGACACATGGTCACCTAACGTGGCTTTCCTTACATCTGTACTACCACAGTGCACTATGCCTGGCTCTCACAAGGGTCAGTGCATGTTTTTAACTCTTGCTTGTCGCTGGGTTTGTCTCCACTCAAGCTTACAGAAAAAAGACTTTGCTGTGAAAGAAGAAAGCACAGCTGAAACTGAATTTTCTTTGTTTTGTTGTTGTATTTCGCAAAAATGGACACTCTCCTATTGATAATGTGACTATTTGAAGACTATATGTGTACATGACTACAGTATGTCCCATCTTGGACATACATGTTTATCTCAGGGTTTTAAAGGGAGATCAAAGGGAGGTTTCTTATGGGGGTAAAGTTTCCCCTCTTGTTCACCATGTATTTTTGGCATTAACTTATGTTGGCACCAAAGACATCCTCAGCTGCACCTTGCCTTTTCTTATTACTCTCCCTTCATACCTGCTCTGCCTCCCAAACTCCATTAAGCTAATCGACTATAAAAAGACAGCTCACTGCAGAAATATAACCACAGAGGTTTCTCTGTACTTACAACATGCCAGTGAATTATATTTTTATCATCAAGAGTATAATGTAATTGGGATTAAATCAACATGTGGCGATTTGAGCTAGCACACTTTAACTGCGAATGGGGACTCTTTTTCCTCTTGTGCCTCTAAAATATTTATGCGGCATCGATAATCCTTCTGGCAAGGAACTGAAGGAGCTCAAGTGTGGTTGTATTTTCCAAATTACTTTCACAGGAATGTCTATAGTCTAGGAAGACTATATGTTTTTTCTGTATATTCAAAACTGAAAAAAAGTGTGAATGTAGGACGGTAGTGTTCTATTACCACTTGAATATACAACTTTGACCTAAGTCTGATGTCCAAAACAGCCTTAGATGACTTGCCACTGGGTTGTCACCTGATAATGTTTTTTTTTAAAACTTTTGGCCAATCAGTCAGAGCAACGTAAAAGTAAGGCTAGTTTACAGGTATGTTCTAAATGACTAATATATTTTGTATTATACATTTGCTGTTTCAAATGCATAATACAATATGTCAGTAAATTCTATGAGCAAGCCTCCTCACTGCCAAATATCCTGCTGCTGGCCGTGCCTGGTCTCAGCTACCCTCATCATACCCTCAACTCATTTCCCCCCACAACAAAGGGTAATCAAAGAAAAGGTAACACACTGCCAAAAGCAGCTGACCAGGTCAATTCATATACTTGAAAGGAGAATGTTTTTATATGTTTCTGCACAGGGTTGTCCAAAGAATATGCCTTAAGTGACATTAAATACAGTCATTGCTCTAGTCACTAATTTTTCGGACCAATGAGAATGAAGAAACCATATAACTGTGAGGCGAAGTAATGTTGTTTGTCTGAGAGAAGCAAGATGAAATAATTGGATTTCGGACTACTGTACTGTTTAAAGCTTTGTTTACATTATTAATATATTATATCATCCCCTTAACCACAGAGGGTTACTGATGTTTTGTGTAACGTTTTCCAGTATATTTTGGTCATAATGTCTTTCTGCATTTTATGTTATGTTGTAAAGGCAAGAAGAATCTACCTAGATGTGTCCTTAACCATATGTCTGTATTCCTTCCTGTTCTTGTGTTGGATTTTTATTGAGAATGAAAATCAGGTCCATGAGGGATTCTTATTTATTTGACAAGCATTTTGGACTGATAATCATATTGAAGTGTAATATTTGATTGTATGCTAAGCTCACTTAAGCCAAAAGGAGAGTGTCCTCTTCAAAACCATCCATGAAGGCTTTGCACAAGACCCAAATGAATGATTGTTTAAATCTACTGAATGTCATTGGGGCTAGGAAACGTGAACTTGCACTATACAAGTTGCCAGCAGAAGAAAAATATTTCCCACTAAGCAAAACTGGTAAATTAACCCCACAATTAGCCCAAATATAAGACTGGTGATTGAAACTATCAGTCAAACTCCAACGGTCCATAGAATGTCTTAATGTGCTACTTGCTCTCACAATCTTCACTGAAGTGTTTTGATAACCATGTGCAGCCCAGTGGTAGCCTTGGTGTCTGGGTGATCTACCTCATGTTTACCATTGTGGTTGCGGGCTGTGAACATAATGACATTACAGCCATGCTATTGTTGTTGAAAATTTATGAATGTAATAAAATGACTTCTAAAATGATGTCTGTGTTTACTCACGTTTTACTTTTACTTGGGTTTTCAAAACTTGAAACGACATGTGACAGTACCATAAGTACAATCTTACCCTAAGTTGTCATGGTGTAAATGATATTGTCCAGTAACTATTTTTAAACAGTTACATTACTTGTTGGGCATCTTGCTTCATGTAAATAATTTCTGTCAAAACATTTCCTTTAATTTTCAAAAGGTCAACTTGTCTATTTAAGAATATTTTGGAGCATTATCAAGTCCTTGCTATTTCCTATGAGGATCAACTTTACACCTGCTTCTAATTACTAGTCACCTACTTCTACTTCTATACTAGCAAAATTCTTGCCATATGTTTATCTCTTATGGATGAACAAAAATTGTCTCAGAAAAGCTTTAGTTGTGTTCACCTCCAGAAAAAAATATGACCCAGAACATTCAGCATGGTTGTTGGGTTGTTAAAGGGGTACTCCACTGATATAGTATTGCGCTACCATAGAGGACTACATGGAGGACTAACAATAGACTGATGTGTAGAAAAGAAAAAAGCATGGTCAATATTAAAGCTGCAGAGGATGGGTCAAACTTTAAAAATGGTCGATCCACAATGCAGCTTGATGACATATTTCATTATAGCTCCTCTGCCTACCAAAAGCCAACCTCTATAAAAATACAAACCTCCACACTGTAACATCAGCTTTCTGCTTACACTTTTAGCCTCAACCCCTAACCAAGAAATGTATCATCAGGGTTGTTTTTTTTCAATCTTTGGAAAGCTCCCACCAGAGCCACAGGAGACATTGTACAACAGTTTTCACAGACTGAGTAGTAATGAGGTAGTAGATTAGACAAGGCAGGTTTATTTGTATGGACCCTTTCAACAAGGCATTGCTTTATGAAGACAATATAGAAGTCACTTGCCTTTTTGTTTTGTCCTCGCACATATTTAGTGTGTAGTGCCCCTTTAACATCCTGCTTTTGATCTGGAGTGTTAATGTAGAGTTCAATTCTTCCATCTGAACTCTCTCCAAGTTATGAGATAGTACATTGTATTATAAATAGTACATCTCACACTCATCTAAAAATTCAACATTTACTGTAGCTCTGAATTTACCTTCTTAAAATAATGTATGACGTTTTGTGTGTTTCTCATGTACAGTCAATATTGTAAAGTGTGAATAATACAAATCTTGAGCAGTATTGTTGAAATGCTTGTGCAGCCCTGTATTTAGCATGTGAATAATAATAACTCCCTCCACTGCATCCATCCAATCCAAGATCATTTTATTTCACAAGGACCACCTCTCTTGTCTCATCTCAACACCTCTGCAGCCACACTGTAATGATTCAGAGTGACCCTCTCATTATCAAGAGCAGAAATGGCTTCATAATGGATGCTAGGATCGTCTCTGGCTTCACTCTAAGGGCAAAGTAGCATTGCCGGTCCATGGACAGTACTATTTCAGTTCCCACAAGGTAATATTAGAGAACACTTTCCATCAACCTACAACCTCTGTGTGATATAACACAAGGCTATTTTCAGCCAGCTGCAGTCAGGATAGGATAAGGAAGAGAGGGCAAGAGTGGCTGGTTTGCTGATTCTTGCAGCTCATAATTGCTCTTTTGGGAACAAAAGAATGATATTGTGCTCAAAGCCCACAAGAGGACTTTTTCTATAGATTTTAAATGTCCCAAAGTAATTCATTCATGACAAAAAGAACACCAATGCTTAAAAAGAGTGGGGCATAGGGTAATTAACTATTTTATGACTACAAATTGATTATGTTGATACTTATAAAGGATGTCATTTTACTTGTGGCGCACATTTTCCTTGATTTACCTGATATTACAACAAGGGAAAAAGATAAATGTCTCCTGATGATTCCCTCTGACATATTTCTTTCAGAGTCCTCAGGCAACGCATTACTTAACATTAAACTACTTTCAAACACTGACATGATTAAACATATCACTGTAACATAGAACTGTGAAATATTTTCACCTTTTTTTAATCCATAACATGAAGAACAGTGCAGGTTTATTATAATGTATAAACTGTATAAGTGTGCTGTGCAGATTTTCAAGAGGAGAGATATCAACATGTATAATAGACGGATTCCTGCAACATAATATCAGTTTTCATAAATGGCAACAAAGAGTAAATAACTCATCCTTCTTGCTTGGCAATCTACTCTAATTACTCTCAGGCTTCCATAAACCATCTCGCTAAAACCACAGCTCATCTGTCTGGGGGCTTATTGGTGGGAGGATGGGGGGGTAAGTGGAGTGCCCGGGGATTACAGTTTTCCTTTGGTGGATCACATCCACTACTGCGGCGATGCATATCCTATCAGCTGCTAAGCCTGCGAGTGTGCAGTGAGTCAATTCCAGGGAGCAAAACCCAATACTATGATGTGAGAGAGAGGGTGACCCTGCAGTGAAACAGTGGTCATGCAGGAAGCTGGCAGCTCCAGTGGTAGCCTGTCAAATGTCTTGACCTCAGGGGACGAGTCTGTGGCCAAGGGTGAAGTCCTGTGTAAAGTCTGACATCTCACGTGAATGATGAGCCTCTGACAACACAGGCCTCAAAGAAACAAAGAAATATTTGCTGACAAAAGGCAACTGCAGTAAATGATTCTAACCTGCCTGCAGTACATGGTCAGCCAATCAATCCAATATACTCTGCTGACCAAATGAATAACAAGCACAAGCAGTGGAGAAAGCAGACAAATGGACCTGGACTCTGTTTAATAATTTATTAAATACAGCATATTACACTCATGTTGATAATGTGCATATACTAGTACTTATACTACAGAGACTTTTTAAAATTTAAAATCTTATTGCTGCATATGTTAAACAGAATGTTTCTTTCTTTTTGTGTACAAAATGAAATGCAGCATCCTATGAGACAACACAAACATGTCCTTTGTGCTACAGATTGTGTGGTGTTAGTCATAAGGTTCAGGACATGATGACGTTGATGATGAGACACATGCTACTCAATGGACACTTGGCAGAACAGACACCAAAAAAACCCCAAAATTCCACAGGAACAGGAAGTCAAAATCCCTCATGCAGTGCATTACTGAAAGCCTGGCCGACATTGAGAACTGCTCGTTTCATCAATGCCAACTCATAAGCGGTAGCCAGCCCCTTGATCATTGTTGGCGAAACGGAACAAAAAAAAAAAAAAAAAAAAGGTGACGGCCAGGTTCCATTAACGATACTGTGTATCTCGTAAAGCAATACCCACCACTTCAAACTGCCAATATCTACACTCCACTGTCTTCCATTTGCATTACTTCATTCACGTCACTGTATCTAGCACCCTCTTTACTCATGTACAGAACTAACCACCAACATTTTTCACAAAGAACACCTCAAGGAATTCATATACTGCTCTGTTCAGCCTTTAGGAATACACTTCAATATATCAAATGAAATGAAGTGCTTTGCGTTAAGGAATTAGAGGCATGGTAGTGTGAACTAAAATAGTGCAATTTCACATTCCTTGTCATTAGTTTACTGTTTTCAGTATTATACATTTGTAGAACTATTTGGTGTAGAAGGTAAATGTGTGAGAAAAAAAAGTGCATGCAGAAGACTGAAAGAAAAGATACTTGTGTATGTCAACTGGTAAATAACATCTACATTTAAAGGAAATGTTTTGATGTTTCGGGAAATACACATACAGTTAGATAAGAAAATCAACACCACTGTCATGTATGCGTGCTAAATTTGAAGCTACAACCAAGATAAAGTTAATAAAGACTGGAATAAGGGCGAAGCTGCTAGTCTTTGTCCAATGGCACCATTTGGACCAAATTAACCTAATAAATCTCCATTGTAAGTACAAAAACAGAACTGTAAAAGCAACAAATTACAGCTTTATAAGTTATATTACTGGCTATAGTTTCAAGTTTAACAGACGAATGCTTTCCCGAAAATTGTTAAACTATTCCTTTAAATGACTGAGAAAAATACAACTAAAGGATAATGACTGACAAAACAAAAATCCACAGTAAAGATGAGTAAATAAAGAAAATCCCTGAGGGCTAAAATCCTACAGACATGAGTACTAAAGGACGCTTCATGAACAAAGATGATTGAATTTTTATGTACAGTACTGAAGTTGGGAAAATTGCACAAGGTAATAGAATTTTTTTTAGCTAGCTAATGCAACTAAACGACATGGCCGCAGATTCAGCTTTTCAACATTGTCATGGACAGCTATGCTTGCTTTTTAATAAGCATACCATGAGAGCATGACTACATACAATGATTTTATAAATTGTATGGACGAATAAATAAACTGATATTGAATGCGAGGCAAACGCTGCATTCAGTAAGATGTGCCTTTTCAAATGAGAAAGAATGTTGTTTTTTTGCTTGTGGCAGGAGGAAGAATGGGACGTTTGGATGGAGGGCAAAGATAAAAAAGAAAAATCAATGGAAGGAAGGAAAAAGGCAGAGTAGGATTAGGTAGAAAGGGAAGGAGTAAAGGACGGATGGAAGAAAGGGTGAAAAGGATGAAAGAGAGGGGAAGTTACAAGGAAGGAATGGAAGAATGGAATGCAAAAAGGAAAGATGAAAGAAAAGACTGAAGGAAGGAAGGAAGGAAAGAGAGGAAAAGGAGAGAAGAAGTAAAACCAGAGGAACACTTTGTGGAGTTCTCGTATCAGGAGAGGTCATCGAGTCGGCTGCCCTGTTCAATGACTGCCTGCGCAAACTGCTTGAAGACTCGGTCCATGTAGGTGCTCTGTCGAGGCCACAGGCCCTCCAGAAAACCAATATGGCCACCGTGACAGGTGATGAGCAGGGCTAGGTTGGGATTCTGCTTCACAGCCTCTACTGGAATGGCTGCAAACACAAAAAGAATTCAAGATGTTTTCTCCTATTTTATTTATTCATTATTACTGTCTAGTAAATTCCCCATTCCTAAAGCTACTTTTATCTTTAGCTGTGCAGGAAATCTTGTTTAGGGCTCACCATGGGACGGGGAAAAGACATCATCTGCAGCATTCAGACACAGCATTGGCACCTGCACAGATTTCAGCCTGTGGACAGGACTGGCATCATGGTAATAGTCATCATTGGTAGGGTAGCCGAACATTATGGAGGTGAACCTCTCGTCAAACTCTCGAATGGTCTTTGCCTATGGGGGACGGGTAAACTGATTGAGTTTTGGCTGCTTTGGTTCAAATAGATTAGCGTTATGAAAATAATCCTTACCTTCATGACATGATCAATGTCGTAACACTTTTCGAGCACTGGCCTGTGTCTGGAGGGGAGATTAAAATAATAAAAAATAAAAAAGTTAGTGCCAGTGCTGTTAGGAAAAATGATTTGCATCTGAAAATGACCCTCAAATATGGTGAAAAGGTGTGGCCATGTTAATATATACATGGAATATGCTGTGGGTATAATAATTGTTACTAGTTCTTTCTACATGCGTTGTTCATAAGCTTAACATATATACCAGGAACTGAAAAAAGCAAACTGTTGATTAACATATAAAATATAATACGTAAACCCAGTTATCCAGACTTCCACAATGCTTAGCCCGCAGCACTAGCAGTGAGTTAGAGGCCTTGTTAATCCCACTCTGGCCTCGGCTGACCTGTGCACAGAAGCTTGTAGGCAGCTGGTGAGGTAGGAGTTGAAGAGGAAACGGTCGAGGGGTTTTTCCAGTGAAGCCGTGCACTCAAATACATCCCAGCCTGCTGAGAAGACTACGACCCCTTTCAGGCAGGTTTCCCGGCCCTTGCGCCCCAAGTAGTTGGCCAACATCATCCTAAATGTAGAGAAAGGGGGAGAGAGAAAGAGAGGGAGAGAGAGATAGAGAGAGAGAGGGTGCGAGGGTTAGACAGACGGTGTAAAAAGAGAGGGATTGGGGGATGTTCCCTTTCTGACAGATTAGCGCTGTATAGTGAAAAACATCTTTGGCAAGCTGCACTAAACAACTGTGACCATATTATAGAACTAACATGTCCAAATCAACAAAAATATGCACTCTTTTTTATTAGTTAGAGATTCTGGATCATCGTCTTTAAAAAAAAAAAACTTTTCAAGAATTCTCTCTATGATATAAACGGGACATTTTATATTGTATCTTAAGCTAGGTGAACCAATGATTGACCTTTACACCCATTTTCTGGCATTGTAAAAACTAAATGACTAATTTACTAATCTAGATTGTTAGCTGCAGCCCTACCAATCACAATCCAGCTGGATTATTTAATGTGGGTGATCTCTTTGTTCTTTGCTAATGTTGGATTCTATTACGTCACATGATTTCTAGGTATTGATGTTTATATTTTTAGTTCAGTTACCACTGAGCCACCAACAAATGTGTATAGTTGCAAGTTGAGAGATTTGTTGGCAGTATCTGCTAGTACGGAAATGTCCAGTCAGCTGCTAGTGAGTGGCTTCATTACCCGCCCATGGATACTCCAGCAGCCATGATGGGAGCAGCTTCATTGGTCATCTGGATGTGCTTCATAACAGTCTCCAGATCCTCTGTGTTAGCAGCACAGTAGGTCCGAGGTGTCTGGGTTGGACAACACAGTAATGCAGTCACTCTTTTTTATCTATAAACATGAAAACATTTTAGCAAACTGATTAAAAAAAAAAAATCTAAACTATATGTCTTATGTCGAAAATCATCAGTATGTCAATCCTTTCGCTTGGAATTATGTAAAAAATTGGGGGTGGAGGAAAATTGTAAAGCGGCCCAACTCCACATTTTGGCAAAAGTGAATAAAAACTTGAAAATAAAGTGATACCAATGAAAAGTTGAAAGGACACTAAATCTAAAATAAAATTTAAAAACTAGCGGTATCTGCACAGCTGTAAGAACTATGATTTCATTAAGTTGCAGCATTTTCCTTTTGGATCCTAGTGTACGACAAATATTAAATTACACTACTACACAATATATAATACAAAGAACATAGTTGTGAGACACACAGACATGACACATACAGCAGCTAAACACAGAGATGCACATGTGGACACAATGAGCTCACAGATTATTATGTAACAGACACAATCTCCCTGGGCTACACTCAGTGAGTGGCAGGCATTAAATTGTCATTTTGACAAATATGAAGCCAGATGCTACAAATGATTACATCAGGACATTTGTTATTTACAGTGACAGCAAGCAAGAGAGGACGTGGACTATAGATAAATTCCATCTCTGCTAGGCTGCGGATACAACGTTTTCAGCTGATGGTATTTTCTATCTTTGGGGAATATCAGTTACTGTTATCTGCTGTTGCTGCGCAAGCTCTGACAGTAAAGTCAGATATCTATAAAGCAAGATAGATGTTTGGAAACACATGTGAGGCAACATGATTCACTATACCTCCCTCAAAACAAACAATAATTATATAGCTGCTAATTTCTGCTATAATGACTATGATGAATTATAGGTTTTTAGACAGAAATATAAATATAGTTGTGCTGTGGGTTTGAGCTGCTGCTGTATTGCTGTATTTTGCTGTGTCATAGGTGTGAAGCCTCTCTCTAGACATCCATATGACTACAGAAGTGAGTGCACTCTCTTTCTCTCATTTTACAAGCGTACCATTTTCCGGCTTATCCTGACAAATGTTATGTTATTATCCAGGTATTTTTGGCCATGATAAGAACACTGTTTTTTTAGATGGGGGGGGGGGGGGAGTCCGTTTCAGTTTTAAACAGCTTGTCAAGCAGAGCAGGCTACTTAACATTATAAAACGAATGGCTCTAACTTGAGGGAGTCTATTTAACAAGTCCCATTTCTCAGGATGCCATTGATTCTTCAGCTCTTCAAGGTCCTTCATTAAAATTCAAGCAGAAACTAAGGCAAAGTAAATTCCTGTTTTTCTTTTCTCTTACAGCTCAGGCTAATAGGCCTGTGCAAAGCTTGGACTTTCTAGTGAAACATCATCATTTATTAATAGAATATTGAAGGAAAATATATGTTTAACATAAATATAAGACTCCAATAGTTCGGGGAAACATTTGAATGGACTCGAACTCGAAAGCTACTCCACAGCCAAGTGTAATGTAACAGGCTCTTTATGAGGACAGTGTTTGAGGCAGGGGGCATCCTTCACATAGTGGGTCATTCTAAGACACTGGCCTATTTGAACAATGGACAATATTCACACTAACTGGCCACAGAGAAAACACTCACAGGAGCATACAAATGCTTAATCATTTGCATAAAATATAGCACAATTCCCAATTGAGATGAGGGAACAAAATTTCCCTCTTTACCACCACTACTTGACAAAGTGCCAAGGTTACAGTTACAACTTCTTTTTCTTTTCTTTTTTTTCTTCTGACTGAGCAAACAGCAGAGCAAGCCAAATTCTGGATATGACCTAGAATGCAAATTTAAACAAAAACTGAATGACAGTGGACACTTTGCTTCAGCTGAGCCTGAGTGAAAGAATGCAACAGAACGCAGCAGCACAGCACAGACCAGCCATTGATTCAGATTTACACCCACTAAGGGGAACATTAGATTGATTGTGGGCAACCCTTGCTTCTAATGAAACACCATTTGTGCTTCAGATGAGCTCTCTGTATGGCAGTGATGGTATGATTAGATCTGGGTAATACAGTCGTCCATAAAGAACGTGCCTCTGTTCCGAGATGTACAGACAGAGAGGGAGACACATAAAACACAGCAGGCGTGCTTTGCACTATCAGAGCTAGAGCCCATTTTGTTGGCTAAATATACCCGGGTGTGAGAGGACAGATTAAGCCAGGTGCCAGGCCAGCACGTGCGCTGCAGGGTCATATTTCTGCGGATCGGCATTAAAATACAGTATCTGCCTGCAACTTAATCCCCACTGTGCGACAACACTGTCTGTGCAGCGCCTGCTTTGGCTACCTGTGGGCTCTGTAACACGTGTGCGACACTCGCGATGCTTTATGCTGTCTGAGGAAACAAAAAGAACAACTCTACAAGGGAGCTGTCATACTGACAAATAAGAACTGTCTAAATATGGAAACAAATAATGACCAAAAAGCTTATTACCAGTAGCGTTTCACCGGAAACCCCTCTGTTGTTGAATACCACACATCTGCAATACACAAAACATATACTTTCAGATGTTATTATATCCTCCTAAATGACTTCCTTTAATCAGTTCATCCATCAATAATAACTAGAACAAATTTAAGTAGAGGTGAAACAAGAACATCAATCCGCAGCAACTTTCACAATAGAGAAATAATTTTAATGGATGCCAGACATTTGATGGTACCAGTGTAAGAAATGTGAGTGGAGTCTGCTTTTCTCTGATTAATATCTTTGAAAAGTTTGAGACTGATTTTGGAAATTGTGATGAGCATTTTCCCCAAATCCTGTCAAGAGAATGACTGGGAGATTAATCGATGATGGAAATGATTTAAACAGCTGCAGCCCTAAATTCAAAGGTTCTCTTTCTAATCAAAAGTATGTGTCTACAGCAGAGCTTATGCCTGTTTTATGTTGCTACAACTTCCTGACTTCCATTACCATGTTCAAAGGAACATGGTGGCCCAAATTCCTTTGGACAAATGTTCCTTGCTTTCAAAAAAACTGAACTAGGAATATGTTGAGATGCGCAGAGAGGTACAGCTGTGTGAAGAGCATTCTGTTTGTACAACAGAGCGAAAGCATCAGCATCCTTATTCGCCCCATATCTTTCGCCAGTCATCTATTATCTGGTGGAGTCAGTCCTGCTGTTTTTATCGGTGTAACTCAGCAGCAGGGTGAGGCTAGATGGGCAAGAGGAAGTGTGTGTGTGTGGGGGGGTGCTTAAACACATACTGCAGCATAGACTCGGAAGCTGGTCTGGGCTTAGCTGCAAAGCTTGTACTGGGATAAGCTGTAACTCATTAAGCCACACAGACAGGGGTGAGGGGTGGAAGATGCTGAGTTTGCCTGCTCTCTTCCCATGCCTTCCGAAATCTGGGTGAAAGAATGAGTGCAGTGAACACAGAGAGGGCCTATTGGGGGGGAAGAAAAGGGGGAGAAAAAAAACTGCCTCTCTCTGCAACTCTTCAAGCTTGTGCTACGTTGGGCTATTTACAAAAGCAGCGCTTGATGCAGAGCTAAGCTGCCCAATTTATTTGTGCTCTTCACCTGAAATAACCCCGAGCCCCTGTCACTCACAGGCCCCAATCTCTCATGTCTGCTAAATATTCTGACTTTGGTCGGACAAAATATCTGCATTCTAGATGATTCAAATTGGAACATAAGGCAAAGAATGTCATTTTTGTGATTCAGTGCCCTGAGTGCGTGCACAGCACTGGAGATCAGCCAGCGGACCCGGCCAAGACCACCCACCTATAGCCCAGATCCCGGCTCTGTTGGACCATGTGCAGGATGTAGGACTCTCGGCTGGTGCCGGTCAGACCGGGGAGAAGGAGGACTGTGGGCCTGGTGGCAGGTTCGGGATGAGAGAGGCTGTCATCGTTGTCAAACCAATCCAAAGAGATCTGTCCTCCATCTGCTGCCTTAATAAGCTCACTGCAGAGACAAGCGGGACACACAAAGCAGCAATGAGGATCTTAATGAACGTCAAGTTTCTGCCTGTATCTCTATGCGTCTATCTTTGTCTATCTAGCACATACACAGGACATGAAAAATACATAGATTTAACATTAAATTAGGATTTAAATGGATGTCTGCTTTTAAATACACTCAATAAATGATGACATAGCATTATTAAAAAGACTTCAGGTTCCACTGTCAGCACAGTTAATACTTTCTGTTCAGCTCCAGTAAAGTCATTTATTTATTATGTCCATTCAGGAAAGGGAATTGGATATGTGAGTAGGACACTCACTGACAGCTGCCTCATTTCCCTTGCAATCATCTTGTCAGCATGCTTTGCAACACACAGCAGGTTAAGAGAAGGAGGAGGGCACTGCACCGGTGGATTCTTATGGTCAATCAATTTATGTGCTAAATAACCCTAGCCTGGCAGACGAGGTCATTCAGTCCCAGTGCCTGCAGTGCACATACACACAGACACACAAAGCAGTTAGTCAACTTGGCCAGCCAGTGGTGAAGGCATCAGCGTGGAATTACAGAACCACCATGAAATATGAACCTGAGGCTAAACTTTAAAGTCAAGGAGGGCCAATCCAGAGTGACCAGCACACAATGTGGTGCTAATCCTCCTCACCTCAGGACAACAAGATGAGTGAAATTTCACCCGGAAAAGCCTACGACAAATGGGGGAGTTTGCAGTGTACGTCCTTGTGTCAACCTTGGGTAACTTCATTAAGGGTGGGTGTTGGAGAGGAGGAGGGGGTCCTGTCTTATGATAATCACTTGAGCGAATGTCACCGTCACTCTTACCAGGTTTGATAACAGACAGTTGCACTAGGATGGATACAGTCCCTGTGCATTATGGGAATAACTAAATCTTTGATGGAAGACAGTCAAAGCTAGAGACAGCGTATATGCCCTTGGAAGAAACATCACAAATGATGGATCTAAGAACAAAATTCAATCATTTTTCACATTTTGAATATTCCTAAATCCCTATAACTGGATCCAGAAAAAAATCACTTCCTGCTATTATCAATATTGGTGATGCACGCTATCTCTCTAACTCTGTCTTATTCATTATAAGTTTTTTTATGTTATCAGAGACCAAATCAAAACTACATAAACAGAAATTTTTTTTTTCTGTCAATGTACCTCAAGCACCTGACACACAAACAAATACACACTATCACATACACCTAAACAAAAGGGATGTGCATGAGCATTAGGCCGTGTTGGAATAAATAACGAATAATGAAAGAAAAGGCAAAATTAAATTAATAAATAAGTTCTGAATAAGTAATAATGAAAATTAAGTCTCTCTTGATTAATTTTAATCTGCTTTGTGCGTGCAGGTAAAGAATGCACTGCCAATTAATCTTCAACAGAATGTTCACACTATCACAGAGCAGGCGAGGTGGCCTGGGCCAACATTGTGGCACAAAAGATCTCTTTCTCCTCTGAGCTTTGGGTCTTGGCTAAGAATAAGACTGGGATTTGTTTCCAGTTGTGAAAGACTGAAATCAGGAAATAGGCAATGGCAGTTTCTCACTGACCAAGCTAATTCTTCTTAGTAAATATTTGCACAGTGGGCATGGAAAAAAATGTGTAAGGTTTCTCCTGATATTTATTTGTCTTAAAATGACACTGGAAGGATTTATGCACAATATGCTTTATAACTCACACGCTTAAGTCACCTCTTTGACATCATTTTTTTTTTGTGAGATCAAATACACACATAAACCAGACCGAGCATATCGGCTTTATTATAGAAATTCTCAGTTTGTGGGATTGGAGGGGAGGACTTACTGTAGTGCATGTATGAGAGTCATGGTGAGGACTTACTTTCTGTAGATGACCCCTGGTTTGGCTGTGACAAAGGGTCTCAGCAATGTCTGGATGCGGCTTTCCCAGCACCAGAAGGTGGGGTAGTAGGTCTCTGACACTACCGGACATTGCTCCCTCAGAAACTGGTAGAACTTCTTACCCCCTGAGATGAGCTGTGGCTTCTGCAAAACACAAACAAATGAAGTGAGGTGCAGGTACAAGATTAGCACCGGCCTCAAGTTAATACTTAACATGATATTATTTAATGTGACTGCTCATCCATCACTGTAATGAAACACTTCTAGCTGCAAGCCATGCTTTGTAACACCTTATGGTGTGACAAATATAATAATGTTCAAGTTTTGGGCATTGTTGCCTCTCTAAATGAATTACATAAGCTTATGAAATCTTTTAAAGCAGATAATAAAACTTTGAAAACATACAAAATAAATAATGCTTGACGACAAACTGAGCATGCATCTGTACAGAAAGTAGTTTTTGAATTGTTTGGCCCCAATTATTTGTTGTCAGCCCCTCCGATCATCGAATTAAGGCCTTTTATCTATTCCCTATTTAAAATCCAGAGTTGCTTTTGAGGGTTGCTGCTCCTAAACTTTGGAACAGCCTCCTCTCATCAGATCTGCGAAATCTGTGGTTTTCTTAAAGCTGCTGCGGAAAACTCATTTCTATAGTTTAGCCTTTTCATAAATACTCTATGCTTGCCTTTAGTTTTGATCATTTTATTCAAGTGTTTAATTCATAATTAAAAATGTATTTATCAGGCATGTGCATATGTGCATGTGTAAATATGCATGTATGACTGTATTTGTAGGTGTATTTCATCCTATATGTTAAGCACTTTGTAATTGTGTTTGTAAAAAAAAGAGTGCTGTAAAAATAAAATTATCATTATTATTATTATTATTGTAGAAAGGTTGCTACCAGAGACAACCTACAGTATAGCCTACTGACCACAGTGTTAAGGAGATAAAGACTGCACAGCTGCATAATGGTGGATACCTTCATTACAACTGAATAGACTGGTAATAAACATTAGGCTAACATTAGGCCTGCATAATCAAAATCCATATACTTCCACGTGCATTAAAAATTCAACAATACATGCGTTGCATAATTTGAACCATTAGTTTAGTACTGAGCTGATTGTTAATGCAGGAGTGAACCCAGACCATTTCCTTTCATTTTCACTAACGCTAACTTAGACTGTTAATATTACAATGCACATGATAAACTCACTCTACAGGTAGCCTACGTTTCATGATATAAACACGGTGAGTCTCTCCTTACACGTCCAGTAGATGATGGCTTGCATTACATAAAAACTCATGCCGGCATTTCTAGCTAACATACAGTAACGTTGGCCTAGCTTAGCCAATGCAGACATCTAGTTAACGACAACTGTCTTGTTATGGATTGATTTAACGCAATTACATTTGTTCTGCACATGGATGCAAATTCAATTCAATTAAAATGCGCGTCTTGATGCCTGAGGTCCTCCCCACATGTGCAGGCGCGTAATATTAGCAGCACACCGGTCGACAGATGCCAGCTCATCCAAACCTCCATCAGTAAACGCACCGGTCGACTATCATCACTGGCACGGAGGTGATGATGCGTCTCTATGAAAAGCACAGAAGCCGCTTACATTGAATACAAATACACACACACACGCATGCAGCACAGGCTAAAGCTCAATGAGTCACTTTTAAAGAAGCCGGGTCAGGTCCGAAAGCATAAGTTAATGTTACCTTCGCTACCGAGAGCAAATAGTAGCAGGTGTACGCTGCGCTAAAGCCCAGCACCAGAGACAGCCCGACTCCAGAGCCGAACAGTCCAACTTTCACTTGATTTTCCAAATAATGCGACAGATCTCTTGTCAAAATGTTGAAATTGAAGTCCAGCGAGATCATTGCAATGTCCCTGTTTTCCCCCCGTTACTGCAAGGACAGCGGCCAGCTCGGTTGGATGTCAGCTGTGTCTGCCTGCCTGCGATCCCACTGTGAAGGAGACAGTCAAGGGGACCTGATGTCTGTATGTGTGTGTGTATCAGCGAGCGGTGGCGCTCTTTGACCAGCTATCTGTGCAGCCGGTCACAGTCACTCAGTCGCCCCCTGCAGTCACCAGAGCTGATGTGCACCATTATTATTATAGCTGCACTGGCATAAATTAGCCTGCGGGCCTAACCCCAAAATGCTCACAGAATAGGCTACGATATTAGTAAAGACAGCATGAGCGTCATTAAACACCCGCAGCTTCTGAAACATTATTATGGATTTACTGGTGTGGAAGCCTACAATAAAACTCTATTACTAACCAAGCAAAGCAGGCAACTGCCTCTTGGGCCTCAAAATCCTCAGGTTCACCATGTGGCAATTAGTGTGTGGTAATTTAATTAACTGAAAATGTGCTTGTTCTTACTGTGTGCCACTACAGGACATTAACTGATATTATTTATTTTATTTGTGAAGGAGCATGTACGTGTCAAACATTAATGAGCCCTGCTCCATCATTTTGAGTTACTTTGACCCAGAAACACATTTTGAGTTTTTCTATAGGGAAAGTCTAAGCTTTATGACGATACCAACATTATTTTTCTACACCAAATATTCTGTGAGATAAGCTCTTCCAAAGCTTGACTGAAAAGGACATTAAAGATAATAATTCATATTCAGACATTACATTTTTCACATGAATTAAAACTAATTTATAAAGACTAAAGTCAAAATGAACACAATATTTAAATATAAAACATAGTTACATAGGTAGCCTACACATACCTTCGTATGTGCATGTGACCACGTGCACGAGCATACACAGTACAGTAGATAGACTTAGAAGTTCATTTAGACCATAATCCAAAAAGTATGTAATACAATTGATAAAATATTATCATGTATACTGTACATATGATGTAAAATATAATACAATCATATGAAAAATATATTAATAAAAAATGTTAAATAGCCTATTGAGTTATGTGCACATTGACACATGCACAAGTGGTATATGGTGTACCAAAGGCTCGAAGGAGTGGATGTTTGTCTTTTTCAGTTTTTCAACTGGCGATAGACAGCAATGCAAGATGCCATCATCACAATTTCAGAAACTCAGTTGAGTGATAGTTTTAAAGCATTTATTATTCCTGTTTATATTCTGCTCACATGGTGCATATGTCTCAATAAATGTATGCTTATTACATACCCAATGTATATGGAGCCGGAGACATGAGGGTAACCTATTCAGATACAGTATCTGCATTGGAAGGTAAGAGTGAATAGTTTTGCACAGGTTAAGATCATTGTCTTTGCAAGTTCATAAATGAAAAATCAGGTCTAGTTTGCCTCATCTTCTGGATTTTTGGAGTCAAGACAGATTATGAAGTGAATGTGCTTAAAATCTTCTGCCTGGAGTATACGCCCTACAGACACAAGATCATCAGATAATCAAAAGTTGTTTGTCTTTCACATAGTCATAAGAACAAAATCTGATGTATCCTATGTTACTTTTAGGGATTTGCCATTTTGAAAACTTTTTGATGTTTTTTTAAAATGTATTTTTGTTTTTGATTTTAACTTTGCATTGTCTACCTTTTCAGAGCTATTCCACATATTTTCTGATGTCTATACTTAGCTTATTTACATGTTTCTTGTTTTATTTATCAATGTGATCTTAAATGTGCTGCTTGTTATATTGTTGTCAGTGATGTGTGGACCCCAGGAAGAAGAAAACAAAAAATCACATGTTGCAGATGCGCATGCTCGCTGTGGGCTGGGCTCCTGTTTTCCCGAGCCTTTCGTCTTCGTGCTTTGTCGGCTCCCTCCGTAGCTAGTTGTTGCTCGTCTGAGGTCTGGACGATGATTGACAATAATGGCGACGCGTTTATTCTGAGTTGACTCCAGGGAACCATCTCTGGCTGATAAAGGGGAACATCTTGGATGGATTGTGAACACCGCACAACAACAACACGGATAAACAACTCCATCAAAGGACTTACATCTGCTTTAACGAGAAGGACTTGCTAGCCAGGGAGAGCTTTATCTCGCTAGCGTCGCGTTAGCTAGCAACTCGGCTCGCTAGCTTGCTAAGTTGAGGTGGCATTCTTGTGTGTGGAGAGGAGGACAGGGGTAATGAGCAATGTGGCAAATTAATAGGCTCTGAGGGGGCAATTGGTTTCTCGTTGTCAGAGGCAACACTGAAGGGGCTCACGGTTAGCTTGTGAGAAGAGATTTTTTTCTAGCTTCCCAGGTAGCCAACTTAGCTCGCAGGCTATCTTAGTGGTTTGTTCCAGTGCCTTTCCTGTTAGGACTTGCTCGCACTTGGCGTTTGGAAACTGTCCACCGGTGCATCGATAGCTGGCTGGCATTCAGTGCTAGCTTGCTAACTTCTAAAGGGTTTACTGTGGCATTTGTTGAGACCTTTTCTTAAATGACCACCGGCAGAAATAACCGGGCGATGATGGAAGGAGTGGGAGCCAGAGTGGTCCGCGGACCCGACTGGAAGTGGGGGAAGCAGGATGGAGGAGAGGGACATGTTGGCACCGTGAGGAGTTTTGAAAGTCCAGAGGAGGTGGTGGTTGTCTGGGATAATGGGACGGCTGCTAACTACCGCTGCTCTGGGGCATACGACGTGAGGATACTAGACAGTGCTCCTACAGGTAACTTTACATCAGCTGATTTTGTTTGCCAACACTTTTAAGACAAGTGTTTACCTATATGCAACACAAGAACATACGAGACGTCGGTCCTTTGTGGGTGCAGGGATGAGTTGCAGTGGACAATCACATAACAAAATAATTGAATCTTTCATTAAAAGCTGGGATCACAGTAGTCAGATGAGGGAGGAAAGACTTTAGAAGAAAGTTTCGGTCTGTAAATTCTCAGAGAAACTTACTTGTAGATCCCTTCTGTTTCTATTGGAGGCAGACAACGTCTTCTTGTCTACCTTATAAGCAGAAAATGAGTACTTGTAGACATCCTGCCTGAGCAAGAATATCACGGACATCTCTGTGTACCAGACATGCAAATAAATTATGCGGGATATATAGACACAAATGCATATTCACTGTCAGCAATAACGCAGCATAACTATCCTGACTTGACTGTCTGTATACTCAAACAAAGAAAAATGCATTTCTCTCCACAAGATGTTGAATATCATTTGGAAAATGACTTGATAAGGGTGTGTAGTACTGACATATACAGAAGTGTTAAAATACTGCTTCTCCATTGTTCAAATTTATCTATATGTACCTGTTATAATATAACATACCTGCTGTATTACACTTCAGTATCTATCACTTAGGAGGACTTCAATTGTCTCCCTAAATATCTGCCTAATTATGCATTTATCGATCAAGCAGCAGTTATTAAAATGCTTATATTTCTGAAGTATCAAATATATCCTAAACAGAAAAGATTAGAGGCTATTAATCTAAAAGAAGTGTAGTGTGTGCTTACATTATCAGTTGTAGAGTTGAGGTTGCATAAAAGTGGTCCATTGTCAGCAATTTAGCAGGATATTTGTTCTGCACAGATTGTTGATACTAAACTGTCTAATGCTGCCCCCCCCTCCCCAGGCATCAAGCATGATGGGACCATGTGTGACACCTGCCGTCAACAGCCCATCATTGGTATTCGCTGGAAATGTGCTGAGTGCACCAATTACGACCTCTGCACAACCTGTTACCATGGAGACAAGCATCACCTGAGACATCGGTTCTACAGGATCACCACCCCAGGCAGTGAGAGGTTAGTTTACGAAGCAGCGTTTGCCCGTATTGTTGTGGCTCACCTTTGACCCGCCTATTATGATGAGAAACAAGGTAGCCAGGTAATCCCTCACACTTTGGCGGGATTGGTTGACTTACCTTGAGACTCCCTTCAATGGTTTTATGTGTGTGTGTGTGTGTGTGTGTGTTTGTGACATTTGAGAAGTGTTTATGTGTGCCCTGCCTCTCGGGCAGACAGAATCTATCTCGATGCTCCCAGCCCTCAGTTGCCAGGCAACAACTCAGCCTCGTTTTAGGATTCAGTCAGACCTTTTTTAAAATGATATTAAGGTAGTGATTCCCATACACAAAATATATTTGAGCAGATTTTCAATGTTTTTTAAATACAGTTTTTGATGTCTTCGGAAGGCTGCAAGGTAATGACATGTTAAATCCAGATGTATCGATAAAATCTGTTTTGTAGCTGACTTTCAAACGTCAGAATTTACAGCTTTGATTCTGCAGGAAACACAGTGATTGCATTTGATGACTAGCAATATTGAAAACTTTCAACTTTGTTACTGTGAAAGACCGTTTAGACTAATCTAAGTGTAATCACTGTCTCAGAAGTTATTATAATAAGAAAGTCCAGTGTTTTAATAATTCAATTGCATCTGATCCCCTCAACTACATTTTTAGTGCTACAGCAATGTCTCGTGCTTAATATTACTTCATTTAACACTATTTGCCTGCACTCATTCTGTCACTCAAATGGCACTGTCAAAGTGGGAGCTTTTTCTCTATTGCTCTTTAATTGCAGCTGTAAGCCAATGCTGATATTTAAGTTTATATGAACTCAGCACTTTCAGCATGTGCCAAATACATGTGTATAGTTGAATGTGATATATGTTTATCTTCGGGGTCAAGTTATAGTAAAAAAAGAAACACTAAACTGGAATTGAAGTTCTACAGCAGGTGTTTACAGGTGGCTCTGCTTATATGTGGCAACTCATTTTGTTTTTATTTATTATCAAAACTTTAAATTGAAGTCAAACACACATCAAAAGATCATCCTCCCCCTGGCTGCTGGGTTTAAAGAATTTTTAGTGGAAATATTATTTTAGGCGGGGTGTGCGTGTGTGGGGGGGAGTGGAAACATTGCTACCAATTAATTCTTGTACAGACAAGATCAAGTGAAATTGTTGAAGACACTTTTATTTTGTGCATTCAGAGATGTTCAGCATAGCGAGTTGGAAAAACGAGCAAATGAACCAATCGCTTATTTGAGACATAAGTTTAGTAGTGTAAATTCCTCAGCTTGCGTTAGATCATTTTATCACATCTACTATTAGTCCTGTGGTGACACTTCATCTATTTCAAGGCCGTTTTAGTCTTTAGTCATAGTTTAGCAGACGAACACATGGCTCAACAGCTGGCAGCCTTTTCAACTGAGTACGACTTCATTTCCCCCGAGACAGACGTTACATAATGCACAATGGGTGCTGGAGGTCTCCCCAACTCACACCGCTCTGCCAGCATGGTGGGGTGTTTCGTTACACCACATTAGACTCTTTCACTAACTGCTGAAGAGGGAGTGGTTAGAGGCCAAAAGCTGTTTGCATTGGTTAGACCTGCAGTGCTCAGCTGCCATGTCTGGCCATCAAGGTTCACACTGTCTGATGGTTAGAGCTCATCTGGATATTTTATTTTCTGCTGCCTTTTTTATTACTTTGTGGTTGTAGCTGTGCTGGAGTTTAGACGTCAGCTCACAGCATTACTATAAATGCATGTCTGAATGTCAGAAAATTGCCTTAATTAAACAGTTTTTAAAATTAGTTGGGAATGGATGAAAAGGGAAGGAATTGTCAGTTGGTGGGAATTCTGTGCTCGTACAAAAAATAGCTTTTATTCATAATGTTACGACTTGACACCTGATGCTTAATTGCACACAGTGTCCTCCTTGAATTTTACCACAACAAGGAAAAGTCAAAGTTGAGGGCTGGACCCGACTTATAATTTTGTCAGTCTAATTGTATTTGGCTGTTTGATATAGATAGATAGATAGCCTTTATTGTCCCATGGGGACTATTAGTCCCTTTTTTCCATATCTGGTAATTAGAAAATTCATTTGCATGAGTTTCAGTGATGATTTTAACCACATTAACATAGTCAAATGCTACAGAGTAATGGGAACATATTTTTGGGCATTTAAAAATCAATTAAAGACCGTTACGTTTGATGCAGGATTTGAAATGTGGCCTGTTTGAATTAGTAACACATAACGGTTGGGCAGCCATATGGATTCATCAGAATAATGAGACCGGGAACACACGTCTATTTCAACAAATCTAAACAAGAATAAATTAACAAATTACATTTTTTAAGATTAGTTTGAAATGAAAATAAAAACATTAGGCCTGAACAATTTGGATAAAGTCATGACATTGACTGCTTTAGAATAATAACTTCTCAACTTCAACTCATTAGGCTACTTCTTTCCTTCTCTGTATGATACTTTATCTTTAAACATGAATAAATCTGAAGTGTAAACGAATAGATTAACAAATGAAACACTTGCTATTTAACAACAGGCAGCCCTTTCAAAATCCATCACAAAGTTGTGAGTAATGGTGTCTTTTTGATTTCAAAATAGCGGACCAGAAAGATAGGCCAGTATCACAGAGTATGTTTCTGGTTTTATTTGGCCTTAATTTTTCAGATGCTATCATCACATAAGTGCCCTAATGCTGAGATGGTTATAGTAATGGGGACTGCATGGTTGATACAGCAAATTAAATGCTGTTTCAGCCAAACTCTCACTGTAAGATTTTCCATCTGAAGCCAAGTCCAATTTACACAATGATTTCAGAGCAGTAGGCACACGGGAAAAGGGTAGTTAAGGACACAGGATAGCTGGAGGGAATGTGAAAAGAAGATAGTTTTTAATCTATTTAATTAAAAAAATATTGTGGAGCAGGGCAGGCACTGGCATCTCTTTTGCAGTCCATATTTGATAATTGAGAATGAAATTCTCCATGTAAACAGAGCTCCTATAAAAAGCAAACTGTTGAACATAAGGTCTGACTGTGGCATAGAAGTCACTAAAGCTTAGACCAAGTGAAAATAATGTATGTAAACTCTTTTCTCTACAGAGTACTTTTGGAGTCACGTCGCAAGTCAAAGAAAATCACAGCCAGAGGGATCTTCACTGGTGGACGGGTTGTGAGAGGAGTGGACTGGCAGTGGGAAGACCAGGACGGAGGCAATGGGAGGAGAGGAAAGGTAGCATACCAGCCAGAAATGTAGAATCTATAATTGTATGCAAATGGCTTTCCACTGCAAGCCAAAATCTGTAAATATGTGGAATACAGAGACAAGAAAATGCTCCACATTAAGCCCTAAAGCCAATAAGATGCAGACTCATTCACAGTAAGTTGGTCGGTTACACAGTTGGGCAGTGCCTGCAAGGACGCCCCTGGCTTTAATTTTTCCCATACACCATGTCCGAAATGTACTTTTTGACTAGACTACCTTGGTAGGAGAGCATGACCACCAGTAAGGGTTTCATATAAGCAAGAAAACAAGAAACCTTTTTACAAAACAATCCCAGGGAGGAAAAACAAAGTTGTATCCCAGGATATGATTTGTCTTGAAACTTGCAGAAGCGTCTGCGAAAACAGGAAGGGCACGGCCTGACTCAACATGTGTGTGTAGCATGGAGGTATTATAGACAAAAAGAAAACAAAAACAGTCCAGTCCTGTGTTTCCTAGCTGGCTGTATTTGAAGTTACTGCTGTCCTGAAATAATCTAATTTAAGATAACTAATATATTTGTCATGATGTTTAAAAAAACAAACAAACATTCAGATCGTAATGCATACTACGATTGACAAAAATCAATTTGTCTCATAACTTATAATGTCTTATAACTGTGTCAACATTATATTATTAAGATCACCTACCTGTAGCCAGAGTGGAGAGTGACAATTCAATGAAAATGTTTTTTTTTTTGGTGCTTTTCTTCACCAAAAAAAAAAAAAAAATTGACAGTTTCAGCATAATTTTCCCAGAAGTGAAGGAAATAATAATATTAGCTCTGTTTATTAGCAGCTATAGCCAATAATCCAGAATAAGTGGAAAACCTATGTTCTGATAGTCAGTCTTCTTTAATAATTTCTTTAAAAGTGCATGTTGTAAAATTATCCAAATTGTAATTAATACATTTTTAGAATTGATAATAGGAACTAGTAGAAAAAATCTGCTATTGAAAAACCCTTTTCTCTGAGTTTCATGCTGCTGATTACTATTCATCTTTACTGGGGTTCAGAACAGATTTCCTTGCTGCAGGTTATTCCAGGCTTAAATACATCATTAGAAAGTAATACAATGTCAGATGAGGTTGAATTTGTTTAGCGCAGTCTATTTACATTCATACAGTAACTGTGCTGTAAAGTGCTTGTATTTTGACTCTGGTCCAGACCTCAGAGCATTCAATTTAACAGTCCCTCCAGGCAATTTAAGACTTCATTTTGCTGTGTTATTTAATGGCATATCTCATTACTGTTTTATGACGCTGTAAGCAATATGCTCTCCAGAAAACTGCTATTACATGTCCTGTAGCTTAGATGTTTCGTTAGTTTAGCAAGAATATTACGTCCTAAGGCCCATTAATCTATTACCTCTGGAAGCAGCCTGAAAATAATTGAACGATTTGATTTCTGTATTTACTTAAGGCACAGTTTTTAATTACAGAATTAATTTTCTCCACTGCAGCTCTTCTCATGACAGTTTCTCAATCTAACGAAAGTGTTGTGCCGCTTGTGTTGGAGAGAGAATGGTCTCTGTATGTGTGTTTGTCCTTCACGTAACTCGAGAGCCATTCATCCAATTGGCTCCTTCCCTGGTGTGGATGTTGGGGACCAAATGAGTGCAGTTTTAATTGGGTGCAATTTGGACACACAATATGTTTCATATTGATAAACTTTGACTAAACCAGCGACCAATGATCCACTCCACTCTGTGCAGGGGCAGGGCACAGAGTGGAGGGTCACTGACAGACGCATGTCAGAGAGAGACCGGAGATGAGGAGTGACACGAGTCAGAGAATAGTGCTCTGAAAAGAGAAAAGTAAACAGCTTTTAATCAATACTGGATACTCTGACCTTGTGTGTGGACAGAAAGCGTAGTGTTAGCACCACGTTTAGTAGATCAGCAGCATGTGAATGCACAGGTGGCGTTCAGGTACATGGTTGAGAGTAGGTCACCCATGTTTTGGAGGCAATCAGAGCCCAGTACACAATGACTGTAGTATAAAACTAAACAAATGCATAAAACTAAACAAATACTTTCACAGGTAGTTCAAAACAGGTTTGTTGCATATGCTGTGAGGCTGGCAATTATAAAGCTCAACTACAGACAAAGCACAAATCTTTTAGAGCAAATATACCCACTCATATTCAAACTGAAGGCACAGATAATAGGAACGATCTAAGAGCCCAATATAATCAATCCACTTTATTTTAGAACCCTTATTATTTAGAGTACTTATTTATAACATCCATGTATAATAGCATATTCGTGTCTTTCATGTTGTTAGTGTATATACTCATTCACACCTCACATCAACCGCATTCACTTTTCCACACGTTGAAGTAGTGACCAGAGGGCAAGTGATCAGCCCATTCCAAACAGACACATTTTGAACAGGCACTCCACCAGTGCTCCAAATTTGAATCTATTTTGCAGTCCTCCATTCATAACTCATTGCTTATTTATGCCTGCAACACACTAATTTTGCTTGGTTTACAGTATACTTCAAAATATTTAAAAAAAAAATGCATCTTCTCACCACAAACAGCTTGGTGATAGTTTTAATTGACTCTTGATTAAAAGATTGAGTCATTTTATAAATGTACAGTATAGAGTTGAGGACAGCAGCTTTTAATTTTTAGCTCTGTCTTGTAGGTTTCACTGTGGGAACAAGTAGTATAAGGTCTTATTATTCATTTAAAAGTAAAGGTTTTGTTTGTATAGCAGTTGGAAGACACTAATGACATTATCTCTAGAATATACTAGCATAATCTTAATTGATGGATATTGATGTTTAGGACCTGATGATGTAGCTGGCCATAATCTGATACCTGAACTCTGATTGCATTACTTATTAGGGGGAAAAACAAGTCAATCTAATTTATTTTCAATAGGGAGGAAGAGTTTTCTGAAACCCACAATACAAAAAATAATACTATTTTTGGACAGAAAGTCATACATCAAAAAGTTTTTGGTTGTGATAAGCATTGTTTCCCACAGTGGCTGCAGTCTAGCTCAACATTCTTGTTTTTTGTTTTCTTTGCAAACAAAAATAGATACAGATTCACTACGACAACTTGCCAACTACTTTCGTTCTTTATGTCACGCAATCTGTGACCATGTTAGAAAGACACAGCACTCAAAACTGAAACCCTTCAGCCTGCGGGAGCAAATTGGAACTGGCCAGAGGACACTGGTCCCTTCAATCAGAGGACCCCAAGTTCAACTTGTGTCAGCAGACCTCTTCCTTGTTGAAGTTTTTTTTTTTTTTTTTTTTTGAGCTAGCCAGTGAATGCTTACTTGGCTTCAGGCTTGCTGTTCTGCAGTCCAACCTTTACTGTGACCTTCCATTTGAAGGCAGCCAGCAAAAAGATAATTTCCCTAAAGGGATCAATAAAGTGTCAGATTTGCTGTCATAGAGAGGTTTTAAGATGAAAAACACCAGCTTGAAGCCTCCCACTGATAAAACAATCCCATTCTATTCAATAGATTCAGTTTTCACATATAGTTTGCCAAAAACTTGTGCTGATATTATAATTAAAACTCAAAACAATCTGTTTTCAATGTGTCCTTTTTAGTCTTTCTCATCTCATCCCTCCTCCTCCTCTTCCTCCTCCACAGGTGACAGAGATCCAGGACTGGAGTGCAGCCAGCCCTCACAGTGCTGCCTACGTACTGTGGGACAATGGGGCCAAGAACCTGTACAGAGTTGGCTTTGAGGGAATGGTAAGCAAACTTCCAGTCTGACCCACATCCTCAGCCCCCCACCCCCCCCACACACACACACACACACACACACACACACACACACACACACTCACTGAGTCTCACAAAAGATCAGCTGTCAGGTGGCTTTTGTGTTTGACCGCAGGGCTGTGGCCCTTTCTTTTGCTGCCAGGCCTTTGTGAGAGCCACGCAGCCAGCATGAGTAAGACGCCATTGTGCAGGCAGCTGGAAGGGGAAGGTATCTGCATGATAAAGGCAATCTGTTCTTTCTGCTTTTTAGGGGGAAAGAGTGAACATGGAGGTCAACTTTAGAGGAGGGGGACATTCTATTGGGGTTGTTGCGGGTGCAGCTACACACGTGTCCCAAATGAGAAGCATCTTCCTTATTGGTGGAGACTGGCCTTGCCTTTTTATGAAAGAGGCCAATCGGGTTTCTCCATTGCATAACAGATTTGTCCTTTGTCATTCTAATAGGTTTAAATGCTTTGGAGAGGAAGGTAGATGGCATCTGCTTGTGGATTAAATAAATCATGGATTAGACCCCCCATCTAGACAGTTTTAATTTGTCTCTTTATTGAGACAGTGGGCAAATCCTCCAAACAAACATAGCGAGACTGCAGATTAGTGTATGCAGTATATGAGGCCAACACCTTTTCCTGTTCTGTAATGTCTGCTCTGTGCACATAAAATCATAAGATTAAACGTGCCCTGCTCGCAGGGTACAATAAGATGGACTTGTGTTAGTAATTTGTTGAGACTTGTTATATTCAGGAGTTTGGTGCTCCATCACAACAGAGGAATGTTCACTCTGCCTTACAATCATCTCTGCCCTTTAACTATGCCACAGTGGCTTCACACCTGAGTCATCACAAATGATATGACGCCTTCTCTCCGCAGAAATATAGGGTTTCATTGTCCTGTCTTACACTTAGGGTACAGCTATTGTTAGTATTCTAGGCAACTACACTGCCACTGCAGCTTGAAGTGTGTAAATTCTCTGCTTCATTATTCATGACGGTGCTCCTTTTAATGGAATTACCCTGGCTAATTATCTGACCCTTTCTGTCTTTTCTCTGACAGTCAGACCTGAAATGTGTTCAGGATGCCAAAGGAGGTTCGTTTTACAGAGACCACTGTCCCGTTTTAGGTAAGTGAGCCAGTGATATGTGTCCATCGTCATTATTGCACCAATTCTCTCACCCATCGTTCTGGTGCAGTGATTTCAAGGGCATTAGGGGAGTTTCAGTTGCAGTTAATTTTGTCTGGCCACTAGATGGCAGCACCACATTGTCCCCTGACTGCAAAATGCAAGTACAAGCTCAGGCCATGCAGATACACTAATTCCAGTAATCAGCTGTTACTATATGAGGGATTTTTACATGTATTCCTTGTAGTGTAATTTTGTTGTTATCACAGCGGAACCTTATATGTATTTGAATAAATGTTTTCTCACAGATTATTCACAATTTCTATCTCTCAAATGTGTTTATTTGTTTATATTTCTATACTTCTGTTATTATCACTTGCAAATTGTAAATCTTGATATGCAAAATCAATACAAACACTGCAGTTTTAATATGAACAGACCTAACTCAACATTTATCTCTTAGGTGAGCAGAATGGCAACAGAAATCCTGGCGGTCTTCAGATCGGAGACCTGGTCAACATTGACCTGGACCTAGAGATTGTCCAGTCCCTCCAGCACGGCCACGGGGGGTGGACTGACGGCATGTTCGAGACCCTCACCACCACCGGCACAGTATGTGGCATCGATGAGGACCATGACATTGTGGTTCAGTACCCCAGTGGGAACAGGTGAGTTTGCTGATTGAGTGAGCTTAGATGGATTTGCACAAATTTAATACCTCCCAGTGATTGGGATTGCATCATCTCATCAGCATAGTTCTCTCCTTAACTTGTAAATACATCTTCACTGCAAGATCTAATCATCATTTGTAACACTTGAGAGAAGATACTCTGAAAAAGTCTATGTAAATTTGTATGGAAATATATAATTAAAGTGGAAGTTCTGAAAAAGCTTTCTAAATGTAGACATACTAAATTTTTGTCTGCTTCTAGTTCTTAAAATTAAGTTACCTCATCACACAATAATCAAGAGTGCTCTTTGGATACTTTAACCGTGTTCTTTTTGCACATACATATTTTTTCACTTAACTGTAGATTGCAAATACTCAGATATATTTGTTAGATATCATGTTTTATGATCTGTGTGTTTCTTGAATGTGTTTTATTTTTTTGCATCCTCAGGTGGACATTCAACCCAGCAGTGCTGACAAAGGCCAATGTGGTGCGCAGTGGTGAAGTGGCAGCTGGAGCAGAGGGGGGCAGTTCCCAGTTCCTAGTGGGAGACCTGGTCCAGATTTGCTATGACATCGACCGCATCAAGCTTCTACAACGAGGCCACGGAGAGTGGGCTGAGGCCATGTTGCCTGTAAGAGTTTGGATGTGCTTTTACAGATTTGGGCAAATTTAAACGCCTCACAGAAGGCAGTGAAACTTAAAATTTCGATTGAAATGAAATTCTATCACATGTACCTGATTTGGTCATATGATGATTTTATAATTTTCAGAATGGATATTAGAAGTATATGTCTGTATGGATTGATCACATTTGTTCACTCACTGCAACATAGAAGGGAGAAAATAATCTACTGGACTGTAATGGTAAGGTTGAAAACCACTCATCTGGATGAAGCCTCTTGAATGATAAGCTAAAAAAATCTTCAAATCTAAGTTACACTCCAGTAGATAATTTAATTTTTAAGTGGTGAGAGAAGTTGTCTTTTGACACTGAAAATTGGAGAATATTATTGCTATTGATATTGGCACTGGTTGCTTTTTTCATCTCAAATTGACTTTGACTTCATCAGAGACATAAAATTTGTGTGCAAGATCCTGTAAATTAGGCTCAGTGTTTCTAACCGTCTGTGTAATTTTCTGCTGTTCCCCTCTCACTTGGCAGTACTACTCCTTCATCTTCTCTGTAGGAAGTCTCAGTGTTATCGACATGCAGTCGCATGATCCCTCCCCTCAAATCATTCTGTGGCTGTTTTGCCACCTTTCTTATTATCTTTTTTCCTGTCTCAACAAGAATTTATTCTTCCCCTTATTATGAAGTTTATTCATTGCTGCTCAGCACGCCTGAGGTTATGTAACGCCAGTCTATTCCAATATGCGACTTGTCCCTGCCAAACTGGCCCCCCTCAGCAGCTAATGAGCCTTAAAAACCCTGAGATGGGTTGTAGCTTTGATCACTAACCACGGCTGTTTGCTGCCCGCTGCTGCTGCTTCTGCTGCAGCAGTCTACGTTATTGATGGCATCCTCCAGGACAGTCCTAGACCCGACTCAAAGTGCCTCTTTCTGCCTGGATCGAGATGATATGATTCAAAATCGGAAAGCATTTTGTTTGGTCCTCTCTGTGCAGGCTGTATAGATGAGGAATGATCTAGCTAGCAAGTAGAAGAGTCTCTCTCTTTTATATCCATCTTCTTAATCATTCAAGTTAATGTCCTTTGAATTATGAGAACTTAAATCTCTAATATGTTTTTTTTCTGTCAATTTGTATTTTTGCAAAGAGCTTTGTTTCATCTCCATGTAGGACAATTGCTTTCTTGAGGTGGCATTTCTCCTCTTTATCCATTCCTCCCACCTCTATTTATAAGCTCTTTTCCACAACCCCTCTCCATCATTCCTTATGGTCTGCCTTTTAGCATTTTCAGATTCTGTTATATAGCACATACCCATAGACAAAAACCATCCAGATACTAATGAATTTGTCACTACATTTACCAACAGACCCTAGGCAAGGTGGGCCGTGTGCAGCAGATCTACTCTGACAGTGACCTGAAGGTCGAGGTTTGTGGAACCTCTTGGACGTACAATCCAGCCGCTGTCACCAAGATTGCTCCATCAGGGTCTGCTGTTAGCAATGCCTCTGGAGGTATGTACAAACATGCACTACTGACATTGAGCAGTGTGTTATCTTAATCGTTGTCCTTCCTGCGACCTCTTTCCTGACAACTATCACTTTCTGATGTGTTCCCCCTGTTTGGCCAGAGCGTCTATCTCAGTTGCTGAAGAAACTATTTGAGACACAGGAATCTGGAGATATCAATGAGGAGCTAGTCAAGGCCGCAGCTAACGGAGACTTGGCCAAGGTGGAGGATATTCTAAAGAGACCTGATGTGGATGTAAGTGTAAAATGTTCAAATGTAAAATTTTATATCCACAGTTGCTGAATCTCTAATTTAGGTTTTATAGAAAATCAAATATTTTTGCCAATAAACACATACAAAAGATCTGAGTACACTGATAATTGGAGCTGGAATACCCCTTGCTGCTTTCTGCTCTGCTCTCAGTATATTGAGGAGGCTGAGAAGACTCTGAGATCCTCCCACTCCTGCACTTCTCTCTATCTGAAAAGCATTAAGGCAGGGCCCAGAGGAGGCACAAAAGAGCATTGGTGTGCACTGCAGCACAGACCCGATTCACTCTCAGAAACAAGTTAAGATCTGCAAACCCCATGTGGTTGCAGATTGCGTCCTGACACAGGCTTCAGGCCAGGGAAACACCCGTTTGCCAGAGGACAGAAAGCCTGTGCCCTGTATAGGTTAAAAGTACTAGTTATGTCAAGTCTGCAATATTGTCTTCACTCAGAGGAAGAGAGAGTGAAGTGTTTGTGTGTGTGTGTGTGTGTTTGTGTGTGTGTTGCATGCATGTATGTGTGTGTGTGTGTGTCAGTGGTGAAGGCTGGCCAGATGCCCTACTGCCTTTCAGTGGAATTGTTTGCTTAAAGCTGAGCACACTGAGCCCGGCCAAGTGATCCGCCTGCCAGGACAAGAGACGTCTCGAGACTCCCAAAGGAGTCCACATTAATATTTATGCTCCGAGTTTTTGCTGTGCTGCAGTTGGTGATGAAACATGCACAAACAGCCGTGCGCGCACAACACACCCTCACCAATCTCTTAGTGCCTCTGGTGAACAGCTAATTCAGTAGACACGCATCTAAATGTGAAACATGACATTGACATGTGCACTCATTCTTACACTGACTCTTGATGTATTTATAGGTGAACGGGCAGTGTGCAGGACACACTGCTATGCAGGCAGCCAGTCAGAATGGTCACGTGGATGTTCTAAAGCTGCTGCTCAAACACAATGTGGACCTAGAGGCTGAGGTTGGTATATTTAAGGTTTTGTTTTTTACAAATTCATCACAACTCATTTCAAAGCATGTCACATAATATGAAAAAAGGGTGGAATTCCACTCACAAACACAACATTGAATCTTTATGTGGGTGTGTCACTGCACTCAGGACAAAGATGGAGACCGGGCGGTGCACCATGCAGCCTTTGGCGATGAGGGCTCTGTCATTGAGGTGCTGCAAAGGGGCGGTGCTGACTTGAATGCCAGGAACAAGCGAAGACAAACTCCGTTACACATAGCTGTCAACAAGGGCCACCTGCAGGTGGTCAAAACCCTACTGGACTTTGGCTGCCACCCAAGCCTCCAGGTATCTATCACTGTGACATATTTACTTTTTGAGAAATGCTTCAAGATATGGCTCGTGACATCATAGGAAAGCAATGCAGAAACAATTTTATACAAATATATACAACAACCCTGTCAAATATGGTGTGGGTTTACATTATTTGTCATACACTACAATATGTTTATCATAATACATAACAAACATAAATTGTTAAACAAAAGAGGAGCAAGAAAGAAGTAACACACAGTTTCCTTTTTAGGATTCAGAGGGCGACACCCCCCTGCATGACGCCATCAGCAAGAAACGAGATGACATGCTGTCAGTCCTGCTGGAGGCTGGTGCAGACGTCACCATCACCAACAATAATGGGTTCAACGCCTTGCATCACGCCGCCCTGCGAGGAAACCCCAGGTATGAAACACTTATCTTCTACTATTTGATGTCACACCTGCTTGGTATCTACCAGGGTCCTGATCATGTTTAGATGGAATTTGTGTAAGCTCACCCTCTGAATCTCAATAAATGTCTGCTTAAAGCTTTCAGTAAAGCCTAGATTAGATACAGACATGCTGAATCTTAAACTCCTACCTCAAAAGGTATATTTCTGCTGTCCATACTGAATTCATGGATAATGAATAGAGGTGGAAAAAATCATTGTTTCTTGGATATAGTTTGATTCTTTCTTAAATGATTCAGCATTGATCCACAAAACTTTTTAATTGGATTTCAGAAGGTTTGCAGTTTGATAACAAAAAGTATGGAAATCAACAATTGAACAGCAATGAGAAACACATTCAGTTATAATCACCTAGAGGGACCTAAAGATTATCAGCGTTATTAATGAATGGACCGCAGACTACTTTTGTTACGCTGCATGCAAGGCAGTCATACCACAGATATTTTAAGCAGTCATGTTAGTTGGCTTATTTAGCCACAAGTACTGAATAATAGCTGGTGTGGTATTTGGTTTGGCAACTGAAACAGTCCTGGAAAAAGGTACATTTCAGAACAGCACAGTTATCACATCTTATCAAACTTTGAAAAATTACTACGACCATTACACCATTTATGTTCTGCTTCTTAGCCATTAGAGGACAGAGGACATGTCAGAAGCACTGATCTGTTACTACTCTGTAATCTGTTTCCCAACCATCCTCTGTTGATATGGTAGAACACACCCCACAGGTCTAAATGAGGGGATAAAACATAGACTAATACATTCAAAATGCTATACTGCCTTTAGAATTGTTTTTTGTTTTAAAAAAAAACAACATAAAATTCAGCTGCAGGTTATTCAATCAAGTTTATTTGTTACATTTAATCATATAAGGTGCAACATTGAAATGTAATTGTTATTATGGCATAGTTGAATGTATTGCATATTTCCAGCATTCTCTCAAAAATCTCTATAAAATATTCAGAATATATAAATCAAACTCACACTCAGCATCTTCTGATCTTATTTGCAGTTACACACCACTGTAGTCTTGTGTGTAAATTTTTCCTTTTGAATAAATGTTAACAACAGTTGTTTAAAATCTAAAATGAACCGACTGCCTTGTTTGGAAGTCTTCCACATATTTCACTTAAATTTAAAAGTAGTTTAAAGCTGTTAAAACTAAAGACTTGATGCCGCTATGTCACTGATCAAATTGAATCCTACAATAAGATTTACTTTGAAATCTTAATTTAGTTTGACATTGAAGTTTGAAGCAGGCCTATAGGCTTCATCCATCTCGCCAACAGATGGTATGGTCCTTTGATGCCTTGAAAGCATCTGTCTTATTTAGATTTTATATTAGAGTAGCTAATAGCTGTTGAAGTTCATTTGTTTCTTGCTGGTCCGTCAGCGTGCACCGTGAGCAGAGGCTGGCCTGAAGTGTTCGGCCTGTGCAGCAGCAGCAGTTCGCCTTGTCCTTGGCCATAGCTATTTCTGGCTCCAGCAGGTTGCTACTCCACTCTTTGGCTGTTGTATTCTTGTCTCTCAACCATGAGTGTATTAAAGATGGCTCAGAGAGACGGCTGTCTGTATCACGTTGATCATCCAGGGTCTTTTAAGGTGATGGACATTGACGTTACAGGGTTGAGGTTATAGACTGAGTAATTTCTAGAAAAGTTAACAGCTGCTTCCCTTTGCTTAGTGCTTTTGGTGTTGTATGCGTGTTTGTTTTGTGCATGAACGTGGTTGTCCTGGGCGGTGTCTCATTCCCCTTCACTGGCATTCATTCCATTGGTGTGAGGACAAATTGAATTGAGGTCAGAGGGCTGCGAAACACCTGTCACCTGCCACAAGGCCGGCCGGGCCCAGCCCTCCATTTCTGACACACTGCAGAATAGATCATCTAATGCCAGCCCCTGTTTCCTGTGTGAACGATTGACCCATTGATCAACAGAGTGATTAAGACATAAAGAATAATCACAAAAAAAAAAAAAAAATTGTGTTGCAAAATTAGAGCTCAAGAGGTTAATGTTGAATTAGATGGATTGATAAATTGATTGAAGTAACCTAAAGACAATATGTTAATGTTCTATTTTTCTTTTAAGAAGCGAATGGTGTTCATGATAAAGACAACATATGGAAGTAACGATAATAATAATTATTTAAATGGGATTTTTCAAAATCAAATTATAATATATACTGCTAAAAAATAAGAATAGGTATAGAGAGGCAGGGAATAAAATATAAAATGAATGAATGATGAATAAGTTTGAACAGCAGTTAATGGGCAGAAAGACACAAGGTATAAAGTAAAGGTGAGTCTACAGTAGTGTGTTTTTATTACATTTATTTAATTCATAAAGCCGCAGAACTAGTTCTCCTGAGCCCCTTCGGCAGGTCATCCCAGTGCTGATGATCCTTGAAATTCTATAATTAAATGTAATTATATAGATGGAGGTCTATCTGATAAACGATCACATTCATTTTAAATCTTTTTCAAACTGTATCTGATTAACTGACAGTAATTAATAAAAAATCAATAACAGGGCACAGAAAAAAAAGTGGCCAGATGTTCAGCAGTCACAGTTGGAATTTGTAGTCCAAGGAGGGGAAATATTACAAGGCCGCTCTTGCTTTTTTATTGCTCAGTTTTACACGGCCAATAGTGAACTTATTTAAGAAAAGGTCACAGACTGGCAGAGTTGAAACTAAGTAGCATTACAGATATTAAAAATATTGTAAGTTCAAATGTACAGCAGGTAATTATATGTAGAAATAAAGATTACAGCAAAATGAACTGAGTCGAGAGCAGCAAAAATACTCAGTAACTCAGCCGGCAACCGGAAATGAGACAATATGCTTACTGCAGCACATCAGCAGCATGTCAACAGCTTTGTGTGTGTGTGTGTAGGTGTGCTTTGTGTGGTTATACATATATACCAGGATTCAGAAAGGAAAAGGAAGCTGGTCTTACTGTAGGACTCATTGACATAGAGGCGAAAAGTGCTAGAGAACAGTATTTTCTGTATCAGAGCCCCTGCCGTGTTGTGTGTGTGTGTGTGTGTGTGTGTGTGTGTGTGTGTGTTGCTTGCTTGACTACACACTCTGTCCCCTTGCCTTCAGAGAAACGAAGATATATGTCGCCTTCTCCAGTCTGCCCATTTACTTTTATTTCACGCTCGAGCTCCTGCAATATCAGGGAGACAGTCCACAAGTCCTAAAGCCCTCGAAAATCTCTCCCTAGGTTGAAGTGAAAGTACCTTGTCTGGTGTGTTTTTAGTGGAGAGGCAGTTGTTTCGATTGAGCGCTTAGAGGAATTCCTACCATAGACTCATATTTCTTAAAAAGTGCCCTTGATGAGCGTCATGAAGAAGTGCTTGTAGTCAGAGCTGATCAGAGACCCCCTCATATCTGAAAAAAACCCCTCTGCTTAACGATTGATGTTATTACTTCTTCCCGATAGCAACTTTCATCTATCTCCTCATGTTTAGATTGAGCACCGCCACAGAATGTTCTGGCATACGTGTATTAAACAAGTCTAATCTATATTTTCCCATTAACTCCATGACAGTAAAAACTCCTGTAAAACACACAGTAACTGGCTTCCACTGTGTGTTCTGCTGCTTGCTCTCTCTCTCTGTCTCTGTAAGTGATGCAAGTTATCAACGTCAAATGCTTTGGATGTTTTTGGATTCAAGTGTGGAGTGCGTCAGACCCTGGTGTGTGTGTGTGTGTGCAGTGTTGTGTTATGTGCCTGGGTAGTGGAAGAGTGCGGGTGGGTCTTCCAGCGGTGGAAAGAAGCTGGAGGAAGGACACAGAGCACAGAGGAGAGGAACCCTGTGGGTGACAGAAGGTTCTTCCAGCTTTGGAGCCCAATCCCTGAAACAAATCAACTCCACCAACAGGCGGGGTGTGGCAGGAACTTTGGAGTTTAACTATATTTCACCTCATTCATTACTCACAGATACACCACTGGAGAGTGTAAATGCATTTCCTCATAAATTAGACCTGGTTGTTAAGTTTTACAATTGCTAGTAAATTGAAACTGTCGGTATAACCAGTAGTAACGTGCTTGCGAGAGGATTTTCTCAGACATCCACATCGCGTGTTCTCCGTGTGTGTGTGTGTGTGTGTGTGTGTGTGTGTGTGTGTGTGTGTGTGTTTACCGCAGCTCTCAGCCTGCAAGGGGAGCCTGGCTCATCTCTCTGTCTTTCCCTCAGGCAGCTTGAAGCCAGTAGCTGCTACAATACTGTAAACAATACGATTAATAGCCCATGACTCATAAACGGGCTCCAAACAAGCCCTGCAGCGGCGGGCTGTACCCTTTTACGTGTCACCTCCTTGTAATATTTGCCCTCCTCCCTCTCCCCTATAGCGCTCAGCTTTCTTTTAATATGGCGACATACAGGCAAAACCCCATATGGTAATTGCCTCACCTGAGGATATTGGGGGCTTTGCAAGCTTTCCCACTGTGCTCCAAAAAAAGAAGTACTTCTAATATAATGGTTCACTCTGTGGGAACTAATAGACAGCGTGACAATACTGTAATAGTAGTATTTTAACAGGGATCACATTTGGATAGAAGGTAGTGATGTGGGCCCAGGAAGTGAAATCAGCTAAATGTATTTTAGCGTTTTTGCTGCGATACTCACTCATTCTTCATGGCTGCTGTTGATTGGATTAGGATTTTTCCACCCTCCGTCTTGCTGATTTCAGACTAGAACAATCAACTCTGACTACTGTAATTGAGTAAGCTATTGCCTCGTATTACCCATGTTGATTTTAAGGGTTATTGGTCGAAGCCTCTTTCAATTCATGAGAAAAGGAGAGCTGAGTGCTTTTTATGGCGCTTTAATCTCTTGATCTCTGTATGCTGTAGATATTGCTATACCTGTCCTCAAATCAGTGTCAGACAAAAAACAGATTTCAGATTAATTTTGTATCAAATCTTTCAGTGATTTATGTGTGTGTGTTTTGTGGTTACATTGTGTGAGAACAGACCAGCGTGACAAATATCATCCAAAATTAGTAGGACGAAAGAAAACTGAGTTGGAGAGAAGAGAAAAGAAAGCAGTGCAGCAGGCATAGTTCAAACAGAGTTTATTGTAATCTTCCCGCCTGCTCTGCGGTAACAGCGAGTGAATTTGTGCGACTCTAACTGTTTTCGAGTGGTATGTTCCTGTGATGTGCACTTTCAGCTTCTGTCCTCTAGAGCATCTAGCTCCAATCTGCCCCAGCTTGTCCAACATCACTGCAGGAGGCTTCACAGGAAAGAGGCCAAATAGTCTTGAGTGTGTGTTTGTTTGTGTGTATTGTACCACACACACACTCTAAAGAACTGTATTTAGCCCCTTCTTTATTTCTTGCACTCTATTTTTTTTGTATTTCTTCTTCAGATCTCAGTACAGTGCAGCTGTACCCCTGCCGAGCCGCATTAGCCGTCTCCTTTATTTTTTTTTCTTTAGCCTGTTCCCACCCACAGTGTAATTGACTGTTAGCATCCAGTGACAGTCAGTTTAGGAGGTGTCTTAGCAAGACAGCCGTAAATTCTCAGACGTGTGAGTGCCGTGTTTCTGAAATAGCACACGCTGCACGTCTACCCCCTGCTATTTTTAAAACAGCTACTGATAGTGTGGACAGAATACCAATCTCTCTCTGGAGGCAGAGAGGCAACATTCAGTCAGGAAAGGGGACCATACCAAAGGTTTGAAGGTGGGATTTGTCACTTTATTGGTCAAAAATGAGACAGTTTTAGCATTGAACATGACAATCAGATACTCCGTATTTTGTCTGTAGAGGAAAACCATACACCAGTCATCATCACGAAGTGGCACGCTTTCATTACAGAGATTGCGTTGAAGACGTCAAAAAGGGGGGTTCTCGTAGTCATCAAAGCATAGCTACAGCTGGTTGAAGGGGACCAAATCCATTCAAGAGGTGATTTGGTTCCATTTTACCAGCTTTAGCAAAGCATTGTGGTATCTCTTGTTCAACGACAGATGTGAGAAGTGCTGTGAAGTGAAGTGTTTCAAAAGCTCTACTGCAGTAAAGTTTGTCCAACAGAACTGGAGTAACACCAAGAGCAGACAAAAAGCTATGTTGCATTTGAACATCTTATTAAAACCTGTGTGATGTGGTTCATCACAGTGTCCACCCTCTAGCTGTAATGGACTTTGTTAGATTATATCTCTGTCTTGCTTTCTCTCCTGCCTGTTCTCCTTCACACAGGCACATTTAGAACACTACACCCCATTTACCACCACACCAATAACACACAGGTACAGTTGATCAACCTTACCTAACTTTCTCCTCTGCTGTCTCCCAGGCAGACTATTTATCCTCTTTGCTATCTTTTTAAGTTTTATTCTGGCCCCCACCCAGAGATTGAGAAAAATTGTTCCCTGAGAAAAGGATAATAATAATCTGTGGCAGTGCACTTGAGTCAAATGTCCTGGAGTCATGAAGCAATTACAGGCTCTGACAGATGGGCCCTGCTGCAAGCACGCTGCTGCTCCGGTCACCGAGACGGCCGACAGACAAATGCAGAGGCATAACCACATACACAAGCTCTCTCACTCACTCTCCTACAGAAGCACTCCGGGGTGTCAAGTCAAAACATTAATTTAAAGCAGTCATTTAAGTCCTAGGACTGATTTGTAGTGAGACGCTACTGTTTGAACAGTGACTGAGGGCAGATTGTTTGATGTCTTTTTCAGGCCTCTACGGTTGTACAATATTGTAACATTCACTACAAAAAAATCCATCCCCGTGCTAATACAAAAATGATCACAGTATCGCCCACATGAAGAACTTTATCATAGTGTTTAAGTATGTTGTCACTGCCTAAGGCTTTTGGCTGTTGAGGATCAATCATGAGAACTATTAGAGCAATATCAAACAACATTTCCCATGTTAGCATTTTTTTTCCTCTGTTTTACTCCCCCCTCCCCACTACTGCAATTTTTTTTAAATTCATGCTACTTTTTTTTTTCTCCCTAGCATCTGTGCTAAAAGTGTGTAGTCTGGTCTTACTGTTAAGTGACATTTATTTATTTATATTTATTTCCATTTCTTTTATTTGTTTCCGTTTCTTTCTCATTAATCTTAATAACTTTTTTGGTCACTATTTCTTAAGTGGAATGTGAAACATCAGCTGTCATAATTATTGACTTTTTTTCTGCCAAGGCACGAATGAGTTTTTCAGAGTGGGCAGCGACAGCTGAGGCATATATACTGCAAGACTTGTAGACAGGACGGAGGTCAACATAGGGCCAGCTTGATATGGCACACCAGAGGCAGTTCTATTTGTAACATACACATGCACATTCATGCTTGGTCACTTACACACGCACGCACACACACACACACACACACACACACACACATGCACACACACACTCACAATCTCTCAGAGTCAGGTGGCCCGGCTGCTCACCTCGTGTAAGGGCCATAACAGGGCAAAAGCAGGGGGGACGACAGGCACTGAGCATTTGATAATGTCAGCATCTGCTGTGTTTGTCACTCAAACAGCAGGTCGTTGCTATTGAGGGCCTGAGAGAAACACGTAGTGCAAGGCATGCACTCTTACAAGCCACTGATGTCTTGACAGAAAAGAAAGCTAAACAGACAGAGAACCATACAGATCGGTCCAAGTGGTAAAAAATGGAAAGAAATCCTGAAAAGGCAGCTTCATTCTGATGTTCTCTAATTTAAGAGAAAAAAAAGAAGGAATTTGTGCATTTTGGATCTGGTGGACTAAAGTGACCTTTTCTCTGATATCTAGTTTATCTGTTTTTAAATATGAATAATTATAAAAGGAGTTATAGTATTAACAGCTGTTAAATAATCAATAATTCATCAATTAAACTGTAAATTCTAATGAATTTAATATAAGTCATGCCTTGAAGTTCAAAGTCTTCCCCTTCAGAAATGTTGAGTGGGGCTTTTCTTTTATTCTTCATACATTAAATATGACTTCATCTGAGAAAAAAATGTAACAGGAAGAAATTCATAGAGTATGAACATTTTTTTGTTTACAGCTTTATATTTGTATTTTTTTTCTCCATATTTTAACTAATCAATCTCAGTTATTGATAGGTAATTGAGTGTGTCGGTCCTACACTGATATGCTTCATTAGAATAAAGATGTCATATTATAGTGGCATATGTACATTTTTTCATTGCTTCACTGCGGGAGTAATTTTGTAGGCCTGCATCCTCTAACAACATTGTAATTTAGGAAAAGAAACCTGATTTTAGGCAGATACTGTGTTTTAGTTTAACTGTTTAATTTATCATCCCTATAAGGTTTGGTGTTAGTAGTGAACCTCTGTAAATTTATATTAAGAAATGCTGAGCCATTAGTTTGATAATCAGGCCTCAAATAGTTATCATATTGCATATGCATCTTATTTAGTTATAGTAACAGTTTTATTTGTTCCCTTTCTATTTTATTTCTTTCTTTCATGAGCTTTTTCAAACTGGAGACAGAATGCAGTGGTAAAAATGTCCTTTAGCAGTGCAGTGCGTCTACATTTAAGAGGTGCAGAGGAGAGGTAAACCAGTGCTAAAACTGTTGCAGTCCATGTCTATGATCCAGGCACAAGCTAGAGAGGGGGTCAGAATAGGTGAGAGTGCAAGATATGAATAGCTCGCCATACAAACTGCTCCCCACCTCCCCCCCTCGCTTCATTTCTCTCTGTGCCTCTGTCCATATTCTGTTGCCTTTATTTGTTTGAAGCAGTCTACAATTGGAATCAGCTGACAGGCCAGAGTTGACCCTGATCCTGCATTGTCACTTTTTGATGGTCTAATCTGACTGCCATGCAGTCCAGCAAAGCATTTGGCAAGCATAGCAAACATGAACAATGAGAGCAGGAATCAGGGGAAGGGAGGGGAGCACGGGGGCAGTCGGGTTGATGCGGGGTGGGGGTGCGGGTAAGGGCAGCAGCATAAAGGGAGGGCAGTCATAGTTAAACACACAAGATTGTTAACACGGAAGCCATATGATACAGCAATAGGATAGGGCCAGCTTGTGGCAGCAGCAGCAGCAGCCTCAGTGCCTTTCCAATCTGCTGCCTCAGCAACTATTTCCTGCTCGTTCAATTGCATGTTTTAAACAACAACAAAAAAAACCCCAGCAACAATGGCAGAGTTTTGGTCTGATTTCACCTTGCTTTCTCCCCTTGAGCCATGTGTGACCATTGGAAAAGATTATGGTATTAAGGAGCAGCTCCAGCATACCACTGACTGCTTGCTGAACTTGGTGCTAAGTTGCAGCTGGCTGAATTTCAAGGGCTGTAATGCAGTAAAATCACCCAATAATGAAAGGAGGCCCAGTTCGTATAGCGATGTCACAAGGCGCCTGTTTGCCCTCAGTTGGCGTAGGTGGCTACAGTAGTGCACTAAACTCACACTGCTGTCAGAACAAACACAAAACATGATTGCTATCTTTTTATGCTAACTTACATAATTGTCCAATGAAGTCTTGGCAAATCGTAGATGAGAGATTTTTATTGGCTAAGTCAGCCAGTTTGAGAAAGCAGCGAGTTCCCTACAGCGATTATTGCTGCAGTGAGACTGCCCAGAGACAGTATAGCTAATGTATGAGCTTTACCTATCACATTCAAACCCCTCTTTTCCTCCTCTCCCCCCACTCTCTCTCTCTCCCTCTCTTTCTGTATACTTTGCTTTCTATTTTTTCCTCACACCATGTTCACAGCCACATTAACAATCTGCAGAGCACAAGACAATTCTCAGACAGATATGCTCAACATAATTTTCCTAGTACGAGGACTTGCACCTCACCAAGAATACATACTTCTTTACATTCCATAGCTATCATATGTTCATATGGGTACATAAAGAAGTATGTAGACCAAGGAGGTAATCTTAGGTATGAAATTTTCTCACCTTTTGCCAAGGTCAGGAAGTTCTGTGCAGAACAGTTTTCCACACCGTTCTTTCTCCCAAGTATGGTAGTCTGCACTGTAAGGTGACTTTGAGTGTAAATTCAGTTCAACACTCAAGGCTTTCCTTTGGTTGCCATGTAAGGCTGAACAGCCAGTCCCCCCGCCCCTGAACATAACAGAAGTTTTGCAGTCCATACCATAGCCCCCCCGCTGTCCTCCAGACAACTGTGAGAAACCAGGAGGATCAGGGGGATGGAACACTGCTCCTGTTTTTTTTTTTTTTTTTTTTTTTTTGTACAGCAGTTAAAAGGTGGTCTTTTTCTCTTTCCAGGAAAAAAATGTTGAGGAGGTAGATTATGGGGTGGAACAAAAAAAAAATGCAGCAAAGAAGGGAAGAGTTGTCTCCTTGATAGAAAGTCCGTGGTGTAAGGCGCCTGTGTGTGCACCTTGTCTTATATGACGATGTCCTGGGAGCAGGGTTGCACCTATAAGCTCAATGGCCACTGACATACTTAACATTTTCACTTCTCCCCTCCCACTTCTCTTCCAGCCTGTCTCCCTCCCCGCCATCTCGTTCTCTAACATCACCGCCGCTCTCAGTATCGGCCCTCCTTCTCTCACCTCTCACTTGCACCAATAATATACCCCCCTCTTGCCTGTCCCTTGTCTCTCTGGTGTCAGCGACGTCCCCAGTGGCTAGCTGGAGCGCTTGCTGATGTTTGAAAACGAGGGTGATCCAAGTGGAACAGGAAGCTATTGTGAGCAGGATTTGGGCTTTAGGCGCAGAGGCAGGCCATAGGTCACATGAAGGCGCTAATGCCCACTCAGCACTTGTGGATTGGTCCTGGTTATACTCCCCCCCCATCCCCCCAACACCCCCTCTCTCTCTCTCTCTCTCTCTCTCTCTCCCTCTCTCCCTCCCTCTCTCTCTCCCTCTCTCTCTATCTCTCTCTCTCCCTCTCTCCCTCTCTCTCTCTCTCTTCCCACACATAGACCCCTGTTTTTATGGCCATCTTTTCTCACCTCCTCTCTCCTCTGATCAAGCCTCACCTGTCTGTGTTTACAGTGAAACCAGCTGTTCTGTTGCAGAGGGGGGTGGGACAGATCAATAGCCATTTGCATGGTGGCGAGAATTGTTCAGCAGGTCTCTAATGAATCTTTGCCCCAGACCAACACATTCCACAAGTCGACACTGCCCCCAACCATGCTAAGCACGCAGCCAGCAAGCTGAACGCTGAGGCAATGGGTGTAAAAATGAAAATGGATTAGGGGAGACCAGCTTAGGTTTGAGTTTGGAGACTGGGTGGCAGAGAACTGAATAAATGGGGAAAAGTGGTGCAATGTTTTTGCAGTGGAAGGGTTTGGAATAGCAATGAGGGGAGGTTGAACTGGAGGTGACAGTTGTTCTCAGCACAAAGATAGGGTTGGGCAGGTGGATGAGCCTGGTCCTAAAGGTGTGACGTCCTGTTTAGGAAATGTCACAGCCACCCGAGAGGGTGAGCAAATAGGAGAGAGAGGGGGTGAAATTCCTTCCTACACACAACAGGATGGAGGCTGGGGAACATGAACCAGCGAATTAGCCCAGTAGTTGTTGTGTCTGTTCTGGTTTGGGCGATAGCACTGCAGTACTGTGTGCCCTGCATGCCCTGCCTAGCCTATAGCAAACCGTTACAGAGAGAGAGAAGAAAGTGGGTTACTACCCTAAGTGCTGTGGGTTCAGCCAGTGACACACATCTACTCAGCCAACCATTGCTGCCCAATATCCCCTCCCACCCATCCTCAACCACCCCCACCCCCCACATCTGTGTTAATACACTTCTCACAGCTGTGTGCCGTCAATCCGCTTTTCCCCCTGTTCAGAACACCCGACCTGCCCGCTGTTCATTATTCTGATGCTTCGTCATCCCTCTGGTCGCCACATTCCATCTTTCCGCCCCAATCAGCCAACCTTGGACTTAAAAGTGCGACGTGTCCTCAAACTTACCTCCCATCAATTAAGAACGGCAGTGACCTCCCCTGCCCCTCAGTTTAATTGAAAAGTGGTCTGGTAAGACCACCAAGAAAGAACCAAAAAGATTTTTTTTTTTAAAAGACAAAAAAAAAAAAATAACACATTAAAAGTCCCAGTAATTATAGTATCCTTAGTCACAGTGACAAAAACATCTTGGAAGGTGCCGGACGCAGAGGACGATTTGTGCATAAGGGGATGTCTCTCCACACCAGTGCAGGTCTGAGTTAACGAGTCCGTCATTAGATAGCGGCAGGGCTGCAACCATGAAGCCTAATGAGCCAAAGAGCTCTGCTGCTGCAGCATGTCCGGCCAGTGCCAGGAACACGGGAGAGAGGGAGAGAGAGAGAGAGAGAGAGGAGAGAGGGAGAGAGAGAGAGAGAGCAAGACAAGAGAGGGAGGGAGGGAGGGAGAAAGAACAAGATGAGAGAGATAGAGTGGAGAGTGCAAAAAAAGGGCTAAAATCCATGTGGACTAGAGCAACTCCCCAGCCTCCCTTTTCCCTGTTTCACCTCCTCCTGCATCCTCTTCCTCTCCATACTTTTTTTTCTTTTTATAAAGCCTTTATTTCTTCCCTTTTTTTCTAAGACAAAAGGAACAAGAAAAAGAGGGAGAAAAAAACCCAAAGGTGTTCTCTGGTTAAGTTCTGTCCCAGTGCAGCTGCTGCTGCTGCTGCTGCTGCTGCTGCTGAAGCTGCTGCTGCTGCTGCTGCTGCAGAACAGTACATTCCACTCCCCCTCTCGACTACGCGACTCACAGGCAAACCATGCAGTTAATAACTGATAGCATCCGAAGAAGAGAGAGGGAAGAGACAGGACAGGAGACGTCAAGGCCCGTCAGGGGTAAACTCCGTCCGAAAGCGAAGGAAGAGCATATATTACCTGTCAGATCAGTTTCTTATCTGAGCTGCTCCTCCTCTCTTCCCCTCCTCTCCTGCTCTTCCCGTAGTGAAGAGAGCCATAATGACCTAGAGAGCGCTCCAGCTGCTGCAGCCATCGTGTGTGCCGGGTGCACGCCTGACTCGCTGAATCAGCTTCTATGATTGGGGGGAGGGAGGGAGGGTGGTGAGGGGAGGAGGGGGAAAGGAGAAAAAGCGGGCATACACACACACACACACACACACACACATGCACGCACACAAAAACTCACATGCGCACACATTCCCACACATTCCCACACATTCCCACACAAACAAAAGTCATACCTTTTTAGAAGAGGAAGATGTAGCACTGACATGAAGAGCTGCCATTTGAGAAAAATAAAGAAAAAAAAAAGGAGGCAGGGAGAGAAGAGGGAAAGGAGGGGTGAAAAAAAAATCTGCAGCACTCTCCTCTCCATCATGTGCATTCTGAGGCAGAGAGCTGGGAGGATGCCCTGGTCGGTGGAGGAGGCAGAGAGTGTACCAACCATCCTCCTACCCTGCCTTTTTCTTATTCCGTCGACACACACACGCAACCCCAGAGCTTTATCCTGCTCCTAAAATGCGCTTTTATTATTCAGTGGAACTTTATACAGCAGCTCAGAAGAGAGAGTTTACTGAATGTTTGAGAGGCGAATTGTGATAGAGGTATTCTTTAAAAAAAAGGGGGGGGAAGCTGTGCCTCTGCAGTAGATGACAGCTGTACTTTTAATAGTCCCTCGCAATCCATGCAAATTTGATTAGCAGTGTCACTGACTAGGGACGGAGGATATTGCAATATCAATTTGGTATTTTTGGTGTTTAGATTTTTTTTTTTTTTTTTTTGGCACTTGTGAATCCGCAGTATGCAGCTTTTCCATTCTTGACATTGCATCTCGGGGGTCACCTTTTTATTAGGTTAAGAGCAAGTTTGGAGGGCAGAGAGCACAGGTAGAACACAGTGGCAACAAATTAGGGACACAGGCCAACCAGCCAGAAGCTTCCTACCCCACGTTGCGGAGGGTTAAGCTAAACGGTTAGCACTTTGTGGGAAGCCAAGCATTTGAAACATGCCTCAGCCCCTGTTGCCGGGCTGCTCCTGTGTCTTGTCTCACCACCTCCCTGACCATATTTAGTCAAGCAGTGCAAAAAATAGTTCCCGCTCCGCTCCACTCTGCTCCTCTCCTTGCCTCACGCCCCCCCATCCCTCCCTTCCCCTCTCCCTCTCCCCCTCCTCCATATCCCCCCCCCCCCCCCTCAGCAACTGTTGGCTGCAGGCTCCGGGAAGCCTCCCCTACAGCTCCCTGCCTATTGATTCCAACGGCCTGGAAGGAGAGAGGAGTGTTAGGCCAGCTAGCCCCTGCTACCATTTGCTGCACTATTTTTAGTAGCTCCAAATAAAGTGGTCTCTCATGCTTCCACTTGTATATTCTTGATACTTTACCCCCCTCCCCTGTTTTACATCCTTTACCACCACGGCCAACTCCAACGCCTCTTGTGGTACCACCCCCTCACTCTCTATGTCCTTTTGACCCCCTCCACCACCACCCCCTCACCCACAGTCTCTATCATTCTTCTTTTTAAATAGAGCTGGAACACTCTGCTTATGGTTGAGCTTCTGTCTGCTCACCTCTATACTTAGAATAACTGCATATTGGAGAAATGGAAGAGAGTGAGGGTGAATGCGTAGCGCAGAGAAGCACGGAGGGTGTTAGGCAGTGGGAAATATTATTGTTTTCCCATTTTATTTATTTATTTATACTGCTTTTGGCAATGCAGGGAGACAAGTGGCAGCCTCACCTCCGAGGCACTGAAAAGTTTAGGCTGCTTTCTCTCCTTTTTGAGCTCTCATTAATTTTCAAGTGTCTTTTTCAAGCTTTCCCGAGGCGCGGCCACTGAAGAATCTGTTTAATTAGTTGGTCTCATCACGGGGCACATCTATACTGTATGGAAGAAATGTCCTCTGTGCCCTCTTCTCTTTTTCACTCGCTCTTCTCCTCTCCTCTTATACCTCAATGACAGCACACGAGTCCTCTGACTTGCCCCACCTGCATTTAAACTGCAGATGTGTAAGCCAAGGTTTTTTCACACCGAGAGGCTCTTAAAGGGAATCCCGCGGAAGGCAGACTGTGGCATTTCATTTGTAGTGAATGAGAATGTGAAAATGCACAAACCCCCTTAAATGCAGCAAGAACATTTATCAAAGTGTATTTTCATGAGGCAGAAAAATCATGCAATTCTCTGGTCCTTGATTTGATAAGCCTTTTAACAAGCTCCCAGTCATTCTGCCTTCACTCTCAGTTATATCTCAAGCCTTTTTCATGGGGGAGATAATTCTGCATGGATTTAAGTGTGCAATTTAATGTATTGTCACTGCAATTTATAGCTTTTCGATTACATTATCTTTACGGCTGTTACAAGAATTGACCATTTGTGAGGCAAAATGGATTCCAAGCTAATGTGTCTGCTCAAAACTTGACCTTACAAGGCCAATCAAAGTGCAGAATTGCAGCTGCATAAATGGCAACTGTGAATGTCCACCTGTTAGTGCCCTGCAGTCTCAGCATTGGCACACCGCTTAAAATTGAACCAGTAATAATTTTCCAGGCAGCTATAATATCCTCATAGAAGAAATTTTCCATATTGGCACACACAGCACACACACTTGCTGTGTATGAATGCTTGTAGACCCTTTCTGTAACTGCATTAGAACTTGATGGCATGCACGGTGGAGTTAGGCTTTTGTAGCCTATAACTATTTCTATTGATGATGCCCTTGTGTGTTTTGTGTATCCCCTCTGTGGGTCTCCACCCTGCCTGTTCCAGCCACCCAACCCACCAGTTTAATCTCAATTACATCCCGACATCCCATCTGCCCCTGAAACTCAGCAGCATGGCTTACATCTTCCCTCCATGATGAATAGTGCGAGGCTGAATGTTTAGCTGAGCAGTTAATCGATCAATAAGAAAATGGTCTACTAATGGATGTGCTTTGTTTCACTGGATGAAGGGGTGGGATGGGTTGTTCTCTCTATGAGCGCCGCTTAAGACTCCACTCAAAATTTAAAAAACAAAATGAATAAAACACATTGGTGGGAGATCAACAATTTTCATGTTTTAATGATGCTTTATATTGTCCAGAAAATATGTTGTGGGTGGAAACAAATAGAAGAAAAGAGGCAACATTTAATTAGCTGATTATAAGTTAGTTGTTAGTTGTGTAAACTTAATATTTAAAGCTTTTATCTCCGCCAGGCATAAGCCTGGAGGGTATGATGCAGTTTGCTGTGTGTTTGTCCGTATGTGTGTGTGCGCATCTGTCCTCAGCTAATCTCGCATACTACTGGACCCATCAGCCAGCTCATATTTTGCACACATTTATGACTGTACATGCTCAAGGACCTCTGAGGTTGCAGTCATTCACAATTTTTGTTTTAACGTGATTCCTCATGGGCTTCTTGTAAAGCTTAGACTTTGATCTTCTTAGCAGTCTTCACCATTTTACAATGCATTACGATGTAGCAAAAGGGTAATCCCAGCAGTCGGCTAGCATAAAAACAAAGCTTACCAAGTCTGTGGCAGGCCACATTTTGGCCTTTGTCGTGGCTCAGAAACTGATATCCATAGAAAAGTTGGGTCTTATTTTGAACAGAAGCATTTGCAGATTAATTTCATATCCAATATGTTATGGTCCACTGAAGTTAGGCACGATAAGAGATGAATAAACCCTGTTTTTGTTATCTTTACCATCTTGACTGTAATGGAGCCAGGATGGACAATAGACTGAGATCGAACTCTTCTTTGTTTGGGAGTGGAGAGGGGTTTTATTTTACTTTGTGGTGAGTTAAAGGAAAATGTTCTAATTAAATAACATTGTTTAAAATGAGAAGTTTGGACTTATTGTCCCGTTTGTTGTTTCCTTATTAAGTTTATACAGTTAGGCGAACCCAGGAGGACACTTGCTTTCTATACATTACACAATTTAATGCATCTTAAAGAGAACTGAGACTATATTATAACACAAAAACTTTATGAAAAACTTTGCTTATATCTGTATAAGAAAACGTAGGCACCTGGGGGAGATCTGCACTCTGCTGAGCATATTCTTCTTGTCGTTTTCTATTGTGTATTATTGTGTATTGTATCAAATTGTGGATTCATGAAATTAGCATATTTAATAACAAACAGAAAAAGGACAAACCAAAGAAATGTCTAAAAAAATTGATCTGAATGAAATAAAAGCAAATCATCATGATCATTTACTGCAGGAGTATTACCTCACATAGTTTTTTTAGGCTGTTTCTTAATAATCAGTGTTGGAGCTGGAGAAGTTGCATCATATGGTAAATTGGAGATCACTGCTTTGTAATCAAGGTGTGACAAGTGATCTCAGGTTGAATATGTCGGTCTGCAGGAACACAAAGACATATTTAATACGAAGATTTTTTTAATACCAATGTGGAAACAAGTTCTAATGATGATGATGAAGAGGTCTTACTGAATGTTTCGTTTGGTGCAAACCAGACGTGGCACTCTGACACAAACACACAATCCCCACCATGAAGTTTGGTGGTGGCAGCACCGTGCCGTGAGAGCTCTTGTGATCAATCATTGGAAGGACTTTAAAACATGCCTGGTTACTTGAGGATCTAATGCAAAATAACAGTTTCTGCAGTTTTGCAAAGCCACACAGAGATGCTTCTAGTAAATATTGACTTGAAGGAGTGAATACAATCAATTATTATTATTTTTTATTAGTACTTAAGATGAATATGTAGAGATTTGTTTCACCTAAGCATTAAATAGTCTTCTTTTGATCAGTGGCCTGTCTGCATCAACTGTGATTTAAAGTGGTAATATATGGAGATGAAGAGGGTGGCAGGGGAGTGAATATTGTTTAATAGATATTATGTGTATTTTTATGTCTTATGTATTCCATAAAATGAACAGTCCAGGTTAGACATAAGCAGCAGACCTTCTCTCAGATTGAAAAGTTTTATAGTGGGAGCCTTTTTTTTTTTCTTTTTTCTTTTTTTTTCTTTTAGCTTCAAGCCTGCTGGTGAAGTCTTGGTCAGTCTCTCAGCTTGTCTTAATTCCTCCTTTCTGTATGCTTGCCCACCAGTCAACATCATGGAGGGATTAGAGCTGCTTCTAATGAGTCCAGTTTGTGCTTTTTCAGTAAATCTCCATGCTCCTCTTCCGTCAGACTGGCTCTTCCTCATGCTTACTTTATCTCTCTCGTCAGTTCCTCTCCCTTCCCTCCTCCACACCCCCTCTTCTGTTGCCCCCCCCCTTCCCTCCTCATCCTTTTACACAGTGCATCATTTGAAGAGGTGAGGCTGTTGAGCGCTTGGAGGAATAAAAGTGATTTATGAATGGGCCAACCTACCTGGGTGCTGGAGGGGGAAGCCAGTGGCAGTCAGGCTTTCTGATCCAGCAGCCCATTGTTCCCTCCAGTCTCACTGCAGAGGAAGCTCCTCTGCCTCTGATCTTTTACCATGCTTTACTGGCGCCACATGTGACCGTTAAGTGACTCACAAACTGCACAAATACCTATGCACTGCAGTTGTATGTTTGTGTGCAAGGCCAGTTTCTCAGGGGCACACACCTTTACACCTATAGCTTATAGCTTACAGTCTATTTTAAACATTCATGCATTGGCACATTGTTATGCTCAACCTGTATTAGTCTTATATGATAAGAAGTTTTGAGATTTTAGAACCTAATACAAGTCAGGATAGGCAGAACCACCAGCAAACAACCCCATCGATTAAAATAAAGAGAGTTGACAGGCAAGGTGTTGCTGCTGAAGTCAATGTATGAGTGCCTCCTTGTCACCATATGCTCATCTGCAGATATGCATCACACACACACGCATAATATTTGATTGTGATTCAGCTATTCATCTTTATGTATTTAGCTTACATGTATATGATCTTGCCATGTTTGCGTATGATATATGATAATATATTTCCTGATGGCATGATGACTGAGAAAATAGACTTGTCCAGAGGAAAAGGTATGCACACATGCTCAGCAGTAATTCATTAAAAGATAAGTGATTGCAGAGATATGTCAAAGTAACCTTTTGAAACCAGATCAACTGCACTTACTGAGTTCTCGAAGACCACAATGGGAGGTAATATCCTCCTGTCGGAGAATTATCATAACGTATTTGATGGAGTCTAGAGAGATTTACCCATGTTTCCACATCTGACAGTTATTATTTTAAGTTGTTGACATAGACTCTGGATTATGTTGCTGTAGCTTATTCCAGTTAAGTCACACACCAAAGAATGCACCCTTTAAAGATGTAGTGCAGCGATGAGTTCATTCAGTGAGCCTGCGTACCAGTTAGATGCAGCACGCACTGTGACTTAATTGAAAAGTCCCCCAATCCTAGAAGCCCTCCCAGTGTCCACCTCTCCATGAGCTGGGACCAGTCCAATAGATCAGCCAGAGGACAAGCTGATACAAGCCCCAATCCCCTTGTGACCAATCAGAACGCCCACACTTCCTCCTAGGGCTGGGCCAACAGTGGCTCTGAGCCAATAGATAAGCTCAGCCATGCTGTAATGCTCTGTCTGTCCTGTGGCATGCTGAAACATTGAGTCCTGGCTGCTATGTTGCTATAGCACATGTTGGGAGAGGGAGGGGTGGGGGTAGCAGGGGGAGGGAAGGATGGATGGATAGAGGGAAAAAGAGAGGAAACGAGGGATCGAGGGATGGATGGAGGGAAGGAGAAAAGGAGGGAGGGGTGCATCCCTTACTGAAGGGACTCAAGGACATAAAGAGCTTTTGGGAAAGTGACTATAGCATGCAAAGAGAAAAGCTTGCATTGTGGAGCCACTATAAGCACTGATGGTATGCATTTTGCCCACTTGCCAAACCTAGAAAGAGCAGGATTTATTTGTGGCACTTAAAGTGCCTCAGCAATGCAGGTAATAAATATGACAGAGCAAGGTGATATACTTCCACACCACAGCTGTCAGACATCTTTAATATTTTCTACCCCCCGTTTAAAAACAAATGTAGTTAATCTATTTACTTGATGTATTGGAATATGTAATGTAATTTATTAGTGCATTTGATGGGACTTGAACACCAGTGATAGCACTTTGGTTTGTGTTTTTTATATAACAGTCAGAAGCTTGCTCTGTATTCATTTTGTGTTGAGTGAACGCATGTAAAGCACCAGTATAAACCTAGCAGGATAGTAGGTGTAGTTTCACACCCCACAACACTCAAGAAAACATGTCACTATGTCTATTTTTAACCATCAGGGTACCTGATGTGAATGTATTGCATTTTTTATTTGTATTTGTTCCTGCTTTGTACTTCATAGAGCTTATTATATCAGCATGATACTGATAGCATTAGTAGGAGATGATATAACAGCCTGGATTTTAGTTAGGGATCATGCTTGTGCTGATCATGCTTTTGTGACCCCGATGTAGCGACCCTTTTTAACAAGGTGAAACTGCTACCAGCCTGTTTAGCAGTGATGTGTAGGGAACTAACTTTGCAGACCCAAGTCTTGCATGAACAGCTTCCAACTGGTTTTTACCAGTACGGTGGTCAAATGAGGGCTGAAACCACACTCAGTTTCTCCCATGTCCAGTCAGGCTGATGTTCACATCTAAACCAAGCTAAGCTGTTGAATAATGCAGGCCATGTTACCTTGGTAACCCGTACGGACACCAAAGTCAATGGCTCCCATGTAAATGCAGTATGACAGGTCGGAGAGGGAAAGGATTTGTGTTTGTTTTTTGTCTTTTTGTGTGTTTTGTGTGTGTGTGTGTGTGTGTGTGGATGTTTGCGTGTGAACATGCAAAGAATACTGAAGAAAACTGATAATGGCACGGCACTTTAAAAAAAAAGGTATTTATATTTAGTTTATATTTAAAATATCTGCACAGTCACAGATCAGTGTGGAAGGCGTTCAAGTTTCTGTGGAGGTTTATTTGTGTAACAAGCAGTATGACAGGCCAAAGAGGCTTCATTCCTCCGCCATTAACAAGTTGGCCGTTAGACATTTTGTGTGCTGCTCTGGGACATATGGCCTGTTGTCCCAGTGCTTAGGGGAGGCAGTAGCTGATACAAGGCCCTTTGATCCCCATTATTTCCCACTGCAAACAATAGATTTTAATTACCAAACCGCTCGTTCAGCCACTGCCTCATCCTCTGCATGTGTGCCTAGAAATCGCAACTGCTGGAGAAGTCAGACTCATCAGCTGCAATATGGCAGCTTGTTTGCGTCTCTTTGGATCAGCTCTGCCAATTACTGTGGCAGAGGATTTGATGGTGTGTTATCCTCATTTTTCCCATCGTGTTTAAGGGGCGATACTGTTACTGCTGGCTTTCTGTGTGTAAAGGGACCCTCGCATGGTTACAGCAAACAGAGATGAACGTTTCAGGGGGAGTTTGAGGGTGAGTGTAATGTATTTGTGGGGGTAGAAAGGTTGGAGGCGGTGCCGGGGGAGTGAGGGGTGATTTAAAGTGCTAGATTTGCCGTGAGACTGTATATCACAGGAGCCTCTCAGACTGTCTGCCCATATGGTGACAATGTGGCAGGCTGCTGAGTGGCCGTCGATCGAAGGACCTTCAGAGCGGCTGAATTCTCCTCCGCTCTGCAAAAACCCCCAGTCAATCCCTCCGTTCTATTTACCGCTTTGTACCTCTGTGTGGAAACACTTGCAGTTAATTTCACAGGGCAGGAGTGAGTCTGATTTTGTTCCAAAGAAAGTGACAGGAACTTAATAATCCCAAAACGGCCAGTATCTCCGTCAGAAAAAAAAAGAGTCATTGTCGGTCATAAATGAACCATTGGCTTCACAGATAAAAAGTCATTTAGATGCTGTTGGGTGAGTGAGCTTATGGCTAAAAACCTGAAAACGATTCAAATGACAATGACATGCTGGCATAACACAAAGAATACTGATGACTTCTACTGCTAGAAAGCAAGCTAGAGAAAAATTAGGTATTAAAGTAAAAAAAAAAAAAAAAAAAGGATTTCTCAGTCGTTCACATTTTGGTTAAGGTAGCAAGGCTCTCACTGTGAAGTGACTGTGCAAAGTGTCGACTAACCTGTGACTGTAGAAAAACAGATGGAGGATGTGTGATGTTGTAGACCTGGGACTGTATGTTATGTTATCTCCTGATTCGATGCTATTGCCATACTTAAGAAGTACTGATTCTCTTGACCATGGGCACTAAACCACTAAAATACAGTATGACACAATAAGAAACACAACTGGCAGATAAGATAAATGGTCTGCAGTCTTTATTTTAAAATGTTAACTGCACTAATTAATTCATTCATTATTTGAAAGCATCTTAAAATCTCTTGCCCATGTGCGAATAACAAATGAGGGGGCGGCAGAGGGCTCTGCTGTGTTGTTATTAACGTTATTACTCTAGCAGTGGAGAGCAGCATCTCAGCTGCACTGTTCGCTCCGGGGGAAAGTCATTGCTCTCCAACATGCTGAGTGGCGCAATGTTTTTGAGTTTTAAAAAAATGGAGCCCCGAGTTATTTTCTTCTCTTTAAAGTTGTTATAAGTTGTATAAGTGCAGCAGCGTGTAATATTCACCGTATACTTAATGTTCTTCTCGCAAAGGTAATTATTTAGTTATTAAATCTAAACATGCTTGCTACCACTGCTTTTTTTTAACTCTGGAGTGTGCAGGCTGTAGACTGTCCATGTGTTGCACTGCCCTCACTGGTTCCGCCTTTTTTTGTTCCATCAACCTCACGTTATTAACTCATATTTAAGAAATTGATTTTTGACATTTGTGATACAGTTTAGAATCAAAAGCAAAAGCCACAATTTCCATTCAGCACAGCATAATAATGAGCTCCGATATATCCGAGTGCAAAGGTGTTCCACTGAGCAGGATTCATTTTCATGAATTTAAGTTCTTTATTATAGTAAGAGAGGAGCTGTATTTTAAACAGATTGTTTGAGTGGGCTGTAGTTTCTACCAGAAGACTATTTGTAGAAAAGGGAGTGAGCGGGGTGAAGGAGTCAGTGATGATTTTCTTTGCTCTCTTAGCAGGTTGTTTGAGGTGCAATGACTGTAATGATTGGAAAGAGAGGCCAGTAAGTTTGGATGAGCTGGTGACAGTGGCTGTTTTAAAATGTTATAAAAATGACAAGTCACTGATTTGAGTGAGATTTTTCATTTTTATTTTTGTCTTATGTCAAGTCAACCATTCAAAAATGCTATTATCAAATCCTGCCATGTGCTTTTGTCACCTTCCAAGTTTGTTATTTGCACATTGTCAAAAGTGTATTTACTCCTTTTTAAGTCAGTCCTACATCAACTACTTGTATTTTATTTTCATACAGCTGGTTCAATCCATTTTTATTAATATGTACTCAACTGCCCCCAGATTTGCAGGTATGCTTGAGAACAACTGCTTAATGATGCTATTGAGCAGTTGTCCTCTATAGTATGGATGTCTATTCATTCTAATATAATCTGCATGTCCCTGCTTCCCTTTTTTATGTCGTTTCGCTTTTTGGGTGCGCAGATGTATATTATGACTATTATGGCTGGTGCAGAAATGAGAATGAGGCTTTTTCAAGGTGCTGAGGAGAATAAAGTGCAAAGGAAGAGCAGCATGGGAAAATAATTGGGTCATCTTGAACCAATGGGACATTAACACGCTATTGGGCTTCTCTGACTGTCTTGCTGCCTCCTTCTTCATAAATGAATCAGGACACCCCATAATACCAGGTGATTTAAGGCTAATTAAAGCTAAGCATTTACAGGCCCCCACGTACTTCACAAATGGACAGACAACTGTACCTGAGATGTTTGAAAATGCACCTGGTGTCTTCTAAACAACCTTCAAGGCATCAGCAATGGCTATAGTGATAACCAAAACATCATAGAAATGAACCCCTCTCCCGTCTTTCCTCCTTCCCAGTATGCAAATAGTCCTTAATAAAAGCATGCTCACTCAGGGGCCTCAGGTACAGGCAGGCAGGGGAAGGTCACATTGTAGGGGAAATTATTCTCTTCACGGCATGGTAATGAAAGCCTTTTTTTTTTTTATCGAGCGGAGCCAGTTAGGTTCTTGTCCTCAGCTCTCTGCTGCACTGCTGGCCTGGACTGCTACCTGTGTTTATTTACTCTGTCCACAGCAGGACAGCCAAGAACTGTGGGACGGCTCGACAAAGTGGACTGTTAGCTAATTGCTTCTAAGGGTAGGATTATGGCCAGGATGAACTTGGAGTGATCTGGAGTTCAAACAGTTATATTTTAATAATATATAGTATCTAATAATAGACTACTTGCATAATTTGCCACTTCTTGTATCTGTCGTGTATTCAGTGACTGCAATGGAATTGACCAAATTTTCCCCTTTTCTTTGAGACGGGGTCGTTCCAATTTCATGTTCACACACACACTGTCAAAAATAAGCCATATGTTAGCCTGCGTTCCCATTCAAAACAGCATGACGGCTAAAACAGTTTTACCACTCTTACCCTCCCAGCTGCCACTGACTTAGGGACTCTGTGCCTTCCAAACCTCTCACACATGATGAAGAGGGCCTCCTTGCCCAGAGAGGGAAAGAGGATGGGGGGTGGTCCATTTGAAGTTGGTGTGATGCATTTGTGAATGATTTGTTGGGAACAGGGTTCACTATTTCAAAGGACCTGAAAGTATTGATCCTGTCCCCGATGAGCTGACACCTCATGTATCGTCTGAGGTCGTCTCATCTCGAAAAGGCTGTTTCAATAAGGACTCGGCATCAAGAAGAAGGTATTGGGGAAGAAATATATGGACAGGCCAAATGGAACTGTGTAAAAGCCAAGCTCCCTGAAGGCAATATGGATATGGTCAGGCAACTAAAAACATTTTTGACAAAACAATCTCAACTCAGGGTCCATTTACTTACAAATGTATTAAATCGTTGTCTCCTTTAACTGATGGTGTTTGTTTAGTTGTCTTGGAGACAGCTATCTGAGTACCTATAATGTAATTTCTCCGTAGCATTTTCCATATTTCTTGTCTGTGTTAGTATAAGTTGAGTACTTTTTTTTTCCCCCTCTTAAGTCTTGTAAGTGCTATGAATAAGATCTTCTATTCATCCACTACTGAAGTGTGTGATACAGATAAAATCTCTGGTAACAGTAGGATTTATTTCCAAAGTCAAGAATAAACTTTGATTGTTAAAATAATCTTGGTAAATGGTTTTAAGGTTTTGAGTACCATAATACCTCGCCTCACCTTTTGTTGACTAATCTCTAATGCAGAATTTGAATCTCCTTTGTTGAGCTTGAGGCCTTAGTGAATACACCAAAGTATGCTAAACACGTCTCCTACATCAGAGTAACCATATGTTTGTGCGCAGCCATTAATCTCAGACTGGATGTTGACTGTTCCCGTTTTGCCCTGTCCTACCCAAGTTATTGTCCCCCAACTCTTACTTCCTGTTGTAATAACTGCTACTGCCCACCACACAGATGGCTGTCAGCCAGGTGAGGGCAGCAGAAGGGCCCTGTCGACCCCTACACTCACACACGCAAACACAAACACACGCACACACACATTTAGCTCACCGTCTCTTACACACAATGACAAACGCCAACACACACCAAGCTGAGGGCGTCAGAGAGCGTCGCGGTCAATGACAAATTGCAGTCCAAGACAACAGGCCCCGGTGTAGCTCTCCTGAGGGACTCTTGATATCTCTCACAGGGTGACCCAGTTCCATCATGTCTCCCCTTCTCCTCCTCTCCTCTACCGCTCCCTTTCCTCAGCTGCACGTCCTTCTGCAATCACAGAGACCATAGTGTTGGTTTTGAGGTTCAGTTGTAAAAAGGAGATCCTCAATTCACTGTAAAATATCTGTCTTCTTCACGTAGCAGATCACCCCAACGGTTTGAATGTTAACTCCCAGATCAAGTTAGTGCCTTCTACTCAGTAAGAGGTCTGCAGCCCCCAAGCTGGCCAGACCCACTCCAGTCTTAACTCTCCCTCCCGTTCAACATCGTTAGCTCACGGGCCAACACAGTTTCTCTCATACCCCCTGCAGTCACCGCTAACATCACTTACTCAAGAGATAACAAAAAAACAACTAGGATTTATTTTTGGTTCTTAATTCACTCTTTTTTTCTGCCTTTACAGCAAATAGATTAACTGCAATGCAGCAGTGCCAGTATGGGGCATTAATATTAATGTCCGCCCATTTCACCCAGCGTGGCAGGGAGCCTGTCAATCCAGCCTTCTATTGGAGGGGCTCCCTACCCCAGCAAACACCTGCCCAGCCCTTCAGTGCCTCATACTGACACTAGAAGGCGCCAATCTGCCCCTATAGTGCAGCAAGTGTGGATTCATTGGCTAGTTGTTCTACATATAGGAGATATCTTCAGCCAATCCAGATCGTACAAATGTTGTGTATTGCACCAATAGGTGGAAGAAAATGGGCACAAAAAGAACAAAGGCTTTATGTGGGACAATTGCCCTTGATTCTGTTGGAAGTAGTTTAGAAAAGAAGATGCATTTTTGTATTGTCTATCAGTCTTACGATAAAAGAGGGTTTGTTTAACCACTGGGAATAAGTTTTATGTTATAGCTTCAGGCAAGAATCTGATGTGGCAGGGTCCTTTTTTTTTTGAATAATTTATTTGTTTTAAGTCCCAACTTCTACTCAGTGGGAGCAAAACTGATGAAATTACTCAAAAGTTCCCCATGAGAGGGTAGATCTACAGTACGTAATCATACAGTTCTTTTGTAACAAAGGCGACACATTATGAATGTGAAATTAGGCAGAAGGGGTGCGGTTGATCACATTTAAGCAGTGCTCCTCTGCATTAAGTGGTTAAAGATGGCTGCAAGCAATGCAGGTGTGTGTGTGTGTGTGTGTGTGTGTGTGTGTGTGTGTGTGTGTGTGTGTGTGTGTGTGTGTGTGTGTGTGTGTGTGTGTGTGTGTGTGTGTGTGTGTGTGTAAGCCCTTGTGCAATGAGAGGTAGAGAGAGAGAGCAAGCGAGCCTGGGATCAGTGTGCTGCGCTGTTCATCACTGCAGCAGTACACCAGCTCTGGATCTGTGTCCGCACAGAGGTGCGGAATGCCTGCCCCCCTGCCTCTCTGCCCCTCTTTCTCTGCTTTCCTCAAGAGGGTGTGCTGATGATGCTCTCTTTCATTACTCCAGGAGGAGAGAGACAAGCTGTAGGTTTAGCAAAAACCTGCAGGGAACCAAGCATCCTGATTACCTTCAGTGCAAAAGTCTGCCAGCATGTTCGTTTGCATTTCTTTCTTTGCTCTGTCTCAGTAGTTAACGCTTTTCATTGATTGTGCAGGATGTGGCCCTCCTGCCTTGTGCTGGAGCCTATTTCCTCCCTGCACAGCTCCCGAGCCTATTTACCTCCTTTCTGTGGACATAAACACTTCAGTGCTCACATGGAGCTGCTTTGCCTTATCCAAGACAGAGTTAAATCGCCTGCCTCCTTTTGTCGCAGTTCAAAGATATGCCCTGCATGATTATTCAGGGTTAATCAAGGTCAGAAGTGTTCCCTCCAGCTTTGCTGCTTTAATGGTTATTGAAGGTACAGTGTGTACCCCCAGCTATAGATGAGATACCAGAACTGTTCAGAGATATGGCTTTAAAGTGTCTTGTTTCATATTCCATAGCATTTGCACAAATTGAATAGTTGTGTTTGTTGTCTTATTTCTCATCACATATCTCTTATTGATGCACTGTTTATACACTACAACAGGAATGAGTCTCATTTCAGTGTTCATATGTACCATATGCCTGGATGTTTACATATGAGCTAAAGCAAATATAGTAGGGATAGAGGAGCAAAGAGATGTATGAATCCAATCATAAAGTAAAGCTGCCTTTCGATGAAACATAGTTAATGTAATAGGATGCAGGGCGATAACTCACATCCATTTATTTCTAATTAGAACTTTATTACAGCAAATCAGCCTCTTTTTTTCCCTCATTTTTTCCCTGCTGTCGTTTTTGCCATCCTAGCATTTAGTAATAAATGGAAATAATGTCTATCTATGTCTTCTTTTTTAATGTTGAAACTGCAGTGTCTTTTCTTCAGTGACGCTGTGGGGGAGTGACAGTGACTTTCCCTCCTTATCCCCACTGTGACACTGTGACACTTTTGCAGCCCTCCTCTTGTACAGTTGCCTTTGCAGCCCCATCTATCTGTGGCACACATCCTCTAAATGACCTTCAATGCAACACAACTGACTGGCTCTCTTCACCACACCAGGCCACTTCTGTTAAACAGCACTGTTTAAACAATATGTTTTTTTCCTCCTCCTTCCCACCCTGTCTGTTTCTTCCCCGTGAGGAGAACTGAGTGAATGCAGCTAAATCTTGTGTAATTACCATTTTGCCTCCCAATGATAGATGCATTTGCGCATCATCAAGGGAGAAGTGTCTTCTCTTTTTAACTGAAGAGATGGTTGGGGGACGGTACTTAAAAATAACATGCAGCACTTGTACCGCTCAATGCCTGATGTACACTGCTTGGGAAAGCTTCTCCTCCCTAAGTTGATTTAGTATTCTTGTCCCCATGTGTGAAAATGGGATATGCCCTGCTGTAAAAAGAAAAAAAGTATATTGAAATATGCTGTGTATCAGCAGTATAGACCCTATGATATGTTTGCTTACAATGGCTTGTGTCTAGCCCCAAGCAATCATCCAATGTGTGACACATTTAGTCACAGATAGATGAATTTTGGCATTTTACGTTGCAAATTCACACCTTCTGTCAAATTGAGTGTATTGTCTCAACCTTTTTCTCGTATCCAATCAAACACTCACTCCTCTCCCTCTTTTTGCTCTCTTTGCAGTGCCATGCGTGTGCTGCTATCCAAACTGCCAAGGCCCTGGATTGTAGATGAGAAAAAGGATGACGGTTACACCGCATTGCATCTGGCTGCTCTCAACAATCATGTGGAGGTGGCTGAGCTGTTGGTCCACCAGGTAACAACACGGGCAAACACACAAACACTCCGAAGCATGCAAATAGCTCTTTTAATACACGTCTAATCACTTAACCGGACAACAAATGCAGTTATTTATACTCTATAAGAGACTCCCACATTCACACATACTTTATTGGCCTGTAGCAGAGCTGCAGCAGCCCATCCTGCACTCCTGGCTCTTTCTGACTACACACAGCATCTACTGCACTCCCTGCACCCAGCACGCTATAGACTGGTTGCTGCTATAACTGCCATTTTTTTATTGAATCCATACGGTTCACAGGGCCTCCAGGGGTATTCTTTAGTTCTGCTGGGCCTTATATCCTCCTCCCTGCAATCACAGGTTCATGCTCCTTTTTCCCCTCTGAGATTGCAGTTTTAGCTCCCTGAAGACTGACACATACAGGAGTATACAGCAAAAGTCACCTGACCAAGCGGGAACTGGGTTAATTAGGATATGGTGCAAGGCAGCAATGTAGCTGCAATGTCCCAATGTGTGAATGTCTGATGTGCTAGCTACCTTTCAGAGGGGACGGCCTTTTTTTCCGAAGTCTCTGCAATGGGCTTGTTCGCAGTGATGGCTCAGCTTTCTATTCAGAAATTGCGCCACACTACAAGGTGCACTGCAGATTCTCTGCCTGCCAGCCAGCCAGTCAGTCAGTCTTATTACTTGGGGATTTCACACACTGCCTGATTACAATGCTTATCTTCCCTCCACATCTCCTCAGCTGAGGTGTTTGCAATTGGAAATGACAATCACATGCAGCGTTATTGTAGGATGCGTTTTTTTTCCCCCCAGCCCCCGAGGTGATACTTTGTTGGTCGACGGGGTTGAAAGAAGGAAGTTTGTGTCATGACACATAAAATCAGAGAGGTTGTTAAAATCTTTCATGTGCTGAACAACATTTTTATTTTTGTTTGTTTGTATTTGCTTTGGATGCAGTGATGCTGAGCCCAAGAAAATATTCCCTAAGGGGCAATAAAGTATATTTTATCTTGTCATATTTGTCTACATTTATCACTTGTCTGTCATATCTGTATCTGAAAATGTATGTGTGAGTAATTATGATTTCTTGTTAAAATATCAAAAAATGCTCCTGTTTTTATGGTGTGTATTTACTCTACTCTCGTTCCACTTGCAGGGCAGCGCCAGTTTAGACATCCAGAATGTCAACCAGCAGACAGCCTTACACCTGGCAGTTGAGCGTCAACACACCCAGATAGTTCGGGTTAGTCATCACTCTTCTATCTTGTCATCTTTCTCTCTTATTTTCATCTTTTCCACCTCTTCAACTAACTTAGGATCTTGTCTATGGTTATTTGTTCATCAGTTCTTCATTCTGGACTATACACAAAAGGGAAACAACAATAATGCATCCCTATATTTAATTTGCAGCAGTGGATGTCCTGCAGATGAATTGAGGTTCTGGTTTCAGATTGATGATGTGAAGGGAAAATGCTTTCTGAGGCAGTTTGGTTAGAGTCAGTTGGCTTAGTGCTGGATTGAGATTGCCACGTTGCCATCTTGTGGTCTCGAAAAAAAATGCAATCCATACAGCATTGGAAGCAGTGTTAGAAATCAGCCTTATGCTGTCTGCATTGTAACATGAAATTAAAGTTGTTCAGCTATTGTTGCAAGAGTTTCTGCTTGGCTGCATGTTTGTGTGACTGTTTTTACTTGTACTTCTTTTAACAGCTGCTGGTGCGGGCAGAGGCCAAGCTTGATGTGCAGGACAAGGACGGGGACACACCACTTCACGAGGCACTGCGTCACCACACATTGTCCCAACTGCGACAACTTCAAGATATGCAGGATGTCAGCAAAGTCGAGCCCTGGGAACCCTCCAAGAACACAGTAAATAGACATTTTCCATTTACAACCCTGTTCTTTACTGAATTGACTCTGGTACAACACTGAAGAATCAACTGAGAAAATGTGACTTATATTAAAAATGGCTATAACGGCACACTCAAAAGCTATGATAATGCATTTGATGCTGGTGGGCTGATAATATTCATTGAGTATTCCCAAATATAATTGGCCAGAGACGCCCAGGCTCACTAATACAGTACTTTAGATGAAATTGTAACTAAATGTGATGAGACTATCTGCGACCACTCGTGGCTCTTTAAGATGTGTTACTCATTCCGTCTTTATTTTGTGACTGTTTTTTCCTATTCGGGATCACAGGGGACTCTTGAGACTTACTCAGCATACATTGGCCAGAAACACTTAAGACAAGTTGGCAGTATATTGTAAGGCTGGTACACAGAGACACATATTAACACTTAGGGATAGTTTAAGCCACTTTCACACATAAACCCTGTGTGTGAGGTAGAATTATAAACCTTCTCTGTAACGTCTGTGCTGGAGTACAACAGTGGAGCTAAAATGAGTGATTAAGAGGGTTTGAAGTCATCACCAATACTGTTCATTTATAAAAATCCAATTATTCTCCTCTAAAAGGATCATGATTGGGTAAGTCAACTTGACCCTTCTGACAAACAGCAAAGGTGGATTTTTTTCCTTCAGTCACTAAATCAATATTATTTATTATATGATTATAATCATACATATTACATATTATAAGACATATTACCTCCAGGCCTCCAGTTCATATGAACTGTATCTCTGTCTTTTTTTTTTTAAGCATCAGGTCCAGTGTGCAGTTACATTCATAAATATGTTGCTTGTTTTCTGTGTCAACAATCGGATGTTTGTCTCTTTCAGCAGCGTCACCATCAGTCACCATCAATCAGAGATATAATCATGTTCAACATTTAGCGTTCATGATTTTGGGAGGTTGTCTTCAGAGTTGTCTTGTCAGTATTCTGCAGGAACTTCATACACACCTGTATGAAGATCAGTATGTGGTCCACTGCCCAGTGTGTGAAAAATGATGACAGATCACACTTAGACAGCAAGCTCACTGCTCCTCAGTCCCCGTCATCTGCATCACTGCACAGCCCAGTCTCCTCAGCCCATCATTCAGACAGCAGCCTGACACCAGCACAGAGCAGTCAACCAGCTCGCTACCACCTCTTGACCAGCCTGAATGAGTTCATCCCTCTGTAGAGGCCACTGCGGGCATGTCAGGCCAGAACCCCCTCCATGTTAACACCACATCACTAAATCCCTACAGGGATGAGTTTAAGGCTAGAGGGCCTACCTGCAGTGACAGACTTTCCTTACCTGTCACCTTGTGTCTTTTTCCCGCTTCTTTACCATCTCCGTCTCCGCTTCCTATCTTCTATCCCCCTCTCTGCCCTATCTGGTTCCCCAGCGGAAGAACAGAAAAGACAGACAGCAGGCCTAATTGAGATATATGCAGTTGGGTCACTCTCCCATAGCCCACCCCCCCCACCCTTCAAGATGAGAATTGAATTAGCCGGCCCGATGGCTCCATCAGCAGAGATGTAAAAGCTACTGGTTGAAGACGATCAGACATGGAAAGCCCAAATTGCTAGAAAGAGAGAGCTGCGATGAGTTGAGCCAGCTACACGGAGGAATCGGGATAAGGGAAAGAGACGGGACAGTTAATGGGATTTTGAGCAGGGGTGAAGGGGTTACATTGCCCAAGAGACATCTTAAGGCCTGTCTTTGATTGGTTAATTAGTGATGATCTGATAGTACTTGGACATGAATTTAACTCTGAATAATATTAAAATCAGGAGTCCTCTACGTCACCCTGTATATTAGGGGTGCGAGTACAAGTGTGTGTATTCTCACTGGCTTCAACTTGAGAACTATCTTTTGTGTCAAAAGTCTAAATACATGCTTCAGATTTTTAATGTGTTTATGTGTATTTGTCTGCAGTTAATCATGGGCTTAGGCACCCAGGGGGCAGAAAAGAAGAGTGCTGCATCCATCGCCTGCTTCCTGGCTGCCAACGGAGCAGACTTGACCATTCGTAACAAGAAGGGCCAGTCCCCTCTCGACCTGTGTCCTGACCCCAGCCTCTGCAAGGCGCTGGCCAAATGTCACAAAGAGAAGAGCAGGTAAACGTCTCTTAAAGGAGTAGTTTGACATTATTAACTGTCTTGCTGAGAGTTAGAGTAGAATGTTGATGCCACTGTCATTATCTGCTTGTAACATATAAGGCTTGAGCCAAGAGGTGGTTAGCTTGACTTAACATAAAGACTAGAAACATTGGGAAACAGCTAAGCTCTTCCAGCAACTTTAAAGCTCCTAATTAACATGTTATATCTTGTACAAAAACCAAAGTTCAGATTGTGATTTATGATCAGTTATGTGTCAAAGAAGTGTTTGGAAATACACTGCACCTGGCCAAGATACAGGGTGTTAAATTGTGACCTTTTACAGGTGCTTGCAGTTTTATATTTAAGGCATCAGCTTCATATTTAACAGACGGATGTAAAAGTGTATCAATTTTGTCATCCAACTCTCCAGAAAACCTTGTTACACACAAGGATGAAAAGGGACTTACAGGAGTAGGTGTTTAAAAGTATGCTCATGTACCCACAGACAATGTAACAACACCTGAAAGGGAAAACCAAAGCAAGCACCATCTCAGGAATATCATCAGACAATCCTATTGATTTCCTTTCTTTGCTAAAAATGTTTCATGTAGGGCTTTTGTTTCCTTTTCTTACCTTTTCCTCCCTCTGTTCCTCTTCGTGTCTCTCCGTCTCCCACTATTTTCTTTGTTCCCCGTCAGCCTTTCTTACCGATAATCTCCTCTGTTCTCACACTCACTGGTTTTATTCTCTTCCTCTGTGTTCCAGTGGCCAGGTGGGCACCCGCAGCCCGTCTCTGAACAGCAACATCGAGTCTTTGGAGGAGTGTATGGTGTGTTCAGACATGAAGAGAGACACTCTGTTCGGGCCCTGCGGACACATCGCCACCTGCTCCCTCTGCTCGCCACGTGTCAAGAAGTGTCTCATCTGCAAAGATCAGGTCCAGTCAAGAACAAAGGTATCAAAGTTACCTCCATCTATTTACCTACTCAGAAATAAAAAAAACACATGACGCAGAATGAATAGACACTTTTTATTCTCCTTTTTTTTTTTTCTCTTGTTTTAATTTGTCCACAGATTGAGGAGTGTGTAGTCTGCTCTGACAAAAAAGCAGCAGTGTTGTTCCAGCCCTGTGGTCACATGTGCGCTTGTGAGAGTAAGTCAAACACATTTCAACATTTGACTTTAGTTGTATTGTTTGTGTAAAATAACACAGTGTTGTACATAGAGTGGACATTGAGGTCTAAACAGTGTGTTTCCTTCTCCACTAGACTGTGCCAGCCTCATGAAGAAGTGCGTACAGTGCCGGGCTGTGGTGGAACGCCGCACCCCCTTCGTTCTTTGCTGTGGAGGGAAAGGTATGGAGGATGATGCCGCTGATGATGAGAATGATGATGATGATGATGATGATGATGACCTTAGTGAGTGAATCTTTCACACGTTCCCTTTTAATTCCCCTTTTTTTATTATTTCTTCCTTTCTTTCCTTTTTCTTCTTTTTAGTCTCCACTCTTATAAAAAAAATATCTGATTTAGCCTTTTATTCCCTTTCTTTGCTTTGTTGCTGCCTTTGCTTATGCATTTTTATTCTTATGTTTGCATCACTGATATGTTGTTTTTTGTTGTTGTCTGTTTTCCATCCACCAGAATTGTACAGATTTAGTCAGATTTGAATCAGCTATTGTTGCTTTAATCATCTATTTTAATCATCTTGACATTTTTTTTACTCGCCTCTTTTTAGATATTGACTGTAGTGGACAGCAGCCTCACTGATGTTCGGCTGCCCTGTCTAAAATTCACCACAAACTTTACTTTTCCCTAAGACAAGATTCTGTGCTTCAAATAGATCATATCATAATCTATTTATAGGTGGGATCTCAGAAGCCATTTCAAGATGAGTTTTACTGAACCGCACTGAATAATGTAATAATATCAAAGAGTATGCAGCCAACCTGATTACTTTATTCATGTGTCTGTGGCCTCTAAAAGTTTGACTAATCACATTCACATAAAATGGGCAAATTTATGTGTAAGCAATAAGCAAGCAAGGACCTATAGTCTTTATCTTACATGCATTATCTTCCTAATAACCAATTTCTGAAGAATATTGATCAGTTTTAGATTAATAAGATGTTTAAGATAGAACAGCTCATTTACAGCGGTCCTGTATGTAGTCAATATATTGTAACAAGCTTCTAATGAAGTGTATTAATAGATTTATTTTTGGTTGCATCCCTAATCCATCTTCTTGTTTCCAAAGTGAAACACAGTGTTTTATTGTCCCTCTTTTAGTGGTGCGTCTCACCGATGGTTACTTCTATCATGTTTTCCACATTTTATGTTGAGTTAAAAGGGAAACTGTTGTAAGTTCACTTATTTTTTGATGCCCTTAATTAATTATTTTAAAATTTCTCCTCGTGTCCGCTTACTCTGCTTACGCTGTTGTTACCAATGCAGGTCCAGACACATACACTCATGCAAGGGGCAGCATTTATTGTTTATCTCCTTTCCCTTCATCCCGACTGTTGGTGTCTTTTATGAAAAAAAAATCTAATGCACGAAATTCATCTGTTGATTTTAATATACATCTAACGCAGTGATCACAGGCTTTAGACTCTTAACCTCATGCTTAATCATTGGCTGATGGCAAAAAGAGAAAGAATCACTTGCCGCTACGCCTTTTAACTATCAATTCTATATATAGATGAGACTCTTATTTCTCTTTCTTTGCCTGATCATTGTTTTCCAACTTGCTTCCTCTTCAAATTCTTTGTTTGAACCTCCCTTAGAGGCTGTAGTAAGTAGTTTTTGGTCCTCAGGCCAACTGTTTAGCTGGTGAGGACGGCTCCTGCTATAATAATGTGACTGGTTATTCCCAGCAGGGAGCTCTAACACTATGGCAGGGGGATCGCAGGATCTTCTCCAGCCCAACAATCTGGCACTAAGTTGGTGTAAGTATGCCTCCATGATCCCCTCCCCTATCAGAGCCCTTTTTCCAAAGAGCTCCTCAGAGTGCTGCCCTCGCCCCTCTCCCCTCCTCTTAAAACCATCATTTTCTTTCAGCGATACATGCACCATAATCAGTAGATGCTGATATATATACATATACATGATGCATATGCCAAGAATCACACCAGTACTCGCTATTTCTGGCAGATGTTTGGCTGTGACAAGCAGCTAGTAAGAGCCAGAGTCCTCAGCAGGGCCTCAATCCAGCTAATTCTTGTTTAGTGCTCAAATGATCCATTCAGGCACTTTTCCACCCATATCATTACGTATCCTGCGGATCGTTAGATGCCAAAAAATGTTGCATGATGTTTTGTCCTGTGCCAGTTTATATTTTAAATAATTACAAAAACGTATGCTTTTCAGCAATCAAGTCGTTTAAAAAGTGAGTTCAATGCCAGCATAGACTGCTAGAGCCCAAGTTCAATCTGCCAAACATAATAAAATTCAGACTGCATGTGTTTGTAATTCTTGCTCTAAAATATAATAGGACTCCCAGCTTTATTCAGACTGGGAATATTAATGTGGCTGCATTTGTTGTTTACTGGCAGTAAATTGTGTCATTTTAAGGAGGGGGAAGTCTGATGCGGCCACTGATGCAAACTGTTATTTAGTCTCTAACTTGGTAAACACATTTGTTTTTTCCTCCTCAATCTGTTATTGTGTTGTTATATATCGTGTCCAAACAGCTAGCGGAAACATTCCAGCTCTGCAGAGAGACAAAGACAACACTAACGTCAACGCTGATGTACAGAAACTACAGCAACAGCTTCAGGACATCAAGGAGCAGGTAAGCACAAACTGAACCGTAGACCAGGTTTCGACCGGTCGATGTTCCCTCAGTACCTGATAATCCTCTCCTCAGGTAAAGGGAGAGTGAAAATGTTGTTGCATCCACCAACATTTTACAGCAGCCTTCGAGATACAGAATGTTTACTCCCATTTAAAGTCAATAAGCATCGACAAGTACAAATATTAAAGCATCATGGTGCAAAGTGTGTATTAGTAAATATCTTTAAACCTTAATTCTGAGATTCATGGCCGCAACTAAAAAGTACTTTTGTTTGAAATTGATTTTGATTCATTGTTTTATTAAGAAAATGGCAGAATATATTGAAAAATGACCATCAGCCCAAACCAGGTTGTGTAGAATTTTCTTTTGACGATGAATTTTTGAGGATGTAGAAATGATAAAAGCAGCAAATGCGCAAATATTAGACACTTTAACCAGTAAATGACTTAAATGATTATTCCATTATTAAATTATCACCAATTAATATTTGTTTAATCAACTAATTAATTAATGGACAAATAATTTGAGCCCTACTGACAGTAAATCCTAAGACGACACAAAGAACTGCATTAGCTGCTTTAGTAATAAGTCGTACCGATACTAACGTGTACAGTACAAGTCAAAAGTTTGGACTCACCTGCTCAATCTCAATCTGGGCTCATTAGACTCATTAAAGTACTGATACAGATTTTCACTGATCTAATTTCCAGTCCTTGTGTTTCTCTTCTTCTCATTGGTCTGCCTCAGTAATGATTTCTTTGCAGGAATCGGACCATGAAGGTCTGATTCACGCAGTCTCCTCTGAACAGCTGATGTTGAGATGTGTCTGCTTCTCAATCTGAGATGCTGTTAATTGGTGATTTCGGAGGCTGATAACTCTAATTAATTTATCTTCTGCAGCAGACATAACTCTTAGTCTTCCTTACCTGTGGCGATATTCATGAGTGCCAGTTTCATCATACTCTTTGATGTTTTTATGACTGCACTTGAAGAAACTTAAAGAGTTAATGAAATTTCCAGATTGATATTTGTGTCTTAAAGGAATGATGAACCTTAGTTTCTCTTTACACAGTTGAGAGGTCCACCGATGAACTTTTAACATGCCACACCTGTTAATTGAAAACTGTTCCAGGTGATGACCTCATGAAGCTTGTTATTGGCCATTTTGAGAAAGTTGTCATCAAGGCAAACAGTGGATACTTTGAGTAAATCTAAAATATGGAACATTTTAGTTTAATACTTCTTTTTATTATTACTTATTTCCTTATGTTTTTATATATTTCTGATGTCTCCAGTATTGCTCTACAATGTATAAAATAGTGTAGTGTAGTGTAGTGTAGAGAGTCTTGAATAAGTAGGTGTGTCCCAACTTTTACTTACTGTTACTGTATATGTCACACTGTGGCTGAGCTGAATACACCAATTGTTTTACATAGACTCAAAGCAGGCGTGACTCATGAACTACCAAGGAAGAAATAAAACTGAACTGGATAGTGATGACCCCTGCTGTAAAACATTGTGTAATCAAATGGATGTCTGCATCATAAATGTTTCACCCAGGGCTTGGCTCAGTTACTGATTCTCTGAAAGTTAAAATGATTTCACCACAACAAAACATATGAACTGTGATACTTGTCTTTGTCTGTCTCCAGACCATGTGTCCGGTATGCCTGGACCGGCTGAAGAACATGATCTTCATGTGCGGCCACGGCACCTGCCAGCTGTGCGGGGATCGAATGAGCGAGTGCCCCATCTGCCGCAAGGCCATCGAGCGCCGCATCCTCCTCTACTAGAGCCCCCCAAAGACTCTTTTCTTTTTCTTTCTCTCCCTCGCTCTCTTTAAGACCACCCTGACCACGCTCGCAATGCCACAACCACACCAGCTGCTGCTGCTGCTCGACCATCCTCACAGCACCCGAGTCAGCCAGCCCAAGGGCGTCTTCAGATGTCTTATTCTACACAACAAATGCTCTCTTAATGGTTTGATTGTGCTCAAATGGAATTTTCTGCAAAACAAGGAAAAAATATGAGTGGACTATTGTCACTTGTGCGGTTCTGTCATCGTGTGTCCTAACTGCAACCGGAAAGATGCTCGCTTCACGGACATCGCCTTTTTCTCGTTGTGTTTATTCACTTTCTGCCTCTTTTCCACCATCTCCTCCTTAACCTCCTTTCTGTACCGCTTTCTGTGTTTTTACTTGATATGTGAAACTTCTTTCCTCTCTTTGAGTCGGAGGTGGTCTCTTCAGACTCACAGTCTTGGATATGAACTTAAAGGACAAATCCCATCTCTGGATCTCACCCTGGAATCACTGAGAAAAATCACAAGTGTGAGATCAGATCTGTTACCATTGTTGTAAAGTTCTCTTACATGTGCTGCAGGCCCTCTAATGCCTGCTGCAGTCACGTTTTATTGTAATTGTAAATCCTTATGCAAGTGTAATGGTATCGAAAGCTGCTGTTGTGAATTCAAAATTCTTAATTTTTTCATGACAGTATGGCAAGTTTGTGACACATTACTGTATGCACAACTTAAAGGTGAGTGTTTGAGCTTCATGTCAGTGTTCAGCTTGGCTGTTGTGACACGCTATATACCGACTGTCCTTGCAGTAGAAGACCAGATGTTGGCAGTTTTGCACTAGCACATGTCCTGAGGTGGGATAAGAAAAACCCTGAGTCAGGGTAAAAGTGCTTTTCCGCACTGACTTTGGAAGTCCACTTCAGCTCAGCGATAAAACAAAGATAAGAGTAGTCTGACTGCCAGGTAGCACGCCACACCCTTACTCTGTTTACCAAGCTGTAAAGAGAACAACAGCGGTGTCGCAACACCTTTTTTTTGGCTGCGGATACCAGAGCCACTGGTCAACACTGATTCAGCTTCTGTCCAGTGATCAGCCTGTTTGACCTATTCGTTGTACACACAAACCCACAAGATGCAAACATTTATGAGTATCTCGTCACTACTTGATGTAAAACTGTTACAAGACTTGGTGGTATTGTCTGACAAAAAAAAAACTACTATTCAATTAGCAACTCTACCATTTATGACTGTGCCATTTGCTTCCAAAAATCTACTTGTTAAATAACTTGTATGGGGATAAGGTGCTCTTTATCTTGTATTACTTTTTTATTAAAGTGTATTTCCTTTCTCAAATCTGCATTTATTGAGCTAGAGAGTACAATCTATTAGAACACTAAGATGAAAAATGTAGATTAAATTATTTTGTATTGCTGCCCAAAAAAATAGGATTTATAGGTATCACTGCCTTCCTAATATGTAGCCTCAAAATCTCTAAAACACTGCTTTAATATTACAGTTGAGATACATTTGTGATGTTTTTTTGTTTGCTTCTTTTTGTTTGTTTTGCAATAGCTTTCTAGCAATCATCAGTAGAAGCATTTTTTTTCTCTGAAATAGGTCTCTGAAAGCCTAACTTGTTCATTTATGAAACAGAAAAAAATACATTTTGTTGGTAAAAATGTTGAGTATCTTTTCACCAATGGTTGTTTGGGAGGAAAGCTAATGGTTTTTAAGACAGAACTTGCCTTACCTCTTTTAAAAGGCAGTTGCCCATGTAGAGACTTGGCTAGGTAGCCAGCTCGCTCCGCTATGTGGGAATTTTGCAACCGCATACAAGCATCTCTTTACTTTATTTTTGTCCTTTTAAGGACTGAAAGCAACTTTTTTTTTTTTTGTTTGCCGTACAGTTGCGACTCTTTTCACTGATCATGATAACACTTAAAGCTAGAAGCACTAATACGCTTTATGGTAGTGTTGTCTTGTTAATGGTTGTTATGAAAAAGCCTATTTTGTACTTTATTTCGTAACTGTCCCTGTTGGAAATGTATCAGTAGTATTTTCTTTGGCATGAATGTTTGACATGCAGTACGACATGTATCATGACAACTGTTCAGTCTGTATTGCTAATAAGTGCTTTTAAAACAACCATATAGCTGAAATAAAGTTCCAAATGAACCATGGGACATTAGAAGTGGTGTTTGCTTTTCCAACTTCTTTCACTGAATTGTTAATTAGCCTGTTTTGTTTTGTTTTTCAAGTGGAGCTCAGATGTAGCTAGCTTCTTATAACCAGAAAATTAGCATTTTGTTGCTTTTACCCTGCTGTGAAGCGTCTGCCTCACAGAGGAGACAGGTTGGCAGAGATGGGAGGTGTGGGGTAATTGAAAATGCTAATACCTAATAATGACTCAGCACCAGCGTGTGATAGGTCAGCTATGCTAATAAGAAAGACGGAAAAGAGCAAAGATAAAGAAAACCACTCGAGAAATATGAGAGAGAGCCAAATAGAGTGATGTATCTTCTCCAGTGAGCAGTGTGACAGCGGGACATCTCACAAGGCATCTCCCTGGCACTAAGAAATTATGACCAAAGGCCATTTATGTTCTAGCTCATTGACTAGTCCATTCATAACCTGGACATCTTCGGGCTCGCCTCACATGCAGCAGCCCCTCATAACAAGACATTCATCAAGCTGTCATCCTCTCACTCCTATCACTGCGCACTGTAGGGGAGACTCTGACACCTTTTTATACCCTCCCAGTTCTCTGAGACTTGGCACAAGGCCTAGACAGTTGGTGTATAGTCTGGTGTCATGTCTGCAGGCACTTTGTCTTTTTATACTTGAGTACCTGACTTTAAAACAACGGCTCTCATGTGGTTTACCTGTTACAGTGTTAGTGAGTGAATGGCAGCTGTGGCTGAATGTGTTATCACCACTGAGCATATAATACATACATACTATCTGGACACCACTTTTTGGGCATGTATTGTTTAAAAATCTTGATGTTAAAGCACTAAATTATATTGTCAGATATTTATTTTTGTGGTATTTTATCAATGATTATTAAGATGATTGACATGATTTGATTAGTAGTTATTATCTACATTTTATAGTTTAAAATGATCTTTTTGTGTAAATTCAGAATGTTGGTAATGGTTTAACATGGTGGAGGGATAGAGCTGTAACTTTTTGAATTTAATATCTTGCTTAAACTGTTACTAACCAAATTGAATAATAATACCATGATATATAAGATAGTATTCACGTACTACCATGAAATGTAGATACACATTTCACATCAGCGCTCTCTCCTGTGTTCCCCACTGGAGTCCTTCCTTCCCAGCTACTTGTTTTTATGTCTTTTTGGGAATCATAAAAGTACTTCCATACCACATTGAATTTCTTTGTTTTATTGTTATCTTCCGTGTCTTTTCTATGTTTAAAGTGGTGCTTTTCTTTTGAGGCAGAAAAGTATACCCTGTAGGAGGTCATGATGATTTTACTTTACCCAGCCATGACTCCAAGTAGTCGTAGCTACACAGTAACCAGCTTTGAATATTTTAGACAAAACTGTGCTTCCAAATTTCCAAAATTCATCTTGAGCATGGCCCTATTGCCCAGCATCAGAGGCCAACCCTCAATAATGCTGAATATGAGTAAATCCATGCTGCAGTGCTGACTGGTTCCAAAATCTTGCAAAAAGCCTTCCCAGAGGAGTGCAGGCTGTGATAGCAGCAGATTAATGTCCATATTAATCAAATATGAATGTGATGTTTGAGTGTCCTCATATTTTTGGCCATGCAGTGTGTGTCAGAATCATAACAGCCACGACTTTCAACCAAAAACTTTTCTTTAGACTGATAGAGACACAGTGAGGTGAATGTCAGGTGGCAGGCTTGTCCATCACTCTGACTGACTGCAGACCCACCCTGCCTTACGGATTGTCAGGGTGCCGGAGACACCATTATCTCTCCCCTGACCACAGCCTGATCCTGGGGAGGATCCCTGACCGCCATGCCTGCCGGTCTCAGCTGCTTGAAGACTGCAGTGTTTGCTGACTGGACTGCAGGGGTTGTTACTCCCACACCAGGAGGTCAGATAATCCACAGGCTGCCCTGCAGAGCGTGAGTGATGGTTGCTCAGGCACTGCAGGCTCGACTGAACAGCAGATAGAGATGAAGTGAACCCCTGGAGAGGAGAGCAGGCGACGCACAATCAGGAAAATGACTGTAACCCTGCTTCAAGTCTCTGCTGTGATCACTGAGAAGGGTCAGTGACATCCATCTGCCAGTGGAGTCAGCATGCGGCAGGGCAGCCCATGTCCCCGCCCCTCTCCCTCCACCTCCCAGGCTTTGCCCTTGACTGGCTCTGAAGTTATGACCTGACAGAAATGAATATATTCTCTCCACATTGACTGTGAAGTGATGATTTTGACATGCAGGTTTCAGAGCACATCACAAGGTGGCAGTACATCCATTGACTAAATACTGAATGTCTCTCCTGTCATGTGGTGCAGGAGACAAATCAACTCAATTTACAAGATACTCATTCATGCCTTCTATTTTGACATGATTTATGTGATAAATCCTTATATTAACACCATCACTCATCTAGAGGTGAACTGGTGTTTCAGAAGCTCACTTTGGGTTGTTAATCCCCTCCTGGGCCTCCTGCAAGATTCACAACAGTTTAAATTTACCACCTCATCTTGATACAGAACTTGAACTTAACATACTGTGATGCCAGGTGTGCTTTGTTCCAGCCAGAAACAGTGTGAAAGAGAAGGAGAGCATTTTGTTAAACAGTATATCCAAATGGAAGATCATTCAAAGCCTCAGTATCAAACTATGAAAAAAAAAAAGTTGCTTAATGAAAATAAAAGTTTTTTTTAATAATTCACTGTGGTGATAAATGACATCTGGGTGGAAAATGACTTCTTGGTCTGAGAAACTTTTGACCAGCAGGAAAAAAGAAGTGTCAGTGTTGTAGACCTTGAAATGTTACCATCTGCAACACATTTCTTACAACACAACATTATTTGGAAAATTGCAGACTGTTTTTGAAAACCTGACGCTACAGAAATCAATTCTTCCCTGGACTCGTTCGGACCACACAGATCAAAAAGGGGGAGAAATACTGTTATTTTCTCTCTCTCTCTCTCTCTCTCTCTCTCTCTCTCTCTCTCTCTCTCTCTCTCTCTCTCTCTCTCTCTCTCTCTCTCTCTCTCTCTCTCTCTCTCTCTCTCTCTCTCTCTCTCTCTCTCTCCATCCATTTGGCCACTTGGGCTTTCCTGCCATGTTGGAGGAATTGATCGCTGACAGTCTGAAGGTCCTTTCTACTCTCTTTCCCTCTCATGTCATGCAGTTCAGAAGTCTGCTTGAATTTATTGTCTCGCTTTATGGCCCGAGCTGAGCAAAGTTCAGGCTGTCTGGACTGACTCTTGGAGGACCGGAGAAGAAGGGAGTGCCTGACACAGGGCCTGATGATTTTGTGTGTGCCACATTCAGGGGCCTTTAAGCTAGTTGGTTGTCAAAGTTAGGGCTTGTTTTCACTGCAGTAACATTCAGCAAAAAGCTAAAAAACTGTCTTTATTAGGTTTAGTTTACAGTTATGGTAAGATGTATGTTGGTGTGTATGGGTGGGTGGGTTAGTGTACCTGAAAGCAGCAACAGCAGCAGCCCCACCTCCACAGTAAAGCCATAAACTCAGTTATCCTCTCCCACAGGTCCCTCCTCAAAACATATAGGCCCCTGACACGCTGATTGCTTTATTGATATTGATCAGGGCAAAGTGTCAAAGCACTCGTCCATCTCTCTCCCAGCAGTAAGTAATTGTTATTTATGCATGTGGAGGGGAAGGTTAACAAAAACAACACCCAGTAAACCTATATGTGTGGCTATAAAATACACTTATGCAAAACAAGCGAACAAGTAACATTTTAGTGCACATTTTTTGCAACTCTTCATCTATTTTTATCATTACTTACTTATTTTCGTATTGTAATTCATTTATTTGTATTGAAATACGTTTCTAATATTTTAAATTGCTTTTTTTCTATTTTACCAGGATGAAACTGAAGGAGGTCACATAATTATTATTTCCACTTCAGTGTTTGTGGACAAATTGCATGCAAATACTCCCAAGAGCCAGAAATCATTTATTATCACAAGTCATTTGGTTTTAGAGGCCCAAAGCTTTGATCCTCAATTCATCTAATTATATTCATTTAAATGATTTTAACAAAGTAAATGTTGGATTTCAACATCCCCAAAACTAAATATTATGTGGCTTTTGACCTATTGGTCATAGCCCACTAGGTGCTTGTTCTTATCATCGCAGCATGATTGGAGGTTGGAGCCTGCGAGCCACATTTACAGTGCAAATGTTATCGTTCCAATGACACTTTAAACAGTCTTTATCAATATATAGTCATTCAAGGTTTATGAGCTTTGATAAAATGCCACTAGCCAGGCAGGGTCATTACAATGTGCAGCTACGAGGTGTTTTGTTTTAGATTATAATTATTATTATAATTTCCCACCGAACATCTGGAACTTTTAATGCTCGACAGGTAAAATAAACACTCAGCGCAGTGAGAGGACAAAGTGATCTAAGTGTAAAAGATACTGATTTTCTCCTCAGGAAGAGGAGCTTAAGGGCAAACTACAGTGTGAGTTTGGCAGTACCTTATCATCCTATTATCTTTAAAACAGTGGGTTATCATAATTGCTTACTTAATAATTCTATAAAACTGTGGAGGTTCAACCTTTGCCTGGGCAGTAAACTGTCAAGTGCTTTTGATGCTGAGATTGAAAAGATTCCTGACAGGGAAAAATGTAGGTACATATTAATTTTATTGAGTATGATAAAATAAATATACATAAATAATTTACATAGAGAGTAATAAAACCAGTATTTTTAAATGTTTTGATTAATTTCAGTTAAAATAAAACACTAATCTCTCCCAGTATTAGTCTGTTAAATCAGGATAACTTGTAAATTCTCCAAATGATTAACTAGTGGTGGCACTAGAGCTCTCTTTAGATGTGATTAGTTTCACACCACTACAAGTATGCAGAACAATGGGGTAGACATACTTAATCAACAAGTGCAAACTTCATCACATTGAACTCTCAACTAAGCAAACAAAGCGGTGTTGATGACACTGTCCTCCTGCTGCATGGTGTCAGGTGAGGATTTCTAAACAAGGCTGGCTCTGGGATCAGTATTTAAGCCACATGTGAGTAGCGAGTTCAACAGTTTGTAATCCTTGTGAACTCAGATAGAGAAACAGCAACAAGGAAACTCCCCAACCCAGAGTTGCTGAATTCCCCTGAGCAACACCTCTTTGTTTTTTACAATTTCTAACCATTACTGGAAAAAAGGGGTTCTATGGAGGCAGCAAATGCTACAAAGACACATTGTATAACAAAACAAGCGTACATCTGACAGGTGCTCGCCTCCGCCGAGCAGGCAGTAACCTTGGAGGGAGTAGACAGGAATGTAGCAGCCCTATCTGAGCTCAGAGGGAAATACTGACTGCAAAGGCCTTTTTTTGTTCAGAGAGAAAAATCAATATTCCAGAGTCCATCACACGGTCAGGCATTTTAGTGTTTTTTTCTTTTTTTCCAGGTGGGTTCCAGCTATGTGAAACAGGCTCAGAGTGCCCCCTGGAAAAAAAAAGAAAAAAAAAAGTTAATGCCTAACTTCTTTATCTTTGTTTTACAGCCAAGGGTTGTACCTCCAAATCAATACATGATACACAAATATCCCAGGGCTCCATGTTCTAGACAGAGAGCGATGACGAGGGCTTGAGAGTTAACCAGCTTTAAACCACCTGGCAAAGAGAAGGTCTTTTTCTTTAAAGGCTAAATGCTTCTGGTAGAGTAAATGTAGAGAGAATGAGGTTAGATTATTTAATGGGGCTGCTATAGAAAGTTAAAAAACAAAAAAACAAAAACAAAAAAAATGAAACTAACAGTTTTAAGTCATGTTTTGACCATTTGAAGACTGTAGGTTTGTACGCTTGTTAAATGAGAAGCTCAATACTACTAGTGACCATAGCCTAAAATTAGAAAAAGATTCTATCTGACAAAAATGACTTTGACAAATTATTAGCATTTTGCGTTTGTTTATTTTGGTCTTCTGCATAATTGGCCCCAAATTTTGAGATAAGAAAAGGTTATATCTCAAAAATAAGTTTCAAATTTAGTGCTATAATGTTTAATCTGCAAAGAACCAATATACACAGGAGAACCAATCAGGTTCTGCCTCTTTACCAGGTGACCTCACTGAAAGTATAAAAAAACAAAATACTGACACTGACACAAACACAAACACCAGTTAAAGTGTACTTGTGACTACTTGAGAGCAATGAAAGCTAAAATGTTAATATGTAACAATATGAGATATACTCAGGTTACTCTCTGCTGATGGGTTTGTGTGTGGTTCTAACTGTTTGTGTCAGTGTGTGATACATTCAGGGCTCACACACTGACAGAGACCCAGTTTGTCAAAAAATCTTATCTGTACAGTGATTATAAGCCACAGCTAGCAGCCAATTAGCTAAGCTTAGCATTAAGACACAAACCCTAATAAAACCACAACTTTTTTACACTTTGGTTTGTGTACATTTTAAATGAACAAGATAATGTGTTAGTTAGAGAGCTTCAGTAGTGTGTGTCAACAGACCCAGACAAAGCCAGGCTAACTGTCTCCAGCCTAATGTGCTGCTGGCTGTAACTTCATATTTATTCATTACTATCATTTTTGTTGTTATGATCTGCTAGTTTTTGCTTTGTGTCCGACTCAAGAAGGGAAATACTGATTTCTATGGAATATTTTCAAGCTGCTCTGGAAGAATTTTTCACCAAAAAAAAAAAAAAAATCCCCCCTGTTAAATATTAGGCTTGAAGGTCTCAGCGTGCAGCCTGAGAATGCACCATCTGGGCCTTGATAGTGGACCAGCACTTTTCCGTGCTGTTATTCCAAACCCCTGGTTGGAAAGCTGAAACTAGCTGGATGTTTATAGCAAAGACCAACAAGCTTGAAGTTTTCTCTCCTCTCTGCATCTACACCAGCCAAGATAGTTGATATCTGTCACTGTCTGGTACTCCGTCCCTGCAGACCTTGTAGTGAATCAACAGAACAGCTCCCAGACAGATAAAATGCCACATCAGAGTTTCAGAGGCCTAAATCAGGTTCCAGCCTCCAACCAGTGTTATGGTGAGAGAAAGGAGCATCCACTTAGGGAGCAAACCCTACCCCCCTTCCTCCACTGATAGTAGCTGGTAATCTCTGAGGTTGACCTGTCAGTCAGGTCTTGGAGACAGATGACGTGAGGCCCCTGATAGGCTGTCTCCAACGGAGGAGACACCAGCCGACCGCATGGGCTGCTGGGACAGAGAGCAGGACCCGAGGCGACGGACGGATGGTGGGGCTGACTGGGGGGGTGAAGACAAGGTGGGTCAGGGAGGTGGTGTGGTGGAGGAATGCCAAGGCAGAGAGTTGGGGGTCATGGAGAAGGTCTCCTGATGAGCAGAGAGACAGTTCTCTGCTGGAGATCGTTGCATGGCTGACAAAGTTTACTTAACACCAGCCCCCTGGGAGCCCGGGTCAATGGGGAGGGGAGGAGGACCCCGCACACGTTGAGCTCAGAGAGCAGAAAAAGATCTGGAGGACAGTGAGGACTTTGGTGGGTCTAAAAGAGAAGAGTTTGGAATTCCAGTTTCCAATTCATACATTTCTTAGAGTGATATCCTAACTAGCTACTGACTTACTTTCACATCAATACAGCACAGATGAATATACCTTTTGATTCAAAATTTCAGATAAGTAATGCATCTGTTTCTACATTTAGTCTGCACAGTGTGATAATGAGTTGCAGGTAAAAAAACTCCCCACCTGAGTTTATCTAATGTTTGCCATCCTGATTTTTATATCCTTACAACACAGCTCATGCAAATTAAAAGCAATACTTTTCTGCTGCTGACTGTCAAATCCCAGATGCTGGAGTTTCCCACAGTAAAATAAACCAACAAGGATGTGTTTTCTTAAAAAAACCCAAAAAAACAACCCTCTCAAAGCAGAATCCCACAGTGGAAAACAATTACGGCAAACTAAATTGTCACTATGTGTCAAATAAGATATTCTCTGCAAGTTGACAGTAATAGTGGGCTTTAAGCTTCAGTGGTTCAGTATGGTCCTTTTAAATCACAGTTACTGTACATAATTAGTCATTAACTTTACTTTATGAGGTCTGCTCCTTAAAAATAGATTACATTTTTTCTCATCTTCAGGCTGATGGTTAGACACATTGAAGCCTTTTAAATCATTTTTTGTCTAAGGGTGACCTCACTAATTACTAGGCCAAACACACAGATTGGTTATCTGAATTGTGTAGACTTCAGAATTTCAGTATCAGTTTGGCTTTGTGTCCCTTTTAGTTTTACACAGCTGTGATTACTTGCAAGTATAAAATCAGCAATATCAGGGGCACTAGATAAATGTCAACCTCTGTATTTGAATGGAGGATCAAATCAGGCCTCCATGATGATAAAGGAGCAGAATAGTGACCACCAGTGAAACACTGTAGGTGCACTGAGCCACACTGTGGTTTTAATGTGTCTAACTGTGTGATTGAGAAGCAGAGCATTGCTGAAAATGGATGTTGTCTAACAAAAGGGGAGGCAAAAAAAAGGTTATTCCCAGAATGTCATTAAATAATATTCATATTCTGACCCCCCAAAAGTATCCCCTCATAATTAAGCTCCAAACCACACATCTTTTTTTCGTTTTTGATTACATTGTCATCCATTAATAAATAGATGATTAATTAAGCATTTCCGACAGCCGAAAGTGTATTCTTTAGGTTTTTTGCTATTTGTGTATGGAAATAGCATAACTCGTTACCTGACAGTCAGTGATTTCTCTGGCGTTCACTGAAAAATGAAGAATGCCATGTTAACCTTTTTAATAAATGCAGGTCAAATTTAACATTGCGAAACATTTAAAAAGTTGAAATATTTCCATTTTCATATATTCTGAGTCACTTTAGGAAAGGTCATATCAGGCATGTATTTACAATATGATGATAGAGACTTTTTACTTTCACAATATATTCTCATAATTACTCTTTTGTTGTGTTTGAGTGTCTTGATAGCACTTGTTAAAACCATTATTATTTTGGTTTCTGATCAACTTTACTCAAACAGGAAGCCATAAAACAATTTGAAAATGACAATTAATATCTGTATATTTTTGAATTATATTTGACTTTTACATGCTTAATAAGGGTCACCATCTTGGCTCTGACTCCAGTACACAGGGTGATACGAATGCTAGTTTTTACACTTTGTTTCACTTTCTGGCACTGTGTGCTGTAACAGATTTACTGTCACCAGGCAACTGGCAAAGGCTATCAGTATTACTTCAATATGTCAACAAATCCAAAGTAATCCTGAATGAGTAGCGTTAGGCATTTGTTTAATGTAAAGATGTTATCAATTTTTACAAGCTGGCAATGTCTACCATGTCCTTTAATAAGAGTAAGTCTTCACTTCAGGCCAGCACAGTGCAGCAGTGTATTCCCTCAATCGCTGCTACTGCCCATGACTCCCATTAGATTACGGAGGAGATTTATCGAACCTGCTTCCGGTTTGTAGATAGGATAGTGACAACACTTATCTCCAGATATTCCCTTATCAAAAAACAATTTAGTGAGAGAAAGAGACATTAGCCCAGATTTTTTTACACTGCTGAGTGCTCCAGCTTAGCCTCCTCAGTGCAAGGGTCTGTTTGCACTGTGCACACATACACACACCTCCATCTGCCCGGATAGAGAAGCATTAACATTGCCTTAGTGCTCTCTTGATGTCACTGCCATTACGTTCGCACCAAGCTCTTGGACTTTGAGACTTGATCAATTCTGTTTGGATGTGGAATACTGAAAAAAATGTAGTTGAAAGAACAGATGAGAGCTGAAGTCTGTAAAGTTTTTGGAAGTACTGGTGTATGTGTCTTTGCCTTTATGCACAAATGCTTGTGTTTAACATGGCAGTGGGGATGGGCCGGCACGCCAGCTGGTGAGAGAGGTCACTACTGGAGATGGAGTGGGTGGGTCAGCATGAGGTTAGCCTGACCTGAGCTAGATTTTTTTGCTGCATGTATTTATCAAGAACCTAGGGAGGGCATGTGTTTGTGTATGTGGTGCTTTTTGTACAGATGTGTGCTTGCCAATGCATGTTTGTGTATCCATGTGCAGAGAGAGAGAGAGAGAGAGAGAGAGAGAGAGAGAGAGAGAGAGAGAGAGAGAGAGAGAGAGGGAGGAGGCGGGGGGCAGAAAAGCAGGGGATAAAATAGAAGGTGCTCCAAGTTTTTGACAAAGGTGTTTGTCAAAGATATGCTTGTGTGTGTGTGAAGCCAGAAGGCCATCTGGGGGAGTTAGGCGGATGGATAACACAAACGCCTGGTGCTATGACCCTGGAAGGCTAGCCAGAGAAGAAGAGAAGAGAAGAGAAGAGAAGAGAAGAGAAGAGAAGAGAAGAGAAGAGAAGAGAAGAGAAGAGAAGAGAAGAGAAGAGAAGAGAAGAGAAGAGAAGAGAAGAGAAGAGAAAGAAAATTTGGGCAATAAAGTTGTACAAGGCACTGAAAGGCTTTATGGACCTAATAACAAGTTTGAGGTCTAATTATTAACCCTGTCAATGAAAAATCATTTATTGTCCTTTTTTTTTGGGGTGGGTGGGAGAGTTTTCAGTAAAACACCTGTTGGCATGTCAGGTGAGAAGGTTCATGTAAAGCTGATGTGCCCAACAAGCATTCAGAGTATTTGTTCTATCCATGGATGATGCCTGTAAAAGGGGCTGCAGGTGCTTGGGCCAGGGGCACAGTGTCTAGGGGCCGTGTTAACTATTAACACAGCCATATAACACTGTTACTGATTACCGCTTCTCGTTCTTGAGACTCCCTCTGACCTGAGTCACAGGTAGGAGTCCCACAAGGTGTGTATTTGTGTGTGTGTGTGAGTGTGAGTGTAAGTGTGTGTGTGTGTGTGTGGGCGCTTTTACACACCATCCTCCACCATGTGGGAAAGCAGCCTCATTCTTGCTCATTTTTTCCCCTTCTTTTTCTTCCTCTCCTTCTTCCTCCCCCCATTCATCCCTCTTTGTTTCCCTTCTCTACCATGCAGACTTGCTCACACAATTTGATCTTTTCAACAACCTTCATGATGACCTTTATCCTATCTGCCATAAAACGCCAAGGCGTTAAGACATCTTGTACAAAGTTAAGAGGAAACATGCTTGACATGTAGCACTTCAGGTACTTTACTCTGGTGGTCTAAGGTGTAGAGGACACTGATGAATGACTCACAACACATGTACAGCAAGACTGTTAGATGACAAAATGACAAGATGTTATACTGCTATGTGAACAAACTTTGTGATAAGAACTCTACTTATAATACAAATAATAATATAAAAACACTCCTCCTTACATTGTCCCTAAAGTGATGCAGCTTTAAGATGATAAAAATAAAATAGGCTTTCTTTTTGAGGTTGGAAGAGAGGATTGATGCCACTCTCATAGTTGTATAAGTGTGGAGATGTAGTCAGGAGGTGATGTCTCTTCAAAAATCAGAAATATGAGTACCAGCATCTCTATAACTCATTAATGTCTTTTTTTTTAACACAAACATAAAAAGAAATGTTAAAAAAAAAAAAAAAAGTAAATTTATGATTTGGGGGAGTAACTACAGTATTTCTAGAAAAAATATGCACCCATCCACAAAGAATTCCTGTGTAGACCATCTATCAAAAATAAGTCATAGCAACCATTGTAGCCCCAGTTAACTGTGGCAAGAGAGGAGTTTTTTGTTTCTCATTTATCTGAGATCAGCTTGGATCATAAATAATTTTCTTTTTTAAAAAAAATAAAAAATAAATGGTCCTCATGAAAACCTCTGTGAGTTATCCAGAGTAACAGGGTACAGATTCTGGAGATTCACTTCCCTTATATTGAAAAGGAGGCAGAAATCTTTGCAAACTATTATTACAAAACCTCAGCAAGTAAAACCAAATCCACTTCCATCCCACTGGAGGTAAGTCAGAGATTCTTTTGTTTTTGTAATTTTGATGAACTGAGTTTTATATATATATATATAAAAAGGCAAAAGTGTGGTATCATCATGTTCTGACATCATCACCATTATTCCACAAATTAGCCAAGTCGTATTTTGCCACTTGTTGTGCTGGAGATACGACAACTGCTCCATTTTCTCCATGATTCACCGACATTATCATATTGTGTCCAGCCAGTCCAGACCCCAGTAATGTCTGCCTGCCTGGATGCATCATCTTGGCGCTACAAGGCCGCTTCCTAGCAGATCTATAAACACTGGGCTTAGTGGAACCTAAGCACCTAAGCTGCTGACCAGCGTCTATCAAAACAAACCACACAAACTGTCCAGAGTTTGTTTCTGTGTCGACGGGGATAATGTCAGGGGTCAAACTACCGAACGTCTGCTTTTGAAGTTCAAAATAGGATTTATCTGTGTCCTGGTTGGTCTAAATGTTGATGATGCTGAGAAATCAGATACCAGAAATCAGAAATTTGTGCACTGAGGATTTCCCAGCTGCAGGTGTGCCATACAGGCTTTTATATGTTTAAATTATGGTTATACAACCTCAGCCGTGATAACAACATTCTTGTGAAATAACTGCCAATGTGGACGTGACTTTTGATGCTAAATGGAAGTCAGGCCAATCAAAAACTGAACCAATGGTAAGTCAGACCAGCTATGTCTTTCTTGCCCTCTTTTGTTGAGGCATACAGTGCAAGTCACAATAAGGGATTTAACTGTACGTGCTGTAGATCACTCTGATATGGCTTCCTTTTTTTCTTTTTTGTCACAAGGAGACCCGGCGGTGGCAGTTGGTGCTGAAACTGGAGGTGTTTGTTAGACACCAGCAGGAGGGCTTGTGTTTAATTTTGCTGCAATATTCACACAAGGAAGTTCTGCATTTGAAACCAATCTGTTACTGAGAAATAGAAGGGACTGTGACACATTGTTTTTCTACTAAGCCGTGTGTTTTCCGCCACGGGGACACAAACCAGTCTGAGATATTATACTCCCACCATGGGCAAACATGCAAACACAGCGAGCCACTGCTCCGCATGGTACAGTACACACCGTTAGAGAGGGCACAAAGGAAGGCGCATGATTGGTGTGTTTGACAGCGATCTGATAAACCCATAATTGGAGCATGTAGAATGCATATGTTTTTCAGTCAAACAAAAGCCCTGGTCACGCCATAGAAACTGCCTCTCAATGTTTTCATTGTCTGGCAACTGACTAAAGTGAAGGAAAGGGCGACAGAAACCTCCAAGTCTGACTGAGAATGTGTTTAATGTGTGCGGAAGGGGAGCTTTGTGAGTCTGAGAGTGTGTTTGTCTGCATGTGTGTTGAGAGTGAGAGGCCGAGACGAGGCGAAGTTGTAAGGTCATGGAAGGACAAGTGCCGTGCAAAGTCAGCTTGGTGGAGAAATGTCTGGTGGTGCTCCAGACCCCTTTTGACTGAAGCACAAATCTTATCAGATCTTCAGAAGGCTTATTTGTTCTTCTGACTGAAAAGCTATAGACACATTTGAACACATTCTCCCCTGGAAAGAAAGTTTAACTGTATTTACAGAAGGTCAAGGCCGAAACTTCCTACTTGGAAAGGCAGTTATGTGGAAACATTGTTTAGCACCTTATTGCAACTTTTAAAAGATCTGTTCACTTGCCTCTACTGGTATCAAGCCATGCAGAGAGTTTTTGGGTTTGTCTGCCCAGGTTTAAAGATATCTGACTAAGAGATTTCTGTGCCCACCACTAGTTTTCATATGAACTACTTTCTACCAAAGAAATAGTCCCTTCTCAAAAACCATGAACACTTGAGGCTGGTTTCCAATCCCACTGTAAGCACCTACAATAAAGGTTTTGATTTGATCATAGCACCACTGCAACACCAGATAAATGTTTTGTATATGAACAGGCTTTAATTATGTACCGAGTAGTAATTGTACTCAATCTTTCATTCACTTTGTTCTATAGAGTCAAAAGGTTCAGCTCATGTAATTCCTGAATAAAGCGAGCAAAAGCAGAAAGAGGTAGTGTAGCTGTCAAATGTGAACACTATTAAGTCTTTCTTCAACAATCTGCACAGGCGTCGGACATTTGTAAGAGAAAGACAGAGCATATTAGGCTCCGCTGTATAAATGCCCTCTTAAAGGGAATGTATTCTGTATTTCCGGGTCTATAATTACATTCTGAGTCTCTACTGGTATATGTTTGCATGAATTAAAGTTTTAAAATAACTCTTTATCTTAAACTGGCCCTTTATGCAGCCCCTCAGTTCAGCCTCTGTCTGAAACAGACTGTTTTAGCTCCTGTCTCATTAACGCCTCCCTCCTTTGACTTTTGACCATGTTTGACATAGACATCCGACATCATTAAAGTATAAAATATCACAAAATTGCAGATAGCACAATACGTCCTCTGTTTGTGGAAAGAAATGTTGTTGATAAAAAAAATGTAAAACTATTCACCTCCGCTGTACTGGGGTGGAGACAGAAATCTCAAAACCTGGAAAAAAAAAAAAAAGTATTTACACAATGAGATACCAGTAGATGTAAGTGAATAAGTATGTCTTTTTGCAATTTAGGTGTTCTGACATAGAAATTTTGTGTTCTTAGAAAGAAGAATACTGAAGAACGAAGGTCTGATTTTGAACAATTGGGCCTTTTTGCTACTGTGACTTACCATAGTGGGAAAAGCACAGTTGTGACTTTTAACATTAACAGTGTGTCTGTTCTATTTAAGCGTCCCAGTAAACCATGACAGTGTGACAGTAGACCATGAAATTAAAGCAGCTAAATGGAATTCAGCCATAATTCATTTAACTATATGTGCTTGTCCTACTGTGACACCTTTAAATGTCTTCCATAAAACAGCCTATTCCTGCTAGAAAACTGCTTGCACCTTCAATAATGTCTCTGTCCCCCAATGTGGATTTGAACAATTGGTGATTGTTTCAGTTCAACCACACACTCCTCTCATATCTAAATAGGAGAGACTCTGTAGACCTTGAGAGCATGAGTGGACCTGCAAGGTCTACCATCTGCCCTGTCAAAACTCCACTGTGGTGCCAGGACCAAGTACTGTATCCCTCTGTGCCTCTACACCACCACACCCACCCTTACACCAGCCCCACCTCCCCGCCACCGCCATCTCTAAACTGTCTCCGTTTCACTATCAGTGACGTCACCTTTGCTCAAGGCTGTTTTCTCTCAGGCTGGGGCTCCAAACAGCTGATTCAGGGAAAGTCACAACGTGTACTGGGGACCTGACCTTCTCTCCAGAGACAAAACACATAGAGAGGGGCTGGCTCCACAGGATGGAGACATTAGCGTGGAAACAATAACACGGCCTCTGAATCTACACAAGAGATGAGGCTCGGTTTTCCAGAGACGGACACAGAAAGAAGGCGTCATTGAGTATAGATGAAACTTGGCATTCAAGCTTGGTCCCTCTTTGATCTCATGATCGTTTGTGCAGGGCTGCTTTTCCTAAGTGGGTCCCAAACTTTTTTGCTTTGGACACCTTTTAAAAAAGCAATGTCTACTTGGAACCACTTGTAACAGATTGCATGTGTCAAGCTCTTGGCAGTCCAAACAGTGAACTTCCTCTTTCAGTGTATTCAAATCAAATCATTTTTAGAGGCCAGAAAAACCAAAGCAATTTAAAATTCACAATAAACACAGGAGATCACAAAAAAGTCCAAATTTACAGAATTTTGTGTGTCGCAAATATTTTTATTTTTTAAACTTAATGTGAGCCAGGAGATAGTTAGCGTAACTTAGCACAGGACTGGAATCAGGTGGAAACAGCCACAGGAAAAAATCTTAAACTTTGTAATTGTCATTTAATATCTGATTTTGTCTAATCTGTTCAGATCCAGTGTTACAGTTTCCCCTTGTTTCCAGTCTTTATTGTAAGCTATGCTAACTGGCTGCAGGCTTTAGCTTCACATTTAGCACATAGACATGAGAGTGGTATTGATATTCTCATGTAATGTTTAGAAAATGTATTGTATCATGTGACCCACTGGACGCCCCGATCCCCAGGTTTAGAATCACTGCTACTACTACTTTTAGTATTCAACACAAATAATGAGCCAAAAACAAATGTCATTATTGATAACTTATTGTATTTGAGTATTAGTTATCAATACACACAATGAATGATGATGAAAAGTGATCATGAAGATGCAGTGAATCTAAAAAAAATAAAGAACTTAAATGTGCAGTTTTTTTGTGTTGTATGAAAAGTGCTTTCTATACAAATGAAGTCTGATTGATTAAAATTCTATTCTTAATTTATTTTTAAGCTAATGAACAGCTCTAGCCTGTCTAAAATAAACTAATTGTTATGATAGTGTTTTTGTTTTTTACTTATTCCAGTGCTATTCACTGGAAATGTCAAAGATTTGTGGTCTTTTTTTTCCTTTTAATTAAATTCTACTGTAATGGTCAGAGTGTAAATGGAGTTATGGACCAAGTGTTGCATTGGACACCTCTGTCTAATCTGACTTTAATAGCTTTTTAAACACTTAAATTTGGTAGGTGATGGATGGAGGGTTTATATGACGCTTTTCCCAGATGGCTTTACAGTTTTGACGTGGGACTGAGAGTGGCTGAAATGATTGTGGTTATCTGAACTCCCCAAAACACAGGAACTGTCCTGCTCTTAGTCGTGGGCTTGCCCAATCCTGTCTCCAAAAAATATACACTCGTCAATTGTCTTTTCCCAAAAGAAATGAGTCATGAGACTTGGAATAAATTCTGAATATTTCTGTTCTGTGCTTTGATCCAGAAAAACTGAAAATTCAGTTTCCTATGTGTGTAAGGATTCACTTTTCTGTGTCCACAAAGCATCAGTAAAACTTTCTGTCATCGATCCACATTACAGGATATCTAAAAATAGTAATTCAGAGACAAATGGACTTTGATTTTACTTGCCAAAGAGGCGTCATGCCTTGTGGAAGCTGAAAAATCAACATCCAATACAATGAAGCACAGCTTAAAAACTGTTCAAACTCATTTCATTATCCCTTACAGCAAGAGATCCTTCTCCTTTATCCACTTAATCCCACATCCAATATGACTAAGCACAAACTGAAAATGTGCAAATTGATATTATAATTAACATCCAGCATGACTTTGCTCTACTAATCCCTTTAACCCTTCATATTACAGAGAAATGTGCTTAGCCTCAGCTTGTTCTATAAGCTTTGTTTGAATTTCAACTCTGCATGATACCAGGACAAACTATGTATCTTATATCCAATCTTAAATTAATTACAAGCAAAGTTTAAAGTGAAGTTTGACCTGTGTTTAATCTTCATATTCCCACTGATATCAAAACTTCTTTTTCAAGGGAAAATGACAAGAGCAGCACAAATGATAAAAAGAGATCATAATATAATAACACATAATATGCTTGATGCATGATTGGAGCCAAAGTTATGACAATAAGTCAAATAAACCCTGAAGCTTATGTCAGGCTGATATGACAACATGACACTGAAGTGATAAACTGGAGCTGCTGGAGACAAAAATAACAGACCACAAGAACACAGATAAATGTGCCTCCATCTTTCTCCAGACACTAGTCCCTTTCCCAGGAGTGTGTGTACCATCATCACAAGCTTTCACTTCTCAAATGAGGAAGAATGTACTTGTCATTCATTCATCACATGTGCTGAAAGAGAGTGTGATGGTGCTGGATTGTTAGCAGCCTCCAGTCTCCTCCAGATAATAATCACACACACACACACGCACACACGCACACACACACACACACACACACACACACACACACACACACACACACACACACACACAGTATAATGAGGCAGGTGAGCAGGGCGTTCCGTTGTGGGCGAGCCGAGGAAGCAAGGACAGTCCATGTCCAACATGACAAAGGTTACTTTTACACCTGTCATGGCCTCGTTTAATCATCTACCACTTCAAACAGGAGAGTCTGACGCTCACGGCCTCCCAGAAGCCTTTGCTGCAGCAGCAGCAGCAGCTCTGGAAAAGCTGCCATTCAGCGGGAGACAGAGACACAGCCTTATGCAGGTATAAAACCTAACTGCTGTCTTGCAGCAAGGTGTGGAGGTAATAAATACAGGAAGTAGCTTTTACAGGTGCTGTGACAAATTTAACAGAAATTGGCAGAAATTCTGAACATTTCCTTTAAATTGATCTAAACTTAAGTGAACTGAAACACTTAGTCTAGATACACATGTGAGGATAGGTTAAATTTAGATTCCTTTCCAGATGCTGCTACATAAGACTGGAAAATGTTATAATTTATCATATAAAATATTAAAGGTAATATAATAATTGATAGTTTATGGTTGAAAATGTAATTAAAAACATTTTTCAAAGCAGTTTTTCATGAACTAATATTTTAAGAAGCCTTCTTATTTAACAACATTCTAGAGACAATGTGCAGTTATATTAACATTATTAGCTGTTACTGTGATTTTTCTCTCAGATAGGGAAGATGATCTGTTGTCACGCGAACTGGGTTCTCCGTCAGTATAACATTATAGCAGCATTTTTTCTGTCTTATTTGCAAGATGTAGAAAAATTCAAATGCTGGTTATTTGTTAATATTGTAGTTTTACATACAATGTAACATAATCAATATTTATTTAGTTTTTGGTGGCTATGCTCCTTCTTATGTCAAAATAGGTAGGTTTACCTTTGATACCTTTTGCATAGCTGACATTAATATACCCTGCACAGTACTATTTGAGTAATGGGGAGTGGGTACACTGTATGTACCTATGAAAAAATGAGTGTTATGTAAGAGTACAGTTCATGTGGATAAGATGTTTTATATATGTGTGTGCATCAAATAATGTACAGGTACATGACTCACAGCTGCAGAATCCAGATGGAAAAAACAGGATACAGTGCCAAGAAGATCTCATTCCACTTCTTTTGCAGCCAAGATAACAACAACAACAGACACATAGACAAAAGATCATAGCTTGAAGACATTATATTTATTTAATTTCAGCTTTCCCATATTTCTTATTCACATTTTTTTCACAGCTGAATTCAGAAAACTTATGCATACTATATTTAAATATGTATGTCCCTGTTCATGTGTACACTATAATTACAGAGGTAAAAATCTTTGTGTAAGTAATACAGTATCAGATCTGGTAATGAAGTCCAGCCTGTTTGAGTATTTATTTCACTGTCTGTTTCAGAAAAGAATCATTCATCACCTGAAGATGATGTCATACCTGTAAAATGCACTTGTCTCATCAAATATTTGTGTCACTTACCATAACCACGAAATGAAAACAACCCATAAGAGCTGTCATACCTTAGATAAGTATCAAGTATTTTATGTCTCATTTTAATGTGGGACTGATGTAGTTACATATAGCTGGACTGAAGATTTCCTTTATGACAAAACAAAAAAGCACTAAAGATCATCAGGCTCCTCATATTGCACATCATGCTGCAACATTTATTTTAGTAATTAAATGCACGTTTAATTTTAATCGAAGAAAAATGAACATGTATCTATAGAAATTGTGCAACATTATAGTGAAAATTGTTAATTGCGAAAAACAACTATTTTAATTTGGATTTCTGTACTTCCCTAACCCTAAGTACAGCTCAGTGCTATAATTAAAGCGATGCACTGAGTCTCATTCCTGCATGTTTAAGTGCTCATATGTTTAGTTGCTTCTAATTAATCATCACGGCATCAAATACATGTCCACGGCCTACTGTATGCTGCATAAAGCGTGTTAAAAGTCAGTATCAGCTGCAACTGACTCAAAACTGCATTTCAATTCTCAGCGGCTGAGTCACAAATACACTGACAGCATGCAGGCCAGAGGTGAGATGTGAAACAGCTGCACAATAATCAGCAGACTCATTGATGATGAAGACTTTCAGACCTCAACGTTATTCCTGTTTTCCTCGTTATCTCCATTAACATCATACATATTGCAACAGTATTGGCTCATCGGGGACAGAGCAGCGGGCTGTAACAGGTGCTTGAGTGTTGGAGATAATCGTTATCAAGTCGGTACATAAGGCTCTGACACCTGAAGAGGAGCGGTGGCCATTAGTCTGCACGCCTCCTGAAAGATACAAACTGTATTTAGATTTTTTTTTTTAAGTGGACATAATCTCCTCTGTTAAAAAAACAAAGGATTTATTGGATTTTGTCTCTTTATTTATTTATTATTATTGTTATTATTATTATTATTATTATTATTATTATTGAGTTTTTCTAGAACGAAACGAATAAACTACTTTTTATAATACTCAAATATGTTTAGTCAATATTCCGTTTGGGATCCAATATTTAATTTATTGTTCTTGAGTTATTTAGTTATTAGAGAGTCTCATTTGCAAATTATACGTTTTAAAATGTGTTTTCTTTTTTTTTTTGGTGAACATGTTATAATTGGATAATTGGATTATCAGCCTGTCTCTGCAGTTTCCACATCAAGCCGCTCATGCTGGCCCGCAGTGTTTGAGCGTGTATGGGTGAGGTGGAGACAGGGCGGCGTCTCCTCACAGGCTCCGTGTGTCAGGGCAGCACACTTTGACATCATTGCAAAAACAACTCATTCATCAACTCGAGGCTCCACAGCAGAAAAAAAGAAAGATAAAAAAAGAAAGAAAGACAGAAAGACAGTAAGAAAGAAAGAAAGAAAGAAAGAAAGAAAGAAAGAAAGAAAGAAAGAAAGAAAGAAAGAAAGAAAGAAAAAAAAACAACAACAACGGCAACAGGATTTTGTATTCTCACACTTCACTGACAACTACTCTCTAGCTGGAACGATGTGATGGGAGACAGTAGCTGCATGGTTTGGTTTACTCCCTCTGACGAAATCACATCTTACAAAACACCCTCTCCGTTTTAACTCTGCCTGTCAGATGCTGCAGGCCGAGTTTTAAAAACTGAGCAGCAGGCAGAAGTCTGGAGACCTACAGGGGAGCAGGGGATCTGCTTTAAAGTAGCATAATGCTTCCTGAAGGTGATTTTATACGCATATAAAGTTATGTGGGACATTCTATCAGATGCATCCCAGGTACACACACACACACACACACACACACACACACACACACACACACACAGCTCCGGTTTATGTAAATGAAGTCATTCAGAGGAGGAAAAAGTAGTTTCAATAGTAGTGGCAGTGGTGTCTTTTAGAGCAGGTCTACTCTAAGCTTGTGTTAAATGTTAATAATAGAGATAACAACAGCAGTAAGTCTTAGTATGCAGCTGCAGTATCATTAAGTATATTAGGCCTATAGTAGAATTAATACAAAGCTTGTATTCAGCACTGACCCATCAATACATTTACACATGCAGAACCGAAAAAATAAAGAAACCCTAAATACAGTAGTTGAATCATTATTTCAGAGATGCTATGAAAGTATGAAAGTGTATTATTTATAGTATTGTAGCATCAGTGGCAGTAACAATAGTAACAAGAATAATATTAGTAGTAGAAGTAATGATACAATTATTTTCACTATAGCAGTAACACGCACTAGTAACACAGGTAGTCACAAAAACAGATGTGGTATTTTGGGAATAGTTGCAATAGTAGTAATAATAGTAAAAGAGTAGCAGCTTAATATTAGTAATTTGGGAGTATATTAATGTATAATAGCAATATTAATAGCTTCCAGTTCAGACAGATGGTGTAGTTGTGTTGTTAGTATTGATAGTATTGGTAGTATTGTTGATTTATTTAACTGTCTTAGTAGAATTAGTAATATTATCAATTTAATATAGTGATAAAAAAGACGTGCAGTCAATTAGCTGTAAATCATAGAGTCCAGCTATGCATCTATCAGTACATGCCGTATATTGTAGCAGAGATAGTGCTGGCTGCTGGGCTATAGTAGCAGTAGTAGGAATAATAGTGAGGGAAAGCAGGGCAAGTTTATTTGTATAACAGCATTCAAACCCAGAGGGAATGTTAAGAGCATAACATAGAAGAAGTGTAACAACATTTTTAAAACATAAGAGAAATAATACTTAAATAAATACTGATAATAAATACAGAAGTCCACACAGGCCTCGCTTTTAGCACTGTTAGTAGCAGCTGTAGCAGTAACATTAGTAGTAATATTAGTTGTAAATGATGGAGTGCTCAGTTCAGTCTTCAGTTATCTCCTAACCAGACAAAATGTAAACAGACACAAATACCTGCTTGAATGCTCGCCAGTGTGATGAACCGAAAGAGCTGTTTGTTAAGCTCCGTGAACGCGCACGAAGAGACCTGTGAACGAGTGTGAATGATTCAATTGACACCTGGATACTTTTGATCACTTCACTCACCCGCGATGTATATTCAGGCTGAACGAATCATCGCGGTTCAAAGTGAATGTCCTCTCATAGGTGCTGAGAGTGTTGTGCTTTTACAGCTGAAGCCATTTAATCCTTGAATGGAAGCGTCTGAGTTAAATAAACTAATTAAGAGGCGGTTTATTGATCACAGTGGTGAATATAGAGAATCAACAAAGAGGGGGAAAAACATGATCAAGACAAGGCCTCACTCGGATTAAAGATCATCACAGAACAGCCATGAATTAAATGTTTCACGTGACCCTTTGAGAAATGTTTTGTAGTAATTGATTAATATTCTTCCACACAATGATCAGTAGACTATTATGATGGTCTAAATGTAAACTTAGTCTACAGTTATGCATTAAAAGTAATCTCAATTCGTTTAGACATGACATGTTGTCTTTGTTTACAGCAATAAAGTCAAATATATAGATATTATTTAATCATTACTGTATTGTAAAAATAAAAAACAAAACAAAAAACAAACACGCAATTTAAGTCCTGCTTTAACAATAGGACTCATACAGAAGTACTCTCTCTAAAAAAAAAAAAAAAAAAAATTATAAAAGTGACTTTATTTAAAGACAAACATGACCTATGGTTGTTTTAGCTATTGTTGTATACTGTATTACGTGATTACGTTTAATAATACTTTTATTTCACTGTTGTAATTGTCCAGGCAGATTTTATATTAATTACATTAATACTGTTAAATTTGTCATTTTTAAAATAACTGATCAAGTCTTGTTTGTAAAATCAACCAGTAAAGCTAAAAAACAAAAATAAAACAATAAACACAGCTGCCAGACAAATGTAGGGAATAAAACCAACAATACTTCACTCTGAAATGTGGTTCAGTATAAGTAGGCTGTAAAATAATTTGGGAGCACTCAAGTAAAGTAGAAATACCTCATTAATGAAGTGAAGTCATTTTATTTGCCCACCACTCACCAACAGAAGGTTTTGTATAGCCTATATATATAATATATGACTCTTTAACCGGCGTTTATCAAGCAAAACAACACAATACTATTAGACTAAATTAAATAAACATATAAATTAAGACTTTTTACACACTTGGCTCACAAGAATGAATATTAATTGATCAGGAATTACAACAGTTGGCAAAAACGAAAGAACTAAAACGGCCGAGAGAGAGGCGGAGCTCTATCTCTGTCCACACTCATCTCCGTCAAAAAGCCTCTGAAACATGATTGCATTTCAAAAGTGTTGTACGTTTTCAGACTGGATCTTTCTCTCCGTTCTTGTATGCGCAGTGATTGATTGGAGGAGTTCATAGGCTGGCACCCCCATCGTGTTTCCAGCCGCTCACGCTTCACATGATTGGTCCGCCTCCCGCAGTCTCAGCCACCAGAAGCACCTCCTCTCATAAACCTCGTCAGAGCGGAGCAGCGTTTCCCATTAGACTTCCAGGAGAAGCACAGGCTCACAATTACGGACTTTGCTTGCGACTTATGGCACACGACTAACCAACAGGTATGAAAAGCGTCTAAATGTCTCTTCTTTTTTTCCCCCTCACTCACTGTCTTTTTTCCTTTCTCTCGTGGCACACACAGAGCTGGTATATGAACATCTGGCTCGGTGTGAGCAGCAGGATCTAAATAATCATTTCGAGGCATTATTGTTTTATCGCTCCAGCCTGCCTCTAGGCTCTTATCTGTTTTGGCTCTTATCAAACGGTTATCTCTTTTGCTGTGAAGACATATTGCGTTTTGTTTCCTATCTGTTCTCTCTCTCTCTCTCTCCCTCTCTCTCTCTGTGTGTGTGTGTGTGTGTGTGAGAGAGAGAGAGTGTGTGTGTATGTGTGTGTGTGTGTGTGTGTGTGTGGGAGGACAGGGATTTGACACGGATGGATCCAGTGCCTCTTAAGAGCGCTTGATGGGGTTGCATGGCAGTCACTGTGGTTTTGGGTGTGTTTTATTGGAGTTGAACAGATGACACGAGCGTTGAAATGAATAATCAAATATAGTAAGGTTAAGTATTTTTATAATTATAGAAATATAATCTGCGCGTTTAAAGATGAAAACAAGCCGTACATCAGCGGTGCGTCATTCTAGAAACTTGGTGAGTTTCTACCGGGATGTTTTGGTGTCCGTAACTTTGCGCCATACTAGCAAAAACTAATTTTTCCTCTCAGTTTCCTATTAACACAACGATTCCCAATCTTTGTTTCAGGGTAGACGACTCCCTCACCATTTTTGTTAACCCCTACGGTGTATGGAAAGTGCTCCTGGATGGACCTGGGCGATAACAGCTGGTCCATGGTGAAGCGAGAAGTATCCAGCAGCCCAGGGTCACCGGCTGAACAGACCTACCTGCCCGGTGACAGCAGGAGGGACGGTCACACCCCTGATGAGCTGAGGACACCGGCGCCTCCGAGCGAGCTTGACGCACTAGGGCATCGCCGCTCCGACGGCAGATCACTACACTCCTACGTTCACTTCGGACACCATAACAACACCCTGACCACCGAGGACATCCCGCTGTTTACGGATTTAGACCAGGGCAGCAAACTCGTCCTCTCCAGCGGAGCGCACAAAGCGAGCTTGCTAGTGGACCCATCCGACATGTACCAAACACTGGCCATCGCCGCAGCCCAGAGCCAGACTGGATATGATTCCTCCTCTGGCGGTTATATGCACTCCAACCCCAACTCTCCCGTATATGTGCCCAGCTCCCGGGTGGGCTCCATGATACCCAGCCTCTCTTATCTACAAGCCAGCGGCCCTGCGCAGCCCAGCCACGGCGTCTCCAGCCACTCGGTCTGGTCGCAATCCACCCCGGAGAGCCCTTCGTACAGCACCGGGAGCCCGCACACCTCCAGCCGGTTCCACTACCCTCCAAGCCCGCCTATGAATAACGGGACGCCCAGGGACAGCGGCTACAGTAATACGCTGAATGTGAGCAGCAGAGACCAATACGGCCTCTCTCGGCCCCTCAACGGAGCCTACCCGAGTCCATACTCTCCGTATGTGGCACCACAGCTGTCCCAGTTGTCCTCGCCTTGGCCCGGGGGACCTTTTGATAACACGATGCTGCACACCTTGCAGAGCAGAGGTGCGCCCTTGATTCGAGGACCAAATGGAGGTAAGGAAAATGCAAAACACTGGTGGAAATAATAGTCTCAGTGTCTGGGGGGAAGCGATAATGATTAAAAGCCACTATCCACTAATGCTCCATTGGACTCTGTTTTTAACATAACGTGATCTCTCTGTTGAGGTCAGAGCTAAAAAAGTATTTCTGAAGAGTTTAAAATAAAGTAGGCTACCATAAGAAATATTCTGAAATGATGATGGATTTCGCCCGAGAGACCGTGTGTGACATTCCTATAAAAATCGGCCTATTTGTGTGCGCGTCCACGCAGGCCGAACTGACCCAAATAGTCTGTGTCAAACTTTGAAAATATAAATATAAATCGTCACAAACTTTTAACAAAGTACGGCGATACTGAAAGTGTCTGGTTTAAATATTTTACTACATTAAATTGGTGCCAATGTTTTATCAAATTCACCTGACACATGCGTGCCCGCTGAAATAAACTCACCTCTGGCTGTTTTTATGTTTAAAAGTTGTGTCTGTGTGTATATGTGGCTGATTTTTCACCTTTTCTTTTTCAGTTTCAGAGATTTTGGATGACATGGGGGAGAGCAGAGAGTGCGTCAACTGCGGCTCCATCTCCACGCCGCTCTGGAGGCGCGACGGCACGGGCCACTTTCTCTGCAACGCCTGCGGCCTTTACAGCAAAATGAATGGGCTGAGCCGGCCATTAATTAAACCACAGAAACGGACGGTAAGCAGGGGACCACTTAACAGCTCCATTTCCTGCCTAGTTATTTTAAACGTCGAGTTGGAGAGGTCATCACTGAGGATATTCATAGTATGCTTACATGAAAGGAGACCCGTAGGCCATGTACCAATCTGTATTTTATATTTTTGTTGTTTAAAAAAAATTGTTTGAATACATCTGTGATTGATGCTGAACCCCCCCCCCCCCCCCCCCCCCCCCAACACACACACACACACACACACACACACACACACACGCACACACATACATATATATCATTTAGGATCAGTGCTTTTTGTGAAAGATCGTGACACATAATGTGTCCAATCATTAAGCACAATGATCATTAATAATAATAATAATATATCAATCAACAGTCATGTAAATTAATTGGGTACAGGGTTGGGAAATTTTATGGCGAAGAAGGCTTTTAAATGCACCATTTTTTTTAAAGTTTCGATTTTAAATGAATTGAGGACTCTGATTTAATTGGACCAAACCCATCTCTAAATGGAGGGCGTTTACTAACATAATCAATCATTCTCTTAATTTCTGTCACTCTATGACGAAGTGAACCGACAATAAGGTTAAATCTCTTCCTGGTGCCATTATGGCGCAGCATTACGCATAGTTTTTAGTGGGAAACCTGGTCACGTATCACTCCATGAAAATGAACATCCTGTTAAAAAAAGCGTGCGTAAATGGCAGCTTAATTGACATCATAATAGACAATGTGTTATTAATAGGAAATAGGCAGTGAATGGCCGGATTGTTATTAAATAGTTTGAGTGTGTATTCCACTTAAAACAAAAAACAAACAAAAAATGGAGATTAGGCTAAAGACAACGATTCCAAGTCACGTCGGTTTGACAAACCTGTTCTCTATTAATGTACTGATTATAATGATTCATTTTATTTTACATTTGTTACCAGTCAACGTCCAGAAGGATCGGCCTGTCTTGCGCTAACTGTCAAACCAGCACGACTACTTTGTGGCGCAGAAACGCGGAGGGGGAGCCGGTGTGTAATGCGTGCGGACTCTACACGAAATTACACGGGGTGAGTCCACATTTTTTCATTTCATATACCATTAAAAATGTATTCTTTTATTTTTATTTTTAGCATCACTAAAAACGATTAAATTCTCTACAGGTACCTCGGCCACTCGCCATGAAGAAAGAGGGAATCCAGACAAGAAAAAGAAAGCCGAAAACCTTGAATAAAACGAAGGGGTCCTCTGGTGAGTTACTGCAGCTATGAATGTGACTAATTCTAATCAAAATGCTGCTTTTATAAGAATACATTAACAACGTTTCTTTTATTAATATATTTTTTAAAGGAAATAACAACGCTGTGTCTATGACTCCAACGTCCACCTCTTCATCCAATTCTGAGGACTGCTCGAAAACCAGCTCTCCGTCTGGGCAGGTGTCAGGGGTAAGATTAAAAACATTTTTTGAATTAGAGCATCAAATACTTTCAGCTTAGCCCATACGATTGTCTAATGTGGTACAGACAAATAAAACATGTGTAGGCCTATGTAGGATTTATAAACTGAGACATTAAATTCTAGCCCTTTTTTATATGTGAAACTTTGCCCACACTATATTCACAAGGTATTATCTCACATACTCTTTGCTACAGCAGGTGTTTTGCCAAAAAAACAAAAACCCTCATGATAGCAGACAGCTACTCTGGGATGATGATTGTTGCTATAATGAAGAATGGGTCACCATATTATATCAAATTAAGATGAGTTTCACATTGCTCATTATGTGGTGCTTTTTCCAGCTGTGTCATGCAAGTGGCATCCCAGTCCTAACACTAGTCACAAATTCCAAATAAGGCTAAATGCTTATTTTACATTAAACAAGCAACGTCTTGCTTTTCAAACACAGCTTGGGACTAATATGGGACTAATACTTTGTCCTCTGGTGCTTCAGGTCAGTTCATCTGTGCTGTCCAGCTCAGGGGAGGGAACAGGCTCTGGATCAGCAGTGAAGTACCCGGGACAGGATGGCCTGTACACCAGCGTGAGTCTGTCCCAGCCTTCAGATGTAGCTCCAGTGAGGGGTGAACCCTGGTGCCCCTTGGCTTTAGCTTGAACATCTAAATCTTTGAGAGGACAGCATTTTCCTGGACCCTCTGTCTGGATGTTAAGTAGTGTGGAAGTATTCGGGGGCAATGTTTTTTTTCCTTCCTCACAGCTGATACAAGAAGAGGTGGACAGATGGAAAAGAAGGGTGATCTTCAGTCACACTGCAAGCTTGAACCGAGTGTGGAATATGTGGGTTTCAGATTGGTGTGGGGGATCTTGTTGCCTTAAAAAAACACAAAGGGAATCTTCTGGGATGAGGCCAGATGATCAATCAGGTGGCCGGGCTGTGGATGGTTTCTGGACCTATCGTGCACTCGATATCTCTTCCATCCATGGCACAGAACCAAATGTTGGTTCTCAAACGAAAGCCATCGTGTATATAATGGATTTCCTCTCTGAAGAAAACGCTGGTGATTGGATCCCGGTGCTTCATAAAGCGCTATATTCTTTAAGAACATTAAGATTTTTTTGTTTTTTCTTTCCACAACTGGAATCACACCACAAGTGCCAAGACAACTTTTATGAATCAAAAGAAAAAAAATATTTATAAATCTTCCATTGTTGAAAACATGGCTATGATTGTTAATAAAGATATCAATATAGAGTAGAAGTTAAACCATTCTGATGTCTTCTTTTCTAATTTTTGTTTCTTTTTAAGTGGTTGTTTTTAAGTAGTACAGTAGTGTTGAATATGCACATGTTTTCCACTGAAAGCTCTTACTGTATTTGACTGAAACTAGTTTGGTTTAAACAGGGTATCAATGACTATGTCATCTAGTATTTTTGTTTAATTATTTTCAAAAAATGCAAATAATCAGTTTCTCCAGACTAATTTTTAATATTGAAACATTGTAAGCTGTTGGGTAACAGTAAAGGACAGATTCACAATTTTTGAAGTCTGTCTTACAACAACAGTCATTTGCTGAAATGAACACTGAAATAGGTTTTGTTAGCTGTAATCATTCTTCCTGTTCATACTGACCATCAGAAGATCCCCTCCAAATGTGATTACAGTGTGAGTGATAAGGGACAGTCCTTGTTTTCAATAAAAATGTATTCAAAGGTTTATCTTAAGATAATATTAGGCATCAATTGTCTTAGGTAGTAAAATAAAGAGGGTATCTTCCCCAGTCTTTTTATTTAAATAAATCCTCTTTGTATTTCCACAGTAAATGTTTTCCTGTTGAACTACCTGTTGAAGGATAATATCAGAAAGAGGCAATTTGGCACTAAAAAGATGTTGAAACATTGAACACTTCTGACTAATTTGGATGAGCAAAGTCTTATATGAGCTTCAAATAAACTTGCATTGAAAGTGCATTATGAAGGGGTCTTCTAATGGCCAGTATGAACAGTGATTGATTACAGGAAGAAAAAAAAGTGTCAGTGTTTATCTGGGCACATGACTGTTATTTTAGGACAGACCTGAAAAATTGTGAACCTGTCCTTTAAGGTACTATTCTTATAGCCATGGTGGACTAAGAGCAGAGCTACAAAAACTCTTTTACACGTGAAGCAGTTCAATGGCTTGTTTGAACAAAGCACACCCAGAATAGCTGTGGGCCTACACACACTGACCTTTATGTATGTTTAAGACATAAACTGCGAAAGAAGACTGTTGGCTGCTTTACCTGACTCTATAAACCTTCCACACTGCACACAATCTGTTTCATAATTTTTACACTAAAATTAAAGCAAAGTGAAGGGTGAGGTCACCTCTGAACAAATCCATGCTGCGGTGATGCCTTTAACTAATCCATGTAAGGGTTAAAGGGAGTGTAATGGCCTAATAGTTTAACATGATGAAGCACAAAAGTGGACGATTGAAACCAATTCCAATACTTTTTTCCCCCATCAGAATGTATCCCCAAGTGGCATAAAAATTTGAATGGTATGTTTGATTCTTCACACTGTACGTCTCCATGTCCTGCAGCAATAGTTGTGGGTGGAGTCTCGTTGCAAATAGCCATTTTGGACCACAAAACAATTCTTTGCTTCAGCTACATGTTAAACTAAACTAAACTAGCAAAAAAGGGGTAAATGCTTATATTTAACACACTTCATCCAAAAAAAAAGAGCATGTCATTCATTCTTCTGGACTTATTTATTTTCTTTGGAAATATAATGTTTATTTTAGCATTGTTTTGTTTAAATACTTCTGTTGTTTTTTTTTTCTTGCTGAAATTATTTTTATTTAAATGCAGTCCAATAAATTGTCTTGGTGATGCGAATGAGCTTGCATTTACCCTGTGTTTCAAAGTAAGAGCATCAGTATTTCGAAGTTGTGGAAAGAACCGATGTTCTTGCATAATGATAATATTACTCAGGCATATTTCTGTATGTGGCAATCACAGCCTTTACCTACCCATTGCTCTGACTGAACAAAGACTGGATCACTTTGTGTCCTCAGATGTTTAAATGGCTGTGACGGAAGCTAAAAAAAAAAGAGTGAAAAAAAAATTTGATCATCAAAAAAATGCATTTAAAATAAAATAAAAAAACATGCTTTTTCTGGATGGTTTGCTTCCACATTCTGCTTATGTTTCATTAAAGCAAGCCTTTACTCTTTCTGACAGCTTTTTTTACTTAAGAGTTTTTCTTTTCTGCCGGCCCCACAAAGGCTCAAAGCAAAATCCACTTTCCTGTGTCCTCTTGAACCAGCAGCTCAAAGTACCTGTCACAATGTTTACTGTACTTAAGCGAATATGGCCTATGAGTAATACCACATGAAAAGATTTTGGAGATGGTTAAGATTTATGTCTGGGCTTAGCGTTATCTGTCTGCTCTTTGACACATTGATTTAGCCGAGTTTATTGAGTGTTGAGGAATGCGCTACACTGCACAACAGCCACATCCACGTTTTGGAGATGAGCGTTGTTATTGCACTTCTTTCTCTTTCTTAAGCAGAAGATCAATAATCTTTGACATCTGATTGGAAAGATACAGCCATTACAGCCATTTGTTTTCGCCAAAGATCATTCATCACAAACTTTTATTCTTCATTGTTAGTCTTAGTAGTGAAATGGAAACGTTTGGTATGTGTTCATTTACTGCTGGGTGTTATATAAAACCCAATTTGACACAAAGACCACCGGGCACAGGTCCTTGAGCTCCCAAGCAGCTAAATCACCGAACCACCTTTAGATATGTAAATTCAAACTAGTGTTGAACTCAAAACAAGAGCAAATATTTATAGCTTGCTGGATTTATGAAGTGGCCCTACCTTGGCACTGTCTGACTGGTATCCATGGTGCTGCGAGGGAGGAAATATAAACACAACATTGCAGAAATCCTCCCCGCACTCTCATCTGGATAGATGTGTGTCGAGGTGAGGGTCACATCAACAACCATGTTCGCACAAAGGGATGCAAACGGCAAGCTTATAGTTATTATCTGTGAGAGTGATGGAGTGTTAGTGATGTTTGTCACAGAGTTGCAGCCTTGGGACAGAATGGCGTAGGTGATCAAAAGCTGGAAAGAGGGCGACAGAAACAGAGGCACACACACAGAGAGAAAGAGGGAGCATACAGAGATCTTGATGGCTGTGCAGGGTTGAAAGTCCTCTGAAAGTAAACAACACAGACTAGCCCAGAAGCAGCAGCAGACTGCAGGCCCCAGGGCTGTTTGACCATGGGGCAGCAGCATAGTATAGCCCAGCAGCTCCCTCAGGAGATACCCGTTGATCTTTCCATGCTGCCTTTCAAAGGAGAACACCGCTGGCCCTGCCTCCGGAAGAGATGGGATCTCTGACTCAGCCCTTTTGGGTTTCCTCGACAGACACGGGGGCACATTCTGGGAGAAAAAACATTTAAAAACATGATAGCTGGTCCTGCTTGTGGAGACTCTTTAGATTTGGAGTACCATCAAAAGATTTCCCTAATGGAAAATTAACTGTTTGTGCGTGTAAACGTTTCATCATTCTGGATTATTATTTGATTTATTCACCATGTCAGTTTCATAGAAAGCCAACTGGTGCTTTCAAAGCTTTGTCCACAGAGTGTTTCACCTCTTCAGTTTAGCAAACATATCCATAACTGTAAAGGAAAGAAAAAAAGAACCTCCTCCACCCCAGTCATAAACTCTGTCAGTCTTACTCACATGAAGCTACACGCAAGGGTAAAGTTCAGTTCAAAACAATAAGTAGTGGTGTAACTCCTCTCTCTCTAATAATAAAACAGCAGTACTGTTGTTGAAACCAAAATTATTTGAAATACTTGGCTCTGCATAGTGTCATGATGATATCATATCACTATGTATAGTCAAATTAAGTAATTACAGAAACCGTGGGAGTCTTTTCAGGGAAGGTTGGGTGTTGGAGCGAATGACACTTCTGGTGGAGAAACGTGAAAACCACTGGGTGGGACACAAGTCCTTTGCCTGACTCTGAGTGTGTCAGAGTATGTATGACACCATGTATGTGTGTGTGTGTGTGTGTGATGACTAATGCCAGGAAGTTGTATACTGAATAGGATCTAATGGAGATATGATTGAAGTTTGGAAGTGGAGGAAAGGAGCAAAGGATAGTGGATTTATTATGTGGACAAAGGAAACTTTCCTTGCCAACTTGTAACCTTTTAACCTGACAGTGAATCAGAAGCTGAACTGGTTTTATGGAAACAAGAGGTCAAACATAATGCTGTCACGAACCACAGTACTTCTGGGAAACTACATCATTTTTAACTCTCTGATAGCTGTCCAAATGAAAGAAATGTTTGTTATTCACATAAATTATTTGATTTGATGCTCTTTCATAAAATTCAACTGTCAGTAATAATTGAAATATGATTAAATTTTTCAACCATCCAAATGTTTCACCCCTGATAATAATTCCAACATGGACCTGATACCAGTGCCCTCTGTCACCAAAATGTAATATCTGTGCCTTGCTGTGTGCTACTTATTTTTGTAATCTTTATGTTAATATAACATGAGAGCAGTGATTGCTGTTGCAATACAAAACTGAATCGTGAGCTGCTGTAACTGAATAATATAACCGATAATGGTTTGTAAACAATACATTAAAATGCAAACATATGAACTCTGCTAAATGTAGATTTGTCATGTTAAGGCTCATATCTGGTCCACTTATCTATCAGTATAGCTATCACTTAAATATCTGTGGATGTATTAAGCAATGTGGGCAGTGTTGTAGATTAATGAGACTATTTTATGGTAGAGTTTGACTTCTTAAAATGATTTTTGTGTCAATGTGATCTTAAAATGTCAGGTTATTTGGTTGAATTGTTTGATCAACCAAACTGACATTCCTGTGTGGTCATTTGCCCTCCATTGACAGTTTCACAGTTAATTTTGATGATTGATCTATGCTACAGTATATCAGTTACATATCATGATATCAATAAAATGTCACATCACATGTAGTGCCTGTTGCCCTCTTTAATTTGAAACAACATTAAATGGTGTGAACCATTCAATCCTAAATATAAAATATGGGCCTTATATCTAATGCTGGGTTGGAAATGCACAATATTTGCTTTACTTTATTTATCAATCAGGGAAAACACACAATAATAATTTGATGTAAATGTGTCATATTTAGCCAAAAGGCAAATTTTCATCTGCAGTCTGTGGGAAAGTTGACGTTGTGCATAAAAATTGACAAACTTCATTGCTGGCTTCATTGTTGATTTTCACTGTGCTTCTCTCTCCTATCCTTTCTTCCTGTTAAAAGGGAGTTTTTTCTTGCCACTGTTGCCAAGTGCTTGCTCAGATGGGAATTTTGGTACTCTTTAAAATTAAAACCTGAAGAGTTCGGTTTAGAACCTGCTCTATGTATAAAGTGCCTTGAGATGACTTGTTGTGATTTGGCACTATACAAATAAAGATTGTTTGAGATTGATTGAAACAAGACAAACTAAAAAACAGAACACATATAGGAGCATGATGCATACATGAAAAGAAACCTAGTTAAAACCATTGAAGAACAATACAAAAACAGATACTACACATCAAGAACTACTAAACTATTGTCCTACAAGAAATTACTAATGACTGATGTTTAAAAAAATCTTTTCATGCTAAAGATCTTATTGTATTCCAAAATATTACAGCAGTCACTTAAAAAAAACATTACAATCTCATGTCACCTCATCTGACAATGTGACACTACTGGAGGTAGTTGAAGGTTTGGCCTGCCATTTACTTGAATATTATGTTAAACAAATTTTGACCTGTAAAATTACCAGAAAAGAAAGCCATTGTCACCCCTATTGTCAACACTATATGAATTAAGACACTGAATTCAACTGAGTGATTGACAAAGGCTGCACTGGCTGATTTGAGACTCATTGATATTTTCTTTTACAAAGAAATTTAAAAAATGGCTTAAATGTCCTCCAACCTTAAAGTATATTCCTGTAATTGAATATTTTGGTATCTGGTACTGGAAGCTCAGTCAATGATCTGCATTCAAACATTCAAAACAAATAATATGATGTTGTGATTCGTTCGTGGCATTGCAGTGAAAATGTTGTTCATGTTCTGTGTTTGTTCAGTCTGTTATTCCTTCTAAAGGTGCTGGCTACTGAGAACTTTCTGCAATGAATAGTGTACACTTGCACTTGTGTATACAGAAACACACACATTCGAGGTCATTGTGAAGGGTGGATGACTGAAAATTTGATTTAAGTGTGAGGTGCAAACATTTTCTCTGTATGATGAATTGTTTACAAAAGCTAATTACAAAAAGATGCATAGAAAATGTTTTACTTCAAGACAGACAACCTGCAGTGTGGACATTTGTGTTGTTTTGTGGATAACAACCAAAACATTTTTCGTCTACAGTATCATGACTCAAGATCTTTTTGCCTTCCATGATGAGATTGAGGAAGGGACCCAGATTGGATTGTTACAAAGCTTAAATAGATGGTGCCTTGGAATAAATGCTCTGACAGGGCTAAGATACATGCCAAACCCTTACTTCTGCCTTTAATGCACTTCCCAAAAGTATCATAAATATATAATATGAATAATTTAGGGCCTAACACAGACCCTTGAGGAACCCCACAAGTTACCTTCAATTGATTTGACTTTACATTATTTAATTGCACATATTGATATCTGTCATCCAGGTAACTTTTCATCCACACGTATGCTAACCCTCTTATACCATATCTCTCTAGTTTATTCATCAATATACTATGAACAATAGTATCAAATGCCTTTTTTAAGTCTATAAAAACACCAACAGTACATTCCTTGTTATCTATTGCAGTAGATTTCCCTTCCACAAGTTCCATCACTGCCATTGAATTGGACCTTTTTGCTCTGAAGCCATATTGGCTATCACTTAAAAGATTGTGTTTCTTAATATATTTATCAAGTCTATGAGCAAATAATTTTTCTAAACTTTTTGAGCACTGCGGAGGTAGTGATTGATTACTTGTGCATATGGTTTAGATATCTGTGGGTAATGGTCTTTTACTTGTGCATTCATTAATGCTGCTCATGCTTAAGTTCTTTTTCTATTTATTAACAAGACTAAAGGCTGATTTATGCTTCTGTGTCGGACCGACGGTGTAGCTACGTGTAGCTCTCTACGTCGACGCAGACCCCTACGCCTTAGCCTGATGTGTACCTCCAAAAAATCCTAATTATGCGTCACGGCAAACGCGGACCGCAAGGACTGTGATTAGTCCAGTCAAAGCGTCAGTTCCTCCGGCAGTTGCTTTAATAATAATTTTAAGTTGCTTTATATTAATAATGAACAAAAGGTATGTATTTTCTGTTATTAGCGCACATAGCGCAATGCTACATGCTACTGTGACCGGAAGATAAACAAGGATACAGATAGAGACTCCTCTGAAACCACACACACACACACACATCCACACACACACACATGCACACACACACACACACCCCCTAGCAACATGTTCCCTCGACGCAGAACTTCGAAAGGACAGGAAAGTGACCGCATAACAATGACGCCGTAGCAACGGCGTCGCTCCAACGCAGAAGGATAAATAAGCCTTAAGGGTCAACAGCTGTGCTAATTGAGAAGCTCAACTTTTAGCGTTTGGCATCAATGTCAACTTAGTGGCTCGCAACACCAATGCTAACTTGATGATGTTTAGCAGAGATATGGTTTATCACGTTCACCATCAGTTTAGCTTGTTGGAATGCAGCTAGCACTAATTAGTACAAAACTAAAAGTGCAGCTGAGGTTGATGAATGTCATTAGTTTTGCATGCTAATGGACAAATTCAAATGATGTGGATTATGTGGATGTGTATCAAATTTCATGGCAATACAGGTAGTAGTTGTGACATTTCTTTCAAACACTTTTAAACCTGGAGGTGGCACTAGATCTACATCACTACATCGCAAAATTGAATGGTAATCCATCCAATAGTTATTGAGATAGTGGCGGCCTGAGCCACACTGCTAGCATATTTGACTTCATGACTGACTTGTGATTTCTGATCTGTGTTGAGCTGCTAATGACATAGAGCTGCTAAAACATATTCATATGAAAATGTTGAGGATTGTTATTCTGACAAAAATGCACAAACTTAGATGGCTGCCATATCTAGCCTGAGGCAGTTTGATTCAGGAAATTATCCCTAGCTAAAAATAAATCAAATACATGGATATAAACCAATATAACACCAAAATGGTTAATGACTGATATTTTGACTATAAAATGTTGTTGCTATGCTCTGTTGTTGTCAACTATCCAGTAAACTCCCTTTTAACGGTAGAAGTTTCTTCTAACACAGTGTGAAGTATGTGATGTATGTGACAGGCTCGGCACAATTTGACTATCAAATCAATCCCTAATACTAGACAATGCTGTGCCAGCTGTGTCAGGTTGAGCTCTGTTACTCTTTAATGGAAAAGTTATTTCATTACCAAGCTCCCTGCTGAAAGAGGTCTGGGCTTTGAAACCCAGCCACTAAATCATGTAACTCGTGTAAGTATTCTCTGCTGCCGTGATCCAAGCAGTACGCTGAGATTCTTGGGAGTTCAGAGCAAGGTTATGACTATCTCTCCTCTCCTACTAGGAGACAGTCAGCCTTGTGTCCAAGGCGTTTTGAATTAAGCTCAGTGCTCTCGCGTATGGGAACCTGAGCTCGCCGCCAAATGCAATACTTCCCGGAGTATTTCTGTCAGAACCACGGCCTCTAAAAACAAAACATAGTGAAATCACAGCAGGCCTGTTTTAATCAATTAAACATATGTCAACAAGCAGTATGCTGATCATTGCCTCGACAGGGAGAGCAAATTCTCTCTTGGTGATGTATGATCAGAAGTCAATTATGATTGTGAGAGGACTTGCAGATGTAACTGAGAAAATGTACCATGTGGATTTGTGAAAATAGTTGTTATGAATCTGTCTAAATTGTTTAATTTCCGTTGCTGTTATCTTAATTTTTCAGTTGTTATGTCAAGGAGACAGAACAATAAAGCAAGTCATAGAGAGGTGGTTTCCATGCCTTATGATGTGTTTGTTTGCGTGTCTATGTTTGACTTGGATGATGCGATAAGTGGAAACTGTGCCCTCCTGACTGATATTGGTTGTTTAGCTCACCAAACTTCTAGAGAATCATGGAGTAAAGCTTTAGTCACTCGGTCAACTTGAGTGTAGTTTGGTGGGGTTTTTCTTACCAGCCCCTCCTTGATCCTACCCAGAATGCAACACCGCATCTCAGACTTTTGGACCCACACTCTCTCAGAACGAGATATGCTTGTGTAAACACCATGTGGCCCACTGAAGTCTTGAAATGTAATAAATTTTCATCTGGAGCTCAAGATAGCAGCAAAGCCACTACACAGCGAGGATAAATTGCAGGATGCTGAAGGCAGCCTGACAGAAGAGCCCAGTGAGGCTCCTCCTGCCTGCTGATTGGACGGCGCCCCGCTGAGACCTCTTATGAACACTCCTGATAACCAAATGAGCATCCTAAATAAATAACAGGCTGACGCATGGCAGACTTCCAAACAGAAGATACAGCCGCTCATTAAAATCTCACCACAGTGAAACTAGATTTTTTTAAATCTTCTTACAAATTTACAAAATAACTACCTATCTAAAACAGACAGGGTTGAATGTTATATATTCCTTTTTATATATCCTTTTGAACTGAATATACAAAGAAACACTGCAGCTTGTTACAATTTTGAATTTATTTTCTATTGATTATGATAATATTGTATTCAACAAATTCATCTCAGAAAGTAACGATACTGCTTAAAATAGATCCACAAGGCAACAAACACAAGTAGTCACATGATCTTACAGGTTGTAAACAAACCCCCGGGTCAGTCAAATTTATTTTAGAATGAAAGCGGTCAGTAAAATTACAACCCAAACTGTCCTTTGTGAACGTCAACCACAGGTTATGACTGTTAGTGACTGCTACATTCTGCGCAAGGTGTCACATGACCGTTGGGGGTAGTTGAACTAGCACTACCACAATGGAGCTAATCTACTAGCATTTTTCCTGCTAGCACATAATATCACAGTGCGACTTATTATTACAGTGTTCCATAACAAACCAGCCTGGCTGTGGTCTAGACAATGTTGTTTTACGTGTATTTTTATGTTACAACAAATATATTTCAGTAGTAATTGATATGAAAATTACTTTTCTGGCTGATTACCTAATCTATCTAATCCTTATCTAATGTTTTTCTGAGACATGTACAACGACATTGTCAAGTCAACGTCATTTCAGCAAATGCCCTGCGATGACTTCAGTTTGTAGTCAAGTGACAAAGCCCACTATGTCAAAGAAAAGCTGATATCATAGAGCATTTTCTTTAAACAGACCACTGTTCATTTCCCGAACTAAAAATAAAACATGCAACGCTGTAGTCTTCCTTTTCCACAGTATAGACTGTTTTAAGTCTTATGTGAACCCAGTGACTGAGCTCAACAACAGAGCTGCTTCCTTGTGCTCCCCTGACCAGGCAGACCCTTTGGCTGAGGCGACCAATTAATTATAGACGTGACTTTAAAACTTCCTGTTTTTCCCTCCTTAATTAAGCCAATCTGCCCCGCTGCTCTAAAGAGAGGAAATACCTCAAAATAGTTCCCAATTTCAGCACATTCAATTATTTCGTGCCCAGTACAGATTGCATCAGTCGTGTTAATGCACAGATCAACAATGTTTGATCACAGGGAAATGATGTCTGTCATTTCTTCCTGCTTCGCCCCGAATAATGTGGGAATTGTGAGGAGAGTCTGTGCCCGAGGTGGGCACAACCCGCTCATGGATTAGCAACTACGTGCCTTCAGTCAGGCCCATCCAACATCAATCTCTGCCTGAGATGTTTATTATTACACTTATTCTGAGGAGAGTGGGAAAAAAATTCCCTGATTTATGCCTCCACTGTTACTCTTTCCTGTCCTCATTTATGAAAACAAAATTCCAGTGGATTCCTGTCGTATTAACACTAAGCAGTTATGAGGTCAAGCTTTCACTTGCACTGCACAATTCGACCGGCCGGCCACATTATGTGCACAGATATTGTGCTGTTTGGTGCAACTTTGCTGTATAGCCTTTCCACAGCCATGTAAACTGAGCAAGACAGTCGGCACATAAATGTAGAAACTGACCTTGACAGCAGACATATCTCTTTTTCTGCTTTTCTTTTTTTTCAGTTACATTAAGTCTATAGCCAGTGTTCAAGAGCAGCAAGTCAACTTGACTGTTATCATAAATGCACAACACTTGCTGAATACCTGCCAGGGTTTTTCAGTGGTGCCCTTTTCAACTTTGAACTGAAACTCACCTCCAGGCCTCACCCTCACTGTTTTTCACTAGGAAACAGGAAAAAGGAGGAGAAAGTGAAGACGTACATGGACGCAAAAACATGGCTGGAACATTTTAAGAGGGGGAATTTCTTTAACAGTTTTTTCTTTAGAAATATCTCGAAATTTGCCTTTTTTTAAGAATAGAGCACAATAGAAAGTGACACATTCTTTCATGAACCATATCAGGTGAATACTTTCTATTGTTCTTTTCTGTGGTATTTACAAACCAGTGACGTTGACAGTGGATCTACTGTGAGCGTCTGCTCTAACACGATCATAGAAAATTACATACAGAGTTTATTTGTCACATAACATATTTATATGTGAATACTATGTCAATATTGTTTATTCTAAATCAAAGAATATCTGTCACTTGTTTCATGTATTTCTTTCTTCTCCTTTCCACATACAAATATTCTCTTTTGTCTGTGACACTTACAAGAAACATCACCTGGATGCGATGAGATGCATCATCAGTGTTGTGACCTGGGGTCAACAGGTGTTTCGGGTCTCACAACATACACCCTCGCCCAGGTGACCCGGCTGAGGTTGATCAAGCCCCAACCTGCGTCCCAGCAGCGACCCATGGATCAGCCTTTGGTCTGTGACATATGATTATAAAGCAATTTCCTTAAAGGAAACTGCTTTGAGGACAGTTTTTTTTTTTTTTTTTTTGCAACTTGGGTGGTGCTGACACAGAGAGAGCCGAGCTTACCTATGTACTCACAGGTTACATACACATAGCATTGTTCTCACATGATTCATTGTAGAGAACGTTAAAGTGTTAAACTGCAAAACAGCTTTGAAAAAGGAGTCCAGTGAGGCCATGGAAAATGAGGGCCTCCGATGGCTTTTTAGGGATAATATAACTATTCTATTACTCTTTCAATTCAATTACATCTGCCTTTGGCATTGTAGAACTGCTTCTACAGGTTGACCAAATGATCTATTTATCACCATGTAACATATCCATGCACAGTGCTGGTTTGTTTACGGTGGCATGTGACCACGCTTCTGAAATTGAAAGGTCATGTAGTTAGTCTAAATTGTTTCAAGCTCATATTTTTGGCCCCTCTGAGCTCTTTTTTAAGGCTATGCTATGAACTCTCTACAATGATAGTGGTTAGTAGGTGCAAAACCAAAGCATTTTTCCTAAACTTTGAGTTAACAGTTTTGTTTCAGATAGGTCAATGAGCTCGGAGCAATTGCTATATTAATGCAATGCCAAACAATTTACAGACAAAATATTTTTTTTGTTTCACACAACACCATTCTTCAAGTGGCTGAATTCCTTTCATTCTTCTAGGTCTGAAGAAAACAAAAACATACTTGTAGTAATTTGTTAATTGAAACAAGGAGGAAACAGGCCTGCTGATGTATGACTTGTTTGGCACGATTAAAAGGATCCTGGCCTTGAATTAAGAGTACATGAAGTATTGAACTGCAGTTATTCCACAGAGATTGTCATTATGTACTTGTGCTTGACCTGCATTTCTAATTTCATTGTTGGTACAGTACCATAGAAAGAAAAATGTCTTTTTGTTAAGAAATATTTTTTTTTAATGTTGTGCCACTGACTAGATTTCTTATTTGACGTGCCGGCATATGACATCATCAAAGAGGAAACCCAAGCAGGCCTACTAGATGTCCTGCTGGAGGCCCCTCAATAAACAGACTGGTTATCACATCACTAACATTTATTTAACCCCTCCGCAGAAGGTGTTCTGTTAGAGAGTGTGCAAGAGAGGGAGCTGTACCCAAATTTCTTTGGCTGACCTGTAAAAAACCTTAACTGAAATTCTAAATAAGGGTAACGACACACAAGCTCATACAACATAGCCTTTGCAGATTCATGCAGTATAATGTAGTGCAGAGACACATCGCTGCTGTCTCCTTTCTGCCATTAAGTGTTTCAGACTGCTCTCAAGACATCCCCTTACTCCCTTGAACTCCACTACTCTACATCTCCCACTTCATCCAGTCCTCCCAAGTTTGGCTGTCTCTCTGGGACAGAGGACTGAAAACATGACTTCAACAAAGCAAAAGCATTTTAGGGTCAAGAAATGTAAGGATGAGGATGAGAGGATGAGGGGAAGGCTTCTGTCCATGGATACTTCACGCCCAGACACCCCCAACTCCATTCCATTCCCATTTCCCGCAGTGAGACAGTGCGCACAGCTCTCTCCCACACATCTCCACATCCCAGAGCCAGGCCATGTGTTTTCTTAATTCATTACTTAAAGGAAAGAAATGTAGCCCATACCAAAATAAATACGGCTCTCTTGGATCAGACCATGTGTCATAGTGCGATAGCTCCTCGGAAAAGGCTGTTGTTTTAACCGGAGGAGGATGGAACTCTTTGGCTCTGCAGAGCGTCTGTCACTCTGCTCTTTGTCTCCGTCACACATCACAGACTCTCAGTGCACACTCTTATCGCACGATTTAGGCCTAAATACATTATTTTTAAGTGGGCTGCCTGCGGCTGCAATGATCGGCAGTGCAAACAGATTCACTAGGTGTCACTCTGCAGTTAATGAGCTGAGCCTAACATTGAAGTCTTTTGTTGTTTTTATATTCTTTAACCATGCTAGTGGCACAGCTCTGCGTGACATCAATCGATTGGTTGGACAGTTGGTAAGTCACTGCACCACTTTGGCCCACACTGAAATATCTCAACTATTGGGTAGATTGTCATGAGATTTTGGACAGACGTTCATGGTCCCCCTGTGGTGATCTGCTGACTCTTCCTATAGTGCCACCAGCAGGTATAAGTTTTCACTCAGTCTGAGAAACATCTCATATCGCACAAACCCTAACTCTAACCCAAAGAAAATCATGGTTTCCAGAAGATATCCTAACAACTTTTTTGATCTTCTGACTTTTCCTCTAATTTGTGGATTTGGATGGTTACCTCCACAACTATTGGATGGATTGCCATGAAATCTGGTACAAACTTCCATGTTCCCCCCGAAAGAATTGTAACAGCTTTGGTGATTTCTTAAATTTTACTTCTTGCTGTTTCACTTTTTTGAGTTTGCATTCACATTCATCTGAATTTAAAATGTATACTTGCAACTTGAAGCCTCTGGTGCACAAACACGGTGAATGGACTTTTCAGTGAAGCAGGACACATCTGGTGTCCAACAGGTATACTTTTTAAATGAGTAATATTTGTTGAAATTAATTATATGTTGGATTTTTCACTAAGGGAGAAGGAGGGTTAAATTAACTTTTTTGTTGAAATAGACATTTTAGAGACTACTTATTATTCAAAGTAGAGGCCTTTATATAAACATTAAAACATATCTTCAGAGGATCTTTATTTTTTTTCCAGCATCATCATCAGGTCAGAACATCTATGATCAAATTCCTTCAAATCAAAAGACATTCACATCAGCCCCAGTTACCTTGTGTTTAGTGCTATTACCAAATGTTGCATGCTAACACGCTAAACTTCAAAAGGTTACCATGGTAAACATTATAATTGCTTAAAATCATTGTTGGCATAATTTCAATCTCAATTTTAATATTAATCTAGATAATACTTGCATATTTGGGGATATGGTATTTGAAAAAGTTTATTGTATTGTATTTCTCAACTAATGCATGTTTATATGACACAAACCTTCTCTCCATTCCTCAGTGACCTAAGTATAGAGTGCAATTAAATTCAAAATTATTGCTTTCAGTTAACTTAAAACTGATGATAATGTATGAAGATCAGGGCTTAGACAATTATTTTATTCTCATTTAGGCTATAGTTTCTTGCTATTAATTTCAGATAAACCCAAGCACTTATTATTAGAAGTGTGTAGCTGTCATCATGGATTATTCGCTTCGGGTGAGGTCTGTTAAATGGCCAATTGAACGCTCTGTCAAGCAGAACCTTCCTGTGACCCTAACATACACACATATACACACACAGACACACACGCACACACGCACGCACGCACGAACACACACACACACACACACACACACACACACACGCACGCACACACCCAAACATTTACTGCACTGGCAGAGTCTAGCACAATCCTTTGCTTGAACATCAATAGTTTGTTTATAATTAGCCCTGGCACCTCTTGACTACTTAGAGAGAGTGATTGTTTTTGAAAATGGCCCCTGGGGTCCTGTTGACTGATTGGCCTGAAGTTTGGGGGGGGGGGGCTGAGGAGGGGGGGGACTGAGGGTCTGCAGTTGCAGTAGAGGGTCTGTGGCTGGCCTGCAGTTGTAAGCTGCATTCCACTCAAGCCGCTCTGGACCCTCGGCTGACAGCCACTCCGATAATATCCAAGTCAGATAGAGTCGCAGGGGCGGCGTGTCTGAGCCCTGTTCTGAATCACTCAATTAGTGCAGCGGCAGGGGGAGGAGGAGGAGGGATCTGAAATCTCTTTGTTCAACAAAATCCACACTAGCAACACAGAGCAGTACAACACAAACAGCATGAGCTCAATTAATAGCAGCAATGTTTATGCAGAGAAATGCAAGGTGTAAATACAGTTTGTGTGGTCTTGTGGTGAATTCTCTGTTGGTGGGAAAGAGGTGTGGGGGTGTTTGTGTGTGCTTGTGCAGAATCTGCTACTGTTTATAGACAGTAACATCTCGTCACAACTTGACCCCCACATTGATGCCAACACCTACATAATACATCTACCACCCAACTATGAATTTAAAGATACCTGCTTTTATTTGCATGTCAGGCATACATAGGAGAAAATGTGCCTTTAATTCTACTGATGAAAAGTGAAGAGGATTATGGTTAGGGTTTATGGTATTGTTGTAATATAACATTGCATGAACTGTACACTATGTTAACACTTTTATCGTTTTGAGTTATAAGAATGATATAGGCTTGGTTAAGTATAAATTAGTGACAATAAAAAGACCTCAAATGTACAGTATGTGTGACAACATTAGCATTGTTCATCAGCAAGAGTTTGCTCAGTTGTCAGTTGTAATGGATCTAAAACTGTTTTAAACTTGTTTTACAGTCCAACTTACACTCCAAGTTTGGCTAGTCTGGAGCTTTCTTTAAAACTTGCACGACTGCTCTCCCCAGTAATTACTATGACTGTGAATATTTCTGCATGGTTTCTGAGGTGCATTTCTTATGTGTTGCCAAATTGAATTGCATTTCTTAGTTTGCTTGTGTTTTACGTATTTACAGCTTTACACCTTTAAATTAAGCCTTTTGTTTTTAAAGTGAGCAAGCTTTCATTTGCTTGTGTTTTGTTAAATTGCATATATTATCTTAAAGGACCAGTGTGTAAAATGTAGTGGCATTTAACGGTGAGGTTGCAGATTGTGTTAAACGGAATACCCCTCACCCTCTCCTTCCAAATGTGTAAGAGAACCTACGATGGCCACAAAATTGACGAAAAACATTTTAGGAACTCTCTGGAGCCAGTGTTTGTTTTGTCCATTCTGGGCTACTGTAGAAACAACAGTAGGTTGAACGTCATGTTGGAGTGGCAGGCTCCACTGAAGAGGACCCACTACCTATGTAGATATAAAGAGCTCATTCTATGGTAACGAAAACAATTCTTATTTCCAGGTGATTATACACTAATTAAAACATACCGTATTCATGAATATTATATTCCATTTCTGCTGAGTCTGTTCCACTAGATGCCACTAAATTCTACACACTGCACCTTTAAGTTGCAGAGCATTGACCTCTCTCTACCACTATAAAAAGAAATAAGACCCGAGGTGTAGCAAATTGCAATAATCCTTTAAAATCTAGATTGGGAAAACAGGATTTTAAAAAATTCCCCTGAGATACGTGTAAGCCTAAAATGAAGCAAAACATTTTTAAAGAGCTGAAGTTATATGAAACTTTCAGGAGTGTTATGGGAAAAGAAAACTCATGGAACATGTCTTGTTATGTTAGCCTGTTCATTATAGTATTGTCAACATTACAGGCAATTTATATTGATATTGGATAAGGTTTACATACTTTATATGTGTATATATACATTATTCTGTTGTGGAGACTTTCTTTGCTGTTGCAAGTTGTACAAATACGTTATGAAACCAGCATCTCAACATCATTGCCTATCACAGCCCTGCAGATTACTCAGCCAATACCTTGATGAATATGTCTCCTCTAGTTTATCTCGTAATGAACATGCAGCGGTATTTGTTGGGTCATTTTTCATCAGCCACAGTGGGAATATTTGGTTGTAAAGGGCAGTGGTTTAATTTCAGCTGAGGTGGACGGGGTCAATGGTAAAAACTCTCGCCCTGCCCATCCAGTCAGCCATCAAGTTTTCTTCTCTGGATGTTTATTTTATTTTATTTTTTTTTTTAAATTCCTGCTCACTTTAGCTGCTCTGCCACCCTGTGACTGAACCCTCACCTCCGACTGACCTGTCACCTGCAGACACCCTCTGCCTTTGATGTAGTGTTTACTCTTATGTACAGTAGGGTTAATCGCACACCTTGAGAGACTGACGTGGAATTCCATACAATGGGTCCGCTGGCCTGTGTTGTCTGAGGGCTAAGAGAGGGATTAGAGATTAAAGGGCAGCCAGTGTGTGAGGTAAACAGCAGAGAACAATATTTTACCCACGCAACGTTTAGTCAGCGGATGTTGATGTCAGTCAACTTTCTTTCTACTATCTTTAGTTTGTTTTGGGGTTTTTTGAAAGACTGGTGGCTGCCAGGCTTCCAGTTCATTCATTCCTTGTTGTCACTTTTGACCTAGAATTAGTGAAATCTCCTAACTAGGTGTAAAATTGTTAGTTAAGATTCATTTTTTCAAGAAATTTTACAAAATCAGACAAGACAGCAGGTTACATACACACAGGATCACAATCACAAAACAGTCATCATACACGCTCACAGAAAAACTAATTAAAACAATAACAGAGGATATTAGAGTGAGTTTAGATCTTTTTAGTCTCCACAGAAGAACATATAACAATGTCCATGGTCTGTTATCAACCATTTATGGTTCATTTCAGGAGTTATCCAGTATTTATGGTGAAGTTTTAAGCAATTGAAACAAAGATGTATTTCAGTGAAACCTGTGGCTTAATCATAACCACGGCAAATACATCACATCTAGTGTTCCCTTCTCAGTCTCAAAAGACTTTTGGAAAAAGAAACACCAACCAAGATCATTGATCTTCTAATCTGGGAAGTAGCCCAACATTTTTGTTATATTCATTCAATCTTTAAGCTTTGTTGAAAAAACTTGCTCATGCTGAAAGACGAGCTCGTAGGAACAGAAAACATATTCCCTCGATTGTTAATCGCTATGCTCAGGAATGGCGCTGTTTACTTGGTAATTGTAACAAGACACTCCCTTTAGAACATGGTGATTCACATGCTAATTGAAACTGAAATACATGAGTTATAGTGTAATGATTTCTCATATAAAGTGCCATTAATTTTTATGACAAACGAAAACAAACTAAAACAGTAGATATCTCATGGGAAGATATCTGCAACACACAGAAGAAGTGAATGGCAAATGCATAACCCAAAAGATGAGCTGGTTTCAGAAGACAGTTAGTTCATCACTTCTCTTCTTGATGCAGACCACCAACAGTGGTGGAGGGAGTACTCAGATCCTTTACTTAAGATAATTTTTCAAAATGGAAAAATATTTCATCACAAAAAAGACCAAAAGTCCTCATTACGCACAATATCTGTCTTCAGTGTGTTATATTATGATCTATGTTACAGTGAGTGGATTATTTTTGATGTATTAACAATGTAAGCAATATTTTAATGCTATAGCTGGTTGATGTGGAGTTAATTCTAACTGCCATATGCTGTTGGTTAGTCCATCCATCCACTCATCCATTTTTTTTTGCGCTTATCATCTAGTCTAGCGGGTTGGGGAAGTGGTAACACTGGGCGAGAGGCAGGCTACACCCTGCCCCCCCCCCAAACATATATGAATGCAAAAAAATCAGGAGGAAAAAAACCAACTGGCAGCTGTAGCTTCCCATGAGGTTTAGAGGTAGTGATAGGCAAATGTTTTAACTTCAGGCAGAGCCAGGCTAGCTGTTTCCCCCTGCTTCCAGTCTTCATGCTAGGCTGGGGTTATTATGCTACAATTTAGCTAGTAAATTACATAGAGTTGAGATATAATTTCAAAGTCAGAGGATTTTTTTCTTTAAAATGTTTACACTGAGAGCATTGCTTTTTAACATGTCTGGTCACATTAACATACACGCTCAGTATGCTCATCTGAATCATCACTCTGCAACAGTGTAGTCATGGTATAGCTGGCCAAAGTAGTGAGCTTAGTATGAAACCAAGTAGTCTCAATATAGTAGTTAGCATTGACTTTATCGTCAAACTCACATTCAACAAGGATGCATGCAACTTGCTGCAGGTTTTAACTGGTGTGCACTCTGACCTCTGTGGAGTTTTGCACTACTTCTAAAGGTGTTAAGAAACAGGCCCTTTATTCCACTGTAACAAAACTATATGGAACATCATGTGCATCCTGACACCAGACTATAAAAAGAATTTGTTACACTCCTTTTATGACATTGAGAAGAAAAAAACAGTTCCACAGTGACAGCTGATGATGGAGCTGTGCTTTTTAGTCATAACACCGCCAGTGTACTTCAAAATTTAAGGGTGAATCATGTTATGACAATATTTACCCTGGATCACAGCCTCTCACGTTGTGCAATGCAACAGGAAATTCATGGGATGACAGTAGGGAGTGTGGCTGCACACAACATTACATCTGACATTTTATTGTTTTGTGAGCACAGTCAGCGACTTTTTCACATCCGCACGGTCCTGTCAGATGGGCTAATCTGCCGCTATGGCCTACATAGCAACTCTTTCTCATTGGCATGCTGTGGGTGTGATGGTGATGTTTATTAAAGAAATGACTCAATAAAAATGTGACCTCTACCATTTTGAGTCATAAGTGTCACTTTCAATAACAAATTGGACAGATAAAATACTGCTGTAAATATTAGACTTATTTTTAGGATTTACAGTATATGCTTAGAATGCAGCTGAAACACATGAAACAAAAAACAAATAAAAACAACCTTTTTGTTCTGTGACAATCCTGATTTCTGGAAATGATTCCTTGTTTAACACTGACATGGATGAGGGTCTGCTTTCAATTGTTTTGCTTTTGTTGTCTGTTGTCACTTTGTTAAATACAAAGACCACGCACAACTATGAAGTCAAGGGCTATTTTATGAATTTAGGATTACATAGTATTTTTATTCTTTAAAAAAATAGTTTGACAATTTGGGAAATGCACTTATTTGCCATGAGTTACGTGAGAAGGTTGATACAAGTTGCGCATTCAATCTGAAGTTGGAGCCAGGAGATGGTTAGCTTAGATTAGCATAAACAGTGGAAATAGGGGGACACAGCTCGCCAGGTTCTGTTCGAAAGTAACAAAATCTGCCTCAGAGCACATCTAACTACTCTAAGTTTTTATATCAGGTTTGTCCAATCTGTACAAAAAACAATGTATAAAACAGCAATCCCGTTTCCAGTGTTTGTGCTAGCTAAGCTAAATAGCTTCTGTGTTGAGCTTAATATTGAACACATAAGTCCCTCCTCTCATCTAACTATTAGAAAGTTATAATGCCATTGTATGTTTTGTTTGTGCTTCATATCATGAGAAAATGGTCTCAAGTCAAAATAAATAAAAGGAAATAAATAAAATAGGGTCATTCACTCAAACTATAAACAACTTAAGTTTTTCCTGGTGAGGTGTGGATCTTTGGTAAAGACAGATGCAGCTCTACTGTTGCAACACAATCAATATTCTCTGGAAACCGAGTTACAAGAAAACATGAAGCGTTCAGGTTCAAAGGGAATTGCTGATGTGATTTCCTAGAAGAGGTGTCAGTAGGAGTCAGATCCTGCCTGCGAACAAGCCTAGTTGCTCTTTGCACAACGTCTTCATCCCAACCCTCCCACTGGAATCTGATGACAAACTAGGTTTAACCTCCCAGCTATGAGGAGCTGGGTTCAGCTTCGTATTGCTCCGTGTGTAGGAGTCACTTGTCTGGTGGGAGATGGATTCTAGTGGTGGGTTATGATTCAGGGCAGAAGGAGGGTTGGATTGGTGCTCGTTACTGTGGTTTGAATCATAAGTACCGTTACTCGTTAACTGTAACCATGACTATGCAAATTACAATGAGATTCGAATGGAAGACACAAACTTTCTGCGTTATTCAGTTGAAACCAAAAGTTGCATACCATAGACGTAAATCCTCATTTGAAGATGTTTAACTATAAATCTAAGAGGGGGGCAAAGGAAAAGCATCTAGATTCCTTTTTTTAAGGGTCTTTTTTGGCACTTGAAGACAAAACACTGTATAAAGCTGATTTGGCAAATAAGTTAGCAAAATAATTGTCTACTATACCTCCACCAGACAGAGCAACATTAGCATCCATTTTAACTAGTGTTTCTGGCCACTAAATGTATGTAAGTAAATATTCACTCTCCTTTTGTGTTTGATGAGGAAAGTATCAGGCTATTTATGAAGTTTTAAATGTAAGTCATGGATACTGCTTATAATACTTATAGTAATGTAATAAATGTAGAAAATGTGTTTTAACACTGGTAGAATATACAGTACTGGTACTGGTGTATATACTGAGAATAATGTGGACTGTACCTGATTTATGTTTTCAAAAGTCTGGCAACTGGTTTGCTGGCAAGGTCTAAATGATGCTGGCCAGTGCACACTGGTTTAAATATAGTCTCAGGAGGAGATAAAAACGAGTGAAAGCTCAATTATCTTTACTTCAAAGCAGCCAAATTGTCAATACTTTCCCCATGGCATTTCAACTTGTGCCAGTTCTTTCATCTCTGCCCATGGTCCTTGAGGGCCATGCACTTAGATGGAGTCAGGAAGTCATTGGTACTGCTAGGCATTCTGGGATGTGGGAGGACTGGCAAAGTGCTGTGTAGTAAATAGTAACAATCATCCTTGTTGGAGCATTTATTCAGCCAAGACCTTGTTTTTGTGTTTTATGATTTAGTGGTGTCCTTTTTCTCAGAGGTAACTTTCTTGTCAGCTTCACTGACTCTCTGAATTAATGACTTATAAGAGAAGAAGAAATCCTGTTGTATATTATCCCTGTTGAGGAAAAAAAACCTGAGTACACACAAACTTCTGAAGCTTTCTCTTATAGTCACTACTCGGTGCCACCAGCTACGCTATCACATGACAAATCATTCACATTTCCAGCCTAGGTGTTTCCTCTGAATGCATTTCATGAACAAAAGAAACCAAAAAGTGCTGATGCAGCATGAAGGATGGTGTTTTCATAAGTGGCTCGGCATCTCTACCACAAAGCCTGTCACACACCACTATCCATTATCTTTCGGTGGCACAGGGGAAGTTATCTTGGGGACCTATTGTGTGCTTGGCAGAGTTTTGACTATGTGTGTAAGTGTGTTTGTAGCACCTCTGTTGTGCATACAGGAGGTGTTGGAGAGACCGGGGGCTGCTGTCTCAGATCCCAGAGGAAAGTCTTGGCTCCAGGGGGCCTGTCCTCCCCTCTGGCCCCTGCCGGGCTGGGGAAGCCATGCATGGAGACAGTAGGATGGGGAGGAGGAGGGCATAGAAGCAAACGAGCAGAGGAGGTGCTGGGCCGACTCTTGCCCTCTCACTGACAGGATCTGGTCAATGTCCTGCCGCCAAGGGTCGCGGCCCAGCTTACGCACACAAACTTATCTCCAGTGCATCTGCCGGGCCGCCTGCGCAGTCAGGCTGTCTCCATTGCGGGCCACAAGCGTTTTCCTGCTTGGGGTGAGAGGAGGATGGTGGAAGGATAGAGGGAGGAAGGGAGAGGGTGGGGAGATCCAGGGGGGAGAGAGGAGTGTGAGGCAAGGAGGGGAGGGAGGGGGGGCGATTCGATGTGAAACTGCTCCTGCAGAGGCCTGCCAAGTCGCTGAGCTATATGGAAAACACGAGCCGCCTCCAGGGTAACAGGACCACTTCTGAATTTCTACAAACAAAAATAGCCCTGATGTCTGGCTACGACCTCTCTGTTCTCTGGCCCTCGTCGCTCTCTGCATGTCTGTCACATGGAATTCCCACACAAAGACCAAGCTCATGTTCGAACCTAAACAGCCCTCAAGAACAACTTCATTTACTGTAGAGCAGGGGGGGGGGGGCTGCAGAAATTCAATAATTGTGTGGAGCTCAGTGTATTTATCATTCCTTCTCTCCTCTCGGTCGGAGATGACCTCTTGGTGACCAATTGTGTGGACCTCAGTCGAGGTCCCTTTGGTGAGCCATTTCATCATTTGAACAGCACGAGTCCCAATTCTCATGACCTAATGCGTTGTAGAATGCCTGAAATCCACTGCTTGTGTTTTCTCTTCTCTCCCTCAACCCTTTCTCATCAACAGCAGCAGGGATACATAACAGGAATTGGTGGTTGACAATCCTCAGTTGTTGTGACAAGGTGGTAAGCTTGCAATTAAGTCTCTCCGTACCGGACTGAAATTTGTGCACTATGGAACACGTTTGTAATGTTAGTAACACATCATTTGCATTAATAATCACTGTTTTTCTGTGTTTTTCCTTTACTGAATAAACAGGAAACTCAAAGGGAGAGAGAGAGAGCAGTATGACATGTAACAAAGCTCTGCATCCAAAATCAAACAAGGGAGGTTGTGGTGATCTTGCATGCATGTTAGCCACCATTTATATAACACCCCCCCTCCCCCAATCAATTTCAGTTTATGTGCACCTTGGGCCTGTTCCTGTATTTCTACTGATTATGATTACATTGTGCTTATAATGAAAATAATTATTGAGTTCTAGGAACATGGTGAAACAAAGCAATAAAAGAGTGATCAGACAGTCAGGCAGTTGTAAATAAGGCAGTTTCAGTCAGTTTATTTGGACGTTAAACTGAAAGTGAACCCAGAACATCTGTCATAACCCCTCATTAAAGATGAAAACAGTGTACACACAACTACGACAAGTACAGCAGGTCAAAGTTTAACAAGGAAGTTGGTCTATTAACTGTGATGGATGCTTACAATGGACAATGGATATTGTTGTTTGCCTTTTTTTCCTCATACAAATAAGTTGGGCAACCTGGGGCTTTTGTTGAAAACTTAATCACCAGACCAGAACCATGATGCATTATGTCTAATGTCTATGTTTTTAAAATTCTTGCTTTCTAAAATGGACTGGACTGTACTTCTATAGCGCCTTTTTAGTCTTTACGACCACTCAAAGCGCTTTACATGTCATTCACCCATTCACACACATTCATACACTGATGGCAGGAGCTACCACGCAGGGTGCCAACCTGCTCATTAGGGGGGAATTTAACCATTCACCATTTCATTCATGTACACCATTGGCGCAGCAACGGGAGCAATTTGGGGTTAATTGTCTTGCCCAAGGACACATTGACATGTGGACTGGAGGAGCCGGGAAACAAACCACCAATCTTCCAATTGGAGTACGACTGCTCTACCTCCTGAGCCACAGCCGCCCGTAACCTTATCTCTGCATATGCAACTATTGTACAGTTAGGGTTCAGCAATTAAGGTTACTTGCTACACTCCCATCCAGGGATGGACTTTTTCATATTAGCTTGACAGCAAGATTTAACACCTTAATTTTGACCACTCTACACAGCATGGTATTTTTAATCACAATATTATGCAAACCCAGATGATAAAAGCTGACTATGTCGTTGCCTAAAAGAGGGGTAAATGGCAACCCAAATAAATGTAGCCTACTCTCTTGTGTCCCTGCTGCCTGCCACTTACCAGTACCTCTGCTATCTGTCCCTTATCATGACCAGCCTGTGGATGCTCATCAGGTTCAACTTCCACCTGGTCTTCAACACTTTTGCTGGGCAATTCAGTGCTTTGGTCGACGTCTAGGACGACATGGCGGCTGCTGCTCCTGGCAGTTGCACTGCAGTCAAACAGCTCTGTGACCTTTTTACATTTAGATGCATTGTCCCGAGACACTTGGCTTTCTTTTTTTTTAACTTTTCCCATCCACCCTAACCCTAACCCACTTTTCGAGAACGTCCATATTGCCAGTCCGCCCCTGCTCCCATCCAACCTTCACACGCTTGTTAACTGTATATAAATGTAAATACATAAAGAGCACACAACTTCCTGCATTGGCACTAAACACTGGAATTGGATAAAGGCCTAAATGATGGACATAATTCCTGGAGATACTGTTAAAATGTGTATTATCATGTTCTGTGAATTATAAGGTTTCTTTTCAACAATGTCACCACATTTTTTAGATCTTAGCAATAACTTTGATGAGCTCTGCATTATTATTACCAATAGGAATAGTGACCAAAACTACAGAAATTATACAAAATGTACATAATGAACCAGATTGATCCTTTAATGCAGCAAAAACTGCTATATTTATTACCTGTACAAACTTTTGATTGTTTTGCCATGGATTCTACATTCTAGTGCCAGATAGAAACAAAATTGACCATTTTTGGCTTGCAGATTCATCTGTGGTCTGTGGGTCAGTTACCTTTAAGGGTAACGTTTCACATTTGGGCTGTAAAACATTGCATTATTCCCCCATACTAATCCTTAAGTTCCAGGACCTGCTATAAATTCCCCAAGTCCTACATGACAGCACACCTGACACTGACACATGCACACCTATAAACTTTACACACCACAACTCCCCTCATCTGCTACTCATTGGGTCTACTGTCAAAGCAGGACCTTTAACACAAAGGTAAAACCCTGCTATGGGTGTTTACAAGGCAGAGTTTAGCCGTGTGACCTCCAATGCTAAAACCGTTGTGACTGAAGGAGGAAGGGAGCAGGAGGGCGAGGGCTTGATTATGGCGTACTGCTCTTCAACCTTTAAACATGCTCTATGTTAAGAAACAAAATATTGCCGTCAAATGGTAGCAGAGTGAATGGAGCCATATTTTGGTGATTTAGATTGTTTCTTATTTTACAGACTCAATGGTGAAGTAAATAGGAAGTAACATAAATGAGGAAGAGGTGAGTTAACCTATTAGGAACATTTAGGGAACCTTTTTTTTTAAAAACCATTGCCATAAAGTTAAAATGGAGGGTGCAGGGAGAGAAATAAAGTAGAAGAAGAGGGGAGGAGAGACGACCTCCTTAATGTACATTCTGTTCTGCTTTGGCTGTGATTCCCAAGGTTGCCTGTCTAGTGTGTGTTTGCGTGTGTGTGAGAGTGTGTGTGTTAGGTCGTGCCAGGCACAGTGTCTCTTCTGGCTCCTTCAGTGTTGACCCTGCCCTGTACTCTCCTCCTACTATGGGCGAGGCTTGGCGGTGCAGCACGTAGCAATACTGTGCTAATACTGATATGTGCATACACAGATAGGCGTGTACACTCACAGGCCAACAGGCAGAGAAAAAACTCACACAGCTACGTACACTCAAACAAAAAACAATAAAGATTGCGATATTTGCTCATTGCATGAACACATTTAAAGCTCAGAATCTGCAGAAATGAAGTCTTCTTTTAACCATTTCCTACTGAAATGTTGCTGCCTTTAGCACGTAGCAAATAGCTCAGTTGGATTCTTACATCATGCAAACTGTTACCTATGAATAAGACAATGGCTTGCATGCTGCCAATCAAAACAGAGTAAGGCCTTTTATTAATGATGAGGTGTAAAACTGTCAGCACAGGTCACATTTCTCTTCTACTCTCCAGTCATTATGGATCGACTGCTTCAGAAGAACAGAAGAATTCAAATAAAAGTCCCCCCCCCCCCCCCCTCATCTCACTCGTCCATTAACATCACCCGACACTCTCAACCACTGATTTTTATAAGTGAGACAAATATTCCCATGTGAAATGAATTGCAAGGCATGTGAAGGTACATTCCTGTGCATGTTTTACCCTGATTTAAGGCTTTCTTGTCCAAGGTTTTAGCTTGTTTAAACCCTCCACCTTCATGTGAAAGAGGCCACGTCGCCCCAGTTATAGCGCCTGATCATATCTTGCCACCAGTCCACTTTATGTCTCTCACCCACTCAATTCCAAATGAATATAAATGAGTGTTTTCTTTGTGAGACAGAAACGAAAACAGCAAAGTATGTTACCAAAAACATACTTAAAAGGAGCAAACTCGTCTAAAAGAAAAACAAATGTAGGGTAGTCTTGTAAAAAAGTTGCAGCCAAGTTGTTTTTCATGTCTGCGTGTACAGAAGCCCAAGCACTGGCAGACAAAAGAAAGACAAGGAAGACAATTTAAATGAAAATGAAACACATGGTTAATGATTAATTTTCACATTGTATTCCAGATGAATTCTATGTATTCATTTGTTTAGCTGTTGAGTTATCCAAAGCATCTGATAATAAGAGCAACAGTGAAACAAGCCCACATTCCTAGACTAAAAACATTACAAAGTAACTAATAGGAAGGAGTGCAAAGGTCAAAGCAACAGGAACATGTCACTGAATGTGACATGAATTTGTTCAAAAGCGGTTCAGATTTTCACGTACATGATTAAGTATAGATCTCTGCTTACTATTTAAAAAGGAAATATGAAAAAATAACTACCCTCATGTTTCCAAAAAGTGATTTCGTCATTACTGTGGAATCCTGAAAGATGCCAGGAACATGTCAGAAATATAAAGGAGGTTTTGAATAACTTTTACCCTGCCTGCTTCACAGTCTGACTCAAAGTATGTGCTAATGTGTTTATAGCATTAGATGATATTGCCGAGCATTTATGAGACACTCCAAAACCAAATTTATGTATTTATCAGTCATAGTGTGAGGGTCAGAATTTTTGTCTTGCAGCTTTCAGATTTGGAAGGCAGACGTCACAGAGCCTGAAAGTCGTTTTCTGGATCTTCCTACGATCTGAAAGTTGTCTCAGTGTAAATCTCTCAGGCCAGGACCCGAGCTGACCCTCAGAGTTAGCCTTTGTTTGGCAGACGCCTTAGACCCCTTTAATCTTGTAGAGAGATAAATCCTTTGATGGACCTGGCCTGACTCAGTTGAAAGTGCTGCCCAGCCATCTCCATAGATCAACATAATACGGCATGTTTGATGTTGGGGGGCTGTGGCGCGTGGGTGGGCTCTCTCCCTGTGACCTGTAACAAAGTCACCAATCCCAGGGCCACAACGGTAGACCCTACCGCCTCTCAACGCCTCCTGTCCCCTCCTCCTCCTCCTCTAACTGTGTGCCCGAGCCACAACCAGCCCTGCCCTCTTGACCACAGAGAGCTAACACTCAATCATGACTAGCATATCTGTCCGTGTCAGGCACAAACAGGCAAACTCTGAGACGGCAAGCTTTTGACACACAGACACACATTCCTGTTTCAAAATTATCGCTTGACATTTTTAGAAATATATATTCAGTTTCTTGCTCAGTGTTATTGAGGTAATTGGCTGTCAACCTTACGGTGAAAACAGTATTCCATTAAATTGTAATCCAACACATAATCCCTGTGAAACCATGCATCCTTGTTTTTACACTTTTTTGCCTGGATTGACATCTGTGAAATTATGTAATGTGCTAGATATATTTTGTTACTTGTGCACAGAGTCAGGCTAGCTGTTTCCCCTGGTTTCCAGTCTTTGTGCTTAACTATGCTAACCAACTGCTCACTGTATCGTAGCGCTACATTTACCATAAAAACAGCAGCATAGCAAAAAAAGCATATTTCTCGATGAACCATTGATCCCTCAATGACAAAACAACATGTTTGTCATCTGTACATCATTGAACTTAATTCCCATAAATTTCACTCTTGTGAAAGTGAAAGATCCTTGCCACAGAGTACACCAGGCTTTATAAGTGTCTTCCAAAAGCCTACGATTAAACTGAGGTGAACTTCAGGGAGCTCTTTAGATTCCTCTGATAAGACCCCAGTCCCATTAAGACGAGCCGTCCCTGTGTGAGAGCTCAATGCTGGCCTCACACAGTCGCTCTTATCTAAATCCTTCATCAACACACACCTAATCTGACCACGGCTGCTAATGTTGATAGATTTGATTCTGTGCGGGGAATATGGGAGAATTTCGGTGTCAAAAATCAAACAATAGCAAGTAATTTTATTATTCCAACATAGATAACATTAAGTCCCATGGTTTTGCCAAATTAAAGGCAAGTTAAAGTTATTATTATACTGCAGTTTTCTTGCTTGGATGCAGTAGCAGCTAAGGCACTCTGTAGGTGATGCTGTCATACTGCAAAGACTTTCTTCATTGTGTATGTGTGTGTGTGTGTGTGTGTGTGTGTGTGTGTGTGTGTGTGTGTGTGTGTGTGTGTGTGTGTGTGTGACGTATGCATGTGTCCCTGCAAGACCAACTAAGGCAAGCCACGACATTAGCACCCCTGAAATAGCTTGGCAGGCATTTTAATTGCTTTACCCTGCAATGGCTCAAAATGTTATTGGTATAAAAAAACAAAAGGGTGAAACCTTTCCCAGGCGTGGGATTAGTAAGAACACTTATCATACGTCACTGACAGGGGGTTTCTCTCAGTGAGATCTAAATTCCATAACTTTTGTAAAACAATAAATACCTGGATGACAAAACTTTATTTCCCAGTTGTTATCCCTGACCTGTGCCCTCTTCCTTCCACCTCTCCTTCTGTCCTCTCACCTTAATCCCATTTGTTTTTCAAACATCCCCTTTCATTATTAGGGCCATCATTATTTCCCTACTGTACAATATGTGACTAGCAGCATTGTGCTTTCTACATCTCATGGCAACAAGGGGAAAATTTATGATGCATGCTGGCATGTTTGTCTTTAATCATTGTGAAAAGTAATAGCAAAGTCATGTGCATGAAGCCTCACAATGAGGTGCTGAAGTACTTCATGAGTAGGAAACTTCACACAAACACAGGAAGCTCAGTGTTTCTCACCAAGGGCAGGAGTCTTTGCTGCAGCGCTGCAGGGACTGATGGGCTGCTCAGATTAACTGGGGCCAAAGAACCTGCAGTTCCTACTCTTTATTGTTGCCCAGGCTGTCTACAGAAAGACATCAGAGCACAGATCAGCAGTGTATAGTGTTAACAAGAGCTATACATTAAATGCCGATATATTGTACATTCTTTAGCATTCTGGTTTTGAATGCTGGAGACACTTTCTCAGAATAGTAAGTGTCCATGTGAAAGAATTAAGACTTCCTTGGGTGTTTTTAGTGAGAACAAATGAATTTTAATTAATATAAAAACAAAGGATGGCAAAAACCTGAAGATCAAGCATTTGTAATGGTGTGAGAATACTGTATATCATTACCACAACCTTTCAGGATGAGTAATTACTACCCATACAGAGTCAATTCATTCTAGTTTGGGTTATAGTACTAAAAACAAACACTCACCACCAGAGGTTTCAAGATACTTATACTCTCAGGTACTGACATCATGATGAGCATGCACCCAGGGGCTTTAGAAACATCAGGATTGTGTAATGTGCTCTTTTGTGTAATGCAGAATGTAGGAATCATGCAGATTTGAGGTCCAACAGAGACACCCAGTGGTGGAGATCAGTCTCTACAAAGCAAAAACCAATAATGCACTTTTGTTAAATAATGAAGTTAAATGAGACTAATTTAACATGTTTTTTTTTTATTTTGCAGATTAGGATATGATATATGTTGTGGCTTTAGAAGTACTTGTAGTATATAGAACATGGTAGTATATAGAATAGTATATGGAGGATCCCGATGAAGGCCACAAGCGAAAACATGTTGGTCTAATAATAGTACAAGTGTTGCTGGAGTGTAGACTTTTTTCCCCCTTCTCCATGCACCTTGGTGAAGATGTGCCAGAAACTCCTACTCTGCTTCTATAGCATGTGTTGTGGCTTTCGAAAATAGTCAGAAAATATATCTCTTTATCACATGTAAATGTTATCCATACCATGTACATACTGTACATTTTGACAGGTCACAGAATCAAAAGCACGTAACAAAATTTCAGGGTTTTGGTATTGTACACACTGGCTCACTGTCAGTCTGTTGTGGCTTTCTGGGACACAGAACACAGTGATCAAAGTAACACCTGTACCCACAATGACATGTGAAAAAGGTCTTTATTACCTTCTTATTTCAAACTAACTCTTAGTCATAACTACACTTAGTCTTCATAGGCTCAAGACTTTTGACAGCTCAAATTAGCACTCATTTTAATTGCAAAACAAAGTGTAAATAAAAATAAAATAATTTAGAATTTCTGTAGCTATCAGACGTATCTAATAATGCTGATCATGTCCCTGTACTCTAGTTCTGTCTTCTGATAGTAGCTGTATAATTCACACCAAAGTCAGGAATATTATTATTTATATAAAATGGTTTCAAGGCTTTGGGAAGAGAATCGTTCAATGAGGTTTAATCACACATTGTTGAACATAGCCGTTTCTGGGAAATGACACAGAGCAAAGCTGGCAAAGCAGGCCAATGTTCAAACTAATTGTACCAAAAGTCTGAGCTTTAATGTGTGTCAGGAGGTTTGTGGTAATCTGATGAATAGCCGATTTGTTTAGGAAGAAGAAGATAACTAAATATGGGGGTTTTACATTTTAGTGGCCAGTATTCTACTTTATAGATTGTAAATTAATCACAAACTAATTGTCAGAATAACTGATCCAAGTAGCCTAGTATTCCAGTAGCCTATAGTAGTGTTGGTTGTTTCATAATAAAGCTGACATATGTTCTCCTGCATATAAGAGCCCAGCAGTATTTTCCTTGTTGGAGCCCAAACAGTTTTTATCTGGCCACAAATGATGTGTTCAGGACTTTTTTGGGCAGTCCTAAAACTGCTGCACTATGACATTGATGACTAGCATGGCCCACGACTCACGACCCCCTCCAACACAACCAGCGTGCTTAAACATGGACTGGATGTGTAATTGGTCGTTTTCTAGTGGCAGCCTACTTTTCACAACAGTAGCTCGATGTAAACTCTCTGGACAGATAGAAATGTCTACACTTAAGTATGAGATATTCTAGCTTAGTGAAGCACCTCTTGAAATGACATTATGTCCATACACCCCTCTGGCCTTACCTGTGATTAGCTGTTGTGTCGGTATTACAGCTCCGGTCCACCGAGAGCATGTTCTGCTACCTGTGCGGCACTGCTGCAGGAGCCGTACCTGTGTAGCGGCCCTGTCAGCCTTCATCTCCAGTCCCAACCTCGCTGCCTCGGGCTGTGTTGCAGACATTGCCTTATATAAATATGAACAACAAGCCTCCCCACTCCTTACTGCTATGCAAAACTGAAGCTAAAAAATCCTGCTTTCCGGGAGCTGCCATCTTGCTTGTGTGCCGTCATTTGGAGCCAGTAGGCTCAGACCCGCGGGACACGCCCACCTTAGCCATCCCGCCGCTTGATGGAGGTTTGCGAGTGGGTGTCACAGCTGTCAATCATCTCTTTTAAGTCCACCTCCCATCCATCTATTTTCTGCCGCTTATCGGTGGAGGTGGCATTAGGCTGAGAAATGATGCCCAGGCACCATTCTCCCTAGCAACCAGTGGTGATTTTAGACCCTTTTTAGGGGTTGCTCAAGCACCACTAAATTTGGTCACAGCACCATTGATAATAAATAAATTATCATTTTATTTATTTTTTATTATTTGAAACAACTTTAATTATTTTTGTGAGCCAGTCTGTTAGATATGGGACACTTACAGCTTCACATGGTTTTATTATAACAGGTTTAAAGTACTTTGGATAGTTCTGTCATTGATAATCTTTCCCTTAGGGTTCATTAACCATCTTAGGGTCCTCTCTGTAGAAATCTGTGATTGTTTATTCTGAACCATTATTATTATAAATTATAGTAGACCACTCTACTTTGTATTCATATTTATTGTTGTAATTTACGTTATCCAATGAAATGAGTAATTTATTGAACACTTGCAGGGAATTGAACACTTGCAGGGCATTGTATGTCAAATTCTCAAAGATCTGATCCTAGAATCGCCCCTGCTAGCAACCCTCATAAACTCCTCCTGCAGGATCCCAAGGTAAGCCTAATCCCTCCAGCATGTTCTGGGTCTGCCTCTGGGTCTCCTCCCAGTTGGACTTGCCCTAAACACCTCCACAGGGAAGAGTCCAGGAGGCATCCTGACAAGGTGTCCAAACACTTACCACCTCAGCTGGTTCCTTTCAATGAGGAAGACCTGCGGCTGTACTGCTGGTCTCTCCAAGATGTCCAGCTCCTAACTCTAACCCTATCCACTTATGTCTAATAACTTATGAAACACTTAGACAAATAAGTACTTGGAGAAAAGTGACAGAAACCATTGTAGGGAAAAAAAGATTAGACGTTGACTTTTATTTATTTATTTGTTTGACTCATGTCCCATTGACTTAGACTACATGGAGGGGGCAGGATTTATGGCCTATACTGCAACCAGCCAGCAGGGGGGCAATCCAGATGTTTTGGCTTCACTTTTGGAGAACTGTCATGATGTCCATCTGAATACTCAAGGTGATTTTCAAAGAGTATGTTGACACTAAACTTCAATGGGGGGAAATAAATGATGGGTTCAGGGGACACATGCCAGCCTTTCAGAGCTCAGAGTAGCTACTGTTTGTTTTTCCATGATTTTGAAGCCGACATATACAACATTTTTTAATCGGTCAAATTTGGTTAATAAACACATTTTTCTGTGGTGTGTAAAACTTACAACACATATTTCTTATAGACTTTAAAATATAATTTCACCTGAGAGGTCAGCATATTTTGTGCAGGATGTGCTCTTTTTCATGCCCATTTCCACAAACAAAAAGTCATACTTAATTTGGGGAGTGAGTGTCATCATCCATAGGCTTAAATTTGCTACACACAAGGACATATTCATTTATAACTTTATTACATCCCCAGCACGGTCTACTGTAGCTCCAACACAAAAAACACTAGATGGCATGGCATATTTAAGAGAGGGTTATGTGGCCTAAAACAGCAGTCCACGTCAAGCAGACAGATGGCGATATTGCCACAGGAATGCTAACTTGCACAGTTCAGAAAATGATCTGTTTTCTCAAAACAAACGGAGACAGGCCCTATTCTATTAGAGATCATTGATCATTGTGCATACTTGTGAGGACTGAGGACGCATGCAGGCAGCTCTTTACTCGCCATGCCTTAGAAATATTTGGAAAGCTGCTCGCAAAGTTCCTAATGCCTTCATGTAAAAATGCTTTTAGTGCTGTGCTATGCAAACCAATGCAGAAGGGCGAAAAGTGTGAGTTAATAGGCTTATATGTAACAAAACTGGAGATTTATAATTCAGATTACACAGTGCGGTGACCAGTTTATGTAATTTTGGCGTAACCTGCTAGAGAAGCGAGAGGAGGCTTCAGCAGTCAGGAAAAGGTAAAAAAAACACATGTATTCCTGACAGCCTATTGGTCCAAATTTTCCCTGTGATGCCACAATACTGCACACACGTGACCTCCCTGTTTTCACCCAGTTAAACGCATGTACTTATAAGACAGGCCACTGCCATTCACCACCAACACAAGCACGATTAACACAATATTAATGTCAGCAAGGTAAGCTCGCTGCTGCCGGGACTCGGATCACTGGAAGTGGACCATGGCGGCTGCCACGAGCAGCAACACATCCACAGCCACGCTACAGATAAAACATTCCAGTATCGAGCATACACGGAAACGCATAGACCCGAGGAGGAGGCAAGCGGCGCTGTCTTTTCTCAGCAACATTTCTCTAGATGGGCGACCCGTGCAAGACGACGCAGACAATCACAATGAAGAGGATAACTCTCTTGAAGCTAGGACTAGACACAGCCTGGTTTCTCCGGAGCGCTCGGCGGCGTATGGGGCTCCTGGCGGGGCCGGAGCTGCTGCTGCTGCTGCTGCTGCCGCCACGGCCGCCCAGGCGCTCGCCTTTGCAAACCAGGCTCTCCTCGCCAGCAGCCGGGGCAGTTTTGGGACGGGTCCCGCAGCTGCCCCAGCTGGCACAGACACAGAGGGCGACGCTTTCTTGCCTTCTACGTTCAGCTCGCCTTTCTCCGCGGTCCCAGTCTCGACTAGAGGGAGGCTGCAGACGTACACTCAGGGAATCCTACCTGCCCCTTACTCCAGGCAAGCCTCCCAGAACTACTGCCTGGACGGAGGACAGATAGCCAACTCTGCCATAGAGCTGCAGAGGTCAAGGTAACTGTGTGAACAACGGTTTTACTTATGTGGGGAACATGCAGTACAGTGTAGATTGTGACATGATGATGTTAGAGGTGCAGGATCTGTTCAGCCAGGAGACTGAAATGTACATTGATCTGATCATTGCAAGTAAACAAACAGTGTTTTCCTGCCCAAAGATCCCAAAAATCTGACCAGCTGCATAATTGCAAGCATGCAAAGGTGCAGTCAGTCCTCATGCATGTTTAGTAAAGTCACAATTATTCCTACAGACAACTGTCAAGGTTTCTTGTTTTCAAAATCATGTTACACATTCACAGTTAATGAGATGCCACTGAGAAACCCCCCTTATTGCATTTAATTTGTCAGCAGATAAACAGCCAGAATATGATTAAATTTGCTAAATTTGAGTGGATCTGTAGTTTTTTGCGCATTTCATAACTTGGCAAATGCAGCACTTACAAATCAGTTATTAAATTAAAATCGCTCTCCTGTCATAAAAGCTTTTTTGTTCCTGCTACTTCACTTGGATGTTTGAACTTCACTGTGCAGGATGTATGTGTTGAGTTTGAAGCAGAGTTTTTCACATCCATCTGCTGCACATACATTGAGAATGGACTGCACAATGAAATAAACAACAATTGCATATTTGTATATTCTGGATTTTGATGAGGGAGGAGTAAACATGAAGTATTTTTAACAAAGTATTTTTAAATATTTGAACTTTTTTGTTTGTGTGGGAAAAAAACATATCAGACATATGTTATTAAACCAAGCTGAGGCTTTTTTATATGTCTTACAACATGACTGGAGGGGGCCTTTGAGGTTTAAAGACTGAATGAACAACTTATGTGGGACTTACAGTGTGTGAAGAGCAGAGCCCTGAATGAATGAGTCATGCAGTCAGCTCACTGGGCACCGCAATACACAGCAGGAGAAGAAAGTTTGCTGAGTCCATGCAGGTGGTTGTAGCCTTATGACTGGGGCACAAACATGTGATCAGAGGTCCAACAGCTGTGGACTTATAAAGTTGTTTCCTTGAAGAGCAAACTCAGCACACCTCATCTGTTTCTTTTAGTTTCTGTTTTCTTCTCTGTCTTACTTACTTGCTCATATGGTTATATGTGGACAGCTCCTGAATTATTTTTAGTGGATGTCATTCCAAAACCTGGCCCACACCTGCTGTTTCTTCCTGCATGATGTAAACATCCTGTAACTCTACACCCTTGTTCAGCTCTACATTCAACCGAGGCTTGCTCCTCCATGTGGATGCTTTTTTTATTTGCCCTCTTTGCCAAGTTGTCTTTGTGTCAGAGGCACGAGGAGAGTTTGGAGGGTCTTGCATCGCAGCGGGACAGCTGTCAGTAACAGTCGTCTCATGGTTCTCACTGTCAGAACCTGCTGTCAAATCCTCTCTGCTCTGCTTCCCACTCAGAGCCCTCCTCTTACCCAAATCCTCTCCTCCCTCTGGTGTCGCTGCCAGACTTCTCAGGAAGCTGTTTCATGGTGAAACACTCAATAAGCATCTAGTTCCCCTTCCTGACTTCATGGAAAAAGCGCCGCCAGTGTCTTTAATCTGTACTTTTTTTAATGAGGTGAATTAAATCAGTTATACATGACTCAAGACAAAGAAATTCATCTTTTTTGAACGCTCATAATATATTGGAAAAGGACAAAATTGTAGAAATTCGGTCCAGTACAACAGAACGAACTAAAGCTTCACAAATAAACTGCTGAATTGTTACAAAGGCTCAAAATAAATTTGGCCGACCCGTGTCAAACAAAACAGAAAATTAGACATTTGTATTTCCATGACAACTCCTTCTGCTGAGGAAGATTGTGTAATGCCATCAAAAGCTCTGGAACAGATGCTAAATGGACATTGTGGTGTGAACTTTGTGTCAACTTTCAGGCTCGTAGTGAACATTGTTTGGTTCAAATGGGCACATGGTGGCACTGAATGGTAGTGAATAGTATATGCATGTGGTATTGAATTGCGTTATATTGTATTTCACAACAATACCCACTGCATAGTTGAAATACATCTCCACCACAGTTCGCACAGTGTACCATTTGAAAAAGTAAGGCTGATACAATGCCTGAGTTTGGCTTGTGATTCCACATTAATATATTTTTAACAGTTTTCATTGAGAAGCATAAACATCTTTTTCTACAAAACCCTGTTTTTATTTAACAAAATGTGAAACACAAGCACCAATACTGGGAATGTGCTGTAAGAAAATACCATTGACATCTGGTAAAGTTAGGATTATACTTTATAATTAATACTTTTGATACTCATTGCAGTTGGTTTCCAAAAAGTATTAGGATTCAGTGCACAGCTCTAACCACAATGTTGCATGTTTGGAATGCCTTTTCCAGTCAACCGTTCAGTTCGTAAATACTGTATGAAGTTGTTAAAACCTGACTGTACTCTAATTTTGGAATGTGCTTGGAGGTCGTCCCCACACAAATTGAATTCTAACGTGGAGAAGTAAGCAACCTGTTGATGGAGCATGGCCATATTCCACCAACGTGCAGACAGACGAACGCTCTGCACAGTGCCTGGTTTGTTTTCTGAGGGCAGCTGGTGGAAACGTGTCCAGAGGTCCCTAGCTGGGAGAGGCAGGATGCCCAGGCTTTCTGAGAAGCAGCCTGGCTCTACACTCTGTATTTTCTGTCCTCCACTTCCTCTCCCAGGGGCATCAGAGACACACTCTCCCCTCAGACTTTTTGGCCTTTAGTCCGGCTCCCATTCAGGAAGTCACAGAGTCTCTGATGTGCCGCCAAAATGAACTTTCTGAGGCCAACGCTGCTTTAGACCATATCCTCATCAGAATCTAATGCATGAAAATGATGGATGATTTCATTCTCAGCTTTCCTTCCACTCCTCAGCATTCATCCATCATGAATCAGCACACTAAGAGCTATGCTTTAAATATAGCACAACTATTACCATCTGGCCTTGTCTGCTTAAAGTGTAGAGCAATCTTCACTTCATGCTTTCTTCTCTAAAACACAGCCAGACTAAATCTTCTCACATCCTGTCACAGTTAAGTTTCCATCACACTATTACAGTGCAGAAGCATGTACTGTATTTTAACAGCATTTTTTTAGAATGAGGCAGCAGAAGCTGTGGCTGGAAAACAAGCAGCACACCCATTATAATGGTCCTCTGGAGATTTTATATGATTGGGTCACATTCTTCTGGTTATGAGGTTGATTGTTGTTGGGTGAAGTCATGGTTGGCATAATCACAGGATTATATAAGAATGCTTCATTTTCCTTCACAGCGTCTCTCCATGCCTGAGCTGTCAGCAAATGCTCAGTAACCCCCCCATAGGGTATGACCCACTGCAAATATATGACAGAATAACAAGGGTCAGCATGTGTTTTACTTCATGCGGTTTCAAGATGGCCTCAAGAGTTGTCCTGTTTCTCACCCTGAGGAGCTAACAGTGAAGTACATTGCTATTGTCATTGTTTAATCAGTGTTTATGTATGTTATTTTTTACCATTTATTTTTCAAATGTGCTGATTTGTTTTCCCAGTGCATATTAGGACCAAAGAAGCTGAACTGCCCTCACTGGATTAAAAAGAGAATCAAAATAACCACATTTCCGTTTGCATGGGTCGTATTTATTGTGAAGAAGCCACGAACATTACATTAATTTTCACTCAGCCGCACTTCAGAAAAAGGGAAGACTATGTCCTGTGGCAAGCTGCCAACAGGGCGCACGTGTGAAACTGTTTAATCTCCACATCTCAATAGTCCACTTGCATTTGCTGTAGAAATCGGTAATGCAGTATGGGTTGTATTTACTTGAATTATGTCACTTGAGGCAACAATAGCAAGAATTGTTTCAGAGACACTGAAGGATACTTGTTGTTGCTCATTTACCACTAAGTTACACTGAGGCTTCTTTGAAGCGTCTGACTGAGCCTTGTTCATGTCATACTGGATAAAAAACCAACCACTCTGACCCTAGTTGGTAGCGTTGTGTCTGAAGTCAATGAGTGGCCTGGCCCATGGTATTGTTTTCAGGATTTTTATGGCCTGGAAAACATCTTTTGCACTAAAAGCACGTCCTGCTGCTGTTCATCTACAGAGGCTAAATCAAAGCGCTCATGCACAGTTCAACTGGAATTGTGACCTTTAGCCAAATAGGAATTTTTTCTTATGTGAGTCGTATATTAGTTGAAGCAGCACTTTTCAATGTGCACTGTGTGAGCAGCAAGATGCTAACAATGTCTGTCTGTTGTTTGGTACTAGGCAGACAGTATAGAGTGAGCGTACCTGAAGCTGATGAGGGAGGTGAGAGTGAACCAAAACATTAAAGTTGCCAGAACAAAGAGCTGAAAGACACTAAAACTTTTTGTAGGGCTTAGGGGAACTGCAGAATCAGGTTATAATTCTCTGTGGGTTCATTACTATGAGCGATCCCTTTCACATTACAAATGGTCATTTAACTCTAGTAAGACTATCAATTAGTACAGCTTTAAGTAAGCTCAATTCTAATTATTTTCCTTTCTCATTAGGTAAAGACAGTGTTATATTCCATGCCACAATCCAACTTCACCTGGAAATACATCAAAATACAGAAGCAGGATGCCATGTTTAGACTTTAATTTTTCAGAGAGCTTTATTTGGCATCAAGTAGTTTGGGTATCTGACTTAAATTGCAAATGAAGAACACAATCATCGTCAGAAAACTAAAAGCCTCTATTATCCTAGACAACCTGTAGTTGCGGATCCTTATCCGGCCAATCCATCTCAGGCTTGTCACTGGAAGGGGATGATGTAAGGCTGACCACAAATCACATGATCCCACACGTCTGACCTTCAGGCAGAGGTCAGACCCTTCATAATGACCCTTTCATCTCTAGTAAGCGGAGACAGTGGTGATTTCAGCTGCTCACTGGTCTTATAATTAGAGTTTTACTGCTTATGCCCTTTATCAGAACTTGATGTTCTTTGCTATAGTTTATGATCATTAGGGTCATAATATAAAACGCACAGGGTTGGCTGATATAATGGCCCTCGGTTTCTTGTCTGCTTCAACAGTCTGGCTCCTCATGTAAACAGTTATCCCACCCCATCTCCTCGGGTGTACAGCATTCACTCAGCTCATGTTGGTTTAAACCCAGGGAGATCCTCAAGGACAGAGTCATCTTTCGTTAATTTGTCCTCAAGCTCTGTTGTTTATTAACCAGCCACTCTGTGTTACGCTTCACTGTCTCTCCTCTCAGCTGAAATGTTCAGTGAAGAGGGGGTTGGTCTGGTCGAGTGTCATCAGTTTGTCCTCGTGCTGCAGGGTGTACAGCATTACAACATGTGGTGTATTGTGGAAATAGATGGTGCAAAGATGATGTATAGTGTGCATGGTGTGAACAGTCAAATGTTTGCACTTTTACTTGGCTTTTCCGAGTTGTAAGACTGCTGCGGATTTATTTAGCACTTGATGACGGATAGACCCCATGGGAGAATGAGTCAGGTTTTTTGTTATCTGACCAGTAATGTGTTAATTTTCACTCCTTTAAATGTGGCCACTTTGTAAAGTCGACTAATGAGTTGGATTACAGTGCTATTGTGGTACTAAACATGCAATTACAACCTAATTTTGGAACAGCTCAGGCATACTTAGCTATCACATGTGGGTTTGTTTCTGAAACTGGCAGCTGATCATAAAAAAAGTGGTGCAGCAGAATTAGCCTGTTGAGTCGTGCAACTAAAGTGTGAAATAAAGGCCATCTGTGACAAAAATGTGTTACACAAAGTACTTGCAGAGCCAACTCATTATCCTCTCAGCAGCTCTGATCCTGGAAAATTCTCTGTGATCTTCTCAAGATTGAGGAGTGATCATTGACCACACAGGCACATGGTGCTGTTGATGGATGGCGACGATAACTCAACTGTCCAAGACCCAATTTTGTTCATTAACCACAGAACATACAGGGACAGGTGATAATTTAACAATGGTGTTTGACTTTTGTTCCAAGGCACATGGTGAACACACATGTGCTTATTGCTTGAGCTGGGTATTGAACCATATGCTGAAATGCAGGGAGTATCGGAAAATACCATATATCAAAATTTGGCATTGAATTTTTACTGAGATTCTAAGGTTTGTTACCTTATTCTTGGATCAAATATGTTCTGATCCAAATAAATAATCTTGTATTTTATTCAGTGGTTTTACATGGTTTACGCTTTTATATTCCTCCAACTAAGGTTTTGAAGGTGGTTTTGTAGTGAGTATCAAATTGGTGCAAATAGCGAAAATTATTAAGTGACCCCCCAACATGAACTGTTAGTCACTGAAAGATGAGTGATATGCCATACAGTTTCTTTGTAGTTTTACGACCCACTCAGTGTGGTGAATGGCAGCTTTATCCACTTATTGAACCATTGCTTTGCACTAAGTCGGTACATGGAGATTTGGGTAAAAATTCCCTCCAGCTTTTGTGATTGCCGATACCTTGGTTTATTCTAAAAGCTAGACTGACCTCAATTTTCAGGATAATGACCTCTTATGGATTGTCAGTGCCCACTCTTGCCATTTAGGTATTGCTGTGGAATTGACTTTGGTGGTGTGCCTTTTAATGAAATTGCTTTGCAGCCCAGTGGCAAAAAGCTGTTTTTAGATTGGCAGTTATTTCTGAAGGGTTTTGTTGTGTTAATGGATGTTTCTTCACATCCTCTCACTTAAAACTTCTTCTCTCTATGTCTCCCTAGACGAAGACTCATCTCTCAGCGCTCTTCCCTTGAAACGCTCGAGGACATTGAAGAGAATGCTCCTCTACGCAGGTAATGATATTACATTTGCTATTACATTGTGTCATTCATTTGTGTCTAAAATGAGCCTTTCAGATCAGTGTAATGTTTTTTGACATGCTGATAATTTTTTTTGTTTTACATTTTAGATGCCGAACCCTATCGGGTTCACCTCGACCAAAGAGCTTCAAGAAAGTCCACTTCATAAAGAACATGAGGCAACATGATATGCGCAACGGAAGGTATGGAGGCATACAACGTTGTCCTTTAGTCAACAGACACATCCTCAGTGGATAATGGCAAGCTGCCCCCAGTCAATGAACTGCAGTTTGGATGTTTCTCACATTACACATCTCAAGCGAGCTGGCCCTTCCAATTCACAGCATGTCATTCAGATTTACACAAAAATGTAATTGATTGAGAATCATATCTACAATGAATTTAATATGTTGTGTTTTACTTCAATCACTTTTGTAGATTTGATATCACACAAGGAAATCACTAACTACCAAAAGCTAAATCACATATCACTGTCACAGTTGACATAATCATTTACACTCCAAATCTCTGAACTACATATTTTGGCACAGTGGTTGATGTTTTACAGCGTTTCATAAAATAAGTAAAGATTACTGCAGTCCAGGACAGGAGGGCTATGAAGTTTTAAGGCAGCTCTTGTACTTATTTATCATTATCACTGTCACATTCTTTGTATTGGAAAGATAATTCACTAGTTAGCCTTTCTTCTGGGTGTTTTGTCATGCAGAGTCTAGTTCTGATGCTATTTGAGTAAAGAATTCCTTTTGACTTGAATAATTTTAAGTGCAACTATACTTGCCAGTTGTCAGTTCTATTATTCAGTATTTGGTTGATTTGGAAGCATAAGAAGATAGCACAATAACTAAAGCTTGAGGCAGTCATCTTGTTTAGACAGTCAATTTATGTTTTGGTAAGTTCCACTTGTAAAATTAAGTCAACTGCTAGTTTTCCTCTGATGTGTTTTTATATCCAGATCCACATCTGATGTGGAAGAATGCTGAGATGGATTTTCCACACTATTAAGAACTGCTTGTTGATTAATTGGCATTTTTGTGACTCATGTGTTGTTTATATTCTGATGATGATTTTGGCCGAGTCGTAAAATTTATCAAGTGTCTGTGAGCTGCAGCTATTAAATGAATCTGCCCCCTGTGCTATTGACATATGGTCACTGGGGAAACGTCTCTGATTGGATACTGCATTCCTGTTTGTAACATGTAACAAAAATGCATCATTTTTTGCTCCCAAACCACTGACTACATGCTATATATACTGCAAAACACACTCAATTCTCAGTTCATTCTCCTCATTCTCAATTATTACTGTACACTCTCTCCAACTTTAACCTGTGGATCTTGTCAGATAGATATTGATTAGCTTGTTTACCATTTTTGTTTTTATAGGATAGTCCTTATCAGTGGCAGAAGATCCTTCTATAGTGTATTTTCTGTCCTGCCCTATCGAGATTGTAGCCAAGCAGGGTATGTATCCTACAGCATGCCAAACTTCGTAACTTCCTCCAGCCTGTGCTCCCTCTTTCCCTTTGTTTTCTCATCCCTTTTTTCTATGGATGTACTCTCCTTTGACTGGTGCATACATCACTAAGGGTTGGTTTTGGTGGATGCATTTTTACCTTTGTACGGTTTAATTAATAAATAAACAGTGGGTTGCAATGGGCTTTCAATGCTTAAATTTGAAAAGAGTACACTGTAGCCTAATGCTTATTGCTTGTTGCTTTTTTTCATAATGGCTCTGGTGGCTTTTTGGCACTCATCCTTTTTTGTTCAAGTCAACCATTTTTGTCTGTTGCAACTGTCGCTAGCTTTGCTGTGTAACATTTAAGATTCACCTCTCCTGAGATGCCTGCTCTTCATAGATTTTAAAATTTTACTCCTTTTTATACCTAAGCAGGGATTCATCATTAATTTATTGTCATCTGTTGTTCACTGGTCTAATGATTCTGGCAGTCTGGAGTTGCTGTTGTGTTTTCACAGCCATCACAGTTTGCCATTAACCATTTTTGTTTGTTCTATGTCTGGGTTAAGAGTTTACCTCTCTTGGCACTAGAACAAAAACATCTCTGGCTTATGTGTAGACATCGCTTATTTTCTTTTTTTACACAAGACTGTAATGGGAGCAGGTGGGAGTCTCTCAAAAACTCCCACCTGGTTTACATGGGTATAGCTCTGTTACAGTTGTGGTCCTGATACGCCCCAGTCACATGAAACGGTGTGTTTTGGAGGAAGTCAAAGAGAAAATGGACAGATAAACACCAGAGAATACAATGCACAGAAAGAAAAGCTCCATACTGGGGCTTAGTGAAGAGCATAAAAGGCTCAATCCATTTGCGGAATTTCCTAAGCCAGCCAATCAGTGCAAGGTCAAGGGTTAATAAGCCCCCAGGGCTATCCAATATGCACATTTGACTGCAGATTGTTGCTAATTGACAGTTTACAGTTAGACTTTGGCTGGCTCAGTCAAGTGTTGTAACTGCAAAACAACATTTTAATAGACGACTGTTTCTAAAAAGCTGATTGCCTGCTGCTTTGTTCTTCATATCTTTCCGTCAAATTTTGAGAGGTATAGTCTATATTTAAATAATGTATTCTAAAATGTGGGGACAGTTCATTTATAACAGCAACTGAAAGTATTGGTGTGGGAAATATACTTAGTTATTTTTCAGCCAAGATTTAGATTCTATGATCGATACCTCACTTGCATCTGCATGTAAATATGAGGCAATAGCTGGTCGGCTTAGCTTAGCATAAAGACAGTTGTCCTGGCTCTGTCTAAAGGTTAAAAAAATCTGCCTACCAGCACGTCAAAAGCAGGAAGTATACCGTAACATAGACCCATTAAAACTGCAACTTATCATTTTAACACTTCGGTTTTTATATGGAACAAAATAAACAAAAGAAGATGTAATGGAAAGAGTCAAGCTAGCTGTTTCCCCTTGTTTAAAGTTTTTATGTTAGCTTTGCTAACAGTCTGCCTTTTCCAGCTCATATTTAGCATGCTAACATGAGAGTGGTATGGATCTTCTCATTGGTTGGCAAGCATTAGGGTTGGGCTTATGTATACATTTTCAAACTGGTTTGATATTAAGCAAATTACCATACCAGTAAGACCAAATTTTACCACTAGGTCACATGCGACTCAACCGCTTCTGAAATGAACATAATGAGAGCCACTGACTGAGTGTGTAGCAGCACCAATTGAGTCACACATTGTGTTTTAATTTCTCACAACAACCACTCAACTTAACTTTTCTTCTTGTGCTACACCACAACTACACACTCCATGGCATGGATATGCTATGCTAACAATGCTAGCCATGATAATTACCTGCCAGCTGCCATTGCAGGCTGGTAGGCATGGCATGGCATGGCATACCTTTTGTATCTGCATGTTGTCTTTAAAACACAAACTGCTGTAGGCTGTAAGTAGCCTAGCTGGGTTTATTTGGGGTTATTGGTGCAATCTGGGCTGTTAGCCCAGGTCAGCCTACCTCTTCAAGTTCGTTTTTGGCGTCCAGCTGGGTAGACGGCAGCAACTGACCTTGCCAATGTTGGAGCCTCTGTGTGAAATGTGTAGCCCTCTCATAATTGCAAATGCTCGTTAAGTCAGTTCACATAAAACCAAACCGGTTTAACCTGGTACATCGGACCGGACTGGACCAGCAAAACCAGAAACCGACCCAACCCTAATAGTTATGTTTTCTAAAATGTTTAACCGTTGCTTGATGGGAAAGAAAACATTTAACTATGCTCACTGTTTAATTGGACATCTATTCATGGGGCAACACTGTCGTGTCACAGCTAGAAGGTCCCTGGGCTTGAACCCCATAGGATTGACCTAGGCTTTTCTGTGTGGACTTTGCATGTTCTCTCTATGTTGGCATGGGTTTCCTCCTTATACTCTAGTTTCTCAGATCATAAAAGACATGCATGTTAGGTAATACTTCTGGCAGTGGAGTAAAACTGATGTTGGTCCAGGAGCCAAAACAGTTAGACAGGGTCATTTTCAGGGTTCAAGTTTCCTCACAGGAATTTGTCAAGTAGAACTTATTAATTCTCATAATATTAGTGTAATGGGTGACATTTGGGCAAGATTATGACATGACTGCAAGCCTGTCAACCCAGCCCATACCTGATACTACATGTAGAAACATTTGGTAATGCACAAACAAACATTTGGTAATGCACTTTGCATAAACCATAACACTACTAACATCCAGATGTTTGAAGCCAGTGATTCCTATTCATGCATGTTACTAAGCAATGTGAGCTTTCGTTTCATTTCTCCTTCTTCTCAAACAACTGAAGCACAACCTTTTTTTTTATTTTCTGGATGGCTTCATAGAAAAGCTCTCTCTCTAGAAAGCTTTCCGCCTCTTATGTTTTCCCCTTTTCATTTAATCTCCACTGTCCTACAAGACGTCTGCTGCCTGGGGATCTCCATGTCTCTAATGCATCTGTCAACATTGTGTCCTGATGTGCCTGTTTGCCAGATAACACTGTTTTTATTCTAACAGTTTGGCTCCACATGTCATCAAAACACTGGGAGAGTCATGTGAGGGCCCACTGTGTCATTTCTTCTATTTATCTGGGCTCCACTTTGAACAGAAAGAAAGACTGAACCAGGAAAGATAAGCACAGAGTAGGAAAACAAGGCAGTATTACGATTCAATGTCTGCTGTCATTCTAAAATTTCAAATCAAATGTTGGGCTAAAATAAGGCAGAAGTTAGTATTACATAAACACTGGTGCATATTTATTTTTGATTTTTATTTTACTCTTTGGTTATAAGCTTTTATTTTTATTACTTAGTTCATTCTGCCATTCTGAGTATTGTGTTTTTTTAAGCGATCTTTTGATGTTACATTTTAGATTACCAGAAAGGATTAGTCTTCAGCCTACCATTAACTCTTTGATATCAGTTATTCAGTATGGCAGAGTGTGAAGAAAGGGGACTGCAGGCGTGTAATCTTTTCTGTCAGTGTTCACAGGCTGTATTAGCCTTTGCTGACTGTGACCTAAAATCATCAAGTGGAATTAAATCATAGCTGCAACCAGTGTTTAATTAGTTAATTTCAGTATTTGTATTACTGCTGTGGCTCATATTTTACTTTCCTTCTCATATTCAAACATAGAATTGAAACAATTAAATATGACTCAATGGTACACATACTGGCATATGTTAAATACAGAAATATTTGCTCCATACAGAATTTGTTCAGTTGAGGGCTTCCTACTGTTTGCTCCACTGACACACTTTACTCTCCAGACGTCTTGTTTTCTACTTCAGCAGAGCATTTGACCTCCTGCAGATCTCCCACAGCAGTATGGCATTTCAGGTGTTGGTGAGGAAGCAGCAGAGTTGGAAGAGGGTGGCCTGCTAGAAGGAAACTGTACTCTCCTCCATTCTTCCTCTCAAGGGTGCACTTTATTTCTGATTGCCCTGAAATGCACAGAAAGACACAGGCAATTAAAAAAACTAGGCCAGCTGATGAGCGCAGATCGATAGAAGGCCTGTTTGTGAGGTAGAGATGTGGAGGTGAGCTATAACAGACCTCAGCAACAAGGTTAAGGAGAAGGATGGGAGCTAAAGAAGCTGCACAAATGGTTTGTATGGTGAAAGCTCTAAAAGATCTTGTGCTTATCAGGGATGTAAAGCTGGAAGGAGGGCGTCAACGACACCCTTCAGGAGGGGTCAGTGCCAAGGAGATGGTCATTGGGCTGGAGGGAGTGGAATTAGGAGCTGATGGAAAGGTGAGAAACTGACAGAAATGTTTGTGTGGCAGGGGGAATGGTTTCAGCTTGTCTTCATTGTTGGTAAAAATGTGATTATAAGACTTTTTTTGTAAATATATTGCTGCTACAATTTTTAACTTAATCCTAGTATATTGTGTCTTGATTGATTTACTCACATTCAGTTTTGGGGAAGCTAAAGTTGCCAGTTATCTACAAAAGAAATGGAAAAGGTGCAGCAGAGTGGAAACTGGATAATATATTTCTTTGTAGCTATGAAGCTGCTGTCTGCATTTTGAGGAAAAAACAGGATTTTAAAACAGTTTTTAAAACACAAGCACAAAGCACAATAGCCATGGTTAAACCTACTACTCCATAATGTCTAAAATCTCTTATATTTAAAGTAGTTGACCTTTTCTAAACCCCATTTCACTAATAGTTCCCTTTTTAAATTACTGGCATAACCTTTTGGATACGGATTTTCTCTATTCACGCCTGCAGGTACATTGAGGAATATTTCTGTCTTGTGCCATGCCATGATAATTCCAAAATAGATGGAAAATGTTTTGTCATCCAGACAATCTGAAATGAACCCTTTTATCAGTTTCTTATCCCTGTAGGTTGTAACTTTCTAGAAAAAGACATTTATACCTGTATTCATTCCAAAACCTTCCCAAAGTAGAAGACATTTATGGTATTTCACCCAAAATAATGCTTAATCATGCTAAACAACTCTTTTGCACAGAAATGTCTCATTCATGATTTTGTGGATTGTGTATGCACATAAGAGCTTTGCTCAGTCACAGCTCAGTGCTTGAATTTTGATGAAAGATAAACTAACTGACAAGCTTGTTACATAAGCTGGTATGTAAGCCATCTAGTCAGCCAAATTACTTTGAATACACAGTAAAACAAAAAATACATACTCCAAGTTCTACATGTCAATGTGCTTATTATTCAATTCTCTCGTTATGTGCTAAATATATGCCCCCCTCCCCACCCACCCACCCACAATAAAAGTATTTTTTCTTTCTGTGAACCACTTTCATATTTTTGTATTTGGATGACAACAAGCTAACTATCTATTAAAACCATGCATGACCGCTTGTGTTAAAAAATGCTATATTATTATTATATTATGCTATATTGCTATATTCCATTTCACTGGGAAATATGTAAAAGTACAGAGGTCAAAGACACTAACTTCTGTTTGTGACTTTAGATGCTAAAATAACCTGTTTATTTATCTTACAAATTGTGCTGTGATTTCAATAAATTAAGAAAATAAACTCAGAAGACTTTTGTATTCCTGGTATGGTGTATAGCAAGATCATTTCTACAACTCAAAACAATTTTTTTATCATATTTTTCACAGCAGCATTTTGACATGGCAGGAAGCACTGGTACAATTTATTATATTAATAATAACTGTATTCATTTTAATTAAGACAGTTCCAGGGCTCTAGTATTGTGCATGCAGTCTCACTGGTATAGCAAACTGCTGCAGTTTTGATAAATAATGTTAGTACTGTGACCTTTGCCTTTACCCACTATGATAAGTCCAACTGTCTGCTGTGAACAGGTTTAACTCGCAGAGCAAGAAATGTGAAGATGAAACAGACATTATATCTAGATCTGTGTTGTTTTCAGACTGTGTCCTACACCCAGTTCTTATATCCTACTAATGTGCTGGGTGGCCGAAGAAACACTATCGACTCCACGTCGTCCTTCTCTCAGTCTCGCAACGCCAGTCACCGTAGCCTCAGTTTGGGACGAGCCAACAGCAACCAGAGCAGCCTAGACACAGGTTACTCATTACAAAATGTTTTGTTTCCCTTGCCTCACAGTTGTTTTCTCCATTATCCAGTATATTAATATTGGAAAAGAAATTGCGCAAATATTAATTTGGCTAAAGCTCTGTTGTTGTGTGTGTTGTCATGGCAGGGAATGATCTGGTTGACTTCCGCGAGTACGACCCCAATCTTCTGGATGACCCCCAGTGGCCCTGCGGAAAACACAAGAGAGTTCTCATCTTCCCCTCGTACATGGTGAGAAAGTACTCTAGCTGCATCTAACACGTACCACCAGCAACAACAACAACAACAGCAGCAACTGCAGCCTTGTCCTCTTGAGAACAGAAAGGAAAGGTTGTTTTATATCCAGGACACAACTCACTGAAATAGATCCACTTCTGTGTTGACATGTTTTGTTGAAATCTCCTACAATAACTCACTGTTAATGTTTTTTTTCAATGGTTATTTTTGTTATTAAAGATCTTTTGTGCTCAGTTAACAGCAACAAAGAACAATAACACACCGGAAAGATTTGTCTACCTCAACAATTTTTTCTTGGAATTCCTCCTGAATTTTATCAGCTGTTTTTGATAAGCAGCCAGGAGGATGTTTCAGACAGTTTTTATCAGCAAGGTCATTGGCTCAAACTCTCTCCCACCTTCTGGGGCCCAAATGAATAGACATACTTTATCCACATGTAGTTTGCATTGGCTTTTAGACAGCCACTCCATCAGAGCAACAGCTAGTGTTTGTGTCTCAGCAATAATTACTCTCACACTTTTCCGGAAAAGAACGGATGTTTTCTTGTGGTTGGCGGAAAAGAACAAAACCCTGACTAGACTCCCTCCTCATTCTTTCCTGGGCTCTGTTTTTGTTACGGAGACTGTCAGAATACACAACAAGGACTGACATAGTTGAAATGTTCAGTCAAGGCCAGGCTATGTTGGGTTTTTTCTTTTTTTTTGTCTACTCCCTTCCTCCAATTACAAAAGCCAGCGTTTCACAACAATGGCTATTGTGTTTACTGCAGGAATGGAACCAGTACATTCTCAGCATTTCACAGGTTTAACAGTGGTTGCTCAGAAGACACTTCTCCCTAACTTCACCTTCAAGTTCAAGCAGAAGATATTATTACAATTGAGGAAACCTTTATTCAAGAAAAACCTGCCTGTTATCATTAAACAATGGTGTTTATCCTTGGAGTAAAACAGAGAATAATATGTTTAATGTAGAGACATACAGCAAGTAAGGTTGATGCTGGTCATAGTAATCTAGATTGTCTGTCATGCAGAATCATGCTGCCCTGCTTCATGTTCATTTCTCAGAGCTACAACCATTGCTAAAGCATATTCGTTCTCCTTTGTGGGTCATGATCAGTAGCATGGTGTTTGGGGTGGATACCATTATTCACACTTCATGCAGTGCCTGCAATACCATACATGCATACTGACAGTCATACTCATATTTTTAGCACTACTGTATACAGTGTGTCTTCAGCACACACTGTGTAGACACATTATTAAAGGATCATTTCATATTTTTTGTACAACTTTTGTTTTATCGTCTTACTTTTGTCCATCATTTTTATTGGTTATTATAACATTATACACAGATCTGGGAATTGGTACAAAAAAATCCAGGCAAAACATGTTGTAAACAAACCAACACATTATTAATATTTTTAACTTGAGCGCAATTGGGACATAGAGGTCAACACAAGGTTACCACAGAGTAACTCTCTGCCATTGGGCAAAGGGTACGTGTGTGTTTTAGTCGAGATAAAAATTGTGTGTGTGTGTGGCATGCATGGATATACTGTGCATGTGTTCTGATCTGCCACTCTGTATTTAAATATCTGAGAGAGGAGAGAGAAAATAGAAAGAGGGCAGTACACAGGAAGGAAGAGAAAAGTGAGACTAAATTTAAAGGCCTTTGCCAAATCATGTATACCACTTTATTTGGAAGTCAAATAAAGTCCAATAAAATGCAGTGTGGAAGGTAGGAAGTTTAAAACTTGACAGTTGACAGACAGTTGAGATAATTATTTTACATTCAGATTTGCTAACCTGCAGTTTTGTTTAAAGCCTGTTTGATCTTCTCACTGCTTGTATTTCTTTGCTCTATTGTACGAAATAACATGGTTCCCAAATCTCAGCAATGTAAATATAACCTATAGGAAGAACAGCAAATGTATTTTTTTTGCCTTCAGAACAGCTTAAATCTAAAGTTTGATTCAACCAAGTGCTGGGAATGCAGGTACTAAGGATTTAAAAGGATTGTTTAACTCATGAAAGCACATGGAAAGTACTTGTAATCAACTCTGTTTTGTGTCCTCTGGGGTTTTTAAGATGCACAAGTAACACTAGCACCAAGTAAAGCCTCATTGTGAGATAGTGGAATCCAACACTAGCGTGTGAGGATCCAGTCACCTTGCTCTGTGCTGAAAGCATGGTCATTTTGACACCACCTCTGGTTTTCCTTTTCAGACCACGGTCATTGAATACGTCAAACCCTCTGACCTCAAAAAGGACATGAACGAAACCTTCAAGGAGAAGTTCCCCCACATAAGACTAACACTGAGCAAGATTAGGAGGTAAAGCAGGTTGAAAATGTACAGCTTCATTCATGAACAAATATAACCCCTGTGATTAAACTAAATATATGTATAATGTAGGAGTGAGCTGTTTTACTTATTTCTCCTCTTTATTTCCACCCATTTTCTGTTTTCCCTCCCTCATTCTCTCTATTTTACCTCCGTACAGCTTGAAAAGGGAGATAAGAAAACTAGCCCAGGACGAATGTGCTTACGAGGAACCGACAGTTGCAATGGCTTTCGTCTACTTTGAAAAACTTGTTCTTCAAGGCAAACTAAACAAACAGAATCGCAAACTCTGTGCTGGAGCTTGTGTGCTTTTGGCAGCCAAGATTGGTGGCGATCTCAAGAAGCACGAAGTGAAGCTGCTAATAGATGTAAGTAAGACCTTGTATTTACCTAAAAACAGGATGTGATGTTACTCTTCAAAATACTGACTGAAGCAACAGGTTCTGAAATGAGTGTCTTTCCTGAGAGTCTAGCTGTCAGGTCCCACTTTTCAAACTTCATGTCACCAGTTTACATCGCAGAGTTTTTGTTAAAAATTTGAAGTCTCAAGCCAAACCCGAGATACATCTGTTTTCACAGACTGAGTAGTACTTCCTAGGGCGAATGTGTAAGTGTGTATGTGTAAAGTGCCACTTTTTAATGAAAGATTTTACAGCTGCAAATTTACCCCGTTTAACTTTGTGATCTAGTTTTGTACTCTGTAAAGTTATAATACAGTAACCCACATATGGGTTGATCCTGGGCACAATGCAGTACACCTTGGCATGTTTAAAGTAGTAATGAAGCACGTAAGAGACATAATACAGTATTATTATATAGAATGTTTGTGTTAGATCATTTTTTTAAGGATGGAATACTTTTCTCAAAATCTTTGATATAAGGATGGGATAGCTATGTATTAATCAAGAAGAACACACTGTTTTATTATGCTTTTTGGAGTTTCTGTTATTTATATACTGTTATGATATGGGATACAAAATGCCCCCTTAAAGTCTAAGCTGTTCACCTGAACTGGTGTTTAACAATGTACAGTGGTGAATTGTGGGATACAACTGACTCTTATTATTGCTTGAAAGCAGTGTTAGGAGCGGTGGTGTTTTGAAGGTGGAAAAAAATGGTGCGCCAACAACTACTTACAACTTCTCTACAGCATAACTACAGATCTAGATAAATATTGCAATGTGACTTTCAATACAAAAGCTGTTTTCAGGCTGAAGAACACAAATAGGAGAAGAGAGGTTGTTGCATTTGCAGAGGAATGCATGTTTTAAAGATGCTATATGTAAGAACTGCCCACCTTTCAAATTCATACTCCACACCCCAGTTGGGGGCAGCATAGCACCAGAAAGCTGGTTGTGTTACATTACGTTAGTGCCAAATAAATAGTGCATTATCAGTGCTCCATTAGCTAGCAAACTAAGTAGCTTACTTGGACTTTGACCAAGTATTATAGCAGTATTGATTCAGTGCTAGTGCTGACTGTTTGCTTGAATAAATCCAACCTGCGGAAGGGCAGTGCTATGTTTTCATCAACTCATGCTAGAGAGGGCAGACTAGATGCTACAGTGACTCTCTATCACCTCTTGACGTACAAAGTAGTATTATGAGACAGGGCAGGCCGGAGCTAGCTGGTTAACATGTTTACTACATATCTCTGCAAAGCAATACATAGACATCTTTGACATAATTTCAAAGCCCCATTTAGCATAAGTTTTTGCCACCTGCCTTTACTGCCAAATATGGAAGCTGAGAATGGCCGTGCTTGCAGTTATTTTTTCAATGCTGTTATCTCGAGAAATGAGCTTGTTATGTCAAGATAAGAAGCAACTATTATCACAAGAACGCAAAAGGCATTTTTTCTTATTACATACTGTATACTATACATATATATATTTCTTTTTTTAACCCAAGACTGTTTTTCTGCGCGTGACGTAAATTGTTTTTCCGCTCTCATGAATGAAGCTGGCAGCAGTTCTCCAGTCTGGAATTTTTTCACAGTTTCCAAAAAAGGTCAAACTTGCTGTTTGCAGGCTAGATTGTAAATACAGGACATTGAGGATTATCATTATTATTATTCTCCCATCCATTCTGTGATCGGTGATCGGATCGGCCCCCAAAAATGCTGATCGGAGCATCCCTAATTTAAATAGCTGAGCTGTCAGTGTGAGGGAGAACTAGAGCAAACAGAAAAGAACAGATGAGAATGAGCTCTAGCCATGATTTATCTTGAGAAGTGAGCCTTTTGTTTTCTTGAGATCATTTATATCATTAACTCGTAATCTCGATATAGTGGCATTAAAAAAATGAATTGTTGTTTTCTCGTACTCAAAGCATTTAATCCCACATAGCTGCTCCTTGAGTCAAACGCAGTTCAAAACACCCTTTTTAAAACTATTGTATCGCCACAGACCTCAAATTTTAGAATAATGATAAATAACAGCAGCAACCAAGTAGTTTATGTCACTCATTATACATACATAATAATAAGTAATTGATTTCTAAATTACTCTAAATTACTCAGTGCCACTGAAACCACTTTTTTCTGTACCCATTAGGTACTCTGCCCCAATTTGTCTCAAATGACCCGTTACCACTGGTTAGGAGAAGTGCACATCAGTTGTGTGTTAAGTGTAGTGTGTGTTTTGACATATTTTGGCTGAGGGACACACTTGCCTACTGCCTGGCAGTGCGTGAACATGCACTTACATGCACAAGTTTGCAAGTGTGGGTATTGGGACGGATCCAACATTTCACCCCTGCCACCATTATGTTGTTGACTTAAAGGGATAGTTCGGGTTTTTTGACATGAAGTTGTATGACATCCTCACCATCAGTGTCGTGCATTAGCAGTGGTTTTTCCCCCACTATGTCCTGTGAGCGGAGTTCTGGCCGGCTTTTGGTGTTGAAGAAAGTAGTGCCGGTTTCTGGGCTCACAAAGATAAAGCGTTTTGCTTCGAAAAACAATATGTGTTCAAAAGAGTAATACATTTGCATCACAAAAATGTTGTCTGCAAAAAAGTCAGACCTCACAATCACCTGGCACTATTTTCCCATGAAACAGCTGATGGAAAGGTGCCCAGCTGTCAACAGGCAGCAGCGCACAGTGATACGAAGGGAGGGAAAATTGAGGGATTTTGTGATGCAAATGTCACAAAATCCCTCAAGCAATTAGTAATGCATTCTGTGTACCTATTGTTTAGTCATAATTTGTTTTGTTTCTGACAGAAACTGGAGGAGAGGTTCAGAGTGAACCGCAGAGAGCTGATAGCCTTTGAGTTCCCTGTCCTGGTGGCACTGGAGTTCAATCTGCACCTGCCAGAGCATGAGATCATGCCCCACTACAGACGCCTGCTGCAAACTTCCTAGCATTAGTGACCCATCAGGAGGATGACCATCAAGTTCTCCTCCTGATCTTCTGGTTCCTACAGTATCCATCCTCCCGCTTCTGTCCTCATCCCCGTCCCTATCTGACAGCTTCAAGGTACCCCTGGCAGCCGCTCAGCTGCAGCCACTCATCACTACCGTCAACACTCTCCTTCCTCTCAGAGACCTGAAATCAGCCAAAGGGACACACATTTTCAAAACTTATTTGACTTCTATATTCATCACTACAAAGACTTCTGAAAGAAAGGGTTAAACTGTCTGCAAATCAAGTTGTTTTTTCTAGTTTGCATGTTTCCCATCTCTTCATCTTCACTTTGTATATTTTAGACCTCTCTTGTTGATTAAGAGAGTTTTTCTGTTTGATTGTGATGGTGGATTTTTTTTTCTGTTAAAAGCAACAAATGATTGTACCATTTTTTTATCATCTCTTTTGATTAATCGCCTTTGTGTAAACTTTGGTATGATTGGTTGCCTCCTGGCCTGCATAAGATTTAAACAAAGCCTTTTTAAGTGGCTGGATTTGGCTGGACTGTTATTCTACAGAGTGACTCATCTTTTCGCAAGTCATCGTCTTAAAAAGTGCACTTTTTTCAATATTGCGAGAGACACTTGGGGGTTGGGGGAATTTTTTTTTCAGACTTTTAATGAGCTTGGGAACTGACCCTGAAAAATAAGCTGTGTTCATAAGCACCACACACATCATTCGAATGGACATTTTCATTGTTTTTCCCGATTTTCCAGCCACAACTACCCGCATGAAAAGTAACTATTGTTTGTACACAGGTACTTGCAGACAAGATGGGACTTCCTATTTTCATTGAAGTATTCCATTCATTTTCTACCAGTCAAATGCTTCCTATGGACTTACAGTGACCAGACCCACTTTTATCAGTGTTGTATTCCCTGTGCTCTATGTTAGAGTGTATTGCTAGCACATTTACAGTGCTGTAATGGGGTCAGGAAGGTAGTTCTTGTTCATGAGTGCTAAAATGCCATTAACCAGTGATCAGGATTTGGTATTTAGAACAGCAGAGTGCTCTAGTGTTGAAAGAGAGAACGTCTTTCACCTGTTGGATGCAGGTTAAGATCCTGTACCAGAAATGATCCTCCCTGCTGAAATGTCTTAGAGCAAGCCTCCGAGTCCCAGCAGGATTCAGGGACTCTGCTGTTGAGCTGATCCTGACCTCTGACCTCTCTGGAGAGGGGAACTCAAAACGAGATCCCAACAGGGATCAATGACAGGTCACTCATTTGCAGTGAACGTGAATCAGCATTTGTTGATTTGAAATCTATTTAAAAAATAAAAAAAACATTGCAAATTGACAACTTTAACAATGAACAATGAGACCAATTTTTTAAAGTATTAATCCATTTATTTGGCATGTATGTATCTCAACTTGATTTTCTTTTTTTGTATTACCTTGAAATGTTCTGGACTGAATTGTGTGGTACACAGTACAACAGAGTATTGAGAGACCACCAAATCAGAATTGCAGGCCTACTTGAAAAATGGTATTACTTGCTCAAAGTATTGATGGTATTTGAGTTCTAATGATCACAAAGACTAAACCAAATTGTAATGAGAGGAGGATGGATTATGCTGATTTAAAGTGAAAATAAAACTGAGTTTATTTCTGTTTGCAAGCCCAAAGATTTTGCTGTAAGATGCACACTAAAGACTGTGAGGAAAGACTCATGGGCGACACTTATTACCTGTGTATGTTTGTAAATAAATTGCTTTGCTTGTTTAATCAAGATGGGACTTTGATATGGTTTTTGCTTCCCCTGAATCCAGTGTATGTTGAGTAAAATGGAAACTGACTGGACTGTTTGTTCTTAGAATTGAAGGAAAACAGCATGGTTGTTTCATAATGCAAGATTACCAGTAAGAACCTGACTTACTTAGGTAAATCTGACTTTTTTTCCCAGAAATTTAATTTTTATAAAGCAGGTTTAAATAAATCTGACCTAAGTTACCATGGAAACGCATCCCCTTCAGACTAGCCTGGTGCAGGTCAGGCTAGTTTTCAGGCTTCACTTCAAGCTGAACCGGGGTAACAATCAATCTGCCACACTGAAACTGCATTTTCTCTCTCTTAAAGATCCTCTTAACTGCTTCACTGTGACCATGGGTCAGTTTATGTTACATGTCAAAGTCAACTTGCAGACATGTCACATTTATCACTTTACAACTTGAGCTGCACTTATTGCATAGTTCAAATCTGCACATTGTTGCAGTCAGCATACAGTACGTACACTCAGTGGCAATAAAAATGAAGCTAAAGTTCAATTTTGTCTGTCTGCAGCATTGTGATGAAAAGCATTTTCACTACTGGTTCTCCCTTAAAATTAGGAAAAGCCAGAAATAAGTATTCAAATCCGAGGGGCTGACAACTAATTACATTTCCAAGTTATGGATTCTGATATGTCAGTTATAAAACACAATTAGCAAGATCTAACTTGTAAAGAACAATAGTTTTGGTTAGAAAATGCTATTTATTGCAAAAAACTAAATTGCCTGTCTGGGGTCCTTTTTTTTTTTTTTTTTACATTATCAGAGAGTTACTCAGATGAGACTTGAAACTGCAATGCCAAGAATACAACAGTTCTGAGTTCATCTCTGCTTGTGTCAGAGCTCACTGCAGGTGTATATAAAGGTTATTTTCTGCTCTGTAAATGGTGATTTTTTTGTTTGTTTTTGTTTTATTTTTAATCTCCATATTATATGTTTAATATGTGCTACTGTGTGGCCTTGAACATCATGGCTGTGTCTTTACAGTTCTCTGTATCTGTTCTCAATGTCTCAAGTCTGTTTCAAATTCATGAACCAAGAATTCTTAAAGAATATTCAGTTTTTTAAACTCTGCCCAACTAAACTGTGACACATGTTTTTCTTGTTATAACCATTCCTCCTTTAAGTATTTATATAAAAAGTTTATTTGAAGCTAATATGAAGCTTCAGTCATCCAAATTAGTCACTATCTTTCAAAATGACTATCCTAAGATCTACTTTATTTGACTAATTCTGATGACTGAGGCCTTCTATTAGCTTCATATAAGCTTTTAAATACATCTTTAATATAATTTTTTTTTGCATATGGAGGGAAAATGCTGATGGTCAGTATGAAGGAAGAATAAGGAATAAAAACAGTGAGCAAAGCCTGTTTTAATGTTCATAGGAGCACCAGACTATTGTTTTAAGACAGACTTGAAAACATTGTGAAATCTGTAAAACAGATTGAAGTCCAGCTCTGAGTTAACTTTATGGTTCATTTTGTTCGGCTCATTAACAAACTGAAACACCTCACTGGATAATAACTTGTGCTTTCAAACTGTCAGGAATGATCACTTCAGTACAGTAAGTCTGACTCCAGGAGTCTTGACTGGAAATGAATTGCACCTGTGGCTCTGATGCAATCCAAGAGGTCAGTTTCTCATCGAGTGGGAACTCTCCACTGCCTGACACACATCCAACGTAAACAAGGCCCACAGTCACGCCAGTCTCGTGCTGCCATCAAAACAAACAGGCCGGGCACGAGTGTGAACACATGGCATACGTGGCTAAGTCCCCTCCATTGACGGCCTAATTCCCCCCTCTCCGCCTCATAAAGGGGTCTATTGACAGCCCTTCCTGAGCCCTGCTCACACATAAGTGACCCTCATTGTGAAAATATGTGTACCATCGTTTGGGGCAAGCTGCGGTCTATTGCCCTTCCCTTTAAAATAACAACATTTGGCTGAAACGGCATTTTGCCCCTTTCCTGTCATGATACTGTGACTCAGGGCTTTTCCACCTTTTGCAGTGGTTTGTAAACAAGGAAGAAGTGAGCACTGAGGTTTTGCTTTGCTTCACTTTAGTAGCAATACTACAAGATTGACTACACTTACACATTTTTAATTAACACAAAGCACAGCCAAGCCTCTAATGTGAAGAAGTGACTCTTATGCTAAAATCCACAGACTCCTCTCTTCAGCAACAGCAAAATTGTGTTTGATCTACCACCAGCTGGTGGTGAGGAGGGGAAAAAACTGTGAGGGGACCTGAAAATCTGATCCTCTCTTCATGTTTGACATGGCTACCTAATCCCTTTTGTTCCACCCCAAGAGTCTATTTCAGAGACAACTGAACTCACTGTAACAGAAAACCAAAGCAGTGACGCAAAGCAGGACATTAAACGCTTCTTACACTTATTTATTGATGGATCTTTAAAGTAAAAACACTCAGATCATCTTTTAAAGCAATGTGAGTTCAAGGTCATCTATGAGAGGAAGCACAGAGTACGTAGTAGCCTGTTAAAGAAATGTTTGGCAGAGTAAATTACTGCTAGTTAATAGCAGATGTGATGATTTCTCAGGAACTCAGGAAACAGTCCTGTTCCCATAAACTGGTGTTGAAAATGTATTAGGAGGCTGTTTGATGCACTCACATTCAAAACAATTGAGAACTTGTTTTATGAGCAGTTTTTGGATTTTCACTTACAACCCGACAAAGTTACCATTTCTGAACAGGTGTATCATTAAATTGGACTTGATTGCATTTTCTAAAAGTGCTGTGTTTCATGGATGAAACCTTTTTCTGGAGAAAATGAACAACCATGATACATCACTGATTATATTAAACAGTTAGTATGAGTTGCTGTGGAATCATTCTTAGATTACTACTCTTGATATCAGAGGTGGAAGTACTCATATTACTCACATTATTGAGTAGCTTTTTTGTTTACTTTTGAGTATTTTTCATTGTCACTAATTTTACTTTTACTTACACAGAAATTACGAGCAAGAGAAAACCCATCCTGGACCGGACATCAATCAAATGCATTTCATCAAAAACAGGCCAACTATTTGATCAATGAATGAAAATGTGCTATGTCAGGATAGGTCATTGGGATATGAAATGACCTATATCAGGATATGAGATTTTGGTTAAGATACCTCTTTTCCCCTTATTGAGTTCATTGCATGGGAGCACTCGTGTAAGGTAACATTGGGCAGTAAGTAAGTAACATGTATTTGTGTACTTTTTTAGTGAGCTACTTTTCACTTTCACAAAAAAAAAAAAAAAAGTTTTACTTTCACTTGAGTCATTTTTTACACAAGTACTTCTACTTGAGTACAATGTCAGTCAAGTAACAGCACTTCTACTTGAGCAAGATATTTCAATACTCTTTACACATCTGTTTTATATTTATAAACCCATTTGCATCCCACACATAACTATTACATTTAACAGCAAGATTGTTGTAATTACAGCTCTTGAGCTGTATTAGTTAACAGATTATTATTTTCTAGATTAGTCCTATTATCTAAGAGGGGAGGGTGGGGGGGATTAATTCCAGGGATTGATAATCCAGGGTCACCATCATTCAGACAGCAGGGAGGGAGATTCAGTTGGTGCTCAGCCTATCAGAGCAAATTATAAAATGAGAACTTCTTTCGTAATAATTCATCCTGAGTAACGTGTGCGGGAAATTACACAACGTGCTACAACTTTTAAAATAAACTAACCTGCTTTGAGTGCATATGTTGGTAGGATAGCAGAGTGTAATATGATGCAAAAATGCAACTCTGTATAGTCACAAAAACCTGCATTACTAATTGCATAATTAATTTCACTCTTTTGAATCAACTGATTTGACTGTTTTTCACTTTTTATGGAAATATCTTTAGTTTCACTTTGACTTTCAAAAATATTTATTTTTTTGTTTGCATTCATAGACCATTTCATTTTTTAGAAACCACTCTCAAAATAAGACTTGCTAATATTTCAAATAAATGCATCAGAGCATTACAATTTGCAGTAAGACTAATTTAAGGATATAATCATTTCACTGGGTTTGAACCTAAAACGGTAAAATTATCATTCTGTTGTCAGAAAATTATGCAATTTTAGTATTCCCTTTTTTTTCCAGCTCTCAAAATCTCTCTGCCTTTCTGGCCTAGAATACCCTGTACATGTGTGTCTCTTGTGTGTCATAATGAAAGATGGGCTAAGGTCAGAGTCTAGCGAGAGGGCGAGCGCTGCACAGCTTACATAATAGTACTCTCACAACCTGTACATTCTCCCCTGCAGACAGCACAGCAGACCTGCAGAGGAAATTAATATTTTAATCTCTCAGCCAGATTCAAAGAACAGTCCCCAGCTCTCACAGGGCAGCGGATAAATAAGTCATGAGGTGGAGGTTTGTGTGATAACAGGGCTGGACAGACAGTCACAACAACACACGCTGGGAGGAAGTGCACAACTGAGGGTTTGGCAGCGACTTTCAGTTGGGATGTGAGAGACTGATGGCCATTCAAGTTTTAGTGTAAATATCTTAGAAGCTTTAGATTTAGGTAGAGAACAGAGATATTTAAGGTAATAAACTCTGTTGTCTTTGCATTAAAAATAATGGATCCACACTGATATTTAATTCAATGACACTGTAAAAGCAATGCAAGGCTGTTTCTCTTCAAGACAGAAAAATTAGGTCACTCCCACTACACTTAAGTGAGCATGATGCAGGCAAAGATTCATGAATGGATTCAGGCGCCACACTGTGGTCAGTATGAACAATCTCAGCGACAGCACATCATTTTTTTTTTACTGTAGAAGCATTCACTGCAGTTACTGTATGTTGCATTGCATTTTGAAAGAACAAAACTACAGCAGATTTTGTTCCAAAAACATTTCTTCAGACAGAAGCTGAAAAGCAACACTATTAAAGAGAAACCTTTACAGTGGATTACTTTTAAGCAGCATTTCAGTCTACTGACACTATTACATAATTTAAAATCAATTGTACATCTGCAAAAACATTAGAAAAGCTCATTATATTAAGGGACAAATAAGTAATTCATAGAGGTGTCTCCACAGTAAAATACAGATGGGAATCAGGCTCCACTACATACTTTTCTGAAAATGTTTTAATATATGTTAAAATTGTTAAAAACTAAAGTATTCCAATGGTTGGTTTAATCTCTCTCTCTACAATCATGTTGTTCAGGATGAGCGATGATTCGTCTATACAATCAATGCACAGCACTGTTAACAAGCAGTTATCAAAATTAATGTTACAACTCTGTCAGTTGCTCAATAACATTTTTTCACATCCTTTCTTATTTTTTCTTACATTCCAAAAACAACATTACTGCATCATTGTTGAACTAAAACAAAAGGAATGTTACTGTTCCTTTAAGTACAGTACTTGCAGGTTTTATACACCTTGTGTAAAATGTTAACAACCTCTTCCAGTGATGTCCCAACCCTCTCTCACTGCTCAGCCTGTGGTTTTCCTTGAAACCCAAGGGACTGCCTGGAAGGAGTTCTGAGCAAGGAAACTGGAAGGGGGTTTTCACAGAGCAATGCATGACAACAAAATGTCAACAGTTAACAAAATAAAAAACAATAACTTAAAGATGTGGGAATGAAAAAGCCCAGGACTGTACCATTAATCCAGTATTCTACAGACTATTTAACTATATGTAAAGCTTTGTCATCTCTTGATGCAACAAAAACTGTGTTCAGTAACTGCAAAAAACTTAATTTCTGCTTCAGTAAAACCGATCCAAGCATTAAAGCACCCTTTACACCTGGCATGAACATGTATCTGTGACCATTCATGAAAGCTACCAACATGGTCATGCAATCACAAGGACATTAACTAGGTCTAAATTGAAATGTGACACAGGATAATGTAAATAGTGACTTAAGTGGAAATTAAAGACAGGGCTGGATGTGCAACATGCAATACCTGCATGGCGAAACACACACATTTTTGGACTGCTCAGTATTGGCTTTGACTATGAAGTTTCAGTTTTGAATGCATTTACATCTGTATCTGTGCAGAACGCTCTTGCAATATGGATGTGAACACCCTAAAAAACTGCTGAAAGTCAGCACTTTGCTCTCATACATATTGTTCCATTTTAAATCCAGGTAGTTGAAGTCAAAACAATAAAAACATGTCACTACCACTTACAAACTGCAACCAATAATCCTAATTTCTTCATGTGCAGAAGAAACACACATTATTGCTAGTTGAAAAATACCATAACTGACTTGCATGACTGTCTTGCCATATAATTATGTTGATAAAGCCCCATACTCCTGTAAATGCCAAATATAATGAGGGCCAATGGTATCAGTTGTGTTACCTGTTAGTCCAGGTGTGTGTGGTGTCCCGAGCGATAAACGATTCTTAAAACATAATTCTACAAAAGTTTAAAAAAAAAAAAAATCCTTTTATACAATGTTTTTTCTGGTATATATATTTTAAAAAACATGAAAAAAACTGACCAGTTTTACCCTTTTGAGTTTTCCTAAATCAAAATAACTCATAGCATATGGAACTGACTGAGTGTGTGTCTGTAAACTGATTGTGGGGGTGATGTCTCTGCTACTTCAACACTTTGAAAAGTGTTATTTTTTTGTTGCACTTGTGTTGCTCATACTTCAAATGATGAAGTTAAGCCTGCTCTGTAGTGTGAGGAGAAGGAAGAATGGTGTGGGTCCACAGTCTTCTGAGGAAAGGCCTCTGGTACTCCTGCTCCTGGGTATATTCCTGAGTTAAATCCATGCATAGTAGTGGCAACGATGATGAGTGTGTCAGTAACCACATAGTCCCTCCCAGACACATAGTTAGTTCATTGTTCATTGTCTCTGACAGCTTGCTAGTAGTTGAGGAGGCGCTCCCTTTCTGTACCTGCGTAGCGCTGGTTAGTGGCGGACACTTTTGCTTTGTTCACTGAAGGACCTGCAATAGCCGACACACACAGTATTACATTTAGTATGAACAAGCATTCCATTTGTGTTTAAATCTAGTCTTTTCCTTTTAAATGTACAACATTACTGACCTATATAACTGAGCAGTACAGGGAGGAAGATGAGACCGTGTGTGGCCCCCAGCAGCACTATAGCCAGGTACATCCTGAAGTAGAAGACCTGGAAGATCTGGGACTTGGAGAGCGCTAAAATCAGGATACCTCCAAACTTTGTTAATGTGATCCCACTGAAAACCTGGAAAAAGGAAACAGTATTAACAACGAGACATTTAAATTAAAGCTTCCTCTGAAATAATTACTGTATCCTGAAATCAACCGGCATGCAAAGTCATTATTCATACTCAACATCTCAAAAACTGCCTTTATTGGATTTGGTAAGGACTTACAGAGCTTCCCATGTGAGCCAGGGCGTCTTCAGCCCGCTCAACTCTGTTCCTCTTCATGCTGATGGAAAAAGCTCTAACGATATGACTGCAGAACTCCACCGAAATACCACAGCTCTGCAACAGACATGTAGCAGGAAACAACTCAGCACAAGAAACAAGGAAACACTGGAATGAAAGCCAAAACTATTGAAGTTAGTTTTTGCTGGCATGTGGTGAATATTTCATGGGTGAGATTAAGGGCAAGCTGTAGTGAGTTTTATTTCCGGCTGGTTATGACAACATTTCCCTTGCACATACTTGTGACAACTAGGGGCATGGTGACATTGCTAGAACAGAGTCCATTAGGCTAAGTGACAGGAAGGGTCAGACGACCAGACAGATTGCAAACAAAGCTGCAGTTTAAAAAAGAAAAAGAAAAAAAGAAGCACACTCTGTGCTCAAATACCACAAAAAGAGAGAAGCGTGTCTTGATCATTGTATTTGAATATATGTGTATGTTCCATGTTGCTTCTCACCATGACCAGGTTCACAAGTGATACTGCATTGAGGCTGATGTCCCATAGCCACATGACACCGAACATGTTGACCAGGATCATGGCGATGGTGATGCAGACGATAACGGCTGACCACAGCTCAAAACCTAACAGTACTGTCGTTACCACAAATATGGCTGCCAGGGACACGCTCAAGTTCAGAGCTGTGTCATACGCGATGGTCAGGTACTGCTCGTAGAACACGTAGAACACGCTGTAAAGGAAGAAAGAAAAGTAAACCAGGATGTGAACATGAGCAGCCATTAATCACACTGACAGTTATAATCCAGTGGCTATTTCGGAAAGAGCATACCTATACATTCAAGATTCAAGATACATATATTCAACAGTATATAAGACTTATATTTAGTAGATACATGTTCTTTTATTCAAAGTGACTGTTTGTTTATATAGGGTACAGGCAACAGGGAGATTACTTCAGTACTAAAGGTTAAACATTGGGTACATTTATATTGTTGTATTTGCTGTGTGTTTATCTATGACCTACTTCCCCCCTTCAGTGTCCTTGAACATTGAGTTCAAAACAAGCAAACCTTTCACCATAGAAAACGTGCACGGAAACCAGTGGGTGAAAGGCATTAGCACCTCAAAAACAAAAGTGATAATTGTATCATTTATGTAGCAGATAAAGCAAAGTCTACAGGCAATACAGCAGGATTTACCTGTAGGCAAAAACTTTGTGGTCAATGGACTGGCTGATATTGTTAGCCAGGATTCGGGCCATTTTCAAAGCATCTATGTAGTCTGGGGACTCCTTCAGGATGGTGTGATACGTCATGAAGTAAGTGGCTCCGACTGCTGTGTTGTCAGGATGGAGGTCAACTGCTGTGGCGTAGGCTGCGTGGCCACTGGAGAAGCATTTTGAATATAGAAGAGAAAAAAGACAGAGGAAATTACAAACTAAAATTAAACGTATATTGTGATGTGGTACTTTTAAACATATATGAAACAGAAGTTAAAGTGTTGAATGGCAGGTCAAGTATTTTCCATTAAAGAAAAAAAAAAGATTTAAGCAGAGCTCTAAAATTACCCTTTTCCACACTTGATGTTAGGATTGTCTGACAGGAACATGGGTAGAAACCGCATGAATTCGTCTCCAACAGGCCTCTGCTTTCCGCTAGCAGTCATGGGCCGACAGTGAACACAGGATGGGTTTACCACTGGAAAACAATACCCAATAGGATTAGAGAAATAACTCAAGTTTGCTCTGTAAGACGAAACCAACTCCTAAAACAGTGTGCCTTTGAATCATCTTTTCAGTCACAGTCTTGTGAGACCAGTGAAACATGAATCAAATAAACAATGACCTCAGAGCTGCACAATGACTTGTAGAATAAAACACAGTTGCCAACAAATCCACGCAGTACTGTCGTAAAACGTAACAGTAGGATAACAATGTTACATTTTCAGGCAAAATGATAGAATTTGATATTTTGATGATAGTTCCTGAAACTACATACAAAACCAGTGCCAAAGAATTTTAACAGCTTGTTTCCTCTTTTTTTCGTCCTCAAATAAGCTGTCCCTTGCTGTGACTCCAAGGTGACTTTTAATTGTAAACAAGTCATTTAATGAACCAGAAATGTCTTATTAGTGGAATTAAAAAAAAAAAAAGATCGGTGCCAATTAATGACAGAATACTGTGATCCTGTTAAACATGAATTACTTTCGATCACTTATAATCATTACAAAAAACATAATAATTGAATTATAATGACATTAAAATTTAGTTTTATTTTGTATTATTTCTGCTGTGCTTTTCAGATAATGACCTGAAATCTGTTACACTGCCTTTTTCTGAAGACATGGCAAAAATGCTTAACCTAAGTCAAACATCAGGATCACAGGACAAGGCCTCAAAGTATGTTGACATTGGATAAAAAATTTACCCGAGGCGTTGCAGAAGGCCCCAGTGCTGTTGTAGTACCGACAGCAGGAGGACTGTGGCTTCACCCAGTCAAAGTAGTCATCGAGCCAGGAGGACGGAGTAAGGGCAATGGTGGTGCTAGAAGTAAAAGCAAAAGTTAAGGCGATGGTTCAGTGTAATTTCGACCTAGTGTCATATGCCTAGTGTCATATGGCTTTTACTCTGCTGCTACTGCTAAAGCTGTAAACATTGTCGAAATCTTGCGCGATCACTGAAATTCCGTGTGGTTGGGCGATAGTTTGAGGTTACTATCGAATGTGTATTCAGGCTAAAATAGGTACGGGCAACCTTCAATATTGAGCCATTCATCTTCACGTTCGATGTGCTCTGTGCGGGATCTCGTGCAACCACACAGTATTTCAGTGATCGCGCAAGATTGTTTACAGCTTTAGCAGTAGCAGCAGAGTAAAAGCCATCAGGTAAGTGTTTATTTTAATAAACTCCTGGTGTACTTACAAACTTTTCAATGCATCGATTTATGAGTAAAGATTCTATTTGTACTAATGTAGAAGTTTGATAACAATCCAGGCATCATTAGTGGGGTAATTTACTAGATACACTGTTGGTCCCATCAGTGCCTGTACTAAGCCATTCAGCTGATGGCTCTAACTCCACCAGTTTGCGACCAAGGGAAATAAAAAGGGGGCGAGGGGGTATTTAGATAGACATCATGGTGCATCGCTTTAAGTCATCATAGGCTGGATTATAGTGACATTTTCAGGTTGTGGTATGTGGCTTTCACATAAAAAGTATACTGTATGTTCAATAAATCTGGTTTGTCAAACAGGACAATTTCCTAAATTTAATTGATTAATTAATTAATTGATTTTTCATTTCAATATCAAGTTTGTCTCATGCAATAAACCATCTACAATCTAATTTTGGTCTGAAAAATGTATCTGAGACTTACTAGTTACTGATGAGTGAGGCTTCATAAACCTGCTGGACCAGGGAGTTGTTGTTGCAGCCCACCCCTCCACACACAAGATTTTGGCCCTCCAGGCTACTGTAGTTGAGACCGTCTTCTACCACGAAGTACACTGGAGCTCCAGTGTGGAGATACATGCTCATGTTTTTGAAGTAGTCCAACACATAGGAGTCCTTGTTGAAGAGACAGACTGTCAGAAAAGACGTCTACATGTACAGGAGTGCAACCCAGGGTATCATACACATTCTGTATTAAAATTCAATCATGATACACAATCGATTTAGCTTATCTGACAACTGACAGGAGAAGTGACATCCTCCAAAGTAACTAAATCATTGAGAAGTGTTGCCGCATCTGATTATGAAGCTCCAGTCCAAACAATGTCCATTAGCAACCCATAAACACACACAGGTGATGGACACCGCGAAAGACTTACATCAGGCATGGAGAGTTTCTGGTCCAGTCCAATCTCTACTTTATTCACCACAGCAATACTAAAGGAGAGTATTCCGACAAACACAGCCACCTAAACAGAGAGGGATGAAAAAACCTTTAATGAAAAAAAATGTAGTCATCATAGAGTAAACGAACATTACATTCTAATCAATGAAAACACGCGTCTTGCAACATTGAAAAATACAAAACTGCTGTGTCTGTGTCATCTCTAGAAGCAGATGTGCGTGACAGAGTGTGACTGACTTACTACGATCGGTCGCACCCACTCTTTGAGGATGAATGGAGCATAGATTTTCTTGAAAAAACGGAAGAGGAAGCCGTCTGTCTTCGCTTCCTGACCTTCTGGCAGCTTCACACAGCAGCAGATGTCAAAACGATTTCCCTTTTAAATATAACAGACAGCGTAGCATTTCGTAAGTATACATATTTAGAACATACTCTCAGAGACACTCGAAAGCAGATTTTTACGACAGTCACTGTGCTAATTAACTTCAACCAGAGAGTTATCAGTTAAATTAGCTAGTGCAGTGTTTGGTGGGATCTGTGCAGCATAAAATTAGGGTTGTTAAAGCTGTAGTCCCTGACTGTCTATAACCCCTCTGTATCATTATGAATGTCACCACTGTTTTCCCTTTAGTCTCACCTCCTGTCTTCTGGCATCCAGGCCTAGCAAGCTGACAAAGCAACTGATCTGCAACAGGAAATCGATAAAAACAGCCAAGCCAGCAAACAGAGAGAAAGTCCTCACTGCAGGCATGTTGGACAGGGCTCCTGCAGAAGAACAAGTCAACAGTATTATCAGCATGTGACACATCATGGCACTTTTGGCGGAAAGTGTGTCAATCCTGTACACAATATCATTAAGAATACGTATTTCATAATTTATACAACAAATTGAATTTCATAAATGATCAATTTTACCCAGGAAGAAGGCCACTGTCTCAGAGAAGGAGGAGAGGAACATGCTGGGGGCGATGTCACCAAGAATACGACCAATCTGTTGATGAAGTTCCTCTTGAGGCATGCGCTCATCCCTCTGTTCAGAAATGAGAATGGAGAAAAAAAGCATGCAAGTTCATCTTTTATCTAAAAGAAAGATAATGGCACTGAGATTGCGATCACTTTTCAAATAATACACCTGCGCACAAGAAAACAAGCAGCAAAAAATATAATCTAATAATGAAGATGTATATAAGCATTAAACCACATGACATAGGACAGGGTAATGATATACTATTCAAATGGACTGGGAGAGATGAAGTACCTGGTAAGTTTGCACTATAATAAAGATGTTGTCCACTCCAACAGCCAACACCAGGAAGGGAATGACCTCAATGACAATGAGAGTGAGCGGGATACCAGCATAGCTAAAGATCCCCAGTGAGGCGGCCACAGAACTCAGCACAATCAGGATACCTGCTATACCTAGAGAAATCTTAGAGTCCACCTGTGTGGGGGAAAAAAGATAGAGGATCAGTCACGTTCTTCGTACCTGTTCTCTTTTACACATGAGTGGCAAGAAGTTGTCAAGCACGTTGTACAAGCTGTGTTGAATCAAAGCCATTAGTCAAGCTCTTACGTCACAAAAGACAGAAGACAAATTCCACTGACTACTATGTAAAACTATGAAAACAATGACGATGACGAAATAGCATCAGTCTCTTACCATTACTCTTTTGAAGCTGTGGATGTGACCCAGAGCCAGGGAGATGTAGATAAACATAATGGCATAGCTCATTACTATGGTGCTGATGTCACTGTTGCTCTCTCTGTTAATTTCATCTTCAATACTCCTCTCTGAAGTAAAGGCTACGGTCAGATTGGGGTTTTTGAAGTTTTTCATGAAGCTGATGAATCTGAAAGGCGGACACACGAAAACACAAAAACAGATCAAGTACACAAAATGACAATGAACAGTAACTTGTCTTGATGCTAGCTAGAAGACGTTTGATTAATTTTAGAAAAAGACTGATGTCTCACTCTTTCTCCCATGCCAGAGCTTTGCCCATTCTGACAGAGTCGTTCAGGTAGTTGTTGATAGGAAAGGTGATCACTAGAGCGGTGGCGTTGTTGTAGTTGGTCTCTGTAGTGTTAGAAAAAACCCCAGTTATATATTTAAACCATTGACAGAATCAAACACAGTAACAAATATTATGGACCTGGCAGTTAATTAAAATAAATGTCCCCAGAGAAGCATTGCTAACTTGTAATACAATTGGCAGTGATTGCTATAGAAGCCTGTATAATAATTTGAGGGATGATTGGGCAACTTATTACTTTATTTTCATTATCATTTCAAACAGCAAACATGTAAAAAGGTGACTATCTTGTAAATATCCTTCTTATTGCTATTATAGATACTTAAGTAATACCAACAGTTTCAGTGTTCAGTGTTGTTGACAGATAGTAGATAGTACACAATCATAAGTAGAGGAAGTTCAGTGACCAAAAGAGCATAGGTTGTTTTAGTGCAGTAAAAGATCTTCTAGACAGCCTACATAACTTTACAACCTCTGTAAATGAAGAGAGATTGCTACTTTCTGTTTCTATGCACTTCAACAAATGTATGTCTGGCTCACCATCGTAGCCACCAAGCGCAAGCCAAGGGAAGACAGGGCCCCCATAAGTGCCGAGACAGGGATCATGGAGGAGAGTGGTGTCATTGAGGGATGCTGGTGCACTTTAAGGCAAAAAACAAAAACATTGTTAAAAGGCCTACAAAAGTTCCAAGTCTTTATCAGATCAACTGTCATTTGTCATCATCTGTAATTTATTGTAGTACAGTTAAGAAAAGATATAGAAGCACATTATGACAAGTAATGAGGAAGTATGATTGTGCTATTTTGAAAAGATTACTTCACCCACAACAGTACTGAGAAAATACAGATAGCCATGTCTGGAGAAAATAGATTCATATGAGCCGCAGATGTTTCACACTGATTTAGGTTTTGACCTTTTTCCTCGACTGCCAGCAGCTTTTTGCTGGCAACTGACAAAAAGGCTAAATCTTAAAACTGTGAGAATGCCAGCTTGGTGGTAAACACATAAAGAAAAAAACATCTGCGTAAACATAAAAATCACCTGACACAGTAGAGGAAGTGGCTGTGAAAGTCAGCGTAGACAAAGAACTCGTCTCCAATGCTGTGATCCAGCACGGAGTGGCTGTTCTGGAAGTAGTTGAGGACACTCAAGATGGTACAGTTGTCATTGTATGGGGCCAGTGGAGCCAAACAAATGTCCTTCAAGGTAACATTTTTTCCCTCATATGTGGCTACAAGGCCTTCGATGGCAAGCTGCAGGTCCAGCACCTGGTTGGTTATGGTTGGAAAAAATGAGGAAGAAAAAGAAAGGAGAACTGATAAACCATAATTTCAGATGCAGCTGCTCTTCCAATATCATATTTTTAATCTAAGGAGAGTGGTGATGTGTATTTTTGAATCCTCATAACAGAACTGACTCTGATATCAACAGACGAATCAATACAACACAAACACACCTCATGCAGGATATCTTTATCAAGGATGGCTCCAAATGGGACAGTTGATCCTCCGAAGTAGGAATTGTAATCAAAAGTGTTGTTGGTGGAAGTGGTTATAATGAGCTGTGCGGTTCTGAAGAAGGGTCCAAAGTGGTTGTCAAAGTAGTCCTTCTCCTGACGTGCTTGGCTTTCGGGAGACGACCACAAGTCAACGGGGTTGGTGATAATGCGCATATAGACCAGGCCCCCGGAGGAGGCTACCACCAGTATCAGGCTCCCCAATATGACCACAGAGGGATAGCGCACACAGAAGGAACCCCAGGAGGTAAAGAGGATCCGCAGTCTATTCTCAAAGCGTTCGCCGAGCGTTTCACAGCAGGATGCATTGACTAAGAAGAAAAAAAAAGAAGACTGAATTTGGTTGTGTCATGGTGAAATATTGTTTTTACACTTACAGTGCAATTCAATTATTGGTGTCACAAAATTTTTACAAAAAGAGGAAAATAATTTAAATTATGCGTGAATTACCTTGGTCAGGATTATCACTATTGACAGACAGTGGGTTATTGCTGTCCAATATGGGGCCATACTCAGACATAATTGTCCTTTTTCTGTATGCACAAAGAACCAAACAAGCTAATTAGATATTCACATCAAAGGCAAGCATCAGAACCAATCATTGTCACAGATGTATGATACAGATCCCAACAGCATACGCCATGAGTGAAAAGTCCTTTACCTGTAACACCAAGCTGCCAGCACAGCACCAATAAAGATAAGCAGGAAGGCCATGTAAGAGATCCACATAATGACAGTCATGGCATCCATACCAAGGATTGTCCAGGGAGGGGGGATAGGGGGAGGAACAGGTTTGGGACCACAGGCCTTTGTGCAGTCCTGACAGGAGCAGGGACCTGAGCCATCCTCTAGGCCCTCTGTGCAGTCGTATGTCTTGTTATTCATGGGAGTATAACCAGAAACTGGGACATCTAGACACAACAAAAACACAGCATGCTGGATTAATCATCTAAAGAGTAGATGTTACAAAGGCATCAAACTGTTAAAAATGATGAATAATGTATTTATCTTAAAGAAATAAAGCAGGAGAGATGTTTTATTCTACAGCAAGTACGCAAAAGTACAATAAAAATGATTTACCTGAGAATGTCGGGTTGATAGGGAAGGGTGTCTGCCCATTGTTAATATCGAACATGTACTGGATCCAGTTTGTAGCATTGCAGTCCTTTGCATCCTTGCCACACAGCAGTGATAGGGCCTTCACATTGCTAGATGGAGCCTGGACGTCCTTACAGGCATTGTACATGGCTGAAAAAGTCAATTTTGATTATTTTGTGGCAATTTTTTGAGTTACTTTCAATTACCCATTCACACTTACATCTGACCAAAGTCATGACTTTCAGTTACCCACAGAGTTGCACAACTAAGAGCATGACTTCATGTCTAAGTAGGAACTGATCAAGGTTCCTCATGCCAGCTAAATATGTTGTTTCTTATTTGGCATGCAATTTGGGAAACCATGAAAAAGGGTGTTTTTATTAATAATAAAAAAGAAAAATCTGACTAAAACTTTGCAAACTCACCGTTAGCAAATGTTTTTCCAATATAGTACTGCACCTCCAGAACATTTTTTTCATCAATCTTGGTGCCATTCATGAACTGACTCTGGTGGGGGCTGCATGTCAGCTCACAGAAGAGGTTCATCAGATTGAAGAAACAGGCAGGACACCTGTACAAACATGCAGAGAGTGTCAGAGGCAAAATAATAAAAAAAATGTTTAAAAAAAGAAAAAAACTGAATCATAAAACAATTTAAAGTTTAAAGAGTATCTAACAATTGCAAAACAGTTGCAAGGAGGGAAACAAGGTGGTAAAAAAAAATCTATAAAGATAAGAACGAAAACATGTCAACCTTGGTTATATCATCTGTGTGTCAGTCTGTTTCTAGCCTCTTATTTGAAACATGCAACATCAAGGCTTTGCAGAGTTAGAACAACATATAACACTCAAAGTTGTAGTAGGACCAAAAGACTTCTCCCTGTCTACAGAAATTCAGAAGAGGAATGATCATGCCTTTCCAAGCATGTCATGTGCCTCGTTAGTTAATGCTATAAACTCTGCATACCGAGACAGGAACTGAAGGGGCAGCTGGAGACTCCCTTTGAGGGTGCGCAACTGGTTAGCATCACAGCAGAGCTTTCGGTCTCCGTAGTCATATCCGGGACAGAGCTCCTGCATTTAAACACAACAGGCGTCAGTGACGTCACTTTGATAGACTTTGAGTTTTTCTGCAGTGCGAGAATAAAGAACAGCTGGAAAGCAGAAGTATGATGCAGATGGTTGGTATGGGTATCAGCAGTACGGCATAACTGGACAAAAGCATCAATATATGTACCATGAGAAGCTCATAACCCTCAGGTTGTAACGGGATAGGAGGACCGGTGTAGTTGCAGTTGTACTTCTTTCCGGGCACCTTTTCAGACTCGCCGCACTCACCGTACCACACACAGTGCTGGGCCTCAACCTGATAGAGAGACAACAAAAACATAATGATCATTTGTGCAGCCTGTCTGCAGAATACATTTATTCAGCCTTTCAAATTCAGCTCCATAAAGTCTGGTGACTTTTATATAGCCTTTTCCTATCATGTGAGGATGAGAATAAGGGCTTGGCAAAGACAGATAACCCACATACACTATGAGACTTAGTTTTGAAGACTCAAGGGCGTTACCATCCTGATTTGCAGATGTACCGTTTTACCTTTAGGTTTTATATTTGCAAGGTTAAACCGCTGATCATTTTTCGTTTCCTGTGTTTCTAATATCATGTGCGTCTGAAAATAGGAATCTCACTTCTGCAAAAATTTTCCTTTGTGAGCCCGGCATTTGAAGAGCACAGAATAACGACAGAGCAGCCTTTAGTTTGGTCCTATTGTACAATATCAACATGACTAACCTAACATACACTGTGGTTAAATTGCCATGGCAACTGCAAATAACACTGTGACAGTTTTTGTTACAGTTACAATGAATTTTTTGTGCACTTGATTAAACACATTGAACAATGTTTTTTTTAGTGTTCAATAGAGTTTATTACCTTTCATAGCTACTGCAGTTCAACTTTTCCATTCTGTCAGCATCACAATCCTCACATGCTTTTTGCTGGAGGGTGGGGGGGAATTAGGGAAGTTAACTCACTTACTCTACAAACTGTTTTATGAGTAAGCCCAGTGTGACACTCTGGCCTACTTCTGTCTTGTGCTACTGAGTTAAAGGACAGCATTCAAATGTCATCAAACTTGCAAGACCCAAAACCCTACAAAACCCCAAATTTGACCCATTTTGATGCTTGCAGTAAAGCAGTAAAAACACCCAAAATTTTCCTTAAGTGGTGCAGGTTAGCATGTGTGTGTATTTCTGTCATTGGGACCGTAGAGAGACAGCTCAGCACAGACTTTGACCATAAGTCTGTATGAAGTAATAAATCAAATCAAACTCATTAATTCCCAAACGACCAACATAGTGACCCAACTTAGTCCTCCTTATAGTGGAGCGCTACCACAGCCACTGAAGCGTGCAGGACACACTGAAACTTGCTCTGATTAATCTGCAGTCCCACAGTCAATTTCACGAGGGAACAAAAGAGAGAGGGAGATGCAACTTCTGCACAACAACAAGCAGTTTTGTTTGTTTGTTTTTTTTCTGACTGTGTACACTTGACAGAAAAAGAGTGATGGTTTTCATGGTTATAATGAAACCTACTATCCTTCAACTTACATAATTATTGCTGTTTTCTTCGCCTGTTTTAGATGACATGAGATCATAGTATGATTGTGAATGTTTACAAGTAGCATCAAACCTAAAGAAAACCTCCTTTCTGCTCTATAAAACATTAATGACAAATAAATAACCCATTTATTAATGACTGGTGAGATATATATGGATTTTTGGTTCAAAATTTTGTATCCCTCTGATACTTGAGCTAAGCAAAAAACTGACCAGCTTCATACTATGAAAGATCAGGATATTAACAGTATGTAAGGGTAATTGTGTGTGGTAATAAACATGACAGAAACCTGTTGCACTACCCCCCCAACTCCACAAAACAACAGGCAGACACACAAGTTTATGGTTATCCACTCCCCAAGTAATCAATACCGTTTACTCATCCCACATCCCTGTTTTCCAAAGAAGCTGATAACTTATCTCAATGCAGTAAAGATTAATCACATTGAAATGTGAAGTTTTAGCATAGTTTCTCAAATGTGCAGCAGTCTGACTGAATGACCTGATGAGATAGACTACAAACAATGCACAGTCAATGCAAAAGCGCTATGAGGCTACTGATGACATAATTAATCTGATTAAATCAAATCATATGGATAAAAGACCAGCTAGTTTTGAAAATGAAATCTTCATCAAAAGTTGTTTCCAATTGATGATTACAAGTATAAAATATGGGAAAGTTTGATTTTGTACCTGTATTACACATTTATGCCCATTATTTGTTTAATGTGAATCTTTTTGTCAATTAATATAATCAAAGCACACTCCTAGACGCTGATTAGGTACTTGCTGAGTTTTTCTTTTCTCACAATGTATACTTATTTTTCTATTTTCTTGTTTTTGTATTAATTAAACACTGATTTATTCTTGAAGTTTCAGGCAATAGTTTAATAAGGCCTTCACAATATTACCCAAAATAAGTTACTTCCTGAAAGAGATATAGTATATTCAAATTAGGTTTCAACCTATCTTTGCTTTTAAATATAACCCAAGTTATCAAATAGCGTTACTGTTGGCTTAAGACAATCACAACACATTTAGTTTAGCTTTTTAGGAGTTAAAATAGATAGTTGCCCACTTGTCCAAGGCATTGCATAAGGAAACTTCTCCTGACCCCAGTTTGGAGTCTGGGACAGATCCTGCACTAGAAGCACTGTCTGATAAATGTCACAGCTAACGTGTTGTGTTGTGCATTTCAGGTTTATAGCTTACGTTAACGTTTCCAGCTTGTATTAGCTAACTTGTTTGAGGCACCATTAAACCAATTAGTGTATAACGCTATCCTTTACCTGACAATATCAAATAGCTACACTAAACTGGATCCTAGTTTCGCTGTTAGCCGCCCCAGGTTAATATCATCACTAGCATCGACGAACCGGGCTGAGTCATGTTTTAGTCACGAGAACAGGGACATTAAATTACACTTACCCATCGAAAATGTCCTTCTGACAGGAGTATGATAAGGAAGAGTACACATAAACTGCTTCTCTCTTGTAAGTACCCCATCCCTATGATTGAAAAGACCGAGTCGAAGTGACAGTTCAGGTGAAGTTTCGCATATTTTGTTGTTGGTTTCTTTTTCGTTGGATTATTTCGGGGAGGAGACAAACTGTTCCTTCAGTGCTGCCACCAAGCGACGCTGATGGCGAACTACACCTAAATACCATGTTTAAATTTATAGTAAAACCTCAAAGTCCCTCAAAACTATTTCCAATCTTTTTTTGTTTTGTTAGATTAGATAGAACAAACAAACAGACAATCAAACAAACAATAATATTTGACTAAACATCTGGCTATATTTGAATATTTGTGTTTATTTATCTGTTTTCATCTGTAATTTAATGTGCCTGGCTGCTAAAACAATTTAATTAAAAAAAAAATAACAATAAATGAATAAAGTCAACTATCTATCGGTGTTATACATACACAAATATTTTACATTTACATTGCAGTGTTTTCAACCCATAACAAGGCAGAGACAGGCAATCAACATCTGTCCTAAAGAAATCTGAGCATTTTTTAAGGGAATTTAAAAAGCAGTTATTGTATTGGAATAAGATGGACATTCCCAGCCAACGATTACAAACATCAGTGTACCAACACACAGAAACACGCACGCACACACACACACACACACACACACACACACACACACACACACACACACACACACACACACAGACACAGACACAGACACAGACACACACACACACACACACACACACACACACACACACACACAAACACAAACATTAAAATATCCACTCACCATACAGCACTTGTTAGGGTTCACATTTGCCTTAAAGGTAGAAAGGTTTGACTCTCCCTTAATTAAAGGAGGCAGTTCATTACACTCCAGGAATCAGCATACAGGAAGAAAACCATGCCTTGGATCTATTAAGTCTGCCTCACTGACCCTGTTGTTATGACTTCTCCAGGCTTGTAGAAATACTGTTGGTGAAGCAAAGCAAAACATTGTCATGCAAAAACTTATATAGTGAAGCCAATTTAACTGAAAATAATTAATAGACTTTTTATGCCAAAGTTAGAAAAATATCTCTGTGTTTGTGTTATTTTTCTTTGCTATTATGATTAGAAGGGGAAAGGGCTAGAATTGAAAAAGGTGATTTCATGGATATCCATACATCAAAGCTTGTCAAATATGTCAAAAATACTATTTGGTTCCAATTTATCAATCTATTATAACTATAAAGCAGATTATCTTAGTGTTTGAATGCTAAATTGGAAATTCTTAATATTTGAAACCAAAGTTTCAGGTGTTTAAATCTATAGTTATAAATAGTTAACCCAAATGTTATACTGTAAACCTTACAGCCAAATGTATGTTTCAATATAAAAAATGTAAAAACCTTAACTGTATAACAGATCAATATAACCCAAATCCTCAACTCCAAACATCCCTATAATAATAATAATCTACTATAGTTTTAAATCAATTCAGTTAATCAGCATACCAATTTCTAACCTTAAACCAGCATTTAACCATCTGTAATTTAACCACTTTAATAGTTTATTGTAGATTGATTGCTCATTACAATTTAATTTTTTTGAACAATTTCATGGATTTCAGGTAAGTATTTAGATCTAAACCATTTTTCTATCCCAAGCACAGCACACATCACACCATATCCTGTCCTGGTAACACCCTGTTTATTTGATTTAATGACTAAAGATCCTCAGTTAGTAGATAAGACCCCCTCAGAATCAGTTTAACACTATATTCAGCACTATAAGGGTAGATAGAAGAGCATCTCCTATACATCGAAGCCTGCCTTTGATCTATTGAGATAAAAGGTCATTGATTTATTCTATGAACATTACATTTAACGTATACAATGAAACTATTTTGTCCCCTAATACTTAATCAAGCTTGTTTTATCTTAGAAGGCACTCACCAAGAGATATATGTGGATTTCAATCAGTTTTAGTGAAAAAGCAAAGCATTAGAGTGGATGCAGCTCTCATTCAGCTGCTTATCCATTGAAGGCACTTCATCAAATTGTAAGCTGAAGTGCTGCAGGCATCCAGATAAAAGACTGAGTGGATGAGTGAATCATCCTCATTTTAAGAGAACAGGGGCTTTGTGTCCCTCCTGTAATTATTCTTTACTTACCAAAGCTGTGGAAATGTTGGTGAAACAACAACAAAACACAGATAAGATTTATTTCCATAGAAAAAAGATTTATTCATATCCACTTTTGAATAAAAGAATCACAATTCAGGAATAAGTGCATATTCACATATGATGTGGCAAAACCAAGTACTGATAGTATAAATTATAAGTGACTATTTAAAAGGTATATTACAGCATAAATCACTGCTATCTGTACATGTACCTGTGTAAAATCTGCAAAGGTAGGCTTACAGGTTGCTACAATAGGTATATTCCTTTAAAACTAGGAATAATAGTTGCAAAGTTAATGCTCTTACAATACTACAACACTTTAAAGCTCAGAGCAGATTCATAGGTGCCAACCCCCTGTGTCAAACAACAGTCTATACTTTTGTTATAAAAAAATACACAAGCATAGATACACAGATTACACACATCAGAAAGATGTGATATGGAGTCACTGAAATAGTCTCTAAAGCATCATAATGTTTATGGGGAAATACCACTTTTATTTAAAAATTCAGACAAGTTACTCATATAGGCTAAGACAGTTCAACAGGACAGAAAAAGGTCACAAAGCATAAAAATAGTGAAAACGGAACGTGTTTGTAAGTGGTGACTGTAAACCCATATTTTGTTTTAGTTCCTCAGTAAAAACTTGATAAGCTCTTGGTACACTCAGAAGATACCACCTGTGCGAAGTAAATAGTAAAAGAGTAAAAGTAAAAGACCTTTCTGGGTACAAAGCCTGATGTGCTATTCTGATGTGGACTTGAGAGTTTAGCTTTCTTCGTGGGTCCACACAAATTAACTCCAGGCTACAGGAGTCCTGCAACTAACCAAAGCGTGAATATGACCACAATCATATTTGCCATATTTAGCATTACATCGTCCACATCTATAGTTAGTGTGACACACAGGGGGATATAAGAAACTCTACTCTCTTCGTGAAATCTAAGAGAGACAGTAACAAAACTGAACTGTCTTAGAACATAAAGGTAACCTATTTAAACAATGTGAATGGCCAGTATTCATCAATTCAACTGGCTAAACTTTGTAGACATTGCAACATCTTGTTTCCTCACTGACTCATCCCTCAGGAAGAGTGTCATCAAGTCGTCAAGCCAGCATTGTACTATGAAGAACTCCTATTTTATCTTCTTGACTTCACCACAGGACAAATGCTCTGAGGCTTCACATCGTTGTCAGGTGAGTGCATCACTGTGTGTACATCATAGCTGTCCAACTCTTTTCAATCCAACTGTTCAATAACTTTTACCGATTGCGTCTTGATTGTGAGATTCTATAACACATGTACCTTAAGTTGTGTTTTGGGATGAGCTGCCAGTTTCTGTTCTTTGCAGTAGAGCTTTTGCCACCTTAAAAAACATGGAGGCATTTGTGTCCTTTTTATAGCATTCCCCCACTGACACAATTTGATGGCAGCATTTTGCGCACAACATTCAGAGATCTTTTCAGGAGAAGATTTTCACTTTCTGACAGGGGTTACTACGTTTGGATGACGTGCATTTTGTCTCAGGTCAACTGAGTCATTTTGTAAAAGTCAGCTTTTGTCCAACTTTCATGAAATCATCTGTAGTTTGGTTGTAAAGGAAGAAGTCTTTGGAATGACAAATATAACTGCATGTGAGCAACACGGAAAGCTTCACATAGTGTCACCTGGCTCCTTATGACAGGAAACAACAGACATCATTGTCTTTCTTCTAACGGAAGAGGAAACAGTCTCTTATTTATTGTCTGTTTGTCTATTCAAATCAAAAACATCAAATCCTCAGTCTGGACCCAGATACTCTGTGTTCTCCGCTGCTGGGATGTGTCCATTTGTGTGGGTCTTGAAAGTGGGGGTGAAATCCTGTTGGTAATCGGGGTTGTCTATGCTATTCTGGGGCTGGTATTTCTGAATACTGTGGACTGTGCCGTTGGAAGTGAGAGGGAGAATAGCGGGGTATGGGACCTCATTGAGGTACTCGGGTCCGTTGGTCCCATTCTTAAAGCAGTTTAGGTACTCAGTCTCTGTGTCATCTGAAGAGATTGTGGGAAGAAGGGTACGAGGAGGACCAGGGTGCTGGTAAATGGGATTCATCATGTCTGAGACTCCATTCTGGTTCATGTAGTCTGTAAGAAAGACAGCTACATTAGCAAAGATACAGGAAAGTTTGGAATTTAGTGTATACACGGCTAAAACAGAAACTACTAGATCATTTATAATGGTGGATTTACATATCTTATCCTTTATATACAAATAATATCATTGCAATGCTGGTCATTTTCAAATCCCCAAGTACCTTCGGCAGTTAAAGGGATACTCTACCAATTTTTCAAATAAAGGAATAGTAAAATGCCTTTGGAGATTTCTGAAGTCTAATAAGATACTGAAGATGTCATCAGAGATATCTTGGCTTCTGCCATAGTGATTTTGATATAATCTAAATCTGCCTTTTCCCAGTTTTTGTAAGTGCACTGCCGAGTCAGTGGAGTGGTCCTTTAATGGCAGCAAGTGATGAGAATCAACAGACAGACTTGAAATGTGCCTTAGACAACCAGCCCAGATTGAATTTAGTTTAATTTGCTTTAATTTCAAATCAAAGTTTGATTATTGTCACATGACAATGTAGATGTGAGGAGAGACTTCTGAAAAATCGTTCCTTGTGGTGCATTCAAGGAAGTGGTTTGCTGTCAGAAAGCATTGTATTTATGAACTATGATTTCCAAAAAATCCAAATCATTAGTAAACTTTGATTTAGTTTATTTTGCAGTTGCCTGATGTTAAACTTTCCACTAAGGAAAAAAGAGAGAAAAGAAATACATCTATTTGGTTTTTAAATATCTTAGATTTATACACATATTGTACTGTAAAAAGTGTATTGGCAATATGCTCTTTTGTCCACTAGATGTCCCCCATTCACTCGGATGACAGAAAAACAGCCACTGAGGGGTTTTGAAGTTGATGGAAACTTGCCTGGAGCTGGCTGGAAGGCGTCTTCTAAAGTTTTGTCTGTGGGGTCAGGAATATACCGAAGAACCATGCTTCCATCTCTGCTTGGGAATCCATTCTGTAAGAAAAAATAAGATTTTTAGGGCTGTTGCACTCTCAGTCATTTTCTTTAAGTGTTTCTTAAAGGATTATGTTTTTTTTCTTACCAATAAGCCATTTCTGCCATGACATGCTCCAATGCTACTGTTGAGGCTCTGCCATAAAGATAAAGTAAACTTTCGTTAATATCTCCACAGCAAAGGCTATGCAGGAATAGTGTTTTATAGAATTGTAACACATTTGAATAAGTGTATATTCACCATAATGCAGACACTGTAAGTAAGGAAAGGTTTAATATGCAGCCAAACAGACTATTTCAATGAAATGCATGACAGCAACTTGGTCTACTGTGCTTCATTTTGGACTTAGGCAAATTATTGATTCTCACTTGCTATTATTTATAGTTTTTTCTGTTTGTTTTCCTTTAGTCATTGTGATTTATTTTAAAGCAGTGGACAAAAAGTTCCTTTTGAATAGTGATAGTAATGTGTTTTTATGGTATCCGAAAAGCCATAGCTGTCACCTCAGTACAAGCTGATAAGGATTGAAATAAATGTCCACCAAGCAGATTCATATTCATTCAAGCAATCTGGCTTTGTTGTGTCTGTCAGACTCTCACAGTCAAGCGACTGTAAATGGTGTTAAACCATGGAAACCGAGCGAATAAAGAGAACAGAGTGACAGCTGTGGCAGTGCAATTACTTTCAACAAGAAAAGGAAATTGAACACACTGAATGAGTGGCCATCTGTAAAATTCTTGACCCATACTGGGCCATGCCCCAACGATGATATTACAAAAACAGCCTCACTCTGAGTTTTTATTGGACAAAGATTTGAAAGTTTGCATGGTTGTCTGCAAAGGTAATTAAACTTGAAAGCTCATATGAGCTAAGCAGGCTGTGAGTGGCCAGCACCGAACCCAGGTAGAAAAGTCAGACCTACGCATGGCTTTCACTGAACCAGAGGTAGAAAGGGATCTCATCAATCAAAAGGCACCTGGGAGGAAATGTGGGAGAAGGGATGACGACGGGGCAGAGTGGGCAGGGATCAGAAACAGGAGAAATATTCCCTTTGGTGACCATTAAAAAATTAGGGTAAATGGGGTAAGCGGGGTTCAGGCCAGGTATGACTGGACAGTCCAATTCAAGTCACTGTTCTGCTTCTTCTGCTTGAAATGAAAGCTAATTATTTTCAACAAGCTGAAATATGACTATGTTTATTCCATTCTGACTCGCAGGGTAATGATTTATGCAGAAATCCCATTTCCCAAATCACGATTAAAATAGCCCAATTACATTTTCAAACAGTTCACTGCATGTTGGTAAACTGTGCACTGCTGGTGTGTGTCAATTTCCTAAATCAATTAATGTTGCTTGTTCTGGGAAATCAGCTGGTATTCCTCTTTCACTTGTTTGGATAGAGACATTGTACAGAGATGCATGGTGGGTCTGGTGTGCATCTGTAGTAGTACCTTTGCCTCATTACTGTACTGATTCACTCTATACTGGCTGTTAAGTAAAGTAGCAAAGGGTCATGGCATTAAACATTGTGGCAATATTTGGTTTAAGGTTTTAGATTTCTTTAAAATCATTGCATGATTAGAAATAAATGTGTCGGGCCAGGTCAACAGCTGGTACATTTTAAGTGTAGCTAACTGTAGCTCAGTGTTTCCCAAACTTTGGGGAGCGATCAGCCCTGTAGTAATACCTATGTTTTTATAGAAATTTGGTATTTTACCCTCCACGGTAAAATCTCACACCCTGGTTTTCTTAAGATTTATCTTAGTTGTTTCATGCTCTCTCCAGGACTCTGTCCTATGTGTGATTTAGGGGCCAATTGTGTGGAAATTAGTGGCGTCTAGTGGAACAGACTTGATCACCTGAAAAAAAAGGTAAGAAGCAGAATCCTCTTACACAGAGGCCATCATGTTGCACCACCACATTTCTCAGTAGCCTAGAATGAGGCCAGATATGACTGGACACTTTGCTAATCCAGTTGGTTGTGCTTGGTTGCAATATACTTCAGACCACTGGTGTCACAGTTAGGCTTTTTGAAGTTAAAAATGTCTTTTAATTAATACAATTTTTCTTTTTAAATATTTAAATGCCAGATCCCAATAAATAAGTAAATCACCAATCTTCAAGTTTTCCAAATATACAGAGATACATTTTTTTATTTAAATTTTGAGTTGCCAAAATTTTGACCATAGTAGCACAAATGTAACCTTAAAGCTGCTGGACAGACAGTCTGATTGCATGTGTATTTTTTGCATAAACAAGCTTACCGTGGAGTGCAGCAGCGGGGTGTGAGAAGTGCTTGGGCTGCTGAAGAAACCATGTTGTGGTACCAGGTATTCATCTGCATCGACTGCATCCTCCATGTCCTCCCCGCTGATCAGGCTGCGGTAGAATTTAGTGTCTGTAGGACTCGGCAAGTGCATGCGGTCATCACCCTGAAATAGAAACAGAATTAGCCTGGTCAGCTTTGCGAATCCAGTTGGTCACAAGATTAAATAAACTGCAGATTTAAGCATGTCAGAATTTGTGGTACCTGAATGACAAGATAACGAGAAGGATCCCGAGCCATTTTTGTAAACTCAGCTATTAGTTCCCTGAAACGAGGTCGGCTATCTGCATCGATCATCCAACCTGTACGGACACATCAGCAGATATCATTATAAGATAGAAAGACTTTACAAAAATATTCTCAAAAGAAATTACAGAGGGACATAACCATTATCTCTGGGGAAATTATTAGAAATTGGCTGTAGCAACCAAAACAGTAAATTCAATGTTTTACCATGAAACACACTTTAGAAAAGCACAAATATGGATTGTGATGATTATACTTCTGTTATAAAACCAGCATTCCACCAAGCTTACATTTCACCATGATCATATACACATCGATGGTACAGATTGGTGGTTGAGGCAGACGCTCCCCTTTCTCCAGGACACCAGCTATTTCACTGGCTGGAATCGCATCATATGGTTTGGTCCCGAATGTCATCAGCTCCCAAACTGTAACACCTACAAAAAGCAGGACAGTTGGTAAAAGTCAGTCCAGTGAGCTGTTGCTGACTTTGTTTTCCTCCCCATAAAAGGGAGGAAATGAGAGTGACAGGATGTAAGCTTAGCAAATATCACACAGTATCAAAATAGCTATGTTGACAAATTGGAGTGGGAGTCAGCAGGATGCATCTCTGTGTTGGAGGAACAGAGAAAGGGAAAAGGAGGAAAGGAAGCCTGTCACTTCTGCCAGGGTCTGCTGATAGTTTTGCCATATTGAACGGAAGGCATGATCAAACCCCCGGGAAAAGAAGATTTGGATGGTTGGTTGTGTGTGTGTGTGTGTGTGTGTGTGTGTGTGTGTGTGTGTGTGTGTGTGTGTGTGTCTGTCTGTGTGTGTGTGTTTGTGTGTGTGTGTTTGTGTGTGTGTAGGCATCTGCACCTATGTGTGCTTCCAAGCTGGAAGCACTATTTATGTGGGTTGAAGCAACAAGCACTTCTGATGTTATATTGTCCATCTGAGACTGCTGGTGTGTAGGTGTATGTGTTACTGTACCTGTGTCCTAGAAATTGCAGATGCTAGCAAGATGTTCTTATTTTATGTTCTTGCATTTTGATAACTACATCCCTATTACATCCAAAAACAACATCCGATCTGAAACTGACCGTCCTCTCTCTGCCTCACTAGCTGTTAAAACACTTTATTTAGCAATGAATATATATTCCTTCGGTGAGACTGTCACCAATATATCTAAAAAGGTACAGCATGCAGGACTCATGAGTTACCGGATAAATCATACAACATGCATTCATAATAAGAAGACTTACCATAACTCCATACATCACTCTGGTGTGTGTACGTCCTGTTCAGGATAGATTCAAGAGCCATCCATTTTATTGGTACCTGTGAAATTGAAGTTTAATAACTTAAATACTGTAATAATTTTGCATTTGGTGGTAAAAATGCAAATTCTTTTTCCTCTGAGCACCACAGATAGATATATTTAATTATTCAAATTATTCAATGATATATTTATTTATTGAGTGACAGCTACAATAATTAATTATAACTTAATAACATCTTGTCACATTTGGCTTCTTTACTCAACGTAGCAATGGATTCATTACATATTACATATGTAATGTAGATGTACTGTCAGCTAGTGGATCAGAACTGAATTAAAAATGATAATTTTTATATATTTTACATATTTCACATTTATAAATATAAACTAAGGTACGTGTAGACTTTATTATATTTACAGTGTGTGAGAAGCAATGTGAGGCCATCCGGCAAGGCTTCTTGTGATGTTTTCAGCACAACTCAACTGTCCTTTAATATTTAATTTCCAGCATAGTTTAATGTTGCAACTATAGTGAATAAAGGAAATCTGAGCAGATACTTTGTCCAGATGTATTGGCACAACATCAGTGCAGTGTCAACATCTGTCTCTCAAGTGTGGGCAAGTTATAAAATACAATGTAAATCTCTGGACTACAAATTAACAGTATATCTTGATTATCAGTTACTATCATTAGTTTGGAACAAATGACTTATGTTATGTTTTTTTATATTAATGGGTACTACAGAGAGGTGTGTGTGGGTCTCCCTGTAGTTTCTCACAAGCACATTTTTCTGCGGGTAAAAATAGTGCTTACAATTACACAAAGAAATGCTGATAAGTGAAGGAACTTATCTGATTTGTCATTTCTCTTAGAACTAAGTTCACTGACATGAACTATTTATACCCTATCACTTACATAAGATGTAATCTAGAACAAAACTACAAATGCAAAAATACAATGTATCAGAAAGTCATCCATCAAAAAACCCACCCATTTTTTCAATCATAACAGGCTGGAAATACACAAATAAAAATATGTATATGTGTCTTTTTGTTTTGTTTTTAAAATTAAGGCAGCTTTGTGTCTAGATGCAACATTAATTAATGAAAATTACGCAAAAACATGAGTTTTAGCGTGACCATCAAACCCATAGCAGAATGTAATGATCAAGAAGGCCAAAAACATCAAAACTGGAGAGAGGAATGTTCTAAACTTTAAACACTTTAGACAATAGTCTATTTTAATCTCCAACCAACCTTTCCTCCATCTGCATGGTATTCCTTCTCATCTGCATTGAGAAGCTTGGCCAGACCAAAATCTGTGATCTTGACATGTTGAGGAGTCTTCACCAGGACGTTCCTGGCAGCCAAGTCACGGTGTACCAGGTGGCGCTCCTCCAGGTAGCTCATACCCTTTTGTCAAACAAAAGATGAAATACTGGTTGTTACATAAGAGTGGTGCTATATAGCAGTAGCTGTCTAGTATACTGTAGCTGGATTCAAATGTGTCAAAACATATAAACTATGCTTGATCAGACAAGATAAAAGATCAAAAAATGCTGAATAGCATCATGAAAGACTTGTCATCATCAAATGATTATTCACGTCATTCAGCAATGTTTCATAGTAGTTAAAGCCTGTGTGCACTTTTCTTTCTAGTGGTGACAGAAAACCCACACAGGTATATTATTATTACAGGTAATGATGATAAAAAAGAAAGAAACCACTAGATACCTTTAATTATTTTAAATAATTACTATCAATTTACTATTAATAACTTAATTCTGCATACTGCAAGTATGTAAAACAACCACTACATAAATGTTGAATCTATTGAACAGACGTTACCATGTAACTGAATGCCTTCTTGAGCTTTCTCTCTTACCTTTGCTATCTGCACACACCAATTGAGAAGGCACTGGGAGCCGATATTGTCCTTGTTTTCTTTGACATAGTCCAGCAGACAGCCGTAGGGCATCAGCTGGGTGACGAGCTGCACTGTGGAGGTCAGGCAGATACCCAGGAGACGACACACATGGGGATGTTCAACACTGGCCATCACATAAGCCTCCTGGAGAGAGCATGTAGTGATAAAAAATGTTTTTCTTCTTGTCATTTAATGGGCAGTCAGGTCACACAAACATCAAAACCCAACACTATTACCGAGTGTATGGGAGGTGCAACGATACATAGCCTTTATGCTATCTTCCAATTAACAAATATTGATAAAAGGAAACGTGTATAATGGCATGGCAGATACTATAGCTTGAGAAACATAACATTTGCAATAAGTTTCTTAGCAGTAGACATACCCAGATTATGTGGGTTGGAAACTCACCGTCAGCACAACAGAAAAGCGACTTAAAAGAAGGAGATAATCCCCACTGACCTAAAACAACAGGCATCCAACAAGGAGAACCATGCAAACACTTCAAACTAAGCTTTATTTAGCACATTTCCTATCATGAGTACCGTACATTAATTGTATCCAAAATATTTTCTACATGCCTATTACATTGTTTAGTGAATTACCACTTAAATGCTAGGGGCTCTGTAATTCTGACAGTCTGATGAGAATGGGTTTTCAAAGCACGTTTGATTTAGTTTTTTCTTCAAAAGACAGCCTCTTCCCTTAAGCCATGAAGTTCAGTGTTCACCACAACTTCCACATGCAAAGTGACTGAGCAACACAACCACAAAATCACAGGATCTAAGATGCACATTCAGCTGTTTGCATAATGCAGTTTTAACAAGCTGCTCTCTCAATGTGGTTACAGGCTGCATTCCTTTCCAGAACACCTCAGCCTTGGATTACACACCAACGCCCACACACGGTCCTCCAATGAATTAATCCTATTTCCTACAGCCCATGAGAAGGCCACCATGTTGAAACATGACACATTCTCCATTACAAAGAAAATAAGAAGTCATTAGTTTGAAATAAAGGTACATATGATATAAATTGCAGGACACATTACAGCTAAATTGACATCTGGCGGGCAATAATTGTCATTCACTTGGTGCAATACGAATAGATTCTTTTGAGCCTTTTAAAGGACCAGTGTGTTGGGTTTAGTGGCATCTAGTGGTGAGGGTGCAGATTGTAACCCCCCTTAAGCATATAGCAGAACCTATAATAGTCATGAAACCCTTGAACAATGTGGACAAGAACTATCTAGATTTGTTTGTCCATTGTGGGCTATTGCAATTACAGTATAACAACAAGGGATGGTTATATTCCATTACTCAATCAATCAATCAATCAATCAATCTTTATTTGTATAGCGCCAAATCACAACAGAGTTATCTCAAGGCACTTTACACATAGAGCAGGTTCTAAACTGAACTCTTCAGGTTTTAACTTTAAAGAGACCCAACATTCCCACTTGAGCAACTACCAATCAATACCCCTAAATATTACACATTTATCTTTTAGATCAAATCAAAACAAATATATAAAATGTGTGTGTTCAGTTTCTATGTTTCATATTTTGCTCTTCAGCCACAGTCCTTTCACATCAGTAGCACATACTTTACTGAAGTACTACTGGGCAAGTAACATTTCAAATGAATAGCTGTTTTGCTTGTGACATAGTATTACTGTAAGTCTGAAGTCCAAAAATGTACCACATAAATCAGTGAACTTACGTCTAAGATCTCTTTGTTTGCTTTTGGTGATGTGGCCTCTCTCAAAACCTTGATGGCCACTGGGATCTTCACATCCTCTCCCTCTGGAACCCACTGGCCCTATAAGGACACAAAAATGTGGTTTCATAGGCTTTAATTACACCTGAATCATCAAGTGAGGTAAAATACAGCCAACATTAGAGCTTTAACACACACACACACACACACACACACACACACACACACACACCTGACAGTATTATTACAAATATGGACATGCATATACTGGATGAGTGCAGCCGTCCTGAATGTATTCCATTGTATTCTGTTTTATATTTGTAATGACATTTCCACAGTCCCTAAACTCAGAGGGGGGATGTAATTAATTACCTTTAGTCAAGTACTGGAGTACTACTTTATGCTTTTACTCTATTACATTTCAGAGGGAGAAATTGTACTTTTTACTTAATTTTAGATGCACAATATATGATGAGCTTATATTATAAATAATAGTTCAAATTGGTTGATATTTTTCCTTTGGTAAAATATACCAGAGACTAAACCTTCCCTTAAAGGTAGAATATGTAGAATGAGCAGAACAACGCCATCTAATGTCTCGAGATCGTAGTCACAACAACCAAAAAGTAATTCCAGCAGTCGGGTTGCCAGGTCCGGTGCCGGATTTTATTTTAGCTCTAACTCTGTAAATATACCACTTTATCCACATGTCTAACCTTTTTAGGCGGGAAAGTAGCCCTTTAGATCCACAATGTGACGCTAATTTGTCCAAATAACATCTGCTTAAAGTTTTGTTCCTGCGAATTCGGAGCCACTCAAGTTAGCCGTAGCGAGTAATATACTTCCGGTCATTTTCACAAAATAAAACACCCGTTGCCTTTTATTATTAAGAAAACCATAACGATAGAGTTGGTGCTTTTATTTTGAAAACAGGAAGCGAACATACCCTCGCTGACTTGAAACCACCGAGGTACATTACATTGTAACACGCCAGTAGGAGAAGCAGCAATGTCTCTGCACGTACTGCCTAATCCTAAACACCGATTGGCTTGTGTGTGGTGTCGTCAGAAGCAGAAGAGGCTCACGGTCGTAAACATCTAGTCACGTGTACTCTGAGATGGACGCGCAGGTCAGGAAATGACGTAAACGGACCGTGTATGGTTTGTTATTTGTGTTATTACGTTACGTGTTGGACTAAATACATGGACATATTGAGGAAAATATTCCGGTTTTATGGAAACGGATTTCATATTTCACAAGAATGGATACTTGGCGAGCTGTACATAAAGTCCTGTGTCATAAGATGATCGTTGTGGATAAAGGGAAGACTTTGAAGGTATGTAGGCATTATAGCTTTTCTCACTTAGCTGAGGGGCTAGCCAAGCTAATCGCTAATACTGTTATGGCTGTGAGCAACCATATAAGTCGTGAGTGGTCTTGAATGAATCAGAACAATCTAAGATTTTCAACAATGTACGGCATGAGTATATATGTTTAAGGGTTGATGTTTAAAACATTCAGAAGAACGTGTGGCTACCTCCTAACATCCGTCCCGTCCCGTGAACGGAACAGCGTGCGTTAAGAGGTTAATGATCAAATATCAAAATCCGAATAGCATCAGAAAGTCAACCCACTCTCCACATTTCCATTGCTACCGTTTTGATACTTCATGGTACACAAACAAATAGCATCTCATATGAAAGCTAAGACCCTGGCGAGTTCAATAGTACCACTATTATTGCGCTAAAAACTCAGTGAACCAGCAGCATACAAAGGTAAACAACCACTTATTTACAGCGACTAACAGATATTCTGTCTTACCTTCGAAGTTTTGTGATGAAAAGTTGTACTTGAGAGCAAAAAACGCTGGTTTTAGTAAGTCCAACACGGCCGTGTTTGTTTACAACTCCATTTCACCCAGTGCCAGCCTACAGTAGCTGCGCCGGAACAACAGACAACCCTGGCAACCCGCAATTCCGGCCGCTAAATGGCTGGTACAATGTACACAGAACGTGTCAGAACGTCATTGTCGAACCCGTCTAAAAATATTAATTCAGACTAAATATTTTTTTTATGGAAAAGCAATACTTTCATTCTGTACCCCTCAAAACGCCCCGTGGCTGTATTATTTAAAAAAAATATATAGCTTTTAATAAATATTCTACATATTCAACCTTTAACAGAACTACATTAAAACTAACCTTAACCAGATCCAAAGTTTTAAGCTTTAACCGTAAAACCGAACCAAACTATTTGAAGAAATGAAAATAGTCTAAAATATAACGTCCACGCTGTCAAGGACTAAATTCTAAATTATCCTCACAAGGATAGATATACAAGAATACAAACATATTTGTGAAGACATTGTGTTGTTGTGTAATTTAAACTTAATCCTACCCTTAACCTAAAACAAACTTGGAAATAAATGTTCAACCTTCTGGAGAGCAATGTTTTTCCCCAGACACAGAGGTGAGTCCTCATAATGTAGTGCATACACAGATGTCCCCACAATGTGATTAATTCAAGTACGCACAGTGAGAGTGAGAGTGGAGTCACTCATGCATGAGCTTACAAGTTAGAAATGTGTCTTTTAATTGAAAAATTGACAACAGATGTAGATGAGCGAAAACACTGATGGGTGTTGGTTATAAAAACTTGGCACATGCAGTACTGCAGCTTTAGTAAAGCTCAGCACTAGAGAGGAAGTTTGACAACAAGGCATTTAAGACAAAAACCTGAGGCATGTTTTTTTTTTTCTTTTACCTTGTAAACCGTCCCAAAAGCCCCTGATCCTAGGACTTTGATTTTCTTAAATTCAGGTTCTTTCAGGATCCGCAGCAGAGCCTGGTTTGGTGCCTCGCCGCTGGGAGTCAGTGGTTCAACCAACTGAGAAAAAAAAGGCTTGAATGTTTCAATTCTGTCTCACAAACAGCATTAGTGATTCGTTTACAATGAAAATGATCAAATATAGTAGGAGATAAGAAAGCTAAAAATTGTTCTCTCTGTATACAGCAGACTGGTAGCTCTATAAATTAGTCTTTACACCTTGATGTCTTAGTTTCCTCATCTTACCTCTCTCTCTTGGAGAAGTCTGCGCATTGTCCTCTTCCTCTTGATGTGGCGTCGGCGTAGCAACACAAAGACAGACAGGCCTGCAACAAGGACAGCCAGCAGACCACCGACAACACCGGCCGCAATCATAGAGAGACCGGAAGGGCTGAAAGACAGGTGATTTAAGAATACAGTTAGAAAACAGAGCCAAGAGTTAATTCAATCAAAGAGGAGTGATGAAATTAAAATGAGTCTATCTTCGGCAGAGGCAGCATTAACAACCAGTGTTATTTACTTACCTTTTTCTCTGGCAGCCTTCAAGACCACGCCCAATGCACCTGTAAACAAATCAGTACAAAGAATCTAATGTAACTATACCATCACTGCAAAGTCCTTTGATTTCCTATAAAGCTGAACGATCAGAAAAAGGGCTTTGCAATCTGAGTCCATCAAAACATACCCCAACATATCTGACTTAATGGACAGTACAACCATGTGCACACAAAATAGACTACAAGCAAAAGCATCCAAATTCTTTTCTACAAGTCTAAATGCCTCAAATGTATGCATCAATCACTGAGGTTGACTGGAGTCTTTTTTATTTTCATTTAGTCCAATGTAGTCAGGAAATACCAAACTGGTGTCATAAAAATAGAACAAGACAGATACTTTCTTTTAGTGGTTGAAAAGACAGGATATGATAGTCTAGTATCCCACATTCCCACATTTATCAGTATACAACAATGGCTGAATGTTGGTAGTCCATCATAGAGAATATTAACTACACTTTAATATCTGTCAATTATTATTAGAGTTATTATTGTTTTGTTCTATACTGCAAGGATGACTTACATCTACAGAATACTGAAATGAATAGAAACCAATGGCAAACTGGAAATTACAAAATAAGCATTCAGAAATTTTCTAAAACATTGTATGCTGTGGACAGGTCAGTACTATAAAGCACATTTGAGCTGTGAATAGTGAATAGGCAAAAATCCAAAAGCCCAAGTATGGTCCGCAACATCTCTGCTAAATTGTCCGATTTCATCATTAATATAAGAAAGAATTGCCTCATGTTGAAAGCCAGCTTCACTCTTCAATCTGTGCCAACAATAGAAGAGCCTTCTGGCTTGGAATGTATTTCTGCTTGAGCATTCCACCATACAAATGTTTGCAACATGGTGGAAATGTGCTGCCAGTTCTCAGGTCAGTTGAACAATGCTTTTACCCTTGAGAGCAGTTTTTGTGACATAGCTGGCACACTTTCATCTCATCTGCGTATTTCCACACAAGTGTGTCGTCCTCCCCTGGCACCCCTTGAGGACAGCGAGACACACAGAACAGTCCATCTCTGAAGTTGGCACACTTGGTACAGTTTCCAGAACCCTTAAAGTAAAAAAAAAAAAAAGAGAGAGACTCATGATGTTTACAGCTCAGTTGAGAGTAGTAGTAAATACTGTGTAAACTGCACTCATAGTAATAATTTCTCAGAGTAAGCTGTATCCATCTTCTTTATATAGAAGGAAAAGTCTGGCAATGAAAACCAGGAGGTCAGGTGCTTTTAGTTTAGGCTGAGACAAATCAGTAATCTGAGGCACTCTTTGCAATCAAGTGCTGTAATTTAATACTTTGTGTATATTTGCCTGTTTCTCAACCTGTCTACCTCTATTTCCAATGCCCTATTATTTCCCTGAGTTATATTCAACTGCACTAAAAAGTTGCCTGAACTTGTTGGTCTCAGTCAAAGGTGGGATTATGAGCACATAAAAGAAGACCGTTAGCCAACTAGATGACACAGCCACACCCTTTGCTCAAAACAAAACATGTCTTGAGGCTGCACCGCAATGTGGTCTACGGAGGCTGCTGTTGATGGAGAAATTGGTAGCACTAACACTTCTGCAACAAATTTCATGCAGTGTAATTGTTCATTTGTGGTACCCTTTGAGTTTGAGTGACCGGCACAAAAACATGAAATTTACTGTTGACATTTTAGATTAAATAAAGTTCACAAAGCCGTTTTACAAGACTTCAAGGGGATGATTATAATAATAACAGTTTAGTTGTCAGTGGCACACGTACAGGAGCACTGCAGGTTGCAGTCCCATTCATTCGCTGACACTCCGGGTGACACTCCATGCAAGTTTTATTCACGACTGCCTCCCGTGGCTCTCTGTAAAAAACAATAACAAAGCTGACAGACTCTCACTGCTGGCACACCTCATTTCAAACAGTTACACGTGAAATGAAATTCTTGATCCTTTTTTTGAGGGCAGAAGTTAAATTGTAAGCACGTCGCTATTCAATGTTTGACAGAGATCTGCAAAGATAAACAGATGTGAGTGAATGTGCCATTTCAGCTACAGTGTTTGTCTTATATCTACTGAAGGTTTAACTTCAAAATACCGTGGATCATATTTGGTCTTAGCATTGCTTCTATGATCTAATATCATAGACGCTCATTGTATGAAAACAGACTGTAAAGGAGTAAACAGATCTGATATTGAGGCTGTTTGCTTTCCCAAAATAAGGATCACTGCATTTCAGGGCTTAAAAAAGGCAATGAACCCCAGATTCCTCCCTTACCCTTCCAGGATGTTGCAGGAGTCAACACAGCTCCCATCACGGCTGTAGTCACGACAGGCAAAACACATATCCGGACCCGGGCCCCAGCAGCCTTCTATGGTACACTTCCTGTCACAAGTGTTGTTCCTCAGGGCTGAAAACAAACATACAATCTCAAGGAAAGATCTTTCCCGTATAATTATCCAATTTTTAAATTAGAAATCATTAATTAAATCTGGCTTGTGCATTGCGTAATCAGAAATTGCCAAACAACACAAGGGATACAGTCAGATCCTTGTGTTTGGCAATTTCTGATTTCTGATCTACAGTATATCAATTTACCACATGTGGAAGTATCAACATTTTCCCCTAAAGTAACACTTTGGCTGTCTGATTTGAAGAGCCGTGTCCAGTGGCTTTTGTTGGTGTAGCAGAGGTTCTTGTTCTTCATGATGAACACATCTCCATCGCTAACCTCTTTGAGGGAACGAAGGCCCAGGTAGCTGACACTGAGCTGAGTCACCACCATGCTGCGGCTACCACTACCAAGGGAATAGATGCAACAGGAAGAGAGGAAGAAAAAAAAGGGAAAGATTTTATTACAGCCTTGAATAACACTCTGAATCTACGGGTGGGGGCGGGGGGTGGTCTTCACAAAGAACATACCGTTTAGTTCGTCCTCGAATGATCTCCAGATTCTCAAAAGGACTGAGTGAACTCATGCTCTCTGGCCACGTTTGAATCCACAAGTACCCTGAAGCCACAAATGTTTTGTTAATTGTTAGACGCTTAAGTGTGCATTTATTGTGTCATGCATTACTCAGGTCTTACACAATCTTACCAGTAATTTCTTTAACGGTCTTAAATACATCAAGCTGAGCAGGGTCCATCTTTGGCGTTTTGGTGTATGGATCCCTAAAAATAACAAGAAAATATGTTACCTGCCATAAGTAAAGGTGCCCAGTAATCTATTGCAAATACAGTTTATATAGATGGGCATGAAGGCTGTAATGTTGTTAATGTCCTTGACTTACCCATAAATTGATGTGTGAATGAAAGCGATGTTACCAGTGATTTTTGTGCAGTTTTTAAAGGAATCAATGTTGGTTGCATTGATGGACAGGGTGTGAGTCAGGTCTCCTGTTCCAAGTCCATTACACACTGTAAACAATTAGGAAAACAAATATAAGTACTGGAAAAATGTTAGCCTTGTTCTGGTTTGGAGAAAAACCTAAACCAAAATGAGCAGTGCATTCTAGAGAAATCAAACTGTGACAGAAGTATTCGGACCCCTTAGAAACAGTATGAGACAATAGTAATGTGAAAAAGTTTTCATGCAGACAGTGTGCCCCTTTCAGTTTTACATTGTTATATTATAATATTGGCTTATTAATACTGATGCACAAACATGTAAGAGCATTTTAATGTTGCAGTTGGCAGAGGTGGAACTTTATCCAACATATTATTATATATGAATTAAATATTAAAAACCTAATGATAAGGGTTGTTTGTAAAATACAAATCTAGTAAAGAAAAAGGCTGTTTTCTTGCTGAGAGTTAGATTAACAGATTGCTAACATTCTCATGTCTGTATGCTAATAATGAAGCTATTTAAAGCATCCAGTTAGCTTAGCTTTTGCACAAAACAAGGAAAGTGCTAGCTCAGCACAAAAATTAACACAATCTGTCTGATTGTACATGTATAGCTCACAAATAAACACATTATATCCTTAGAGTTTTAAGGGGTTAGCTAAACTCACATACATAGCCTATGTCAGTCTTTAGGCTAAATGTAACTCTCAGCAAGAAACAGAATAAGCATATTTTTCACATTTTTAGTGAACTTGAGTGAACTTGCATGCTCATGCTTTAGCTCCTTTAAGTATACTCTATGGTAGGCTACCTGTCAAATTAATACTATGGCATAAAAAGTACAATATGTAAATGTCCTTAGTCCACCACTGCAGACTGTATTAGCTGTATGAGTCAGAAGAATGTACCCCGGTTGCGCAGTGATAGCTTCAGCATACCTTTGGGACACAGTCCGTCACATTTGGCGCACTTCCTGATTCCTCCCTCGTCCACCTCGTATGTGTTACCACTGCACGTCCGCACACATGCTCCATGATCAGTCACAACATAGTTATCTAGGATGATTGCAAAACACAAGACGTTTACTTTATAATAACTTAATATTCATAATTTACAGGCTAATTATTGTAATTATAAATATTGTAATTATTGCATTTTGGCACACAAAGCCAAAGAGACAATGAAAAGCAATCAATTTTGCCTTTCTGTTAAATAACTTTAAGGTACATAGCAATACTGTAGGTCAATACAGGGAAATGAACGGTGTGAGTTAAACTGAAACAGAACAGTTGTTGCATTAACACGCCCTGAAACTCAATCATTTTCTTTTCATGTTTATGCAGTTTATAATTAAACCAAGACAAACTGTAACTACTCAATGTCTAACAACCCTGAAGGACAACCTGGGCATTTGCTCAGCATACCACAATGCATCATGTGTTTCACATTGGCAAGTGAGGCCTGCTAGATTTATTTAATTTATCTTGACTGTCAAGACAACAACTACAGTGCATGCTCTTTATGTATGGTAGAAAAACATCAATATCTAAAAGTAAAAAAGGAAGATGAGTTTCTCTGTTTATAGTCACTCTTACGTGGGCAGCTCTTGACACAGGTGGCCCCAAAGTTGTACTTTCCATGTGGGTTGGGTACCAGCTGGTGCAAGTTGGGGTCGTAGCGCAAGAGGCCCGGACAGGAGTCTTTACACACCCCGTCATCCTGGAAGTCCCGACAGGCCTGCAGCATAGACAACAGTCATCCAGTACACTGGGACCATAACTGAGCCCCACACTAATGAGAACACTGCATTCCTTTATCACAGCCTTGGCTTAATCTTAAGAGTTGGACAGAGAGAAAGAGAGAGCAGAAGCTGATACCTTAGGCACTGCCAAGTGCAAGATTTAATCAGCAGTTATACGTCTCAGTGGTACGGAAACCAATAACAATACTTCTATCATGAAAAACAAATGCCTCTGAGTGAGAGCTTTGCTTTCTTAGAGGCTTCTCATCAATATGTGAGGGAGAAACATTCAGTTTGTCTTCTTTGATCACCATTATGCCTGTCCCTCATATGAAGGTGTGTCTTTCTCTCACCAGACAGTCAGTGGGCCTGGGTCCTGTGCAGCCTGCTGCACAATGTTCATTACAGCAGTCACTGGGTGAAGGTCCTCTGCATCTCTTGGAGCACTGCTGTGCACAGTTCAGCTTTGTTACTGGAGATAGGAACAAGACAAATTTAGTGAAATGACAATTGATTTGTCTTTGATTCTGAGATGATATTAACTATCTTTGTCAATGTTCAAATCATGGTAATTCATCTGGAATGTGTTTGCCAAGTTTCACCTTGCTGTTGCTTTCTGCTAAAAATGTTAATAACCAATAAAGCAATGCAAATATAAATGTTTTCCTTTGTTAGACAACAAACAAATTGTCTAACAAATTATGTTAGACAACATTGTTTTTTGGTAATATAATATATACAGTATACAATCAATGTAATATTAACTAAGAGGATTTACAGATTTCAACCATAATACAGTATCCACTATGTAATAAGTGTTTGTTTTACATAATAAAGTTAAAACAGAGATCAAAGCTTACAGGTCTGACAATTTTGAGGACCAGATGCCCAGCATGAACCATTGAAGCAGCTTGAGTCACACTTTTTACCTATAAAAACAGACCACGAGAAACAGGAACAATGTTTACTTAAAGCCCTTGAAAAGAGCAGATCTATAATGAATTACTTCCAGTTTTTTGCTGTAAAATGTGTTACTCACAAAGTGGATTGTTGCTGGCCATGGGGAGCTCCATGTTGGGTTTGTTGTCAGTGTTAACAATATCATACCACTGTATTGTCTCCACATTGCATAGCTGGTTGGTTCCAAACTTCACACCTCCTTTAAGAATTTCTGTAATGAAAAACTGCTATGTGAATTTTACACACACCAAAACAAAACCACATTTTAATATTCACATTTTCACTAAAACACTGCACTGCCATAATATGAAATAAAAGCTGAGTTTTATTAGAAGACTTTGTGAAAAATCCTGTCACAGAAAACATGAACATGGAGAAGTGGACTGACCTGTGAGGCTGGTCAGAAGAAGCTCACTGGTGCCTTGACCTGTGGTTTTGTTACTGTTAGCAAGCACAGCGAGGGCAAATGCTCCCTCATAGAGGGAATGACCACGGATGATGCGCAAGTTATCCAGAGAAATCCTAGAAGCTGTGTTGAGGGCAATCAGGACATAGCCTCCCACTTCTTCAATTGACTGTGAACATGAAAAAAAACTGGTTTGATGATGAAGAAGCATGTGCTTAAGTTGACTAAATGAATTGGCAATGAATAGAATTAAAAAAAAAAAAAATCTATTAATCTTTTAATGCAATATGGTGAAATCAGTTATAAAGTACTGTATTAGTAATGCACTACCCCTATTTAAAATAATATTTTGTTTGATAGACATATTTGCATCGTCACTAAAAAGATCACTGTACTTTATTGGGTTTGATTAGTCTAACAACTTTTTCAGAAAACATATATAATAATACACACTGTTACCTGTAAATGAAAATATACTGTAGATAAATAAATAATTTTTTTTTAAAGTACCAAAAGTTCTTGTTACCAATCGTAAACCTTATTGCAGTGAGCGTATGGTAACAACTGAACCATGACAGTTCAATTATAGAGGCTTTATTGAGTAAAATCAAACTGAAACTGCAAAAGTGAAGTAAAAAACAGGATTTTAAAAAGAAGTCATGTGCCCACGCCCCAGTGGAAACACTCTTAGAACTAAGGCATGATATGTGCTGACTGTATATTATTCTGTGTTTTTGTGTACATGCAGGCTTGTGAATGTGGGTGATCCCTAATCACATCTGTCTGGCGTTCACAACATAGTCATTATAGCTGGAGTTCAACCAGAGCGTTATAAACACACTCCACCACCTGTCACTACAGACCCACTCTCCACTGATTTTCCTTATCTGTACCGAAGCGATAAGAACGGTGAAAAGCCTGCAAAGATCCAAGATAGATTGTCTGGCAAAAGTGCTTCAGACCACCAAGGAGACAATAAAAATAGATGGTATGGGACCTTCTCCTATCTGTGGTGTGTATGTTTAGCCTCCAGTGCTAATAACGTGCAGTCTTTACCTTGAGGAAGGAGAGGTCACGGTGCTCTTCCATGTAAGTGACCTCCAGATTCTCCAGAACCACAGTGCAGTTGCTGTAAGTCTTCACCATGTTCAGGTAGTGGTCCTCTTTAGAGCCAAGAAGGTTTAAACGGTTGGTGATACCTTGACATACTGCAGAGAAAGACAAAAAAATGGGTAAAGTCATTTGAATAAAACTTATTCAACAATAAGTTGTAAATCATCTGTAATTACAGAGCAATGTCACAAAAGCATTTATTCAGCACCCACAGTGCTATCAGTCAGCTTATGTAATACACTGGCTCAGTTTATGACTTTCTGTGTCTCTGTTTGTGAATTCAGTCGGCGCAGTCATAACTTGGCCAGCTTTCATGTAAAAATAACCAATCTGGGATGCATCTACAATAGAAATCCATTCTCCACGACGCAGCGAGTTCACGCTCATGAGTCAAAGTGAGCTGGCTGTATTTATACTGGCAAAGGCCTGTATCTTTCCACTGCTAGGAAGGCTAGTTAAAACAACTACTGCGACTGGCAGTTCCAGGCTGTCGTGTCATTTCAGAGAAAAGATTTGGTGTGTCACAGATTCCATGGGATTTGTAAGTGCATTTCTTGCCGGAACGTTAGCTCTTTAAATCTCATTATAATTAACAGTTTCAAGAACCTCAGCCTAGTTTAAGCATCAGATTTTAGGGCAAGGTCTTGACATGACTTAACAACAAATGGAGGCTTAAATCAAATGCAGATCTGTGCACTTTCTCAAGTTTTCAGTTCCAGTAACAACAAAGCCGTTGATAGAGAGATTCCTCTGTTGCGTGTACAGTAACCTTCAAGCTGGTCAGACGGGTTCTGACTGGTACTGGAAGAAAGAGTCAGCTGTGTTGAACACTATGACTCCCCTCAAACACACAGCTATACGTACACGCAACACTCTGCACACACACATAGCAATAATAATGATAATAATAATAATAATAATAATACTATAATTTATTTTCTTCTTTCAAGTCTGGATTTATGGGTGAAGGTTTAATGTGTGAAACAGGTTCATAAAAACAAAAAATTCCTACTCCTGTTTATTACAAATGATGGCGTTGGTGTAATGTCTCTTGGGTCACATTCCACAACATGTCTGCTCTTGAATGCAAAGAAAGCCAAAACATGTGCTCCAGATTCTTACACACACCTCACAACACTGCACGTAACCGTTCACATAAATGCAGGCATTTCCAATTTGTCACATTAAAAGAAAAAGAGAAAATCTCACATTTAATCTTACTCAGTTTAATACCAGGAGTCAACATTATGTTAACTTCCTTCTCTGCAGTGTGTTTTACTGTCATGATGTTATTTTGAGTTCACACAAACCAACAGCGAGAGGCACCGAATCAGCGAGAATTAGGCACAAACAGCTGTCACCCACCCTCCCTCTTCTTCCTCCTCATTAGTTTGTCCCTGAGGGATCTTCCTGACATGAACCCCAGTCCGCAAGCCTAACGCCTAGGCAACAGAGGCATACTAGCGAAAGCAAGCTGACCGTTTTAATTAGAGGAGCCATGTGATATGTAATTAGCCCTCTAATTATTACTCATACTGAGAAACCAAACTGTAATAAACAAAAAGGTTGTCATGACTGTGCGGCTGTGAATATTAATCAACCTGATTTGGACTTCCCAAATGACAGTTTGCTAATAGGGATGCTGATTATGTTTAATTGGTTTGTTGTTATGCCATGTACAGATCAACTATATATATATATGTCAACTGCATACAGGCTGCTTCCTCTCTGAATGTCTTCTTCTGTTAACATTTATGATGAGCAGTAAAGGCTTATTGTAGCAGGTGACTAAAGGTACAATAAAACTTCCCTTACCAGAGGCTCAGACTTGTGTAGCACACAAAGAAAAAAAAAACTGTTTATTACTCAAGCGAGCGAGCAGCAGTCATAGAAAAGATACTGCTTGTCCAGTTCTTGATTTAATATCACTATTGCAGGTGGTAAATGACCTGATATTCTACCACCATAAACTAACTTCCTTATCAGACTACACATGATAAAAACAAGTTCAGGTTGTATTATTGTAGATGTTTTGACTGAGAGATGTAGTAGTCTCATACAGTAGGGATAACCAACTAAATAATTTTAGCTAGTTTTATTTTCTTTTAACTCCTGTGTATTAATACATGAGTAGGTTGTAGTCATAAAAAGGTTGCAACTTACAACTGACGTATAACTTGCAAACAACATTTCTGCTTGTGGAGAGAGACAACAGCTAGCAGGCAAAAGAATATGCAGATTGGAATTTACAAGAAACCCAATTTTTCCATACCACCTGAATCAATTTTGACTCATCAAACAAACTAAAAACAAAACGTACTGTCTGCAGTCTGCTAAAATACAAGGGTGAGGCTTGTGGTGACATAACTGATACCCTGACAAAGAATAATTACCCATTGCTTCACTTCCTCCAGCTGTACTGTCGTCACAAAATGTCCAGGAGGTTACTCTAGGAGTAAGGAGTGGCAGTTCTGGTGTATCTCTACCTCAGTACTGTATGTATGTGTATGTGTATGTGTGAGTGTGTCAGTGTGTGTGGGTGGGTGTGTGTTCTGGCATGTGTGATACTCTTGCAGAGAGACTGGGCTGTAGAAAGCATTCCCTGGATTGCACTGTGTTGATCAGCACCCAGTCAGAAAGCTTGACAAAAGACTCGATAAACCCGATCATTAGTCATCTAAGCTTGTTGCAATGTGCGGTCGCATATCAAACTTTTGATGTTTACTTGGGGACTAGTGTTGGAAGTCAAGGGTGTGTGGGTAGATATTCATTTCTTGAGGCTATATCTGAGCAACTACAGGAAAATAAACTGTCCAAGCTTGTTGTATGATTGAATAATTAGTTCATTGAGAGCATACTGTACCTCTTTTTTGAAGCAAAGTTGAAAACTGACATGCTACTGTTACAGTCAAGGCAGGTAAAAATCTGGAATAAGTACTTAAGTCTCCCTATATGGTTCTTAAAAAAGTTCAAACTTTACTTTGATGATGTAAAGTTGTGTATCTAGAGGCGAAAATCATGTTTCAATGTAAAGAATTCAATACAACATCAGAACCTACCAGCAGACTTTTGTATTGAATCTCAATGAAAAGTCTCAGCTAAATTTAAACTTGTAGCATATGTTTTTTTTTTCTATTGTGTCTATTTTGTCTCCTTACTTGAGCAGTGTTGGCACCAAACTGTAAGATTTTAGCTTTGAACTTTGAAGGCGAAAAACTTATTTGACAGAAAAGCGGGTAAAAGTGAAGCAGGGTATAAAACCAAAGTTACATTGGAGAAAGCTACAGTAAACTTTTGCAACACTTTAAGTAAACATGGTAGGCTCAAATGAACAAAAACCACCCACGGAAAGGGGTGAAATTACATTTTGAGGTCTCATTTACATGTTTGGGTGAAACTTTGTATTTTTCTTCAGAATGAAATGGGAATAAATAATGAAAGTAAAAGCAAACCAAACTTTCCTGGGACATGACAATAACTTCCCAAACCTATTGTATGGTTTTCTTTGGCACTCTAAGTCATCTACTATACATCTAAATAATCCTACTTTAGACTTTACTACAGACAACAGAAATGGCCCTGCCGCGTTCTCTTCCTCTCATTCCCTACCTGCAATTAAATTACACTGTGTCCAGAGTCCGGTAATCACATTTTCGGAAAACTTATACATAATTAAAGGGAAGTACCAATGCTAACTGACATTCTTGTTTATTTCTCTCTCCGAGTCAACAGCATTACGGCAAAATATCTTATGTAACTCAATCTGCAGTGTTCCTCCGCTGATAGATAACAAATCAATGCCAGGATTAATTCCCTTATTTAGGTGTAAATAATGGTTAACCCCCTCATATTTCTTGGCAGATGTACGTTAAGAGGATGTTGATGAGAGGAAATAAATGCACATTCTGCTTTTATTGGCCTTTGTCCGGGCTACTTTGAATTTCATTATATCCAGACCTTCACATTTCAGGGAAGCATAAATCTCCCAAAGCCCACTATCAGTGAATGAAAGGGAAAAAAACAGACTTCCTGTTCTCTTCTTTCTGTGCAATCAGCTCCTCCTCTTATATTTTATGGGCTGAGATTCAGAAGATGAGAGATCAAATGTCATATAAAGACAAAACCAGTACAAACAAAATAGTCATATGTGGATTCTATGGAGGTCTACTATATTTGTTAAAATATACTTTGTAGTTGGACTTAAACATTCTTGATATCCTGCTCTCAGTACAGGGGAAATGCAGTCTTCCTTTGCGTGGGAGATGGATCAATCCCTTGGAGAAAACATCTTGGGGCCTCTAAAAAGAAAAGGGGGGGGGGCAGTAAGGACTGGAGGATACCCCCACCTACTCTATCCCCCATCCCTATTGAATGCAACAACACAAGCCCTCTGACATCTCAGGAAGTTGATCTTTGCAAGGGGTCAATTCCAGGCGGCTACCCTGCGATGCTGAAACAAATGGTAGCTGATTGTCATCTCCAGGGGAGGAGGACAAGAGGACAGTCTAAAACTAATGTACCACTGGAGAAAGGAACGGGATGGAAAGGAAGTGAGAAAAAAAATGAAAAAGGAGAGTCTGGAGTGGTTTGTGGTTTAGCTAACAGACATGTAGATGGGATGTAGTGGCTGGCTGTTGGGCCAAACTGCGGAGAGGGCGTGTAAAGCCTCAGATATGATGTACGAACATGGCTGACCTTTCTTTGAAGGCTTACAAAGAGGGGAAAAAAACTTTGGAGCACCCAGCTGTGGCACACAAGCAAATGAAGCATCTCACAGGATACGTCATGTCCTCTTTAACAGTTTAGCTCCTGTGACTGGCCCCTGCCTTGAGTTTGAGCACATGTCAGTGGAGTTTGGTCTACTAAAAGCTAAGCAAAGTGACCAAATAAAGACCAAAAAGGCTAATGTTTACTCTCCGCTCCTGAAGAGTGCTCTCTACTCGTGAGTGAGACACTCCAGATACCTGTGGCTGGGTCCATCATAATGTTTACTCTCCACCTCAGCGTGAGGAAACCGTGGATTTAGTTTCCGCACAAACACAAGAATACAGGGGTATAATCACACTCTTGCATACAGTGATCAGCATTTCATAAAAAAGTAAGTGTTTGGTAGCCATGTTGGAAATTTCCAATTTAGTTTTGAGATATTTGTTGTATTTCTGCTGCTACCACAATACATTCAAGTTGAACAGATTTGTTTAAATGTTCATAATAATAAAAGAAAATTCACCAAGAAACTGTGTCTTTATCACTCTGGATAATCCACACACCTCACTGGCAGCAGGTTTTATAGGAACCACATTTTTGGTATGAAGTAGTTCCACTCAAACCTGCTTCAAGTGAGGTCTGTGGATTATCCAGAGTAGGAGTGAGACCATTTCTGGAGAATTTCCTAAAGCTGCTGTAATCATTAATTTTATGATGAGCCAAACAATTACGTGTTATGGAATCGCTTGTAATGGCAAACCGACAGTGAATTATCAGCAAATCTTGCTGTTCTTCTTGGCTCTACAGATTTAAAGCATCTTTCAACTCATTGCTTTAGTTTTATTACCTGCAACTTTAACTGGTTTTGACTGCCACCATTCTTATCGGTGTAGTTTTTGAAAAAAAGTTCTTTCAAACCAACTGTCTACTACCTGCCAGGCCCCAGAACAGCACACTGACATAGTCAATGGACTGGAGCATTTACTGTAGCACCTAAAGAGCCAGGTATTTCCCCAAGCATTAAGAGAGCACAGAACAGAGCTAAAAGAGAGGAAATATCAGATTTTTCTTCGCCTGCAGGTCACAAAAAACAATCCAATAAATGCCAATGTTGCTCTGTTTTCTAACATGTTCGACCATAACAACTTTATAAGATGATAATATCTTAATGCTGTGTTTAAAGCTTGTTGCTTTGCCACCAAATGGAAAAAAAAATTACAAAGATTGATTAATACAAGTTTTAAAAGCTATGGGCAACAAAAACTAAATTAAATCCCCCCTTTCCCATAATAAAAAGCAAACATAAAACAAAACTATCTGCAGGGCTACAAAGTACAAAAGGTAAATGAGAAAATGTGAATGAACCCTTTAATTTAGAAAAAGACTAATCTATGCTGTGAATAATCAGCACACTGCACATTCATCTCAATAGTCAATGATGCCTTCATTACTCAATAGCGATATCCAATAAAGAACAGATATATACACCATATACGATAGAACATGAGTTAAAAAGGCATAAATTACAAGCACTAAATTGATATATTGTAGTAAGGTAAACACAGCTGCACTTTTATTACCCTCCAGCTGTAACTAACATACGAGGGGCCTGACATGATGGTCCTAATAATCAAGCAATACATATAATTAGCCAGATCATTTTCCCATGCACATGCCCTGTTGGAAAGTCCATTAGTCATCCATAAGGGCACCAAACAACCCCATTCCTGTTACCCAAAACTCACACAACCTCTGCTTGCCCCAGCCCCATTTAAAGTCCAATAATGCACCCACCATTCTCTTGAAATGTTCCAACATTCAACCCACTTCCTCTTTAAAGTCCAGACATTCTCCCTATTGAAGACCATTCAAGCCAAGGCAACCCCCCCTCCCCTTATTTTCCCCTTTTTCTTCTCTCTTTCTCCTTCCCTGTTAAAACCATCCTCCTCTTCAATCCCACAGGAAGCATGAGAGGAAGACTGGAGAGGGAGTGGGCGGCAAGCGCACTGCCGCTAACTCACTGCTCAATGTCTTTTTCTCCCCCCTCAACCGACCGTCACTGAGCCTCGCCTGGAAAAGAAGAGCTGAGGACAAGAGGCAGAGAGAGAGAGAGAGAGAGAGAGAGAAAAACAACAACCACAAGCAAAGAAACCCACACATTTCACACATCATTCCAGCAGGAGAAAGCAGCTGTGATTTGGGAATCCCCTGTTGGTTTAAGCATTCCCAGCTCAGAGCAGAAACCCCAGGTTGGAGCACATCAACAGAGAGGACAGATAACTCTCACTCACTAGACTCCTCACAGCCTTTCTACTTAAGGGTTTCTTATTTTAGACCGATTGCTGAGAGGCTCATTTCTGTGTAGGTCCAACCGCTGTTTTGCAGCGTTGTCTGCCAACAACTCTGTTACGGCTTTAGTCATGTCTCTAGCAACTCTGCCCCACTGGAGTCTTCACAGAGAAAGACCCCATAAAAGGAATATTCCACAAAAGCCCCAGGGTTTGCGTTAGTAAGCTTTACTCTGTTGCTCAGCCCTTACTCACCATCTCAACCTCTGCTTTACACATCAGCAAGCCGTTAAATCCACTGATGAGTAGTTTCTTCCTCATGCACACTGGCAGAGGGCAAGAGTCAGGGAGAAATGGAGCCCAGGGAATTAGTTTGTACAGCCGAGGAGCTCTCATAATGTTCAACACTGTGAAAGGGTATTCTGTTACATTTTGTGATGTACTCGCCAAAAGCATGACCAATTTAATTTGCACAAGGAAGCTCGCAAGAATTTTTAGCAATGTCTTCCTGATGACACATCAAACTGAAATGCTTAAAATGTAAAGGAGTGTCAGTGCCAAGCACTTGGGGCCCCAAAGTACTCAGTTATAATCTTCAGAGTATTTTCAAAACATCTCCTGCATGTGAACAACAACAACTGACAGAAAATGTTGCTAGTGTTTCATCAAGCCCACGACTCAGATTTCAGCTATTGTTAACACACGGGGCGTTATCCTGTTCCTCACAAAAAAAGAACATCACACATGGTTAACAAGCCCCGAAACAATGTGTTAGCTTGTTTAAGATGATTATGACTGAGGAGGGTGGTTGTTTCAAGGCCGCCCCCTCACTCCAAAAACACAGAGGGGCTTTAGCACAACCTACGGCCTGGCTGCTTTGTGTCAGTCATCAAAGGCATCAGACTTGGCAGACTAGACCCTTTTCTCACTATCAGCTACACTGCTGAACACGAGTATCCTGGCTCACCATCTCTGTGTACGAAACACTCACTACAAACTCTCAATACTGCTCCAGAAAGTGGACAAGCCAGGGTACAAGCCAGGGTACAAAACCTCTCCAATGCTCCAACGATTAAATCAAGCAGAATTTAGGTAAAGAGTACAGCGAGAAACAGGCTTCATTTGATCTATTATACATAGAAAATTCAACTTCAAATTTAAGACAATGAGTACTTTAATATGGGGGTTAAACACTGTGGCTCCTATTACACAACCATTATAAATATGGCGAGACAGTTCATTATTGACCTTGGAAGCAGTAGTTGACACAACAATGTCACCACAAATTCCATTTAGCACTGTATTTGGTCTAGACAAGAGCATTTGATTGTGGTACACAATCCTCCATAGCTTTTCAGCAAACACAAGCAAGAAAGCCATTAATGTGCACTTAAAAAAACAGAAGAACATCAACAATTCTGTAACAACAGTTGGTCAAACTCTATCTGCTGAGAAAGACTGTGATATAATCAAAAGCTCCAGCACACCAACTAAATGGAAGGTGTGGTGGGATAGTTTTCTCAATTTCAGACTTGATAGAAATGACTTGTGTCATCCATGTGTTACTGCTTTCAAATATCAGCTTTGAATAAATAGCTCAAGGGATGTAATGTTGTTTCTAGCTCTGGATTCTGGCTCTCATTTTGGATGCTTTTCAATGGTATTCATAACTGTCCAAGAGAAATCTTGGACTGTTGAGATCCTCTTCTTGGAAGCATAAGACGTCAGTGTATAAAAAGTATCCAAAATGCTGCCATACCATGGAAGAATAACAAGAAGAAGAAAAGGAAAATTTACTCTGCCAGTCTAACATCCATATTTCGAATTCCTTCTGATTGACTGTTCAAAGAAAGCAATTATTCAGAGGGTTGTTTATATGTCCTTTGACCCAAAAACCCAATTCGGTTTTAAGTATTTTTAATCTCTTGGAAATCTTCTGGGTGCTGGTTTATTGGAATAATGCTCGGATAAAAACTAAACAAATGAATTCATATTAAAAAATCCCAGACTACCTTCTAATCAGCTCAGCGAGAGGTTGTTGATGTAGTGGATATAGTGCAGGTTCAGAGCATGAATGTATTATACAGTAAGAGAGCTAATCCTCACTGCCTGGCACTGGTCCAACTATGCACTATTTCTACCAGGGAACCCATTCTCCCCCTAGCCACATAGCTATCAAACTGAAGTGGCTTGTTATGAAAATGAAAGGAGAGTAGTAGATATTGATCATTTATCAGTGATGCTTTAAGTGTCATGGGGCTGTAATATGATATACTACATGGGTATATACTTATAATATATGGCCTTCACTAATGGTTTAGTGTGCAATCGTGCAATGAGAGGGTCAATTCCACATTTTTTATGGAGGGAAACATTGCAAGTAAAGCAAGCTGAATTCCTTCTTTTTATTTTTACAGGCCTCTGGCTTCAATTATGAAAACATGTGGTAATGAAGATGTTCCGCTCAAAGTCCCACCAGGAAATTAATTCTGAGCTCAACGAAGCATAGGTGCTGTTGAAACTTGCTAGGAAATTAGAAAAGGTACTACAGAAGGCGTGTTGTGTTTAGAGCATATTACATTTTAGGGCTCCGGGAGTTAAACAAATCACAGATCAACTCCGTAGCCCAGTCTTGCCACTGCTACGCTATTATGAACAATGCTGTCAGCTCATCTGTAAATGGCTAGGCTGAAATGCATTTAACGATGCTGATGAAATCCCTAAGAGGTGATGCTGGTTTGTAATATGCTGGAACCATGTCGAGAGAAGGGCTGACATCTTGTTTTCCTCCTCTAACACACCCCATCACAATAAACTGCCAGCAGCCCTATCATCATTGTTGTTGTAATTCAGACTGAGCTTTGTCATGAAGAGGAGCATCTGTTATTTGCTTGCCAGACTTATATTTTACTAGTCTATGAGATAAGAGTTCTTTACTATATTTAGGCATATACAAAACTCCCTGGTCAAGCATGAAATACTTTTTTAGCCATACTAAAAGGTGGCTCTAGGAACCTCTCTACCACTTTAGTCCAGATGGAAATATCTCAAAAGCTATTGGATATATTCCAGCAAAATTTTGTACAGACATTCATGGTGCCCCAAGAATGAATCCTGATGTAGGTGATCCCCTTCCAGCACCACCAGCAGGTCAAAGTTTTTGCTTATCCAGTAAACTATTTCAACATCTACTTGCGGGCTTGGCACAGCATTTTGTACAAACATTTGCAGTGCCCTGGTTGCACCAATGGGCAAATGTTAGGTTGCCATCATGCTAAAGATTACACCTGCTGAGCATGAGCATGCTAACACTAGCGTTAAGTTTAATGCACTGTTGTGGCAGCCTCACAAAGCAACTAGCAGGGCTTAGTCTTGTTGCAACTTCAATGCATATTTTGTCTACTAGTACTACTCTACTAATATTTATATGTTGAATTAGATACATTGATCCAATATAAAGCTCCAATACAGCTGAACAGCTCCTGCTACCATAGCCTTATTAACTGTAGTCAACAGGGATGCCTTTCTCCTCACTGTTGACACAGGGCTGTAAAGTCGTGTCTACATGCCAAGTTAAGGTCAAGGAAGACAGATAAGCCTGTGTCATAGAAGACAACAAAGACCTGAATAAAGAATCTTTTGTCTTTGACTTGGGGTTTCTGCAGAAAAGGATACACACATTCAAGTTTGGTCTACACATGGGGAACAGGGGCTGAATGCATTTGTCTCATACACGTTCTTCTTTTTGTGTGTGTTTCTCATTCATGCATGCTCTTTCATTATCTTACTTAGTACCCAGCCACCCACTCACTATGTATAAAGGGTAATTTTCAGCCTTATCAACATTTTCTGTAGGAAACTCTCCTGTCAGGAAGCAGACCACAATAGACACAGTGTCATTTGAGAATTCAAGTTTAACACTGCAGATTGTCAATAAGGCCTTTTCAATGATGTGACAGGGGGTCTAGACCAGAAGAAACCTGGGGCAATACAGGTATCAGTTAACAAGTGATTCTGCATGTGTGTAGATGTTTACTGAGATCATTAGAAACCCTACTCTGTAAAGGTTTCCAACTTTCCTGTGCACATGCAAACTAATTTTCCAAGTTAATAAGCCGCATTTCTCTTCATGCTGGAATCCAAGTGCTGCTGAATGCAAGATAAAAAGGTTATAAAATCACCTTCATTTAATTTATTTTTCTTGCAGAGACTACTGAAAGTACATGATACTCTACAAAGACCAAACATGGCAAAACACCTTCTGTTTGTATTTGAATAGTTATTACTCAAAGCTACAGTTACATACAGTAGGTCTTGATTGACACTCTACCACACCCTTGTAATGAAGCATGTAATGCCTCAGTAGCATGAACAAAAAAAGACAAAAATAACACTAGCCTTTTCAGAGGTAGTCGAGCGATGAAAGCTATCAGACAAGCCTTGTCAGGATTCCCTTGAAAGGCATAAATAATGACATCTTATATAAATTGAGCAAATGCAGTTTAATATATTCACCCTCACCCTGACTGAACTAGTCAGTTGTTGTAAATTCATGTCAAAATTTTATCGTCACGTTTCAACATCATTTACAGGTGTGAGCATGGGAAAAATAAAGCCTTTATCATCAACTGACTGCAGACCAGAGCCAATGCAAACTAATGGAGAATACCCTAATGGTTCAGGTTAAAGCTGCTGAAGAGTTCCAACATCCTTTTAATCAGGATGTAAGACAGGAAGGCCCCCCTTTTTACGCTGCAAATGTAGATTACAAATTAAACATCCTGGATCTGAATCCCAATAGCGTTTGACAAATGCTGGAATTCATTTACAAAATTGGACAAATTAACCATAATGTACAACAAGGTCCAAACTCACTCAACGGTGAGTCAGAGTTTAAAACACACCATTTAGTTTACTAGGCCAATGGACCACACAGGAAGAGGCTAAATGCTATTAGGGAAGCAAGTTTCAGAGATCAGCCACCTCCCTCCAGCCAGTGCTTTCTTCTGAAATATTTTGAGATGGGGATTTGTTTGGAAAGCTATTGTTCTCCTCTCTATGGGCGATTCCTCTTTTGGACGAGCAGTGTTTGAAGCATTGCTCCTAAGAATGGCCTGTGGGTCATTAGAGAAGACTCATCTCCAATTTGGACTCTAAAGTGAAGCAACATCAACGAGAAAGAACAGTTTGAGGCTTCTTTGATAAACGATTAAATCACAGCAGAAATACCAGTCAACATCTTTCACCCTGTCTTTCTGATGTTTGTTTGTGTATACTCGACTTTCCTGTTTTTCTTACGTGCTGTGATTTATCCTTTGATCTGTGCTTCACCCTTGTCCATCTCACTGACATCTCCTGCATTTGCGTTTTAACGCAGAGATCCAAAGAGCTAAGCACTGAATACAAATGGACTGACTCGTTGGTCTGTAAGGAGAAAAAGGCCTCAGACTCCAACTATGTCTGCTCACCATCCTGAACTGCAAATTTCAGGGTTATTCAGGGTTTTAGCAGGGCTTGCAATGTGTTATAGCCATGGTTTTCATCTGAGATGAAAGCCTCCAGGATGGAAACATGTTCAGTGCCCACTTTCCATCTTACTTTCTACAAGCACTTACTGTTTCAGTTTGACAAGACATTCACAAAATGCTTCGTGAAGCAACTGGAAAAGTGGATTTCCCCCACAACAGGAATTAAGAGGAGAAATTTGTAGAAACTGCTGCAACTGGTATAAACGTAGAGGGTGTGTACAGTTAGCGTACTGGCAAACATATCACAGCCAACCAAAAGAGAACATTCACTTCTTTATTTCAACTAATAAATTGACTGTAAGTCAGTCATGCATTTTTTAACTTTCTAGACCTACTAGTCTTTAAAAACTGTAATATGGAGATAAACATGTACTGTATATTCAAATACAGATAACCACTGAAATTAAGCAATGCACTAATATGTTTTTTATGGATGGTTCTTATATTGTGTCTAATACTTATTTGTCTACACACTAATACTAATGTGCATTTTTGTTACAATGTTGTAACAAATGCAGATGGGAAAACTATTTTAAAAAAAAGTATTATTTAGGTATTCAGTACTGATTATTTTATTTGTGTTTGATTTCTCAATAATCATTTGTTGCATACAATGTGTGAAAATGACCAATTGCTATTTCCCAAAACACAATGCGATGTCAAGATATTCATTTTACTATCATATAAGACAAAGAAAGGCAATCAATCGATTTGAGCTAGGGAATGTATGGTAATGTCTGTGGCTTGAAAAATGCCTTAAACTATTAATTACCAAAACAAGTTTACCAAAAATGTTATGCTGATCAATTAACTATTTCAGCTGTAGTTTTTATTGGCTTTATTTAGTTGCTTGTTTAAAATCCCTAAACAAAATATTATATAAGTCAATGCAAAACAAAATGGGACCGATCAGTGAGTCATGTTTTCCAAGATAACGTTATTCCCCCTAAAAAAAGCCTTAGCATTTCCCAAAAAGGCAAAAAGATTAAATCAAACAAAATTATGACCACTCCTCAAGATGTGTTGGAGGAGACAGACCCACATGGGCTTATTAACGCAAATGGAGCTGTGGCCTCTTTCCCTTTTAACACGATACCACACCTGATGAGATGGGAAGATAGCAGGAGGCCTTTTTTCCAACCTGAATTCCTTGGTCTCTTTCCACTGGAGACACTGTGCGAAGCCAGTGGATCATGGAAAGGCCATAAAATGCAGCGGATGACTTTGTTACCATGTACAAACAAAGGACGCAAATCAGCTCAATGAGTAACCACATTCACTCACTTATTCATGCTGTGTTCTCAGTGGATGTATACAAGCTAACGAACATCTATGAGTTGAAGTACTTGCAGGGTCCCATACAACATCATAAATGCTGGCTTACTTTGATTGACAAGCCAAAAGAAGATCTTTTAATAATTAAAATCAATCATATAGAAGACAGCATTTTTTAACCCATTAAATATTGATGTCAGACATGAAAACAATACATAAAACTTAATTGTTTGTGGTTTGTTTAGACTGAAAAGCACCAGAAACTGTTGAGATATCCATCATGTGTGTCTGGAGGCATGTATGGTCTCAGTTTTCTTTAAGATGTATAGAATAGTGTAATGGTGTTATAACTAAGCATCCTGGGTTCACCTAACTGTATACATTTAAGGAAACAATAAACATGAACGATAGTCCAAACCTCTCAATTTAAACATTTTGTTGTATTGTGCTGCACAAACTAAAACCCCTCCCAACTTTCCTCTCCTCTCCAAAACAAAAAAAAATAGTTGAATCTCATTCAATTGTCCCTCCCAGCTCCCTTACAGTAGAGATGATGGCAAAAAACACCAAAAATGTATTTATTTATTCATCTCATATCGTGCCTAACTTTAATGCATTATAACATATCAGTAGGCTTTCCGCCCATCTGATCGGCTATATCGGATCAGCCGATTTTATGCAATTTATGAGATCGGCTGTAATGTCTTAATTCGCCAATCCAATCAATGTCATCATTGACGTGTTGAAACTTTTTGCACAAGGAAACTCATGGAGTTTATCGTGCTGGCCAACCTGCCATTTAATATTGTGGAGAACCCGGCATTGCAACGTTTGCAGGCATACTTTGCTGCAGTCATATTATTAAATAGGTGCTACAGTATTTTACTGTTAAAATTAAGAACAAAAGCTGCTTCACTTCCCTCTCAATGACATACCCGTCTGGCCTCGGGTGCGTCTGCTGCACAGCACAGATCTCAGTTGCTCTACAAAAGTATCGGCCCTGCCAGATAACCTGCCCTCTACAGAGGCACTATTGTCTCTGAGTGAAACCAAAATCCTGCACCTCGCCAGCAGCTCTCTAAAATCTCTACCGCTCAGACATGATGCAGTTTATCAAAGCCAGGAGGGAGGGCGGCGAGAAATGATCCTCTAGCTCCCACGGCCCATAATCAAAAAGCCAAATTTCCAACAATGGTTACAGCAGATGGAAGTCTGGGAAGGTCGTCAGAGAATCAGCAAGACACAGCAGCAGCAGTAGTAGCACCAGGCCCACTCTGAACCCTAAAAAGCAGACTGGAGATTCTAGGATTACACAGGATCCTAGCCTATATTTCACTACTTCACATCCATCTAGTCCAAGAGAGTGGGCTTTAATGAAAAGAAAAGGCATGGTTTTCTGGAAGTTATTGGGAAAAAATAGGTGACTGATGAGGGAAGTTGGCTTGTTAGATCCCAACACAATGCAGAGGGAAAAGCACTTACTCAGAATGCTGAAATGCACTGCAGGACTGAAATTGTCATGATTCAGCTCAACTGTGGCAGGTGTGCAAGCACATTTAAATGTATAAAATGTATGTATAAATGATGGGGCTGAACCTTACCTACATATATCATCTTCCATTCTCGTTCCAGTGAGAACTTGAATAATGCATTAACATTGAAAAAAACATATTGATATAAGCGGGTTATCCTGTGCCTTAAGCGAAACTGGAAAGCCTTGCTTTAGAGATTAAGGATTTAGCCACCAACATGCCCCTGAGATGAGTTTGATCTTTCACAGGTAATCTCATAAAGACCATTTAGAGGAACTCTCAGACAGGTTACACTCATATCTGCACTCTGGTAGTTTGTAAAAGTGACATTTAACAATGAAAAGGTAGAAGAGTAAGAGAAATATTTAAGTGTACAATAAAAATGTAAATCATCACTTTTACAGAAGAAGTCTGATTGATTCCAAGACCGTTTAACATTTCATACAGGAAATAAATCATCACAGTTATTACTTGTGGTTGGCTGCTGGGTGAAGCTGTGGGCATTATTTACAACCTCCTCACAGATGATGACAGTTAATAACCGAGCATGCCAGCAGCGCAGGACGAGGAGCTTTTCAATTATTCAGCAAGTCCTGTCTGACTCCCACTGAAGCCATCACGCCCTGCAAGGTTGGCTGTCACTGAGCACAGGACTGACAGGTGGGCTTCCTGAGGGAGAGGCTGCTCGCTGCCAGGTGTATTAACAGAAACCTCAAATTCAATTCCAACAGGCCCAGATGTCTTCCCCATTAACAGGGTTTAAAAAGAGGAGGGCTGAAAGACAGGGCAAAATGACAGTTCACTTCCCTGTGGATGTTTATCATTTAATAACTTTAGATATCCATCTTTGATTAGTGAAAGGGTTTATTTATTTGTTTCAATTTCATGACATGCACGATTTCTTTTAAATACTTTGTCAAAACTGTCCTGCAACTTACTGCAAAAAAAGGCACATTATTAACAAACTGACCGTTCATTAGTTGCAATTACAACAGCTGAAGAGCTTTCCAATTTTGCATGTCACAAATGCAGTTTACGATGATAATGGTGGCAGATTCATCTCACACAATGGGCCCTTCATTTCAGACAGAGGTAGACAAAAAGGTTTCTCGGTTTTAGCCAGTGACTGTGCTGGCTGAAATGACAACTGTTGTAGATTGTATCAGCTGTGATGAGCTAGAGTAACTAAATAAACTAACATTAACCGCATGACTGAAAATGTTTTCTCCAGCACCAATTAAAATCATTTCAGCAAGTCTTTTACATACAGCATACTGTATTCAAAATAAGCATGTTATTTGTTAAAAATAAAACCCAAACTCTGATAGGAGCCACTTACTTCCACATGGTGTAAAAGTACTACACAATGGATGTTCTAGTCATTAATAGCACACACAGTTTAATCCATTCCTTACATGTTAACTCCTGCTTATTTGTTTTTGGAGAAAACCTGAAACCCTCCAACATTTATTTAATGCCTGATGAGCCTAGATTCAGATTTCAGAAAGAGGATTTAGCAATGGTCAATTAAAAGCTAATTGTCTGTATCTACTCAGTTCAAATGTAACTGTGTCTCTGACAAAGTAAACACTGTAACATGAGTAATATTTAGTTGAGGTGCCCTCCGGCTCATTGATCCATCCACAGTGGAAATGTTTGTATCTTTCTGGAACACCCAAACACAGAGCAGTGTGCACCAAAGGACACACTGCATCCACGATGTCCATCATTTTGACAATTTTTCTCAACTTGAAAATCTTTTGCCACTTCGAAGTGTAAACAGCTGCCCAGATGTTCAACCTCGGTTCTTAGCAACACAAACTCTTCCTGGTCAAACAGTCTCTAATTAGATTCAATAGTTAACCATGCTTGAAAACCATCTCTAGGTTTGGTGATAACTCAAAGGATTACATGCTCTTTTGTGGGTTGAGGAAATTATCCTTCTTCTTAAGGTTTATAAAACCCTTTCAAACCTCACTGGATTATCTCAGATATACGTTGTCACTAAGCTTACAACAAGACTATTTTTCTTTCTTTTTGTTCTGATATTTTTTTCACTGGAGAGTGGTCTCATATCACAGGAACACAGCGTGCCAAGAAAATATACACCTCTGACTATCAAAGCAAAAGCTATCTGATGTCTGTTTGGGCAACCGTCTCCAAATCCAGTGACCATTACACAGTGACTTTGTAACACAATATTTCATGCAATTTTTTTCAGAAAAATCCCATCCAAGGTTTTATTCTGAGTTAATAGTTAAACCAACCTTAAACACATTGTGGAACCCTTCAGGTACTCTTTCTTTAATCACTAACAACCATTAATGTGTGTGCCGTGTTCATCAAAATGAAAAACAATCCGCATAGCCAAGCTTTGGTCTTTCAGTTATGAGTTTTGATGTCATAGGGACATAATTGGCATTTGACATCTTGTTAAAATCAGGTTGGACTGTTACGGACACTGTGCGCTTGGAAAACAGCCCCATGGCCAAAAACAGATACCAACAGCAACAACAACAACTAAAACTGTATCTCATACTACAGCTGCATCGCTACTTCTGCTCATTTCTAATTTTCTCTGGTCTTAATAAAATACCCAAATCCTTATTTACTGTGGGAGACTTGCTGCTGCATGAAATGTGCGCTGTCTAGTTTGTTTAGAAGCCCAGAAATATTTAGGAACTCTGTCTTTTTGGCTGACAAACACTTTTGATTTGTTATGGTTTTCCTGAAACCGGCACTGGTTGTTACTTGTTGGAGCAGACAGGAAAGATGCAATGTGCATGTGTGCTGCTGGTGCTGGACACGCTGTGCTTATCTGCTTATAAGGAGGAACAACAATGTGCAACGAGTGTGGACACGATGATGATTCATGAGAATAGGAAGACATAGTAAAGTGATACTTCTGGTCACTTTCTCTCCTCACATCTGGCCTTTATGCGGTCTGAGTCACCCAAATTCCATGTGGAATAAATCTGACTATTTTTGAAGTGTTTCACCTTACAGTAATAGTTAGGAGATGTGTCCATTTATAGATTTCACACTTGGGAGTATTTAAAATAAAGATATCATTTTGTGGAACATGAAAAAGGGCTGAAGCGAGGGTCAGAACAGTGCTGTTTATATATAAAAAAGAAAATGATTTATGCGACCTTTACTTCAGGGCCAAGAGAAAGCATTAAAATAAGCAGGGCAAGAGAATCCAAGAAACCGGCCACTTCAGCACTAGCTTTGATGTTTTCATCAGCCTCCGGGCTCTCTGTTTTATGTCATATCTTATAGTTAAGTGACTGTCTTCACATTTTGATCTAATCTCTTCTGAGGACCAGATACAAACAGCACACGTGCACCAGAGTCCTATCATGTAAGAGGATGCACAAAATATAAATATAAATAAATAAATGCGACTAGCTGAAAGGGCAACATATGTCAGCCATCAAAGTGAGGTTTTGAGTATAAAAAAGGTTAGAAAATAAAACAGCAGCATGTCATAATGTTGATTTAAATTTGGCGTGTACAGAAAACAAAAATGTTCACATCACATCATATATACAGCTACGAAAGAAACACTGAAGGACTAGAAAATAAAGTATGCCAACAAATTGCACAATCCACATCCCCTCCCTGCAGCAGCATCATCTTCAAATTCGCGTACTTGAGTCATCGTCATTACACATGGGATGTTGCTAAAATACGTAATTTACGCAGTTCACTAATTGGCCGATCAATCAAAACATTTGCGCAACATGCACACTACTTTACTGTGATTATCAATAACTGTGTCGCACATTGAAAGTTTACTGAAACCTCTCTTTAGCTTTCGCCAGGTCACAGCCTGAACACCGACACTGTGAGAAACTTTTCTCCCACGTTGGATTAAGTTTCTCGGCGGTTTTCAGCGACGATTGTCAATTCTTTCAGATTTATGTAAATGCTTGGCGCACACACAGGAAAGCGAAAGCCCTCTCCTTACCATTACAACCCAGCCACGTACGTGTAGCACAACAGCTCCCTGACATACCTTTCTTTTCCGCTGGAAGACAAGAGCCCAAGCAGAGCAAAGAGGTGAGAATGATCCACCTCAGAAAACGCGTTGCCATCGTGTTTTTGAAGCTCCTGGTGAGGAGGTGTCAGTCCATGCCAACAATACGCGATATTCCGCTCTATCAAACCCTAACAATATTTGAGGTTTTTCCTCGTTAAGTGAAAGACTTTTCCTTCTCTGGGAAACTCAAACTTTGACAGCTCCTCCTCCTCGCAGATATCTCCAGCAGTCAGGGCTCAGGCAGCGAGGACAAACCACGTCGTCCACCACCTGACGTCAGCAAGAGGGAGGCTAGATGCGACTCTCAGGCGCTCAGGTAGAGGCAGATGGATGTATTTTGAAAGAATAGAAAGAAAAGAAAACCCCCCCTAGTGAACTATTAGTGTACTATTTTCGGGAAGTGGTCTGAAATATGGTGTATGACACATAATTTGTATGGAAATGGGAAAAAAAACAAATCCTGCACTGATTTTTTTTTTCTGCATCACTGAGACGAAACCAGTTTCTCTCAGCGATGCAATACTAGATCAAACCCGGATAAACTTGTCTGTGAGTATATTTTGGCCACAGACGATAACCCCCCCCCCCCAAAAAAAAGGTACTTGAAGAAAATCTACAAATCTACTGTATTCTTCCATAAAAGCAGACTACAATTTACGTTTTTAAAATAAATTAAGAAATATAGAAAGAATGTTAAAATCAGTTTACAATGACATCAATCTGTAGAAAGCAGAAAATCCTGAGAACATTTGATGGATTTAACAATCAATAGACAATCAAAATTTGGCGTTGATTAATTTTCAGTCAAACAACTAATCCAGTCATCATTTCAGCGCTGCATATAGGCACAAGAGTGGGAAATTTAATCCTGTTAAACACACATTTCTCAAGTTTTAAGTGCAGATAAAGTTGATATTCACATCTTTGTACATTAACTGTGCATATATTAAGTCGCTGTGTAAATTTAAATTAATATAAAATAAGCTTTTATTCTGCAGTTAAAAGGTTTAATAAAATGTATTAAGCAAGTTTGCCCTCTGCTTTTTCTCATGTAGCTATGGTACTGGAATGTGTCTTTAGCTGCCCTTAGCTAGTCTAAAGTTCTGATGAAATTTCAACCTTTGATATGACTGCACCCTTTCAGTATGCATATAAAAAAGAGAACTAACTATAAAACATGTCATCATTAATTTGCCATGAACAAGATGAAGATAATAAACCTATAAAAGACCATATAGATTAATTATATAGAAAAATAACTATCATAAGTATCTACTTTTAGTTACATATTTATCTCTTACCAAGACACAGAATCTGATGCAACTTTCTGCTGAGCTATTTTCGTTGAAGATATAGAAAGTAGGAGAAAAGGGTGAGGATGATTCACCTGAGATGTCAAACCTAACTTTGCTAGTTTCCATTGAGTTTGACCCATTACAGCAAACCTGTACAGTAAGTTCTGGCACAGTGAGTTCTTCACCCATATTTTGTGTATTTGTTGATGTGAGTGAATGAAAAACAGCCCTCATTTTCAGTGTCAAACCGGGGTTGAATGGACAAAATGTCTAGACTGTTGACAGAGTGTCTGTCTCATTGGAGCCGAGTCTAATTGGATGTCAAGCTGCTTAAATGTGTTTGTTGTTGTACACAGATCAGACTCTATGGGGACAGGAGTGATAGAAATCATTTTTCACAGTGGTGTTTATTTCATTACCGCAGCCTAATGGCTCAGCAAATCGTCTTTGGTTTTACTGTTGGAGGAAGAGGTTATTGTGTTGGGTGAAATTATGACCATTCTCCTCTGAGGAGAAATTACCTAATGTGAAGCTAACGTTTCACATGAGAGAGCACAGCGAGCTATTCAGAATGTGCTGTGGATCTGATGCCACTGTCAATTTTACTGTTAGCTACTGTGCTTGAGAAAAGAGAAAAAATCCATGTTCTCTGTCATTTAAGTCAGTAAGGGGAAGAAAATGTTAACTGAAGGTGCATTATTAAGTGAGAAAGTTATTTGCTTCTCAAGGTTACACACTTTAAATGGTCCAAGGCTCATGAAGAGGATCAAGAGAGGTCAAACATGTCAGTCTTTCTTAGTGAAAATCAAATTTCAGCCTCATTCAGTGTTAAATAATTGAATCTGACTCAGGAATTGGTTTTAAATGTTTAGAAACTAAGGTTTGCCACATACTAAGCCACAATGGAGGCTCATTAGAAGAAAAAGAAAGAGATCACCTTGGCTTTTCACCAGCGGCTGATTTCTACACTGCTGGCCAATGTCTCAATTATGAAATGTTCCACAGCAAGAAAGAAAGAAGTCCCAGTTGTTACAGTCTTTCATACCACTATCCATCGCTGTCCTGAGGCTGTGTGCATTTTACACAGGCCAACCCAGAGCCTCAGACTATAGCTGCTTGTCAGCCAAGCAGAAACACCAAACGAACATTGAATAATGGCCATACCAGTGGGGAATTCAAAAAAGACAGGGACAATAAAAAAAAAAGAATGAGTGTGAAAGAATGAGAGGAGAGATGACAGCTACTGGCTGGCAAAGTAAACACATGTTCCACCTTGCAATACAGTATTTTCACATTTATGTATCTTGTGTTGTGTTCTGGTATTCCATACCTGAAGGCAACTTATGGATGTGTTAATTAAAGCAGCACATTTTTGAGGCGCAAGTGCTTTCAAGTACAGTGAAAGCCTAACCATCTATTATTACTTATAAGAGCATTTCATTAACTAATGTGAAGAAGTCTTATTAAGTGGTTCAGTGAAGCAGAAAGGTTATGTGACCATGTTGTGAGAGGAGAGAGGGTTATCCTGAATGCCTGATGTCTGATCTGCATGACAGAGCCCAGATAGACCAACACCATCTCGGTAAAAAAAACATGCACAGCAGACACCCCTACAGCACCAACACCACCACAGCTGACATTATTCTCTCCTCATCATATGGAGCGTGTCTCTTATGAGAGGACGAGCACAACATATGTTTCATATAGGATTCACTCGGAGGCATAACATCTGCCGTGTCAACCCAAACAGACTTCACACTAGGTTTTAGAGCAGCGAATATGAGAAAAAGTAGAGTTGAATTTCATTGAAAAAAAATCTAACTTCAGACTGAGTATTGTGTTAGTGATGTTGTTTATAACACAAATGCATTTCATTTGAGCATTATTTGCAATTAAAATCATGTACTTATTTTTTGTTAATTTATTATTATTTATTATAATTCTCTGGGAAGTTAATCAGCAACATCAATTTAATGCCCATGTTCATAAATGATCCAAATGCCAGGGAATTATGCAGGAACTCGTTTCTCAGGTTGAAAACACATTCGCAAATCCATTAGCTATATTACATTTCTTAAATGTATTCATAAAATGAAATCTTCAATTTCTGATTAAGTCGTTGTTTTGAATCCTGCACTATTTGGGGTACTTGTCATTGCTGCAATGACACTGACATGTGAGATAAGACTTAGATTAGATGTGACTGAATCCATAAAATCTTTAATAATAGCTCTCTAAATCCTGTTTTCAGCAGTATGTTGAAAGGCCTTTAGGCGTTTAGTACAAACTGTCTAGCACCAATTAATTAGGTTTAATTAGAAGAGCCAGTGAGATTACCTTATATTTTACCATCTGCCCTCCCCCTTAAGGAAAGTATCCCTCAGCTAAACTTAAATATTTGAATGCATTGTTGTTTTTAAATTGGGAGTACACACACACGTGTGCTCTTTGTTTTATCAAGAACCATAAACCATGTCATATTGCACAGTATTGTGTTTTACCGTTTCTTGAAGAGGCCCCCGGTCTTTGGCTCTGAGCCATGTTCACTTGCCAGAACATGTGGTCTCCATGGCAGCTCAATGGGTTACAGTAAACACCTCAAAGTAAATGAATGAACCTGTTTTAATCCGATAGGTATCCCTTTCTCAACGTCTCAACCAGTCACATCCTGTTTCAAAACATGGAACACCTTGTTATGAGTAATGTGAATGATTTCCAGAATGTTCTCCTGTGTGAGCGCACAGGTTTCAAAGATAATTTTGCTATATTGATTGAGAATTCTAAAATTTACACCACACTAGTGTCAACATATTAATATTAAATATTTTTATTTATATGACACTCATCAAAATGAATGAGCTATTTACAAAAGCCAAATATAAAGCAATAAAGCAATAAGGAACATCAAGTGAACAGTAAAACATTAACCCTTATGTTCTGACCATTTACAGTATATCCCCATATTTAGTGTATATTCCAAACTTCTGAATCAAAAATCCACTTTTCATTCATAAATGGCTTATCAGGCACTGATTAATCCCTAATCAGGTGTTTAAGGAGCAAAATAATGTGTTATTTTACAGTATTGTTAGTATAAGTTTAGTATAAGTTTTACAGTATTTATTTATGGAGATAAAACAGTGGTAACAGAAATAATGATTTCAATCAGTCTGTCTGTCTGGTGTACAATTTCTTTCAAAACAATTGAAATATTTCCATGTTTGAATATTCTGGGTCACTTTAGGAAATGTCAGAACATTTCAGGCTTAAGGAGTGGTGTATGATGTGTTTTTGCTGCTCTCAAATGTTAAAAAGGGTCAAATTTGACTGGTATAAACAGATAGATCTAATTGCAAGAGCAAAATGTGGAAAACTGATCAATAAAATTTCAATATACCATTATGCACAGTCATTAGCATATACAAAGGCACATATGTTAGCTAGATAAAATTAAATGATACGAATCGCTGATGATCTTTGGGTCTTTGGAAGTGATTAAAAGTCTAATTTGATCATACCACAGTCATTATTTTAAATATTACAGATAAAAGATGACACAAGCTTTCTTCATGGTTTTTAAAAGGCCCATTATGGATTTTCCCTCAGTTATCATAGCTGTCAGGGCTGCTGGTGCTGCAGTCCATTTGATCCCCAGACATTTAGGGAATGTGCGTGCAGATAAAAATACGGGCCTTTTGTGATGGTCTTGGACAGGATAACAATCCACCGTTGAGGCCAGCAGCGTGTCCAGTTTGATCTTGTTAAGGTGTCATTCCCCCTTTCATACTGTCCTCATGGTTCAAAGGGCTTTGACTATACCAGCACAAACGTATTTGATTTGGTTGAGGGTCTGCATTCCCAAAGCTCGTGCCATGGCCCCTTTACAGTAAAAGCTTGGCAGATGATATTCATTTGACTCATTTCTTGTAATACGAGTGATTGATAGAATGAGATCATGGATGTAATCAGCTCAATTTTTTTCTACAGGTAGTTGCACTCTGTCACAAAATGAGGAGCTCAACAGTCTGAGGAGTTTTCAGAGCCATGTCACTGATCCATGAGGACACAGTTGAACTCGCTTTGGCACCTATGATGCCTGCAATGAGTGACTCATTTTGGAAAGCCATTGACAAAAGACCCAGGACACCTTGGGGGGCTTAAATCTTCACCAGGCCACTCGATTCTCCTTGATGCTCCCTCAACATGAACAGAAAAATGGGTAGAGCTATATGTTATCCTGATTTATTTGGCATATTAGTGACACAAATACATACACATAGAAAAAAAACATACAAATCACCCAAACACCTGCACTGGCTATATTACTGTAAACATAAAACCCCTCAAAGGTATAAAGATCCTGTAATGAGCCTCATCTCTACGCCTTACCATATGCCCTTTCTGCTTGTCATATCAAATCAGTTTCTCGACTCATTAGTGGGGTGTATTCAGGTCCCACAGTGTGTCCTGTGTCCACTGAGATTTGCAAGCAAATAGCTGGGGGCCAGATTCCTCAGTGAAACACCGCCATCTTGTGGACTATTTAGCTTGAGGCAGGTTGTTGCAGCTCATATCTGGGCTGTTACAAAAGTGTTGTTGGAGCTATAAATGTCTTGCTGTCAGGTCGTCTGTTTTGGGTCTGCAGGCCACAGATCAACCCAGGGGTAAACTGTGGGACAGATATTTTAAGATATTAGAATTAGGCTAATGAGAATATTTTAGTATACTCAGATGTGTAATGATCATGATATTATGATAATGAAGATTGGTTGATATTGGATATTATTGGCAAGGTATAGATTATATATATATAATATATTATTATAGGCTAGGGCTACAGTGCATTAATGTAATTTGGTTTAACAAGGCATCAACAAGGGAATGTAGGCTACATCAGTCCATAATCTGGATCCCTTTGTTTACTATCAGAAATTTAAACTCAAGCTTTCAGACAGTCCGTGTGCGGGTCAAATTGCACAGAGCCGTGGACTCTGCAATGTAAAAGTCAAACGCATAAGCAGTGCTTCAGAATTGTATTTCATCTCTCGTGCACTCTGTAGGGCAGCTCTCATGATGCTGCCAAGCAGCGCTGCGCTGTGTGAGAAATCAAAGCGCAGGCGTCGAGTCGGGAGGGAGCCTATCTTGCGCAGACTGGGTACTGTACATGGCCATTGATGCTGCTGGATAGATGTAGCCCGTGATGTAAATAAGAATGGCGAGGGCAGCGGGTCTAACATGCCGCGTTATCTCTGCTTGACATCGGAACATTTTATGCCAGCATCGGGATTTTATAACAACGCGGGGTCTTTTTCTCGTTTTCATCTGAATCTGCCTTGACAGCTCACCTGATGGTTTTCATTTGACACAAGAGCCAAAAGCAGACGGGCGGCTTCTTCTAATAAACACTCGGGAAAAACAGGTCATTATGACCTTAGTATCCTCCAGTAAAAGAAAACCATCGGATTGTTTTTACGCGGCAGCATTCTGCTTGCATTTTTTGCTTTGGATTTCGTGTGCAGTATCCGGAGAGGAGGATCATCAGTTCAGCGTTGAGGTAAGATATATGGCCTTCCCTCCCTGGCTGTCATAAATGACCGTGCTCTCTCCTCCACATCATCAGTTTCAGCGTGAAAAGCATATATATTGACTCCCCACGTTATCCGTGGGTACAATTACCATAACGCATAACATGGAGACATTGTAAGCCTATCAGGACGGCCCACGCACTGAACGGCGAAAATGTCGCGAATTCTTCATTTGTAAGGTGCAATGAAACAGAAGGATGCTCATTTGAGGTTATTACACTGCGGTCCATGAGCTGAGGTGATCCAGACCACTGATCCCAAATGTGCAACACAGATATAATTGCACCTAAAGGTCTATATCAGCAGTCAGAGATGCCTTACAGCACAATGTTTTCATGGCTGGATATAGTTTTGTGACAGGCCAGCATGAAGTCAGACATGCTTTGGCAGCATCATGGTGTTGGAGGAGATTAAACATTTACAGACACAAGTTGCATAATAGGATTTACTTTTTTGTACCTTATTAATTGATGTCACTTTCATCCTCACCACAGGCTCCCTTCCCACCACTCTGAAGAAATTAAATGCTGAGGCTGACAATCACACAAACACACACACACACACACACACACACACACACACACACACACACACACACACACACACACATCATTATTCAATTTTATGGCTCACTGAAATCTGCCTGATATCTCTCTGAGAGATCTGTGCCTTTGGACAAACACAACACACACTGGAAACACATCCACAGGAGAGAGAGGAGGGAAAAAAAAGGGATAAACAAGGCGTTTAGCTCAGCAGAAAGAGGGATAGATCAGAAGGGGGAGGGATGGACAGATTAGCTAGCTGGAGCATATCTCACAGGCTGTGTTGCAGTGATGGGGAGGCAGCTGGCTGGCGTGTGGATAGCTCTGGATAGCGTGGGCACCTCGTGGCCTACAGCATCAGGATTGAGTCTGGCAGTGACCCCTGGATGATGCTCAGTCTCACCTCTCTCCACTTTATCACTCTTGCTTTGTAGGGCGAGCAGAGGCAGGGCCGTAGTTCTGCACATGTTCACTGGCCGGCAGCCGCAAGACACAAACACTGACTAAGGTCACTAGCAGGAATTCAAATGCAAACAGCTGGATTTATTTCTGAGCAAACAAACACAGACATATTTAAACCTGAACTACTGCTGGATAGACAATTAACACAAACAATTGAATGTCATTTCTATTAGGAACCAAATTAAAGCTTCTAAACATCCCATCCGCTCTGTGATATTAAATATAAATGTAACAACAGCAGCTCATTCTCTGTGCCGTTGGTTTTCTGCTGATAATAGCGATTGTTAGCAACTACTCAGCCTCTTGTGAGATGCAGAATAAATGATGCATGGCCATATTCTTATTGCTTTTTATTATGGGATTAGCAGTGGACGAGAGGTTGAAAAGGCAAGCTGGTGGTTGGACATGTGCCAGATTCACCCACTCTTGCTGTGAAAAACTGGGTAGGGTAACTCATCAAACAGCTATAGTTGTGGTGCCCCTGATCAAAGCACCCTTAACAACTGCAGTGGAGGAATGTCTGTGTGTTTACTAGACAGCCTAGCGTTAAGTGAAATATAATTGTTGAAACAGATAATATATTGTGACAATTACTGACAAAGGAAAGACACAAGGGAGCTGACTTTTAATAATAATACAACATAACACAACAGCTTGGGTAATACGTGAGCATTTTAATAGTGATTAACCCATTATCCCTTTACATTATGACTTTTTCGTTTATTTTGAATAAGCAAGTGCATCCTAGTGGTTAGGAGGACAGTTAGATTCTTTCTCTTTCCTGTGAGTTTTCTAGTAAAGGCAAACAGTTTAAAACAAGTCTTAAAAGACCACAAATCTTTCTTTTTGTTTCCTCCTGCTAGGGATGGCTACAGAGGTATGGATACCTTCCCCGCACAGAACCGGGAATGTCCGTCCTGCGCTCGGCCCAAACCATGCACTCAGCCATTGCTGCCATGCAGCGCGTTTATGGTCTCAATGTCACAGGGACACTGGATGAAAGAACTAAGGAGTGAGTACACAAACACACACACATGTGCCACAGACATGCTGAGGTGAACATGCTCTTTGATTATGCCGTTGACCTCATATAATACAAATGCAAAAAGATTTATTTAAAATCTGGAAGAGATGGCTATTAATATTTCAAACTATTAGTGAAGTACAGAAATAGAAGATGTTAACTTCACCCGCCATCACCTCGCTTACAAGAACCTCGGGTGAAGGTTTTAACACTTTTCCTTCTTCTCATTTTGCATGATGCAGTGATATCACGCTGAGGTGAGAATTAATGTTTTGCCTTTGTATCGTGTGTGTTATTGTACTTGTGATATTCTGATGTGGTATGAATGAGAAACCTTTGATTTCCAATCAAACCCTCATTCAGGTACTGCTCCATCTGATAGTAACTGTAGTTTAGTTGTAGTCTGCACAACACTCCCTCATTTTTATGCTGTGATACGTTGGCACCTGTCAGGAAGAGAACTACTGAGTTCACTTCACTGCTTCATGTTGTTTTGTGAAGATGGTTGCCTCCCGAATTTGAGTCAGCAAACTTGATTCACCTTCTTCTCTTCTCTTCTCTTCTCTTCTCTTCTCTTCTCTTCTCTTCTCTTCTCTTCTCTTCTCTTCTCTTCTCTTCTCCTCTCCTCTCCTCTCCTCTCCTCATTTCTTCTCTTCTCTCCTCTCCTCTCCTCTCCTCATTTCTTCTCTTCTCTTCTCTTCTCTTCTCTTCTCTTCTCTTCTCTTCTCTTCTCTTCTCTTCTCTTCTCTTCTCTTCTCTTCTCTTCTCTTACACTTCCTCTTTTACTTCCTCGTCTTAACTGTTTAAAGTTGGATGCAAAAACCTCGCTGTGGAGTTCCAGACAATTTCAAAAGTGCTTCGAAGTCACGGAAGCGGAGATATGCGCTGACAGGACAGAAGTGGCAGCGTACGCACATCACCTACAGGTGAGAGACAGTGGAAGCAGTTGTCATAACGACCATTGAGTTTAGCTGCACTTATTGTAGAGTTCAGACGTGCCAGTGTTAATTTTCTCAGCTCCTCTCTGTCTCTCATCTCCTCCTCTTCAACCACCTGGGATCACATGCATTGTGTTGTCATAGAGACTGCACAAAGACGTCACATATGAGGGGGCATACCACACACATACACACACACACACACACACACACACACACACACACACACAAACACAACATAGTCAATATCGCACATTTAGAAACACTTAGATTAACACATACATTTGCCCATGTGTGCTGTGAGTATGTATACTTTCCAGTGCATAAATAGCTTACTGGAAAAATGAAAAATGGAATCAGGCAGGTTTTTTTTAAACCCAGTTTTTCTAATTTATTCTTTCCTTTTCATAAAGCAAAACAAACAGTTTTAGCTGAGTAGCATGAAGATTGAAGGCTTTCCTTTTGTGCCTTTACAGTAAAACTGTTTAAAATCCTGAAAGTAAATTGTCTGTAATCTCAGCAGAAATATTAAAACTCTCATCTTATCTCTCCTGATTAAGCTCCAGTTTTTAATGGGTTCTGAGGAGGACTGATAAACGGGTCCCCGGCACAACTGCAAATTGACAGGTTACAGCAGTAATTGACGATAACACTGTCAATTTATTCAAATCCTTCCTTCCTCCCCGAATTTGAATTGATGAGCCACCTCTCCTAATGGAATGTCAATCAGTGCTGAGCCAGTGCTGCTGCTGACTGCACTTTATTCATGAAAATGAGTGGCAAGAGAGAGAAGATTTCCCATTCCTCTCTGCCTGCCAGGGACTGATAACGACTGCTGTGTTAAAAGTTCAGTGAAAGCTGCCGGGCTTGAAATAGTTGTGTCAAGTAGAACTTCTTTTCAGTGTCTCCTCATTTTGAGAAGTAAAACTCAAAATTAATGGGATAACGAGGCATGGAGTTGTCTATTTTATTTTGTTCACAGCAGTTTCAAACTATGTGTGTGTGTGTATGATTGTTGCACCATTTACATTATATTTATTTTATTACAACCTGCAGATCATTTTCTCAACCTGATAATGCCTATCTCAATTACTTATTTTCCTCCTGCAGCATAAAAAATGTCACACCAAAGGTGGGCGCCAGGGAGACACACGATGCCATTCGGCGGGCGTTTGACGTGTGGCAGGGTGTGACTCCCCTACGCTTTGAGGCTGTTCCATACAGTGCCCTGGAGACTGGCAGGCGTGAAGTGGACATCACCATCATCTTTGCTTCGGGTTTTCATGGAGACAGCTCACCTTTTGACGGGGAGGGGGGATTCCTTGCACACGCCTATTTCCCAGGCCCGGGCATAGGAGGGGACACGCACTTTGACTCAGATGAGCCCTGGACCCTTGGCAACCCAAACCATGATGGTAAGTGGATGAGAAAATGGATGTAAACCTGAATCCATAGATAAAGAGTAAGAGAAGATGACAACGTTCCATGAATAAATGAGCAAGGAAAGCATGAAAAGCTAGAGCAGGACAGTGGAAAGAAAACTATTAAAGGAAGAGATTAAGAATAGCAAAGAAAGGAAAAAAATGGAAAAAAGTAAGATTGAGGTAAGTAAACAAGTAAGGCATGTGGAAGGATTGAAGAAAGCAGAAAAAAGCTCAGTCATTGGTTGGAGCAAGATAAGGATTGATGGAAAGCAAATAATGGAAACAGAGATGGCTAGGCAGCAGGGTGATATGACAGAGATGGTATCACAGGGCAGGGCATGAGGGATGCTTAACCAAAGACAAAGAATTCAGAAATGTCTTTGATCGGGCTGTGCTCTGTAAAGAAGCATCACCCCATCTGTCAGGATTTTGATGTTTTTTTCTGCATAATAAGCTCTTCAGATGACAGGATAGAAAGCCCTGCTATTTTAAGACATTGGTTGCCATCACATGATTATGGCTATTCTGTTTTTCTGTGAAATGGATGTAGCTCAGTGGTATGGACATCTGCAGACAAGTAACAGATAAATACCATCACTTTAACAAAACTGAAACATTACGTCATGTCATGTCATGTGATATCATGTGTGTTACGTTGTGTTGTCTTATGTTATGTTATGTTATGTTATGTTATGTCATTGTTATGTCATGTTGTGTCATGTCGTGTCATGTCGTGTCTTGTCGTGTCTTGTCGTGTCTTTCATGTTTTGTTATGTAAGAACAGGCTAGTTTAGTTTATTTTAAGTTATAATACAGAACAGTGGCCTACATAACATGTAATGTGGGTCACACAGCCAGTGTAGATTTTGGCTGGGCACTGCAGCTGCCCAGAGAGGGAGATTAGATCAGCCTTTCTTCACCATGCATCCACACACACTTTAATTATGCTACCTACAGGGTGCCAGGCTTGTCAGAGCACCATCAGGCTGCTTTGCTAATACCCATGTGCCACACATCACCTTTCTATCCTCCCATTAGCGGGAAAGGAGGGTTACAACTCACATTGTGTTTGTTCTGGGAAGCTGCTTGCCACCCATCAGTTCCCCTCCTTTTCTTTCTTTTGTTCTCTTCCTCCAATGATAATTGTCTCAGACTCCAAAGTCAAATTCATGTTCACCCTTGTGCAATGTCCCATAGTTATCCATGTGGAGTGCTGTGGCCGATTCAGAAAAGCTTATGTATCTGGAAAGCTGTGCTACCTTCAATGGGCTTTCACAGCGGTGTAATTATAAATGTTGCATGTTGACATGTGCACTAATGGTAGCCCTGGTCTGCCTCTTGGGAGTCCTTATGGGACATTTTTGGTTACGTGGAAGTGGCTGGATGTGTTAGATAAATGGAGGAGGGGGAGGTGTAACCTTTTAGCTGCTGGCTGAGGGTCAGTGGTTGTTCTGTACTGTGCTTCTGGCAGGAGTGGATATCATGTTTTAAAGGGCAACAATCTCCTGGGGACAGCTTCAGTCACAAGCTGTACTTAAATACTGTACTTCTTTCTAAATCAGGTTGACACTTAAGGCTGCGTTCAGACTGCAGGCAAATCTGATTCAAATCTGATTCCTTCTCAAATCAGACTGGGCCACATTATTGACCAATCTGACAGGTTGCTGTGGCAACGTCATCCGGTGGAGGCGTCATCTAGTGCATATTGTGTGATGTCATATAATTGTGACAGCAAACCGGATGTAATGTAGAAATGTGTTCAGGTGCTTTGTATGAACGTGTTTTCTCTTGCCTCGGGCAAAAATGTGAATGTGTATCTCTACTCTCTGTGGCTCACATGTGGCTTATCTTCTCTTATGGAGCAAAAAAGAAAAAGTGCTCATGCTCAGCAATTTACCCAAGTAATCTTTACTTGCACAGCATTGCACAATAATAGCTTAATGGATTGAGTTACTCTGAACCCGAATGCTGAAACTAATGATTGTTTTCATTGTTGACTAATCTACCGATCATTTGCCATTATTAAGAATTTTGTTTATAAAATGTCAAAAAGTTATGGGAAATTCTAAGGGTACATTGTCAGGTGAAAAAAAACCCTCAAGGTTTATAGTTATGATTATATGATTGTTTTTGCACTTTTAGTAAAGCTGTCCTTGTCTCCTTTTCAGGTAACGACCTGTTCTTGGTTGCTGTTCATGAGCTGGGTCATGCCCTCGGTCTGGAGCACTCCAACGATCCCACTGCTATCATGGCTCCTTTCTACCAGTACATGGACACAGAGAACTTCAAACTACCTCATGATGACCTACAGGGCATCCAGAAAATCTATGGTAACCCTCAATCACACATTTGTCTCTCACTTTAGTCTTTATAGCCTAGAAGATATTGAAGTTGAACAAATGAACTCATATCTTTGTCTGTAAATTTTAGACAGTAAGAAAAACACTTCACAATGTCACACATTTATTCTATTGATCCAATAGTTGTTTTGAAGCTATATCACACAATTCTAATTTTAGAAAATGAATTTAGGCCTCAAGTAACATAATCTCTATTACAATTCCCACTACAGTATAATATTGTATTAGGTTGAATGCCAATAAGCAGCATTTGTCAGCTGTTAAAGAGGCCTGGCAACCGCATGAGTCAGCTAGCAGAGCTCCAAATAGGCCAAATCATCTGTGCCAAAATTAAAGGTGACTTGGTAAAAAATAGAGACAATGGAAGAAAGATGAAATACATTCTGTTTTCGTCTCTTTAGGTCCACCAGATAGAGCCCCACAGCCTACCAGGCCCCCACCTACAGTCCCTCCTCCTCGCTTCCATCTTCCCTCAGACCCCCGCAAGCATGACCGCCATGCCAGGCCTCACCGCCCTCCACAGGGGGCTAAGCCCTCCAACCCCAACTCCAAACCCAACATCTGTGACGGAGGCTTCAACACCCTGGCCATCCTCCGACAGGAGCTTTTTGTGTTTAAGGTAAAATTGGTCATCAGCAGGAGTAAACATGGATGCAGGTCTTAAAGCAGTTTGATGATGACAAGAGTGATGATGATTGCACCATGTCCATTTCTATAGGACCAGTGGTTCTGGAGAGTACGGGATAACTCAGTAGTCCCTGGCTACCCGATGCTGATCAATTACTTCTGGAAAGGCTTGCCTCCCAAAATTGATGCCGTCTACGAAAACAGCGAAGGAAAATTTGTGTTTTTCAAAGGTAATAAAAAAGAGATTTTCATTCCTTTTTTTACTTTTTTGTGTGGAGTTTTGGCCACATTATCGTATCCCTAGTAGCACTGTGAAGCAGTGTTTTTTTTTCTACCACTTGTGTCACCCTTTTTTGCTGATTGATAACGGGTGGCAGTAACATGCCAAGTGGTTGTTTAGTGTTCTGTATGGTAGCAGAACAGGTGCAGGTCCGGTACAGCTGTCTGTCCATCAGGCAGATTAACATGACATCTGTCACCCAGTAGGATCAGAGTGCCTCATGCTTTATTTATTCACTCAGGGGGACTTAACTGTGTGTGTGTGTGTGTGTGTGTGTGTGTGTGTGTGCTTGCGTGTGTGTGTGCATTTGTGTGTATGTTTGTTTGTGCGTGCATGTCTGTGTGTATATGTTTGTGTGTATGTTTGTGTGTGTGTGTGTGTGTGTGTGTGTGTGTGTGTGTGTGTGTGTGTGTGTGTGTGTGTGTGTGTGTGTGTCTAGCTACTTTCTGTGAGCACACCACCACACCAGCTCTCCTCACTCTGCCTGAGGCACTGATGATCAAACTGAATCAAATGCAACAATAGCTTCAATAAAACTCAAAACAAGTCTCAGTGGAGTTGCCTTCAGAGCATCATCTTGCTGTTGATTGTATTATAGAAAACACTGCATAGATTTTCTGTTGTGCAGACATTTTGTATTTGTAACGAGATGATACATCTGACCTTTGATATCACATGAAGAGAAATAAATAGACTCACTTGCAAAAAAACCTACACAGAAAGCTTGAATGAGCAGAGAGCCGGCGGTCTTTCGTCTAGCACCATTTTTGAGGTCATATTTATGATAACGTCTTTGTCCTAGAGCTGCCTAACTTTATGTGTTTATTTTAGGAAACCGTTTCTGGGTCTTCAAGGACACAACTCTCCAGCCTTCGTACCCTCAGGATATCTCGTTGTTCGGGAGCGGCATGCCCACTCAGAGTATCGAGACAGCTGTCTGGTGGGAGGATGTCGCAAAAACCTACTTCTTCAAAGGAGACAGGTCTCTGTGGAAAGATTATTAGTACTTTATCTGTTATGAAGTTAATAACAAACAGTCGGGCAGAACTGGAATCTCTCAGAGCAGAAACGACTACTCTGAAAACCTCAGATGTCTTAAATATCCATTCTTCTGTTTTGATGATAAATTGTCTCCTTTTAACCAAATATAGTAATTTTATATTTTAGGTTTCTAAGTTTAATGAAGTATGTAGGATTCCTAGAGGCTCATTTTCATCAGTTCCTCTTTATCAATGTAATTGTTTCTTCAACATAGTTATAGGACTGTTCTCTTTTGAAATATTAAATAGTTTCACAGGTTTGTTTATCAATGCCTCTTCAATGTTGGCATGGATTCTTTGGCATCCTTGGCGCTCTGTAAGCTGCCACAAGTTTGAAAATGGCGATTGCCGCTTTTTACAGCTGACGAATGCTGCTTATTGGCATTCAACCCAGTATGGCTCAATGTTAGCAATGGTTTTGATGGTGATAATATTATTATAAAGTTTAAATGCTTTTCAATCAAGTATTTACATTACGTTGTATATATTTTTGGCGTTATTCTTGGTTGTACAGTAGTTGGTGATCTGAAGCTGGTAAAATCAGAGAATCTGTTGTTTATGCATCTATGTGTGTTGTTGGGGTCTTAAAGTTTGAGAGTATGCCAGTGTGACTCACGTGTTTGTTCAGCTGTCATGATAAATCATACCCTAAGAGGTCAGGGTATCCTGTGGTGAAAGCTGACAAAATGCTTTGTCATGGTACTGTCATCCTTCAACCTGCTGCTGCACATCATGACAAATGGGACGTTCAGACTCCATCGTCTGAAGCATGATTTTATCTCTCCCCCTCTGTGTGACAAGGTGGTGTTTGTTCTAATCTGAAGAAATGACACTGTGTAGCATGATTTATGTGTGTGGGCGCCAGTGTATGAAAAGCAGATCAATCACAACAACAGATCCGTGCTGCAGATAAATGCAGTATGGATGATTGATTGATCACTTTCATTGGTCATGTGAATTAAGTCAGTTGCTGATAATTACTTGGTCAGATAGAGAGTGAAGACTGACTGGCTGTGAGGTACAGATTGTCACTGTAAACACAATGTACAGATATCCAGTGCAATGTCAGATTTTGACATCTTTGATATTTTTGTCCTTGTCTTCTAGTCTGAAAATAACATCCTCTGAGCTGAGTTGACTTTTTTAGCTGGGTTATATGAAAAATAAAATAATCCGCCTTTTAAATCCAACTCAAAATTGTCTTGCACTGAAGTACTGTGTTAAAGATAATGGACAGTATCATATACACATGGGTTGGCCTCAGAGGTGGTACATGTCACTAACTACTTGCGCTCATAAACCTTGGATCTGTACTGACTGTCTATTTCTGTCTCCTGTTGTAGATACTGGAGGTACAATGAGGACATGAGGACCATGGACCCAGGTTATCCCAAACCCATCACTATTTGGAAGGGCATTCCCGACTCTCCACAGGGGGCTTTTGTAGATAAGGCCAACGGTATGCCAACTTTACTGACTATATAACCAGTTAGTGAGATTGCTGCCAAGTAGTTTCACAAACAAAGATATATGATGCTAGACACTTATACAAGATCAATCTCAGTTTAAGAGCAACACCTTCAAACTTGGCAAAGCTTTTTGCCAGAGAGATGTTTTGATTGTGTTGTTGAGTATGCGTCAGGATTGTTTAAGCCCCAAATGCAACAACTTGACAGAAATAATATAAAAAGATGACAGAACAGCATTTGCAACAACTTGTGCTGCAATTTTCTGGTTTCATTTTCTTAGAGGTCAGCATACAGTGAAAGGAATAACAGGAGAGTGATAAACAATGGAAAACAGAAACTCAATGCATACACGGCTGTTGCAATACACTACACTCCAAGCAGTTATTAGCAAAGCATAGTGTTTTTACATGGCATAAGTTAGGTAAGAATTAGTCCTTATAAGGATTCATTATTACCTCTGCTGCAGTCAGCAGTAAATTTCTGTTTTCTCCCTATTTTTCTCAAAATATTATATTATCAGCTGTTCTTGTTTCTCTTGTTCAAAATGGTCTTCACCTTTTAAAAAATTGACACAGCAGTAATGGAATCTTTGTTTAAATGGAGACTGAAAGACAATAACAGACTAATTTGACTACTTTACTGTGCTATGGGGTGGTGTAAGCAACTGAAGAATGGTTGGTGTCTTTGTTTATAAAAAATAATCACTAACTCTTGTTTCTCACAATCCCTCCATCCAGGCTTTACCTACTTTTACAAGGGAAAAGAGTACTGGAAGTTCAACAACCAGCTGCTTCGTGTAGAGCCTAGCTACCCAAGATCCATTCTGAGGGACTTCATGGGATGTGATGGTCTACCTGCGGATCCCGACTGGGACTGGAACCCTCCGATAGCAGAGGAGCGCCACTATGACAATGGTGATGTGGATGTTGTCATCAAACTGGACAGCGCTGGGGGCACGGAGAAAGCAGTGGCCATTGCTATCCCCTGTGTGTTGGCGCTGTGCATGATGGTCCTTCTCTACACTGTTTTCCAGTTCAGGAGGAAGAGCACGCAGCGCCACATACTTTACTGCAAGCGCTCCATGCAGGAGTGGGTCTGAGGGGATTGTTACTGCACTGTATAGAGAGAGGTGTGAAGCTCTGATAAAGGTCTAGTTATTGCTTGAAACCCTAAGCACAGCAATTGGAAGCACTGTAAAGGTACAGTACAGGAAGATTGCCATGTTGGCAGATTTTAAAACTGCTCGAACTCTTAACGTGCAAGTGGCAAGGAAGCGAAACGATCAGCAGAACTCAACTGATGACAGTGTGGGAGCCACATCTCCTATGTCCAACTAATATGTATGTATCTGCTTTGACTTTTTTCTGTATCTCGGAATGAACTCAATTAAGTGAGACAGAGCTAAGCTACTGTAAGTGGGACCTTTGTCTATCCTTGTCTCTGCACGCCACTTAAAAAGCCCCTAGCACTAACTTCAGTGGACAAATTAGATATAGGCTTCTACTTCTCTTGCGTTTCTTAATTAAATCGCCCCTGAGCTGTGCTTTTTTTTCTTCTTTTTTTACATTAAGGGTCCCTGTAAAAGATTATTCATTGTTTGGAGGACTGATACACAGACCAAATATGACCTTTTCTTCCAAAGAGGATTACTGCTCGATTATGTTTTTGATGAGATGTTCCTCCTCTGCGGATCGAACATTATGGCATCATACTCAGATTTTTCTTTTGCCATTTCTATTCATATCCACCCGTCTGCTCTGTAATCTGTGGGGATAGGAAGCAGCAGTACGAGCTCGGAACTGAAGACTGTTGTGGCAGTCTTTCTCCAAAACAGGGGCCAAAAACCTCTCTGCAATAGTTATGAGACTGCCTTAATCACAGATTGCTTATACTCCCCCTTCTCTTTCTCTCTGTGTGTCTCTGGCACAGTAAGAATACAAACAGCATATGAAGGCATTAATTATTGCCTATAATGCAACTTCTAAACCAGTAGTCGAGGACAGTTTGATCCACAATGGGTTTATTGCTCTTGAAAATGTGCTAAACTGTGCTAACACCTGATGGCAAGTAGGCTATCATCCTTCAATTACTGCCTCACCGGAGGGTACGAGAGAGAAAAGGAAGGTTGGTTGTGAGCACATGTGCGTGTGTGAGCGTTTGTGTGTGTGTGTGCGTGTGTGTGTGTGTGTGTGTGTGTGTGAGTGTGAAGGAGAAAGAGAAAGAGAATAATTACCCACACTATATATGTACTGTACTATACTCTAGTGTCAGTTAAGGAACAGCTCCCTTTTTTTCCCTACCAAGTTTGGACACTAATACTTCAAACAGTGTCAGTCCATACGTTTCGTTTTAAAAAGCTTTACTAATCCATATTCTGTTTTGTACAAGGTTTGTAAGTTTACATAATATTTCACATAGTACAGTCACACAGAGAAGAGTGGGAGAAAAGAAAAAGGAGGATATAAGACCTACCATGAGACATATTTCTCAAGAAAAACAAAACATCCTTGAATCTCTAATTACATACATAGACCCATCAACCTTGTATCAGTGGCCAGTGCTATTGCCCAGAATGCTCCATCTTTTCACCAAGTTCACCAAAAGCTATTGAAGAAATAAAAAGTGAAATTGTTGTTATAAAGAAGAAACAATAATAGGAAATAATCAGCAAAAATAAACATAATAACTGTTTTATGAATTCTGGATATAAGAAAAAATGTTCAGTAATAATGGCACCAGGTTATTTTATGAACTGTAATTACCATAATATAAAACCTACACATATATTTCATTAGAAAAATGACTAACAAATATTTATAGAACTACACTAACATTGTTGAAATTAACAGGCATATTGGAAAAACCAAAACAAACAAAATTATGTCTAACATACACATATATGTCATAATCTATGATATTACATATGACATCATACATACAGCATACAGCATACGATCAACACTTTCTAATTAACAACGTTTGAGAAACATCTTTGTGAAATAAAGCATATAAACGAAGAAAAACTCTCTTACGATCTGAGGTGAGATGTAGCTAAGCTGAGCAGAAGCTTTTTTCTATCCCTGTGTATTGCATTATACAGTAAATGCATTATAAATGCAATACACAGCCTGGATCCTATTGTTTTGCAATTGCCTTTGGTCGCCTGCCATACATGTAATGATGTGGTCGTTTGGTGTTTCGCCGAGGTTGCCAGATGATGTGTCTGTGAGCATTCATGATGTAATTATTTTTAAAATATATTTGTGCTCTTTGTTTTTATTACCCTTTTACTTGAAGTGGTCAAGTCAAACATCAACTGTACAGGACATAATCTTCCATCGGTATCAAGGCAATGCTGATTTATAACATATCAGAGAAGGAATTTAAGATTTTGAATTGTACTTATCTATGAATTCTCTAAAGAAAGGTAAAATCACTGAATTGTTTGATGAGGTGAACCTTTGTTAAATGCTGGTATATCTTAACATCAATTGTGAGCGATAAAACTTAACATAAAGGCAATGCATGCCATTGTTAAACTAAGATGACTTTCATAGTTGTTGATCATGGATCATTCTGACATTATTGTGCTATTCATTATGGTCGAATGAAGGGACGGATCATTGAATTAGCTGATCCAGCTGTCATCTTTTATAAACCATGTGACATTACTAGCTTCCAGTCTGTCCTTTCTGCTTCAATCTTCAGAGGAGAAGATGATAACTTGTCAAATTGATGAAAGAAAATGTACACATTTTAAAGAGAGAAACATCTTTCGTTTTCCTGAGGCGGCGCTGAATTGCTGCACACATCAGTCCACGTCGATCCATGACCACTGTAATTTAAGGTGGACGCAAAAACCTTCGGCTCAGTGTTGTGTGTGGTGTCTTATCAGTTTGTGTGTTTGTGGTGAGGGTCTGATGGCTCCATCCAGTGTGAATTAAAGGCAGCCAGTGAGGAAAGTTGGTACTGTATTTATTGCCATATTTATTCCTCTGTGCTCAGCACCTCAAATCTTGCATCATACTGAGGGGCAAGAAGCTGTCAATAAAGTGGGTTTGAAATGCAATGATTTATTTTCCTAGTCTCACTGTTATCATGTAACCCTCCTTCCTGTTATTGCCTCAACAACAAATAGTTCATCTGGTGTGAATGTTTTTTCATCTTTTAGAGGAAAATCACTAACTTTAAAAGGTTGCACATTGACAGCAGTCTTTTAAATCACTTGAAATACCTGACATTTCAGATGTGGACTGAGTGCAAGCAGGAAGTCTCTGTTCTTCCAGCTGTCCCTGTTTATCTCCAGACTTTAGTACTTTTTTTTTCTTCTTTTGTCTGCCTTGACACACGCTGCAAAGCATTAGGGCTAATTTGGTGTGTCATTAAAGGAAGTAGATGGGGCTGATTGTTGATACAACAGAGAGGCAAGGGTGTGGCAGAGAAGAGGACTGCAGTGGAGATTTTATACACCGATACATTCATTATATAGTCCAAGGCATAATGTATGAAAACTAAACATATTGCATATGTACATAAAGGCAGCGTGTATACTGTCTGCTTGGGATAATTTTTGTTGTCAATCCATCCATTTCATGGATAAAGAAATGCTGTGTGTTGTAAATAAAACAAGTGCATAATGAGTGTGTCCTCGTATCATGGCCTCACACAAACATTCAAATCAGACACTACTGAAAGGTTTTATAATTCATCAACCCAAACAACCTTGTGCAACAAAGTGATTTTTTTAGATACAACATTGAAAAGAAATGTATTTTAAAACTTGGAATCATTCTTGTTCAAGATACATTCAACTCTATACTCTCTACTGTGGACAAAGCAAAGAACAACGGAGAACATTGTGCTGTATTTCATTATTAAAGTTTAGCAAAATAGAAACAGTACAACTAGCATGAAGGAAGCCAGATTTCTATGAGCAGTGACAGGAAAATCTAGAAGAAATAATTTGGAATACATTTTTTGTAGGCCTTGATAGAAATGTCCTTACTATTGGTGACCTTACAGTGAACAACTTAGCATGCATGACCCCTTCTTCATTGTTGCAGGTTGCTGACTGTTTTGAAGGGTTTCATTGTCTCATTGCTGATCTCTCACTTTCTCTTTGAAGTAAAAACACACAGAAAACTGCACAAAAAAAATTTTACTATAAGAATGGATGCACAGTGAATCTCATATCTTTAACCTCTTAAGCCTGGTTGACTTTTACACAACCAGAATAAAAAACATTGCTCCTCCTGAATCTCAAGTGTGACCATCATCTCCTTTAACAGATAGTTTGTGGCCAAGACCACTGGCTTCTATCATTCATCAGCAGGGTTACTGGGTTACATGAACAGGCACAGACTCAGCAGATCCATGATGGAAGCTGTAGACATGACCCACATGGATCCCTGTCAAACCCCTAATGACACAGGTGTCACATTATCCAGTCTGTAACAATATGTTGACCTGTTAGTAAAGTAGGTAGAGAATAGGTAGTCAATTAGGTTTTAATGTTATATCGACATATTAAACTGGATTCTTTCTGATTTTATAAAAGAGGAGCTTGGAAAAATGAACAATTCCCTATAGATTTAATGTGGAAAGATGTGGTTGGTCTGGAAAATTAAAGCCGTTAACTGGGGCTTCACATGTCTGAGCGTGTGTGTGTGTGTGTGTGTGTGTGTGTGCGTGTGTGTGTGTGCGTGTGCGTGTGTGTGCGTGTGTGTGTGTGTGTGTGTGTGTGTGTGTGTGTGTGTGTGTGTGTGTGTGTGTGTGTGTGTGTGTGTGTGTGTGTGTGTGTGTATGAGTGTGTGTCTGTGTAGTTTCAGTAACTGTAGCTGTCCTGCGTGAAATCACTGGATTCTTCAATTACATGGTAGGAAACATAATAGTCATCCACAAATCGTACTTCTGATGATTCAGCAGTCTGGATTGAGATATTCATAATTTTTGGCAGTAAAAAACTCATTTCACATCTGAGTATGAATCTTACATTACATGCATTTTATGTTTATGTTCTGTATTTAATTAAATTTATTCATAATCTTTATGTATCTGGAAACCCAATTGGGCACAGTTGTTTGGGTTTATGGGGGCACAGAATTGCCTGGTGGGTTATATCTAGAAATAATTATATGTGAACATTAGTCAAGCAATAATAAAAATATCATTTTTAAGTGAGTTTATTGATTGAGCTCACAAAACATTTGCACCTTCTGTCCTTTGTAAAATGTGCTATATTTATATGTATTTATACATTTGTGTGTTTCTAATTTAACCATAGAGGTACACAAGGGTTTTTAATTATATCATTATATAGACATAGTATTTATAATCACATAAATAGTTTAAAAATAATTATTATAAATATGGTAACATAATTATACGTGTATTTGATTTATTTGTTTCAATCTTTCTTAGAGATTGAATAGAACTTTCATACTGTATGCTGTATTACAAACTGTAGCTGAACATACAAAGAGCTAAATTAACAAACAAATCTTCTACACATGTTCATGAACAGTTTTCACAAAATTAAGAAATGGTTGACATCACAAGAACAAATCCTCAAAAAAACCCAAAAACTAAATATACAAAAGAGGTCAACTTGTCCCATCTAGAGAACGTAACAATAAAACAACATTGTGAAATTACAGATTATACAACCCAGTACAAGGAATCAGTAGGTGTGTGTGTGTGTGTGTGTGTGTGTGTGTGTGTGTGTGTGTGTGTGTGTGTGTGTGTGTGTGTGTGTGTGTGTGCCTATGAATATACTGTAGCTCACAGAGTCCACATGAATAACAAATGATGTCCATGAAATCATTGAATTATTTTTCACTGATATGGTAGGCATCCTGATGGTCATTCAGAAATCAGCTGACCCATTAGTTCTTTGTTGAGATGCAAATGTGGATCAATGAGACCAGACTGTAGAGAAGAGGAGGAAATACCCATGAATGAGTTGGATCACCAAAATACAAAAAGGCAAATAAAAAAAAACAAAAAACAAATATCTTGTGGTTCTACGCTATGCAGATATTATTGGTTTGAAATGCCCAAGTTTGAAGATGTTTGTTTTGGAATTTGTGGTGTAGAAGATCTCAAATTTGGGTGAACACTTTAATATAAAAAAGTGCTCCCTTATGTACTTTCAGATGGATTTTTATATAAAATTATATCAAATAATACTCTGCGATTACCTGATTAGAACCAAAATGTGACTTTGTTGAGTGTTTGTCCACTGCACAATGAGAAGCATTTTCCTGTTTAATTAATAACAATCATCACAAGACCTGTAAGTCTTACTCCTGAATCAATTTCAAGCATCATTACAAAGCCCTTATGACAAGCCTGCTGTTTTGTATAAATTGGATTTAAAAAAGAAATCAGCCAGTAACCAGCTCACACTCTCATCAGCTACACTACAGGAGGAAGAAACCTGCTTCACTATGACCATGAGGACTCTGCTATTGGCTTCTGCTTTTATTGCAGCAATGGTTGGATCTTCAGCCATTCCTGTCCCTTTCCCTGTTCCTGTTCCCTATCATGCCTTCTGCAGAACACTCTGGTGAGTTTCCATTGCTGATCCGGTTCAGAGTTAGTCATTTTGTGTCTTTGTATTTGAGTTTCATATTTCAAACATGTATGTGTCCAAATTGTCTTCTTCCAGGCTCTTTGCAACACCTTGTGCTGAAGTCAGCGCCACACTACTTGGACAGATTCAAGCCTACGACCCTCTGATTGGCTGTGAGAATTGTCAGTATACGGTAAGAAACCATTTTCCTGTTTTTCATAGAAATTCAAGAAATTATATCAGTTTCAAAGACACACAAAAAACATTTACCAACATCTGTCATCAGTGTAAAAAATATACATACATATATTGTAATGATAAATCATTTTCTGTTCCAGCTGGTGTCCACCACCGCTCAATCTATCAAAGCCAACCACACTTCACCAGATGGCCTCCAGGCTGAGAACATAACTATTACATTTAACCCAACTGTAATGACCGCTAGCTGCCGTGTGTCTGTAAGTATCAGTGACACTCATTTTTAACCATGTTTTGGAGTACTGTGATTTCATTTAATGCAACATGACTGAACTAACTTTAATTAAAACTAATAACTCTGTGGTCTGATTACATATTGTACATCAAAAAGATGATCATTTTGTAAAGCCTTCACAAGTCTGTTGCAAATAAAGTCATCATTAAGTCATAGTATACATTTTTAACATTTGTACTTTTTCTTTTTTTGACCCTCTTAACTTAAAAGGCACAATCCTCTTCTCTTGGATTCACCAGCCTTCTTGATAATGGCCTCAACTACTGTAACCTCTACAACCTGCTGTCAGGTGAATTCAGGATCACTTCATTTCTTTATAAACGTTAATTATCTTCCCGTGTATGCTGTCAAGATACAATTCAGTACTGTACGATCTAGAGAGCTGTGGAGTGTTAGTCATGAATGTGGAATGATCTAATTTCTATCCATTTGTGTTTGTGAATTAATCTAGCGAGTGGACTCACCTCATCACCAGGCTTCATAGAGATGACCAATGAATGGGCTTGTCTGGGCTATGGACTCGCCACCTGTAAAGCTTAAATGTTGAAACTTCTTGATGGCAAATGGTTGCAAGATTAATTATGCTTGATTTAGTTTTTCCCCCTTATGTGTAGCTATCACTGATCATTTATACTAACAAATATGAATATCTTGATGCATCTCTGCTTGAAGATTGAAAAAAAGATACCAATAAAAAGCTGCAGTTGCATTAGACTGTCTTGTGTGTGATTTTGGATTTTCCTCCTCTTCTTGTTTTCTGAAATTTCCAAATAGTTTGGAAGAAGTTGCTGTACTGCCGCTCTCTCCTTACCTACATAACATTCATCATTTGAAGGCAGGGTTTTCATGCCAGATCCTGGTAAACTGATAAATCATGGTGTGGATTGAAGTGGGGCAACTTGCATGCAGATGTGGAAATTCACAAATACTAAACACTTCTCTACCAACTGTCATCAAAGACTGTAAATGCATTCACTTAACTTGATTGATTTCTGGTTCTCTCCCCACACAGTTATTTCCACTTTTTACACAACTATTGCATACAATGTACAATTTGTTAAAAGAAATTAATACAACTACAGGCTCTGAGTACTGGCTCTTTGTGTTGGAAACTATAGGCGTTAATTAGCTGTTAAATGAACCCCAGCTCATGTACAATGATGTTAAAATGTCATTGTTGATTAATGTGCATTGTTCCCTACAAATAAACAAATAATCCTCAAGCTTTTTCATGATGAAGGCAAGTCTGTTTCTGATGTGTTTGCAGACATATAAACAATTTGCATCCCACAGCTGTATTTCTTGCTCTTTTTGGTTTGTATGATTTTACAAAAAGTCAGAGGTGTGAAGTTTAAGGTCAGAAAAACCTGTGCAGGGGCAGCTTTGATCAAATGTCACAATACAGTTACATCAAATATTGCAGTAAAGAATCATTTACTGTATTTAGGAAACTTGTGTTACTAAATCCCAAATGCATTCTTTCACATGACATACAGTCCAATTAGTAAATATTTGGGCATTTACACATTTTGATTCTTCAGGTTCAGACATTCAATTTGAAATATATTGATACGACATCATTCTCAGCTTTAATTAAAATGGGTTTACATCTATATGGAAAGAACTTTTGTGCCCACAGACACTTGGCTATTGGTGTGCTTGTTGGTTGGTTTCTTGAATGCATGTAGTTTCAATATTACTTCATGCACAAAAGAGCTTACATGTGTCTCAGAGTTGATTAAAATCATTCTTATTTAGATTGAGGTGGAGTTGTCTGTCACTATGAGGAGTAAGGAGGTGACCATACAAGTGAAAAAGGTAATAATAAGGCTGAAAAAATCACCAAAAATCTGTCCTCTGACATCAGTGTTAGTTGGTTTTCTAAAATCAACTGTTGGTAAATTCTAAAAAATGAAACATAAAAAAAGCATCTACCGGTACATACAGGAAAAGTAGAATGTTTCCATGTTTTATTCCAAATGTGTTTATTTTGTGTGTGAAATAATATAGAGCCTGAAAAACAAAAAAAATATAACTGTCCAAATATTTACTGCCCAGACTGTATTGCCATAGACAAAATAAGCCTTAAGACACTTCATCTATATGAGAAAGTAAAACTTACTGAGGAATTATTATGAATATGTATTCGTTATAAAGTCCCAAGTGGCACCTTTTCCATCTCTTCCCACTAGAATCCAAGAGTGCTGGATCCTCTTAACTGCTGTCTGGTGTGAACACTCAGACAGCAGGAGAAGGCCCCAGTTTCTCTGTATCAGGGGAGGTTGCTCTGTCCATTCTCATCTGATTAGTTAGTGTTATGAGCCCTGCTTCGGGAGACCCAAAATACGCCCATATATACAGCTTCCAAAGTCCTCCAACAGAGTAAGGTAGTAAAGAAGCAAATGAACTAAACACACACCCCACAATGAGCCAGTAGTCAGTATATTTGGCTGTTTATAATAACAGTTTATTTTAACATTTAATTATCAATTTAAATCCGATCAGTGTATTTTTTTAAATTGCAGAACACAGACCAAAAGTAAATCATCCCTGTTGGTATTCTGAAATTAGAGTAATGTGTTACTGCAGCTGATTTGGGCCTTGCTCTAACCAGTGTTTCACATGTTTTATGTCTTGTCGGTGTGTGTGTGTGTGTGTGTGTGTGTGTGTGTGTGTGTGTGTGTGTGTGTGTGTGTGTATCTATGCATATAGCTCATAGAGACCACATGAATAACAAATGATGTCCATGAAATCATTGAATTATTTTTCACTAATATGGTAGGCAGCCTGATGGTCATTCAGAAATCAGCTGACTCATTAGTTCTTTGTTGAAATGCAAATGTGGATCAATGAGACCAGACTGTAGAGAAGAGGAGGAAATACCCATGAATGAGTTTGATCACCCAAATACAAAAAGGCAAATCAAAAAAACAAAAAACAAATCTCTTGTGGTTCTAAGCTATGCAGATATTATTGGTTTTAATTGCCCAAGTTTTGAGATGTTTGTTTTGGAATTTGTGGTGTAGAAGATCTCAAATTTGGGTGAACAGACACTTTAATATAAAACAAAGTGCTCCCTTATGTACTTTCAGATGGATTTTTATATCAAATTATATTAAATAATACTCTGCGATTACCTGATTAGAACCAAAATATGACTTTGTTGAGTGTTTGTCCACTGCATAATGAGAAGCATTTTCCTGTTTAATTAATAACAATCATCTCAAGACCTGCAAGTCATACTCCTGAATCAATTTCAAGCATCATTACAAAGCCCTTCTGACAAGCCTGCTGTTTGGTATGAATTGGGTTTAAAAGGGAAATCGGCCAGTAACCAGCTCACACTCTCATCAGCTACACTACAGGAGGAAGAAACCTGCTTCACTGTGACCATGAGGACTCTGCTATTGGCTTCTGCTTTTATTGCAGCACTGGTTGGATCTTCAGCCATTCCTGTCCCTCATGCCTTCTGCAGAACACTCTGGTGAGTTTGCATTGCTGATCCGGTTCAGAGTTAGTGTCATTTTTTGTCTCTGTATTTGAGTTTCATATTTCAAACATGTATGTGTCCAAATTGTCTTCTTCCAGGCTCTTTGCAACACCTTGTGCTGAAGTCAGCGCCACACTACTTGGACAGATTCAAGCCTACAACCCTCTGATTGGCTGTGAGAATTGTCAGTATACGGTAAGAAACCATTTTCTTGTTTTTCATAGAAATTCAAGAAATTATATCAGTTTCAAAGGCACACAAAAACATTTACCAACTTCTATCATCAGTGTAAAAATATACATACATATGTTGTAATGATAAATAATTTTCTGTTCCAGCTGGTGTCCGCCACTGCTAAATCTATCAAAGCCAACCACACTTCACCAGATGGCCTCCAGGCTGAGAACATAACCATTAAATTTAAACCAACTGTAATGACTGGTAGATGCCGTGTGAGTGTAAGTATCAGTGATGCTCATTTTTAACCATGTTTTGGAGTACTGTGATTTCATTTAATGCAACATGACTGATCTAACTTTAATAAAAACAAATAACTTTGTTGTCTGATTACATATTGTACATTAGAAAAACAGATATACTCAAAAAGATGATCAGTTTGTAAAGCCTTCACAAGTCTGTTGCAAATAAAGTCATCATTAAGTTATAGTATACATTTTTAACATTTGTACTTTTTCTTTTTTTGACCCTCTTAACTTAAAAGGCGCAATCCTCTTCTCTTGGATTCACCAGCCTTCTTGATAATGGCCTCAACTACTGCAACCTCTACAACCTGCTGTCAGGTGAATTTCTTTATAAACGTTAATTATATTCCCATGTATGCTGTCAAGATACAATTCAGTACCATCTAGAGAGCTGTGGAGTGTTAGTCATGAATGTGGAATGATCTAATTTCTATCCATTTGTGTTTATGAATTAATCTAGCGAGTGGACTCACCTCATCACCAGGCTTCATAGAGATGACCAATGAATGGGCTTGTCTGGGCTATGGACTCGCCACCTGTAAAGCTTAAATGTTGAAACTTCTTGATGGCGAATGGTTGCAAGATTAATTATGCTTGATTTAGTTTTTCCCCGTTATGTGTAGCTATCACTGATCATTTATACTAACAAATATGAATATCTTGATGCATCTCTGCCTGAAGATTGAAAAAAAGATACCAATAAAAAGCTGCAGTTGCATTATACTGTCTTGTGTGTGATTTTGGATTTTCCTCCTCTTCTTGTTTTCTGAAATTTCCAAATAGTTTGGACAAAATGAAATTGAAGAAGTTGCTGTACTGCTGCTCTCTCCTTACCTACACAACATTAATCATTTGAAGGCAGGGTTTTCATGCCAGATATTGGTAAACTGATAAATCATGGTCTGGATTGAAGTGGGGCAACTTGCATGCAGATGTGGAAATTCACAAATGCTAAACACTCCTCTACCAACTGTCATCAAAGACTGCAAATGCATCCACTTAACTTGATTGATTTCTGGTTCTCTCCCCACACAGTTATTTCCACTTTTTACACAACTATTGCATACAATGTACAATTTGTTAAAAGAAATTAATACAACTGCAGGCTCTGAGTACTGGCTCTTTGTGTTGGAAACTATAGGCGTTAATTAGCTGTTAAACGAACCCCAGCTCATGTACAATGATGTTGAAATGTCATTGTTGATTAATGTGCATTGTTCCCTACAAATAAACAAATAATCCTCACGCTTTTTCAGGATGAAGGAAAGTCTGTTTTTGATGTGTTTGCAGACATATAAATAATCTGACTTTTTGTAAAATCACACAAAGCAAAAAGAGTAAGAAATACAGCTGTGGGATGCAAAGGTGTGAAGGTTTAAAGTCAGAAAAACCTGTGCAGGGGCAGCTTTGATCAAATGTTACTATACAGTTACATCAAATATTGCAGTAAAGAATCATTTACTGTATTTAGAAAACTTGTGTTACTAAATCACAAATGCATTCTTTCACATGACATACGGTCTAATTAGTAAGAATTTGGGCATTTAAACATTTTGATTCTTCAGGTTCAGTACATTCAATTTGAAATATATTGATACTACATTAGTCTCAGCTTTAATTAAAATGGGTTTACACCTATATGGGAAGAACTTTTGTGCTCACAGACACTTGGCTATTGGTGTGTTTGTTGGTTGGTTTCTTGCTTGCATGTAGTTTCAATATTACTTCATGCACAAAAGAGCTTACATGTGGCTCAGAGTTGATTAAAATCATTCTTATATATATTGAGGTGGAGTTGTCTGTCAGTATGAGGAGTAAGGAGGTGACCATACAAGTGAAGAAGGTAATAATAAGGCTGAAAAAAATCAGCAAAAATCTGTCCTCTGACATCAGTGTTAGTTGGTTTTCTAAGATCAACTGTTGGTAAATTCTAAAAAATAAAACATAAAAAAGCATCTACCGGTACATACAGGAAAAGTAGAATGTATCCATGTTTTATTACAAATGTATTTATATTCCCACTAGAATCCAAGAAGGCTGGATCCTCTGTACTGCTGTCTGGTGTGAAAACTCAGACAGCAGGAGAAGGCCCCAGTTTCTCTGTATCAGGGGAGGTTGCTCTATCCATTCTCATCTGATTAGTTAGTGTTATCAGCCCTGCTTTGGGAGACCCAAAATGCGCCCATATACACAGCTTCCAAAGTCCTCCAACAGAGTAAGGTAGTAAAGAAGCAAATGAACTAAACACGCACCCCACAATGAGCCAGTTGTCAGTAGATTTGGCTGTTTATAATAACAGTTCATTTTAAGGTTTAATTATCAATTTAAATCCATTCAGTGTCATTTTTTTAAATTGCAGGACACAGACCAAAAGTAAATCATCCCTGTTGGTATTCTGAAATTAGAGTAATGTGTTACTGCAGCTGATTTGGGCCTTGCTCTAACCAGTGTTTCACATGTTTTATGTCTTGTCTGTGTGTAAGTGTGTGTGTGTGTGTGTGTGTGTATGTGTGTGTGTGTGCGTGCGTTTTTCTATCCTGGTGGGGACCGAAACCTGACATTTTATTAACCCGTGGAGACCGATTTTTCATGTGAGGACTGACTCCTGGTCCCCACGGGCACGAGCATTGGAATCAATAGCAAACAGCCTCCTGATATGCTTGGTGCAGTTTTTTTTTTTTTTAAAAAGGTACCCACAGGGTTGTATTTCCTGACTTTGTGTGAACCCCAGAGTTCACACACGGTACTGCAGTGCACAAATTTCCTCAGTGGGGACCTTTTCCTGACAAAGTGTGTAAGTGTGTATATTAGCATGTTAGCTTCGTATTAGCATATTAGCTTAGCAATTAACCCCCTGGCTAACTAGATTATTAGATGCAGTGTTAATGGTTAGGGTTAAGATCAGGGTTAGGATTTCAATCCAACATTTGTTCAAATACTGAATATTAATTGTACTGTGGTCAACAGTGTTGTCAGTTGTATGCTAATAGACGTTAGCATTACGGGTCCCAATGAGGGGGGCAAAATTCAGGTTCCAAATTTATGTGAGAGTTATTGATATTTCAAGTCATTCTTTTGTTCAAAAAGAATTATGAAAAATTTAGGAGTTAAAATTATGTCTCTAGACCCTTTAGAAAGGCTGGACCCCACAGTACATCATCCGGTCAGGAGTCCTCACGAGGTAGTAAAAACGTGTGTGTGTGTGTGTGTGTGTGTATCTATGCATATAGCTCACAGAGACCACATGAATAACAAATGATGTCCATGAAGTCATTGAATTATTTTTCACTGATATGGTAGGCATCCTGATGGTCATTCAGGAATCAGCTGATCCATTAGTTCTTTGTTGAGATGCAAATGTGGATCAATGAGACCAGACTGTAGAGAAGAGGAGGAAATACCCATGAATGAGTTGGATCACCCAAATACAAAAAGGCAAATCAAAAAAACAAAAAACAAATCTCTTGTGGTTCTAAGATATGCAGTTTTAATTTCAAAAGTTTTGAGATGTTTGTTTTTGAATTTGTGGTGTAGAAGATCTCAAATTTGGGTGAACAGACACTTTAATATAAAACAAAGTGCTCCCTTATGTACTTTCAGATGGATTTTTACATCAAATTATATGAAATAATACTCTGCGATTACCTGATTAGAACCAAAATATGACTTTGTTGAGTGTTTGTCCACTGCACAATGAGAAGCCTTTTCCTGTTTAATTAATAACAATCATCTCAAGACCTGCAAGTCATACTCCTGAATCAATTTCAAGCATAATTACAAAGCCCGTATGACAAGCCTGCTGTTTGGTATAAATTGGGTTTAATAGGGAAATCGGCCAGTAAACAGCTCACACTCTCATCAGCTACACTACAGGAGGAAGAAACCTGCTTCACTGTGACCATGAGGACTCTGCTATTGGCTTCTGCTTTTATTGCAGCACTGGTTGGATCTTCAGCCATTCCTGTCCCTTTTCCTGTTCCTGTTCCCTATCATGCCTTCTGCAGAACACTCTGGTGAGTTTCCATTGCTGATCCGGTTCAGAGTTAGTGTCATTTTGTGTCTTTGTATTTGAGTTTCATATTTCAAACATGTATGTGTCCAAATTGTCTTCTTCCAGGCTCTTTGCAACACCTTGTGCTGAAGTCAGCGCCACACTACTTGGACAGATTCAAGCCTACGACCCTCTGATTGGCTGTGAGAATTGTCAGTATACGGTAAGAAACCATTTTCTTGTTTTTCATAGAAATTCAAGAAATTATATCAGTTTCAAAGGAACACAAAAAACATTTACCAACTTCTATCATCAGTGTAAAAATATACATACATATGTTGTAATGATAAATTATTTTCTGTTCCAGCTAGTGTCCACCACTGCTAAATCTATCAAAGCCAACCACACTTCACCAGATGGCCTCCAGGCTGAGAACATAACCATTACATTTAACCCAACTGTAATGACTGGTAGCTGCCGTGTGAGTGTAAGTATCAGTGACGCTCATTTTTAACCATGTTTTGGAGTACTGTGATTTCATTTCATGCAACATGACTGATCTAACTTTAATTAAAACAAATAACTCTGTGGTCTGATTACATATTGTACATCAGAAAAACAGATATACTCAAAAAGATGATCAGTTTGTAAAGCCTTCACAAGTCTGTTGCAAATAAAGTCATCATTAAGTCATAGTATACATTTTTAACATTTGTACTTTTTCTTTTTTTGACCCTCTTAACTTAAAAGGCGCAATCCGCTTCTCTTGGATTCACCAGCCTTCTTGATAATGGCCTCAACTACTGCAACCTCTACAACCTGCTGTCAGGTGAATTTCTTTATAAACGTTAATTATCTTCCCATGTATGCTGTCAAGATACAATTCAGTACCATCTAGAGAGCTGTGGAGTGTTAGTCATGAATGTGGAATGATCTAATTTCTATCCATTTGTGTTTGTGAATTAATCTAGCGAGTGGACTCACCTCATCACCAGGCTTCATAGAGATGACCAATGAATGGGCTTGTCTGGGCTATGGACTCGCCACCTGTAAAGCTTAAATGTTGAAACTTCTTGATGGCAAATGGTTGCAAGATTAATTATGCTTGATTTAGTTTTTACCCCTTATGTGTAGCTATCACTGATCATTTATACTAACAAATATGACTATCTTGATGCATCTCTGCCTGATGATTGAAAAAAAGATACCAATAAAAAGCTGCAGTTGCATTATACTGTCTTGTGTGTGATTTTGGATTTTCCTCCTCTTCTTGTTTTCTGAAATTTCCAAATAGTTTGGACAAAATGAAGTTGAAGAAGTTGCTGTACTGCTGCTCTCTCCTTACCTACACAACATTAATCATTTGAAGGCAGGGTTTTCATGCCAGATACTGGTAAACTGATAAATCATGGTCTGGATTGAAGTGGGGCAACTTGCATGCAGATGTGGAAATTCACAAATGCTAAACACTTCTCTACCAACTGTCATCAAAGACTGTAAATGCATTCACTTAACTTGATTGATTTCTGGTTCTCTCCCCACACAGTTATTTCCACTTTTTACACAACTATTGCATACAATGTACAATTTGTTAAAAGAAATTAATACAACTACACGCTCTGAGTACTGGCTCTTTGTGTTGGAAACTATAGGCGTTAATTAGCTGTTAAATGAACCCCAGCTCATGTACAATGATGTTGAAATGTCATTGTTGATTAATGTGCATTGTTCCCTACAAATAAACAAATAATCCTCAAGCTTTTTCAGGATGAAGGGAAGTCTGTTTCTGATGTGTTTGCAGACATATAAATAATCTGACTTTTTGTAAAATCACACAAAGCAAAAAGAGTAAGAAATACAGCTGTGGGATGCAAAGGTGTGAAGGGTTAAAGTCAGAAAAACCTGTGCAGGGGCAGCTTTGATCAAATGTTACTATACAGTTACATCAAATATTGCAGTAAAGAATCATTTACTGTATTTAGGAAACTTGTGTTACTAAATCCCAAATGCATTCTTTCACATGACATACAGTCCAATTAGTAAGTATTTGGGCATTTACACATTATGATTCTTCAGGTTTAGTACATTCAATTTGAAATATATTGATACTACATTAGTCTCAGCTTTAATTAAAATGGGTTTACACCTATATGGGAAGAACTTTTGTGCCCACAGACACTTGGCTATTGGTGTGCTTGTTGGTTGGTTTCTTGAATGCATGTAGTTTCAATATTACTTCATGCACAAAAGAGCTTACATGTGGCTCAGAGTTGATTAAAATCATTCTTATTTATATTGAGGTGGAGTTGTCTGTCACTATGAGGAGTAAGGAGGTGACCATACAAGTGAAAAAGGTAATAATAAGGCTGAAAAAAATCAGCAAAAATCTGTCCTCTGACATCAGTGTTAGTTGGTTTTCTAAAATCAACTGTTGGTAAATTCTAAAAAATAAAACATAAAAAAAGCATCCACCAGTACATACAGGAAATGTAGAAAGTACCCATGTTTTATTTCAAATGTGTTTATTTTGTGTGTGAAATAATACAGAGCCTGAAAAACAAAAAAATTATAACTGTCCAAATATTTACTGCCCAGACTGTATTGCCATAGACAAAATAAGCCTTAAGACACTTCATCTATATGAGAAAGTAAAACTTACTGAAGTATTATTATGAATATGTATTCGTTATGAAGCCCCAAGTGGCACCCTTTCCATCTCTTCCCACTAGAATCCAATAGGGCTGGATCCTCTTAACTGCTGTCTGGTGTGAACACTCAGACAGCAGGAGAAGGCCCCAGTTTCTCTGTATCAGGGGAGGTTGCTCTGTCCATTCTCATCTGATTAGTTAGTGTTATGAGCCCTGCTTCGGGAGACCCAAAATACGCCCATATATACAGCTTCCAAAGTCCTCCAACAGAGTAAGGTAGTAAAGAAGCAAATGAACTAATCACGCACCCCACAATGAGCCAGTAGTCAGTAGATTTGGTTATTTATGATAACAGTTTATTTTTAAGGTTTAATTATCAATTTAAATCCGATCAGTGTCATTTTTTTAAATTGCAGGACACAGATCAAAAGTAAATCATCCCTGTTGGTATTCTGAAATTAGACTAATGTGTTACTGCAGCTGATTTGGGCCTTGCCCTAACCATTGTTTCACATGTTTTATGTCTCGTCTGTGTGTGTGTGTGTGTGTGTGTGTGTGTGTGTGTGTGTGTGTGTGTGTGTGTGTGTGTGTGTGTGTGTGTGTGTGTGTGTGTGTGTGCGAGAGAGTTATTGATATTTCAAGTAATTTTTTTGTTGAAAAAGAATTATGAAAAATGTAGGAGGTACAATTATGTCTCTAGACCCTTTAGAAAGGCTGGACCCCGCAGTACATCACCCAGTCAGGAGTCCTCATGAGGTAGTAAAAACACGTGTGTGTGTGTGTGTGTGTGTGTGTGTGTATCTATGCATATAGCTGACAGAGACCACATGAATAACAAATGATGTCCATGAAGTCATTGAATAATTTTTCAATGATATGGTAGGCATCCTGATGGTCATTCAGAAATCAGCTGACTCATTAGTTCTTTGTTGAGATGCAAATGTGGATCAATGAGACCAGACTGTAAACAATAAACAATTATTTTAGTATTTATTTCCTGTTAACTGTTTTATGTTCCTGTGTTGTTTTATCTATTTGTGTACTGCACTCTGTTTCAGCTGTGGTTGTTTTAAAGTGCTGTATGAATAAAGTTGAGTTGAGTTGAGTTGAGTTGAGTTGAGTTGAGTTGAGTTGAGAAGAGGGGGAAATACCCATGAATGAGTTCGATCACCCAAATACAAAAAGGCAAATAAAAAAAAATAAAAAACAAATCTCTTTTGGTTCTAAGCTATGCAGATATTATTGGTTTTAATTGCCCAAGTTGTGAGATGTCTGTTTTTGAATTTGTGGTGTAGAAGATCTCAAATTTGGGTGAACAGACACTTTAATATAAAACAAAGAGCTCCATTATGTACTTTCAGATGGATTTTTATATCAAATTATATTAAATAATACTCTGCGATTACCTGATTAGAACCAAAATATGACTTTGTTGAGTGTTTGTCCACTGCACAATGAGAAGCATTTTCCTGTTTAATTATTGACAATCATGTCAAGTCCTGCAAGTCATACTCCTGAATCAATTTCAAGCATCATTACAAAGCCCTTATGACAAGCCTGATGTTTTGTATAAATTGGGTTTAAAAAGGAAATCAGCCAGTAACCAGCTCACACTCTCATCAGCTACACTACAGGAGGAAGAAACCTGCTTCACTGTGACCATGAGGACTCTGCTATTGGCTTCTGCTTTTATTGCAGCAATGGTTGGATCGTCAGCCATTCCTGTCCCTTTTCCTGTTCCTGTTCCCTATCATGCCTTCTGCAGAACACTCTGGTGAGTTTCCATTGCTGATCCGGTTCAGAGTTAGTGTCATTTTGTGTCTCTGTATTTGAGTTTCATATTTCAAACATGTATGTGTCCAAATTGTCTTCTTCCAGGCTCTTTGCAACACCTTGTGCTGAAGTCAGCGCCACACTACTTGGACAGATTCAAGCCTACGACCCTCTGATTGGCTGTGAGAATTGTCAGTATACGGTAAGAAACCATTTTCTTGTTTTTCATAGAAATTCAAGAAATTATATCAGTTTCAAAGGCACACAAAAACATTTACCAACTTCTATCATCAGTGTAAAAATATACATACATATGTTGTAATGATAAATTATTTTCTGTTCCAGCTAGTGTCCACCACCGCTAAATCTATCAAAGCCAACCACATTTCACCAGATGGCCTCCAGGCTGAGAACATAACCATTACATTTAACCCAAATGTAATGACTGGTAGCTGCCGTGTGAGTGTAAGTATCAGTGATTTGTTATCAGTGACCATGTTTTGGAGTACTGTGATTTCATTTCATGCAACATGACTGATCTAACTTTAATTAAAACAAATAACTTTGATGTCTGATTACATATTGTACATTAGAAAAACAGATATACTCAAAACGATGACCAGTTTGTAAAGCCTTCACAAGTCTGTTGCAAATAAAGTCATCATTAAGTTATAGTATACATTTTTAACATTTGTACTTTTTCTTTTTTTGACCCTCTTAACTTAAAAGGCGCAATCCTCTTCTCTTGGATTCACCAGCCTTCTTGATAATGGCCGCAACTACTGCAACCTCTACAACCTGCTGTCAGGTGAATTTCTTTATAAACGTTAATTATATTCCCATGTATGCTGTCAAGATACAATTCAGTACCATCTAGAGAGCTGTGGAGTGTTAGTCATGAATGTGGAATGATCTAATTTCTATCCATTTGTGTTTGTGAATTAATCTAGCGAGTGGACTCACCTCATCACCAGGCTTCTTAGAGATGACCAATGAATGGGCTTGTCTGGGCTATGGACTCGCCACCTGTAAAGCTTAAATGTTGAAACTTCTTGATGGCGAATGGTTGCAAGATTAATAATGCTTGATTTAGTTTTTCCCCATTATGTGTAGCTATCACTGATCACTAACAAATATGAATATCTTGATGCATCTCTGCCTGAAGATTGAAAAAAAGATACCAATAAAAAGCTGCAGTTGCATTATACTGTCTTGTGTGTGATTTTGGATTTTCCTCCTCTTCTTGTTTTCTGAAATTTCCAAATAGTTTGGACAAAATGAAATTGAAGAAGTTGCTGTACTGCTGCTCTCTCCTTACCTACACAACATTCATCATTTGAAGGCAGGGTTTTCATGCCAGATACTGGTAAACTGATAAATCATGGTCTGGATTGAAGTGGGGCAACTTGCATGCAGATGTGGAAATTCACAAATGCTAAACACTTCTCTACCAACTGTCATCAAAGACTGCAAATGCATCCACTTAACTTGATTGATTTCTGGTTCTCTCCCCACACAGTTATTTCCACTTTTTACACAACTATTGCATACAATGTACAATTTGTTAAAATAAATTAATACAACTGCAGGCTCTGAGTACTGGCTCTTTGTGTTGGAAACTATAGGCATTAATTAGCTGTTAAATGAATCCCAGCTCATGAACAATGATGTTAAAATGTCATTGTTGATTAATGTGCATTGTTCCCTACAAATAAACAAATAATCCTCAAGCTTTTTCATGATGAAGGGAAGTCTGTTTCTGATGTGTTTGCAGACATATAAACAATTTGCATCCCACAGCTGTATTTCTTGCTCTTTTTGCTTTGTGTGATTTTACAAAAAGTCAGAGGTGTGAAGGTCAGTAAAACCTGTGCAGGGGCAGCTTTGATCAAATGTTACTATACAGTTACATCAAATATTGCAGTAAAGAATCATTTACTGTATTTAGGAAACTTGTGTTACTAAATCACAAATGCATTCTTTCACATGACATGATACAGTCCAAATAGTAAGTATTTGGGCATTTACACATTTTGATTCTTCAGATTCAGTACATTCAATTTGAAATATATTGATACTACATTAATCTCAGCTTTAATTAAAATGGGTTTACACCAATATGGAAAGAACTTTTATGCCCACAGACACTTGGCTATTGGTGTGTTTGTTGGTTGATTTCTTGGATGCGTGTAGTTTCAATATTACTTCATGCACAAAAGAGCTTACATATGGCTCAGAGTTGATTAAATTCATTCTTATTTAGATTGAGGTGGAGTTGTCTGTCACTATGAGGAGTAAGGAGGTGACCATACAAGTGAAGAAGGTAATAATAAGAATAAAGAATAAAAATCTGTCCTCTGACATCAGTGTTAGTTGGTTTTATAAAATCAACTGTTGGTAAATTCTGAAAAATAAAACAAAAAAAGCATCTACCAGTACATACAGGAAAAGCAGAACGTATCCAAGTCTTCCCAGACTGTATTGCCATAGACAAAATAAGCCTCAAGACACTTCATCTATATGAGAAAGTAAAACTTACTGAGGTATTATTATGAATATGTATTTGTTATAAAGCCCCAAGTGTCACCCTTTCCATCTCTTCCCACTAGAATCCAAGAGGGCTGGACGCTTTGAACTGCTGTCTGGTGTGAACACTCAGAGAGCAGGAGAAGGCCCCAGTTTCTCTGTATCAGGGGAGGTTGCTCTGTCCATTCTCATCTGATTAGTTAGTGTTATGAGCCCTGCTTCGGGAGACCCAAAATACGCCCATATACACAGCTTCCAATGGCAATAGGGAGACACAAATTCCTCCAACAGATTAAGGTAGTAAATAAACAAATTAACTAAACACGCACCCCACAATGAGCCAGTAGTCAGTAGATTTGGCTGTTTATAATAACAGTTTATTTTAACATTTAATTATCAATTTAAATCCGATCAGTGTATTTTTTTAAATTGCAGGACACAGACCAAAAGTAAATCATCCCTGTTGGTATTCTGAAATTAGAGTAATGTGTTACTGCAGCTGATTTGGGCCTTGCTCTAACCAGTGTTTCACATGTTTTATGTCTTGTCTGTGTGTGTGTGTGTGTGTGTGTGTGTGTGTGTGTGAGTGAGTGAGAGAGAGAGAGAGAGAGAGAGAGAGAGAGAGAGAAAGAGAGAAGAGAGAGAGAGAGAGAGAGAGAGAGAGAGATAGAGAGAGAGAGAGAGAGAGAGAGTTATTGATATTTCAAGTAATTTTTTTGTTCAAAAAGAATTATGAAAAATTTAGGAGTTAAAATTATGTCTCTAGACCCTTTAGAAAGGCTGGACCCCACAGTACATCACCCAGTCAGGAGTCCTCACGAGGTAGAGAAAACGCGTATGTGTGTGTGTGTGTGTGTGTGTGTGTGTGTGTGTGTGTGTGTGTGTGTGTGTATCTATGCATATGACTCACAGAGTCCACATGAATAACAAATGATGTCCATGAAATCATTGAATTATTTTTCACTGATATGGTAGGCAGCCTGATGGTCATTCAGAAATCAGCTGACTCATTAGTTCTTTGTTGAGATGCAAATGTGGATTAATGAGACCAGACTGTAAACAATAAACAATTATTTTAGTATTAATTTCCTGTTAACTGTTTTATGTTCCTGTGTTGTTTTATCTATTTATGTACAGCACTCTGTTTCAGCTGTGGTTGTTTTAAAGTGCTATATAAATAAAGTTGAGTTGAGTTGAGTTGATTTGAGAAGACGGGGAAATACCCATGAATGAGTTCGATCACCCAAATACAAAAAGGCAAATAAAAACAAAAAACAAATCTCTTGTGGTTCTACGCTATGCAGATATTATTGGTTTTAATTGCCCAAGTTTTGAGATGTTTTTTTTGGAATTTGTGGTGTAGAAGATATCAAATTTGGGTGAACAGACACTTTAATATAAAACAAGGAGCTCCCTTATGTACTTTCAGATGGATTTTTATATCAAATTATATTAAATAATACTCTGTGATTACCTGATTAGAACCAAAATGTGACTTTGTTGAGTGTTTATCCACTGCACAATGAGAAACATTTTCCTGTTTAATTAATAACAATCATCACAAGACCTGCAAGTCTTACTCCTGAATCAATTTCAGGCATCATTACAAAGCCCTTATGACAAGCCTGCTGTTTTGTATAAATTGGGTTTAAAAAAGAAATCAGCCAGTAACCAGCTCACACTCTCATCAGCTACACTACATGAGGAAGAAACCTGCTTCACTATGACCATGAGGACTCTGCTATTGGCTTCTGCTTTTATTGCAGCACTGGTTGGATCTTCAGCCATTCCTGTCCCTTTTCCTGTTCCTGTTCCCTATCATGCCTTCTGCAGAACACTCTGGTGAGTTTCCATTGCTGATCTGGTTCAGAGTTAGTCATTTTGTGTCTCTGTATTTGAGTTTCATATTTCAAACATGTATGTGTCCAAATTGTCTTCTTCCAGGCTTTTTGCAACACCTTGTGCTGAAGTCAGCGCCACACTACTTGGACAGATTCAAGCCTACGACCCTCTGATTGGCTGTGAGAATTGTCAGTATACGGTAAGAAACCATTTTCCTGTTTTTCATAGAAATTCAAGAAATTATATCAGTTTCAAAGACACACAAAAAACATTTACCAACATCTACAGTATCATCAATGTAAAAATATACAAACATATATTGTAATGATAAATTATTTTCTGTTCCAGCTGGTGTCCACCACCGCTAAATCTATCAAAGCCAACCACACTTCACCAGATGGCCTCCAGGCTGAGAACATAACCATTACATTTAACCCAACTGTAATGACTGGTAGCTGCCGTGTGAGTGTAAGTATCAGTGACGCTCATTTTTAACCATGTTTTGGAGTACTGTGATTTCATTTAATGCAACATGACTGATCTAACTTTAATAAAAACAAATAACTTTGATGTCAGATTACATATTGTACATCAGAAAAACAGATATACTCAAAAAAGTGATCAGTTTGTAAAACCTTCACAAGTCTGTTGCAAATAAAGTCATCATTAAATCATAGTATACATTTTTAACATTTGTACTTTTTCTTTTTTTGACCCTCTTAACTTAAAAGGCGCAATCCTCTTCTCTTGGATTCACCAGCCTTCTTGATAATGGCCTCAACTACTGTAACCTCTACAACCTGCTGTCAGGTGAATTTCTTTATAAACGTTAATTATTTTCCCATGTATGCTGTCAAGATACAATTCAGTACGATCTAGAGAGCTGTGGAGTGTTAGTCATGAATGTGAAATGATCTAATTTCTATCCATTTGTGTTTGTGAATTAATCTAGCGAGTGGACTCACCTCATCACCAGGCTTCATAGAGATGACCAATGAATGGGCTTGTCTGGGCTATGGACTCGCCACCTGTAAAGCTTAAATGTTGAAACTTCTTGATGGCAAATGGTTGCAAGATTAATTATGCTTGATTTAGTTTTCCCCCTTATGTGTAGCTATCACTGATCATTTATACTAACAAATATGAATATCTTGATGCATCTCTGCCTGAAGATTGAAAAAAAGATACCAATAAAAAGCTGCAGTTGCATTAGACTGTCTTGTGTGTGATTTTGGATTTTCCTCCTCTTCTTGTTTTCTGAAATTTCCAAAAAGTTTGGAAAAAATGAAGTTGAAGAAGTTGCTGTACTGCCGCTCTCTCCTTACCTACATAACATTCATCATTTGAAGGCAGGGTTTTCATGCCAGATACTGGTAAACTGATAAATCATGGTCTGGATTGAAGTGGGGAACTTGTATGCAGATGTGGAAATTCACAAATGCTAAACACTTCTCTACCAACTGTCATCAAAGACTGTAAATGCATTCACTTAACTTGATTGATTTCTGGTTCTCTCCCCACACAGTTATTTCCACTTTTTACACAACTATTGCATACAATGTACAATTTGTTAAAAGAAATTAATACAACTACAGGCTCTGAGTACTGGCTCTTTGTGTTGGAAACTATAGGCGTTAATTAGCTGTTAAACGAACCCCAGCTCATGTAAAATGATTTTGAAATGTCATTGTTGATTAATGTGCATTGTTCCCTACAAATAAACAAATAATTCTCAAGCTTTTTCAGGATGAAGGGAAGACTGTTTCTGATGTGTTTGAAGACATATACACAATTTGACGTTTTGTAAAATCACACAAAGCAAAAAGAGTAAGAAATACAGCTGTGGGATGCAAAGGTGTGAAGGTTTAAAGTCAGAAAAACCTGTGCAGGGGCAGCTTTGATCAAATGTTACTATACAGTTACATCAAATATTGCAGTAAAGAATCATTTACTGTATTTAGGAAACTTGTGTTACTAAATCACAAATGCATTCTTTCACATGATATGATACAGTCCAATTAGTAAGTATTTGGGCATTTACACATTTTGATTTTTCCGGTTCATTCAATTTGAAATATATTGATACTACATTAATCTCAGCTTTAATTAAAATGGGTTTACACTTATATGGGAAGAACTTTTGTGCCCACAGACACTTGGCTGTTGGTGTGTTTGTTGGTTGGTTTCTTGGATGTGTTTAGTTTCAATATTAATTCATGCACAAAAGAGTTTACATGTGGCTCAGAGTTGATTAAAATCATTCTTATTTAGATTGAGGTGGAGTTGTCTGTCACTATGAGAAGTAAGGAGGTGACCATACAAGTGAAGAAGGTAATACTAAGGCTGAAAAAAATCAGCAAAAATCTGTCCTCTGACATAAGTGTTAGTTGGTTTTCTAAAATCAACTGTTGGTAAATTCTAAAAAATAAATCTACCAGTACATACAGGAAAAGCAGAACGTATCCATGTTTTATTCCAAATGTATTTATTTTGTGTGTGAAATAATACAGAGCCTGAACAACAAAAAATGTATAACTGTGCAAATACTTACTTCCCAGACTGTATTGCCATAGACCAAATAAGCCTCAAGACACTTCATCTATATGAGAAAGTAAAACTTACTGAGATATTATTATGAATATGTATTCATTATAAAGCCCCAAGTGGCACCTTTTCCATCTCTTCCCACTAGAATCCAAGAGGGCTGGATCCTCTTAACTGCTGTCTGGTGTGAAAACTCAGACAGCAGGAGAAGGCCCCAGTTTCTCTGTATCAGGGGAGGTTGCTCTGTCCATTCTCATCTGATTAGTTAGTGTTATGAGCCCTGCTTCGGGAGACCCAAAATACGCCCATATACCCAGCTTACAATGGCAATAGGGAGACACAAAGTCCTCCAACAGAGTAAGGTAGTAAAGAAACAAATGAACTAAACACGCACCCCACAATGAGCCAGCAGTCAGTAGATTTGGCTGTTTATAATAACAGTTTATTTTAACATTTAATTATCAATTCAAATCCGATCAGTGTATTTTTTTAAATTGCAGGACACAGACCAAAAGTGAATCATCCCTGTTGGTGTTCTGAAATTAGAATAATGTGTTACTGCAGCTGATTTGGGCCTTGCTCTAACCAGTGTTTCACATGTTTTATGTCTTGTCTTGTCTGTGTGTGTGTGTGTGTGTGTGTGTGTGTGTGTGAGAGAGAGAGAGAGAGAGAGAGAGAGAGAGAGAGAGAGAGAGTTATTGATATTTAAAGTAATTTTTTTGTTCAAAAAGAATTATGAAAAATTTAGGAGTTAAAATGATGTCTCTAAACCCTTTAGAAAGGCTGGACCCCACAGTACATCACCCAGTCAGGAGTCCTCACGAGGCAGTGAAAACGCGTATGTGTGTGTGTGTGTGTGTGTGTATCTATGCATATAGCTCACAGAGTCCACATGAATAACAAATGATGTCCATGAAATCATTGAATTATTTTTCACTGATATGGTAGGCAGCCTGATGGTCATTCAGAAATCAGCTGACTCATTAGTTCTTTGTTGAGATGCAAATGTGGATCAATGAGACCAGACTGTAAATAATAAACAATTATTTTAGTATTTATTTCCTGTTAACTGTTTTATGTTCCTGTGTTGTTTTATCTATTTATGGACAGCACTCTGTTTCAGCTGTGGTTGTTTTAAAGTGCTATATGAATAAAGTTGAGTTGAGTTGAGTTGAGTTGAGTTGAGAAGAGGGGGAAATACCCATGAATGAGTTCGATCACCCAAATTCAAAAAGGCAAATAAAAACAAAAAACAAATCTCTTGTGGTTCTACGCTATGCAGATATTATTGGTTTTAATTGCCCAAGTTTTGAGATGTTTGTTTTGGAATTTGTGGTGTAGAAGATATCAAATTTGGGTGAACAGACATTTTAATATAAAACAAGGAGCTCCCTTATGTACTTTCAGATGGATTTTTATATCAAATTATATTAAATAATACTCTGTGATTACCCAATTAGAACCAAAATGTGACTTTGTTGAGTGTTTATCCACTGCACAATGAGAAACATTTTCCTGTTTAATTAATAACAATCATCACAAGACCTGCAAGTCTTACTCCTGAATCAATTTCAGGCATCATTACAAAGCCCTTATGACAAGCCTGCTGTTTTGTATAAATTGGGTTTAAAAAAGAAATCAGCCAGTAACCAGCTCACACTCTCATCAGCTACATTACAGGAGGAAGAAACCTGCTTCACTATGACCATGAGGACTCTGCTATTGGCTTCTGCTTTTATTGCAGCACTGGTTGGATCTTCAGCCATTCCTGTCCCTTTTCCTGTTCCTGTTCCCTATCATGCCTTCTGCAGAACACTCTGGTGAGTTTCCATTGCTGATCCGGTTCAGAGTTAGTCATTTTGTGTCTCTGTATTTGAGTTTCATATTTCAAACATGTATGTGTCCAAATTGTCTTCTTCCAGGCTCTTTGCAACACCTTGTGCTGAAGTCAGCGCCACACTACTTGGACAGATTCAAGCCTACGACCCTCTGATTGGCTGTGAAAATTGTCAGTATACGGTAAGAAACCATTTTCCTGTTTTTCATAGAAATTCAAGAAATTATATCAGTTTCAAAGACACACAAAAAACATTTACCAACATCTACAGTATCATCAATGTAAAAATATACAAACATATATTGTAATGATAAATTATTTTCTGTTCCAGCTGGTGTCCACCACCGCTCAATCTATCAAAGCCAACCACACTTCACCAGATGGCCTCCAGGCTGAGAACATAACCATTACATTTAACCCAACTGTAATGACTGGTAGCTGCCGTGTGAGTGTAAGTATCAGTGACGCTCATTTTTAACCATGTTTTGGAGTACTGTGATTTCATTTAATGCAACATGACTGATCTAACTTTAATAAAAACAAATAACTTTGATGTCAGATTACATATTGTACATCAGAAAAACAGATATACTCAAAAAAGTGATCGGTTTGTAAAGCCTTCACAAGTCTGTTGCAAATAAAGTCATCATTAAATCATAGTATACATTTTTAACATTTGTACTTTTTCTTTTTTTGACCCTCTTAACTTAAAAGGCGCAATCCTCTTCTCTTGGATTCACCAGCCTTCTTGATAATGGCCTCAACTACTGCAACCTCTACAACCTGCTGTCAGGTGAATTTCTTTATAAACGTTAATTATTTTCCCATGTATGCTGTCAAGATACAATTCAGTACGATCTAGAGAGCTGTGGAGTGTTAGTCATGAATGTGGAATGATCTAATTTCTATCCATTTGTGTTTGTGAATTAATCTAGCGAGTGGACTCACCTCATCACCAGGCTTCATAGAGATGACCAATGAATGGGCTTGTCTGGGCTATGGACTCGCCACCTGTAAAGCTTAAATGTTGAAACTTCTTGATGGCAAATGGTTGCAAGATTAATTATGCTTGATTTAGTTTTCCCCCTTATGTGTAGCTATCACTGATTATTTATACTAACAAATATGAATATCTTGATGCATCTCTGCCTGAAGATTGAAAAAAAGATACCAATAAAAAGCTGCAGTTGCATTATACTGTCTTGTGTGTGATTTTGGATTTTCCTCCTCTTCTTGTTTTCTGAAATTTCCAAATAGTTTGGACAAAATGAAGTTGAAGAAGTTACTGTACTGTCGCTCTCTCCTTACCTACATAACATTCATCATTTGAAGGCAGGGTTTTCATGCCAGATCACAATCACATAATCCTATTTTCCGCTTACCCCTATTTCTCCATCATGTCATCCGGTCCCAGCTTTGTTTTCTGAAATTTCCAAATAATTTGAAGAAAATGAAGTTGAAGAAGTTGCTGTACTGCTGCTCTCTCCTTACCTACACAACATTCATAATTTGAAGGCAGGGTTTTCATGCCAGATCACAATCACATAATCATATTTTCCCCTTGCCCCTATTTCTACATCATGTCATCCAGTCCCAGCTTTGTCTGAATGGACTGTTCCAAACATCCAATCAGGAATATTTGTGTTTTGAGAAGTTTGGACACCAGAGAAACAAAAGCATCAGACACGTGGTCAGGATGGTCCCTGCATGCAGAAGAAACGCATTCAGTTTTAGAGTAAAAGTCATAGACCAGTGCATGCTGATAAATCATGGCCTGATCTAATATTTCCAGTAGGGTTCATTTTCTGTGTTAGTACTACAGCCAGCCCATTTAACCCTTAAACAGGCAACGTGCACCAGGAGATACAGACTCTTTAACCTTCCTGTCATCCTCCCGGGTCCTTCCTCTGTCCTGCCTTCCTTCCTTCCTTCATCTGTCCTTTCTTCCTTCCTTCCTTCCTTAGATCTAAGTTCAGCTGTTAGGGTAAATGTTCCCTCCTTCTGTCCTTTCTTCCTTCCTTCATCTGTCCTTCCTTTCTTTCTTCCTTCCTTCCTTCCTTCCTTCCTTCTCCTTCCCTCCCTCCTTTCCTTCCTACCTTCCTTCCTTCTTCCCTCCTTTCCTTCCTACCTTCCTTCCTTCCTCCCTCCTTTCCTTCCAACCTTCCTTCCTTCCCCCCTCCTTTCCTTCCTTCTTCCCTCCTTTCCTTCCTTCCTTCCTTCGTCCTCCCTCCCTTCCTTCCTTCCTTCTTCCTCCCTCCTTCGTTTCCTTCCTCCCTCCTTTCCTTCCTTCCTTCTTCCCTCCCTCCTTTCCTTCCTTCCTTCCTTCCTTACTTTAGGTGCAAATGACATAACTAGTAAGGCCTGTTTAAGGGTTAAGAATATCATTAGTCTGTAAGGCAAGGCAAGGCAGTTTTATTTATGTAGCGTATTTCATACACAATGGCAACTGAATGTGCTTTACATAAAACAAACATTTAACAGTAAGAATTGGAAATAAAAAAAACATAAAAACATGCAAATTTGAGAAATAAAAATAAAACCCAATAACACATGGAAACATTAAAATAAAAACAAAGTACAGAAAACTAGAAAGAGAGAAATCAAATACTAGAATAGAGCATTAAATATAAGGTTGCAGCATACAATAATGCTTTACTTTAATCATTAAAAGGATATAGAGTGCAAATGAAAGATTAAAGTGCTTTAAACTTTACCTTAACCCTGATGGAAATTACAGAAAACATATGTAGTTGTTTTAAAACCTGCCTTTTAAAAACAATTGTAGATGTGATTATAATTTAGTACATTGATGAAGAAGGTGGTATTCATTTTGTTGTCTTGAGTGAGTTTTCTCCCAGTTTTAATTGCCATTACATGGGTTTCTTGATTGTATGCAGAATTTTGAGAAAATAAGTCTGTGCATTCAATTGTTGCTGAACAGTTTTTGTATCTGTCATCTAGTCCTCAAACTGTGCCCATTGTTTCCAACAATGTACGCAAGTATAGTTGTAGAGGAAAAATTTTGAAGCAGCAATTAATCTGATATCTGTCATAATAACAATGAATCAAATAACAATGTTTGATGTCAGAGGCATTGCTCGTATGGATGAAGCAACAAAGATTTATCACCCAACTCTGCAGTATTTTAAGTAGATGGGGGCCTTGACTTTACAGAGCTTTGTTGCTGGTTTCAGCTTATTGTTTAACTTACCAGCTGCAACTCTGTTTTGGTTCACTGTCCCCGTCCTTATATCATCATTTTGAGCTGCAGCAGGCAGCTGTTTTCACCGAAGAAGCTTTGAAAAAAAAAATCCACTGCACAAAACCTGCTCAGCACCAAATAGACTCAGTTAGCAACTAGCTGGTGAATGTAGTGGAGCATTAAGCAACTTGAGAGATATTTCCCTCAAGACACAGACACTATTCCACATGAATGATAATGTTGCTCTGTGTCATGGCCTGGCTCAGGAAAAGATTTAAAAAATACAACAACCAAAAAAAAGGGAGACCATACCATAATGAACATTTACACCGAATAACCAAATCAGCACAAATTAAAATCAGATTAGAGATACCATTTAAATTGAATTAAAGAGGTGATAACTAATTAAAGTATGTGGATGTCAGCGAGATCAGTATTTAGTGTGAGGTTTTAGAGATCTCTGTGTGTAAATATATGGTTGTATGTATGGGTGTGGAAAGCAAAATAACTAAGTGGTATAACAAACCAAAACAAATGCAGATGTCAGACAGATAGATAGATAGAGCGAGAGAGAGAGAGAGAGAGAGAGAGAGAGAGAGAGAGAGAGAGAGAGAGAGAGAGAGAGAGAGAGAGAGAGAGCGAGAGAGAGAGAGAGAGAGAAAGAGAGAGAGAGAAAGATAGAGAGAGAGACAGAGAGAGAGAGAGACAGAGAGACAGAGAGAGTAAATTATTACAGGTGTGGCCACTACTGAGTTACCGCAATTAGTCACCTGCTGGGAAGAGAAACAGATAAGAAATGGATACAAACTCCAAGATGACATTGCAGAGGGCATCACTCTCTGTAACTGTCAGATGTGTAAATAAGCAACTTTTTGCAAACAACTAAAACATAATTACATTGTTACAAACTGTATGTCAATGTTGTCTTCACAACTTGTTTCCACTGCCCCCTAGTGGCCAAAAATATATGTTAATGCAGTCTGCAATAGGTTTAAGATGATTTTCACTGGACAAAGACCTTAAAAACACTATATGAAAATGTATTCTGTATCATGTTAAACACAAGTTATTTTTGAGTTTCTGTATGTGGTAAAAATAAGAATAAATAGCTCTTTTTTACATTAATACATTAAAGTTCATTATATTACAAGATCAAAAAACACAAAAAGTTGAATAATCTTTTTACAGGCATTTATCTTAGCTCAGCAGGAAATGTCACATGAGTTCATATTATAGGGCAACTAGAAATAGTTTTTGATACTGATGCATATGTGAAGGATTCATTCTTCAGTGTTGCATTTTGCTGATTACTTTGAGGGGCATATTGCCTCATTGCAGATCTCTTTGTAGTCTTCTGTCTGTGTCATCCACTCCCTTTTTGTGTACAGACATGACAGAGCATAAAAAGGCATTAAGCTCACAACATCTTTCGTTTTTTCTGTCTGAAACACTGCTGTAACAATTGATGCAAAATTCATTTTAAACCATTGACTACTAGACTCTAGAGGAGACAGTTGTCATTTGGACCTGATACATTGTGTATACAAATTAACATGCACAATTATGTTACAGTAAAGGAGCATCAGAATGTAAGACACACATTGACATGGCATGTGTTGCAGTCTTTGGTTGGTTAATCTACTCTCATTTTGCAGAAGAAGCTAAATGGTGGGGTGTTAAACTCAAAAGAAATTTCAGTTGTTTTGTAGGTGCTAAAGGATGTGTGCTTGATTTCAAGGTATGTGGATAACTCCTTTACTATGTGAAGAAAACAGACCACGTAGAAATGTTTAGCTACGAAATATACAAATATACAATATACAGTTATCATGAATAACTTAACTATAACTTAATTTATATCAAAAGCCTCCCAGGATTCAAATTTCTTATATTTCTTATTTTAAAGATAAATCTTATGTATTATTTAGTGACACAGTTGTAAAGGTACAATTTTCCTTGAAAATATCAATTTAGCTGCACAGAAACAAACGTGAAGATTCTTTAATTACTTCATACATGCACTTCTCTTGATGCTCATGACACTCTTGTGTGCTCCAAGTCTTTATTTGGTTCACCATACCACTAAGCCGTTTGGTGCAAGGCAGATGAAAAAGCCTGTGAGGAAGGAGAACATATACTATTCTCTCCTTTATTTTTGTATTTTACAGAAAGAGAAGAACAAAAGAATAAAAATGAAATTCACAGCATATAGCAACCTTCAAAGAATGTGATCCATAAACATTTTATATATTCTAGCCTACTGCTGTGCATGTTGACTGGTCTACAACTGAGGTGGAAGCTAGCAGCAGTTGCAGAAATAAAGCTGAAGGTCACAAGAATAAATTAAAAGCACAGCAAATTGTAACCATCAAAGAAGGTGATCCATAATAATACCTTACTATATTGCGCTGCACGTTGACAGGTCTAAGGCTGAGGAGGCAGCGAGCAGCAGTTGCAGGAATAAGCCAGAGGTAGCAGAGCTCTGACACTTGTTGTGTTCTTAGCTGGAGGTGGCTGTAAAGCCTATTAAAGATCACTTAAAATGGGATATTGAATTTTCTGTAACACAGAAAACACTTCATCTTCAGTGGCTACTTAAACTTAGAAGGGCAACCCATAAAGTGTGGCTATCTCTTCATAACCATTGGTTTGGTTGGATTGATCCAGTCCTGATGAAATAGGGGCTTTATGTGCTTTGTTATGTGTTATTCGCCATCTGTCACTTCCATGATTCTCCCTGAGTCTTGTCTCTAATGTTACCCAAAAACAACTGAATGATAGCTTTTCATGGGACCTTTAAAGGTTCTATAACACCTGAACAGTGAGTGTAAACCAATATGCTATATGGAAAAAGTTTAATATGATAGGGCGAAAATTACAAACATTTATGAATACCTTATTGGCTGGACACAGAATCCAGAGGAGTCACCAGTAACGGCTCCTACAGTGTCACCCATGGGCATATAAAAAGAGCTGTTGTTGCTGTACATGTTCACACTAGTAACTGATAAGCTGGAATTTCCATTTCTTTGAGTTAATAAGTTTCCATTACTGTGGGTCAACATGGCAAGACTTCTGCCTTCAACCACCACCTGGCTGGCAAGGCACCAAGCCTTTGGGCCCTTTCCTGTGAGGGGTCATTCAAATATTTATTTATTACCTCAAAGAATGAATTAATACATGTAATGATGTAAAGACTGCTCAATGTGCTTCTTACAGTGGCCCTGAAGGGCAAACAACAACGACAAAAAGTAAAACACAATGACATTAACTCCTAATGGGCCCCGCTTTGACAAGGATCATTGCTGATTGGACGAAAGCATGTCTGTCTTTTTAACAGGAGGGAAAGGCTGCTTGACGCTGTACCTGAGGGCTGTTGCACAAAAGCAGGGGCACCGGATAGAGTACCTTTATTCAGATTTTCAGCATATCTAATGGAATATAAGAACATGCTTCTTATGAAGAAACGTAGTGAAACACAGATCATCCGTGGATGGCCAATCAGCAATGATCCTTGTCATAGCAGGTTCTGTTAGGAGTTAATATAATTGTGTTTTTGTTAATGTCGTTGTGTTCATTATTGTCGTGTTTTTGTTAATGTCGTTGTGTTTTTGTTAATATCGTTGTGTTTTTCTTTTTGTTGTTGCCATTCAGGGCCACCATAGTTTCTTTCTGTTACTAGATGGTATGTTTTACAGTGTATAGTGGATTTATGATCAACACTCAGTCCTCTCACAGTGGTTTCATAGTATATAAGAGGTAAATAACAGTTGTTGTTTTTTCTTTTCTGGGACTCCTCTGTTTGGTACCATGCAGAAAAACTTCCCTATATGGACAGTATTTCCTAGAAATACATAAATGTGGATTTATGTTTCATGTTGACATATTAAAGAAATTATTTTTCTTTTTTTCCAATAGTTCCTTCACTCTTTTTTCTTTATAAATGCGTGTAGTTTGTGTAATGTGACCTATTTTAGCTGCATAAATGCTGACACCAAGAGCCTCCCCTCTCCAGGTGCACCCTACCTCTTGTCATGAGCAATGCCTAGGGCAGTCCTGACTCCTGACCACCACATCCCACAGTCAGCACCCATGAGTCATATATACACTTAACCAAATCAATTTCAAGCATCTTTACTAGGTCTCGTGTAAAAGGCATTCACTCGGTACTGTTTCACAACCAGACGGCCACCAGACTGAGCGCATAATTTTCAGATTTACTCCAAATGTGACCAGTGGCTGCCGTCTGTTTGTAAGTATCAGGGAAGCTTGTTTTTTAGGCAAGGCAAGGCAAGGCAGTTTTATTTATATAGTGCATTTCATACACAATGGCAACTCAGTGTGCTTTACATAAAACAGACAAACATGCAATTTGAGAAATAAAGATGAGAGAAATAAAATGCTAGAATAGAGCATTAAATATAAAATTGCAGCATAAAATAATGATTTGCTTTAATCATTAAAAGGACATAGAGTGCAAATGAAAGATTAAAATGTAAAGTGCTTTAAAAGAGCTCAATCATAAGCACAGGAGAAGAGAAGTGTTTTTAACCTGGATTTAAAAATGTTCACAGTTGGGGCTGACTTCAGTTCTGCTGGTAGTTTGTTCCAGTTAGCAATGACTTTCATTATACACTTTTATCAGCAAGTTGCAATTATAAAACTGTACTGTCTGTGTTGCAGAGTTCACATATAAAGGCTTCATTTCATGCAAATGACTCATTCAGTAATATTTTTTATTGATCAGTGATGCTCTACTTTATTGCAAAAATAGAGAAATTATTTTTGTTGGCTGTTATGTTCTGCCAACAAATGACACATTCTTTTTTTCTGGAAGAAGGCGTCACATTATCCTGTCTATAGCGACTGTATAGACTGCATGTTAACAGATTTTTTTTTGACAATTACAGTATATAGCTGAAGGCTTGGAGGCTTATTTTAAAATGCAAGATTTCACTTCATGTGGACTCACAATTTAACAGCTCAAAGTCTTTTTATTTGATTTTATGATGACAATTGAGTTGGTGATGTCACTAAAAATACAAAGAAATGATTTACAGGGGATATACAGATCAGCAAGAAAAGATATCCCTTAGTTTATCATTGATTTATTTACCTATTGTTTATTTAATTACTTATCAGGCACAGTCGACTTCTCTTAGATTCACCAGCCTTATTGATAATGCCCTCAACTACTGTAACCTCTACAACCTGCTGACAGGTGAGTTCAGGAGCCAGGCCCACTTCTTTATAAACATCATTGTATGTATGCTTTCAATATAAAATTCAATACAAATTCAATTAAATTATTTTTAATTTATTTTAATTTATTATGAATTATTATTAATATTATAAACATGTCTGACACCACCATGCATGGTCATAGATCACATTATGCACACTTCAGAGTCATAAGTGTTTGAACATTATGAATATATTGGTATTATGAACAATAACTATGAGTGCATAATGCTCTAATTTCTGTACATTTTTGTTTGTGAATTTATCCAGTGAGTGGACTCACCGCATCACCAAGCTTCGTTGAGATGACCGATAAGTCCGCTTGCCAGGGCTACCCACTTGCCCCCATGCTTTGATGTTGAAACTAATTGATTGATGTTGGTATAACTTTGTTAGATTTGGATTAGAAACAGTTCTTGTCCATTTTCCCTGGTCCTACCGTTAGGCTGCAAAATATAACAATAAAAAGTTGTAATTGTATTATGCTCTCTGCATGTGTGTGTTTCTCTCTTTTTTCTTTTTCTTTTCTTTTTTCTTTTTTTTTAACCAGAATTTTGATAGGTCATTACAGTAAGAAAAATTGACTCTTTGGGTTATCATTGAGGTCTTGTTTAGGCATTGGTATTCAGTGGTACGGGTAACTGAAAACAGGAAGAGATACTATGTTTTTATTCACTGGTGACATCACTTCAATGGACTCTAGCATGTTATCCAGTTAAAGTGGGACAGTGCAGACAAGCCTGCAACAACTCTTCCCTTTCTCCTTACGGACTCATAATGAAGAAAGAGCTATAACACCAGGCCTATGAGCATTGCACATCAGACACTACTTACTGCCAAGATCTGTGTAAATAAGCTATAATGAAACACAAACATACATTATAGTCATAACCTGGCATTATCAGCTGTGACTGAAGAGAAGAGTAGAGACTAGTCGCTACAAGGCCAATAGCTCAAATCCTTGACCTGATTGATTTCAGTCAGCTATACTGGCCCTCGTGACGACCCTTTTAGATCAAAGATTTCTTATGAAATATATTCACAGTCACAAGCTCAGATTTTTCAGTCATACTTCACACTCAACAGAGCGAGCACCCAGCATACTCCAGAAACCTGCTTCATCATGGCCATGAGGACTCTAATGCTGGCCTCTGCTCTGATTATAGGACTGTCTGGTTCTCCTGCTGCCAACCCCGTACCGGTTCCTTACCATGCTTTCTGCAGAACACACTGGTAAGGCTCACTCATTTACTTTTATCCTAGGTCTCTCTGTAGCTCTGTGTTTGGGTTCAGAAAGATATTGTGTCACCTATAGGAGTGACAAACATTAGATACCATGAAAACTCCAACTGGAAGTAAATTGTTGCAGCTTTTTGTTACTTTTGGAATAATGTGTCAATACTGTGATAATTGTTCTCTTCCTCCAGGCTGTTTGGGCTGCCTTGTGCTGACGTTGGTGACAGACTGGTGCACCAGATTAAAGCATTCAGTCCTCTGAATGGCTGCAAAAAATGTCATTATACAGTAAGATTTGATGTTTTACGTCTTTGATGGACGAAATGATCGTTTTCATGTTTCTACAATGATAATAATGCTAGATTATGTTTGCAAACATTATTGATCAAAACATTAAGTCAAGTCCTTTTTGACTATATTGCCAAAACAACACAAATTATAAATTTGGCTTAAAAGGGCTTTACAATGTGTACACATTCCTCAATCCTTCCAGATGTTTGATGTTGAAGCTGTTAAAGCTCTAAATTAAGACTGATGATCACACACTATGATGATAGCAGAAGTCAGATTCCTAAAAGCTAATTCCAACCCTTAGATTAATCTTGCATAAGTGGTCTCTTCCAAATTTATTGTCTAGCATGACAACAATGCTATATGGACAAATAGAACTCCATTAAAAAAATTTTTAACTTTTTTGGGGTGGCAAAACTGACTGAACTGGCAAGCCCTTTTTGTTCAACATCAATAGCTAACCTCATAATGCTCTGGCTAAATGGGAGAATATTCCTGGTGCCAAATTCTAAAATCTTGTGAAAATCTTTTCAGAAGAGTGAAGACTGTTATAGCAACATATTAATGCCCGTCGTTTTGACATTACATATTCAAAAATCATATATGTGATGTCTATGTGTCCATATATTTTTGTCCTTACAGCTGTTAAAATAATTTCTAAAGTTTGTATGTGCTCAGTCTATTGATTGTCCCTGTGTCAGATTGTTTCAGCAACTGACACGTCTATCCAGGCCCACCACACTTCCCCAGACAACCTGCATGTTGAGAGCTTAGAATTTACCCTACAAACCACCATCCTGACTGGCAGCTGCCGCGTGTCTGTGAGTTACGATGATCATGCTGTTCAATGCTAAACATAGATTACCTCCCTAAATCGTCAGAGTATGAATTTATATTTTTTGTTTGTTTGCAGGCTCAGTCTGCTTCTCTCACATTCTCCAGCCTCCTTGATGGTGGTCTCAACTACTGCAACCTTTACGACCTGCTGACAGGTGAGTCCAGGGAGCCTGCATCAGTTTTTTTTTTGTTTAGAGAGATTTCATCCATGCTTCTGCTCTGGATTCAGATTCCAACATGAACTTATTTTCTTTCATTCATGTAATATATCATACTATGAGTGAAAATTAATACACATATTATACCTGAATTTGGACTGATCTAATTTTCAATGTGTTTTTGTGAATGAACGTCTTTATTCCAGCGAGTGGCCTAAACTTATCACCAGGATTCCTGGAGATGACCAGTGAATGGGCGTGTCTTGGCTACACCACCGCCACCTGTAGAACCTACGTTAGGTCGCATTGATATATAATGCTATATAATGCTTTTTTATATATATAAACATTTCTATCTATTCTAATGTAATCTGATTAGGCCCTCTGCAGGTAACTTTTTTCTGTACACCTGATTCAGTTTTTGGTTGTTGAGTAAACAACAAGTAAGGTAAAAAAGCAAATGTGTGCATGAATAACTGAAAATGTCTATTAGGAGTGCATGTGCTGTTTCATTCCATATTTAAAGACAGAAACAGTCATCATCATCAAATGTATTTGGGGGTAGGTTTTTATATCCTGTTTTCATATTCTGTGAAATCACAATATACTTTATTTACTGTACATGGTAAAATGCATTATGTTCATTACAAAGTCAGATGACTTTTTCTTCATTTGCTTGAAGTAAACATCAGAAGACCAGCAGGCTTGAAGGTCAGTTTACAAGTCTCTCTCAGTAGAAGACAGCAGTGAACGTCTATTTACAGTATAAAAAATGTTCCACAGCAAAAGGAAAACATGTGACTTGTGACTTGATTTCCTTGTCCTGTTTAAACCACATTAGGACCATACACTCACTAACAGGCATGAAACCCGGGCAGCTGGACAATAAAATTTTATTTTACATCAATCTACAATGCATTACTAATCAGTAGTAAACATAACCCAAGCAAGGTTAACTAGCACTGAGCTCCCCCTCCACCCCCTACACACACACAAACACACACACACACACACACACACACACACACACACACACATACATAACATTATGTCTTGTCTGTGCAGTTAAATCTGGTGTAACTATATTTCCCTTCTTTGTATAATCTAAAAACAAAAAAAGAAATCCAATTAAATCAACTGCAAAACTGTCAATATATCTGTTTTGTTTGATCATACACTGTAACGTTTTTCATATATATAACCCTCAGCCCTAATATATTGTATTGTAAAGGAAAGCAGGAGCAGATTTTGCTGCTTAAAATGACGATTAAGGAATTGTAACTGACTGTTGGCACTCCATATCACTCCTCCCTTACTTCAGTATATCATTGCTCAACACAACAGTCTCATACATCGCTCACCAGGTGAGTGATTACAACTAATAATTTCATGTCCAGCTTGTCCAACTTTTTAACCCTTTCATGCATGAGTTATGATAACCTCAGCCAGGATTTTTTCTCCTAATTTTTTTCATTTCTCTTTCGGCATGAAAAAAAAATTTAACTTCTTTTTTTCTTTCACCAAATTATATACTATTACATTATAATAACATGAATCAACTGATCTACAACCAAAAACATTACTGCAGGTTTAATGGTAGTGTAAGGGATGACACACTAGTGTCCACTGTGGTGGCTGAATTAACTATGCCATCAAAATCTTTTAATACATAAGAAAACAGCTTTTGAATAATGAAAGAGTAAATGTCTAACACAAGGAGTTTAATGGTTACACTGTTTAAACTGGGATCAGAGACATAATATAAATAATACTGACACAAAATGTGCAAATTAAGTAATATATTTCTCAATGTTGCAATGATCTGTTCAATCTGTTTAATAATGCTTAATGTTGCAGAAGTAGAGGCTTTATACCATATTTAAGGTTTAAATTTCTGCATGCTGTGTGCAAGCATTGTAAAACAACAAAATACCTGTAATTTAAGTAAGAGCAGTTTAAGTTAACAAGAACTTTTGAACTTGTTTTTCTTTTCTTTTCTTTTTCCCCCAGCAACATGTTAGTTGATGGCATATTTTCTGAAAACAGCATGAATTGTGTTCATGGTATGGTCCAGAGATGTTGTGTTAATTGTGTTTTAGAGTTTTGAAAATATGACAAAAAAAAGACTGGACAAAGGGATGTTGAGGAAATGATGTGCAAATGTAAACAAAAAAACAAACTGTAAAAAGGGTGGAATACATATTACGTCTTGTACGACACCCGTGACGCTGACCAACTCTGAGAGACTCTTAGATGACAGGATTTGTATAAAAGAGAGAAAACAATGAATATAAAGCATGAATAATTGCTTTAGTGTTCAAGAGTCTTGTGGATAGCATGATGCACTGTTCTGCGTCATGTTTTCGTATGAATAATCACTTAATAGTCATTCTAAGGGTGACAAAAAGGCCCCCTCATTCTTACCATAATGTTCCTTGTCACTCTCCCTCTCCCCACCTGAAATCTGCATCACATGACACATACTTTTAGGCCAATCACAACTGAGCTTGGTTGGTCTATGTTTTTTTTCACAAACAAAGGGGTCTTAAGTTTACCATATAGCAGATGTTTTTATGGATTAAGAACTTTGTCTTGTACTAACTGTCATCTGGTGCCAAAACCACTGAATCATCAGACTGTTGTACAAGGATTGTGGTTGTGGTGGTGACAATTAAACCAAAAAAATTGACATTTTGAAGACATTTTGAAGACATCTACATGATTCTGATTGATCACCTGCTGCTGGTTCATCTTGAACAAATCCAGCACATAGTCAGAGCAGAAAAATATACCTTTCTCATTCAGGGTGACATTTATTTAGATGAAATAAAGAAATAAATCAATGAGCACGAGTCCATGATTAGAAGTTTGATATAATGATATTTATTATTAGTTTGAGATCTATTCAATTGAAAGAATATATATTTAAACATATTATTTGCATGTAGGTCTATCCATTGTTTTGGCAAAACAGCACAATAAAATTGATGTCATACACCATATTTTAACTTTTGCATCAAATCATGTTATTATCTTTACTTCAGTTTAATGTGATGATCCAGGGGAAGCAGTTCAGGTCACACATCTAGATCCTTTTCATGTAGTCTTTACTAAGTTCATCGAAGTTGCATCAGGAACATCCACCTGAGATATGCTTGGATGTCTAGTAACAACAATAGTGTCAAAGTCCAACATTCAGTCAAACAATTACTTTCCATATCTGCATGTTTTACGGTTTATGGTGACATACTTTTACAGTAACTTCAATCACAGCCTGTGTCAGTTCTTCCTTGAGAAACATTTTACAAGTAAAACTAAATTTCTTGTAACTGGCAGCAGCTGATGTCAAATTTATTAGCTGTGAAATTAGGTCCATAGTTTAGACATGCAATCAGCTGTTTTTGCCATCATCTCATTTATTTTGCACATATTGTGAAAATGTGAATGTGTAGAGCTGTGCAACAGTTTTAAGTATTAAAAAATGAAGTGAGGCTGCTTCAAAAATGATGCTATGAATTGTTTTTATTAATAAGTTAACTTCAAAGTTCAGTAAACAGAAAAATCTAAATTAAATCAATATTTGGTGTGAGCATGCTTTGCCTTTAAAACAGCAGCAGTTCTCCTTGGTACACCTGCACACAGTTTTTCAAGTACTTGGCAGGTCAGTTGTTCCAAGCTGCATCTTGGAGTAACAACAGTCTTTCTGTGTTTTTAGGTGTCTCAGTTGCTTCTGTCTCGTCATGTAATCCCAGACTGACTCCATGATGTTGAGATCAGGGCTCAGTGGGAGCCATACCATCTGTTACGGGGGTTCTTCTGTGTCGCTGACGCTAGATCTTTATGAGTCTGACTGTATGTTTGGAGTCGCAGTCATGCTGCAGAATGAATTTGGGACAGATCAGATGCCTCCCTGATGGTATTGCATTATGGATATGAATCTGAAAAATCCAAAGTGCCGTAAACGTTTGCACAGTACTGTATATAAGTGTATTATTTGTATGTGTAAATGTACATTCCTTGTATATATATTTTTTCTTTTTAATTTCTTCTTTAGAACTACCTTTATATACTTTGTTCTATTTTATTGCCAAATTGGCAATTTTCTGAATTCAAATATTTTAATGTTTGTAATGACATTGTGTGTAGCATGAAGGTGGCTATAACAATAGCCAATAGTGCAATTAAAATGAAGCGATATTTTCAGCAGGCTAATTTAATATGTAAATTCAAATGTTGACATTTTTTGTCTCATACTGTAGTAGTCACAATAACTTAAGAAAGAAAGAAACTAAAAACTAAGGCAAACAATAAAAACATACAGAGAACAGAGGAAAATATCAAGTCCTTGTGCTACAACATAAACATATTAAAACATGTTCATGCATTCTCTTTGTTCTTATAGCAGGGTAGAAACTTCAACTATGTCATAACACACATTTTTAATTTCACAATCATTTGCAGGCAGAAAGTCCAAATCCAAGGCAGAGCCACTCGTTAGTGAACTCTGCAAAGCCTGGAGCTTTAGTGAGTCCACTTCCTGCACAGACAGGAAACAGAAGGATGGGATGAAGGATTAACCAACATGCAGACTATAATGGTGTTTGATTTCCCCATTTCAGGATTGGATATGTTAGAAGGTCTAACTCCCATGTATTTCGTTGACATTTAAATAAAACCTTAAGAAAAAAAAAGCTTACCTTGTATTACATTGTGGAGATTACAGTAGTTGGTGCCGTTATCAAACAGGCTGTACCAGAATGCAGACACGGATGAACCCTGAACAGCAACCAAATGAAACATGTTCATGGGAATTTGTGATGGAGATTTAGGGGGTCATCTTTAAATGAAAAACTGAATGTCTGACCTACCTCTACATGGCAGCCCAGGCCCATAGACGTGGGGATCATGGTGAAGTTAACACTCTCGACCTGGCCGACCTCTGAATTGTGAGTGGCCTGAATAAGGGCTGTGGTCACTGATCCGAGCTGGATGTAAACCACAGAAAAATAATTTAGCATGTCACAAAATAAATAAGTCCATGTGAATCTAAACTTCGTCCTCAACAAGTTTCTACCTTGTATGAGCCCATGGCTTTAAGCTGAGTCACAATGGCAATGTTAACCTCATCACATGGTATACCAAGCAACCTGGGGATAAAAAGAGTAAAATTAATCACTATCTATCAATCCAATGTGAGTGTGATTAAATGAAAAATGTATTTGAGTGATAGATCTATCGATCTATCACTCAAATACATTTTTCATTTAATCACACTCACATTCACACTAAATGAAATGTTTCAAGGCAACATCAAACTAAACTCAGATTTAGTAAATTAAGTCTTACCATATAATCTTGCAGAAGGCATGTGTTATTTCATTGGGTGCACCATTTGTAATAATGCACATTCCCAAAAAGAGAGCGCAGGCCACAACCAAAGTCTTCCCAGCCATGATAATTATTTGTCGTTTCTTGTTTGTTCCCAACGCAGCGTTCTCACAGGAATGAGAGGATGCTTCTAGGGTTAGGGTTTATATAGAGCATTGCATGAAAAGGAACAACTTGACCATTGACTTGTCATGTGGGCCCATGCAAAAGTGATTTGCATGACACTTCACATGGACTGCATGGTAACTTTCATACCAACAGAGGTGGATTCAGCAGTCTGAATTCAGGAAAACAAAACACCAGATGGCTGTATATGCAGCCAAGACATCATTGTATTCACATATTTCACAAACCCAAAGAGACATCTTAAAATGTAATTCCAATCAATAGCTAAAAATGGAAAGATATTCACTTTACTGACAAAAAAACAGCAGCTACTCCACATTTGAGAAGTTACAACTAGGTCATTTGTGGCATTTGTAATAGAAATATGATTTAAACAAGTATTGTATTATCAAAAAAGTTGCCAATTTATGTTGATTGACCAATTGATTAATTGACTAATCATTTCAGATCTGGATTTTTCTTTAACTGGTTTTGACACTTTTTTATGGTATAGTTTTTTTTCAGATACTCAAAAATGCTTCACACAAGTTAAACAAATTGTAAATTAAAATAAAACAAAATCACACTAAAAACAGCAGCATGAATGAGTTTTGATGTCGTCTTGTAAATAGACAGACTGGTGAAATCACAGATGTGTTAAACTTGACCAGCCTGCACAGAACCTGGACCTCAGGCCCACCTATGCCCTTTGGGATTTACATGAACAAAGATTGAGTGAGATCGTATCGGTCAACATCAGTGGCTGAGGTCACTAATGCTCTCTAACAATATATAAATGTAATTTCTAAGAGATAAGGTTGTCTAATGGCAGAATAGGAGTGAATCCCTGGAGGCAGGATCCAAGATCTTGGGGAAAGCCTTCCCAGAAGAGTGGAGGCTTTATATGAGCGCCCATGGTTTCGGCAAGAGATGTTCAACAACCACATATGAGTATGATTTTCAAGTGTACACAATTTTAGGAGAACTATAAGGAGGATGTACTATGCAATTGTAATCACATTTTTCCTGCCTTTGTATCATCTTTGGAAACATGTGCTTTTGGTATTCATCACAGTTTCATTGTTGCCATAATTCATTATCTTGTTTCTTGAAACAAACATGCCTATTGATTCACAATCCCTGAGGCCCCAAGCAGCCTAACCAGCGTAAAAATTATAAAGACCAGAAACAACAAACAGAACATAAATGAAACCACTGCCTCTAACTGTCATCCATGTCGCTGAAATTCAATAAAAGCTTAAACACAAAACCATGTCTCCCCTCAAACAAGGACAATGTGCATTTTTGTTCTTTTCAGGTCAATGGTGGGAAAATCGTGTTTAACTATCAGATCTGTGGTCCACATGAAAATATGTGCCTCCTCTCTGTCTGCAGAGGGCACTAGACCCCAACACTTCACAGATATTCTCCTCCTACTTGCAGTCAGGAGACAAGCCTCACAAATCCTGATGGGCCTCTTACTGTCAGGGACATATCCCCACTTTTTGTCTTTATACTCTGGTTGATGGAGACTTAGACTGCAAGAAAATACTACATAGTAAAAATATAAATGCAGAGAGGACCAAAGAGAATGCAGTATTTTAAAGTAGTTTTACTGTGAGTTTAACATGTAGGCCATGCTTTCATTACTGTACATCCTCCTATCAATACAGAGGCCTTTAATAGATGTGGCAGTTAATGCATCAAACTCAGATTGTGTTTAATGGCTTAGCTGTGTCTCAGGAGGTCTATCCACATGTGAGAGGGTAGTTACAGTCATCCCTCTGATGGAGAAACTCCCTGTGGTCGTGTCTGTCTGAAACACGTCAGCCATGCAGATGAATGGGGATGACAATCTTCTTTTGTCACTAATGAGGAACCCTGCAGTGAGATGGTATTCAGAGAGCAGATGCAGATGAGCAACAGCACTCCAAAAACTAATTTAGCAAAATTACCGTCCCTGTTGCCTTGTATAGTCTTTTTAACATTTCTTCCATTTATGCTATCACGGTAGCTGAATGAACTACTTTGATCTTTAGGCTTATTATCTGTAGTGTTGGTAAGTTGTATTACTCAGTATTCATAATGTATTATGTTCACTTTTATGTGGTTGACCTTTCATCTCATTTCAAGGCCTTGTTTTGTGGAGAAGCCCTGTGACAAAATCTAGTTACAGTTCTAATTTTAGCTTCAGTTTGTATTGTGCTTACAGTGCATATTTCAAAATTTGTGTTTTATAAAATGATTATGTAGTAACAGTAGCACAAACACACAGGAAGTTTGCTTAATATTTTTTCATGTTTATCTTCAAACAACAGTCAGGTGTCTGAATGAACACTGAAACAGGTTTTCTTGCCATAATCATTCCTCTTGTGAATACTGCCCATTAGAAGATCCCTTCATAATGCACTTACAATTTAAGTGATGGGTGGCAAAATCAACAAGCCTGCTTCTGTACAAAGATGTATTTAAAAGTTGATCTGAAGCTAATATGAAGCGTCAGCTGTCCAAATTAGTCAAATCAAGTAGATAGCTTTCACTATTACAGTCTTTTTAGAGCCAAAGTCCCAATTAGTTTGTATGCTTCCACCACAGCTCAACAGGGAAATGCTGTCCGAGGAAAGTGACTGACTAACTCAGACTTCTGAAGCCCCATATGAGCTTCAGATAAACCTACATGATTCTTGCACAAAATAACTGTGTGGATACACTACATGCCCTCATCACTTACATTTATAATAATAAATCAAATTAAACACAAGCAAGTCTAAACTGGTGGGTCTTGAGCTGCTTTTGAGTAAAGTGTTCACAGTTTAGGATCCACAACCTTGCAAATTCTCCTTTAAGTTTCAAGGCTGCAGCAAGGAACATCCAGCAAACCCTGATAGATTAGATCTCTACAGATGGGTGTTTGACTATGAAGAACCTTAACAGTGATCACAAGACCCTTGAATTGTATTCTGAATTAAAAATATGACAAGATCAGAGACCTTTTAGACTAGAGGACATTGCCAAAAACACAGGACATTTGCAGCAGGTGATGATATAAAAATATGGAAAATCTTCTCCATTACAGGATCCACTGTTCATTTTTACCCTAAAGCTACCCAGCAGGTTAATCCAAATGAAGCACAAAAGTCCCATATGTTTCTTGCTGTTGCTCTTTTACAGTCTATAGTGTGGTAAGCTGGTTGACGGAAGGCAAAGGCCCTGCAGTAAGTGGCTGGTCATTTGCTCAGCCATTTGCCAGGGTGGTCAGAGCAATGGTGACTGTTCACAGGGCAATCCCTGCAACAGCAGACCACATGCTGCTGTGGAGACCATCTGCTGAGTTTAGATCACAGAAACAGTCACAGTCTGTCTCTCAAACTCTGCATCATCTTCACATGTTCTGCTCAAATGTCCAAAACTAGGATATTAGCCAAAGAAAGTTGCAGTGATATTATATTATAGTTTATAATGTGCAATGTTACCCATTTGCTTGAAAATTAATTTCTGTAGTAAAATTTGCTTATAGTCAGTATGACAGTTTTGCAAGTAAATCTACTGAATCATTAGTTGTGGTTTCAAGTTTTCCTGTTTGGAACCACAGCTGTCTCTATTGAGGGCTCAAGGGTTAATTAATCATTAACTAATGCTATATTGATCAGTTAAAAGTTTTTATAGGTTGTGGCACCCAGCCTGCAACTTCATTAGGCAAGGCAAGGCAAGGCAGTTTTATTTATATAGCGCATTTCATACACAATGGCAACTCAATGTGCTTTACATAAAACAGAAAAACATTAGAAAACACCCTCCAGCTTTTTTTATTTTATTTTTTATATTACATTTCTTTGACTTATAAAAATGTTCAAGACTGCAGACTTACGACCCTTCATTAACAATGTAACAATTATGATGACTTTTGCTGCTGCCTTATTAGAAAAGGAGAAACTCACATCCTTTCATTATGACTTCATTAATATCTTGACTGTTAATAACTCAATAGCAAGATATTTTTCACAGCTTGGCAACCCAAGAGTTTCTCTTATGGCTTATAAATGATTAATATTGGTAAATGATTGATTAAATATTAATATAGCTATTACTTAAACGATTGCCTATTAGTCACTTTTTTCATTGGATATTTATTATCTTTATCTTTATACTGTTTATTAAGAAATTACTCGACTCTCGCACTGGACTCTTGTAGTCTCTCGCGATAATTCACGCCTCCAGTGATGTATTGCTATGTATGTACCAAATAAAATATAACAGAACAACAATAGGAAAATGAAATAAATCAATTGTTACATATTCTTTCAGGGGATTAAATAACAGTAAGAGCTGATAAACATTCACATAGCAATAAGGCTTTCTTCGTTTTCATAAGTTTTAATTACAATTATAAATTATAAGTAATCATAATGGATAGCCAAAAAGTATGCCGGATAAATAAATCTTGATAAAGCTTCGATTTTAGATAATAAAATCCTCCCAAATATAGATAAATCCCTTTGTAACCACAAATTCAGAATTGTTAATACTTCGTCATAATATTTTAGTTAATAATAATAATAATAATAATTAGTTTTCTCTCCATAATGTAGGCTAAATACTAAAAAATAGTAATACCCAGATAATTAACCTCATTTTTAATTGGAATACCTTGAATAGACATTAGGAGGTGATCATGACTTATCATCAATTCACATCTATTCAAATTTAGATGAAGCCCTGAAGCCTTAGAGAAGATGGATATAACAAGTCAATGGATAATTCACCAACTTCTCACTTGATTTCTGACTTCTAACCTCAAAATGTGTTTAGGGTCTCAATTGCTAATTTGAAGCCTTCTTCAATGCAGTTTAATGATGTTCATTTGTGAAATTTTGGCCTCCCTGATTTTATATTTTCCGATAAAGCAGGGTATGCATTGGGGCGTAGCATCACCAGGTTACCGATGTACACTGTGGTAGGTAGGCGTGCAATTTCCTCAAGATCCAGCCAGTCTAAGGATCCAGCCCTCGCAACCTCCCCCGGATGCCCATATAAGTCAAATCCGTGTTCTTTTTTCCCGACATGCACCTCAAATGTTCAAGATGGCGCTGTTCAGATCCGATGCTATTGGCCTGTCTATGCTCAAAGCAGCAGTCCACAAACCAATGGGTGACGTCACGGATGTTACGCCCATTATTTACACAGTCTATGAGTGGACAAGACAACAAAAAAAACAAAAAACAGTGTGAGTCGACCACATTTTAAGAACAAGCAAGGTCAGCAACGCGTTTTCGCAGTTTCGACACATTTCAGGATTTTTAGTCGATGAAACTTTTTGTACATCTCGTGTTGCAGCTCTGAGTTTATTGCACACTGTTTTCGCTTGATTTAATCGATTTCCTCGCTGCCCTTTGCTCAAAACAATCTTTGTAATTTAACGACCACAATGCGGCAGCAAAAAAATACACGACATTCTTTGCAAAGTATAGAAAGTAGCTCGAAAGGAATTCAATGAATGTAGCTCATATTTTTCATTGTTATTATATTTGAATTCAATCATTGTGAGTCAGTTTGGCACTTATACCGCTGTGGTTATGTAACAGTGGTTGTTGTAGTTTGAAGTCCTGACTGGGCGTAAAAACATCCACCAGCTTGATACACAGCTTTGAGATCCCTCACCTGCACCTAGACTGGCAGTATAGTTAGTTTAAATTGTGATCTGGGCTTGCATTTTGAAGTCAATCTGGTCAATGAGTTGTCAGGGCTCCTTCCTCCCTTCTCCTGTCAGATCTGCACGAACATGCACAACGTTTCCCTGCGCTTACATTTTTCTCAACTCTAAATAAATCATTACTTTGTGTCCTTGCAGGTTGTGAGAAACCCTAAACACCCATCATGTCAGAGCTCAGTGGGAAGGTCCAAACTGTCCTGGGTCTGGTGGATCCTGACCAGCTGGGACGTACCATGACCCATGAGCACCTGACGATGAGCTTTGAGTGCTGCTACTTCCCTCCTCCTCCAGGTGATGAGGTGGTGGCGGAGGACCCATTCCACATGCAGCACATGCACTGGCTGAGACAAAACCCCTACAGCTGCCACGAGAACCTGCTGCTGCAGCAGGAGATCACAGCCGTACGGGACGAGCTGCTGGTCTACAGGAAGGCTGGAGGGGGCACAATAGTGGAGAACACTACCACAGGCATCGACCGGGATCTGCCCACCCTCAAGAAGCTGGCCAAGGACACTGGGGTCCACGTCATCGCTGGAGCGGGGTACTATGTGGACTGCACCCACACAATGGCCACCAAGAAAATGAGTGTGGAGAAGGTGTGAGCTTAGTAGTGTAGCAGTGTTACATAGACACTTTTTTTGGGGGGGGGCGGGTTTTCTCCAAGTTTTAAATCCGGGGTTTTGATTTTCTGAGACTGTGGGCCTCCCCTCAGACAAAACTGGGAAAAAGGGACTCCTCACCCTGAGTTTACTTGCTTAATTTCATTAATTTCATGGATGCCTATGGGATCATGATTATGTTACTTGATCTCGCTGACACTCAATAGTTGACCCAAGATAGGTTGGTACTGCTGTTTGACGTACACCGAATGCATAAAAAAAGGTCTGTCCCAAGGCATTTATCAGTGTCTGACTCTGGGAAAGTAAAAATCTCTTTAACCAAGTCACACACTATTAGGCTGTTATGTCTTTTTGATAACAAACATAAAATCTAGTATTCCTTGTCTAATTTTTTGATTCCATTCATGGAGCCTCCCTCGGAAACTACTTGGAGCCCCCCCTGGTCAGGCCCACCTCTCACTCTGAAAACCTCTGTTTTAAACAATTTAATCTAAAAACTTCATCAGTGTGTGTGTGTCTAGGATTGGTTGCTGTACAGTATGTCTGTCATATGATTAGAACATCCTGAATCAATTTGTTGCGCTGAGAGTTTGATCCATCGCCGGTTCTCTCAGCACATTCTGTGTTTCTTCTGTTTTTTGATTGATCTGATCATGTTTGCAGCTGCTCTGTCTTGTCTTCGAGTAGTGACTCACTGAGAATATTCACATAATCTTCATATTTATTCGATATTGTCATTCAAACCTAATGTGCTGTCCATGTGCATGAAGTCTGATAAACAAGCAGAGCAGGGACTCACAAAAGTGTAATTTTAATGATCTAATATGTAGATAAAGCTGCAGCAGAGTGATGGCGTTCACCTTTGACTAACTTCTCATTTTCCTGCCTGTCAGCTCACCGACATTATCGTCAGTGAGGTGCTTCACGGCGCCGATGGCACAGACATCCGCTGTGGTGTTATTGGAGAGATCGGCACCGGCTGGCCGATTACGGAGAGCGAGAAGAAGGTGCTGAAGGCCACAGCTCACGCTCAGGCTCAGCTCGGCTGCCCCGTTATCATCCATCCTGGCAGGAATCCTGCCGCTCCAGCCGAAGTCATCCGGATTCTCCAGGAGGCCGGCGGTGACATCAGCAAAACTGTCATGTCGCACCTGGACAGGTGAGAAGTGCCTGAATACAGCTGGCTGAGTTTGGGAATTGAAGTGTTGTTTGGATTTCATTAAAAGTGTTGTAGCTGACCTTTATGTCACCTTTAATTGCAAAACATGATGACACTCCAAGGTTTTTATACATTAGTTAAGCCCTAAATTAGGCATTATTTCTATCATGCAGTGGAATTATTTATTGAGTTTACAATCATTTATATATTAAACTCGAACCTGTTATTAAAAATGAGATGAACTGCTTTAATTGCCACACCTCGACTTTATCACCTGTGTGTTCTCTTCCTGCAGGACCATATTTGATGAGGGTGAATTGCTTGAGTTTGCTAAGATGGGGAGTTACCTTGAGTACGATCTGTTTGGAACGGAAATGCTGAACTATCCCTATGACCTGAAGGTGGACATGCCCAGTGATAGCCAGAGAGTCAAGGCGTGAGTAACACTGCTCAAGGTTAAACTTGTCAATGGTAACCATGCTGATGTGCCCACACTTGATCCTTAGATGTGACCTCTGTGTTCACATTAAAGCAATGGTTCTCAAAGTTTTTCTGTCATTCCCCACTTTGGACAAGGGAGAGTTTTCAAGCCCCACCTGCCCCCATCGCCCCAACAAAATGCAAACAAAATACCACTGAGCTGTAAACCCCAGCCACAGGGTGGAGTCACAGGTCATCTCAGTAAACTGAAACTGGTCCTCTTCAGCAGATCTAAAATCAAATGTGTGTCAGATAAAATATAAATAAATAGGCAGCAGGAGAATCACATGGTTAAAGCTGCAGCAGTGAACAGTAGAGCACAAATGGCTTCATACAGAGTTGCATACAGAATTGTCCAATGCAAAAAAAACTACTAACGATAACTGAGCCGGCACTAATGAAGAAGGTTGTGCCAGATTTGCAGTGGACGCAGTGTGTCATTCATAGGGAAGCACAAGCGTCAAGGCAGCTCAGCCTCAAATAAAACTAGGTTTTGACAGAGGTCGTGATCAAAACCCCCTGATAGCATTCTCCACACTTTGTGAGGAAATGGGAACTGATCACACCTCTGCGTTGTTTTAACAGCGAAGCAAGGCTTTCCAGGAGCAAAGTGATGTCGTGCGTCATTGAGCTCAGAGCGGAATTTTGTATCTTTTTGGAGGATGAGGGCATGTATGAAGCTGAAAGCAAGTTCAGTGATGAACTGTCTTGTGTTACTCTGCTGGTGCTGGATTGCCAACTTTTGTGGTCAAATTTATCCATTTTGTAATGTTAACATTATTTCCCACACTAGCCTCCTACCTCTCTGTGTAGAAGTTTGTGTTGTTCCACTGCAATTAACATTAATCATTATTTTCGCACTGTAGTTCCAGGTTACATTTTTCTCCCGGTCTCCTATCTAATGTTATTTTAATTTAGGCTACATATAGGCTATTAATTATTTCTTCTGTTTGTGTGTGGGTTTTGTTTTGAGTGTTTAATCTTTGTTGTCAATAAAGAAAGGCATTAATGAATAGGTATAAAAAAGGCACATTTCCTTTCCATTAAAGTAAGATTCCCCTTATCTTCAAGAGAATCTTTTATTTTACATTTAATATTAACTAAAATTGTAAGTTGTGTTATGTTGTGTCACTATTTTTTTCATTCACATTCAGCTTGGCATTCCTGGTAAAGGAGGGCTATGAGGACAAGATAGTGATCGCTCACGACATCCACACCAAGAACCGTCTGACCAAGTACGGCGGCCACGGCTACTCTCACATCCTGAAGAACATTGTGCCGAAGATGCTGATGAGGGGCTTCACGCAGCACCAGGTGGATAAGATCCTCATCGACAACCCAAAATGCTGGCTGACCTTCAAATGAGGCAGAAGAGAGACCCGAGGCAGGCGGTTTTGATGTAGCCATAACTTTATCTTCACATCATGACTGAACAACCCACAATGAATACTTTGAGATTCTTGCAATAATCACCAGTCCAGACAGATTCATAAATGCACTTTTGGACTCTTAAACCAATGAGCTTACAGGAGTTGTCCTAAATTGTTTATTCTTATTTTATTGAGTAATTTGCTTTAAATGAAAAGTAATTCCAGGTTGTTGTTTGATTTAAACGAAAAGATTTTATGGAGATTGACTTGAACTGGTTCAAGCTTGATTTTATATTTGTGATTACACATTATTCACTTTGTAAGCTAATTATATAAAGGAGCCTTGCAGGATCACAGTGCCTCTCATTAGCGGTCTTGTTTTGGCAACAACAAAAAAAAAAGCTTTTGTTTGTCCACATAAATATGAATACAATCGAAGGCAAATATTTTCCTCACTCTGGAGGTTTTGTCTACAGTGGTGCTAATTGATTTTTCAATGTCAATGGTAGTGGCTGCTTTCTTTGTATTTGTTAGTGACAGTTCTGCAAACATAGAAGGAAAATAATGAGTGTGTTTTGTAATCAGTATGCCGCTCTGCTCTCGACACAATGCGGCTGTGTTAGATGAGTTGTCCTGTTGCCCCTCAGTGGGTGTCTAGTGGAGGCCCAGATGAAGGACACATCCTCCTCTCATCTGGGAAACAGGTGGCTTCACAGGGTGACTTCACACCATGATCAATGGCGTGATCGCCACAGCTGACTGTGCGCCGTGAAAAAGTGTGTAACTTTTGATTAATTTTCTGAGAGGATTAGGAAGTAAAGCCAGAGGATTTAATTTAACATCATACTTTACATTCTAGCTGACAATCATACCTAGAGGGGCTCAACAAATAGCAGGCGGATCGATGTCTGTCGTCCAGTTCAAGGGAATGTTGCTGTCAGTGTGACTGTCCAGTTCTATGATGGTGACTAACCACCAAACTACCCTGTCGCTCCAACCAGCTGTCATATTGAGACAAGAAAAATGAGTTACAGTGATCATTTTGTGACTGTGCGTCAACACATTTACAGACTTATTTTTTCTCTTTCAAGTGTTTTTACGCTGTGCAGAGTTAAAATGTCAGCTTTTATAATCATGCATCACTTACATCTTTTAACATTTTCACTCAAAATGCAACAGGTACCTTTTTTTTTAAATTAAAGCACCAATATGGATTAACAACATTGTAAAGAGAGTGGTGAATATGTGCATATAACTTTACCTTGTATAATTGAGTGCTACAGGTCAATACAATGAATCAACACTTAGTATGTGTTACAACAGCAGCTACAGTATGTTTGACATATCAGCAAACTTAATATGTAATGCGAAACAGTTAATTCAGGGTGCAGTAGCGACACTAATCAAGCCGACAAGAGTACAGTTCAGAGCTGTATACATTAAAACTCATTGTAATTCTGTAATTACACTGTACAGTTATTTTCTTTTTACGCACGACTTCCTCAGCATCTTGATTCGTTTGCAATATGGAAAATGGTGAGCTTTGTCTCTAATAATCCAACTGACATTGAATCAAGGATGAGCAGTGAAGCAAAGTATATGCAGAGCGGATGTTTCCCTTGTTTCAATCAGCGTACAACATGAAGCCAGAGAAGGTGCTGTACTTGTTGTTGTTGCCCCCGTGCGCCTTTCCGCCGTCCAATTTGATGTAAATCTCGTCTCCGGGCTCGAGATGTAAAACTACGCTGTTGCTGGCATAGTCGTAGTTCTGATCGGCGTCTTGGGCGATGGCGCTGGCTCTCACCTGGAAGTAAGCAAACATGACATTTGTGCTGATAAAACTTGTTTTTAACTTACTGAAATCAGAACCGCGGACAGCTCCGTGAGGTCATCTCACTGACGACACATCTGTCGTTTTCAGTTCAACTTTAAACTTTAAACCCTAACCCTAACTCCACAAAAAGCAGTTTCTGTTTTAAAATGTCCAGGAAATGTTTTCTTTCATCTTTCTTGGTACACTCGTGCGTAAAAGCTGCGTCTTTTCTTTAGAGAAATTACGTCTGTAATCCTGACATAATGAGTATTTCTATTGTACATTTTATGCAAAGAGTAAAGCAAAGAAAATGAAACGTTAATACTATTTCATGAAGTATCTTACCTGGTTGTTTTTACAGAGGTCGGCCCACATGCTGGTTCCATCCCCGCCTCGCATCAACACGTGGTAAACAAAGAAGTAAATCCCTGGTATTGAACAGGTGAATTTCCCTGTTGAGGGGTCATAGTGATTGCCGAGATTTGTGACCACGTCGTCGAATTTTAGCACTTCGTATCCCTCATGTTGCTTCTTCAGTCCTGCATAAAATGCAATCTTTGGGATAGTGTTGTAGGTGGCTGCGCTGATGGCACCGGTGGGCCCATTTATTCCGGGTGCACCGGGTGGACCCGGAGGACCCGGTGCCCCTCTCTCTCCGGGCGGACCAGAAGGTCCAGGCGGTCCGGGCTCGCCAACTGGGCCCCTGGGACCCGTCCTCCCCACGCGTCCCGGCTCTCCTTGAGGACCTTGGATGAACGTTGGAAGCGACTGAACCAGACGGTTGTCTTTGATCGGGTTGGTCGTCTTTGCCGCGGCCGTGGCTGTGGTCCCGTGGGAGTCGCAAACCATTTGGCAGGACCCGAGCATCTCGTAGCGGGCTGGAGTCCCGGCGGAGTTCACCACGACCGGTATCAGAACCACCAACACCAGCACCAGCGCGACGCCACAAACACCAGTTGCGATCATCTGCGCTCTGCGGATTCGCTGTGTTCTCCGGAGTGGATGGTCTTCCAGCCTGCTTGTGAGCGATATCCTTGCCGAGGGAAGAATTTGACCTGATCCTGTATGATACTGCAATTTTTGGAGATAAAATAGTCCCTTAAATGTTTGTGCGCAAAAGTAACCATCCACAACTTTTACGCGCTGTAGTATCAGTCCAACTGGTTCATCCCCACCTTCTCACCGCAAGAAAAACAGCAAGAAAAACAACAACAAAAGACTTTATGAGATGAAAAAAAGACACAATCTACGCTATATGTTTATGCAGCACAAGTTTCCGCCCACCACGGTGCCACAGGAGAGAATGGGCTAGAAATTAAATGTTACCCAATTCAGTGTTTAGAGAATGAGGGGAGGGGTGGAGGTGATGGATGGGACAGAATCCGTGAATTTCTTCAATCAAAAGAGAGAAAGTGAAAAACAAAAGAGAGATGCAGCTTTGAAACGTGACTAAAATGGAACAAATAATATGGGCCACTACTCACATTTTAATGACACTTGCCTTACTTTAATGGATTTGTTTGTGAACTCATAGAGATAGTTAACTCTGATTACTTTAGCAGAGTTTTAACAGAGTATGTATTCGTTTTTTATTGATTATTGTAATGTAACAAACCACCCACACAAACCATCACAACAGGCTTTTAGCACTTATTCAAACAGCTCTAAAGGTCTTAAGCCTAATTAGGCCCATTATAGACAAAAGCTATACTCCTTTGGCACCTGGTCACACCTCAGTGGCTCCCCATGTCCAATTTATCATTTGAGAGAAATCTATAGAGCCACTGAAAGGAAGGAGGGAGTCAGTAGGAGCTGGCAGTGAAGGATGACTTCATACAAATATACTGATGAAATGAGTGAATACTGGGCCATTTAGAAGGAGAATAGGATGAGATCACTTAATTAATTATGAACTGGAATTCATAATTAGCAGCTGTGTAAATAAATCTTAAAATTGTTGAGTATCTGAAGAGATATTATGCATACTCTTACATTTCCCTGGAAATTTACAACTGCATTTTAACTGATTCATAAAACAATCCAAACAGCTGATCTCTAAGATTTTAAAAGCAAGTCCTATCTAGATAAAACTTTAGCAAAGTGGCTTTTGTAAAGTTTGAGTGATGAGAGGCTAATTCTTGGTGAGGAGGGCAGATGATGGTGTGCTCATGAATGCAGAGGCTTTCACTCCATGTCAATGGCACCTCACTGTCAGGTGGAGAGATAAATGAACAAGAAGGAAAAACACAGAAAGCCCCATTTGTTTGTTTGGAGGGAGGCTTTGATTGCCACCCGGATGAGATTCGAAATGTGTGTTTGTTGAATAATGATCTCAAAAAGTGCCAAACAGAACTACTGACCCTCTTAAAAAATGATATAGCTTGATTAAAAGTGGTGGATGAAAGTTCAAATCCAATAATGATCTTCATTATTTATTCTATATTCTTTTTGTTAAGAGAAGAAATGTGATGTGCACTAAAATCATTGCCACAAACGTGTGCTGCCAACAGTTCAGTTATACATTGATCCTATTTAACAGTATGACTAACAATGACAGAAAGACAGAAAAAAAAGTTTCATCATTGCAGAGTATTTAGAATACAAGGGCAACATACAGCATATACTTGAATATACACATCAATGACATAACAAGCCCGTCATGTTATAGTGGCTAAGTTATGTCCTACACAGAATATGTCTGTAATAAAATAGTTTAATTCTCACTGATACATAAAAGATATTAAGAGTTTGTGTCGATCAATGGACAACAAGCAGCAAGCACTTACATTTACACTCGATGTCACACCCGCCACAGATGGCAGTCACAACTTTAGGTTACACCATTGTCTCAACTCGAAGGCAGGGCAGAAGTGAACAACTGCAATTAAACTACACGACCTTAATTCTGTATTCTCCTACCGTGGTTATAAAGGTCAAGAGGCCAGGACTTTCTGTTACACATCTAAGTTAAAACAAAGTATTTGGGAAGTATAATTTTCCATTATACTTATAAAGAGGTGACTCAAGGATCAAGGGAAAGACAAATAAAATCCAAACAATATCGGTAGAAAAGAAACTAATGTGTAAGCTTGCATGTTTTTGGCTCTTGGTAGAACAGAAAAAGGTGAAAGTATCTGCTTTAGATGGACTTCAACAATTAGGTCATGTTTTAGTTATTATGTTAACAATGGATCACATGATTATGTGTAATGTGAGTCCATTATCACCTGACTTCAACTCCCCTCAGCTTTAAGGACTGTTTTAAAGATTTCCAGCTCATTGTTTTGGTTTACAGTCCATAACTTTACTGCTAGATCACTCTTATCTGCTTTATTTCCAGCCACAACAAAGTAAGCACCTCTATTAAACCACTTACCCAGCACCAGCTGGACTAGTTAGACAACACTGTGGAGTATTTAACAGTTAAAAGTCAGATATTTCTCTGAGGAATTAGTGGAGATCAAAGTACTAAAAAGAGAGTAAATACTGGACTTAATTTGTCAGGAGGCCAGAAATACGACTCCAAATGAATGTTAATGTTGATAGAAACCAGAAGTTTACACATTGAAAAAAAATCCTAACACATTCACAGCCATATCAACTTAAAGAGAAACTGGTATTTTTCATCTTTGGCCCTACTTTCCCATCATTTTGTATCTAAGTGACTAATGGGGACAACAGTTTTTGAAATTGGTCCAGTATTGAGGAAGAGCGATGCAGCTGGATGCTGCAAAACAGGCTGCAATATAATGCGACAGGGCAATTGCACCCCATCGATCCATGTGCACTAAAAGTGCTTGCACTGCCACTGACAGATTCAGATTGTTAAAGAAGTGTCTGACAACATTAGGGAAAGGACCATATAGAGAAATAAAACATTTTTCTTTAACTTTTGCTCCATCTGATCAGTTTGTTATTCTTCCTAAACAAGTCTCTCTCAAGAGGTTTGATCTGAAATCTCATGAGAGGTGACTTTTTGCCGGAGGAGACACCAGTGGAAACATAAGTAAAAATTGGAGAGAGGACTGCTGGGAATAGTTTGTTGTGTTTGGGTACAGAAAGTTTAACTTGGTGTTGTCTAAAAGAAGTCATGGCTGGATTACAAAAATGTCAATTCATGAGAATGAGACTTCTCCTTGAGCGAGACTTGGTTAGACACAATTACAACAGACTTGATTACATTACAGCTGATTTTGCAGCTGTTGGCTGGAACAGTTTCAAAAATTGTTGTCCCCATTAGTCATTTAAACACAAAATGATGGGAAAATATGGTCGAGGTAGAAAAACATTGAATTTTCCCTTTAAAAGGATGTTTCTGTGTTGTGTTTACAGTTTGTGTCCGCTGCCCCCAGGTGGCCATAAAAATCAGTTAATACAGGTTTGATATTAAAGGTTATTTCTTTTGAGCATAAGTTGACAACATAGTTAACTTATAAAATGTCAACGTGTTTTAGCTTGAAGAGAGCAAAATCTCTGTTGAACCTTGAGAAAGATGCAATTAATTTGATCCCAGCTGCAATTTGTCATTGAAGGCCACCAGAGAAATTACCACAGTGTGTTCCATATTTTCAGCATTGCAAGCTGTTATGCCAAGAAAATGAATGTAAAACTGAGTGTCATTCAAAAACAGACAGAACAGAAAAGCCCCTGAAAACCTGCTTTCTCAACTTCTTATGAGCGATGGAGTCTTAGATGACTTGGTTATTTCTGAGAGATTTCTTCACTGGTCTGAAGTGGCTGGGGCTCATTTGGTGATGTCACGTAATCCCACGCACCAATCAGAATTTAGCAATTTGAATCAGAATCTGATGACAGCTGGTGGGTTGTTTGCTGATGTTGTCAGTCCACTGTCAATCAAATTTGATCAACACGCACCTGCACAGTCCTGATGAACCAGTTAAACTCTTACTAAGAATGTTTTCTTCTGAACTTTAATGTCCCCCTTCAGTCAAAAAAGGTGTGTTTATTCTTGTTGCTGCACTGTGATGTTTGGGTTTCACTGAGCAGAATGATGTATGTGCACTAGAAGGCTGTTTTCACATTTGATTGCTGAATGGAGAAGGTTTCTCTGAGCTCACCTTAAATCTTAGTTTTAGGCGTGTACCTAGGAGCATGATTTGTGACATCACAAACATTTTGGAGCCTATTGTGCTCCAATAGTTACACAAGTGGTGTGGAAATTTGAAGCCTGCAGTGCACATACACTTTTCTTTGAAGGTGAAGACATCTTGTCTGTAGTAGTAAACCATTAGAAATTAAAAATATTTGCATATTCATAGATTCTGGATTTTTCAACGAGGAAGAAGTGTAGGGTGTGATTTTAAGGCTTTTAAATGAGTCTAGTCAATGCAGTGTATACGACTTCAAACATGTCTGAAGGGGGGTTAGAGAGGCTTTAAGGGTAATCAAAAACTAAAAAATACCTCCATGGATACTCACATAGTGCAGTCAAAGTCCATGGGAGTATATGGATGATTGCAATTAGTGATGCCAATAATTGTTCAGAATACTGTGAGAATCCTCTCACAATACCCCTTTAAAATGCATTTCATTTTTATTAGTTGCGTACTTTCCTCTCAGTATTTCCTGTTTTCATGTTATTTTGTTTAATTCATGAATCTCTGTTATTACAGTAGTCTGAGAGGGCACGCCATGTGAGCTAAAATACATGATCATTTATAAAAGAACACATTTTCTGTAGGAAGGGTGCAAAGTGAGAAACAGAATGATTATATAATAGAACAGTATATAAAGACACACATGCACACATACACAAACACAGTGTGACATACTGTGGCGGCTATGAGTCAGTGAGCACTTGTTAGTGGTCAGGCTCTTTCCCTCCAATTGGCACAAGCCTCTGGTGACTCAGGGAGACTTGTCGACCAGGAGCCAGAGCGAACAGCAGTGTCAAAATCCACCAAAAGCTGTGGGAAGAAGACGCAGCTATTAGAAGCTTTTCACAGTATCACACCAACTGAATCCGAGTGCACATGTTTAATTCCTTATGTGTCCATAGTTGACTTTCATCGCTCTTTCCCAGCACAAGATCTTAGTTACTCAGCTCACCTCCGCCAGCGTATTTAAAGATTCCTCTGGTGGTTGGGAGCTCTGACAGGTTGTTTTGAGTTTCGACTTTGGAGTTCATTTACAACCAGTCAGGCAGGAGTCCTGGGGGAGCCTGATGATTTTTGACATCCGGACAAGCAGATGTTCAGAGGACATGAATAAAACATGGAGCCCATCTGACCACAGACCGGAGGCTTTTTCGATTGTCTAATGAAATATGAGGCGTGATTTCAATCTAAAAAAAAGATTTTTAAAAATCCTTTTGTCAGATAAATGTGATGCTGCATGAAATATGTATGACATTTATGGGGCCTGACCTGGCTGTCTGCAGGGCACAATTGTGGTAATGACAATCACAGCTGAGACAGGTTAGTCAAGCAGTTTGTCTGGTGAATGGGAAGGAAACTGAATGGACCTCTCATTACCAGTGAGGGTTATAAACAGCAATATTATGTGACCACTAACACTCAAGTGTTGATCAACTGATAAAACCCCATGTGTGCCGGATAGCCATGTGATAAATTGCATATCCCTCAGTACTTTTCACATGTTCTGCTCCTTCAGAATTTGTGTTTATCTTTTTTTTTCTCTCTCCCTGTTTTCAAGACAAATCAGTGAAATGCTGGGCTCAACAGTTCAGCTCAGCGGGCGGGATAACATAATGCGTTACGACACCGCCCACTCAAAGCTGGTCCTGTACTTTACTTAAGATAGAGGAGCGATTGCAATCGTTCAATTTTAGTTGGATAGCAGGAGCTTTTCATTCATGTGAAAATCAAGGTTTAATTGGTGATTGTTGTGTTGATCTTATTATTTGCTTCTTGTTGACAAGTGAACAATTGCTCGTCTTGATTTGTGCGCATGTGCTTGTGTCAGTGTGTTTGTTCATCAACACTGTGGGAGATATTTGTGTTTTTCAAATGTACTCTGTTCATATGTGGACCTCCAGAGGGCACTTAATTCAGATTTGTGCAAAATATCAAGGCAATGAGTTTATCCCAAAATACATGTAGGCTACAGCTCAAGCTTTCAGGAGACAGCATATTCAAAGCTTCAAGTACACAAATTTGTAGATAAGAATAGCTCCTGGTAAAAACTCTGACAATGCAGTGAACATATTTTACTTGCTTTCATGCAAATCACCTTATTTCTGATGTTTTAATAAATCAAGTTACATTTTTCGTGATTCCAATATATAATTTTTTATAATTTTTGGAATTTTTTATAATTGTTCCTGGACACTCCCTTTTGGAAAATTCAAAATTTTTGTTTTTGTTTTACAGACTGAAATAATAAGATGGAGATTTTTTACGGTGCATCTTTCTCTGTTATTGTGGTGATTTTCCAGGTAATATTTGGAAAATGATTTTTCAGCTTTGCTTGTATTTAATGTCCCCGAAAGGTAACATAAAAAAGTTGACATATAATATTCCAAGTCTTTATTCCATTAATGAGGCTTTTTTGTACAGGAATTGAATGTCTGCCCTTTCAGAAAAACAGTTTCCTCATATGCCATTATGTACTGTCATTGACAGTGCTTGATATCCAATGCCTATTCAATATCCTTTGCTTTTACATGCCAACAAGGCTGTACAACAGTGCTGCTCATTGCTTGTTTATCAAGGATTTATAATTTCTACTGTCACTTACATGAAACAGTGTTTCATGTTTCTAATTAAATTTAAATATCATGTTTTCCTCTCTGCAGCATCCTCCTGTCCTCCAGCAGGAGCTCAAAGCTAAACACGTCATCCCTCTCAAACAGTCTGTGAATAAGATGTTGAATCATGTGTTGCATCCTGTGAGAGGTTTAGTGATAATGTAGAAAATAATACAAATGGTTTACAAAAAATATGAAATGCCAGCTATATGAAGGGGATATGTGGTACAATGCACAAAGATCTGCATGGCTTAATAAACCAAAACAAACAAACAAACACAAAAAATGAATAAAAAGCAAGAAACTTACCTAGTAGAGATGGAAGACTCATTGAGGTTTCTGACTAGATTGTTATTCCATTTCACTTCACATGACCCAACATGAATGATAATCACTTCAGGTTTGAATCACGAATAGCCAACATATTCTGATATTTGATATCTAAAATGTATTTAAAATGGTCATACCAACATATTAAACTATAATATCACCGTAAAACAATTGAAGTTTCAGTAGAGGACAGTGGGACGCATGTAACCATCAAGATTAAAAATAAAAACTGAAAAACACATGATAGAAAAATGTGCTGAGTAAAATCGATAGGAGTACAAACAATAGTAACGTAATGTAACGTAACATAACGTAATGACAAACAAATTTTAAGGCATACTATACTTGAATACTTCTATTTTATGCTACTTTATACATACATCTACTCCACTATGTTTTTTCTATCTCTTCATATGATATGAAAATGATTTGACAGCTATAATTTGTAGTTACGTTCCAGATTAAAATTTTATATATATATAAAAAACTTACACTTTCATTTCATTCATACAAAGATTGTCAAATAAAATGTTATCCATTTTTAAAGAATAATATAAAAGTTTATCAAGTGGATAAGTATATAAAGTAGCTAAAATGAGTTTCACCTTCACCAACTGCAAAATTGAAATGCTGCACATTGTAATCCATTAGTATTAATAATATATAGAACTCCAAAAGGATCCATTAAGCTGCATGAGTTCTTTATTTCTGTTATTCTAAGTATATTTTTCCGTCCATCTGTACTTTTACTCAAGCAAACATTTGAATGCAGCTTTTACTTAATATACATTTTCATATCATTAAGATTAGTTAAGTAAAAGATCTAGTTAATAAAGATTTATTTTAAGTATGCAAATTACAAAAATACTTCAAATAGTCCACAGTATATCATGACTATGTGGAAAATATCTAAGTAAAACGAAAACTGTCTGTGGGGAAATGCTTGTCCCTGCATTCCAGGAGTGTTTTGATTGCTCACAATAAAACTTAATGTATTGCAACCTGGAATAAAAGATTACAACAAAGGATTATAACAAAACCTAAATCCTCCATGCAACAAGAAATAAGTAGATTGATTTTCATCGAGATGTCAATCGATGCACTGTTTCGCTGATGGCATCAGAGGGCGAAGTGTCACATTTTCTGCCGATGAGATTGAGCGGCAGCGAGGGGCTTAGTGGCAAATACAATTGAGGAGTGTAAACATACCAAGGGCCGCAAGAGGCCGATCAATGCCTCCAGTCTGGGATTGATTAATTACCCCAAGAAAGAGACTGAGGTGTGAGGGCGCCAGAGAAACCTGATCAGAACAAGATTTATCACCCAATCTCTTTATCATCACTCCCTCCCTCTCACTGCTTCTTCTTCTTTTTCCCCCCACTTTTTTTCAATCCTACCTTTCTCCATTTACCTTGAGTGTCATTATGTGAATAGCTCCTTTTCATGTTGTAGAGGTTAAAAAAAGATTAAAGAACTTGGTTAAGGTGACCTTGACCTATATTTTTAAAGGATATCAGCCACAAATATCAAAAGGAAACTTCATCACCCAGATCCTTTATAAACTGGTACACCAATAAAGGCTATGAAACCTATAATATTCATAATACTCACTGGTTCCTGAGGCTCCATGGAATATTTTATTATGTAAACTGATGTGTAAGTGATTTATGTTGTGTGTTCTTTAACTGCTTGAAGAAGACAGCAAATACTAAGAATGCTATGATTTTCACTGGTCATGAAGGTGAGAGTTAGATGAAAAGTTTGATACCGCTCTCATCTCTGAGCGTTAAATATGAGCCTATAGCCAGCAGGCTATCTTAGCTTAGCGTACAGACTGGAAAATGAGAAATAGCTAGCCTGGATCTGTTCAAAGGTAAAACATCTCTTTAGTTTAATACATGTAAAAAAAAAAACACATGTAAATCCGGATGTCTGAGAACCTGACGAATCTTCATCGATGCACCCCGCCAAGTAGTCCAACACAAAACAGTCTGTGAAACCACATCGTATCACTTTTGCAGTTTTTTTGTAATGAATAAACTAGCAAGATACAATGTTAGATGGTAAGTGGATTTTATTGCCTTAGGGCAGAGGCACACTACATTTTTCACCGTTTCCAGTCTTTATATATACTAAGCTAAGCTAACTAGCAGCTGGATATAGTAGCTTCATATTTCCCAATAGATATGAACATGTAATTGATTCTCTCATCAAAATTTTGTGCCATCTCAAAATGTTCAAAACTTCTTTGGTAATATGACAACACCACCAATAATCTGACTTTTATGGTCACTTAAACCTGAGTTGTTGATGTAGTTTTTGTTTGTTTCACAAAAAAAGAGAGAAAAGTGGAAAAGATGATGCAATAGGGAAACATTAAACATCTGGGCACAAATCAGATTCACATTTAGAAACAACCAAACACATGAAAGGGGAAGCAGATATCTGTTTCTTTCCTCTGATCTATAATTACACCTCAACTAAATGCAAATTATTGTTCAACATAGTGATCGCAACAACACAGTCTAGCTCAACCTTGACCACACATCAGACCTTCACAAAAACAATGCAGTTTTTGAATGGAGATGCTAACGAATTGTTCCCCTGACTCATTTGCACTTTGCCAACAATGCATCAGGTCCAGCACTTTATTTGCATCATAATGATAATATGCAAGACAACAACAAAAGCAGACCTGGATGGTTTAGTAGTTCTGATGTTTTGTTTGTTTGTTTATGACGCGCACAAGTTTTCAGTACAGTCAGTACGTAACACTGGCAGATATCACAGCTTTCAAACACATTTTGTAGTAAGCTTAAAGTCTTTCAATTCATATATTTGGGATTTTCTCCCATTCTTCCTTCCCTCCACCCATGTAATGTTTCCTGCACTGCTGGCTGCAACACAACCCCAAAATATGATGGATGGATGATTGTGGCCAAGGAGTTATCAGTCAACAGCACTTGTTTCCAAAATCAAGACTCAATTACATTTAGCTTCTGTAGATGTTCTGTTGCTTCTGAAGTTGGATTTTATGATAAGGACTCTGGTAAGATTTTCTTCTACTGACTCTTCCATGAACATCTCGTTCGTGCATGTGCCACCACTCCTGAGTGTGCTGAATAGTCCTGCAGCTTTTTTGTGGTCAAATGAGGTTCTTGGTTTGCCTTTCTGACCAGTATATGAGCAGTCCTCTCTCAGAGTTTTCTTGATCTTCCCCTAAACTGCCATCTCTTAATTGCATTTCCCACTGTGGAAACTGCAAGCTGACAACGCTTTACTGTCTTCTTGTAGCCTTCCCCTGCATTGTGGGCATCAATAACTTCCATTTTCAGAGTCTTACACAGTTGCTTAGAGGGGACCCATGGTTGCTGAGTGTTAACACAAGGTTTGAAGAGTCAGAATATTTGTAAAGCTTTGAAATTGGCACCAGCTGACATTTCCTAATGACAATTGTTGAAATGCCTCAGGCCTAACAAACTGATTAATGTCTGAGACCTTGTAAAAAGAATCCGAGACTTCAGAACTCTTAGGGTGTCCAAACATGCCACACTGACGTATACATGCCACACTGACATATATATAAATTCCATCAGAAATCCTTCTTGACAGGACTTCTTCACTCTACCTATGGATCTGTTTTCTATTTCATTGTACTGGCTTTACATCTTGAACGGTCAAATCACTTATTAACCTAAATGTCCCCTATTTATATAGTCTTATACATGTGTCCACAGTCCATCTAAGCCATTGTCTTGATGCAGACCACAGGTTCCATCATTATCAGCTCTGTTAAGTCCTTCAGCCATTGATTCAAACTAAATCAATTTGATTGTCTTACTTTTCAGTTCATAAGAATGATCTCTTCCACAGAAAGGAAAGCCAATGCTGTCAGATGTTGTGTTTCTGCACATTTTAATCCATCCACTTAAACTTCCAACAAACACATTTTGGAGCACAGTGACACATCTACATTTAATTTTGAACATAAAGTTTTTTTCTACTCAAAACTGTCTTATTTGTGGGCAGTGGTTACTGACAGAATACATTTTGTTCAGCTTCTGTGGAGTTACATATATTTAGTTTAACATCTCATCATCTGTACATCATGTGATAGAGATATACATTTGTTACAATCTCTTTTAATGTCATATCTGTAGAGTTTTCTCTCCAGTGATGAATAATGGGTTCTCCTATAATGGACATGAATGCAAAACTAATCCATCGATTGTACGTTTTGGATTATCTTTAACATGAAAAAATATTTAAAATGAAAAAAGTAATAATTGGGTTCTTAATGTTTGTATTGACCTTGAAAGAAAAAAGGGATACTTGTTTTTTTACTCTCACCAGCAACTTTTTGCTCCAGCCACATTCCATTGAAGGCCAAATATGTATATATTTCTGTTATTCCCAAGCCTCCTTTATTTCTATGTCTTGTCAGTTTGGTCTTTGATTCTCTAAAAGAAATAAAAAGCTTTTTAATTTCTTTCAACCAATATTCATGTAATGTAAGAGGAATTGAAGATATCATAAAAGAAAGCATTATTTTAATTATCTCTGCCCCACAAGGATAGTGAAAGTATTCCCAATCTGATAAGATCTACTATAATAGTTTTAATCAGTTCAGGACCATTTATCATGAATATATTCTCAATGGGGGAAATTATAGTAATACTAAGATAATTTAGTTATGGCAAAATGGGCAGGAAAAGTTTAGCTGAGTTGTTTTGATTTTGTGTATATTTATATATATATATATATATATATAGCCAGATTGCCTAAATCAGGATGCGCAAGTGGTCGAGTGGTTAGAGTGCATGCCATATACGCAGTCGCCCCCTGTTTGAATTCCGATCGGAGGTCCTTTGCTGCATGTCACCCCCCCCCCCCCCCCCCCCCCATGTTTCCAGTCTGTCTACTGCTTAATAAAGGCGTCTATGCCAACAAAATCCTTAAAAAAAAAAAAAAAAGAGTGCCAAAAATAGTTTATGAGCTTAAAAAGTGTGTCACTGAGACTGTTGGATTGAAAGAGTTAATAATATATCATCTACATATTAATTTATTTTAAAATCATATCCATAATATACATTAATGCTACTTATTTGTTGGTTAGCTCTAATAGCAAATGCCAGGTCTTCCAAGAGACTGAACATCCTTGCCTTGCTGATCTACCTGGCGAAAAATGGGCAAAACGATGAAATGTGGCGGATTGTGCCAAAACATGCTAAAATGAACCATGGGGGCCAGCTGAATGAAAGATTTGCAACATTAAGCACCGTGGGGGTGTTATCCGAAAATTGGGCACAAGGCCCCAAAACGGGTAAAATGCGGCAGGGTGAAAAAATGGGCAAAAACCATGAAGGGTGGTGGATTGTCCTGAAACTTGCTAAAGAAGCTTTTCTCACATGAGAGAACTTGGGAAAGTTATATTTGTTAAGTTTTTATTTGCAGGCTGTTATGTGTTACTGAATCAACCATGGCAAAGCATAGTAATGTTATAAGCAAAGGGGAAGAATAGAAATGTTTATTAGTTCTTTTAGACTACCTCGATGCATTGGTATCCCACATTGTCCCACACAAACGTAGTCTTTGTCCCGCATCTGGTGAATTGGGATCTGGTCACCCTACTTGAAGCATGCCAGCCTTTTACAAATCCTACATGGTCAAAATGGACCAATGAGTGAACCACTTACAACTGGCATTGTATGCTGCCATAAAGAGGACAAATTAAATTGTAACACAAGCACAAGTACAGAAAAGTCATAAACTCACTTAAGAGACTTGGTGATCTCTATCAAAAATGTGACAGGCATTGATTTAGACATTATATTTGAGTCATTATATAGCATTGTAAGAAAGGGAGTCAAAGCACCCTGAAAACATTTATAAAACTCAATACTAAATCTTCTTCAGATGTCTTACTGTTAGATAGATACTGAATCTGTAATATCTATAATATATTCCTGATACTATTATGCATCTACCCTCCTAGTCAGGAATTATTTCCAGTGGGTTTTTTAGAGTTATTTCGAAACCCACATTTTAAACTATTTGTGTTTTTGAAGCTGCACCACACAACCTTTTTTATGTTGTGTTCTTCTTAACAATGGGCCAAGTAACTATATCTAATTTGTCGCTCTGCTCATTGTGATAAAACCAAATAGATTATCGTCTGTTTTACAGTGCATTTTATTGTATTCTAGCTCTTAGCAGCTAAAGAGCCAAACATCTCTCTTTGGAGAGACAAAAACAGAGCTGGAAAAATTCATTTTGGGGATTCACAATGTTGATCTGGTGGATGTGTGCTTGGCAACTGTTTGCTAACATGTTGAAACATCACAACTTTATAAAGTGATGATAATGTTAATGTTGTGATTGGAGCTTGTTTTGCTGCCCCCAAGTGACCAAAATTCAATATATTGACCAATGAATTAAGTTTTACAGTAAATCTGCATTAATCTCCAATTGTGTGGTTCATCAAACTAATTTACCATCCACGTCAGCCAATCAGGGTTCCAGCTTTTACTGAAGGTAGGTCATTTTTTGGAGAATTTGGATTTTTTTTAGGATATTCTACATGTGATGGGTAATTAAGGCTGACAATATTATTTCCAGACTCAATATATTAAAATGTGACTTACCTACGTTTTTGCCTTGTAAATGATTAAAGAAATAAAACATTATCGTGCCAGTTTATGGGAGATGAAAAGGTATTCTTTGGCACTTCATTAGGAGAATTAGGTAAGTGGGACATTTGATTAAAGTTAGACACATAACCCTAGTATTTCAAATTCAGCAAATAGTTAATATTGTTTAAAACTGACTCCTGCACAGGGAAGGAGAACCAATTACCACAATTACTGTTCACTTAGTAAGTTTAATAAGTATTTTAAGTCATGCTGTAAATCACTGTGCTATGTGAGGAAATGTGTCTGCTAAATTAGTATATCCTTTACACTGAAATATTATATTCATTCACAAATTCATTTAGAGATATCGAATATCTTTGGTGTGAGTCTGTCATGACATTTCCGGTTGGATCACCTTTTTACATTTCCCGGCTAAATGCCAGCTGACGTGACCAGCTAAAGGACTCTTACAGACACCGCTGTCCACACTTACAGAATAATGAACACAATATAATTCAAAGACGTCACTGGGTGTCAATAAGCCATTCCGCTCGGTCATATGAATCGCTTCATATAAGACTATACACAGCGAATAAAGACTGGTCATTGTCATAACCAGGACAGCCCCATGACAGCACTGATGTGTGATGCATGACTGTCTCACTGTTGCCCTACATGCTCATCCGAACTAATGATGACCTTTGATTCCCCAAAGGTGTCAGAGGATGAAAGAGAAAACGCAACGCCCCCAATTAATTTAGGGTGAAGAGGACTGGAACGTGTGAGCACGTCATGCTTCTGAAGTGAATGGTGAGGGGCTCCAGGAAAGACAAAGCTCATGTAATTAGGATTCAAGAGGCCCTTTGTCAAAGATAATTAAAGCTGACAGCCGCTGTGGAGTAGAGAGGAAGAGAGCAGAAAACCCCTTCAAATTGCATGCTTCACTTTAACACTCTCTCTATATGGTCTTTCAATCTCTCTCTGTCTCTCTCTCTCTCACACACACACACACACACACACACACACACACACACACACCATCCATCATCCCAACTTGCTTTGAAAGTGCAGACTAGGCAATAAAACTGATGACAGATTAATAGAGACAATAAAAGTGGTTGATAAACTATTTACTCTTGAGTCTTTTTGACACTTTGAGCCTGAAATCAAGCTGAAAAACATCATTGTTAGAGGTGGCAATTTCAGCAGATACATCTGGCCTTGTCGAAGATGTGATCTGAGGAGCGACCTCACTTTTTACTGTCAAATTTGAAATAGTCTGTATTACTTTGCTAATTATCAGGAGTTCAGACTCTCCACAAGTTGATACTGTGGCCTTAACTGGCAATTACAGGATGTTACATTGAATTTCTTTCATTTAAGATTTTCCTCAGTCAGTAGCTTTAAAGGTGCAGTATGTAGTATCTAGTGGAACGGACTAGGCAGAAATGTGAAATAATTACATAATTTATATACTTTATTTTGTGTTATTTTATCCTGTTCATTCCAATATCAACACACTTTACAGATTAAAACGTGCCTTACATTTCCTTCTGCCATGTTTCTACAGTAGCCTGGAATGGATAAATCAATTGCTGGCTCAACTGCTTTTTCCATGAGTTTTGCAGCCCTCATAGGTTAACCTTCACACTTGAAAGGGAAAGGTGAGGGGAAGAGATATTCAGTTGGTTGCTCCACCTTTAGAGCTGCACTAATCAATACTTTTTATATTAACAAGGTGAAGGGGGTTGCTTGTAGTGACAAACCCACAGCTAATTGCAACACATTTTTGTAGTTCCCCCGAACTGTATAAAAGTTGCATAACCTGGTAATCTCATAGTTTCGGTTTTCTGGGCCTGCAAACCAGGATGAAAATCTCTTGTGAACCCACTGTTAGTATAAAATTTACACTGCAAACAGACAAAATCAGCTGGCAAATATGGTGGAGCATTTAGCTGCAACCTAACCTAGGTATATCCCTCAGAAATGGGTAGAGAGCAAAACAGAGCTAAAACGAAAGTGGAGGTCGAACTTACATTCGCCAGTTGGCCAGACACATGACAAATGAATGCTTATGTTGCTCTGTGGGTGTATAAGTACAATTGCTTGCCAATATGTTTTCCACAACTACTTCAGAAGGTGATAATATGTCAATGTTGAGTTGTATGCTGCCATAAAGAGGACAAATTAAATTGTAACACTAGCACAAGTACAGAAAAGTCATAAACTCACTTAAGAGACTTGGTGATCTCTATCAAAAATGTGTTAACATAAGCCATCATCTACTGCTGAGCGTATCAGACCAAATACGGCTGTAAAATCCTTGAATGTGAATCCTTTACCAAGGGTGTGTTTTATTGATTACTTTTAAACAAAGCCTCTGTGTTTGTTACCTTTGACGAATAATGTTTTAATTATGCTTTGTTTAATGAACCCACAGACAGAAACTTACTAACCACTGAAAGTTTATGTTTGACTTGGAATGAAAACTGAAGCCAAAAAAGGGTCAAAATATCCAACTCAAACTCAATTTCTTTCAAAGAAAAAAAGAAAAAGAGTTTTCCATAAATGTTTGTGTCTTATTATTTAGTAAACTCTACAAACATGAAAAAAACACAATATACTGAGACGTAATATCAAGACTGACATTTATTTTGGTTTTACAAATCCATTTCTGAATCATCATTCAAATGGAATTTACTGGCATATTTTCCTCGTCAAGTAGGTAGGAATGGAATATATGAACTATTTTTACATTTTAAGCAGCATTACCTTTCCATCAGTTGTAGCTTCTATCTATTTTTGTTAGTTTGGCACAAACATAAACGAGCTACTTCTCATTCGTAAAAATACACAAACCTACAATATAGAGTACATACATCCTTCAAAGCTAAAACAACAAGTTGAAGCTATTATTCTGTCATAATCAACACTAAATGCATGTCTTTATCCAGTTTTTTTTTGTTTTTCGACACAAATGAGTCACTTGTGTACCGTCTGTTAATGTCCATATGAGAAAGTTGAGTAAAGGCTAAAGTGCGTCATCATAGAGACCACCAGAGCCGAGCTGAGAAGGCACTTATTAGTGAATCTGATTTGGCAGTGTTTTATTGTGGTTGGTGGTCTATCAGATGTGGAAATTTAGGAATACTGCTGGGTGAATTTCTGATGGAACTCCTTCACTTTGTTCAGCAGGATCTTCAGCTTATCTGTCGGTGGCAAGATGGTCATTCTGGGCAGGCAGGAGAAGAAAAAAAAGACATTTTTATGGACTTTGAAGAATCACCTAATAATCATTTCAAGAAGAGTGCAACTGGGAAAATGTTCTGTTGTGAAAAGACAGTCATTCTCTTCCTTGAACCTCAGCACAGTTTTTTTTCCCAAGCAGCCAGTTGAAAACGCTTAATTAATGCCGAAATTTAAATATATTTTTCAAACAAAGTAGTGAATATAAAAGGAAATTCTGGCCAAATTAGTCTGCAACCATTTGATAATCAAGTAATCATTTAAATTATTTTCCAAGTAGACATGCCCAAAGATTATGGATTCAGCCTTTTAAATGTAAAAAAAGAAGAAAGACAACTGCTGCTTTCTATGTCTAACAAAAAACTGCATACCATTCGTCTTCGGACTGTTGGTTTGCACTATTTTCTTTAGCTTCATAGATCAAATGAATATTTAATCGAGAAGATAATGGGCAGAATAATGAATAATCTAAAATAAGTTAGTTGCCGTCCTGAATAGTTCCTTACCTGAAGTGGTAACTTCCATCCCTCTGGCCAAAGCCACTTCCAGGAACGAGGCAGATCCCAGTCTCCTCCAGCATCTTCATGCAGTAAAACATATCTGGTTGCTGACCTTTTTCCTAACAAAGAGGAAAAAGAAACATTATGATGTTGAAGCTTGCAATTCGGTTAACATGGGATTATTATACGTATCTGGAAGCTGCTAATGCTAATCTTTTGCTAAAGAAGCTCTGTCTTTTGACTGAGTATGTGTTTTAAGGTGGTTTTTACTTGGCTCAACACAAAGCAACACTGCGACTGTGTGATCACGATGGCGAGCACCGTGACTGGGATTGATCAGATGTCAGTAGGTCAGCTTTACTCTGACCTTATCCTCTGTAAGACTAATCATATTCTCAGTGGCTCAGCTCATCTGCCCTCCCTGAAATTCCAACTGAGCAGTCAACCTTGGGACAGAATTGAAACACAAGCTATTGGAAATCACTTGTTCCCTTTAGCAAACCACATGGTGGATGCACAGTGTACTGAACCTGGATAAAGAGTAATTTAATCCAGCTTGGTGTTGTGTATTAGATGTTTCCATGAGTATTTAATTTATTACATGAGCTGTGGGAGAATGAGGGCTATTAAGGCCATAAAAATAAATATAAGTGACGTGGACAGAATGATTTGTGTGAGTGTTGAGAAAAATATCTTGTATAACTGCATTATGTACAGTATTATATATTTTCCCCTTGATCAGTGTAATTTCCTTGAAGGACAATACAATCAACTTGAATCATTAAAAAACATTTGCAAGAGTAGGTTAAGGACTGACTGTGGCCTCTTTGATGGCTTTTTCAGGGATGGTTATGCGGGGGAAGGAGTACATAGCTCCCTGCACAGGATTGCAGCTGATCCCAGGCACCGTATTGAGAATCTTTTCTGTAAGCGTGGCCTTCTCGGCTAAGACACTTAAAGTGGCGGTGCGCTCCTGCAAGTGAGAGGAAGAAAAGAAAATAATATAATAAAAGAACATAGATGTTCAGAGAAAAACAAATTCAGACAGATGTTAAAAGAATCAGAAAACACATGCAACAGCTGTGACACCAGCGAATTTCAGGTGCATATCAGTTATACACAAATATGATAACAATAAAGTTGTAAAACAGCTTCATAAGGAAAAATACAGTGACATATAATCAATGGTTCAGCATAATATCATCAAAATATCGCACGATCACGCACAGATCTCTAGATGTGCTGTGCGGGTGTCTTGCGAGACCACACAGTATTTCAGTGATTGCAATATTTCGATGACGTTTACAGCTTTAGCAGTAGCAGCAGAGTAAAAGCCATCAGGTAAGTGTTTATTTTAATTAACTCCTGGTGTACTTACAAACTTTTCAATGCATCGACTTATGAGTAAAACCCCTATTTGTATACTGTAGAAGTTTGATAACAATCCAGGCATTAGTGGGGTAATTTCCGATATACACTGGTGGTCCCGTTAGCGCCTGTACTAAGCCGGCTCATGATGGCTCTAACTCCACTATTTTGCGACCAAATGAAAAAAAAACAGCTGAGGCGCTGATTAGATAAACCTCATGGTGCATATGACGCTAGGTCGAAATTACGCCGAACCAGTGAAATTATTTTAATCTGTTAAAAAAATTATAGACTCAAATTAGCAAATTATAACATAAAAATTGCTAGTTAACATCCATATTCCACAGCAATAGAAATTAACTATACACTTGAGAGAAAATGTGATTATATTGGTGTCAAGAGTATTGAAAACGTATGACAGGAGATCATGTTGCAAAACATCCCTGTATTGATTACTTGTCCCATCCTACTGTAAATAATGAGGGTAGTAGAATTTGGACTGTGTACCTTGATGAAGTTGTTGTACGAGGGTTCCCCAGGCTGGGGAGGGTTGACCACCAGATCCATCAGAGCCTGTCCAGGAACAGGCGGACACAAGCGGACTGACACCAGTTTGGTCAGCTGGGCCTTCACTTCCTCGTCCATGTTGATAATCTCCATATAGCCTCCACGGAAGCCACACCTAAGAGGGGAAACAAAATATTAGGGTCTGACAGAAAGATATTTTCTTTAGTATTAGAGTGGAGATTTGCCAATTAAAAGCTTTGCCAATGAAGACGTCATTATAGAAACCTACTAGAAGAATAAATCCAGCAGGTTAAAACAACAATGAAGAACTGATTGTCAACAACATTTTATCAGGACATGACAGACTTATCCAAGCATGAAAATAAGATGACTCACTCTCCCATGTAACACTTTGAGGTGGAGTGGAAGGACACCAGTTCCACTGTATTTGAGTACTCTGGCCCCATCTCGTACAGCACCTTCTTAAAAGAGTGGAACTGGCAACCGTCAGCATACACATTATCCTGGTACACCTGAAGAAAGATGGGGACAGAATCACAGATATCACTGGTGTACAGAACACAATAAAGCAGGTAGATGTTAAAAGAGATGCTGAGATATTACCTCATCGGCCATGAGGAAGAGTCGTTCCTTTGCTGCAAATCGAATTACATCCTCGATGCACTGTCTGCTCTGAACCTGACCTGTGCAAGAGAGGGAGGCTCATTATGGGCAAAGGTTTCAAAGGGTTATATTGTTTTGCTGCCATCTAGTGGGAATGTTTGAGTAGTGCATGAAATGTGTGGTTCTACTACTACTACAAAGGGGAAGACAAAATAATGCTTGGCCCTTTATGCAGAAAGGATTTAATGTCAAGTAAATTAATCCCAGGGTGCTTTGGTTAGCTTAGGCTCCTACTCCCCTCTTCGATTCCACCCAGGAACATTTGTTGGAGATCCTACCCCCTTCCCTCCTGTTTCCCCTGTCTATCTCTGTAAAACTACAAGAATACCTCAAAATAATCTATAAAATATGCAAGTCTTGAGATAAACACAGCGCTCCGAAGAGGTCAAATCATCTGGGACAAAGATAACAAAAATAAGTTTCAAGATTCACTCCCACATTTTTTTCCAGGGTTTTTCAGCCAAATCTTGTGGCAGATAGAGTTTGTTCAGTTGTCAAAGAAAACATTCAGTTGTCATGTTTGTTTTGTTAGATTATGAGTCTCCAACATCCCTGATAACTGAACAGACTTTATACACCTTGGACAACCATGAGATGCAAAGAAAGCAAGAGATTAGAATGAAAGATTTTGTTTGTGTTGTTTTCAAGGTTATGAATGAACATTAAGACTCAAATGCTAAATTATTTGATACATCATTGGGAACAGTATCAACAATCATAACAACATATTCCAAATATAAACTGGAATGACAAGAAAGAACTAAAGTCACACGCCCAGATTAACCATCAAGAAACCATCTGAAACTAATAAAAAAGAAATTCCTTCATGCTCTTTTGTTTTTTCCCTGTAACTAACACTACTTGATTATCTAGAGTGCTGAAGGAGATTATTTAATATGAGAACTGTTGTAAGACATCACAATAGTGTCAATTTAAACCAAAGGTGTTGTGTACCGGTGGGGTTTCCAGGGTTGATGATGCACAGGGCTCGGGGGTTGCAGTGGCGTCGGGCCTCATCCAAAGCACGCTGAAGCTCACTGATGTCCATACTCCAGCATTTTTCCTCATTAAGGAAATAATTGATCTGCACAGCACCCAGTTCAGCAAGTGCAGCTGAGTACAGGGGATACTGAGGTATGGAGATCATAACACCGGTACGGGTCTCACCCTCACCACACACCAGCAACTTGAGCATGGTCTAAGAGGGCAGAGAGGAGGTCAAAAAAATAAATAAATAAATAAACAAACACAAAACAGTGACATGAGAAAACAAGTAAATTCAACAGTGCCTGCATATATGTGCTAACATTTTAGAATCATATATATATAGAGTAGTTTGTCCACATCTCAATTTACACATACAGAAACATGAGTAAACTTTGGAATAGCAAACAGGTGCACTTTTCCCATACTGAATTTCAGTCAGGTGCTCCTCTGGCATGAAGCCTTCATCAGAGTATACAGTGAGTTATTTTGTGAGTTTTGGGGAGGTTTTTTCTTTCCCTTCTTCATCTTGAATGCTGGTCCATCCTATTTTTGCTCTGAAATGCATATTATTTTCCTTCTGATTGCTGTTTGTATGATGTGTTATTCAACAAGAGTAACAGTTTACCACAATTCTAGAAGCTCTTTGACGCTGTATTAAGATACAGTGGTGCTTTTGAGCTGAACAATTATAATTGGGTTCTTTTTTTTATTGTATGTTTTAATGTTTCCAATTTTTACTATAATTGGGTTTTTTTTTTATATAGTACGTTTTTATGCTTCCAATTCTTACTCTTAAATGTTTGTTTTTATGTAAAGCACAAAATAAGCCAGTCAGTCCCACCCTGGGTATGGAATGTGCTATATAAATAAAGCTGCCTTGCCAATAGTATGCTACCATTTTGGTGTTTAGCAGGTGTAATTTTTACAGCAGAGTACAGCAGAATGTGGTGGAAATGTCAGTTTTGACGGTCATGAACCAAACTAGTGGACAAATTAAAAAATGTAACTGATGGTGTCCCTTGGTAAAAAAATGAAGGGATCACTAGAGTTACTATAATTCATCCTGAAGACATCATGCATATTTCTACAAAATTTCAATGCTAATGTACCCAAGAGTTGTTGAGACATTTACCTAAAAACCACAAATCTGACATTAAGGTGACACCAGAGGAAAAGTCAGGGGATAATCAAAGTTGTTAAGATTCATCCTTTGGGCACCATATTTCACACAATACATTCAAGAGGTGTTGAGATATTTCAGTCTTGTCCAAATTGGTAGGCTGACTGACTGACAATGCCATCCCTGCAGCCATACTGCTGGCATGGCTAAAAAAAGGTCACTGATGTCACAAATGCTATTATGAAGGCTTCACGTGACCAGAACAACAACAACAACAACTTTGTTTTGTGATTGTATTCCTATTTTTTTTTGGGGGGGGGGGGAACAAACATAATTGACTAAAAGTACAACAGATACACAAAATTAAAATAAGAGGTGTTTTGTACCACAATGCCATCGCTGGCCCCTGTTGTGAGGTAAATGTTGTCTGGGTCACAGGGTACACCACCATCCCTTCGCTCAACGTAGCGGGCCACATCCTGACGCACAGAGGGTATGCCCTGACTGGCACTGTAGGAACCTGAGGGAGATTCATATTGAGACAAGAGAGGTTGCTATGACAACTTAAAGCTTTAACACAGCGAAGCAACACCAAAGGTAGTACATAAAGAGACTAAAGGTAGTAATTAGCACATGGCATTACATAAAGCTTATTGTGCTTGCACAGAAAAGTAACAAACTCATACACACCCATACTGTTCCCTCCACAGGACTGCAGAATGCAACGTGCTCTACTTTTAGCATCCTCTGGGAATGTGTTGTCATTCAGCAGCTCTGGGTAGGAGCACAGGGCCAAGACCTTAAAACAAAGAGAAGTTTAACAACGGATGGGAGATTATGCCAAATCCTACATGGATTCTGAAGTAAAACTGAGCAACACCAATTTATTTTAAGGAGGAAGAAACCAGATTCAGACACAGAAGTCAGAAGGGAAGTGCTATATTTAGATGAGAGGTTGGGGGAAGGGTAAATGAACAGACCTGTCGGAAGAAAGTGATTGGCTGCTGGCCCATAGCATGTGCATCCCCAATATTGGCCTTAATGACCTCAGCAAAGGGTTTCTTCATTCCCTGCAGAACAACAAAAAAAGGAAATGAGTGGTAACAGCAGACACATCTTATGAGCTGTTTCATAATGTTGTGTTATGTTTCTGTGCACTCGCCAAAATAAATGAGGAAATGAAATTTAAAAATACTTGGTCAACAAAAAAATGGGGCTTGCTGGGAGCTGATACTACCCCACACTGGACCTAAGCAACCCTGATGCTGTCTTTAAACACATATATAACTTTTCCATAAATACTGAAGTCACTAGAGGTTGAATGGCCAGCAGCTGCACAATGTACCACGGGATCAGTTGTTTATTCAAAGCCACTCGCAGGGATGGATTATATTGGCTGTTGGTTGTACTGACTCATGACTTTCCTGCTGTGGGACCTGTGTGAACTCAAGTGGTGGAAATTGAAATATTAACCAGGCTACAATGCTTAGTCCACTACTTCTTTTGCCAAAGAAAACTGCACAGGTAGATTTCAGCACAAGTAAATTCATACTGTTCCAGGTTTAAGTATGAAATGATCATTAGTAACTTGTGATAGGTTCATTTTTTCAAGTTTCAGTAAAACAGCACCATTAAAAAAATTACACTGTGGTGGAGGTTACCAATTTTTTACACTCGTCCACTGATTGACAGCTGGAGGTGGTAATCAAACAATGTAGCGATGCATAATAAATCTGTTAACTTGTTAACACAGAGCTAAAGAAAGTTTCATATTCTTCTAAAAATAGCTTTGCAACTGTTTTATGAAGACAGAACATCATTCATTGTGTTTATCATGACTCAATGATACATACAATATGTTTTGATAAGAAACAAGGAAACAGAATTCTGATTGTCTGCTGAAACAACTCCAAAGAGCACATTTTAATTTAGAGGAATTTAGGTAACAACACAAAGTTACTTCACAAAGTAACTGAATTCTGTTTCAGCATTGTTCAGGAAGGTCATCCAAGTTGTCAGCTGTTCCCTCCCTAAGCTTCTTTATTGCCTCCCCCTCTCACACTGCTTCTCACACTATTAAGTAAGTAGGTTTCTTTACTGACAGGAATAGGTTTTTAAAATAGTTTATTAAGGAAGTTACAACGCATCAGATGCAGAAACCATTTGATAAAAACAATTTAATATATTTGAAACAGCCTTGATGCATAGTATGGGCAAACATGGGAACAAAGTTGCAACATGTACAAACTATCTTATTGTAGTGATACCATTAACCTTCTCACACATAAACACAAGACTTGTTTGACCTCCTAAGTGTACACAAAAGACCTTGATTTAGGACTGAAGAGCAGCAGTGAACTGAATGACAAACAATAATCAGGAGAATTTATTACATAAATAGAGGTATACATATATTATATGAATTTATATATATACACATATGTGTATATACTCCTGGCCAATAATATGAAGTTTCAGGAAGAATGATTTGAGCAGCTGAGACTAGTGACAGGGGACAAAAAGGCATACACATGCACAAAGACAAGCACGGACGCACACATGCTGTTAGCACCAGATGTTTGAAGCAGCGTGACACTGCAGAAAAGCCATAATTGGAGGCTCACACCAACACCCTGCCAAAATCATAACACTGCATAGAGGCCACAAATGGAGATTCACACAACCACCCTGTGGAATTCAAAACGGCCTGTTGTTTGATTTGCCCAATCCCACTCAGAATTTAGGAAACTTGAGTCTCCTGCTCTCTCATTGGTCACAGAGTAGAGGCGTCTCTCAGTCTGGGCCAATAAAAATATAGTGTAGAGATAACACCCCTAGGTCACAATGACCGCCCATTAGTGATGGAGACCTTTGAGAAACAAAGTGACCTCTGCTCCTGAGAACCAAGTCAAAGAGGCTGTGGGTTTTGTCCTTCATCGCTGATAAAACAGTCCAGCAAACAATGCTGAAGTTCCAGATGAATTTCTTTTGTTCAGCCGAAGCTTTACAATGGACACAGTTCATTCATGACATAGTACACCAAAGCTCCTATAAAGCTTTATGCAGTATTAAGCTGAGATATATAACCTAGACAAGAAAATTCACTTTGCATAATTTGATTGTGTGCTAATTAATTTTAATTGATTTCTTCATTTCAGTTGTGTTCCTTTACTTCTCAGTAGGTTGTTGCCAAATATAGTCAACGTTAAGATCAGTGCATCTGAGACGCAATTGACACATTTTTAGAGGTTGGTATATTCCCTTTCTGTCTGGCAGAATATGTGTTAAGACTTTGACAAGAAACTGCTTTGCGTGTCTGTCCCAATAGCGACTGTTCAGGCTGTAGAAAACTTTTCAGAAAGGTCTCCATTCTCTATCAGTGAGCTTCTCATTAAAACAAAGAACACGATGTAATAATTGCATGTGCAGCCTTTATCTGTGCACTTGTTAACTGGTGCAGTCAGTTGGCTCAAATCTGTCTTGTTTCTATTCCCTGCTGCTATAAACAACTAACACATCGTTAGTATTGGAGGGTGGGGAGGTGGAGGACAAGGCAATACTTGTACAGTAAGTGAAAAGCAAAACAAGGTGTGTAGGAAACAGGAGAAGGGGATCACAGTGTGTATTCATGGTGTTCACTGGCAAAAAAAAGAATACCTCTGTGACATATTTCCCAAAGTAATCAAACACCATCCAAACCTCTAACCAAAGTTTGAAAGGGGAGAGCTCTTAAAATGAAAAGGAATGTGTTTTGACGGTAGTTTGAGCAACAGATTAAATGTCTTGAGAAGCACAGTTTTGTATTTCTAAAAACTACTGAGTAAGATTGGAGGACTACAGATGATTAGGCCCACCTGGGTTACATTTTTGCCTTCTGGCAGGTTGCTGCACTATTAATAAGATTGGCAGCGGTACAGTTTGCAGTGAGTGAGCAAAGAAATCACAGAGCTTCCCCTGTCCTGGATGGAATGAGAATGAAGTTATGAAAACTTTCCCATCCCTCATCATCTCAACCGGACTGCAATTAATTCTCCTTTTTGAACATCTACATATAGATTCAATAACACCTGATCAAACTCTTGTGTAGCTGAGAAAATAAATATGCTGTGGAGAGAGAGAGAGGGGGGGGCAGCTGCAGATGAGCATCAGTCAGAGCAAACAGGAGAGAAAATCTTTGGTTCCAGTGAGCCATCTGATTAAAAGGTCACCACTTCATTATAGGCATTACAATCCCTGCTGGCTCATGTTGCTGTACCTTTCACCTGTGCAAGAACCTGTTCACATACTCATCCCTTTCTGAGCAAAGCACTCAAGAGAGGACACTTTTCACACCAGACTGCACTCTGCACACTAACCGTTGGTTGCCACATCACCATAAAAAGTGTAAAAGGACAGGATTGAATGGTGCTTTGAAGCAGCAAGGAACTAACAAATGGTTTTATGTCATAGTGCTAATAAAATAAAAAGGACATATAATATCTTGGATTAAAAAACAAAATAATTTCCTACTAATCACTGGACTTTTGAGAGGGTCATTCACAAAGATGACAAGTCTACGCTTGCCTAAAGCTGTTGTCATTTTTAAATTGTGCAATGGTGGTCAGATCAGCCAAGTTGGATGCCTTTGACGGTGGGGACTGTCGGAGGTAAAGTGAGGTAACAGATACTGTATAAACATCCCAAGTAGGTCAGAAAGTAAGACACAAACAGGACATAAAAACGCTATCTCTGGATTAAACTATGGACTTTCACCTCTCTATTAGGATCTTTCCATAAGTAACTCTGGTTAAGAAACAGGAAAAAACAATGAGAGGCTTAAAAAACAGTAGTTAGAGATTAACATTGCAAAACAGAAAGCCAGCCAGTAACATTCGAGCTTATGACACATCATCAGGATCATACCAGTCTAAAAAATATCTGACCAGCCTCAGGAATTACTAATTAACTGATGGACTTTGGCAACAGGGCAGGGAGGAGGCCCATGAAATGATAACACAGACAGTTGTCTTTTGGGATAATGCTTAGATGCACTTAACCAGGAATGTTAAGCCAAAGCCACAAAGCTTTTGTCATGCACGCACCTTATCCTTACGATTTTCAAAACCAGTTAACATTTAAAGTTTCCAGATAGTCAAATATATTATGATAGCACATTTGGACAGATATGAACACCAATTTTCCACTCTTTGATTTAAAACAGAACAGAAAAACAGAAAATTGTTTCAACTAGTTAGATGGAGGACTAAACTGTAACTTTTGGGGGGGTTTTTTAATCTAAAATTTGCTGGGTAAAATGACACAGTACAGTTTTCTGTCCATAGTCCCAGATAAAGATTCTGAAAATAGAGACTGTGCACTACACAAAAATCATTTTAAATGCACAGGTGAATATGTAAAGTATGTCTATAACAGAACAGATGCAAATCGCACAGGTGATACAGATGGCATGCATGTGGTGATCAAACAGCCTCCGGTACAAACCTCTGAGAGCTCCTTCTCCAGCTCCACAGCCCGTTGCACGATGGGTCCCCGCACTGCATACTCCACCTTCTTCACCGTGGGGTTCATGGTGTCAATGGTCAACACCTTGGTCTTGGACGCCACTCCATTCTCGGACATTTTCTCCTGTGGAAGCCCACGTCGCGTTGCGCTCAGACTCGACAAGGCTCTACCGGGAGAGGAGGACAGAGGGGGAGAGGTCAGTGAGCGGACCCTGGGACCACCGGGCTGCACTCCGCCGCTAACGGCTAGCAGCTCGTTTCGCCCCCGGCTCAAGAGCCGCACACCTCTGGGTGATAACAACTGCATCCGTGTAGCTGACATGACACCCAGTCTTTCTTTCTGAACAAATTTGGGAAGTGTAAAAGCCTCTGCGGAGCTCCGCGACCTGCCCCTTACGCCGGTTGCCAAAGTTGTGCAAATGCAGCCTCTGCACTCCTAAAATGACTCAGCGCTCAGACCTTTGGACTTTTCAGAGATGATAGGGCTCATGGAGTTTCGACAAAATACTGATCTAATCTCAAGATGTTGCCTAGCACCCTGACTGCATCCACACACTGACTAATTTATCCACTCTGAAGTTTTGGGGTATACAACACCATGCACAACACATGGTAACACTACAGCCAGCCCCCTTTGTGTGGCTTCGTGTCCATCGTTATCCCACCCCCCTCTCCTCCGTTACCCTACGCACCGTGAGGCTGTCAGTCAGACTGGGGTCTCCGGTTACTCAGCCTACAAAGTTGCACAACACTCTCAGGTGGACACAACCAGCGAACCGGGAGCAGCTTCCAACTTTGTCCCGACCTCGCTGCACCGCGCCTTACTGGACTCATGTGGCACCAGTGAGTGCAGTTTGGGAGGAGACTTTGTAGGATAATTTGTGAACCAAGTAATTATGAATGCCCCTCCTATTTCTGGACCTGGAGCCACTTAAGTTTCCCATAACTTCAGTGGATGTTTACTGCTAATTCCCTGAAGAAAACTAGTATGAACTGGTGTCATCAGAATAATTTAAAATATGCTATAAATCGTGGTTTTGATGAAAAATTAGGATTACTGAAATATCCCTAAAGGCATATACAGTATTTTTGTTGATTTGGTGATGGGGTCAGACTGAGGGAACAAGGCCAGGACTATGGACACATTTCCCAGTTTATCATAAGACTGTTCTCTGACAGACTTTCCTCACATGAATCTGATGATAAACTGATTATAATCTATTTACAAGCATGTCACTAGTCCTCATTGTGACTTTCTTTGTGGCCACACACTGAAAAGCCAAAGCAGAATACCTTTCTCGAAATTACCGGTACTGTTACAAACAACACAAAACATTGCATTATCATGACTTGAAGTATTTATTCAATATAATGGTACTTGTGTTTTGTCAATAGTCATTGCCACCGTTATTATAGCATTAAATGAAGCAGAATGCAAAAGTGGGTTCTTGTACTGTAGGCACTTTCACATCCACTAACCAGGCTTGTGCCACTGGGTTTTTCAGTACTTCAAATATGAATATGTGAGATATCATAAATCTACTGTGTTGTTACCATTGTGTCCAGTGGAGTCCAGCCGCCACTGGTGTCCACTGTCTGTACCTCACAGGAGGAAAACATTTGAGAAATTAAGAACAATAATAAAACATATTTTCTCTCATTACCAACTGTCCACAATGTATTTATTTAATGTTCAATTCTGCAGCAGGAAAGATGTCAAAAGTCAAAGAACGCATACAAGTATATTTAGGATTAAAACTAAAGCAAACCAGTATTGTTGTCTGTTTTTGAAGGCAACTGATTCAAAATGTTAAAAAATGAAATAGCAGGCACATCTTTATCACAGTGTAACACTTTCACCTGACTGTTGGATAGTTTTTTAGATTCAGTGCAAACTTAGGCTGCCAGTGAAGTTAGAAATGCACAAATGTGCAACAGTAACTATCTTTCAAATGTAAGACAAAGCTCAAAGCTGTTTCATATTTTCATCAGCATTACATTTTTACAAAAAAAATGTCTTGTGAGACTGTTAAAAGTTGTATAATTGTCTGTTGTACATCTATTTCCATCATTGGCTTCACAAAAACTGGACAGAAGGAAGCTCATTCTTCTACTCCATGATCACTTTGTCAACAATAACTGTGTATGGTTGCAGTTGTGCTGAATAGACATTACAGGTTAATGACTCATATACAGTACATAATTAAAATGCAGTAGCTGCAGTGATATCAGAGAGCGTCTGTGTGGCCACTGTACGGAGTGCAAGCGTGGGGACTGAAAGTGGGATGAGCAGGAAAAGCTGGTGTTGTGGTGTCTGCAGTCCGAAGCTTTTACACTCATCTGTAACTAAATAGCACTGAAGCGGCTGGTGGGAGAATCCCAGGACGAAATCCTCGGTGTTGCCTCTCTGAGCCCTCTCCTCTGGGCTCAGTGTCTCCTCCTGGCTGAAGTAGCGTGTCGTGCTAAAGATGTAGAAAAGCTTCAGTAGTTCCCAGCAGCGGGCTTTGGAGGGCAAAGGAGGGTCACCAAGTGGGTGATTAGTGGTAGTTCGCACACAGGACACTGAACGTCGTGTTTCTCGGTTGATGAGAAGGAGTGCCAGCACATCAGGACGCAGGGATACAGATCCAGGTAAGCAGCGGTCTCCAACAGCCAAGCAGTCTCTCAAGGTCTCCACCAGAGGAGACCAGAACCGGCACACCAGCCCACTCTCAGCTTTGTGCAGGGACGGGGTCGGGCCACACAGCACGCACACATCTGCCCCTGGGAGCAGCTGGAAGCGGAGCAGGCGGTGGGCCACAGTGGGGCTGCCCTGAGGAAGGAAAACTGGGTAGTCGCAAGAAGCTGATCCAGAGGCTGAGAGGGACCGCATCAAAGCAGAGAGTAGCACAACTTCCTGTGGTGCCAGGCGCCACCACTTTTCAGTGGCCGCTGCTATCCTCCCATGGACGATGAGGCAACCGAACTCACTGTCTGCAGATTGGGCAAAATTCTCCACAGCCTCTTGAAGGAGAGCCGGGTTTGGAGGCAGCAGGGAGTCAGCACAATGTGTCAGGTTACCCAGGATGCCCTCTTGCCTGTCCTCCAACAGCTGATCGATGAGGCCAAAGCAGGAGCGTAGGTCCCTCTTCAGCCTCTCCACATTCCTCATATTGGCCAGCTCGTCCTGCCCCAGCACCAGCACCATGCAGCTCCACACATTTTCCAACAGACGCTGTAAACGCACCTCCTCTTTGCTGCTGTTGCCTACACCTCCTTGTCCACCTCCTCCTCCACTCACAGCAATGAGCATCACACTGTCCTGGAAAACTCTCCACACTACTTTCCCCTCGCCTGCGGTCTCACAGCAGGACAACACCACTCCTTGACCACCTCCAAACATGTGGACACCGTTCAGGGAGCCGATGACCGAGAAGGGGAGCTGCTTGGAGGCTCCCCTTGTGAAGAGAGGAACCCCGCTGCTGGCTGTGAGGCAAAGGAGCTGTAATGACCCATCCTGGAGCATCATCACACTAATGGAGCCGATTCAGTGTTCATGCGGTTGATTAGCCTATACAATGACAATCATTTGCATCAACAGGCTGAACTCGAAAACTAACCAGCCAGCTACTGTGACACAAACCAAATGCTTTAACTCCTTGTTTGTTTGTTTTTTGCTAGAGAAACCGTATATAACATGTGAGTGTAAGGAATAAAGTTACCGTCGTATCCACAGCAACGCCGTCCCATGATTCATGCTTCAAACTGCCGCCGGGGAGGAGGACGGTTACATTAGGCTGGCCGGGCAGCAGTTTCCCCCGTTACCATACACTATTATTAGAGGCCGCTGAAAGAGCAGGAGAAACGGACAGACTTGTGTTCAGTCTCCGGAGTTAATTCATGTGTCCATTATCAGCGTCGTTCACCGGTTTTGTTGTTTTTTTTCTTAGTTCCGACAGCCGTGTGCTCACTTCTCGCGAGAGTTGGTGAGTTGCTGTTGGTAACTTTATATTGTTGGTAATGCCAGCAGGTGGCGCTGTGACATCGAGACGCATTCAGGTGCAATACAACCATAATACAACATAATCAGTGTTGCGGAGTATGTACCACAGTCTATGGTATGTACGTAATAAACTACAAAATTGATGTAACTATAATCTGTTACAGCCCCCCACTCTCTCTCTCTCTCTCTCTCTCTTGAACTCACTCCCCAAATCCCTCCATGATTGTAAAGACCTAATCAAATTGAAATCTCTCCTCAAAACTCACCTTCTCAAATCTGCTTTTAATGTTTAATGTTTTTCTTTTCTTTTTTCTCTGCATTGCTCTTTGCACTCAAATTCATATCCATATCTTTATATTCTGCTTTTTTGCATTTTATCATGTCAATATGTAATGTAAGAACATACTATAGTACACCCTCACTACACAGAAATGTAAATTACTGTTCCTTTCTTGCACTGTTTGTCTGTTGTTTAATGTTGATGCTCATTGCTTATTCTTTTGAAAAAGGTCACATTGAATTTCTTGTACTTGCTACTTGTTGAATACATTTTATTCTAATATACATCCACCGCAGCTCAACAGGGGAACAGCTGGAGGAAACACAAAGAGATTTTAGGCTAAAGTAGCAGATATCCCCTTGGCATGACTAATTCAGACTGCTGAATCTCAAATAAGGTTCAGATACACTTTTAAATTTTTATTTTTTTTAAAACGACTGTGGACACACTGGATTTTGCCCCACTTCACTTATATTGAAAGCATATTCAAATATCTTTTTAATATGAACTGAAGGAATACAGTGTGGAAAACCTCTTTCAATATTCATTTAGGCACCTTACTGTTTTAAGACAAAAATAGTGAACCTATTGTTTAAATACATAAACTACTGTACTTTGCTACTCTGAGATACTACATAGGTAGTATCATTTATGACAGAAATATATGATTAAATACAAGAAATTAAATACAATGGTGTCAATTTTACTTATAGCATACTGATACACTTTTAGGTAAAATTAAGAATATAAAAATATTACGATGGAATATATATCATAACCAAATATGGTATGTATAAGGATTATCTTTGAACACACTGATATTTAAACAGTTGATCACTGATTAGACAGCTGGGCCCAAAACACAATTTTTTACAATGGAATTTTTAACCTTCCCATGGACGGAGGCTTTCTGCTGCAATGAACATTAAAAAAAGGAAATCCCGTGACTTTTAAGCTATTTCAAATTTCTATTCCATGTTCTAGCTATAAGCGGTTTATTTTACCATATTAAAAAATAGAAATGCTCCTGGCAGAGCTCCGTCAGCTGGTTTTCACAAGCGGTTACATCTATCATCTGTCAAACTGATGAGAAGCAGAAAATAGAAAGCTAATCAATCAGCCAACATTGGAGTAATAAAGAATGTTTTTTATTTATTAAATACAAAAAAGTCCAGAACAGTGATGACTAAAATAGAACAATAGAAAAGGCACAATAATTTACTTGAAAATCACACTGTGCCATGAAAAATAAAACTGTCTCCTTTCTTCTACTGTGGCTGAAAATAGATGATCATCTTCCTGACATGATGCCAATGTGTTCTACACTCAAAGAGATCCCGTGGCAGTATAATGGCTTGGCATGAGGAGCAGTGTTGAGGTCAACTTTTCCCTGTAGCATCAAAATGAAGGCCTGGGGAGACAAAGATCGAAAATAGATTAGACACAGGATATGAATGAATTAATGATGGTGCCTGTGTTTCACTTTCACTGTACTGAGACAAATCTATTTAACAATCACAGCAAGGCACCCTTTTGAAATCCGAGGTCTTGATCAAAACACTACTGTTCATACATGTGTTAACTTTAAAAAAAAAAGGATACAAAATAAATCACACCAATAAATTGTTCTGAATATATTTGTATGTGTATCTGAGTGGGCTAAGGACTCACCAATGAATGCAGTGGTTTCACAAGAAGGAGCAGACCTTCTGCGGCCTGAAAGGGTTGGTGCTGGAGGACACACCAGTGAGCAGAGGGTCTTGCAGGGCGTTCTGCATGCAGAACTGTTGAAGCTCTACAGCTGCCTGGGAGACCTGGAGACAAAACACCAGCAACTTAATCCATGACATGGGTGCCGGAGAAGCTTCTGAAACCGACATCCTATGTAGTTCAGAAATGCAATCTGTTTCACCGAGTGCTGCCAAATTTACTGTTTGAATCATCACCGATTAGGGCATTCTGGGTAAACATATTCTTGTATGCATTATACTTAATTTATTCTTTCTAGTGAGCTGCTCTCAAAGATGTCTTTGTGTTGAACGTATGCATCTACTGAATACGATACAGAGAAAGAAAACATACTGTGTGCATGCATAACATCTGCTGACTGCCGTGCATTTTAATCAACGACATCAGAAATGGTACTTATTGCAGAGGGGCCTCTGCCCTCTGGAAATGTGTAGAGATTAATTAGGTTACATTTTCGGAAGTTTTGTTACTTTTAGGAGGTTAAATTGTTACAACTCCGACTGCCTTCATTAAACAGGTCTCGACTTTATCTTTTCTTTCCTAAATGTTGAGTGGGCAATCTGAAGAATAACGTTACAGCAGACAAATGTAATGCTTCCCCTTCTTTTCTAAGCAACGCCCTGGTGTTGGTGCCTGTTGACTAGCGGCTAACGCTGGCACAGCTAGCTGCTAGCGGACCGGGCTAACAAGATGAACCCCCATTTTTTAGTAGAAAAAACATTAAACCCGTAAATTACCTTGACTCTATTTATGCTCGCCTCGAAGCGGAGCTGCTGTACGACTTTTTTCATCGCTACAATATTGGAGGAGCCCGACATTGTCGATGTGTATATCAGAGATGAACGCTGGGCGGTGTGTGGGCTTAGGGGCTCGATGTTGAGACAAAAGCAAAGATGATGACATCCGGATGCCGGAGGTGTTACACCGGATTTGGTGACCCAGCAGATTCGGTGACCTGTAATGCTGAAAGAAGTAGCCTACCCCGATCCTTTATTTCAGTAGCAAAAATACTTGATTGCAAGTAGAAATCCTACTTTGTATTTTATTATTTATTTATTTTGAAATCACACTCAAATAACTAAAGCAACAGTAGAAAATAGGGCTCAATTTTGTAACTAGCTACTGCTTTCGTACTTTAAATAAATTTAGCAGGTGATACGTTTACGATATTTACTTGTAATTGTGTATTTTTACATTGCCCTTTATTTAAGCAAAGGATGAACTTGTACTTCTAACACTGCAAGTCACGAAATCTGATGGGTCACCAAATACGGTGTAACACCCTTTCTTTTATACAGTCTATGGTAAAACCGCTTGTTGCAATCACTGCATTTCTTGTTTAAATCCACTAGCGGGCGCCACTTTAAAGAGAAAATAAAACAATTCATTAAAAAAAAAATCTTTATTGTACTCTTACACCAGCAGAGAAGAGAAGACTATGGTCATCCTAAGCAATTTGTTCAACATGCTCCCAGTAAAAGTAAACTCATAATTTATATATCTACATTATGTAAACATTAGAGTTAATTTTACAGTAAAACTTAAGCTTTCAATATATAAATCAACTGTAGAAATCACTTCAAAGTCATATATATTATGTATATTTTTAAAAAATCACTACTTGGTACCCTTCTCTGACTGAATATAGCTTAATTTCTCAAATGTCAGTGTTGATTTGTTTGCACACAGAAAAGAAATTAACAATGGCAAAATCATTAAAGTGCTTTCTTGTTCGATCAGCTTTGGTGAATGATCTGCGTATGTCCAACATGAAGCAACACAGCAATGATGTTGGGGGGAAAAAAAAGAAATGTTCATCAATGCTGTGGGAAGTCAGCCATGCATTGATGTTGAAGTGGATCACTTGGTGGGAAAAAGGCACTAGAGGGTCTTCAAGTGAGGCTGTTCTCATCTTCACCCAAAGAGAAGACACCCAAGTCCCCACATCGAACTCTGTTTTTTGACTTGACTCGAGTATCTCCATCATCAATGATGCTAGACTCCTGTCGGCATCTTCTATTTGAAGGTCTGGAGGAACTGAAAGAGTGAGAAAAAGGACAGTGAATGTGTATGACAATAATACCATCAACAACACTGAACATTTTCATAGTATTCAAAAAGACACTCAAAACACAGGAGACAAAGATGCAAACCTGCATGAATACAGACAATAGTAATTCAATGACTTATTTATACCTGCTGTCTGGTATCAGGCGGAGTGTCCGGTAAAGTTCGGTTGTGGATGGCACAGTAGCACTTTGTGCAGGTTTAGGAGTGGAGAATGTAGTGTAGGTTGATGATTTGGCCAGCTGAGATTTTGTAGAAGATATCCTCATCTCTGGCTCACTTCCTGCAAAGCAGGGGGTAAGGCAAAATTTAAGTAGTTATATATTTTTACCCCCATTCTAAATAGCTTGTATTGTTTATTCCATAGGCTCCACAGTCACCATGCACTGTACAGAGCAAAGACTAAGAACATGGTCAGCCCTAAAAAGTAATTTGTGCTACAGAGTTAATGATATCACCAAAAATGACACTGACTTACTGATTGATAAGGCACTTTGACCATCAGATGAGGAAAATCTCCTACGGTCTGTGAAGGGAGTGATGTTCAAAAATTGATTTTTTAGCCAAGAGGCACGGTCCTCCTCGAAGGCCTTTTTCTGTGAGGTACAAAAAAGATTAAAAAGGAAAGCAATGCAATTAAAACACTCACAATATGAGCTGAAAAAATATGGCACAACATTAGAAGATATGAGTACCTCTCGCCCCAGGCGAATAGCAGCCTCTGTGAAGTTATTTCTCTCCCTCTCAAAGTTTCTCTTTTGTTCCTCAAAGAGTTTCCATTCCTCTTTGAGTCGCTCTTTCTCCTCCAAAGTGTAGCAGTCATTAAGAAGGGCTGCAGTCTCATCATCAAATGATGTGTTGAGTTGTTGCTGCATGGGCAGAAACAGACAAACACACTTTGATTATATTTTAGTCTAAATAGTTCTTTAGTGTGTCAGACTTCAACAATCCACAACAGAAAAAAGTAATTTATCTATGCTAGGATTCTTAATTTGCACTTGTGAGAAGCATCCTCTTGGGATTTGGTGCTGTATGGATCTACAGACCATCTTTGGTCTTAAGAACTGGCAGACACCACTGACCTGGAGGAGTTGTTGCTGTGCATGAATGAACTCTTTGCACTGCTGCACTTCACGCCTCATCCTCTCCATCTCATCCTCGTGGGTCTCCCTTGGTATCACCTCTTTATTAGACTCCAGCTGATTGTGCACTTGAGATGCTTATCAAACAAAAACATCTACAGTTAATAATCTAAATTGCATTTCAGGCATGCTATATATCTGTAAATACTAAAGGGAACTGCTATAGATTGTTTTTAGAGTCTGACTTTAGCAATTTCACATGATGTTTGTCTAAAATGAATCCTAATGGCATGTCAATCACTTGATCTCTAAAACTGGAGAGAACTACAGTCACTTTTTCCGCATTTCAGTATATGTGACAATGCTTCTTGTACCTTGGCTGTCTAATTTTTCCATGTGGCTCCTCAGTTTTCTCCACTGCTGGCGGATGCTGTTGGTGAGCAACTCCCTGGCATGTTCACATGATTGATCCAGCGTTTCCCTGCTAGAGTCACCTGCTTTCTCTTCCCCATCTGAATCGGCCTGAGAAAAACAGAGGAAAGAAATACTCTCTTTTTAACATACATGCATTTCATTTCATTAACACATACACATAGAAACGTTCTTACTGGTAAGGTCGAAACCTGCAATTATTAATCCAATGATCTAGGTAGTCAGTTAAAAAATTATAAATTTGGTTAGTTGCCTGTCCATCAGAAAACCAGCACCCTGGACATTTCCTGCATCCATCATCAAAGCTCAACTTCAAACACATTTATTTGGTTGCTATTTTCGTGAGGAAAAAAAGCACCACATACCTGCTCTTGACTCTCATCAGCAATGGCTCCACTGCTGGAGGATTGGCGTGGACTCAGGATATGTATCATCTCCCATTTCATCTGCTGGAGGACTTTCTTAAGCTCAGCATTCTCCAGCATCAGGGACCTATGACTCGCCTCGTAGTCACTGAGCAAGGACTTGTACATCATGCCCTCATGGCTGCAGAGAACAAGTGTGCAAATAAAGCTAACCTGATCGATATTACAGTCTAAAAATATGGCCTACACATGACAAGATATATTAAATGATACCTGGCTGTCACTTTTGCAGTCTTCCAGTGGCTCCTTTTTCCATCTGAGCGTCCCAGGCAATTCAGCATATCAATAGCTAGTCGGGAAAAACAGGGGGGGAAAAAATCATGTTTTGTAATTTCCAGGCAAAAGCAGAAAAAGGATTAAAGCAAGGCTTTCATCACAAATCTTACAGAGCTGTATGTATGCATGCTACACACTTTCTTACTTATTTTTTTGTCCTTTCTGTCAACCAGTAGTTGGCCGAGGCGTTCTTTGAGCTTTGCAGATTCTCTTTCTTTTCTCTTGGCATCATGGCTGTACTGGGAGGCACGACTGGCAATGATACTCTGGAGCTTCTGAACCTGTCAAGGATGATGAAATCATGACAGTTCATGTATATGCACTTCATAAATTTGTGAAAGTCAAAACGTGACTGTTACTGGTTGTAATACAGAAGGTAGTCTACCTCATCTTTTTCAGTTTTCAGGCAGCTTTGTAGAGTCTTAATTTTGAGTTGTAGCTGCCTCTCGGTCTCATGTAGACCCGATTTCTCCCTCATGGACAGTTCCAACTGATCCTGGGAGGAAAAAACACAGTACATAATGAGATGGAAATATTTTGAACAAGCGGTCAGTTCTGGGTTAAGAGTGGATTCTTCAGTAAAACCCAATAATGAAAAAGGACCAGTGTGTAGGATTTAGAGGCATTTAGCTGTGAAGTTGCAGATTGCAACCAACTGAATAACCCTCCGATACCTTCAACTTCCAAGAGCGAAGGAGAGCTGTGAATCTTGCAAAAAATCAAAAGGCCCCCTCTAGAACCAGTATTTGTCTGTTCTGGGCTCCTGCAGAAATTCTCCGTAGAAGAGGACCCAGTCCTTAAGGAAATATAAAGGGCTCATTCTAAGGTAATGAAAACACAAACAAACACTAATGAAAACAATTATGAATACTATATTCCATTTCTGCCAATAGATCATCCTAAATCCTACACACTGGTCCTTTAAAACTGGTAATGTGCTCCACTTAATCTTAACTTCTTCATTGGTAGTTTAAGCCAGAAGAGGCCTTTTTGGCATAGCAAGCAAAGACAACTTAGGAGATACAAGACTATTGTTGTGCTATACAGAATGATATTAAATAGTAAGAGTTAACCAGGAAACTCTTGTTGTGCAGGGATTTAAGCTGTTTTGGTCTCTTTAGTCTATTAGTCATATACATTCCTTTTCAAAAGAATGAGAAGGGAGGAAATTTGCTGTTCAGTCAAAAGTCTAACTACAGCTTTACTTCAGCACACAAAGACTATTATGGTTTGAGGTTAAACAGAACGAGACTGAAACTGGACTAAGAAGCAACCTTAGAAACCCCCCGTCATGCATGCCTTGAGTCTGGAGTTGTTCATCTGAATGTGCTCTAAGGTGCTGGACTTCTTTAGCTGTTCTTTCTCAAGCTCCTCTAAAGTGCCCATGCTGCGCCTCTGAATCTGCAGCAGTTCATACATGGCATTCAGAGCTGGCACTGTGCTTAGGGCAGCTCCCCCTGGTGAGATGGCCTCAATACATGTGGAGGAGAGTCCCAGGGACACGAGCTCCTGTGAAAGAAAGAGGATTTATGTCACTATAGTGGAGTTGTATTGAATTACCTCCATAGCAAGTAGAAGGGGTCAAGTTCAAAATAATAAATGGCCATAATGAACATTTGAAAAAAGAAACAATTTTACAATAAATATAATGTGAAGGCTGTGCATTATAGTTTATACTGAAGTAAACCAGAGCATTTAGTACCTGATTGATGTATGAGATGCACTGAGGAATATTATCCTCTGTGCAAAAGGCACTTATCACATTGTAAGAGCTTTTGGAAAGGGGCAAAGAAGAAAGCATTGACACGAGGTTGTTTTGTCTCGAGGGGGACATTGTCACATGTGATATACTGGAGAGCTCATAGTTTCCTAAAAAACAAACAAACAGAGGACACAGAGAAAAAAAATCATGGAAAATTCAGGCACATTACATCTACTACACTTTTCCCTTCTCTGCCGAAGATTGAATTAGGTTGCGGCTCTAAAATGAGAACACAAATATAGGTCACCCCTAGCCGGCCTTTCTATATTTGAAATATTCTGCCAGACATACCACATTAGTAGAGAAACTTACCCATAGATGTCTCTATTGGCACTGTTGTCCACCACTCTCCCATATCACCGACACATCAGGACACAAGGTCATGAGTTATCAACCAAGGGGCGGATTAGCAGCCAGGCAGTGGATCAGAGGCTCCCACTGGAACAGAGCCCTGAGATGGAGCATCAAGCCATGAGATCGACCAGCAATAGATAATCTGGGCCAAAGCTTCACCCACACAGGATTAACTGCAGATGTGTGCCTCTGACAGTCCGAGTGAGATTGGAGTTTAAAAGGGTCCTCCCACTGGCTACTGGCAACTAAATTGCAGGGTAGTAAGATGATCTCATCCTCAACCAGAGGATTTACAAAAATAAAAATGACGGCGTCATCATCACATTACAGAGGGGCTAAATCTAAGAGAGCATAGGTATTTTAATACTTTTGTGCCTCTGGGGCAATATTATGACATATTCTGTTGAAACAGGCTGAACCAGATTTCTACCCTTGCCACTCCCACTTCTTTACTATGTGCTATAATGTTCCAACTAGTGTTCAAGCCAGAACTGTTAAGCACATTGTGTTGATGAACAAAGGGGGAACATTGCTGTCATTTCCAGCCATGCAACTATAAAGCCTTGAATGAACCACAACTACTAACAGAGGGTCTGCTTACTCACTCCAATGAATGTCCTTATCTTGTAAACCAGAAGACATCCTGCTCAACTTTTATCTTTAAGTACCAAACGTGGACATAAACGCGATAAACAAACATGACTAAAGGCAACAATGCTTTTGGCGTTGTACTGTTGAGTGCTCTTACCTTTAAGTTACATGACATTAAACAGCTAAGTTAGACAAGTTAAGTGTACTGGTAGTGGTAACTTAGCGTAGCTAGATTTATCGTTATGTTAGTTAATGTTTGCTAAGGCTGGCTAGCTTGCTAAACCCATGTTTTAAATTCAGTGGCCACAGTCGTTTTTGGTGAAATAATTTACCACTTTTAGCGTTAAGTAGGTTAAACTAGACAGGTTAACTTTATCTCACATTCTTGGTTTAGAAAATTAAGCTGATGTTAACGGAGATGAGGTGTTTACACTCTGCTTGTTTGTATAAAAGCTAAATGCTACGTTTCACACAAACAGACACATACGCTCCACGTTACCTGTAACTACAACGGCGTGAAATGGGTCATCAACAAAACGGGCAGATAAAAGTAACAAAATGTTCCTTCACGGAAACACCAACTACCTGAGCCGTACCGTGTTCAGTCGTCACCTTGAAAAGCAGCAGAAACTCGAACAACCCCCACCTCCACTTTAAAAACTCACCTATTTCACTCTGGACGCTTTGAAGCACACGACAGGAGGTGAGCAGGCTACAGCTGATTGTGTTTTTTTGAAGTCTTTCCCTCAGAGAGCCTCAAATCAAACGTCACTGTTATTGGAGGCAGCGTTGTTAGGCAACCAGTATCTGAGCCGCACATTGGATGTGAACATGCGCAGTGGACGATTATGCAAATAAGAGGTGACAGGTGTCATAAAGCACAGCAATGACATCCCTGAGGCAGCAAAAGATAAATGTCACCTGTAAAGTTTAGTGTTGCAAGCTCACACCTGAGGATTTTTTTTCTGTTTGTTTTTACAAATATGATCTACATGACTTTCCTGGTTATGACTTGCTGTATTAAGTAAATGTCCCACTCATACTTTTCAGCAGTAGCCTACAAGTAAAAGTCCTGCATTCAAAATTTTATGTACATAGATATTGTCATCGAAATGTACTTAAAGTATCAGAAGTACTCATTGCGCAAAATGCAAAGCAATTGTCCAGGCAGAGAAAATTTTAATACCTTATACTCTTGAATAGTGTCTATAACAATACATACATAACAAATTGATCATACTTCATGTGTAAAATATGAATCTGAAACGTAACTGGTAACTATAGCTGTGACATAAATGTAGTGGAGTAAAAGGTACAATGTTGCCCTCTGAAATGTGGTGGAGTAGAAGTACAAAATATAACACTAAATGGAAACACTGGAATAATTACAATTACCTCATAAATGTGCTTAAGTATAGCACTTGAATAAATGTATTTGCATTACATCACTGCTTTGCAGATTTTATGAGACACTGTATGATTCATTTTGTTTTTTCACTGATGAAAAAATATTGTATGTGAGTTGAGAAAAAGGATTGGGTGCTCAGAATCAACTTTATTGTCCAATAGGCTACTAAATACTAACTAACACAGGGAATTTTATTCCAGTTGTCAGTAACTTTCAGTTATCCAAAGAAGGAAACTGACTTGGTCACAGGTACAAAAACACACACACAGAATCAGTGCAAAAATACACAAAGAAAAACAACAGGCACACACCTTATGATGTAGTTGTATGTCCATATAGTATTGTACAGTGCTGACAAAATATGTACTGCAACCAATCACAGGTCTAACTGTAATTCAGTAGCTATGTTCAATGTACATTATATTGTAAATCAACACTCACAGTGTTGCACTCAACTGCATGTGGGAAGACAAGAACAGCCCCCAGTTATGCTGTTTTAGTGAAGTCAGGGTGTTTTTTTTTTGAAGCAACATAAATTATCTTAATCTTGATATATAGACCTTTATAGTAAGAAATACAGTTGTTTCACTCATTATGGATTCCCTTTGTCAGAATATACTTCGTAGTCCATGTTAAAATTTGGATAGTTTTTCCTCCATGACTTTTGAACGTATCACTGAAATGAGGTGGATTTGGTTGGTAGCATGGTAGCATGGTAATGTAGTGGTTAGTACTGTCGCCTTACAGCAAGAGGGTTCTGGGTTTGAACGTGCCGGCCAGCGGGGGCCCTTCAGTGTGGAGTAGGCATGTTTTCACTGTGCCTGCATGGAGTTTCTATGGCTTCCTCTCACATAGCAAGAGCATACAGATTAGGTTAATTAGTCACTCTAAATTGCCCATGTCTGTGAATGGTTGTTTGTCTGGGAGTGGCTCTAGCCCTCCATGACCTTCTAGAGGAAGTGGTATGGTTAATTTTGAACGAATAGTTTGTAGTGCATATTTATATTGAAATTCTTACCATCAGGTTATTACATCGGCTCTGTCATATTAAGCACTTAGTTAACTGGTCTCCACGACATCCACTCTTCAACAGAGAGGGTTTTGCTTTTGGCTTCTTTAGTTTTCAGAAAGTAAACATCAAATAACAGGACTTCTACCTGAGTAATTAACACCCATTAAGGAAACAGTCAGGAGTCTGTATTTGGGCCTTATGCAGTCTCATGATGCCTCTTTGCCCACACGTTGGTAGAATTTAAACTACGTCTTCTCACTGCATCCAGAAAAACACCAAGAACAAAAGCAGCAAGAAGCTGGTTCCTCATCAGTCTGGTATCTTCCAGACTCAGGCTCGTCCCTGCACTCTGTTATGAAGGCCTGAAGCTGGGACACCGGTGCTTTGTCTTGCTGGTGATGCTGGAAAAGAATCAGTGTAACACAGTTACACTTGCAGAGATAAATAACACAGATTCCTCAATTATCTGTGACCTACAAAACATCTCTGTACTGCAAAATCTAAGAATATCTCTCAGAAGGTGACTCAGTCTGACCTTGATGGTCTCGTAGGTGTCAGTAATGAGGGCGATGAACAGGCTGAGCACCATGTAGACGAACAGAGAGATGAAGGAGTAGAGGTAGAGTCTGCTGAATAGCCACACCATGTAGCCCTTGTATCTTATCTTCAGGAAGGTGGCGTACATGTCATCCCCATTGATGAGCGAGAAGAGGCACTCTGTCACCTTATCCAGTGTTCGGAACTGGGGAAAAATACGTTTTGATAATGATGTTTTGATCTTTAATGTCAGCAGAACAGAACTGAACACTGAAATTTGAAACAGCAATAATGTGATATGCAATGATTACAAAGATGTGGATGCTCAATGTGATTACATACCTTGTCATGGTAAGGCCCGAGCACGATCCAACCACAGAAACAATACCCGAGGTAGATCATGGCCGCACAACAGCAGAATCGGATCACGTTTGGGAATGCTGCCCTTAAAGTTAATATCAAGATCTGGAAGGAAATATGAGTTTCAGTTCCTCCATATTTGCATTTGCTGATCTTGACAGATTGACTAATGTATTATGCAAAAAAGCGAAACAAAAAAGCTCTATGGATGTTCTTACATTGTATTTCTTGAAGAAACCAAGGTATCGAATCACGCCAACCCAGACTAACATTGTGGCTGTTCCCAGCAAAATACTGCAGACATCATAGCTTGTCAGGTACTGCAAGATAAAAGTACATCTCAATAAACAAAATAAAATTAAGTTGCCAGTTCATAAGAGCCTTTACTAACTTTTCATTATAATTTATGAGAGCTGATCTTGAGGCACTTTAACCATTATGTTGCAAAAAATCATGAATAATGTGTGGAAAATATATCAAATAATGCTCAATGAAAAACTGACCTTTGATTGTATTCCAATTTTGAGTGCTGACCCAGCGATGGTCAATGTATCGCTGACAATGATGAGAATATACCACCCATTCACAAACTCCAAACGGTCTGACCAGGTCACAATTTTATTATAGTAGGCATGAAAGAATATGTTGAACTCCTATATGAGGGAAATACACACACTGTAAAACTCACATAAAATGAATTCAGTTGACTGTAGAGTGTCAAATAAATATAGAAAATTATACTAATTATGCTATTAATTTACAGTATGACAAGAAAACTATACTTAACTATGCATGAACCATATATGTGATTGCTGAGAAGTTTAACAAACAATACATGAAGCTTTCTGACAGCCTCAAGTTTGGTGGCAGCATAAAACAGCAGTTCCATTACACCAAAATCCTAATGATAATGATCAATTTAATTGTTATTCCTCTTTACTCACAAACTGGAGTTGGATGCCATTGATCACAGACCGCGTGCAGAGGATGAGAGAGGTGAAGCAGGCAAGGATGACCACAGAATCAAACATTATGAGCAGGTAGTCGAGCTTCCCGGCTAGAAAAACAGAAGCACAGATTTCAGGTGAGTGTGCCCCCCTCCTGCTGGCTTCTTGAAGCAATGGCAGGTGTGAGTATTTGAAAAAAAATTTGGATGCACAAACTTACAGGTGCCTTCCACATTCCAGTCTCTGCATTCATAAATTGTAACATCATTTTTGACATCCACTTTTATCTTTCCACTGTGCGCACGGTTGTCAAACATTATCTGTATAGAAACAATGAAAGATTTAATGGCAGGAAACATTAATAGCATTAAAAACTTTAGCTAAGAAGTACTGCATGTTTTCATCAGCTAATATATTCTAAAAGCTGAAATGCTGGTGTGGCAGTTTACAGACTGGTCACCAACCATTATATTGAAGACATAACAGTCTGGTAGCTCATGATGCCTCACAGTCTGCAGATTGATGGTTTTCAGAGTCAGGTAGATGTTCACTGATAGCAGCCTGGACACAGACACAAACATATATTAGCAGGTGGTGTTCTTATCACCTAGCAGGAAACCAGTATTTTCAGTTTAGTCACCTTTTGAAATCTAAAGAGAAGTTTCTGTGTGTCCCCAAACCGCCATTGTGAAAGGACAGTGCAGGGTATATGGAAATACATTCTGCGAGGAGGAAATGGCATAGCAAAATGTTCAGAAACAGCTCGACATCATTGTATGGTTCAGCATTTGTTCCTCTGATTACTGTGCTGCTGTGGACCGAATGAGCTTCCTCTTTTCATGGAGTCATAAATGCCATGAATAAGTTTCTATAAATACCAAACATCAAGCACAAAAAACGAATCAAACACTACAGATACAAGCAGCTGTGGCTATTTAGAACAAACTATCCACTTGATTAAATTAATGTGATGGATTTGATGTCTTTATATAGCAATAACATGCTTGTACCTTTATCAATGTGTGGATCAATGTCAAAGGTCTCATTGCCGGGATCAATGCTGCTGTTTCTGTAAAACTCTTGGCACACAGAGAGAGGAGTGTGCACGCCATCAGTGCTCTCATATGCAAGATTACCTACTGTCAGATTTTGGAGATTGATATACTGGGGGAAGGGGGGGGGGGGGTGGGGGGTAGACAGAAGTAAGACACATTTAGTTTAGTTTATAGGGTACAATTACAAAATATAATTTGCAGCTGCCATTAACCAAAATGTTTGGTACCCTGTTGATAATGTAGTAGATGTGATCATACACATCAGCTTTTGTGTACAGTGCGTAGCGTCCCATCAGCTGATCCTTGTATCCTTTGAGAAACAGATGTCTAAATGTCATCAGATTTTCGTCTTTGAAGGTGACCATCATTTCGTTGCTCAGTCCAAATGAGACTAACTTAAAGGGGGAAAAACATACATATGCAAGAATTACATATTTACCCTCAGATTGACAGTAGCAACCAAAGCAATTTGGACACTCTACCTGTGCTGTGATGATTGCAATTTTTAATATTTGTAGCATCAGTTTCCATGGTTTGCGACCCCTGGCCTTGTATTTCTCACAGGGATTCATGAAGAAGTACTTCAGTCTTCGTCTGAAGTCCTCCACCACCTTTGACTCCAGGCTTTGAGTGTGAGAGCTCCATGTGCAGTGGCCGTTGAGCCTTCTCTCCTCAGACCTCACAGCCAACAGAGGCTCCAAGTCCTCCATTAGACTGACCAGCACAGTAGAAATGAACTTATTGAATTTATGATGACTGCTCTGTTAATGTTTTTCCTTCATGTTTTATTTGTTAAATGTTGAATATTCATAAGAAAAGTGCTGGAGACAGATGGTAAAGGTTCAACCATTCCAGTCATTCTGATGTTTATCAAACTGGTTATCCAACATGAGCTCACTGCTGTCATTCTCTCAACTCTCTTTAAGATATTAGAGTGTATACTTATTGTACTAGAATAAGTGGTAATTCTGTAGAAAAGGAAGTGTGTTTTCCAGCATCCATAGGTGATTTTTAATAGCTAAGCATAGCTTAGAGTAGCAGAACTGCCAAAAATTAGCAAGCAATAGACAGAAAGTTGACAGACTTAACTATTTATGAAACAAATTACTTATCATATCAAACTGTTAATCTTGAAATCTCTGCAATAAAATCACCACAGCAAACAGTAATGAACAAATGTTACATTGCAGATATTATTATTGTGGAATTATTTTATGTATCTTTCTTTTTACAACACTCCATTGCTGTGTATATTACAGAAAGGTAAAGTACCAAAACTCAAGGAAAAATGTAACATCTATATAGAAAGTAATAATAAAAATTACCTGCTAACACCTGCGGTGCACCAGTGGGTTGCTGCCAGAGAACGACTACTCTGCACTCACGGCTTCTCAACTGTCTAAGATGATCAGGCGGTGCAGTCACACCAACCTTCACCACAATGACTGTCATTCCTCTGCGTCATTTTGAGCATTTCCAGTTTTTCCATAAACAAAAATAGGGCACCCAGTTACAGCATCTCTGTATGCAGAGGTGGCTATACTGTTTGTACAGTGCACTTCTGCCATCTGTTAGTAATTTCATTCTGAATTAGATTTCATCAATTAATTTTATATTATAGAGATTTACAGTGAGTATTTTATAAACAGTTTTGCGAGAAAGCAAATAGGTCAAAGGTTTCCTTAGTTAAGAAATTACCTTTCTTTTTCAGGAGCATGCCAAATCACATAAATAAAACCTAAACACACACACAAAGTCACTAATGAGGAAACAGTTTTTAACAGATTACGGTACACGGCTCATAGTTTAAGTATTAAGCGGGACATAGTTTGCATTTCACTGTATGTTTTGTGATTTAAGACTTCTGTAGTGATGAAAATAGAGAATAACAATTTGTTGACTTAATGCTGCACCACTCAGGTCAAAGGCAGCATCTTAAAAGATCAAATTGGCTCAATTAACACATAAAAATATGCTCAAGTAGTCATTCCAGTGTATAAACTGTAGCTGCCATATTTCCAAACCATGCAGTTAATCAGGAAAATCACACCTTTGAAAAAAGAAGGGGAATAGAAAAGGTTAAAGAGGATGAGTCACATTTTTTTAGCTCACAGGACTGGGTATCGAACCTCAGTACTTCTTTGATGCCAACTGACATATGTGTGAAGAATTAGTATTGAAAACTATCAACTTTCAATTTAAACTGTATTTTATTTAGACAAAAGATTGTGTACCACTACTAGTGTTTAACCATAATTTAACTTTTGAGAATTTTAACTCTTTTGTTAAGTAAAAAAAGGACATTTATAGAAAAATAGTAAGGTAGTAAGATATCCAAAAGTGGTTTCAGTACTGAAACTCAGCTATTATGTAGGCAGCAGGGGGGGAAATACCCAACAATACCCAGCCCCATCGAATAATTGTGGGTAGTTTGTCTTCAAGAGCTGATTGATATGGAAAACATGTAGTTTTTATCTCATGTGGAGCATTTCTTTACAATTTTCCAAATCAAAAGGCAGCAAAACAGTAAACAGAGTAATGAGAAATTGTCTGAATGTGAGTTGAGTCCAGTGGATGAAGACTTTATCCCTTTAACTTTATGAGAACTGTCTTATCGTGATGTGAACCTAAAAGATGCTCCTGTGTGAGGTGGGAGTGAGAGAACGTGACCGGAGGGGCTGGAAGTTTGGGTCCCCTCCACTGCTGGTGCACCCAGGTGTCCCGGTGTCGATGTTGGCAGGGGGTTCGATCATTACTTCATCTGGCAGTGGAGGAGCTCCTGGATCTCCAGGCCTGGGAAGGCTAGAGGAGGTTGTGGATGAAGCAGCTGCGAGGCTAATACCAGCCACGGAGGATAAGTCTCCACCTTTCTGTAATGATGGCAGATTGAGAGAGGCTGCTGCGTCTGAATTGGAGGGGCTTCGTTCTCCATCTGGGTGGAAGAGCATGGTGGAGTCGTTTGAAAATGTCCTGGAGAGGTCGGTGGTTGTGCTCGGAGAGCTGAGGTTGCTGTTGTCAGATGAGGAACTGGAAGCCCCTGCTGCAGAGTAATAAAGATAAAGACAGAAAAAGTGAGACAAACATATATACACACAGCAGATTTAATTATGACGTTTGGCCTACTGACCTTTAAGAGATTCAAGCTTCTCATTTTTGACCTTTTGCACCTCATCTGTGATCTTGGTGATGATGAAGTTTTGCGCACGCATCTCTCGTATGGATTCAATCAGGGCATCAAGGCCGCGGGGGTTCTCAGCAAGGATGTCCAGCAACATTGCCGTCCTCTTGGTCTGTGTGGTCCTGCAGCTGATTTCTTCCGCGTCATCCCGAGTCAAGATCCTGCGAGAGCGCAGGAAGTCGAGATGGCGTTCTGCTCGGATCTTGTCGCAGAGGTAGTGCCGCATCCGGATCAGCACCTAGACATCCACAGCCACATTATACACACTGATTTTGCATATTTTGCATACAGCTGCCAACTCTTCTTTCTTCTGTGTTTTATCTTGTTATTTATGTGTACGAGTGTGTTGTGGTGCGAGCTGTCAAATGAATTGCCCTTCAAGGATTAATAAAGTTGTCTTGAATCTTGAACATAGGAGAGGCAAAATGAGAACAAATGAGCTCTTTAGGCCCTGAACTGGAGGAGTTACTTTTTCACAGGGTCAGGAAAGACTGATAATCTGCAGGTTATCAAACACTATGATGTTAATAATCACAAAAGACTACCAGATGGCCTAAAATCACTTGTAGCCTGGTCTGGTTCTGCCCTCACTAGCAGTGTCTGGTAATGAGTTTGACAGATTGAGTATTTACAGAAAAAGTGCACTAAACCTTCAGTTAGTGTTATGAAATCTCATTATTATGCTCATATGGGTTAATAATGAGGGCACAGAGAGGGTGTGGCGGGGTATTTCCTACATTTAACAGGGTCAAATAAAAGTGTTAACAGGGCTACAAATCTATCTGTATTATCCACACACCTTACCTTATCAGATAGATACGTTTTTTTATAACTCAAATTCGGCAGAAGTCTCATACTCACGTCTTTTTTAATCTCTGCCATTTCATCTTCAGTGAGGTGAGGAGCTTCCATCCCTCTCACCCTCAAAGTGAAAATCCAGGTGTTCCGGGTAACAAATATCGACTAAAAACGAGCTAATAAGCCAGCTATAACGAAAGACACGACATTAATGAATGAAAATCACGTGTTAAGAAATGTTACGCGTCATTATTTTGGCGTTGAAATGCTGTGTGTCCACTGTCCATTGAAGTTTTGCATTTCATGAAGCGAAAAAAATGAAGAAAAAAAACCCCGGACTTCCTGATTTTGTCGGTTTACGTCGACACGAGAAGAGAAGTAGCATCGGAGTCACATTCAGAGCTCATCTCAGAAGGTATATGTGAAGAAAAACAAGTGCACACTGGAGATTACATTTCTTTTACAATAGCAGAATAAAATAAGTCTGTTAAACTTTCCTCACAGTGACTCGTGGTGATTGATTTTAAGTGCCATCAAGTTTTTCCTGACAGGTGGCGTGCACTTCTGATCCATACCACTGAGTGGCGCTGTTGTACCTCATCATACAAACCACAGTCCATTTCACAAACAGCAGTGGTGGGCAAATATTATCCCGTGGGTCAATTTTGGTCCGTAAACACAATTTTTTTTCAGTCAGTTTTACATAAGTCTTACATACTTTTTTGAAACTTGCATTTGATTGTGCAGGTGTTCCTAATATAGTGCTCAGTGAGTGTATGTGTGTATTTTTGGTATTGCTGCTTCAACTCTGTTAGCCCTCACTTACTAATAGGAAGCCTTAATGCTTGATACTGTCCTAAATCCTAACACTAAAGCATGCATCTGGACATGTAACATATACAGTATGTTACAGCTGGACAAAATATAGTTCATGTGTTCATAACAAGTATTCTCAGTATATAGTCTACCTTCACTGATATAAATATTAGAAACACCTCACATTAACAACACCTAAAATAACAGATTCCGAAATGGTTATAAAGTTCAATCAGGACCTCTCAGTTTAAACAAAAACAAGAGATTATTGCAGGGCTATTTGACTGCAGTCTTTTTTTGCTAGGTGTACCTAAAGGCCTTTTTTAGCTAATTCAGTTTCAGGGTTGTGGTGTTGTGCATGCTACCACACTGTATATAGTACATACTATACTTGAATAGAGCCATTGTCATTGAGACATTGTTAATGTTGTTTCTAACATCATCGTAAAAGAGTGAAAAATAAACTGGCAACTGAGTGTACTTTGGTGGAAAATGTACACATATTAGAAACATATTGTTAGAAAACTTTTCTTAAAGTTTAAAAAGTATTCATTCTTGCACAATCATTATTTTCAGTGTTATATTATCAAATATGTTATATCATTAACTTAAATGCAGTTTACAACAACCTTGGAACACCTCAATGAAAGTTATAATGTCCAGTCCTGTGTTAGTGTGCGTTCTAGAGAAGTGATGATTAAACCTAAGGGTCACTTTGGTGGTTGTAGTCTATTATATAATAATAGTTTATAAAGTTGAATCAAACATTACGATTTTTATAGTTTTTATTTTTTGCAGGACTGTCACTTATACCGGATCAATTTAATTTACCTGGTTATTACTTTGAATGCTGCAGAAAAGAAGTACACAAATATGTTGATTAAAGGCCCCTTCACCTGGTGTAAGGTGCACTTACACATATGTTTTTCACTTATTTTGCCCTATTGCATGTGTGCAGACAGTGCATGATTGACATCTCCGTGACTCTCCTTTGGCACCACTTAAAGTGACACACCTTTATGATTCTTACTGGTACATTCAACTTGTTGACCTCACGTAATAGACCCTTTTCACAGCAGACATTTTAACTTGTCAAAGCAGGAAAAGCACAGGTGGAATGAACAACATGAGTGACGGCTGCATTCCATTTATGAGGGCTGGTTGCAGTGCTCTGGAATTGGGCATGTTCACTCACTGATATGAGTTACTGGGACAGTTATTTGAATGGAGCCATCGGTAATGGGTTTTTTTACACCTGCTTTAACAAATCAAAAATAAAATCAAAATATCTGCCATGAAAAGGTTCCATTGCCAGCCCAGCTTCAACCTGAGCAGAGGTGTAATCATGTAGGATAATTGAAAACACCTGTGTGAATGTGCAGACTCTTCGAGTGGAGGTAATTCACAATGTGAAAGTAGTCTTACAAGTGAAAGTAATCATTAGTATTGTGGTTATAAGTAAAAGTATAAAAGTATCATCAGCAAAATTTGTATCAGTGATGTAGTGTCAAAAGCTGAAGTACTCATGTTGGCTGAATACCCTTTCTTAGAAGTTTATGTTATTATTAAATACAGTATATCATATTATTGCATTATTATTATTGATGCATAGACATGTGAGCAGCGTTTCATAATTATTGAGCTTCTTGATTTCTCTGTATACTGTCGGGTTGTTGATTCAAGAATATCACATCATATTTTATTAATTTTAAGTAAAATCTGGAAATTAATCACAAACAGTAATTGCCAAATACATGTTGTGGAGATAAAGTATTATTGTAATTAGCATCAAATGGAAATAGTCAAGTTAAAAAACTACCTAGGTATAGGGATGGGTGATATGAACAAAATCAAATATTATATTTTTGACCAAATACCTTGATATCAATATTTTGATAACATTTCAGGGATTGCTTTCATAAAATATTTTCGCAATGAGATTTCTGATAAATTATCATCAGTATTGTCTATACGATGACAAAGGCCCTGTTTATACCTGGCAAAATCTAAGATGATATCTGACCCAAGCAGTAAGCAGGATCATTGTGGGTTTGGCAGGAAAAGGTGAGAATCCCAGCAAGAGGACAAGTTGTCTTCATGACTGCACAGTTAAATGAAATGCCTGAAAGGTACCAAAGTAACCATGAAATAAATTGAAAAATGGTGTATGATTTTGCTTTCCTCTAGGCAAGGCAAGGCAAGGCACGTTTATGTGTACAGCACATTTCAACAACAAGGCGATTCAAAATGCTTTACATAAAACAAAAGGCATCAAGACAAAATGTAAAAGCAACACAAGGCACTGTAAAAAGACATTTGAATACAACTAAGAAGCATTTGTCAAACGCCTCTGGTTTCTATTTCTCATCACAATATGCCACAAACTGTTTGAGGAGAAGTGGCCCCTGAGGAGATTGTTGTCAGGTTTGTTTCGTCATGTTCTGTCTAACTGCAGAGTACAGCAGCCTGGAAATAATGCCGAATCAGCTGTGTGAGAGAGTTTCAGACGAACACAGTGTACAGACTCATGAGAGGTCCCTGCAGGGAAAAAGGCTAAAAGAAATGGAAACTTTTACAAATGATGTCATGAACTGGATTTGCAATCATATCTGTGCAGCCACTACAGACATTCCTGTCTGTCTTACAGTGTGTGACCCACTCTCATAGAACAGCCAAAACAAGCTTGTCTCAGACCCATTGTGGTTTTACAGTAAGTACCACCGGGGAGCTATAAATGCCTTTCCGTTCTCTTCATGTGGCACAGATTTCGAAACTGTTGTTTATTTTCCGGGAATGTGTACAGTATCAGAAAATGACTTTCTTACTTTTGTTTCTGCTTTTCCCATCACCCGTCTGCCCACACAGCTTTCCAACTCGACTGTCCTCCATGTGAATGAATTTTAATAAGATAAAATTGGGTAATAAAGCTTAAATCCCTGTCCTTTATTATGATGATATTCAGGATGAGTAACTTCATGTTGTATAACATATTTTAATAGATAAATCCAAGTGTATTTGTTGTGGATGATAATATATCTTCTCATGGACAAGATGATGGCTATAAATATGTAACATAATGTAAACAGTTTCATTACTATTGATGTTGAATGAAAAACTTCACAATTTGGTAAATATGCTTAATTGGTTTCTTTAATGCGAGTTATAGGGTAAGAGGATAAATACCACTATCATACCTCTGTGTTAAATTACTGGTTCAACATTTTTGAAAATGCTCTTATTTGCTTTCTTGACTAGACTCAGAAAAGAGTGTTGATGTTCAATGTTTGCGTGTTCAGTACAGAGCTGAAGCCAGGAGGCAATTAGCTTAGCTTAGCATAAAGACAGGATGTTGCAGGGGAAAGTTAGCCAATGCTCTCTGGCTACCTCACAGTGATGACAAGACTGGAAGGAAGTCACTGCACTTGGCCACTGTTTGCCAAGATATAGTCACACCATCTAACTCTTGTTGAACCAATCTTCTCATCTAACTCTCACATGCTGCTCTGTGGGGATAAGACATTTGTGTTTTAAGGAACAGAACGGTCTGGTTGATCACAGCAATGTGATAAAGGTCAGTTTAAAATACACTTTCCTATATGGTGAAACTGTAATCCTTTCTGAGTCTTCCAGCTGCCTGCTATACTGTTGTCCAAATCTCCACTTACCTAACATGGTTCTGCAAATTCTTTATATTATAGCTTTGGAGGGAAAAGTTTCCACTCCAAACCACAACAGTCAGCAATTTCCAGGCGTCGATGAATGCACCAAGCTCACGCTTGTTCGCTCTTCATCTGCCTGAGCTGGCACTAATTCAAAATGGCCCTTTGTAACCTTAGTTAGATAAGAGAGGAGGTTGTGCCAGTCTGGCTCGCTCAGTCTCTTGTTCTCACAGGTTATAATGAAAGGAAAGGAATTTTTTCCCTGATAATTTTCATTGTTCTTTGATGTGGATAGAGGAAGATGCTTTTTACCCTGGCAGCCATTTCAAAGAAACCGGCAATGTTCATCCTGAGTGGAATGTTGCTTCAGGCATTGCTCAAGTTTTCATTTTCTTCTCCTCTTTTTGGTGTGTTTCTCATTCTGGATGCTCTCATTCAGGCCGGACAAAGTAATCCAAGGGTTCAAACATTCCAGGAAGCCCTCGTACCCCTTTTGAAATATTGAATTCAAACAGACTCTAATCCATCTGCAACCCTGATAGGTGAGTGACATGGATTTCATCTGTGACTTTTAGCACTAGCAAGGTTAGAATGTAGAAAGCACATATACTGATCACAGACAATGTGAAACAGTCTAAACACACATTTCTGACTTCATCCAAGATATAAATCCAGTTGGTCATAGAAATATGTAGCTTTTCTTCAATATTTATGTCAGAACTTGTGGTGCACCGATGTTAAATCCCTTATAATGTGTCTGTTTTTTCTCTCTCCTACGTAACCACAGGCCATGTTATCAGTACATGTCCCCCCCCCCCCCCCCCCCCCCACAGTTTAACCAGTTAAATGTAATTGAGATTTAGTCCAACTGGCTAAAAAGGCTATATAAATACAGTGTTATATATAATATAATATATTATATTGTTATATATAACAACATAATAACACAACTTTCACAAACATCACAAGAGAGCATATATATAATCCAGTTACGATGCAAATGTATGGGTTTTAAAACTATTCAAACTGATTAAAAGCAGTGGTGGAATTTAGAGGAACAAAGCAATGTATGTAGAAGCAAACAATGTATTGCATGAATAATATACTGTTAGTTTGCGGTACAAAACATGCAATAAGACATTGCCCATGTCAGGTTTTTATATTTTGTTAGGAATAACTTGTTTCAGACAGTGGTTGTCTTCATGGTAGCTGAGTTATTTCTATAAAACAGATTTAAAAATGAAACTTGCATTGTTAAACTAAAAAAAAGCCTTGGAAGAATGGGAGTTGGACAGGGTGGTTCTTGGCTTGCTGAGTGAGAGGAGAGGAGGGGGAAAGTTCTTATGGGCTGATGGGAGGTTGTGTGGGGAGGCATTCCTCTCATAGTTTCGGGACACCTCTTCAGCCCGCACATACGTCAGATCTGCTAGGAGGGTATAAAAGGAGATGGGGGACTCTAAAAGAGGGAGAGCAAGCACTCGACATTTCAGCAAGTTTATCTTGCTGCTGTGACTTGTTGTTTCATAGAAAGATTATTTTACTGAAGACAGACTGCCTCAACTTCTGAAGATGTATGAAGTCTTTGCATTCGTGATCCTCTGCATTTCACTGGTGAGGAAATCATCACTTTTCACTGAAGAGTTGTCTCTTTAGCTGTTGTAAGATGACCACTTCTGGAAGCAAATTTTTGATTAGAAATGTTTGATTTTGTGTCTGATCTCAGGTGTCAGCATCATGCCCTAAAGACTGCCGGTGCCCCTCTGAATTGCCCAGATGTGCAGCAGGAATTAGTCTCATGCTCGATGACTGCGGGTGCTGTAAAGTTTGTGCACGGCAGCTCTTTGAAGACTGCAGCAAGACAGAGCCATGTGACCGCACAAAGGGACTGGAGTGCAACTTTGGAGGTGGATATGGTTCTGCGAGGGGAATCTGTCGAGGTACGGTGACTTCTGTTCTGCTCTGTTTTTTTTTAAAGAAATTACTCACTTTGTCCCATTTGCACTTTTCATTTAAAAACCCACTTCTTTCTCTTTTCTCTGAAACAGCTAAATCTGATGGAAGAACATGTGAGTACAACAACAAGATTTACCAGAATGGGGAAACCTTCCAACCAAATTGCAAGCACCAGTGCACTTGCTTGGACGGTGCTGTTGGGTGTGTGTCCCTGTGCCCACATGAACTCCCACTGCCCAACATGGGCTGTGCCAAGCCAAGGCTGGTCAAAGTACCGGGGCGATGCTGTGAACAACTCATTTGCCCAGAAGAAGGAAAGACGGAGAGTTCTGTGGTGAAGAAACACAGCAAAAAGCACCACAAAGACAGACCATCTGAACATGACCTCACCATGGAGAATGAGCCGGCCCCTTTTTGGAGAGGAGAAATGAAATCTTTACCTGGTGAGCTCTTTTTACTGGTAATCCTCTTTGTCAAAGATTTTTTCACACTGTTAATTAATTATTGTCTCTACTTTTTTTTTTTTTACTAAACTCACTCTTTTTTCTCTCAAAAGCTTTCAGGAGTCTCCCAATGGGGCGCATGTTGGCCAGTGGAGTCAAGTGTGTGTCTCATACCACAGCTTGGTCTCCCTGCTCCAAATCCTGCGGTACTGGAGTGTCCACGAGAGAGACCAACAGCAACAGCCAATGCAAACTAGTGAAAGAGACTCGAATCTGTGAAATCCGACCGTGCAACCAAATAATGAAGGTACACCCCAAATGATTTATATCCTGATATTAGGCTTGATTTGTAAAGATAGATTTTCGTCACATTTTTGTTTGTACTTATTGTGGCATGGATTGCATTTCAAGGACTTCCAGGTTATATTTAACACATGCTTTTATCTCTTCTGTCTAACAGAATGGTAAGAAATGTAACCACATAGAGAAAGCAAGCCGTCCAGTTAGACTGTCCCATGCAGGCTGCCGTAGCCTGAAAAAGTTCCAGCCCAGGTACTGCGGGTCCTGTTCAGACGGGCAGTGCTGCAGGCCTCACCACACCCAGACGTTACCTGTCCGCTTCCGATGCAAAAATGGAGAGACCCTCAGCAGGATGGTGATGATGATCCAGTCCTGCAAGTGTAACCTCGACTGCTCAGGCCGCAATGAAAAGCCGCACGCTCTTGCAAGACTTTTCAATGATATCCACAAATTGAAAATGTAAAGTAAAGGCAAAGTTTTAAGGGAAAAAGAAGAAACTTAAAGTGAATTTTGAACTGTGAGCTCACAGACATCTGTAGGATGAATTTAATGAACTATATTGTTCACGATTTTGCTTCATAAAATTGGAGCCTTTTGTTTTTGCTTCTTTGAGAAGCCAGTATTTTACATTGTGAGAATTCTTATTTTTCTAGTTAAACTAAAATGTGTTTTTATATGTATATACTTATATATATATTTAATATTATCTTGACCATACATTTAATATTGTCTTGACAATACATACAAATACACATGGCAGCTACACCATTACATTTATTCTTTTTTTATTTATAAGAAATTATGTGTTTTTATATTTAATCATGTGACATTGTACATTAACTATAATTTTCTCTACTCTTGCTTACTTATGTAAAATGTTGAAATATGACTGAAGGCTGGAAACATGCTGCACTGTATGTAAATAGGCTGGTTAACTGCCACAGTGTCAATTTCATGTTTTAATTTTTCACAAATAAATATATAAAACAATTCAGATGTCTAATAGTTTGATTTTTAGGAAAATAGCAAAAGTTTTAAAGGTTGGGGCTCGCCATAATCGGGATAAAAAGTCTTCAAGGTCTGTTGTGACTGTTTTCAGTTGGAAATGAACCATACTGTCTCTTCTGCATCTGGCTGACCCACTTCTGAGAGGACCTACATGACAGTGAGTAGTTCAGGGAATGACTGTAATGTAAACCTCAGAGTGTTTTTCCTGCTGTTGGACAGGAATGGGCACAAGCTGGATCATTTTGTTTTGCTTAAAAAATCAGTTATAGACTTACAAAGATAATCTAAACTGTCCACAGAGATATTTTATTCCATCAGTGAAAACATTACAATCCTCAATCTAAATTACAATCAGCATGATGGATTGCAGATTGGTGTTTTGTTGCTAATTTTAATTAGAAGCAGACTTCGTGTGAATACAAATATGCAGGGTTTCACTTTCCTTCGAACAAAGTAAACACATCAATTAGCCTACAGTATGTGACCTAGAAAATGTTTTCAGTGAACACTCTTTTTGTTTTTGATAATTGAAAAAAAGGACAAATGGGTCATCCAACTCATTTGAGTCTAATGAGCTCATAAACTCAGGGTGTGTCCATGATGGTGCTGAATTGTGACATCAACTAAACTGCCAAGTCAGATGCAAGATTATTTTCTAGCAAACAGCTGAAAAAAAGCAAATTCCCAAAGTGTGATCAACAGAATTACGTAAACGGGCAAGACCAAGAGAGCGAGAACAAGAGCAAAGGAAAAACAGAGGTACTGACGCACACAGAGATGAAATGGTTCCATCCCCAGACAGAGAGTACAATAGACCTTTGTCTTTGAGAACCTGAGCACTGCTCATTCGGGGGAATATGTCTGCAGCAAGAACACATCAGAGTCTGGTCTGGACACTTGGTAGTTTATTACCATAGATACAGTATGAGAGCACAAGTCAAGCAACAACAGCAGAACAAGATCCAAGTACAGTCAAAGACAAACATGGTTTCTCAGTTTTAAGGTCATTCTAAACTTCTTCAACATATTAAAGCACCTTTTCGTACCACAGCACCTTTATTTTTATGGGCACCTAAGCCTTGGATTTCAAAAGCATGAGAATTAATCAGCAACAAGACTTTAAGTAGTCTGGATATGTCACAGTGTTGCATGTATCTTGGTAATTATGTTTGTAGCCCTGGAGGTATGAGTTTCACAACTGATTTTCAGCACCATTTATCTCAGTCCAGCTGAGAGTTAGAATAAAAACATACTCCGTGTACATCACACACCGATTCATGTGATCATTATCAAAACACAAGCTTGTTTTCATTAGCAGCAGAGAAACGGTGTAATGAACATTTCTGTATTTTAGAGAAAACTTCCCATATTTACAGAAGGTCTTAAGTGGAACACAATGGAAAACAAGGTTTATTGTACCAAACTTGACTGGAACAGATGCACAAACATCATGTTACACAAGTTTCAAGCACCATTTGCATTGGCTAATTATAGCTTTGACAAGCAGGTGTGTGCATGGCTAGAAAATATGGATATAAAGCTAAAATGTGACAAGAAACAAGTTTAATCTACAGCCAGTTGCACAAAGATAGATTAGGTCTTTCAAAATCATTTACACACTTTATCTGTCACACTGATCTAGAGGCTGAGGTAAAACTGACTGACACAACAAACTGGGTAAAATAAAGACATTTCAGAAGAGAATGGCTGACAAAACAGTTCCACCTAGTGGCATATCAATTTTCACCAGCTCAAGACTGCTGTTTGATAGAAGATTATTCAGTAATGCTTAGAGACACATTGATGTAAATAAATCCTACAACAGTAAGTACAACTAAAGATGTTAAATGAATGTTTAAAAAGTAAAAGTGTCATTAAAGAAATGCTGTTTTTGTACTGTTTCACTGTTATGAGTTAATTCATAACTCAATACAACTTACTGTAGTTGAGGTTAGCCTGTTTTAGCTTAGATAGTTTGTGGCTGCCTTTGGTGACTTGAAATAAAATGGTCTTCCTCATTATGCAATCTTATGCAGCAGATCAGTCATTTTTATGCAACTGGCTCTTTGTCTCTCTTGGGACCATGAACTTAAAGCAGCATGTGTCACAACTACAGCAGAGTTCCCTGATATCCTCTCCACGCAAAAAAAGTGTCACCAGTTGCCTTCCATATATGACACATGTAGAAGTAGATATCCAAAGATAGTTCAAATCTATCAAAAGTAAACTTTCACTTCCTCTAAAAGTGATATAAATTATTGCCTCCAATCTTGATTTTTTAAATAGTGATAAATAATGATAAAAACAAACAAACAAAAATAAAAGGCAAACAGATTTCACCTCAGTCATTTTAGAAAATAAGAAGATCCCAAACTCGATGCGGGCAGTCCCTCATCAAACATGTTCTTGTAAGAGTTTTTGAGGAAATCAACGTAGTTCTGAATACTTTGCTTGTGGCTCTCTGACTGGTCCAGACTGAGCTGCAGGTCTTTTAGACGCACCTCGAACTGTTTTTCTGCCTGCAGATGGACACACACAAACACACACACACACACACACACACACACACACACACACACACACACACACACACACACACACACACACACACACACACACACACACACACACACACACACACACACACACAGTGATTTAGCTCTGCACATACTATCTTGGTTTGCGTCAAACTGAGTGCAAACTGACCATGTCAGTAAATCTATGTAACATTCATCTGGTTTATCTGCTCTGGACACTCACAGTCTGCTTGCTCTGGCGAAGAAGCCTCAGCTCGTTATCCCTTCTGCTCTTCTCTGCGTCGAGCTCCAGGATTTTGGTCTGAAGGATTTGTTCTCTGGAAACAGCTTGGTCTTTTACCTTACTGACCTGGACATGTGGAGAAAAATGGAAATTACCTGTAACTGTAAAATTAAACCATGTAACTTCCTGTTTTTCTGGAAAGATGTGCAGTAAGACTGGATGTTTATAACAGAAAGCACAGGACACATACAGTTAAAAAAAATCAGGAAGTGGATTTGCAGGATCTATTGTTGTATCAATCATTGACAGAGGTGGTGGAACAGACGTCAATTTATATGAATATGTCACAAATGAGTACTATAAAGTTCAAACCTGAGGAGGTACACAAGTTTGAACTTTGAATTGAGTGTCATACAATGCTAAAACTGGAACAATGCAGTTCCAGTTTTAGCATTCAAATTACCAGGTTACCAGGTCAATAAATTATATTTTACAGCAACCCGGTAGACAGTTGCACACTAGAGGGTTGACATCAAGTAAAAGCACTACATTGTCATATTTCTTGTTCGGGGTGACAACATGTGTAAAGTCAAAGAATTTAGCTTCAGCAACAACAACTGTACCTGTTGTTTAACGTCTGATAAAGCTGCTTCCAGCTGCCGGCTGAGGGCCTGGCACTCTGACGACCGTTTATCCAGCTGCCGGTTACTGTAGCTGAAAGCTTCCTCCTGAGCTGCGAGCTTCCGTACAAGCTCCAGGTTCTCCTGATGCAGCTGGTCCATCTTCCTACCAACACATACACGAGAGAGTTAAACAATTTCTATGTCTGAATCTGTACAAAGGAGACAAACATTTGACTTCTAGTTAAAAAACATAAGTGTGTGCCTTACTTTTGAAGGGAATTCACTTTCTCTTGCAGCTGTAAATTGGCCTCATGAATGGACTCTTTCATGTCCATAGATGATCTCAGCATTTTTGTTTGACTCTCCATCTGTACATGTAAGATTTAAAATTCAGATATGCTGTTTTGAACACCTGCACTGGGAACATGTGAATGGAACAGATAGGAGGGTTTCACATCACATCACATAACAGCCCATTTAACACCATTTGCCACAACCTAGCACACACAAAAATAGGCTGTTTTCAAGATACCAATTCGACAAGTTTGAATTGGTGAAAGAACATGTAGATGGCTCACACAGCACAAAATACTTACAAATGGGTACAGATGGTTGCTACCTAAGTATGTTCACTGCAATCAGAGAAATTTCACCACAACATCAAGACCAACTCAAGCAAGGATCGAGTACAAGACACGTCCACTGACACATGGGGTTGTACTACCGCCTAGTGGTCAGATGTAGAGATATGACTGCATTTTACATCCTCTGACCGCCAAGGCTTGTGTTGCACACCTTAACCTGCAGTTGCCTAATGGACTCTGACTTTTCTGAGCACTTCCTCTCCGAGCGTCGCAGATTCTCCTGGCACTCGAAGAGACTCTGCTCAGCTGCACTCAGTAACTCAGGGAAAGCCGTCAGTTCCTCCACACGCCCCTGCAGCTCCTGCCTCACCTGGGCTCCAGAGGATGGCAGAAGGAGTGGGGTGTTGGTACAGACAAAACATTAGCCTAAAGACCCATGAAATCTGACTGCAAAAATATGCGTATAAAATATGGCAAGAATCATCCTTTGGCCGAGCTTTGCACATTGTTAGTTGAAGTGTTGCCCAATGAGGAAGATTAGTTGTTTGCCAAAACAAATGCAGGTCCCTGTGTAAAGGTTTTGTGTTGTTAAGCAACAGAACATCTGGCCAGAAGCAGGTGAAACAGTGCTGCATGCTAGAAAAAGAACGCAATTGTTGTTAGAATTAATTAAAAAAGGAGCAAAATAAAGAAAATTGCCACCTAAAATAAAAAAAAGAGTGTTAAATAGTCAGTAAGCTTGGTGTACATTAATAGAAAAATTCTTAAAAAAAAACAAACTGTAATATGAAGAGTTGAGGTTACCTTTTCAACTTCTGCATGTCTTCCATCTCGTGTGTTCTCCGTCTCTTGTACAATATTTCCATATCTTATCCTCATTTTGTCTATCTCAGCTTGAAGCTCTGCAACCTATAAACAATATAGATAGAGTATAATCATATTTGATGTGCTCTTGCCTAGAATTGAAAACTATGAAGTACTACAGCTGCTGAATCATAATAATCAAACACCCAATAACAACAATAAAATGAATGAGCAAATGTCAACCTGGTATTGGCTCTGTTCAGTTTGGTGTTTCCTCTCCTCAGATACAATCTTTTCTTCGACCAGGGAGGCCTCACAATCAGCAAACTGCTGCTCCAGCTGATCAACACACGTCTGCAATTACACAAAGATGAAAATAATTTCTGGTGATAGAAATAAAAATCAGAGAGTTAAATGGTTCTTTCCTCTTTCTTAAATATAATATTAGTGTGAAGTGAATCAAACAAAAATATTATTCATGTAGAATACAATTGGCTTCAAACTCAAACTAAACGGTTGAATGGTTGGCAACTTGTACCTTGAGTTTTGCATTATTGACGCTCAAGTCTCCATTTTCAGCGGCGAGTTTTTCAACCCGTTGCATCACAATTTCATTAGCTGATGAGAGCTCATCCTTCTCCTGCTGGAGCCTCGCTGTCAAGTCTGCAATTTGACTTCAGTGGACATTTAAATTACATGAGTTAAAATTGGTGGTTGCAACATGTGTATCAATTTCTACTGTGCCAGAAGGTGTGTGCGTAGCAGAAATGACCAACCTTTTCAATACCTCTATTTGAGTAAGATATTTTTCTTTCTCATCTGTCATCTGCTCCTTTTGTCGCCTCCTGGAGTCTCTTTCTAAACGGGCATCAGCTAGCTCAGCATCCTGAGCACCAATCAAGGAATAGAATTGAAAGTCAGACTGTGATACTCAACCATATGGTTGCAACAGAAAGAGAGATACCATTTTATAACCAAAACAGCTATTTTGACTTCATACCTTTTCCTTCAATTGCATGTAACATTTCTCAATAGCAGCTTCAAATCTCTCAGCTCTTAGTTTCTGAGCTCGGGTGGCTTTCTTGAGAGAATCTTTGTCCTGTGCTGTCTTCTCAGTCAGAGATGTGATGGACCCTTTAAGATCATCAATCTCCATCTTTTGTTCAGTCAGGGTTCTCTCAAGAGTCTGAAAAACCCCACAAGTACATGGTATATCATAACATGTTCCTATAGGAGCAGCTCATCTCGAGAAAAATTGGCTGATAAATGTCTCACCCGCAGCTGTACAGTCAGACGATTGTTTTCAGCTTCTTTATTGCGTAGCTGCCCCTGCAGGTGAGCGCGGGTCGCCTCCACAGACTTAGTCATGTGAACTGCACTCTTTATGTTCTCCTGAGATGATCAACAAAGACAGATACTTTCAAATGCACTGATTTTGTACGTTTACTAGATCATCCTCATCAACATATCCATATCACTTACCTGCTCTTCTCTCCGCAGATCTAGGAGGTCCTCAACTTTTCTTTCTGTCTTACTCAAATCGTTCTTTAAATGCTTGAGAAGACAAATGAGAGCGTTCAATTTGTAAAATTAGCATTTCTTTATAGCTGTATTTTATACATTAAATGCAGCTAATATTTTATACAACAGATGCCTTTATGATGCATATTTCAGTGTTTATATCAATTTAGCACAAAATGTGGCTGTGATTTGTGCTTACTTGCTTAGTTTTTAACAACTGACTTGTCTGAAGAACTATTTAAAGGAATTAACCTCACATGAGCAGATTAACCCCTTGCACAGAATAAATCTTCTACCAGGATGGTGCCTTGATTGGCTGACTATAAATATCCCACTTTTACCTAACTGTATTATTATAACACTACACAACACTCACCTCATTTTCATTTTCAGCCTGTGTGATCCTCTCCATCAAGGTGTCAATATGTTTGTCTGCATCAATGCGATCAGCCTAAATGAAAAGTTTTTTAAAACAAGTTCAAGTAAAAGGCCATCTTTTCACAGATTTCAACAAAGGATTTAAGACAGAGTATCAATTTGCTGATGTATAATTTAAGATGTAAATGTAACCAACCTCTACATCTTGGAGCTGTTTCAGTTTCTGTCTTACGGACTTATTTATTCGTTTGAAATCCTCTAACTTCTCCAGCAAAAGTCCTCTCTGCCTTGTAATTCGGCGCTTATCCCCTGTAGATTGTCTTGAATCCTTTAATAACAAGAAATAGACACCAAAGTGGGACCTTGGGTTAATAAACATCAAAACATACTGTATATCTTAGAACATGCTGATACATTACATAGGTAGAAATTGTTAACAAACATACGGCAAACTCATCCTCCATGGCATCTTTAAAAGATACAAGTTGTATGGCTGCAGAGTTAGCAGCTGCTTCAGCATCCGCAAATATTCTCAGGAGAGGGCTCTTTCTTTCTGCATAATCTCCCAGACTAAATAAAAACATGACAACGAGAAGAAAATAGTTGAATCAGTTGCACTGGAAGCCCTGTAGCTGCTGATGGGGGAATCTTTATTATTTTGTTTATGCTTCATAATAGGACCTCACCAACTAATATTAGCCTCTGGGGTTCTTGTGAGGAGACTACTGCGAGTCCTGCTCCCTCTCCCCGGCTCCAGAGAGCTCTCTAGATCTCCACAACTCAGAGAAACATCCTCCCTGGTAGAGCTGTAACCAAGGGGGAGACTTTGCAGTTCATCCTCTGGAGACATACTTCTCACTGCTGGCAAAAAGACATACAGTACAAGTTAGTGTTAACATACAGAGGAGGGACGGATCCACACTAAAATGACCTTTAAAATGATCCTATCTTCACAGCCTAGCATAGCTTTGACATTATCCTGAAGGACTACAGACTGGGTCAAGCAAGCTAACTAAGCTTTACGTTACTCTTTAGCAACAGACTGTCGATATGACTGCTAAGTGAGTTGTTTAAGGTAAGCAAGTATTTTGTGAATTCCACTAAGCAAAACCACAGATATTTACAATATGTTTATTACTGTCTGATAAACACATCCAAAACAATGCCACTAAAAATATAAATATTACTTACGGCTTCGTCTCGTTTCGGTTGCAAACACTCCAAACTGAAGTGCCCCCTTTTAAGAGGTCGAATATGATTGGCTAGTCTTGAGGCAACGTAATGACGCAAGTTATTTTCTCGCGTTTGATTCGTTGTCTAGTGGTAAAATAGGCGGGACTAGATTTGATTAAAATTGCTAACAGCCAATGAAAAGAGGAATTTAGAGTCACTTGTTGAAACCATAGAAACGAAGAGGAAGTTTACTATTGCGGTACGTACAACCATCGAGGTATAAGGATTGAGATGCACATTTTGAGCATTTAATTGCGCGACTGTCTCCAACATTCAGCATATCATAAATCAGATATACAACCCACTGTTATTTAAGCTGACTTGCTTTCGTGGTATAGCACCGTCCGCCAGTATTTTGTCAGTTAAAGTTAGCTATAGCCAGCTAATGCTCGACCTCCGTTAAGTGGACATGTTCAAAGTTAAAATACTATTGATTGGTCCTAATGAGGTGAGTAAACACAGACCTCTTACTGCTGCAGCATGTCTTGTATTTATTGTGCAATTTTGATAAATTACGTCTGTACCATAATTTAAATACTGCGTTAAGAAGTAATCGTTAGCTATTAGCTGTTTACAAACGTGTTTTTAGGTTTCAAAAGGGACAAATCATGTTAGAGACAGCAAACGTGTGTGCTTGCACCAAAGTAATCAAGTGCCCTTGCTTTATATTTCTGTGCATGTTAAGTTTGTGCGCTTTTAAATACTTACAGGATTTCATGAACTTCTATTCAACTGCATCCAAGAAGAAAATGTAAAAACCTACATGTTCAGCCTGGCTTTTGATTAAATGTTTATAGTCTTTTTAGTCTATTTTTATTCTATTTGTTTTGATGTTTTAAATTTTTGTTCTATTTGATTTTGTCTAGTTTTGTCTTCTTATCAATTGTATTCTTGTCTTTTGTCTTTTTAATTTTTTTCAACCCAGTTGTTGTCTAGCTTTTATTCAACGCTATCTCTTAAATCTAATTTTACTTTTCTTCTGCCTTTTTAATCTATTTTAACCTATTTCTTTACTCTATCATTTAAAAACGTTTTTCATGCATTCTCTCTAATTTTTATTTATATATTTATTTTATTTTTATTTATCTTTTTTTTCTTAAAAAAAATCTAAACATTTGAATCATCTGCATCCATTCTTTATGTTGTCACTTGTTCTGTCTTATTATCAGATTGTCAGTCAACTGTAAAACACTTTGAACTACACTAGCCTTTATGAAAGGTATCATATAAATACATTTTGATTGATTGATTTTTACCTAAACTACATTTATATGACCACTGGTTACTTTGCAAACACCTAATTAGCTTATAAAATGCATTGTTACTCCTCAGTTATAAAGCAGTGTCCAGTTAGATCATTAAAACGCTTGCAAACTAATACAGCATTAATATAATGTAGTACTGAAAGATGTCATTCTTCCTGCATAATGATACTTGAATTATATTTTGTTGATAATACTTCAAAACTAAAGTAACATTTTTAATGCAAACTTTACTTACTTTTAATGGAGTTTTTTAAATCTATATTGTGGTTTTACTACTTTTATTAAGTAAAGGATGTTTGGCAGTCTGTAAGAAGCAGTGAACATTGTCACTATTGAGATTTTGATTTGTTGCAGCAGATTAATTTGGATATCAGAAAGTAAAAAGCACTGAAGCATGGGTCTTTTCTGAGTGTGTATTTGTTGATGCACAAACTCTAAACTCATCTGTCTGTCTTTCAGAGTGGGAAAACAGTTCTTGCCAATTTTCTCGCAGACACAACTGCGGAAAATGTGGGAGGCGAATACAGACCTACTCAAGGAGTCAGGTATCAAACTTGTGTCAACTTTACTGCTTTTCGTCTGCTACAGACATCTTACCCAACTCGTTAAAGCCCTGAGACTATTGGAAATAACATTATCTTAGAGAAAGTCTGCAGTTTAAATTTACTATAAAAGCTGTTTTCTCCTATTTCAAGGATACTGGAATTTGAATCGAAACTTGAGGGCGGCAGTGACAACAAGGCATGTGAGCTTGAACTTTGGGACTGTTCAGGGGATTTCAAGTAAGTTAAATATCAACAACACATTTTGAAGAAAAAAATCAATTTCTTTCCATCATTCATGTTTTATTTCTAGTATGCCTTAATCCAGAAAAACTACACTGTCTTCATACAGATTTGAATCATGCTGGCCTGCACTCATGAAGGACTCCAGTGGTGTGATGATCATTTTTAATCCAGATGTTCCAAGTCACCTTAAAGAAGTAGAGACCTGGCATTCAATGTTCATCTCCTCCCAGGGTTTGCAGGACAGCCAGTGTCTGCTGATGGCTCACCATAAGCCCGGCTGTGCAGTAGAAGGACGGCTGTCTTTAGGTAATCCCCTTGCACATCACAAAGGTATTGTATGAACTACGCTTATTATTTCTAAGCTAAAGTTCATTCTTCTCTATGCAGCCCCGCATTTGAGCAGACTTCCACTTATTCACTCCAACCTGGAGGAGGAGCCAGAGGATGTGAGGAAAGCTTTCCGCAGATACTTGGGAAAAGTTTTAAATGTACTTTCGGAAAGTCGAGAGCGAGAGGAGATGTCTATTATTACATAGAAAATATGCAGCTTAACGAGGTTTGTTGGCATTTGCAAACGCTCTTCAAGTGACATGAAGGGACACTTCTCATTTGTAAGTTATTAATTATTCAGCTTTGTAGAAAATGTAGAAAATATTTCCCCACATTTACCTGTGTTTCTTCATATTGGTTCCTTACGTTTTGTAAATCTTTTGAATAAAATATGACCAAAATTGTCTACACATTGTAAATAAATTCTCAAGAGACAAAATATACTTTTCAAACTATAGACATCTGTTTATTTGGAAAATTTGGTGCAAGTTGTTGAGAATGTGGCAATTAGTGCAAGAGGGGAAAAAAAGAGCAATGCAAAATTTAGACATTGTATCCAACAATGCTTCCTTTGCCAATGCACTCTCCGATGAAGAACCACATCAGCACCTCAGTGGTCACAAGTCCATTTCTTATGGCATCCTAAAAAAGAAATTAAACCAACGTTAGTTCCTATGGTTTGAGAAAGTGTTAAACAGTTCCACATTTCAATGAGGCTTAACAATATATGAATACAGAGGCAAAATGAGCCCCTTTCCATGTATATACAATTACCAGCTGCAGAACACAAACTGACTCATTTCATCATGCAGACTAGATCATTTTCATGCACTTTTTGTGTCATCTTGTAACAGTTATTTACATTACATTACATATGTTAACTTAAAGTCAATAAAATGTCAGTCAAGTCAGAAATGCCAATCAAAACTTCCCACAACCTGATGTGGCATCTTCAAATACTGTGTATTATCTATCCAAAACCTAAAGATATTCATTTTATAATCATTTTAAACAGAAATAAGTTGTAAGTTATCTTAGTGGAGACGCTGAAACCAATATTTGTGCTTGATAAATGACCTGAATAATTATCAATTTTCAAAATTGTTGCAATTCTTTATTTTTGACAGAGAAAAAGGTGAGAACATTACTGCAGTCAGTATTACCAAAAGAGGAAGTGTCAGTTTGTTTCTAATTCATGCAGGTGTACTTTCTGCAGAGTTAAGCCAATCAATAGTCCATTCATTCAGACATTTACCAATGAAAACCACATCATTCAGACTTTTATAGACTCACTTTTACTGTGGTGTGTCCCAGACGCCCGGACTGGTAGCTCTTCACGAGATTTTTTGCGGCCTCGATGGCTTTGGGGATCTCAGAAGGGGACGGAGGGACGAGCTCCACCCGAGCATAGTGCCAGAAGGTTGCTAATCGGGGTTTGGAGTATGTGACAGCGGCTGCATAAATTAAACACAAACTGTCTTAGGTACAGTATCTGCAGGTCTTGAAAAGTCTTAAAAAGCATTGATTAAAGAAGAACTTGGACGGTATTTCAAAGTCTTGAATTTAATTCACAAAGGTTAAATATTTTTCCAGCCTGCCTTAAGTAGTGATGTTAATCTTGAAAATATTTTTAAAATTAATTTTAAGGGATGCACTGATCTGACTTTTTCAATCTCAGTACCAATACCTGGGCTTTAGGTATCAGCTGATACAGAGTACAGATCTGATACTGATATTTAAGAAGCTGTCTGCCTCACTGTGAGGAAGAGACTGGATAATCTTTTTATTTGTAAGACAAAATCAGACTTAAATGTGTGAAACAAAATGTAAAGTGCAAAATACAAATCATAACAAAGGCAGCAATAAACAGGCACATCTGAATTGTTCAATTAAAACTGCAACTAGAAGTGATAGCATCTCGTATCCTACATTTAAAATAATTTAAAGGGACAAAATTATTTGTCACGTTTTACAATGAATTAATAGATAATATATCTATCTATTTATCCACTGTTTTCTGTTGCTTAACCACATCCAGATCATGATTAATGAGTAATTACATGAGTAACTAATAAGTACATAAGCAATGAAAACATAGTAGTAAAAACAGAATAAAATAACGGGGGAATGACAATTACAAAAATGTGAAATTAATTGGACATTTATTTTACATTGGTAAATAATTTTAGCCCTCATTATGCCAAACAGTTTTATTCTTATCTTTCACACTTTGACCGAGAAACAGGTGTATTTCAAAAGTCTTAATTTAAGTCATTGAAGCTTGCAGAAACCATGGTAGTAGTTAAGAAGCAGACAAGTTAAAACGTACTGAACTATGCCGTCTAAAGTAAAGATATCACAACTTTGTTAGCAGAAGCTGTTGCAGAGGTTGAGAAGTGAGTTAAAAGTTAACATACAAAGGTCACTGCAGCTGTGCAAATGTTAACACGCCGCAGAGTAACGTAGTAATAAAGTGGTTAAATTTGTAGAAGCACTAGTGGTTTTCTCCACTAACGTCACCTCAGTTAATACTTGCTTTAAAAAAAAAAGGATAATAATCTTACCACCGATTAAAGAGGGCACTTTGGCAATAACTTTCTGTGCAGCCTGCGCCATTATGTAGCGTAACTAGCAGGAGCAGGTCACTGAAGAAGAAGAAACTACAACGCGCAGTGTGGTGAGGATTTTCCGGGTTGATATTTCCGAAATAAAATATGTTATGAAAAAATGCAAGGAAGCGCCCACGTATTTTCAAAATAAAAGAACAGGTGAGGAAAAAAGTTTAAAGATATAAAATGAGGTACAAATTCATTGTTTTTTCGTTGTGTAAATGTACCTGAATCACAAAATGGATCATTCCATCATTGTTTCATATTTAAAGAGACAAAAGTCTGACAAACTGAGTCAGTGCTATCAGTCAGTTGTTTATATGATTCTGACTTTAAACAATGAAGACCGTAATGGCTATAACTATTGGAAGAGCCAGACAAAACTAGAGCTGCAGAATGGTAATTCAAATATATATATATAATTTTTTAATATTTTACTTGTATTATTTGCATTATTTATTTTACTTTTACTTTTAGTTTACTGTTTTTTAGTGTAGCCTTCTTGTAGAAAATTCTACCTGCCCAGATTTATCTGTTTGTTGTATTCTGTTTGTTCTGTCACTTATTTTTGATTGATTTATTGCAATAATTGACCTTGCATTGGTCTTTCATTATATTTTCTATAGATTGACACGTTTGATTAAAACTTTAATTACAGAAAAGGATACTGTCATATTTGAATTTAAATTTGACAGTATGCTTTCCCTTGATGGAAATAAATGAAATTGATCACATAAAAAGACATGCGCTTGCACTATTCATTAATTTCACAGAATATATACAATCTAAATTTACACTGTGACACTCAAGGGTTTTCAGGAGATGTAATTTGATAAGTTTGCCATCTAATGGTAAGAAGAGAGTGTGTGTTCTGTGTGAAAGATAAGATATTCCTTTATTAGACCACGGTAGGGAAATTTACAAGCAGGGACATTTACAAGAGTTAGAGAAACTGTGACTCACTTAAGTACATGTAGTCTAAAGTATGCTGTAAATATATGGGAATAGTTTGTGTGTATTACATGGCTGACTAAATCATTAGTCATTCTTCTCTGAGTCACCCTGCTGCCCACATCGAACAAATTGGAACAATTTACGAACAAGCCTGGAGGTAATGCCTGCATTCCTCTGTGAAACATCCAACTAATGGTGCCAGTGTGATTTTCTGTTCAAAAGATAGTCCTAATTTACATTATACCTGCAAGGATATCTTCCACATGTGAACAACTGTGATTTCAGCTTTTAAACCTCACAGGAACAAGAATGTATCAGTGTATAGTTAAACTGGTCAACAGTATGCAGATACTAAGTGTTATGAATCAATTTGAGAAATTTTATAAAAATCCCAGACACCATATTTTATAAATCTCTGTAAAGTACAAGACTAAAACAGGATGAATGAAATCACCATCTGTGGTCTATAAGTGTGGTGCAATTAGTGATTCTTCCAGGGATCAATCACTAGAGGGTGCTCTCTAATAGCTTACATTTCCAAAATGAGCTGGAGAGAGAACAGCATAAATGGACAGAGGAGCAGGTTTACTCAAAATTGAATCAATAAACTGATCTGAAATGTTCTGAAAGGTACTACTTGAAGATGTACAACAGTTGTACAATGCTATTTTATTGCAGTCATAGGTGAGTACTTTTTCTAAAAACAATGCTAACATCCCCATATGTATATTACATTTTTATGTTATTATTATAATTTCATGTGCTTACTTTAATCACTCCTCTTGTGCATACTGACCATTAAAACATCCCTGAAAAAATTGTGAAAAAAATCCAATAGTTCTTAAGATTAGAATTAATCAAATTAAGTAGGCATTTTCCAGACTCAGAGTATGACATTCCCTCTTTGGAGGGACAGTAACACAACAGAATAAACCCACTTCATTTGTCTAATGTTGATCGCTGGACCCATAGATTCAATTTTGGAAACCTTTTTTTCACAGAACGAGGACTGTAGATTTTGTCCCCAGTTGCTTACATTGCAAGTGCCTTAGGAAGAGGTCTCTGAATATACAGAAGGAACAATTACAACAAGAAAAAATGTTGTCAATGTACACATGAACACTGTTGTTTTACAGCAGAATTGAAAAAAATTGCTACTCTACCCTTTAATCCCACAGATCTTTGGTGGTTTCATCATTATGAACTTGTGTTGCATGTACACTGTTAGAATCCAAAGACTTATTTATAAGTTTAATTCAAATTTCCACAGTTCCCAAAATAACAAAAATGTCAGAATGAGTTAGTGTAAAATGTCAGTAGTGAAAGGCATCAAGAAATTTGCATTTGAAGTAGCCATGAAAACGTCACCATGGATTTCTGTCCATTCAAGTGTGACAGTTCTTCAAAACACTGAACATTCAGAAACAAAAAACATAAAGGTGTGTGATATTGTCAGGCACTGTGGGAAGTGTTCACTAGGAGGCTATAGAGTCACTTTAAGTGGAATATTCAGAGTTTTAGGATAAAACAGTCAAACAATATCAATGGTTTAGTTTAATGCACAGATTATATCCGGACATTGCCTTCATTAAAAGGATCGTTTGACTTCCGACCACAGTTTTTAGAAATTCTGTTATTCACTTCCTTGCTGAGAACAGATGTGAAGATTGATACCATGCTGCACGCTAAATATAGAGCCAGCAGACAGTTATTTTAGTTCAGCGCAAAGACGAAAAGCAGGGGGAAAACACCTAGTCTGGCTCTGTCCAGGGGTACCAGCACTGAGAATCACTGAGCTTGGCTAACATATAGGTCCAACACAGTAAATGCCAGTAAAACCACAACTTGTAATTTTGAAATTGTGTTAAGGTTGGAGCAGAATATATGAAAAGAAAACTATAAGCAGCAATAATTGTCTAGTTTCTGTCTTTTAGCAATATGAGTGCATATTGAGAATGAACTTCATTTCTCATGAATGGAAAATAATAAGAATCCAATTTAAATGAGTGCACTTGAGATAGTCCTGTGACCCTATACAGCACAAAGTTCATTCAATGGGATTTGTTAGTTCCACACAGTGAGACAGAGGGGCTGTGTGAGTCATACAAACAGACTGAGACAGATAGAAATATACATAAACAGACAGGAAGACAAAAACAGACAAGAAAGGAGGCTGTGTTGACTGAGTAAATCTTGCCTTTCATGGTCTAAAACTGCTAGTACATGCGATTAAAACAAATGACATCACTGCCTCAGACTTGGCAATCAACACAAACATGCACATTTGCTGATAGAACAGCAGTGCAGGCCAGTAATCAGTCGTATCCCTGCATAGGAAGACAGATTAGGATATCATCCAGTCCTTTGTGGATCTGTGTGGATGCATCACGTTAATTGCCAAGACTGAGGTGATGTCATTTGTTTTATTCTAACATAGAGTTATTTCGGGAATTTAAAACACCACACAGAGCCTTTCATTGCATTCCTCTTTCTCTTCTTTCTAATTATCATCTTTATCCGAATCTAGTCTTTTTCTCTTACTGTGTGTTTTCCCTCTATCTGGCTCTGCGCAGATTTAGTGTGTTGTATCCACACATCCAGACAGTGTAGATAATCCATGTGAAACAGACGGCAGCTCACAACTTGTGTAAAAATCTATCTCAAATTCACCCTGATTAGATTTTGCTTCCCCACTTGCAGATTTTATCTGTGGGTTTCTGCGCTCATAGAACTAAAGTAAAGGAGTATTGTGTGTATCTGCACACTGGATAAAACTACAAGATGAGGAAAAGTTTAAAATGGTTGTAGCAGAAAGACGTACATAGTACATAACCTCACATCAGGTTAGCTTTGTAGAGCACATATTTTGTGCTATTATGTATCCCAGATAGGAACACGTCTCACACACTGCAAAAATTGGGTCTCAAAATAAGCCAAATAATCCTGAATCTAGCCAAATTGTCTTGTATTGAGCAAAAAATCTGCCAATGGGGTAAAAAAAAATTTACACTTGATTAAAACAGAATTCCTTAATTTGAGTATTGTAGTCCCTGGTTGAGCAGATTATAAGAATTCATATCTTAAAAATGAAAAATAACTATCAAATAAAATCTTAAAGTAAGATTTTTTTTCAGGCACAGACACTTTTATTGATAGTGGATAGACAGGAAACCATGGGAGCGAGAGGGGCGTGTGACAGGCAGCAAAGGTCCTTCCGGCCGGGATTCGGGCCCACTGTGTACGTGGCATGCCCTCTTAACCACTTGACCACCTGCGCACCCTAAAGATTTTTCTTTAGCTGGTTGTGAGAATTGATGCCTTGATGCAAGATTAAACACTAGCAAAGAAGAGACAATTTCTTGAAATCACAGGGGGATGCATTATTCGTTTCACGTAGTTTCTATAAAACATAAAATATGAGATATGAGAAATAAGAGAATAACATGCAGGATTTACCCACTTTGTGATCGTATAGATTTTTCAGAAATTCTTCAATGATAACAAATTTGTCTTAATTTTTACATTAGTGAAAACAGGGTAGACTAACACTATTTTGGCTGCCACTGAAACACTACAAGATCACTAAGTTACACGGGTTCCTATAGCTCCATGGTGCAGAACAAGCTTACTCAATGAAAGCCCTCCTCTCGGCAATGGCTTTCTTGTACGATGCTGTTGAATCTCGCTCATGTATTGATGGTGATTATATGGCATATAAAATATTTGGCACAAGCAACTGAACTGAAATCCGTTGATAGCCTTGTAGATTTCACTCCATATTACAGCTTTACTGACAAGGATATGGTATATGTGCTAATGAAAGACTACCTTGGGGATGTGATTGGACTACACAAAGCCTCACCTGATGTAGGCCTATTGTAAAAGGCACTGTGTTTCATGTCAATGTAATTTGATTAGCAAACTTTTATGCATAATTGACACTTTCATATAGCATTTTTTTGCCATGTGATGAAATTACCTTTTCACACTTTTTTGCAAGAAAGATAAATAGTTTAGCAATCTCATCTGCACTGTCATATTTGTAATGTTTTCAAAGCCAGTGAATAAATGAAAACAAACAACAATAACCAAAACAACATTATCATTGTCATTTCTTAGAATTCTTATTTTAAGAATAACCCTGTCTTAAAATAAGGAAAACAATCTTGTGCCTTTGATTTATTGTCTTACCTTGTTACTGGTTAAATACAGCTTGATATTAGCTGGAAAAAGTGAGATATATTCTCTTAAAATAAGACATTTTTCTTATGTAAAAATGCTTGACAAGATTATGTTTCTATTTAGACAAAAAATAAGTCTAATTTTCTTGAAACAGGTCTTTTTTACTTTCTAAGATATCAGTTTTTGCAGTGCTGATGAGCACAAACATACATCCAAAATGCAGTCAAATGTGTCCCTGACAACCTAGACATGTGCTCAAGGGTGCATTCACGCCTGCAAGTGATCCAGTTACCCAACACACGTGTGAGCAGGGTCCCAGACGCTCTCTTAGTGTCCCCATATTTCAGCAAATTGTTTTGGTTTAACAACTTGTCATCAGCGTTCTTCCCCAGCAGGAAACAGCTCCAAGAACTGATTGTATAATATTAATATAATATTATACTAGCTGGTGAAATTGGTGGAGCATACTGCTGCTAAGAACCTCTGGAGGAAGGAGAAAAAAAACAGAATGGAGAGCGAATATTGGATTCATATTCATATTCATCATCACATCAACTCCAAATATATGCTAATAAGGCTCTGTGTCTGCTGTATTTTAAAATTTACAGCTGTTAACCAACACGCTGATTATTTTGCTGCCTCCAAGTGGCCAAATGAATCAATAAATGCAGATCTAATTATGTATAACCATTTGTTTGATCTTTTGTCCGTGCAGTCATGTTTTAAATATTTCAAAATTGTGTTCAATCCATCACTAATGAATATGTCCCCCACCTAAAAGCAGCTTCTCTCCTTCACATCAGGAAGCCACCTGTTCTTAGAGAGAGCTGATTTGGAGGTTTTGATTTAATCGTGTATGTTGTCACGCTGAGCTGCAAACTGCTTCAACACACACTGGTGACACTGTGTGATCCCTGAAGCCTGACACAATCTGCAAAGAGCAGACATCCCACTCTAATGTCAGCCACACGCTCTCTAAACCTAAATTAAACCTAAATGAATATCACTCGGATAACAGCAGCAGACCCAATGAATTCTTGTCAGAGTTGAAACAGTGTTTGGTGGCCAATTATGGCAAAAGTCCCAGCAACTCTGGTCTCTGTGGACGGTTATGATTTAATGAATATTGTAAGGACAGATTACATTAGCCATCGGTAAGGGGGGACACACTGAAGGGATTTAGAGGCATTTGGAGAAAAAAAAGCAGGGAGAGAAATTATGGTTAACCAACACACCACTTGTTTCACTGCCTCCAAGTTTCCAAATGAATCAATAAATGCAGATATAATTATGCATACTAAATGTATGCTTTAAGAAATATATTTAATCCTGAATATGTCACACTGAGCTACAATCTGATTCAATGCACATCAGTGATTCTGTGTGATCCCTGAAGCACAGCATAATCTGCAAACAGTATATCCCACTCTAAATTCAGCCACATACTCTCTAAACTTAAACTAAATCAGTGAATATCACTAGGATGACAGGAGACACAATGAATTCTTGTAAAAAAAAAAAGCTGAAGCTGTGTTTAGGGGCCAATTATGTCAGGAATTCCAGCAACTCGTTCTCTGTGGACAGTGATGTGCGATTTAATGAGTATTGTAAGGACAGATTACATTCCCCATCAGTAAAGGGACCCTCCATGTGGACACAGTGAAGGGACTGACCTCACTTGTTGTAGCAGCTATATAATAGGTTGATGGGTCAGTGGATGGGTGTGATTTATTATTAGCACAGCAGGTAGACACCCAGCATCTCTTAGCCATGTGTCCTTGCAAAATGGATGATCCACTATAAATACTATAACACCTTAGCTTTGGTGGTAGCAAAATCAAAATGCTTCATTGTTACACCATGGGAGGTAATTTTTACACTTTAAAGGTTTTTCTTCTATAATGTATACAGGCTTTAACTTTTTATCAAATAAGCAGATAAATGATGTAGCAGTTGTGAATCTTCTGGATTTCAGATTTAAACAGGAGAGTCTCATACTTCAAAGCTGTAGAAGTTCTTCAACTGTAAGTCTTGTAACGCTGTCTGTGAGAAAAAAAACTTTTACCTCTGGAACCACCCAAAATAACTCTGGAGCCAAATTAGTAAGCCGGCTTGCCAGGTCCCTAATGGGATAATACGTTAATACAGTTTATTCAAGAGACATAATTTGTAGCTACCAACTGTCTGCAAACCATGCCTCTGTCTACTGTGGCAGAGTATGGTTACATAGAAGTAGATGGTGCAACACAGCTATGACTGCTTCATAGTGGTGGAGGTTACAGTATTGTTGTTCCATTATTCCATTGTTCCAAGTGAATGTGGTAAAAAAATGTAGTGAAAACCTGCAACGTATATCAAACATGACCATTGCAATAATTTGGCTAATTTTAAGATGTTGATGTACACTCTACTTCTAACTTTGCTTTGCCTGCCAATTTTCAGCTGGAACTGCTTCTATCACTCGCTGCTACCAGTGTTATTGTTTGTATAGCGGTTTAAAACCTTGTTCGCATGCCAACAATCTAACAATGTGGCTTCATGATGGCTTTGTGGAGGAATAATTGTGTTTGAGCTGCACTCCCTGTCCCTGCTGGCCTTCGGTCATATCAGCTACGGTTCACAATCACACATTTGAGGCTTTAAACCTGTTCTCGAAGCTTCAGATGCATGTTTGTGTACAGCAGGGTTTTCCCGTGCTGCTGTCCACCGATTCTTCAGGGGTTATTCCCTGGTGATCCCTGCTTTACTTTACTTAAATTAAGTAAGTGTTTGTGCTAATACACATAGCTTATTGGCTCTGTTCAGTCAGTCTCTCTCTGGTAATACCAGTAAATGACAAGGTTGCCAATCCTTCTGTCTGTTTCTGTTTTATTGCTCTCCCACTGATTTGCTTATCCAGGATGTGATGGAGTCAGTCTGCCTGCTAATTTATGCTCTTACGCTGCTGTCATCAACCTACGTGCAGTATGTGCATTGGTATTCATTATGAATTCCTAGTAGTGACTGAGCTCATCTGCCTTTTGAACCATACAAAATGACATTTCATGCATTTGATTTATATACTGGTGAAATATGAATTCTCATAACTATCATCCCTGTAATGGTTTTGAAATACATTTTCTCCAAGGTTGTTGATGTTTTGTTGGCATGTGTGTTCTATTGGATCTGTGCAAACCATTTTCTAGTTCGTGTAATCTTATGTACATCATTTATTGATTTTAGGATGTAAATGTCTCTATAATTTACAAACAGCCCATGCATAAAAATATTTCTGTTTTAATAACATTATCATTGGTAACTCATCCCCGCTTTTGTCAAACCATAGATTTCATATAAAGATGGACGTAGCACATTATGATGTCATCCCAGCCCAGCTAATGGTCATATTAACTTAGTATAGAGAGAAGTTGATGCTGAGTTGAGCCAGTGATTGTTTGAATGCAGTATCTAGCAGCCGTAGTGGCGCTTTAAGCTACTTTCACATTAACCATGGTAGTTGCTGCTAACTTTAAACGCTGATTTAACTGCTGCAGTCAGTTGCTGTGTGCTGCTATGTATCCTCTCCTGTATGCAGGCTGTTTATCCTGTCTATCATTTCATCACTCCACTATTTCCACAAGCATCAGCACGAATAGCACTCTTGAACATGAACGCAATCTTTCACTCCAGAATATCTTGCAAACAACCAATTAAAACATGCAAAACTCAAAGCCACAACACTCAGTTAGTAGAGCTGAGAAGACAAAACCTCTCACGTACTGTCCCACTCAGGTCAGAGAGCACAGTCGTAGTCTTTCTCTGAGTTTCATTAAGTATATTTTGAACACTGGAACCCATTAAAGAGCTTTAATTTGCCTCAGACTGTATCCCTCATGCCAGCTGAGTAAGAGAATACTCATTAAATGATTTTCGAAATGCCAAAATGCTTAGATCTTACCTTCAAAACCTAGTTATTCTAAATCAGCTGTTTGGCCTTTGCCCCCCACTAAAAAGTCCACTGAGTTTAGGTTCTTCAGTTATAGGTGATAGATAATTGTACATTTCAGTCTAAGTTCAAATACTGCTTCATTAGTCAATCGGATGTGAAAATCACAGCTGCTAAAAGAATATGCTCTAGTCCATCAGGTTTGTCCAACTCCACATTAAATTAAATCTAAATAAGAGAAACAGCATGTTTTATAATTGACATTTGTGGACAGGTTTAATCAAACAAGAGAAATTATTTCTGAAATGCACTAGTCAATGTTTATATGAGGAACTGAATGTAATACTACTCAGTCTGATTTTAATTAGTGATTCTACAGTAATTACAGAAATTTAAGACCATGCGCTGGGTTTGCTTTGAAAGATGTCGCAAACAAGCTTGACACACACTCTTAAATGATTTCTTTTTATATTAAAGCCAGATTGCACACACACATTAGCAGACATACATGCAGGCACACACAGCTGTTACTGTGATTTTTCTCTCAGATAGGGAAGATGATCTGTTGTCACGCGAACTGGGTTCTCCGTCAGTATAACATTATAGCAGCTTTTTATCTGTCTCATTTGCAAGATGTGGAAGAATGTGTCAATATTGTATTTTTACATAAAATGTAACATAATCATTATTTATTTAGTTTTTTGGTGGCTATGCTCCTTCTTGTGTCAAAATAGGTAGGTTTACCTTTGATACCTTCTGCATAACTGACATTAATATACCCTGCACAGTACTATTTGAGTAATGGGAAGTGGGTACACTGTATGTACCTATGAAAAAACGAGTGTTATGTAAGAGTACAGTTTGTGTGGATAAGATGTTTTATATGTGTATGTGCATCAATGTGTAGGCTGACAAATAATGTACAGGTACATGACTCACAGCTGCAGAATCCAGATGGAAAAAACAGGATACAGTGCCAAGAAGATCTCATTCCACTTCTTTTGCAGCCAAAATAACAACAACAACAGACACATAGACAAAAGATCATAGCTTGAAGACATTATATTTATTTAATGTCAGCTTTCCCATATTTCTTATTCACATTTTTTTCACAGCTGAATTCAGAAAACTCTGACTTATGCATACTATATTTAAATATGTATGTCCCTGTTAATGTGTACACTGTAATTGCGGAGGTAAATATCTTTGTGTAAGTAATACAGTATCAGATCTGGTAATGAAGTCCAGCCTTGTTGTTCAAAGAACATAGTGATTACATAATGTTTTGTAATGTTATCACACAAACACAGATTACTAAGTCTTCTGGTTGGAACGGTGCTTGTTCGGTTTTTTTACAGCAAACTCAATGAAAAGCCACATTTTTGGAGCTAAAATGAATAGTTATTATCAGTGTTGGGGAACGTTACATTTAAAAGTAACTAATTACATTATAAAGTAAATTCCATTAAAAAGTAACAAGTTACATTACAGCATTACCTTCTGAGAAAAGTAATTAACTAGAATACTTTTGCGTTACCGAAAATGAAAACCCCATTGTAATTCCTTGCATGTTGTTTTGGTCAAGCCGTCCTTTAAAAATAATGACTGTATCATCATCACACAGCCAAGTCTGGCCCATAATCGGTCAATCTTTACACTAAAAGCAGGAGTAACAGACACAATGTCCCATTTACAGCTCTTTATTGTATTGTAAGTGGCTTCCAAAACATATGCCCACATACAAGTTAAAAAACTACATGACTATAGGCTTTTCAAACACATCCCTATATCACTGCAGCAGGGCAACATGCTCTTGTTACCCAGGCACAACTACATGTCACTGTTATGTTCTACATCTTACATGAGTAGTTGATTAAAAAAATAAGGGACCACCTTTTTGAAAATGTAACTAAATAACTGAGTACTTAAACTACAGACCTAACACGTTAGAATACTCGTTACATCAAAAAAGTAATACTAAGTTACCCCTAATACTGGTCATTATCCACTTCCTGCAGATAATAATAATAGATGGATATTGGCAAATGTCCCAGAAATATTCAGTCAGGTGTCTTTCTGAGCTGACTGAATTTAGTATCTCCCTGATATTAAGGACAAGGATAAAAGTCTTGTCAATGAACGTGTCAGTACTGTCATCAGCAACACTTTTTCATTTAGCAGTAGCAGTTTAAAAGAAGACAGGTTTATGTGTCCAACATCTGCTGGAGATGGTAACAAATGTCCTTAGTTGTCAAATAATCTCAACACCTGACACATATTTGCACTAATGGTGATACAAACTTTATTTATAAATACACAACATGGTAACAGTCATAAGTAATAATCAGTAAATGTGTAGATATGTTGGTATATTTACACTTAACCCTATGTATTTGTGTGTAATCATTATAAATGATGTGCCATACTCTGTTTTCAAGAATTCATTGACCACACTTGTTGTGATTGTTGATAAATGTATTCAAAAACCCTTATATTTGCTTACAATTACATTATAGTGTTAAAGTGCAACATAAGCCATTCATGTAAAAGTGTTAATACAGTGTACTTCACATATAAGTGTTGCCCACAACATCTCAGTAGCAGATTTGTTAGTGAACACACACAGCAGAGACAGCCTCGTCCTTGTCCTGAGTTGAAATAAGCACATCTGTGTGTTCCAGTAGCAGTTTAACAAGCCCTCGTTGACTTCCCCTCACTACTTCCCCTGAGGGGGAATCCCATCGCTATCTTAAGAGATGTTCTAATGTTGTAAAACTCAAGTGGACTTCAGTTAGATTAAGTCATGAAGCTGAGGAAGCAGGGGAACAATGTTAATGCATTTTAACCTTTCATCATTACTTCTGCACAAGAGATATCAAGTGATTTATAAGGAAGTGGCGGAAGAAGTATTCAGATCTTTTATTGAAGCAAACCAACCAGTACAAAAATGCAAAAATAAAAAACATCACAAGTAAAAGTTATGCATTCAGAAATCACAGGAGTCTTTTCAGTAAAACATACTTATATCAAAAGTAAAAGTATGCATGCTGTAGAAAAACTGCCCTGGTGGTTGATGTATTATTATATATGTCAGGTAGTTATTACAGATGTATCAATTGTGGCAGGTTTCAGTGAAGCTAGATTCAACTTGTGAGGGGGAAAAAAACAAATTAAGCGAATACTATTTTGGACTGTCCTTAGATCTTTGCTTTTTTTTGTGAAATAGTAGATGATTTTGCCTCTTTGGGCCTCGAGCAGTTTAATGAAAATGAAATGGTTTAAACTAAACCATGTGATAAGTTTAGAGGGGAAATCTCTCTGAGGTGGAACTAACAACTAAAGGCAGCTGAAACATAATCTAAATTTAGTGAAGTAAAAAGCAGATTTATTTCCCCCTAAAATGGAGTTGAGTGGTAGTATAAAGAAACCTAAGATACCCTATGTTTATAACTTAACAAGCAGTTATGTTGAAATGAGCAACCATGTATATATATCACTTATCTGAGTAGCTTTAATTGTCGTTTACAATTATTAGATTTCTTAATGCTACTGTAAGTACCAAACATGTCACATGATTATTAAAAAAAAACACACTTCATGATTTAGATGATACCCAGAAGGATTCTTCCTGAGTTTTTCTGCAGTATGACGTAGAGAATATAACTGGAAAAACTACTGCTCCTGTGATCTTTTAGTAATACCAAACCAACAGAAGCAGATTTCCTCCATTCAGCGTTTACAGTAAAAGGAAGGATACATTTGTGGGTAATTTATGAGAGTTCCTTTCCTTGATGAGGCTTTGTGGAAAAAACATCTAATGACCTTTTAGAGCAGTAAAGAAATAATGATCCAGTAGGAGAAAACCAACTACAGATGCAAATGCTCGGGTATAAATTGACGGTACGATAGCAAACACTAATTACACATCAATGGGATTCCAGCTGAATGCAATGGGTGATGCGATACGTCGCCGTTTCTAGAGGGCCTAACTCCGGTTCCTGCTGAACTGAGCCAGTGCTTGTTTGACATCTAACTGTAATCAGCTCAGTAGGCACAGGAGGTTGAGCCCAGGCACCCGCACCACCCTGCTATCACCACAAGGGGAAGCAAACAACATATAACGTATGCTGCCACATGACTGAGGCTTTTATAAAAGGACAGAGTTGACAGAGGAAACCCCTCAAAATTATTTCACATATCTTTTTCACATTTCAGGTACATCTTTCACAGCTAATACAAAAATAGTAATTTAAAAAAACATTTTCTCACTAACTTCTAATGGTTGTGTGCCTTAAATTATTTTTTGTGTACCCACATTTTAAGATATCTCTGAGATCTCTGCCTATTCATGTATCCATAAAAATGTTCCTATTACTCAGAATAAACCATATAGAACATTTTAAACATATTTGCTTCTAAAGAAAGTACTTCCACAAAGGCCACTGTGTCTCAAAAGAAATAAATGTCACTTTTCAAAGCTGTAAACACTACACTGAAAATTACATTCATTCAAACTCAGTCAACTCGCAAAGTCAAGCAACTCAAAACTATCTGAAATGTTAGAGGCCACTAAGTGATTTTTTTTTTAACTTGGTTGAATCACTCCTTTGATGTATAATTAAAGATTTTCCATAATTTCTATTGTTTGATGTTCACAGTTTTTAATGTTTCATTTTTAATGTTTTCTTTTCCATTTCAGAGTTTTTGATCCGACACACCCCTCACTAATACTTTATGGTGTGCAGGAACTTTTTTTGAAATGTTTCCACTTAATGTGACGTCATCAGAGCCAGTGTTTCATTAAAATCTGATCTAAAATCTCTCTTGCTCTCTTGCCTTTGAACAGTTACATCCTGAATATTCAGCCAATAATGCAAGCCAGTAGCCCCTCTTTAAGTTCTGTGTTGTAACCACGTTGAGATTGGAATTTATGGATGTGGCTGCTGATAGAAATGCTGTTGTTGGTTGCATGAAAATTAAACATATCTATACAACATATAGTATAATCCCACCAAAAATAAAAGAATAGAGATGCTTGATTTTGACGTGTTCATAGTATCTATGGTATATAACAGTCTGCCAGCAATAGGAATTAACACAAAGAAAAATGTCTGGTCAAGCACCATTTACTGTACACAGTACCTTGTACTTTTCCCATATACATGGGTAACTGCATGTTTACTTGTACACACACACACACACACACACACACACACACACACACACACACACACACACACACACACACACACACACACACACACACACAAACAGTGCTTTCCCTTCATGACCACCCAGACAGTAAATGAGCTCAGGGTTCACAATTACATCGCTACTTGTTTTCCCAATGGGACATTTCCTGTACTTCCTTCCTGTATGAGTAAGCCCTGCCCTCCCCTCCTCCAGCCCTCCCCTCCTCCAGCCCTCCCCTTCTCGCTTACCCATCTCTCCATTTTTTCCAGCATTCTCCTTCTTTGTCTCCAATAATGCACCAGATAAAGCAGTTTTCCTCCGTCAGCTGTCAAGATAAAGGGGATGATCAAAGAGGATATAAAGTTCACTCCTGCATGTCTTGGAGCCCAATGTGCTATCATTACATATATATAATGCTTGTTACTATTTGAGACTGGTTAGCTGGGACAATCTGTATATCAGCAATTTATCCATTAGTGTAGGGCATTCTCATTCTTGGCAGTGAGAAGATAAACAACAAACCATTTCTCTCTCTGCTCATCCGCTTGAAAATCCGTACAATGGCTTATGGTGGTTTCCAGCAGCACACATTTTCATAAAAGGCCATGAGTCCATGTTGACATCTTACAGCTGTTAACAGTGGGAGATAAAAGCTGGGGAGGCTTGTGAGGAGCGGAACTTAGCCACTGTGAACACAGGCTTTCACTGAACTGTTCACGGAGCGAGCTAAGTCCTGCACCTCCACCAAACTCACATGCTGCACGCATCTGGAGGACACCAGTTCTCCTTCTTCTCTGTTCTACATTTTATGATCCTAAGCAAGAACAGAGTTGAATACTAGTTACAGGAATAGTTCGACATTCTTAGAAATATTAACTTTCTTGCCAAAAGTTAGATGAAAAACCTGTCTCATGTCTGTAAAGTGATTATGAAGCTATAATCAGCATCCATTTACATAAGGACATTCACTTAAAAGCACTTATAAAGTTCGATTTTCTACAGAGTAAACACAATATAATGTACAAGATATAATGTTTAATCAGTTTTTAGAGGTACTGGTAGGAGAAGATCCAGGTTAGCTGTTTCCCCCGTCTCCAGTTTGTGCTAAAATAAGCGAACCCACATCTAACTCAGCAAGAAAATGAGTGTGTCTCCCAAAATGTCAAATTATCCATTCCAAAAAACGAGGAGACTATGAAGCTGTTGATATATGTGTAAAAAAAGTTTTTAAAGCGGTGAAGTCTGCTCAGCTATGTGGGTGTTGCTGAGCAGTTGTCGGGTGTTGGAGACTTATGTGGGTTTCAGCTGTAGCTGGTTGGAAATCCCTGGCAATGTGATTTATATTACATCACAACCAAATCACTCTGCCAGGAATCCCTCCGGCTAAACCAACCATTCAGTATCCTGTGTGAGGAGACGTAGAAGAGGAAGGGTGGGTGGGTAGTGGGTAGTGGGGTGGGTTGAGAGGAGGGTGGAGGAGAGCGAGAGAATGACAAATAGTAGAAAGACGTCCGTATTCAAGCAGATAATGAGGACTAGAAAAAACATGCGTGTTGTGGTGAGAGAAGGTTCCAGGTGAGGACAGAGACAGAAAGAGCGCGGGCTGCAGGTGTCTATCTGAGCACATATCAGCGTGGCCGAGCACATTTACTCCCTCATCACTATGTAATTATGGGGCGCACACACACACACACACACACACACTTTTAAATGTTAACACATGCACACACCACACTCGGGAGAAGAGTTTTCTTTCATTGATGCACCTGGACAAACAGAACTGTATTTTACATCTATAGGCTGTGTGTTGAAGGGTATTTTATGCGTGAGTAAGCAATCAATGTCGCATACATCTGTTTTGGGGTAGAGCCGGACTGTGTTGGTTATGGTTGTCAGGAAGTCAAACCTAATATTTCTATAGTCCCAAAACGACCATACAACATTATAGGTAATTTCACCCCAAATTACTGAAACATCTGTATTATGCTTATAAACGGCACATTGAACATAGCTTCTACAGATCCTACAATTATTCTATAATTTCAAACTGACAGGTAGAACTTAACTGCACTAATCTTTTTTATGTATATGTCAATTGACTCACAGAGCATTATCACTGGACTCATGCAAGCTCTCATCAACCTCAAAAACTCATCCACTGTACACTACCTGTTTCTAAACGGCTGTATATTTCAATCAGGAGTTGTTCGAGACCAAGCCAGAGCTTAAAGCTAAAATAGATATAAAATGTTTGTCAAGTGGACAGAAACACGACTCCAAAAAAAAATGAAAAACAAAAACAAAACAAGTGCTGTTTCATGTCTGATGTGTAAATAATGTTTACACCATAATAACTATACGGTGAGAATATTTCACAGTTGCGTTATCAGCTTGTTGTTAGCTAGATCAATTAACACAGGTTTAAGAAGTCTTTGAGTAGTCTTGAGTTCTCTCTTAACTACCAATTTAATTATACTGCTTGTATCCAAGTACTTTAGGATCAAGCCATTGTCAAATAAGCCAGCGATGAACAGAATTCAGCAGTGTGTGAGATCTTTTTACCCTTTTTAAGCTTTGTTTTTAATTACCTTTAATGTTCATCTGAAAGTAGAAATATTCCCTTCCTCTTCACAAAGGTGCAGATTCATTTGACATTCATGCATTGTTTTCGTTTTTCCCCACACAGTCTTACAGTAAGCACACACTTGAGTGAGCTGATAAAAAAAGGAAGAAAACAAGTACCTTAAGAGATCTCATGCAGTCCAATTGACTTTTACGCAAATTATTACGCACATTTAAGCATGCTGTTTTTCGTCCTTCAAGTTTTAAACAAGTTTGTCTTCATTGTTTGACTGTACATGACATAAAGTAAAACAACAAGCACAGCCTTCATTTTGCAGGTACTGGAGGACACAGGGGAAAATGTGATTTGACTACTAGGAAACATTGCAGACCAGCATCCTGATTATTTTGTGGTGCAGAAACAGGAGTGGAGGGGTTGCACGTGGCTTGCCTTCGCAAATATTTATCTCAACAGTGTTTCATAGAACAGGAAGTGTGAGTGACCAATCCAGAGTAAACAGCAGCCTTCCTGTCCCTCTGACACTGATATTCTGAGTAAAATGTTTCTGTTTTTGCTGCTGTTGGCAATAACTTTCTTAATTATTAACGCAGATACACTCAGAGTCAGAGTTTGCTTCAATTTATGTGGAGAGCCAGGTGTGTGGTAGGTGTTTGGGAAGTGATCTGTTTGAGTCTGGTAAAGCCTCGGCTCACACACACACACACACACACACACACACACACACACACGCACACACACACACAGACAGATAATCTGGAAACCATATTTAGAACCAATGCACAAATTTCACTTTTTCTGTCAGTAAATAATTTAAAAATAATGGCTATAGGAGTCCCAAGAACCACAATAAAAATAATAAGATTTTATAATAGTATTATTATTTTTGCATCATGGACTGTTGCTGGTTTGTTCCAGCATGTCAATCCATTCTTCATCTTTCTCTCCCCAAGCTTCATGTCACTCTTTATTGTAACTTATTTAATAAAGGAAAAACGCCAAAAGAAAGAAAATAATAAGTTTTGTCTGCTCCTGACTCTGTTTTGTAAATTTTAACATGGCACTGGCCTCGGCGTTGACAGCCAGTCACGGTAACTCAATAGCTCAGTGCTGTCTGTTTGTCTCCATCTATGATTCCATCTCCCATGCACTCTCTGTTGACCGCCAACCTAGTGTGGTATTTTTGGGTAGTGATGTGCACAAATGCAGTCCCACTGAGCTGCATCAATGCTGGCAAGAGTGACAAGCCTACACATAGGGGCTGTTGAGCCTGTACTTCCATCTGCAGTGTTTTTTGAACACCGACTCCCTCTCCCAAAAAAAAAAAAAAAACACGGCTAGAGCAGACACACCATAAGTGAGACACAGCAATTGAAGCCAAAAAATATCCAAATTATCCCTGATTTTCCCTCATAGGGTTGATCACATGTCTCTAAAAAACACACTCACATGACAGCACTGAAATAAAGACTTATCTTTTCATGCGCACCCCAAATGAAAGGCACATAGTGACGGCCGGTAAAGAGACAGACAGGGACGATAAAAACTTTATGGATTTCTTGATGGTCCACTGGCTCACTGATGCATCGAACCTCTGGGATTTGTCCCTGCAAGTCTGATGGCCAGTACAGCACTGCCTGTGGCTGCCTCTTGGATGTGGCTGCTTGACAGATAAATGAGCAACAATTGGCCTGGCCAAGCTCCCAACCGTCTGAGCTACGCCATAACGGCAGAAAGTACATACATGACTAATGCCCTCCACTCCACACACTTCTGTTTTTTCTGTTCTCATTTTCCATCCTTCCTTTTTCATGCTACAGCTATGACAGAAAAGGCAGCTGCTGTCTATCTAATGTTTTTTTATATATATTTTTTTATTTCTATAAAAGATCAAAAGATGAATGAACTTAAATTAGAGTCTTACATATGTTTAACCTTCACCTCATGGCAGCATCTGTCAAACTGTAATGAGGGTTCCTGCCTTTGCACAGTTAATGAATCACCCTAGAGCTTGAAATGAGGCATCTTATGACAGTTAATAGCACTTGAGAGACAAAATATGGAAATAAGGAACCGCCAGCAGTCTAAAGCTTTTTCACTTAAGAACTTCATGTCTGCAGCATAGCCTGAGGCTCGTCTGCTGGGCTATCACAGCAGAAAATAACAACTAAATCTCAGTCCACAAGTGCCGGCATGTTCTTTAGAATGAGAGTTAGAAATTTTGCAGAAAATGTCTTTCTCTTGCCAACCTTTTATCAGGTAGAGAAGTTAGTATGAAATAAAGAGTGCTGCAATGGTCAGCTTTAAAGCCCAATCATTTCTGAGGCACCCAAAAATCAGAGCGGCCTCCTCAGTCTGAGAACACATTAACCCGACACTCGGCACATGAGTTGGCGTCATGTATAGGAGCCTTCACTGCCAAACAATCTCTGCTCCTCCCCAGCTTACCTTTTCACTTTCCGAAGAGCAACCAGCCTGGACTCTTCTCTTGTGATTATCCCGTGATGTTAACAGCCTCAGCTGTGCTGTATTTTGGCTAGACACTTTTTTTGGGAGCAAGCCAAGGACACACATGATTGGTCGAGGGTCTGTCTGTGTCTGGGGCTTGCACATGGTTGGTTTATCCTAACTTGACCTGACTTAACCTGCACAAAAAAAACTGCAGCTACTGGATGCTGGATCAGTTTTACCACTTCACTCATAATGTTACGGTTTGGATCTGGACTCAGTAAGTCGACCCCTTGTCAACATCTTCAGGCGGATTCACTCCAGAGGTTTGAGTGACTCATGCAAGTTCATGTCAGTGTGGACAATGGAGGCACTGCAGCTTCGTAAACCTATGGGAGGGTTTTCCGAGCCAATGTTACAGCTGTTGGCTTTGTGCGGTATGAAGAGGGGTGGGGGAAGAGAGGGCAGGATAGATACAGAGGCAGACACAGGAAGAAGGAACAGAGGGAAGTCCGAACTAGAAAAACATGACGTACGGGCAGACAGCGAGAACTTTAACAGAAGAGCTTCAGATAGTCTGTGGTTTCTTTTCTACAGCAGATTTCTAAGTCAGTATGCAGTGCTCAGGAGGAGAAGACAGGACTTTTTTTTCTCCAGCAAAATTAAACACAAAGAATCACAAAATGATTTTGTGAAGTTATTTGCCATTCAGAGCATATCAACCCAAGACACAATGTCAGAACAAACCCGGACTGTAACAGACTTCTCCTGTTCCCCTGGTCTTCTGGCCAAACACATCCTGTTGGCTGCAGCACAGAGCAGCTCATACAATACTTGTGGCTGAAGAAATGAAAGAGCAGACAATCCATACTGGATATGGTCATCGTGATGAAGCTCATGATTAATATGTCCTGCTTCTCCCAGAAGATTAAATTTGCTATTCATTTATCATGCCAGTTATGAATTCTAATGTCTTTTTACGGTAGTACATACTGTGTATATCCAGTGTGAACCATACGATAACTAACTTTGTGGCCATTACAAAATGATATTTCAGAAGAGAAAAAATGCCCCAAAATGCCATTTGATCTTTATATTTTGTGGGAAAAAGTGTTTTTTTTCTCTTTCCTGTGCTTATTATTAGTAATTTAAATCAAAAGTTAAAAGGCTAGTCTCTGTCAACAGATACTTCCTTGTGTTTATTCACCAAATGGAACATAATGATACTATAATTAAATACATGTTTAACAGCTTCACTTGTGCCCCTTGTTTGATTTGCTTTTCAGCCTCTAAACTTCCAAACATAGCCTGGAACATGTATCTTTTTTCCTGATAAACTCAATTGTCAACATATGTGTAAAACTAAATTAAAAAGCCTAAAAATAAACCTAATTACAAACCATAGGATGGTTCACATTTGCCTCTGAAATAAATCAACAAAAATAATTTGGTTGAGGTTTGGTCACAGCAGCCAAATCACTTCTGCAGAAACTGCTTGCCCATTAAATCTCTTGCAGACCCAGGACCAAGCGAATCTAGAGGCAAAACCGCCGTTAGGAGCCTTTAACCTTATTTACCTCTCAACATGGTACCGGGGAAACGTAAGCCTTTGCAGCTCTTTAAAGGGCCTCTGCGGACTCAGTCTTGGATCAAGTGTGGACTGGAAGATCAAATTAATAATTTGGGTGCTTGGAACCAAAACTACCCTTTAACTTAACGCCATCTAATCACTTCTTTTGTGTGACCAGCTGCCGAAAACCCCAAAATATTCCATTTACAGTAGCGTAAATGAAAGAAGCAAATCCTCACGTCTGGCAGACTATACTCCCTTGACAAATGATTATTTATGATTATTTATAAAAATGAGTGGTTATTAATTTTTTGTCGATTGACCAGTCCATTAATCATATCAGTAGTAATGCTATTACATACTTAAGGGACCAGACTGACATATTGTAATACATCAATTTTGTTAAAAAGTGTTTTTTTTACTTAGTCCCAAGAAAAATATGAAACTATTACACTTTTTATATTTTATAATTTACATTATAACTTTGATATTTTATGAGTAGTATATTTTACTATATGGAAAACCTCACATGCTTGGTTTAATCTATTTAGGCTAAACATGTGAACCATTAAACTACATTTTATACATACATCATTCAGTTGTGATGGATATGTTTGTTTATTTATGCATTTATGTATTTGAAAAACATGTTAAAATGAAAATATTTATTTCCAATATGTTCTAAAGCTGTAAAAGCATAACTATCTTAATGAACTAGATCTCATATGTAATTTATTTAATTCTTAGTGATTATGTATTTACTGGAAGTTTTTCTGTGTGTGAGTTGGTCAGAACATTTTTCTCTTTATCTTGTTTGTTGTTAAAAGCACTGACCTAAAAAAAACTGACACAAAATTAATTCCTTGAAGCTGACGACTGTCGGCAGTCAACCTGCAGCAGGCGAACGATTCACTTTAACAGAAACCCAAAATGAGCCAAGCAGCAGCAATCATACTTTCCCACACATAAATGAAGGTATAGGGAGTTTATGGGGCTCGGAAAAATGCAATAAAAGGCCTTTCTGTGAATGCAGCCATCTGTGGAACTTTAAAAGAACTTCCTGTAAACAAGACCGAGAAGAACAAATCCTCTCACACTCTTCCAACAACTCCACTGCCGCCTAGATTTAGCCTTTCATCTTTGTTTTCCTCCATTTTTTCCCTTTGCTTTGCTCTGTCTCGGATCTTTGACTCTCAGCTTTCGCTCCCTCGGCTCGCCTCTCTTGTCACGTCTACTATTCTGTCTCAGTGTCGCTCTCTCTTCCTCCTCGCTCTCAATTTCTTCCTTCCCTGACGTGTCCTCAGAGCACCTTGCTGACGTAAATGTGCTCTTTTTTTTTCCTTAATCCAAAATCAAACTTGTTTTAATGGATGCTGGTTTTGCTTGTTTTCATTAACAATTTAATGTGTAGAGAAAAAAGAATTTCTATTTTTCTTTACATCATGTTTTCTGCTGTTCATATTATATTTAACAGGATGAGAAAGTATGCGTGACGCTCATTTAAATATGATCCTAAATATGGATTTCTTTTCTTCTTTCTTTTTAACTGTGTGAATTGATTCTAGGTATGAGAAACTAAGTCAGCTTTTCATATAAATCAGACTACTTGCAACATTTTTCCAAGCTTGTGCTTATAAATTACATAATCCGTAAAAAAGCCTCATGACATTTTTGATTTGGGAGTGTTTTCCTGCAGGTTTCCACTGTGCGCATTAAATATCAAGCTCAATAAAATTCAATCAACAAGGCCTGGACACTGTCTCAGTGCACCTCCACTAATTTGTCGTATTTTATTAGATCTAAAGCTGGCGCACAGCAGCTGCAGAATACCTTGTGCAGTGTATTTCTTTCTGGGGGTTTTTTCCATTGATAAAAGTGCATTAAAACACAGGAAACATAAGTTTATCTTGGTGTACTGTTGCAGCAACCAAACAGTAGAACATTTATTTATGATTGTTACACTATCCGTAACATGACGGAATAAAAAATTCCCTACACGACATTAAGCTTTAAACATTCATGTATTTGTCAAATATGATGCACCTTTCCAACAAAGCTGACTCTATCCCTGAAAACTACCAACACTTTGAGTCTGATCCTCATGTTATGACGTATTTCTGTCAACCGTAATTTGTCATGGTGACATGTTACTGCTTCTACTACTTCTTTGTTCATTGCTTCAGTTTGTAGGAGAAGTTAAACCATCTCTGCTCTGTCTCAACACACTTGCCCAGACCTATAGATGGATGCAGGTGTGTTTTTTCACTCCGTTTGGTATGTTTTGCACTGGTTTTCTGGACAGGATTTATTTACTGCTCACAGAGGAAACTCAAATGTACTGGTAAAGCCAACTAGACAGGCAGCAAATTGGGGTAGACCGTTGTGTGTAAGTGTGTGCGTACGTGTGTGTAATCGCAAAGTGATGTCAGGTGGAAATGACTGGTTACTTCCTCCGTCTGTGCCAACTTTTAAACGTATGGAGAGGAGGAAGGAAGAGAGAGAGCGCGAGAAAGACGAGAGGCCACATGGTCTGAGTTGCATATTCTGTTCATTGTTCTGATGGTAGTTATAAAACTGCTGTTGCCTATTTACCTGATGCATCTGCAGAATTAATCAAGTCCCCTTTAAAAAAACTATTCAATATATATTTATACATGAGCTCAGTGACACTGAACAGAAAACAGAGCTGACCATGATTTTTATGAAAAGTGAGTCCTAGCTCTGGAAAAACTTGTCATTTATTGACGGGAAGGCGGGACGTCCAAAGGAATGATGAATGTAGAAGCCAATTACGCTCCCATCAGTACAGAAAATGGAAACTTTTCTAGTTTGGGCAAAAAAAACAACCCCAAAACAAGCAAAAGGTCCAGTAGCATTACGAGTTTTGATGCAAGAGGAATTTAAATGAGACTCACAAAAAGATGTTCATCAGCCTTAAAACTGAGACAAAGGAACAACCCAAAGCCCGCCATTGATGCCATAGATCTAATTAATATTTACTCATCTATTTCCACACATGGAATAAGGTCCCCATTCATTTTACACAAAATGCAGATTTACGTAAGCAGCCTGTTTTAGCAGGAAACACAGTAGCATTTAGAATTTTCAGTACTTCCAACAACTTTTCCAAACTTTTGTTTTTTCAAGCTTTAATTTATATCATTTAATGTAAAAATCAATAATTTCCTGATGAGTTTAGAAGCTGAGAAACAAAATGAGAAAAAGAAAAATCAATAAATATGCAGTTAACTATGCAAGTTTGTCAGGCTACACTTCAATAAATCACCACTGAATTAATTCATTTTAAGGTTTTTGATTAAAAAAAATTAAAAAAAAATAAAATGGAGAAGAGAATTACACTGTAAACTTTATGGAAGTAGTTCACTGAATACAAAGACTATAATAATACATATAAAGACAATTTAAAAAACCATCACAACTTTCCAAAACACTTGACAAATGTCCCAGCTCTCCTTTCATTTTCACCTTTAAAGCAGCAACTACATGCAAACTTGACTCACCTGAAACTTTAGTGACGCAGAAATTGCTCTCATACTCACACACGTCTTTGAGTAGAGACAAAGAAGAAAACCCCTGTTGCCTCTGGACGCTCAAACTGAAGAGATCCAAAAGTCACTCAGTGCGGCACAAAGACAACACGGCGCAGGTCTCAGTGTACGCACATGCTGCCTACAAAAGCCTCCAAGCTCAAGTCCAAGCTCAAACTACTCCAAGCTTTGCGTTGCTCCACCTCCTCTGAACTCCTCTTTAAGTTGAAGGGTGTGGACTAAGTCTAAGCTATGACTATAGAGTCCACATCATTCACACAAGTTTGCCTCTTGAAAACCACACCCAGTAAGAGAGAGAGAGAGAGAGAGAATGAGAGAGAGAAAGAGAGAGAGAGAGAAAGAAAGAGAGAGAGAGAGAGAGAGAGAGCAGAAAGGGAAACACTGAAGTTTTCCTTAAATAACAACAGAGGAGGAGTGAGGAAACTTCTGGTTTCAGGGTCACCCAGAGCCTTGAAATAACCAGGCAGTAGGCTATGTTATGAAAAGAAAATTATGACGCAGAGCAGCGGTCATTTCAGGATGTTTATGTTATTTGGCAGAAGCTCTGTACTTTTTAAGATGCCAGTAGGCGTACGGTGGGCCCTGACGCTAAACATCAGATTACTGAGATAAAAGGGATTACTTTTGTGTGTTTGTGTGTGTTCGTGCCTCCACATGCTCCTCAGTGACTGCACATCTGGCTGCATGTACATTTATGAACATGTGCATACGTTCAAGTGTTGTTTGAGTAGGCACGGGCCCGGCCTATAGTTTGCCTGTGCCTCCACGTTGATGGCTAACAGCTGCCATCTCTTTCCTGTCGGAGTGGGTATACGATCCATGCTATAATGCAGTAATCATACAGTATGCCTACATCTGTTTGGCGTTAACCAAACACGTGCGATTTCAGAGCAATTCTTCTGCCCCTGCCGTTTATTTGATCTCACTTTAGTATAACATAACTTAAGGCCGTTTGGTGACTGCTTTCATCAGAAGGGCTTTTACAATGCTGTGAGTGCACCGTGTGGCTAAGCGGGAACCAAAGTCCTCTTCCTGGCTCTGTCAATGCCACGTTTTACCTTTTAAATAGATTTTATGTAACATTTTCCTCTTAAAGGAAAAGGATGGATATTCTGTAATTTTGTTATTGGCAACAAATCCAATGAAAATACAAAATCTGATGTGTTACATCTCTCAGGACTTTCCAACTTCCCTTCCTTGTATATCTCGCTCAGCCCCAAGTCTATTGGTTCCTACTAAAGGTGCACATCTTTAAAAACAGGTCACAAATAGATACCGTAATAGAGTAATAAAAAAACCAACTGGGCAATGTAGTTTTTAACAAACATTACTCAAACAAGAGTAAACAATGAATCCTTGATAATCAGCTGTAAATACTAACACAACTATTTTAAAACATGTCTGGGTGAAAATGAGAAGGCTGCAAGGGAGAAATCATAAAATAATCCACATTTAAAAAGGATGTTAAATCATGGTTTATGGGAAAATTGGTAGTGTAAGCTTATCAACTGAGTTTAAAATTCTTTGTAATTTCCTACAATTTGTTTTTAGGATGTTTGACTTACACTTCAGTGATTTTGTTGAAAATAATGGACTGCATGTGTTAGTTTATTGGTAATATAAATGTCCCTTCATCACTTAGACTTCTGCATCTTTGCTGTGTTTACATCAGTGACCACAATGGAAAAAATCTTGGACTTTGTCTCATTGTTGATATTTTTTGTAGTTGTGTATATGTTTTCCTTCTTGTTTAATTTAGAGTAAACTAAACTAAATGTCTCAGTGAAGCTCACCATAGAAGATTCTCCTTTTCCCTACATTCAATACTTCTTTTACTATTAAATCAAAGCAACAACTGACAGATTTTAAAGTCCAGTTTATACTTAAAAAAGAAATACCAATCTGTATCTCAGACCAACAAGGAAGACCCCAGACTGAAGACTTTATAGCTGAGGCTTGAAATCAAACTACTAATTTTCCTCCGCTGTTTGATATTTCCTTTCCAGGGAGTTCCTCAGCCTTATGTTAACAACACAATTATGGCAAAGTTCATACTTACAGCATTTCAAGGCTAATCATTCATAAAAATGGCCATCGAAACCAGAGGTGCTGTTTGGAAGACAGCCAAGCTGGGTGATGTTTGTCCATTAGTTTCTATTTATGGCCAAATATTATGTTGCTAGGGAACAGCCGTCTCTATCCAAGTTATCAAATTATCATTAATAGCTCAGCGAGCGACAGCAACGTATATGCCAAATGTCATCATTTCCCCTGTACAGAACACTGTGCGCATGACGCATAAAGAAGCGCAAAGAAATGTTCCAGGGAAAGATGCAAAAGCTGCCGTTTGCAGTTTAGCAACTCCTTTTAAAAGACACTGACAAACTCCAGTAAATGGTGTTTATTTGTCTGGCTGGCGTAATTTACTGTGACTAAATGGATGCTGAAATATTGACAAAGCACTTCCAAGGAGCCATATGAAGTGCTATCTCACAAAAGAGAGCTCTAGGAACAAACTATAAAAAGTCTTATTTGGTCTGGCAGGTTGCCAAGATAGAAAAAGTGAAAACAAAAGCTCAGTGACAAGTGAAAGACAGCCAGACGGGCAATCCCACCAGGAACACTTTCACCTGTCCCACAGACAAAACTAAACGCTGTATTAGAGCAAAACATTTATTTCATTTGACTTTTCCATTTAAGGTTTCCATGCAGAATGATCATGATCATGCATGGTGCATTTTTGCTGCACGGGACTGGTGTTTTTAAGAAACTTTTGAGTGTGAAGGGGATATAATTTGTGTCTATGTGTGCTCCCATTTCCCTGTGTGTGTATGAATGAGTCATCTCGCAGTGACCCCACCCTACGTGGGCGGTTGATTTGGCGGGCCGGGAGTATTTGGCCTCTGTCAGTCTGCCTGTCCCAGAAAGAACTGCTCACATAACTGGCTTCTTTGTTCCAAATGTCACTCCTCTCAAAGGAGGAGAAGGGAGCCCATCGCTGCCTCTCATGCTCTTTCCTTCTGCCTTTCTCTGTAACTGTGTGCCGCCATGACTCAGTCTGACCAGCGTGATACCACTGATGGCTGCCTGTCATCGAGGGTACTGCCCATATTGAAAAAAATTTAACAAACAGCATCTTTTTTTTCTGTTTCCTTTAAATAAAGCAGCATAAGGGCTTGTCCTGGAAGCTTATTAATCATCACAGAAGCACAATTTTGAAATTATTTGCCAATGAAGATAAAAAAAGAGGGATATTGTTATTTTGTCCAATGAGAGTTTTTTTCCCATTACTTTTTGCCTGAGTCCTCCTAAATCTGAGCTTTTTGTGGCAATGTTTGAAGTTGTTTTTCAACTAATTTTAGCTAAGAGTAATGAAACAGTGTTGTGCTTGGGTTGACTGTTTACTGGAATACTTGTGGCGTCAAAAGGGTTTAAAGCCACTCTCATGTTGTTTGACAGTAGATTATAGCATTACATAACCATCATCACTAGTTTTAGGATCGTATTCACAATTTTAGATTTTATTCAGTTTCAGTTGCCAAATAACCCCACTGCTGTAGTGGCCATTTAAAGCAAAGTCATTGCTTTGCAGACTGGAAGAGGAGTGGTTGATGTTTTCATTACCAAAAAATACTGAGCTTGTTGTGTGTGTTCAAATCATCTTAGCCATCTAGGTGTAAGAGTAATAGAAACGGAGTACACTCAGATTGCACAGCTAAAGTGATGACAGGCTGGTATGACATTTTGTACTGATGACTTTCTCAAGTTCATAATCAGTATCCTGTTTTTGTTGGTTTGACAGTGAGAAATGAGAACAAATAAAGCACAGGCGGCCTGTGCTGAGTTCAAGGTAATAACTGCACAAGTATTATAAGATTTTTTGGCTGTATTAAAATGTCCTGGTTGCCCAGTAGGAATTTGGCCTGGTGGTAGGTGGTAGTATTAAAGCATAGATTCATCTTAAAACTTAATTTCATAATGACCAGTTTGAAAAAAAAGTAAGCCATCCGCAATACCAACGCTGGCCATGGATGCTGAACATGGAATGCGTGAATGCCTTGAATTTGTTAATTAGTCCTCTTAAGGCTGAACATTTCCATCACTGCCTTCTGCCTTATTTTCACTGAAGCAAAACAAATCCATGTTACCTGTATGACTGCATTTACTTTGGTCGTTGCTAGACAGTATCTATCAACAGTTTTTCAATGCGTGGCAATAAAGGGAGCTGCTCCTCTGCTAGCTGAGTGTGACCAAGCTAGCAAGAAATCTCCAGACATATCACCAGCCAAAGAGGAAGATGAGCTTCCACTTATGTGGCTGAAATGTTCAAATAAACTCTTGCAGTCCTTTAATGAGGTTTGACAAGTTTAAGCAGAGTTCCCAGAATCTTTTGTCTGCCTAGGAATCACTCACTGAGAGATTGTCCACCACCACAAGTTAAACAGGATATCACAAGCAGCGAATTTAAGCCATGGAAACTTCAGTCACTGAGTTGCAGCAAGAACATAAAAGACAGTGGGCTGAGTTTTTGGATAAAGAAGGGAGATCCCAAAGGTGAGGAAAAAGGGATGCCAACTAAATTTGTCTCCAACCTGATTGCTGATTCCTGCTGCTGGCAAATGACAACTTTTACCTCAGCTCTGGAGGCAGCATTCAATGTAATACAGAGGTATTATGGAGGTGACTGAGCAAAGGGGGATCATCCATCAGGTGCTTCAACTACTGAGTGAGAAAGAGATTTGAAAATCACTACCTTTCTCAGCCAGGCCCCATGTTCGCCATCAGAAATCAGGTTGAAGAAAGTAATTTTGAAGACCAAAAACTTTGAAAGTCTACTTTTTGAAACAAACAGAGAGAATCTAAACCTGCACCGATCAGACTTTTATCATGGCGTTTTTTTTTTTTTTCTATTTTCTTTCTGCTCAAACTGTTCTGTACTGTGTGTGCAAATGAGAGAAATATCAAACATTATAATCCTTGGGCTATTTCTATTTTAGGAGGAAAAAAAGTCATCATGTGGTCAATGTGATGAATCTAAATGTAGTACATAACACACCTGTTTTGATTCAGTTTTGTTCTTTACAAAATGAAATACGGCCATGTTTACTCAGTGTTTCCACCATGTTGTCATTCATACAGCTTTTTTATTGTATTGTGCAACATGTGTCTTTTATCATTTTCATTTGGAAACATAGTGCTGTCTACATTCTGATTATTGTCACGAAAAGAGGATCATTATTCTGATTACTGATGGCCACACCTGATCAGTAGCTCGTTAAAGCTCCATTTTATTCATTTCATGAATGTCTCTGCTAGCTCTTGGCCGTTGTTACCCCCAAAATTGAGTCAGCAGCTCAATTAGCCGAACTTGAAATACAAGAGTAAACCACATAATAATCCATCTATTACAGGGGTGTGAGAGTTACCTTTTACACCGTTAACAACCTTGTTCTAACCTTTTTTAGGAGTAGTAACCATTTTCCCAAGATGCTGTCAGTCAAATAAAATGATGACTTGGGAAATGAACGTGCATAAGTGGGAAGTTAACAGAGAAAACTAGTTCAAGGCTAATGTGAAGAGATACATCTCTATCTTTTTTCTTTCCATAAATATAATCAATCAATCAACCCCAAGACCTCTGATTTAATCCAGCAAGTTAATGTCACCTCATGTTAAACATCATTTTTCTTTTTGTATTGGAGCCGACTAGTAGGACCTCAGTTATGTCCTCATTTACCTTTAAAATATTACCACTCATCCACTTATATTACTATTGCAAGAAGACAGGTTGTTATGGAGTATCATAACAACCTGTATGCAGCATCATTTGGGTCAACGGAGATGTACAGTTGTGTGGAAACATACTCGTGCTCTCTGATGATGTCACCAAGAAGCAGCAGATATAGTGAGAATAATAATGGATCAAGGCAGCTTCCTCCCCAAAGCAGATATCATGTTCAGCAGGCATATAATCTCAAAGACTGACGTAAAACTTTCTCTGTTTGATGTATGTTTACAACTAATTTAACACACAATCAGAAAAGACCAACCAATTTTTCAAGACGACTGATTAAAGTATCATGGTCAATCAATTCAATCAATTATAGGTCTAAGAGATCTTATCAGAGTCTGAGGCTGCTAATTATTTTAATAAGAGGAGTTTTAGTGCTCTGGTATCTTCCAAATTCCTGATTGAGTGATGGGGAGCAATTCAATTCAGTGACATTACATTCATTAAAATTTGTAATATCTTTGTCAATAAAATTGTCAAATACTTGTTTGATCATTCAACAAAAGGCATACAGCCTCATATGATGGAAGATTTCTTGTTAGAATCTGAATTTTAGGCTGATAATTGAATAATGTATCTTCAATTGCAACCTTAAAGTCCTAAGTGAGAGGTTTTAAGATGCACTTTCATGTATATGCAGTGAGCATTTGCTTCTTATTTACTTATAATAATATAATATAATATAATATAATATAATATACAAATATACAAATCTAGCAGCTTAGAGTTGACCTGTAATGGAGTTTGGAATCATTAAAGGATATGTTCACAATTCACACTTTTTATAAATACAAAATATATTAAAAGGACCGACAAAACAGTACAAAGAAAATACAACACTGAGTGGAACACAAACAAAGCTAAACAAAAAGGCTGTCAGACAGTTAACAAGATTAAATATTCATTCAAAAATGTGACAATAGTATCTCAGGAGCAAGGTAAAGTATCCTGAATAAATGAATCAAGTTAAACACCACACCCACTCATGTAGCCAGGCAGGTCAAAGTCCCTATGGATTTGACTATATATGTAATCTGACACTATGCCAAGAAAGGTCTCCATGTTCTCTTAAATCCAGTCTGTGTATTGGCTTTGTACAGAAACAGTCTTTGTATAATAGGCAACATCTACATGAGCCATTGCACAAAGTTGGGTGGGAGGTTGTGTTTGCCTATGACTTCAGAGACCTAATTGCTGATTTATAGATTGTGTAAGCATGGTGAAATAGTTTCACTTATTAAGTCCCAAATTTCCATAACTGAAGTACGCATTCTATGCATTGTATTTTCACTTTATTTTTATATTATTTTCATTGAAGTTATTAAGTGGGATTTATTTTGGTTTTATGTTCTTTTATGTTTTTTCATGTGAAGCACTTGGTGCATGTATTTTTGTAAAACACTTTGAGCTGGATTTTTTTGTATGAACGGTGTTATACAAATTAAGTTATTATTATTATCCACTTGGACAAGCTCAGCCACTCCAACCGTGCACCTCTTCACACTGAATCTTAAAACCACACATGCACTTTGTAAAGATGACTTTATGTAATTCACAACAATAAAGTATCTTGTTAATTTCCCAAGTCATCATTTTATTTGACTGACAGCATCTTGGGAAAATGGTTACTCCTCCTAAAAAAGGTTAGAACAAGGTTGTTAACGGTGTAAAAGGGAACTCTCACACCCCTGTAATAGATGGATTATTATGTGGTTTATTCTTGTATTTCAAGTTCGGCTAATTGAGCTGCTGACTCAATTTTGGGGGTAACAACGGCCAAGAGCTAGCAGAGACATTCATGAAATGAATAAAATGGAGCTTTAAGGAGCTACTGATCAGGTGTGGCCATCAGTAATCAGAATAATGATCCTCTTTTCGTGACAATAATTAGAATGTAGACAGCACTATGTTCCCAGATGAAAATGATAAAAGACACATGTTGCACAATACAATAAAAAACTTGTATGAATGACAACATGGTGGAAATAGAAACACTGAGTAAACATGGCCGTATTTCACTTTGTAAAGAACACTGAATCAGAACAGGTGTGTTATGTACTACATTTAGATTCATCACATTGACCACATGATGACTTTTTTCCTCCTAAAATAGGAATAGCCCAAGGATTATAATGTTTGATATTTTATTTTTTTATTAAGTGATTGTAAATATGTCAAAAAGGATTGTTTTTAAACAATAAAAATTGATTAAGTTTATTTTTATTTAACATTTATTTAACACAATAGTATTGGAACTGCAACATACAATTATGGAGATGTTCTGTATTAAGCGTTTGTAATGAAATGCTAATTTATAACACCTGTCTGCAGGACGCCTTCTTAAAAAAAAAAAAAGTTTGAATAGAAAAGAAAACAAAACATAAGAAAGGAAAATAAAAGATACATCTACAAATGCATCCACAAAAATACAGGCATGTCTATACAAGGGTATTAGGCATGGATGTATAAGGAGAACTGGATAGAGCATTGGAGGTGGGGCCCTGTTTATTTCCATAAAAGTTGTTTAGTGGCACATGAAGCCAAAAAAGCCAATTTCCGCTGTTAAGAAATACCTGGATAAAATATAAGGTGCCATATGCGCCCACAGAGCATGCTTATCATTGCTGACAAGATTTAATCATGACTTTTGAAATATGATCGGATTGAATGGATCAAACTCTGATTGTGAAACATCAGAAGCAGTCATTTGGCCAAAAAAATCATCTGCAGACTTTCACAATGTAAGTCTATGGAAAAAGTATTTTTGGGCTAGTGTGCGCCACATAATATTGTAATTACATGTTTTGGCCACTATGTTAAGTTTGGTGCAAAGCCCGGCACTGTTCCTGTGTCCAGTACTCTTGACAGATCCATAGTATTAGGTATGAGAACAATGTTGTTTGCAGTGATTTAACACCTCTATTGAAAACATTAAAATTAGTAGTTTTGTCCAAATGAGGTTTGTGGGTTATTATAGTTAAGGAAAACTAAAACTAACAGTGAAAAAGTAATTTAGTTAACTGAAATAAAAATAATAGTTTAAAAAAACAATGAAAAACTAAATAAAAACTATAAGAACAATGCAAAACTAACTAAAACTTCAGACAAAATCAGCTTTGTTTTCATTTCATTTTCTCCCTCGATCTTTACTGTGTCCTGTTCAGTTTGACTTCTTGAGATAACAGGTTGGTTCCAGTACCTGGCAGCATAGCAGATGCCGTCTGCCGTATAACGCACAAGAAGAAGATGCTTGACATGCAATTTATGATTTTCTAGAAAGAGGAAGAAGTTCTAGGCATAAAACGTCACAGCCTAATATGGGAATATTTTGACTACGACCTTGCAATAGATAAAAGTAAAAGTGTAATGATGAAGAGTGATGAGAACATTTATGGGATACAGCTAAAAGGGAAAAATCCCACTAATTTGAAAGTCCATCTTTGAAGCTCTCACAGAGAAGTAGGAGACAGCGAATGTAAACTCACAGTCAGACAGCTGCACCACATCAAGACCTCCACAAACACAGCAAACCTCATGCAATTTTTTATCCTTCTCATCTTCTACAAATCAAGTCTTTCCTTCTAATACCTGAAAAACTCAAATTAAATGAAAAATAAACTAAAACTAGTAAATTCCTCAAAATAAAAACTAACTAAAACTAAACTGAAATTTAAAAAAACAACTGAAAAACTAAATAAAAATGAAAACTAATGAAAATTTCAAAATTATAATAACCCTGGTAGAGATGTAAAAAATAGGCTTTAGGTTGGAATAGCCTATGAAGCTTTCAAAGCTGAAAATAGTGTGTCTCTAAAATGTGACAAAGGTACCACCTAATTTTTTTTGTCCATGATTTTTATTGTCTGGTTATATAGTGATATGCTGGGCTTTACAGTTGAGGCTTGTGAGGCTTGTGACCAAATAGTGATGCACTATCATCATGGCATGCATGTAGAACTGGACTGTGCTACATGGCAGATATTTTCTAAATCTGAAGCAGTTTAAATTTGATTTAACTTCTTTACAAATATGATTCAGTTGTTCGCCAAAGCATAGATATGAATCTAAAATTATTCCTAAGTACCTGACATTGCCAACCTCACTGATGACCTCATTCTTTATTTCTACCATGGATCTTTAATTTTTGTGCTGTTTATGTATAGAAAGACAACAGTTTTTTACATTGAGTGTTAAGTGAGAGGACTTAATATATTGTGATACAGAAAGTAAGGATTCAGTAAGCTGGTCAACGGCCTTGCTAGATGTTCTGGCAGATGTATTAATAATAACCATATCTGCGTGCATTTGGCAGCCAACCCCAGAACATCTCTCAGGTTAATTAGCAATTGACCTAGAACTGACACCCGGAGGTATCACTATGCTATTAGCACAAAGGGTGGACGTGGACGTGGACAAGTAATCCATTGATGATGAGCATGATCAGAAAGTTGGAATATGGGAAGTTTGGGTATCAGCACACTGTGGTTAACAGTATCAAAAGCCTTTTTTAAGCCTAAGAAAATTGCTCCCACACCTTTATCCAGTTTGCAGTCTCAGTAAAATGTTTGTGTCTGAATCCAAATCGTTGTTGACTTGATGTGTTATAGGTCTGTAATCACATGTCAAGTCTTGCTCACCAGATGTAAAGATTGCATTGATATTGCTGTTTTTCTGTTCTAAGGGAAAGCTCTTGTTTTGATGGAGAAACTCACAAGGTGTGTTATGGGTTCACATAGTTGGCTGCTGTATTTCTTTATCAGTGCATAATTAGGATTATGGATGCATTTTGTTCAAATTGTTGTTAAGTTTGATGTTCTCTCTGCTTCCATTCATTTTCACTCTGAAAAAACACTTTCTATTGTAATGGTGGATTTTATTTTATGTCAGACAGAGGTGACTAATGTCTGTCAAGCAGTGCTCCAATTTCACTTTTCCTCATGTCATATCTTGCCTTTTAATTACGATTTAACAGCATCAGGTCATAACGGTGTCCTGTTTCATTGGAATAAGAATAAGGTGTTAACCCTTGATCATACCAAAATCCTTTACTGCAAAAAAGACAAGCAAAATATTGCACAGTGATGTTTTTGATTTTGTGATTTATTTATTGTTTTTTGTGGGTGATTTTGTTACATGCTCATAGTGATATTTCATCCTTGAATCTTAACATGACTTGTTATTTTTTATCACAATTATGTTTGAGCCACAGTATCCACGCAGCATGTTGTTTGCAAGATAAATATATTGCAGACAAATTGCAATCATATCTTTGGGCTTATTTTTATTAAGCTGTGGCAGCAGCAGTTACGTTACATCGGGCCTTGTGTTGTATTAAATAGGCTTTACACAATCAGGATTTTTGGGGCCGATCACCGATTAGTGCGTTTAAATAAACCGATCACCGATCCGATCACGTGAGGGAGCAATATGTGTATTTAAATAACTTCTAGCATCTGTTTGTTCTTCTTTGTCCACGCTCCGTTTCTCAGCATGCTCCTCCTTGTGTTCCTTATCCAAGTGTCTGATTAAATTTGTGGTGTTGAAACATTTTGCAGATGCTCCCCCACGAGGTTCTTTAGAGTTGCACAGATTGCAAATAGCTTGTGTTTTATCTGTCTCATTTACTCCGAAGAAGTCCCACACCACCAACATGTTTGTTTGAATCTGACAGCTAATGATTCAAGATTCAAAAAACATTATTGTCCATCACATCGTGACAGGGCTCAAAACTAGCTGTCGGATTCAAACAAACATGTTGGTGGTGTGGCACTTCGGAGTAAATGAGACAGATAAAACACAAGCCATCTGCAATCTATGCAACGGGAGCATCTGCAAAAAGTTTCAACACAACAGTGACGATTGATCGGATCTGCGAATTTAGACATTACAGTCGATCTCACAAATTGCATAAAATGCAAAATATATATAAAATATAGCCGATCAGATCAGTGGAAAGCCTAGTATTAAAGCCCTTCAAGCTTCAGCTCAGCACCATCTGGTTCTGGCAGAGAGATGGTTTTTAATGTGTCAATTTGTCAAATAAACACAAAAAAAGTAAAAGACACGCTATAAGCTGCTGTGGGAGCAGTCAGGCTCTAGTTCATTCTGTTACGAATCTGTGCTGCTTATGCTTGGACGTGATCTCCTTTGAAGTTTCATCTAAGCAGAGACGGTAAAGACCAGAATTGCTGGCTAGCCATGAGATCAAATAATTGTGTACTCATGTGGGCCCCTTTATATCCTTTCATTGCCTACTATTAGGTTTCCCTGAGTGTCATGCCAGCAGCCAAGCTGCGGCAAACATTATTCAAATCAAATGTTTACCATAACGGCCACAAATGTAGGACATTTTTTTAACTTCTGCCGATGTGATGCTCAGATGTATCCAACTGAGCATCACTCAGATCCTTTGGCAAGCTTGCATTTGACCAAGTTTCACAGTACTATGGTATGTCAACACTTCTACCACTTATGAATATAATATGTATATAAGAAATAATCAAAGGACTCAATTAACAATACCGCTGGAAGCATAGAAAATTCATAAATTATCCAGTTCAGGTCTGTGCATTATAAGTCATACTTATACCGATATTCTGGCAGCATGCACTCAAAAATAATGGGACTGTTTTATTTTATCTGTGTTCTAGTGCCAAGGAACATTAAGCCTTCCCAGTATTTAATGGCAAGGGAATTGGCAAAGGCAGAAAGGTCAAATGTAAAATGTAGGACTTAAAGGCAATCTGGCAAATGGAAACACTTAAACAGAGGCGGGTGTGCTCCATTAGTCCTACACTGTGTGCACCACTGCTGAGTGGAGACAGCAACATCTCACTTACTGTATCAGATTTTAGGGAGTAAAACTATCTTTGTCACCTGAATTGGATTACATAAAAAGAAAAAATGTCCAAATATTCAACTTAATGGCAGTGGAGTGAATGAATTTGAACAGTCTGGAGAAAATCATTCATATTAACCAGTAGACCGTAGAACAAGGGTTAAGTTTCATGGTTTTCAACATGTGTAATTGTCTGGACTACTTTTTAGAGGTTGTAAATACATGGATCTTATGATCAGTAAGAAACACATTGTGCCAAATGCACTTCTTAAAGCTTCACTAATCAATGTTTTCATATTAACAACTGGCTATGAATAACATGTCACTCATAGAGATTAATTCAAAGGGAATTATTAATGAACTCTGCTGCTTCACTCAGCTATATGGAAGTCTTTCAGTGCACATTTTTGGTTTTACAGCCTGCAACTTTAATTTCATTCCTTTCATTCACTGTTTCTGGATGAGTCAGGCAGCTGCTTTCAGCAGAAAAGCTCTGATACACTCTCAAGCAGTGAGTGTGTATTTTTTATTGTATTTGCAGTATTTCTATATTTTGTTTTGTTTTGTTTTTTTATTGTACACATTGAAGTCTTTTTTGAAGTGTTGGGGAGTACTACTCTGACCCTGCTGCATTCATTTTGCATCAATTTCTGCCCGTTTTGACTCTGACAACGTTAACAGAAGTACAAATTGGAGGAGTATTCTTCTACAAGAAAGACAACACGAAACATCAATATCTGTGCTTAAAATGATTTCAGATCAACAAACATGCACACAAGCATGTTTTTACATAAAACAAAGCAGTAATCATTTAACCCACAGTTAACCTGATATGCCTGACTGTCCTTTGATAAAGTTACAACAGATAAATAGGATGACAAATAAGGCTTGGAGTGTTCATTTTTTGTATGTTATTTACTTTCAAATGTTAGCAGTTTGACAGTTTGCCAAGTTGTCTAATATAAGTAAGGATATTGAAAATGTATCCATTATCTGATTTTAGTGGCTTGGTATGGGTACATGGTCTTAATAAATTAAGTATAAACTGCAGTATTTGGTGCATGTGGAACGTTTGATGTCTATGATAGTCCCAAAACATATTCTTGGATATGCTCCCATGCTACAGTACTGAATGTAAGTGAAACAGAGCTTTTTTATGGGGACAGGAATTTAAAACAAATCCAAGTGACTCAACGAGACAAGTTTAAACAATATGCTGATGACTCTCTGCTCTGAATTTGCTCTAATTGACCTCAACCACACCCGACACCGACAATGACCGATCCCTTTCTCTTGTGTGCTCCAAAACAGAAAAGAATGTGGTGGAAAATGTAAACAACAGGAGTCACATCAGGGTTCACGTCAAACTGAAAAGCATTACATGAACAAGCAGCAGCGCTATGGGTCAGTGACCCACAAATTGGAACCATTTCCTCTGAGCTTTTGTTTATAATACCCTCATTGTAACTCTTGTTAAGTCGTTGACGGATGAGTATCAGGTTACAGATGTGCAGGTGACGTATTTTCTTAAAGATACTAGTTGTTAAACCTAACTAGACCACATTAGGTTTGTATTACGGCACTTTTACTTGTAACGTTATTTGTCACTGTATTTAAGAAATGCCAGATACAAGCCGCCTAAGCAATTAAGCTTATGAAGACATACTTTCTGCATTTTTCTTTACAACTTACATATAATTAATTAAATTAAAGTGCAGCCTTTTATCTACATGCCACATATGTAAATGACTTCTTCCACCCTTTGTACACAGTGTGATTGTGTGTCAGCCATGCAAAGATGGATTTGTGATTGCCTCTTTAAGTACCATGATGGATTACTTCCCTGTTCTGATTATTAACAAATGATGGATCACTCTGAAGGGTGATTTATATTTTGGATAGTCCTCCTCTCCTCCCTTGTCCATGTTTTCCAGATGTACAGAATAGTCTTTGATTTTTTAATACAGCCAGCTGAGATGTGGAGCATCCTTCACCGTTAATGCATTTGTCTTTTTAGTGTTGCTCACTGGAGTGCCTTCAATGAACAGATTCTTGACTTTTTTGTCTCTTTAATATGGTACACACTGTTCATTGAGGGGAAAGGTCTTTCATTGTTTTTATTTCTAAATTTTTTGGATTTTCTGGTAGAATCTGCTAGCCCGTGTGGTATTGTTGACATATGGATGAATGAACGTGTAACTGGTGGCTTCTGCATTGTGTTGTTTAGTAAGCAAGATGCAGTGACAGTGGGATGTTTTTGGGCTTGATCTAAGTTTAAACCCAACTGATATCAAGTCAAATTCTACTACCACATCAATAAAATATAGTGCAATGGTCGACACAGCATGTAAACTAATATAAACTCATTGACAACAAAACAACCGTTAGCAACTTATTTATACATCCAACGGCTAAAGAACAACATAACAACACATCATTTGCAGTTGTGTCTTTGTCCACCTGACGAATGCAAACTGAATATTCACTCTCCTTTTAGCTCTGTTTTTGGCTCTCTATCAACTCTTGATAGCTCTGATGGCTCTTTAGCAGTTAAATACTTCACTGTGTTCACCAGCTAATCACTAACTGTGTCTGTTTGCCATTTGGTGCTGAGCAGAAAGTGTACAGTGGGTTTTTAGAGCTTCTTCGTTGTAAAAACTGTGAAAGCCATGAGAGTTTAACTGTCAGTATGCTGAAATCTATAGTGGTGAAGGCACATGTGATATTGTGTTGGGAAAAAAATAAGCAGAAACAAAGGATAGATGACAACACTAAACAATAACAGAATATGAGAATAGTGCAAATGAGAAGAGGTGAATGAGGGCAAAAGGAATTGTTTTACCTTGTACCCACCCACGCACAGTAACTACATAAGATAGTCTGCTCTGTTTCTCCAAACCATGTCAATACAGCATCTCTTGTCACCATGTTAAACTGGAATTGCTTTTCAGAAGATACATGTAAGTATCTCTGTGAACAGAGAAGGGTGCTGTGAGTAACGTTAGGTTGCAGAGGCTTGGAGAGGAGCCAGTGTGCACACCTTCCAAATCTTAACAGTGCATATCGTGCATATCCATGTCAAGAAGGATGACTGTTTGGTTCGGTTGCTGTTGGGAGGAAACAGAGATGGTCACATGAACCTCTCTGTACAGCCTCTGCACGATCACCAACATGGAGCCTGAGGAACCAGTATTCCACCTTAAGTGGGAGTTTGACGGATGGTTGGCATGTGAGTATTCTGCAGGGGCTAGAGATGGAGGACATATACTATATTTGAAGCCTTCCCAGTCAGGTAATAACTATATTTTTTACATACTTTGTAAAATGAACATTACTGTAGATATGACCTGGTTACTGATGAAAACTTTAAATCTTACAAAGAGCATGAGAAAGAAAAGAAGTTAATGATTCTTTACTATTTGAGTTAAAAACTCTGGGAAAGCTGCACTTTATAAAGTTCTTGAGTTTCTTCTTTGAGTAAAATATTTAAGCAGATGCTGAAAGTTCCACTGTTTGGTAGTGGTTTTAAATGATTTACTGGCAGCCCACCGCAATATATTAAGATATTTCATATGGAAACCAACATGTGTGCCAGTTCTCAAATTCTACTAATGTAAAACATAGTTGATGGAATCTGTTTTAGCTGAAACATTTTAATCCCCACCAAAATTCTGGAAAAACATTAAATAACCATAACAAAATTATAGGTTTCTGAGTAAACAATTAAAACCCACGATACCTCTCACTGTACATAGCTGGTACCTCGAATGTGTGTGTGTGTGTGTTTTTGTCAGCCTTTGTTTTGGTTCTTAAGGTGGATTTCTGAGAAATATAAACACATCGTTTGACGTAAAATCGCCACTGGAAAATCACTTGAGTCGCACCTGAATCCTTTGTGTATGACTGCTGGGAATATACACACACACACACACACACACACACACACACACACACACACACACACACACACACACACACAGAGCAGGGTCTGTCGCGTGAGCCATGTGCTTGTGGATATCTGTTGGCATCTGGCTCTTATTTCCTTTCTCCATGTCACAGGCGCAAAGGCTTTAAGCATGAGTCACAGCCCTCAGATCTCCGGGGCATCCAGGCTCGCCTCTAAAGACACAATACATGATCAGTGAAAATGTCATGACCATTTTGCCTAAGTACAGAGTCAGACACAACCCCTAAAAAAGTAATGTTTCAACACCACTGTGGCTTCATTTATCCACACCAGATGTTAACAACTTTTTGCATAGTGTCTTGTCATTTTGGCTTCTGTTCTAAAACTTTAGTCTATACAACAGTACACTTGATGTTAAGCAATTTACACTCTTTCTTTGTTCAGTAGGTCAAGTATGTGAATTTGTGTCTGCCCCACAGCCACTGCAGTTTTTTAATGGGTGGCTCTTGGAATCTTTCTGATTGCACAAGACATTGGTGATCAAATGCACATGAAAACAAACACACATACTGTTCTCAAAGGAAAATAAAAGCCACCACTCCAGACACGCAGGATGCATCTGAAACCAGAAAGGACTGTGTCTAATGTTCTATGTGACAAATAGATCTAAAATGGGGGACATATGATACACTAAGAGCATACTGTTTTGATGTTTACTCTAAATTTAGAATGATCTCCCTGTTTGTACTCTTGAAATATTCTGTATTACATTGCAAACTGATCTCTCCCTCCAATATTTTTGATGCAAATGCCTACAGAGACATCCACGCCTTTTTTTGTGCCGTGTTTTGGACTCTCTCTGATTAGCAATGGAAGTGTGGGAACAACACCGGGGGCCAGAGGCCATGCTTTGTTCTCTTTCTGCCGTACAATCTGTTCTGTAGGGGCCATTTTGAGGAAGGTGGCCGTAACAATGATGCATTGACTCACCAGTGAGCTGCACAGGCAGCTTGGTATTTTCCACAATGCATTCAAATCTGCGTCATGATACTTGTGGAATATACAATAAGCAGGCTGAGGCACAGTGCCAGCTACACAGAGATATCACAGAGAGGCTATAAAGGCCAGACACTGGCAGACATGCAGGATGTTGCAGTGCTCTGCATTTTTGTGCTGCTGTCTGCACTTATCTTATCCAGGACTGGATATGGAAGAAATACAGTAGGGTCTCCACTACCAGACCTGATAGGTGCACACGTTTAAAAAAAACAACACTTGCATGGGCACACATTAAGTGTTCTGTGTACTTCACTGAGGAACTCAGTATTGAGATTTTGAAAATAAACCAAGCAATCCTACAGTATAAAAATTCTCCTTTAAACAAATGAAAGTTTTATTAACAGCAAAATATACTCTAAGTACCAGAAGCACAATTATTCATTAGAGGAGTATGGATTATTATCACTGATGCATTAACATGAAAGCAGCATTTTAAGATTACAGCTGGTTGAAGTAGAGGTAATATGTAAGTGTTGGGTAGTATAATTTATAGTGGTGGAACTTATTTTAACATGTTTAATATGTTTTCCTTTTAACACTTGAACATAAACTAGCTGGAGTTCAATACAATATTTCCCAAAACAGCGTGAAATATAAGTCTTTAAGTAAAGTATAAGTACCTCAAACGACTTAATTACTGTAAGTATATAGTACTTACTGTTGTACTTAGTTACTATCCAACAGTAAACACCATAAACATTTTCACAGCGAGAGCATGAGTACTTCAACACCACAAAGAAAGTAATGTTCTGCGCTAATGCTCATAAAGTTTCAGTGTATTGTAAGAATCAGTATTCATATTGTCATTTTTACTGCATAAATTGCAGTTTTCCCACACAGACAAAACCCCCGAGGCATCAGAGTTAAGCCATATTGAAAGTATTTTCATGTAAGTTTCAAATGAGTTTTATTAAATTTAGCACAGCACTGGGATTTGCTTACAGTTGTTTAATAGAAGGGATGTCATAAATAAAACATGTATTTATTGAGTAATGTCCCATTTCTACTTCATCTTACTATGACATTCACATAATCTCTTCACCACTTCTATACACATACAGTACTAAAAGTATTATTAAAGTCACAACAAGGTCTTGCGGGTCACACGCAGCAGTAACCTGCCTCTGTCTGCTTCTGGTCTGCTCTTGTAAAATGGCACTGTTGTCCAGTCAGCCAGCTGGTCCTGACTGTCAGCAGGACTTCGGCTGAGGCGGCTGCTGGTGGCCAGATGGTGAGGCTCACACACACACACAAAGTAAGATGCGTGCGTAGTACATCCTCCACTGGATCGCCAAGGACTTGTAGCTACCTCAGTCGACCCCACTACATGCTGCTTTCATTTCAAAGGCAGAGGAAGAGCTCAGAGCAAGAAACATGAACTGGGGCTCGGGAGTGAGGTCACTGAAATGTGTAACATCAGCGAAACACTGTAAAACATTAGAGACAAGTCATAACAACGCCAGTAGTATTCTCTATGTGCAGTCTTTGTAATGATAATGCCAAGTATCATGTCAGTAAAAGACAAACTTGTTTCACTCACAGTTTTTCATTTTCAAAATCAGGACTCTAAGGATAAATAAAATTAGAATTTCTATTGCTGTAGTTTGACTGAATAGACAATACAGAAAATACATTCAAAGCGTATAAAACAATCAATCAACATACAATTTACTTCTTTCCACAACTGTTCAATTTCTATAATATAGCTTGTAGCTAATATAATAGCTTTTCTAGATACTGGTCTTTCTCCAAATCTGTCATATTAAACACTTGGTTTGTAAATAGTGTGAATATGTTTGACAATGAAAATCATACATGATTTACAGATGTATGATTTATCTGTAGAGCTTACACCTGTGAAATACAAGTATATAGTAAATGCATGTTAATTCAGTTTTTTTTCACGAGTACACATCACTTCATCAACTTTATTATACAACGAAGTTCAGTAACTGAAATAAATTGAAAGCTGAATGTGTATATGTAGCATTGGATGATATACACTATATTTTAGAGTAAAAAAAGACTATCAGTGTACAAGATTGATGCTTTTTGGTTTTAAAAGGTTAAAAGTCAAATTTGCTTGTAAAAAGAAATCATTGCAAATCAGCAGAACATAAAGAAGTAAAACTAATTTTTTAAACACGGACATTTGCCTCAGCACTAACATCTGTTATATGATTAATTCTATAAGCCCAACAGATTGTGAGTCATATTTGTCTAAACTCTGCTATTATCACCTCATATTTACTGTCATTACTCACATTAATAAAAGGTTTGGACGGGCCCTTTTCACTGCAATGTTTGACCAGCTGAACTGTACAGCTTGTTCCCCAACAACGGCCGCAACCTCAGAGAGAGGAACCACAAGCAGAAATGAGAAAAGAAAGCTGTAATGCTGTTATTTTATTTATTTATTATTATTTTATTCTATTTATTAAAAGAAAAGAAAAACAGGTCTGTAGTGCTTTGTGCAAGCTGCATAAAATGATGTATCTTGATGGGTGATGGAAGGTGAACTCAAACAAGAAAGACCTTCAGTCTCGTCCAATCTTTTGCTTACAGTGATCTTTCCTTCATTTTTTTCCTGACTGGTGTTTACCTCTGAAACAGAGCAGACGTCCTTTTTCTTTTTTTCTGCTGTTTTTCTTCACTTGGACACTTACCAGCGTATTCTGCTCTGGATGGTAGTGCCTCTGGTGAAGTGGACTGGCAGACTGCCGGGTGTTCAACTACAACCATCTGGGGACGCTTGAACACTGGTAGTCAAAAACATCTCAACTACTATTTGCTTCTTACTGGCTTTAAGTGATTTCTTTGCCATACTTAAGTGTCTTTAACTTGTTTGTTTTCTTCTTAAAAATAGAAAGGATAAAGAAAACATGTCCAATCAGCGTCTGACTGTGAACGTGGCTATTTGAAAGCCCTAAGGAGTAACAACATAAAAAGCATAACAAACAGAACAAATAAAAATGTTTCTGTCACTATGATCCTGGTTTGGATTCAGTTATTGTTTCTATGATTTGATTGTTGTTGGTATTGGTCATGTTTTCTCTGTTGTGTGCAACAACAGTAAAATCAGTGGAGATATATGGCAATTATGAAAATTGAATTCATCATTTGGAGTCATGATATTTAGTTTCAATGTTTTTTTATGTAAAATAAATGAGTTTTCTAGTCCACAACAAGACCAAAACCAACATTGGTTAGACTATCATTACTGCATGTTCCAAACCCAGTCAATGGCACTCAAACCAAAATCCATTTCTTTCTTTTTTCATATAGTTTAATTTATTTAAAAGGCAACTTCAAGAAACTGCAGGGAACTGTAGTTTTTAGCAAAATTCACTAAAATAGACACGGTGCCCATGTTCATAGTAATGAAAGAAGTGCAACAAGGTTTGTTTTGTTTTTATTAGTCTTAAAACTACTTACAGACAACACACTTTGCCACAAATTTACAGAGAAAATAAGCACACAAACAAACAAGTGGTGTGGCTCATTGATTTTTGGTTGTTTTTAATAGAATTTCCACAAGGATTGTGGTTTCAGGCACTGAGGAATATCCTACACTACGCTTAACAAAAAAAATTGACTTATGTGCTCATAAAAAGTATTTAAAAAAATATTTTTAAGCTTAAAATAATGTTCTAAGTGTCACATGCTATATAATGTTTAGTATGCACAATACTGAAGAAAAGCAGAAAAAAGCAAAACCAAAATGTCCTGATAAATGTGAATGAAAGTTGTGTTTCATATTGTTCACTGAAATTCATCCAACAGTGTTTTACTATCCTCTGCGGACACAAGCTGGACGCCCTCCCAAAACCTTTCCAGAATTAAAATGAAATTCATCTTTTTTCCCCCTTCTCTTGGGAGAAGGATCTACTATAAAAGGCTTTACAGTAGGGACCACCTACCATGCTCGTCATTCTGACAGTCTCTGTTTGTTATTCCAGGCAACTGCAGCGCCTGATAGGCCTCCAGCAGCCGCAAGGAGACTCATTCAAACTACGTCTCTCTGATTCCCAGCCACAAAACGTTCCCGGCGACTTAATCTGCCCGCTTTCTGTCCTCCCTCCCTTCCTCCCCCTTTCAGCTCATTTACCCGTGAGTCATCGCTGTGGTTTGGATCACGGATCAAGAGAGTGCAGATGGATGAATACGTCTCGAAACAGAAATGGAGTTAAACCCAAGGGTTAAGAGCCTGTATGAAAACCGCTACGAAATTTCTTGAGTTAATTATGTGCCAAACTTGCCATCCAGCCATTTTTTCAGAATGTGGCGAAGGAGAAAGTGAAAAACCAGGATGTATATTTTGTGAATGTGAGAGGGACGGCCCATTTGAGGCAAAATCCATCAGCCATGTGCATCCACCCTAAGAGTAGAGGTTAAGATGTGTGGCTCAGCATTAAAGAGACAAACTGAACATAGTACTTCAGCTGGGTGTTGAGAAGAGTTTGATTTTAAAATACACACTCTATATCTCATTTGTTACACTATAGGATAATACTGATTTATTACAACTTAGGTCTCATTTTCATTGTTTTGGCCATCATTTCGATAGCTATTATTAAACTATATGATACTCAAAAGGTACATTACTGGGGTCTGGGGGAATAAAAAAAACATAACATGAGCAGTCAGACTCTCATATGGGTTTTAAACAACTCCCTCAGAAACTCATTTGGAAGAGAAAACTTTGAGGCAAATATTTCCTTAACTGTCCATTGTACTGTAATCATCAATTACAGTTTACTAACCGTCTTCCTGCTTCAACTTTGACCTGCTGTGCTTGCCGTCAGTTGGGATTATATCAGACATTAAGGGTGTGTTCACATTCAAATTTACCTCCAGACAAAGTTCAACTGTCAACTTTTTTAACAACCTTTCTGAATATCTGACCACTTGTGTGTTCTGCCCTGTTTGAGTTTGTTGTAGTTGCTGTGTTTGACAATTTACACTTTATTCGTAGCACTTTTCAGGCCTACTGTATACTGTGTGCATACTATATTGTTTTTGGCATTGTAAATATACTAATCAATATATTTCTTTCTCTATAATTCTGTAACTTTCAAATCCATACATGGTCTGGCTCCACTTTACATTTCTGAACTCGTCACACCTTATTCTGCACCAAGATCCCTCAGATCTGAAAATCAGATGGTTTTGCATGTTCAAAGGTCAAGGCCCAAAACTAAAGGAGACCATGCTTTAGTTTTTACTGTTCTAGCCCCAACTCTGTGGAACAACTCCCCCCCCCCCCTTTATGTATCAGGTCAGCTGAGTCGGTACCTCATTTTAAAAAGCTTTTAAAGACTCACTTGTACAGACAGGCATTTCTGTAATATCGTTTAACTGCTGCTTTTTGTTGTTTTCAGTTATTGTTTAATGTTTCATCTATTGTGTATGTTCTGTTAATATTGTATTGTGTGAGGCACCCTGTAACTTCAGTTTTGAAAGGTGCTATAGAAATAAAGTTTATTATTATTATTATTTCAGTGTGGCTTTCACTGTCCTTTGTATCTATTGTGCTCCTAATGCAACATTATAACACAACAAAATGAATTCAATAAGTTTTATTCTGTTGTGCAAGGACAATGCCATACCTCCTGTACAAACTATAACCCTACTATTAATGTACAGTATATTATTGTAAATTACAGACAGTACATACAGTATCAGTATTAAAGAGGACGGGGGTAATGTTTTTTTGTTTTTTTGTATTGTGCAGAAAAAGCAAGCTATACACAACTTGAGAAGAGAGTGCAGATCAAGAAAAACATACAAACAAACAATAAAATGAGAACAAGACATAACAATAGTAAACAAAAAAACAAAAAACGAGAGGGGAAAAAAAAGACTTGTGTGTCCTTTCTGTAGTGTTAGTTGTGGGAGAGGAGGATTCAGCTCTCCTTTATGAAGTTGATAAATGGAAGCCAGATTTCATTGTACTGTTCACTTTTGTCTTTTATTGTGAAGGTCAGTTGTTCCATATTTGAATGGTTTGTTAGTGATTCGAGCCATTGTATGACTGAGATTTTTGTTCTGTCTTTCCAGTGTAGTAGTATTATTTTCTTTGCTATTGTAAGGGATAATAGGAAAGTAGTTTCTTATTGCTGAAAGGATCTGTAATGTTTGATATGGCTTTCTAGTGCCGATTTAAGTTGGATGTATTGAAAAGTGCAGGTGCTGGGTAGGTTGAACTGTTGAAATTGGCTGAAGGTCGCAAAGAGGTCCGACCGGGGTAATGTTGAAACGCTTCATATCATGTACTTAGCATCAATGAACACAAAAAAGGAAGAGTTTATAGTTGCCATTTCAAGGTATTAGACCATATTGACATTAGCTAGCCAAGCTAATTAACAAGTTATATAGGCAAATATCAGCATGAAGCTAGCTAGTTAAACCAGCTACCCAATCAAGCTAATGGCTTGATTAGGGTTGAAAACAAGAGGGAACACTTTGCTGTTTATTAAAAAGCATTGCTACGTTAGACTAAGTTAAGCCCATAACTATAAAACAGTAACATCAATCTGTCTTCTTCAGGTACTTCATGGATGAGGAAAAGGAAATCCAACCAAAACATTGCAGTAGTTTATTTTCATTACTGCAGTGCCTATTTGGAATGAGCATCCTGTATTGCTACACATAGAAAAATGAATGCTGTTCATGCCAGGTGTGATTGAATATACACACCAATATGTTAGAAACCAACATTTTAATATAAACAGATGGTAAGTACTGTAACAGTGAAGCTTTCCTCACTCCAGTACAATGAGGGCTGCATTTGAAAAGAAAATACATGAGAGCTTTTGAGAAAATATGCAGTCTAAGATGAAGTGGATCAATAATATTGGGCTCTTAGGTCATTTAGGTTGACTCTGTGTCCCTCCACCAGTCCGCAGAAGCCCTCAGACATTTCCCCCTGGTTCTCCTGGACTGAGTGGGAGGACATATAATAAAGGACCACTTAAGACTTTCCTCTAAACTAAGTGCAATACTGAACTGAAACTCAGAGCAACAGTTGTCTTTCAGTCCAGTTTATGTTGTTACCTGCAGCCTTAATGTGCAGGCCTCTTTATAAATGTATTGCTTCATGTCTATGTAAACATTAATGTATGCTTTCTAGATTGACCGTATAATGCTGAAACGTATTTGCTTAGTGTGACTAACACACTTATTTAAGTTACATTTATGTACTTCTGAGATATTTGATGAATGATGGCTTATATATGAAGAGGTGTTTGCATGATTATTTTGTAGACTCATAACTGAATGACTTTAATTTCAGTGGATAAAGTTCTGCTTGTGATTTGTCGTCAGTCCGAAGCAGCTGTTGCCTTTTGTGTTTTTTCTTGTTCTGTGTTGTTGTTTTGTACTGTCCAACAAGCATTCTTCAGTTTCTGTGCCTGATGTCTTCCGCATTTCAGCCCACCTGCATCACTACTAACCAATAATATGCCCAGCAGACACAAACCCTTTACTGGGAACCTGTCTGGCACTGGGGAGACCTCAGATTGCCAGACGAGCCCTCAAGCCGGTTGGTGAATAGGTCTGCTTTCCCCTAAGCCGTGTTGCCACTACTGCATGCCCACCAAATTCAGAGCATGTCCAGCTGGCTCTCGTCGAGCTTGTCTCAGCCTGTCCATCCAGGCCAGCCCAAGCTCCGGTCTTCACTGTGCCAGTGTCAACCCCGTCTGCTCCTCCAGTGCAGTGGACAACCCACCAGCCTGCCTCCCACTTATTTACCCTAATAACCAACAGTAGCGCCTCACCCTGTCTTGCTTTGTAATGACCTTTTGGAAATGCTTTTGATTCCTGGTTCCAATCAGTCGTGTAGCTCTTGGTCTGAAAAGTGAAGCCAAAGCAGAAGTGACTTGGAGAGCATTGGGTAATCCAGTGGCTCCAAAAAGAAGTCTGATTTTATGGAAGTCCATTGGAAAATTACCTTACTTCTCACATGATTCATTACCTTAGTAAATAATCTCCTAATGAGTATGGCCTCAATTACTAGTTTCATGTCTTCTTTAATACAGTGTGATATTCATTTAGTAAATTGTGGTCCAATTTAGAGTAAAAAAACCAATAAAGCAGATCATGCTTCAGGGCATGGCTACATTGTAATTGACAAGTTTTTAACCATGGCAACAACGTTGATTAAGTAACAACCATTGTGTAACCCCAGATTCACAGAGTGTAGGTGAAGTCTTAGCCATAGATATCAGTATGTTTTCAGTTAATTGAAGTTACTTGTAACATTTTGGTTATCTAAAAAGTCTTGTTCAGTGATTTTTTGGTTGCATTAAAAGACTCCTTTTTCTGGGACAAAAAACACTAACATTATTACAAGTAAACATAGACTGTAAATGCACCACACTAACCAAGCAAGCTGCTAGCATTAGGATTAGCTTCATCTTCTCGTCCAAATATGGTCATTTCTGGTTCTAAAAATCCAATATGGCCATTGTCAAAATGATAAACTCAAGGCTTCAAAATGGGAGTCCACAAACCAATGCATCATGGTGGCTACGTCTTTTTTTTTCTTTTCTTTTCTCTATGATTCCAATACACTTTCAGCCAGACATTAAATCAACTGCATGTTGTTTTTAGTTGAGCAGAGAAAAGCTAATTGTTGTTAGGCATAATCGAAATAAAAGTTTGAATGTTTAACAAGCGGATATTTTCTAGCAGCTGCACCACTCTGCAAATTGAGTAGTTTATCTGCAATCATGATACATTATTGTGGTAAGGCGCCTCGTTTTTTCACATCAAGCGAAAATACCTAGCTCTCCTCCTCTTGACTGTCAGTAGAAGATGCTAATCTTAACACCCAACACAACAAATTCTGTTGTCTAAGTCTATTGTGGTTAGATATGCTAACATTGCCTAACACCTGCTCCTAACATTGTAGCACCCAGTTACAGTAGATCAGCTAGCTAACAAGCAAACTTTAAATCCAGCAAAAGTTGGTCATCTTTCACACACAATCTTCCACAAAACATGCTGGGACATTTTTCCCTCACTATTTGTCCATTTTTTGACAGCTTTCACTGCTGACTCCAGAAGAGTCTGTTGTCCACACAAGCACTGCCATGATGACCTGATTGGCCACTGTTGGGGAGCTGCCGGTTTTGAATTGTACCCTCTAGCCTTGTTTTGGTTTTCAACATGGGAGTGAGGTTAATAAAGGCAATTTTGTACTATTTGCTGTATGTGATATGGCTGCTGTCAGAGCAAATATCCATTTGGGTTTAGTATCACACTGAATATCTGTCTTACCTTACCTCTTGAGTAAGTTTTAGAAGTTTGATTTAGCAGGACATCATTTCACAAAAGGACTACAGTTCTTTTCAATACAGTTATAATCATGTCCAATTTTACATTTGTGTAGAATTAACACACACACACACACACACACACACACACACACACACACACACACACACACACACACAAAACCCCAAAACAAAAAAACCTTCCACCCTCATCATTCACTCCCACCCCCAAAATTGGTCCACTTTAATGGGCAATTCTAGTTTCTTGACTCATTCTGCCAGTGTAAGTGTTCAGCTGAAAACAAATTATCTAAGTGATGGGAGTTGTAGATATTCTTTCTAAATATAGGAGAGGAGAGACTGCCATAGAACTTTTCAGTCGACCCTCTAAGAGAAAATGTGATCTTTTCCAGTTCAGGAATGACATCAGATCAATTTGCCAAGTGTGTTCTGCTGCTTGCGCGACTTCCAGTGTAAGAGGATACATCTACAGAGGCAAAAGATAAAACATTTAATTTCTGTGTAGTAAACTCAGGATAGTTCAGGGGAACTCCAAAAATGGCAATAAGTGGACAGGGTGCAATATCACTATCTAGAACTTCAGACATGATCTTGAAGAAGTTCTTCCAAAAACCTGTCAACTTTGAACATGACCAGTCTTACCTTACCTATCGAGTAAGTTGTTTTATAACTGATTATATAATATTGACCAAGTTGTAATAAGCCTCAATAAATATTTAAAGGACAACATTTTAACATGAATACATATTTAACATATAATGTTTTATGTACATTATATCGACATATAGTATATTTTGTATGTGTAATCGGGTTACTTACTTTTGTAGTTCCAATGTTTATTCAGAAAAACAAGCTGCAACACAAGCAGCCAGATGGTCACAACAGTTGTAAACAAAGCTTGAATTTTATGATAATTAGTTGGACGAGAAAAAAACAGCAAATGTGAAAATTATTACCAAAACTGTTGGTTGTAAAATTAGATTTTGATCTATCATGCAGTTTTAGGACACAATGGCAGTTATTGTTGACTTTTCAGGTGCACTTAACTTCTAAAACCTCTCTTAAAATAATATGATAAACTTATGAACAGTTTTTATTGTTGTTGGATTGTGAGTATCCAACCTTTGGCAGTGTGCATTGGTGAACACCTGCAACCAATCCTTTAATGAGATTTTATTTAATAAAAAAATAATACATGTATGTATTTTTGTCATGTTGTTATTCTGCTGGTTCAGAAACAGCCTTAGTGTTCAGAAGGTCTACGAATTCTGATGCACTGTGGTGTTTTGGCTGTCACATTTACAGCTCTTATGCCTCACATGTAGTTGAGCTAAGGAGTAGAGGGCACGTTTAAAGGCTGAGTTTACAAGCCACAAGTAGCAAAATGCTTCTCATTATACATTTAAGAATCATATGTTGCTTTGTTTGCTACTTAATGGTTGTAATCTGTAATGCTAGCTTGGGTGACATCAGCTAATTAGCTGTCAGAGCTTAGTATTGATACCTGCAGCTCCTACTGACTAACACGTCAAACTAGGACAGACTTCCATTTATTTTACACTAATAAGGTTTCCCTCCATAATTGGGTGTAGTTTTCACGGCCATCCATTCAATTCTGCCTAATTGGGTGTATTTTTCATGACCAGACCTGACAAACTGGGAGAATCAAAGAACCACCCACCTTATGGCCCTATGTTAAAATATTTAATCTTTATCTGAGGCTCATGAAGCTGCTGGGGGTTAACGTAAGCCAGATCTCAGTTAATCTCTGCTCTAGTCAGCCCTCATTATAAGGCAATAGGGGAGAGATGCAGCAGACCCGAGCCCCAGATTGCAGCCCTGTCGTCTACATATGCTTGATGTGGGAACATTGGTACTGACAGGGACATATATTGTTACTGCTGAAATTGCTATGTTGCACAGACTACCTTTGTATTGGTGTTGTTTTTTTCTCCAGCTTAGGGAAAAGATGCTTATATTAACCTGTGCATGGATATTTATCCACTTTTTCTAAGCAGTTTGTCACATATTTAGCCAAAAACATTAATTTATATGATATTATATGTTGATATCCAGCAGTCCAGTATGTTTCTGCTGGGTTTTATCTTCCTGGACACAAGCTGTTTGGCAGCTGAATCCCCCAAAAGTGCTTCAAATGATAACTTGTGCAACTCTGCATTGGCCTGTATTTATAGCACTATCTGTGGATGACTTTTTTTTAAATATTCATTTGCAATCGGCTTCTTACTTTAAATGGTGACATTGGGTGTGAGTTATATCTCTTTAGTTTGTGTAAACAAGAGAAGCAAGGCAAAGTTGTACTCATTGTTTTCATTAGACCCTGGTATGAACCACCGTTATCCTGTTGAGAAATAATTGGTTTGTTCTCACAGTACTTAACTGGAGCCAGCCAGCTGTTAAAAATTAACCTTTTCTTATAGCACATTTTAACTCCATATAGAAAAACGAATAATAGTTTGATGGTTAAACAGGCATCAACTTAAACGACAACATTTATTGTTATTATTATTGTTGGTCCATGCTGCTTTGTCAAGGTTTGGGAAACATTGTGATTGAGGTTAAAATTGGTACTTCCTTAAGGTTAGGGAACCTTGGTTGTCAGGATACTGATAATAACTGAGATTGAGGGACAAATGTGGTAATGGTTTTTAAAAACAATGTTGACTCATGGTTGGAAACAGGAAAAGAACAGTGATCCTGTTTAAGTTTTTGACTCATCCATCCACTTGAACCTCCTCCCTGCACGGACTTTGTTGCTCTATAACAATGAGAACTTGATTTCCCCCTTTGTTCTTGTCACAATTACAGGAATATTCCCAAATCTTGATGTAATGCAGAACAACTGAATGGTCAAATTTAACTATAATACTGATTGATCATCATCAGAATGCAGACTCATATTTTATTATTCAACACATGTGCAAAAAGAGATCTGCAAATATACCTGCTAAATTTCATTTTGTTCAGCAGGACTGCCAGTGAAAGCGAACAAGAGACGAATTAATCGTTTTTCAACTGCTGGTGTGGCATGAAAAGTGCCAATTTAAACTGTCCACACCCTCGATACCGTCTTTTAATTTCTCTCGCTCTCCCTCCGTGGAAAAAAGGGAAGTGTGCCAATCCGTTTACTGGAAGAGCCAGTTGACCATGTGGAATGTCTGCTTCAGAGTGGCATGTACACTCATTTTGTAGATGTTTGCCTGTTTTGAGGGAAACCTTTCTTTCTTGTGTCAACGCTTTGACTCAACTCAGGGCCTGCAATCCTGCTTTGTAGCACATTTGAAAAACATTGTGTCATAAATCAAGCCAACGTTGATTTTATACTGAGCAGGATTTTAAGGCTTGTGTAGGCTGTAAGGGAAAGTAGGACACAAGCTCAACCATGCTGCACCAAAGTAGCTTTCAGTGTTAACTTAAACTTAGTCATTTGTAAACTTGAAGCTAATTAAAAGCTGTGTGTGGAGTGTGTCTGCTAATGGATTAAAAAAATAAACTGAAGTTAAAAATCAACTGATCTCTGGGCATTTACTATTTTTCACTGGAAAGCATTACTTGATTTCCTTATCTTCAGTTCACTTACTGGAAGCAGAATATTGCTACAAGAGAAACATGTGGAGTGGTTCTGTCATTTATTTGTGCTTTAACATTAAGTTGACCACAAAAATGACACAATTTCATCATACACACGTTATGTAGGGACACTAAATTATCAAAAAATAGATTTTTAGAGGGAAGAAATGGTCAAATGCATCACTACTAGTTAGTGAGATTTTTATTCCCATCCTCACAATATACAATAAATAAGAAAATTAAAAGATCTGACTTCAGGTTTTTTAATATCTGACTGTCAAAAGCATCTACTGCAGTCATAAAAATACAAATATACTAAATTAATAAGTCATAAATCCTGAACAATCAGAACAAAGACAAGGGGAAAAGTTTTGTGCAGTAAATATCCAAATGAATGAATCAGTTCATCATCCACATTTTTTATAATATGAATAATCAGACACCAACTTTAGCAATATTCACTTGACTACACGGCACTGATGTACACTGTACAATATCATGGTATATTAACATCATTGAACAGCAAATACTGAATATACTGTAATACTAGTATATAATTTTGTCCTTAAATGCATTTCATTGCATTGTTTCTTCTACCTTATTGTTACTGTATTTTGATATAAAATAATCACTAATAAGTGTTCCTTTCAAGGTCAATGTGACTCTGAACATGCTGAAACCTGAACCCCTGCTGACTCTCAAGACTCCTTTGATTTACATTGAAGATCAGACACGAGCTCATGCAGTGAATAAGCGTAGACCCTTGGAGAAGCTATTTGTATTGATCACAAACAGAGTTGAGGGGTTTGTAATGAGATGTAAATGTATGGAGATGAAAGCTGCAGGAAGTGTATAATGCAGGAAAATATGTGACGTAAATATGAAAGGAGATTTTACACAAGTTGCAATGATATTCAATCCATATGAGCTCTCTTATCAGTTATGATACTCCAACTCTGTCTTTTTAGTAGAGGCCCATCCCTGTAGGCTTTAAAAGTGTCTGTTTGTATTTTTCTATTTCACAAATTCAACAGTGGAACACAACTGTGACAACCGCATCTTTCCCTACAGCATAATCCGTTTTGTATTCTTATTGTGTTCAGCCATAGTTTCCCAAAAATGTAGCTCTAATATTGTGCTATTGCCCCCCCCCACCCACCCACCCACCCAAACACTGCTGGAAATAGGGTGCACTAAAATAATTGCCTGATATCAGATAGACACTTCCTTTCCATCTTCTGTCAGTCTGAATCTAACATCATTTTATGTCAACACTGATGCAATACTAACATAGTGGTTTTCCTGGAGGAGAGGAGAGGAGAGGAGAGGAGAGGAGAGGAGAGGAGAGGAGAGGAGCGGAGAGGAACGGAGTGAAGTAAAGATCTGCAAATTACTCTAAAGACATGAATCGGTGCTTAATGTTACAGAGACAAATGAGGAAGGTTCAAGAAAAGAAAAGGGACTATAATACGCCAAAGATGCCACAGAAAAAGGGGCTATGCCAGCACCTCAACCCAGTATCTCGTAGCAGTATGACAGAGGTAAATTAACACACAAGCACCTTAAAACGTGGCAAAATAATTATCTGGTAGTTATGTCACATTAGCACATTTCTTTCGTCATTGTTATATTTTTGATTGCTATTCATGTGGTGTAGTTTTAAACACAGCCTCTCTCAGCCTTATTTCAAAGAGGTTGGAAGTACAATAACTGTGACCATACGATCATATTGTTGCCTGATGTCAGACCGAAGTGTCAACTTGTTACACTTCATTTACTTTGGTGGAGCGGGTGGATTCAAAGGTCTGGTTGTACCATTGCACAACTTGACAATGGCGTTAGTCCCACGCATGGTGCTGATTGGCTAATCGTTTGTCTCCCAGGGAACACATTGGATAATTGCTTTTTCAACAGAGAAACCAGTTTCATAACATGATGTCAGACCAGAAACAGTCAACTTGGTGGACTGGGCAGATTGAAAGGTCTGGACCCAGGAAACCACACTGAGCATGAATGAGCAGTGGATTGTGAATAATTGATACATTTTCCTGCCTTTTTGCTTTGGAATCCATTGTAAATTATATGCACTCATGCTAGTAGCAGTTTTTTAATGAAGTAGAAAACTGCAAATGGTTTTCAGCCACCTCTTAAGCCTTATGGGAGGAATATTTGATCCTCTCTTTCAAGGGGAACTGAATCGTTTCAGCAGCTTTACTGATACACACTGAGAAACAATAGTGCTGCCTGCTTCATGTAAGCAAACAATTCAAATGTAGAAAGGAAATACAGAAAAGTAATCATTTATAATAATTTATTTATTTAAAGTTTTGGGAAAAGAGCAAAGAGACATTTCCATCTGTCGAACTTGGCTACTTCAATGTCTGCTGTAGCAACAGGAGGACAACAGAACAAATGTGATTTTACACTTTATTGATTTATGGCGTATCATTTAGCCAATCTCAACAATTACTAACATGACAGAGAAAGTGGTCCAATTTGACACAGAAAATAGAGTATGAAATATATACTGTAGTGTGTATGTAAAAACAATTAACCAATCTATGTAAATCATACCAATAAACATTAATAAAATAAGATCTACAAAAATAAATCTCATCTTGGACCAGTCTGTTGACTGTTGGACCAGTCTTTTAAATGAATATGAAACTAATTGTTTTAACATTTTAACAGCTAATTTGTAAGTAAACAAACAAACAAACAAAAAAACTTTTAGTATATTTACTCAAATGCACAAGTTAACTTTTCCCTTTTTTATCCCACATAAGCACAGAGGAAGCAAAAGACATACCGATAAAACTTGACATTTGGTTTTCAGCACTTCTATATAACATCCAGACCGAATGTGCATGAATGGTCTCTTAAAATTTGTTATCCACCTCATACCGCTCCTTTCCCACTTTACAACTTGACATTCAGAGTCGTATCCACTTTTGTCTTTGTACTGAACTCACTGGGTTTTTTTGTCATCATACTTTATCTCTTAAAATACATTATGTTTCTGTGGAAGGTAATGGCAGTAAATCATGCAAATGATTTTAAAACGCTGTGTACGCAGCATGCTTAGCAATGAGGCAAATTCATTTGAATTGCATGGTATGCACACACTTCTGCAAAACATTAACATGTGGACATGCTTTAATTTGTGTGTCTGTCTGTGTGTGTGTGTGAGAGAGAGAGAGAGAGAGAGAGAGAGAGAGAGAGAGAGAGAGAGAGAGAGAGAGAGAGAGAGAGAGAGAGAGAACCGGTTGAATGACTGGTGGGTGTGTGTAGGGGTGTGACCCCGGTGACTCAGCCACCAGCTATGTTCTTCTTCAAGGTGAATGAGTCACAGCCTCCCTATACGGGGAGATATCTCTCTCCAACGGATATTTGCTTTTCCAACGAATTTCTGCCTCGCCTTCGGTACAAAAAAACGAACAAATCCATAACATTTTGAGAATACGATAAATAAAAAGATAAATGCATTGGGCACAGGATATTCACATTTCTATCTGAGAATATACAAATGAATCGTTAGGTGTCTATTAGAGACAGCTGCAAATTATCAACATTTCAGAAGCTGGATTCATTTCCATATTTGATGTGTAAGTATAAGGTCATAACAGTTGCAATGCAAAACAGACGAAGATGTACCAAAATAAGCTTTCTCAACTACAAACGGGACTAAACCCAGTTTAGGATTGTTTACTATTTACTGCATTCCTGCTCGGCTTACTGAAAAAAAAATATCATGGCCACTGAATCATTTTGTTTTTCTTTTAAGGGAAATTAACACTTTGGCTTTTCTCCATTTCTTCTGCCTCTCTCAGGCGTATACTCTGTTTCAACCTTTCCTTCCCCTCGCATTTCATCTCCTGTTTTTCACCTCATTTTCTCCTGCTTTCATCAGCACTGCCCATTCTCTTCTCCTGCATGTACGCTCTTCCTTTTTTGTGCCCAACAAAATTAAATTAAATAGATGCAGGAAGACAGTTAAATCAACACAGCAACTGCCACCAAAAATGTAAATATTTTTCAGGGATGTGAGTGTGCGGTCATCACGGTTGAGGAGCTCTCATATGCTAAATTCTTCCCTGTAGGGATAAAAATGAGAGCCAGGTACTCTTATTCTTATTTTTCTTTTTCCATGTTAAGACAGTAATTTAACTTTTCCTGCTCCTTAGATTAAACTATTTGATATCCAGAGAGCTTACAAAAAACTATTTGCATTCGATTGAGACCAGACCTCCATTTAGTGTAGGATGTATGTTTCAACACGTCGAACTGCTGTTGCTTCACCGGCTAAATGAGCCACTTGTTGAGAGTCCCACAATGCTTCAGTGAGAAACACAGGAAGAGTGCAAACAAAGAGAAGCATGGAGCAGACCTGGTTTTCTGGGGATGTCATTTGGCAAGAGGTCACGCAGAAGGTTAGCGTGATCGATGGGCTGAGGCTTCCTTTTGTCTCTAATGGGGCGAGGGAAGGAGGAGACGGAGAGAGAAAGGGAGAAGAAAAAGAGGAGAGGGACGGAGGAAGAAAAAATAAGCAGGGAATAGATATTGAAGACAGATTGAAAAAATGCAGCCTGTATAGGAACTAACCTGTTTTGACCTAGCACTGCCTCTCAAAAACGTTAAGGAGATTAACTGTCTTCCAGCATCTCCAAATAAAGGACTAAACACATCATATTTGAAATATACAGTACATTTGATAACAGGGAATAGGGATGGATGAGAGACAAAGGAAAGCTACAGGGAGTGAGGAGAAAAGCAGAGGAATATAGAAGGGATACTCAACGCAAGGCGAGGGAGAATACATGGTCTGCCTCGCAGCCGCTGCACATATAAAACCATCACTTCTGACTCCCTCATCATTTGGTCTGCATATGTCTGCTAGCCGAATTAGATTTTTCACACAATTCATGTTAGCTTTCTTCAGGTCTTTTAATAGGGGCTTTTGACTGTGCTTCATATGCCTTTTTGGCACCTGAAAGAAATGGCAGCTACAGTACAGCCACTTGAACAGATAATGACAGCGCTCGTGGTTCTGACTGAACAGGCCCCGTGACAGGCTAATGACACAGGGATGGACATTTCTTTATGCTTTAAGCCCATATGCTCAGCAATTTTATTGATTATGGGCATAATTGTTTTATTGAAGGATTTATTTAATTATTTTTATTAAAAATGACAGCAAAATGAATTTTCCTGGCTCTGAATACCAGTTGTGTAAAAAAAGAAGCAGTTTATAAGCTTTCAAATAATAAGAAATCAATTAATAGTTTTGGTCGCTTGATAGATTTCTTGGACTTGCATGTCATATAAGCTGATTCAACATATTTACTCTCTCACTCCCTCTCTCCCTCTCTCTCTCTCTCTCTCTCTCTCTCTCTCTCTCCATGTGTTTTTTCTGATATTTTATAGTGATAAGTTTATATCATCGCACTGCCCTTTTGTTTATGTTTTGGCAGGCCCGACATGAACAATAAAGGCTGAGTGTTTATAAGCTGACTGGCTGTTAACACTCTCACACACATACTTGGCCGAACAGCGATCTGTGTGAGCTTTTGTTTGTTGTGTAAACTCCTTTTACATACAGTAGAGTACAGTGTAATATATATGTTGTACTTTTCCTCCTCCTGTGTCAGCTTTTGTCTAATAATATGATTTGTTACTGGTTTTCAAAGTATTTTTATTTGACTGTGTCCTGTCACTAGTTTAGTTGATTCATAATAAACCTTAAAATTACAGCAAATGTCTAAGTTTAAAGATACTGGAAAAAGAAAAAGTCATTTGGGGGCACTCGCTGTGGAATGACGCCTGACTGACTGTATGTGAACCGCAGAGCAAAAACAAAACAGTACTTTTAGTGAAAACCATACACACTCTTACACACACATAGTGCACACACACACACACACACACACACACAAACATACCAAACTTGTTCCATTCATGTAAAATGTGTGCGACTCGTTAAGTGCTGTGGCTGCTTGGTTGAATTTTGTTATTTTCTTCACATGAGAAAATATTACAGGTTGTGTAAAGGATCAGTTCACCTAAATTCATCTCACTTTGAGCGCACTGTGATAATAATCAGTGTCTTTACGGGAAAATCGTGTTGTTCAGAATTGAATGAGTATAGTATAAATAGTGAGAACTGTTTGCAAATGTTTTTCATTATCTAAAAGTTTTTCAAATAAAATTCATCAATGTTTTCATCAATACAGAAAAAAAATGACCCCTGCATTGTGTAGACATGAGGTATTTAGTGTAAATATCTCAAAATAAAAACTATCAACACAGCTGAATACCACTAAGTATAAACAGGAAGAATAAATAAATAAATAAATAACACTTTTGATGAGCTAACCCTTTAAACTGTTCTGACATCCATGTTGTTTTAATCTCAGTACTTCATTTGCACTGCTTCCCTTTAGTGTATATATGTGTGTATGAGAGAGAGAGAGAGAGAGAGAGAGCAGGGGTTCGCTTACTTTAGTAGAGCACAAAGATGCGCCAAAATTGTTCCTGAGTTTGTGGAGAGCATTAGTGTTAGAGAAAAGAAAAAGGTAAAAGAAAAAAAAATACGACAAATGTGCAGAGGAGAAAGGTATGCAAATCTTTACTTTTAATTTTGCATTTTGTTAATTTTACTAAATGGATCAATCAATCCAATGCTGGCATCGGGTCGGTGTGACGTTAACTAACAACATAAATCTTGCTGCCATTTAGACGGACTGTCATCAGGCTATTTGGAGAAAAACATATAAAGCACAAGTTCAGCTATGTAAGTCATTTGTGTCATTAAAATTAAATTTGAGTAAACACTGTTAGGCTAGTTTTGGTGTAGTGTAGCGAGCTATAGCCAGTGTGTTTGGTATAAGGTCAACTTTAGCTCAGTTCAGCTGGAAATGCTACATTTCAAGCATGTTTATTCCCTATCCTAGCTTTTATACATGTGTATTGCTGGTGAATTTATGATCATTTAGAAAACAACTGTATACAATGCTATTTGTTGTTGTTGTTGTTTTAACCTGTGCTCATATGAACAAAGAAAAATCTATAACCATTGCAATGAATAGCAATTGCAAGTATGGTCGTATAATCCAAACAAAAGAAATTCTCATATTGCAGAAAAATTGACCTAAAAAAGTGTAAATGTTCCCACACAGTCCAAATATATCACTTAACACTTAATAGCCACATTAAACAAATGGAAATGATTCAGATGTATACAGTGCACATTTTAGTTCACATTTTTAAAATATCTGTGACCACCACCTGCTGAATGAAATGACAAGGAACAGTTGAGGTGAGTGCAATTTGTCAATATATGATACTGTTGTCCTATTATTTTATATTGTTTAGTAGTTTATTTGTATAAAATTTCTTTCATATTCTTGTGTGTAATAAATAAGCTTGCAGAATTTGTACATTTTAAGTTTTGGTTGTAAAATTGTATTTTTTTTTTTTTTTTTTTGACTGGGCAATAACCCAAATTTATGTATCACATGTTACAGCAGGTGAGCTTTTTTGTTTCTTTGCCTCAGTTTATCCAGTTACATAACAAACATTGCTTGAAAAAGAAAAGCTGGCTCTCTACACACTGGTAACGACACAGAAACACCATCTGCCATAAAATACTTGACTGGGCCTAAAATCAATTCTCATCCCCAAGTGGTATTATCTCAGACCTCTTGGCAGTTTCTTACATGAGATGACAGATTACAAATCAAAGTAATGTGGTATCACTGTATAAAGTTCAGTGCCCAAGACACACATTAATTAAATGAAATACAGAATTTTCTGGCAAGCATCTTCACACAGTACATTTTATAGATGATTATTGTCAAAGTTAATGTAGTTTTTAACTTGTGTCCAGGTTATTAGCTGACAGACATCTGCTATTTAAATACCAATTTCACAAAATGACCTTTAAATACATTTTTTTAAATAATACATGACCATTTTATTATGGACATACAGTATTGATTATTACTTTTTATTATTGACTTACACACTACAGTATATGTATAACTACTGTATGATTAGATTTAGTTACAATATTTTCTCTACTTATATTACAACATAAATTAAAATTAAAAATTAGATACAGAACATAAATTGCAAAATAAATAGAGATTTATATTTTAAATCATATAATCTATCTTTTCAGATAATAATAATAAGGTCAATAATAAGGTGTGTGAAGCACATCTATAATAATCTACAATGATCTGTAATATTGCAGTAATTACTGTATATTTCACTAAATTAATTGAGTGAAAACTATTAACTATATTCTTTTAAAAACTTTATTTTACTTATCATTTTTGATATTAAATATTATTCAATAAAATTGTTAGATTTGAACAATATTACTACTATAATGACATTATACTTAAACATTTTTATCATACTGCTGTGCTGCTGATCTAATCACAATTTAAAAAAAACGAATAATGTAATTGTCATCGCAGACACTTGATATGTACACCCACGTCCCTCCCTCGAGCCTCTTTACAGACAGAAACGATGGAGGGAAAAGTCTTTAGATCTCTTCTCAGTGTCAGTGTTACCTGAAAGTTGACACCACAGCCTGTCTGCACTCAGAGCACAAAATGTTTGGTACATTGTGTGATGAAAAATAAAACAGTGTATCAAGTTGATGGCAACTAAACAAATAAGGCAATCATCAAGACCACCCTGATAGATTACACAGCAGATGGAAAAATTTAACAAATTTCAACACACACAGACTCTTAAGCAACCCTATCTGCGACTTAAGAAATTAGTAAATGCAGCATACAGAGGTAAATGAGTGCAATTATTGAAGCAGCAAGTACATAGGCTACTGATTGTTTGCAGCAGTACAAGTAAAAGGAAGTTCAGGTGATTAGTAAGATCCAAGAAAGTCATAACACCTGGAGCATTTTACGTTTCATCATGTTTTGGTTTCCTCAGCTGTGCACATTTTTCTGCAACACTTAACGTTGGTGTTTAGGAGACAGAGAAGAAAAGTAAAGGAGTGATTATTTCCGCCGCCTCTAATAAATGTGTACTCCTGCTGGTTAAATATCAAGGAAAAAATAATGAAGGTGACTGGACTGACCGCTCTGTTCACATGTCTAAGTTTAATAAAAAACACATCACAACAGGTCCAGTCCTAGCTATAGGTAATCTTGGCAACTGCTGAGGGTGGCAGCTAATGGGAGCCGATATAACAAGTGAATTTGAATGTGCCCTAAAATGAGCTGCGGTTAACATGCTGCTAGCACCCCTTTCAAATGCACCCCTTCACAGCACCTTCCCAGAGCATTGATACAGTGGGGGATGGGGTGTTACACAATATGCTACATTAATTACATAATGTCAGGTTAGCCTTGTTTTACTCCTTAATTGAAACGAAGGCTCAGGGTTGAGCAAGTGGAGAATAGACTCCCTTTATTGTCTTTGCACAGATTGCAACGAAATTCAGTGTCAATCCTGACGTAACAATCACACGTAACAAACTGCAATTAAAACAAAAGGTGTGGGGACTGGAAGAGCCACAGAAGCCCATTTTGATGAAAAAAAACCCATTGGGAGAAGAGAAGTGTGTCAAACATTGACGTATGTAGTTTCACAAGTTTTATGTACCGAGCTAACTCCTAATGTGGTTAGCTGGCTAGCTAACGCTACTGCTGTTATTGCCAGATAAACTACATTGAAAAGGGCTAGTTAACGTTAGCTCACAAAGTTGGCTAGTTAGCATAAACTCAGCATCCAACGATCTAAACTGAGAGTTTAACTGTCTTTGCGAGCACACTGCATTGTCTTTCATATCATTTCAGATGCATTTTTAAAATATTCACAATCACAATCTGTCACAACTGATGAAGGTCCATCCATCATATTTGTACCTATTTCTACAGTGAGTGAGAACAACATGTCAATTTAGACATTCCAGATATAAATACTCTCATGTAAATAATAAATGGGATGCTACATACAATCTAATCAATGAACTTTTTCCTGTTTTCTCTGTACATCTATAGAACAGCTTGAATAAACATCCCAAGTCTTCAGACGATGAGAGCACAACACTGACCACTAGGGTTGCCAACTGTCCCTTCAAAAACCGAATCGTCCCGTATTTAGAAACAAAATTACGTGTCCGGTATTGAGCTGAAAAGGACGCACTTTTTCCTGTATTTTCGTGAGAATTAAAATAGTCTGTAAAATATCAATGAATGACGTTTTATATGGAAATTTACAATAATCTTATTGCCAGTCCTCTCCTGCTCTGTGACCAATGAGCTGACAGCACACTCTCACACGAGAATGATAATGCAGAATACGGCTCTTCTCATTGGTCGAGGTACCGTTGCTTGCAAGAAATGTCTTGCTCAGAGTTTTACTCTGTAGCACTGAAACACAAACAACTCCTTACTGCAGCAAAAACTCAAAAGAAACACATATGGAAAAAATAGGCTGTCTCCACATGATGTAGCATTGAGCTTTTGAGTTCATGACTTCAATCTCTTTTTTTTCAACCCCCCAACCTCAACCTTTTTTCTTATTTACTACAACTGTACAGTCATGGCCTTTGAGGCACAAAGTGTTTATGTTTACAACTTTTCCACAGACTTTCTGTTTGCACTTTTCTTATTGCACTAAATGTGCACTATTACAGGAATGTTCTCCTTTCTATTGTTTTCTGTTATTTTATACTGTTTTCAGTTAGGCAGGACAGTCCTGTTAGAAGAAAGATAATTATTTTATTCTGTAAGTTAAGCAGGACTGAGATTGTTTTGTTATTTTATACTGTTTTCAGTTAAGCAGGGCAGTCCTGTTAAAGAAAGATTTATTTTATTCTGTTAATTTAAGCAGGACAGATTTCTGTTAAAAAGATTTGTTATTTTGCACTAAAAAATAAATTGTTGAATAATAATTTGTTTTCCATGTATTCCTATCACTCAAAAACATTCAGCAAATTAAATTCAAGGTTGAGTCAAATAATTTAAAAATTGTTTCACACACACAAAAAAGGCAAAAACTGTCACCAAGCCGGGAGGGCTGAACGCAATCGGGTCGGCCGGCCCTGCCAACTAGGTGTCCCTTATTAATTTTTCAGGGAGTTGGCAACCCTGCTGACCACAGATTTCCCCTTATCACTTTTTCTTAGATGTGTGAATACATGAACACAGACATGCACAACTTTAATTGTCCTCTTGTTTAAAAGTCACCTCATTTGTGCAACTGTTATTGTCAAGACACTCTCACTCAGTTGATTAAAGTCAGTTTCTTATAAAAGGTTATATTATGACCTGTGTTAATAGTGATGCTTGTGGGGACATGAGGTGAGAATAGGTGCATCATCTGACCTGCAGAGGCACCAGATACAGCCTCCTCAACCCAGCCATCAGAGCTGCACACTCCTGCTCCTGCTGAGATAGATGAGCTACTTTCAGCTGATCCTGCTGACTGGCATTCACTTCTGAAGGACATATAAAGCCTATATGATATCATGTATTGCAATTGTAATTAGATTTGTTTTAGTAAATACTGTCATTAAGAAAAAGCATGTTTCTTCTGTCGTTGGAACCATCGCTGCACATGTATTCATTTATTTATCTATTTCATTTTTCAGGGGGGCGGGGTGCCTAGCTTGCCTAGGGCATCAAATGTGCAAATATCAGGGCCAGCCCTGACGCACAATGTTGGTTGAACTTGAACATCCTTTATTTTCAAAGGCAGGGGTGTAATGCACAGGCTTTGTCAAACTTCCACAAAAGGTGCGATCACACACACGCATGTCTGATCTGTGCCCAGACAGGCGTGTTTGTACTAGACAGAATGGCTGCATTTTAAGTGTCTCTTGGCACCATCACTAATAATACCTGCCCTGCTCCAGGTGGCTTGGCATGCTCTGCTCCCACATACACACTCACACAAAAATGCAGACAACAGACACGCATGTTCTCAGTGCCGTGTGACAGTTTGATAGCATCGAGTGATGTGGAGGTTACATGCTGCCTTCAAGGGTGCCCAGAATGGATGTGTTGAGTGTCATCACTGTTAATACGTTCTAAATGACAGGATTATTTTCTCTTTTGTTAGTGTTATTTATGATCATAGGTGTGCTTTCTGTCTGTGTATATACATGTATGTGTTTGAACATGCTGTATATGTATCTTGAAACTGAATCTCTCTCATTTGAATGCTTTTTGACCTATACTATGTAAATGGAACATACGTCTCACTGTTTTCTTTACGGTGCAGCCAAACCAAACATCTGTACCTCCCTTTACTTTTTTTTTTATGAGAAGAATCTCTCGTGAGGAGCATTACAAGTTCACAGACAGCGAGGGATGGGTAGACAGCGTGGAGGACAGGTTAGACACTCCAAAGCTTGCCCATATCCAGCAATTAATCTTAGTACATAAGATTACAGACTACAGGCACAACCCTGTAAATAAAGAAATAAAATAAAAAAGATTACCCAGCTCTTGTCAAACCCAAAATATTTCTTAAGTAAAGTCTTTACTTAAGAAATGAAAACTGTTAATTATCTGTCTGTGGATTATCAAGTATAAGGAGGGACACTGATTCAGGAAATGTTACTGTTGGATTTTAAAATGAAAGAATAATAACAACAATAATAATAATAATGCTTCGTGCACTACAAACAGTTAACTTCATATGTAATGGGTTAGGTCACAAATGTAAAGTTGCGGTCACATGGTGGTTCCTTTGAAGTTTCCCTGCACTGGGCTCTGATAAAGGATGTGGTCAATACTGTTCATAAATATTGATCATAGCGGACACAAACTGTAAACAGTGTATGAGTGACCTTACAGTTTATAGTCTGGTCATTTCTTACTGACTGTTCTTAGAATAGTGTAGAAAAAACTCAGTAGTGTTTCTATTGGCCAATGAGAAACATCTGTCAGTCAAAGTTGAACAAGGGTGAGCCGACTGAACTCGCCACAATTTGTCCGTTGGACAGGTTTAAATAGAAATGAGTGTGAAACAAAGTGACTATTTGTACGACAAATGTAACCTGACCACACCTTAAGGTGGTTTAAATTGTCTTTAGATTAGACAACGATTGGACAATGGAACAAAACCAGCAGACAAATTGCAGTGAAATCATTGGATAATAACAGAGAGGTGGAGCCTCAGTGTGACGTGAAATAGGATGAACTGCTACCTTAAAATGCTGTTTTTCATGTTGAACATGTTGTAGTGCATAAAGTTTACTGTTTATTGCTGTTTATTGCACATCCTTTGTGCCAGTATATACTCAGATCACATAAGTGAGCTACCATTGGCTTCCTGCAATATGATTTTCTCCACATTTATCATATTTGGTGTAGCAAGTGACTTTATTTAGCCTAATCTAATTCCATCTGTGTGACACCTTTGCCTTGTTGCATAAAAACTCCAGCAGAGAAAACAAAGCATGATGGAGACATACTTTTACGTGAGTAAGCAGTAATTATCAGAGTTCACACCCATGCACACACACCTTTAGAATAACACTGAGGAAAATATGCACCTTGAAAGTTTCATTTTTACCATTTAACTGCTTGCAACCAGTCTACCAGTTAATTGCTTGTACAGCGGAGAGTCGACGGTCTGTATAGTTTCCATAATCTAATTGACATTACCCCTTCACATGCAGTTGTGCACCCCTTGATGGTACCTCATCTCGTTGAGTTTGTGTGTGTGGGAAGCACATGGAAGCAGTGGAGTGACACAATATTCATTTTCAGATCAAATAAATCTGTGAAATGAATACAGCTCTCTCACACCTCTCCTCTGCACCGCTGACTCTATACGTCATATACACACATGCTAACACACACATACTGAGTTGTGTTTATGTGCTCATTTCTTAATTTATTTTTAGACCAGAGGCAGGATATTGGGTTTCATTAAATGTCCCAGACCCCTTTCTTTTCCCTCCTTACCCTCCCATTCCTCCAGCTCTCTCTCTCTCTCTCTCTCTCCCCCCCACACACACACACACACACACTCAGTCCCAGGGGCAAGGTGGTGGTGGTGTTGGTGTGGTTTCCTGCCCGCGTTGTGACGTGAGGTAGTCCTGCTCATGGTAGAAAAGCCTCTTTGTGTCTGACAGTCTCTGCCTTTCCCCTCTTTCCACCGCTGACAATTATTTTCCCCTCCAATCCTCAGCTGGTAATTTGGTGTGTTAAGCCGCTGTCGTCATTCTTCATCTTGATATTTGAGAAAGAAAGAAAGAATGAAAAGAAAAAAGAGCAACAACTGCAGGTTTAGATTTCAGCAGCTGCATCTTTCATTTTCACTGCTTTAAGTGCGACAACGGCTAGGAGGGCTCACAAGCTGGAAACCGCCTCAAACTGTTTTCACTGAGGCTTTTTTTCATCATTGTACAGCTTTACAGTATATGCCTTACAGGGCCAGGCCACCGAGAATTATACGACTTTCATTTTAATTATTGTTATTTTATATTTATCGCAAGGTCATCAAGGCAAAGACCACAAGGCAATTTTCATCTCCACAAGACAAGGAAAACATTTAACATGTGACGCTCAAATTTGAATCACCAGCCAGATCATACACTTATGCCACAATCTTCTGAGCTGAGAAATGTTTCAGTTGAGTCCAGTTGCTCCATTACACATCATTGGCCCAGTTCCATGGGGTCTTCCAAATGATCTGATGTGGTTTTTGGGGCCAGAGCAGAAGCAGTATTGTCAACAGTCATACTGGTGTTTCTGTTGCAGTTTGCGTAAAAACAATTTTTCTGTCCTCACAAATACACACACACGCACACGCACACACACACACACACACACACACACACACACACACACACACACACACACACACACACACACACATCTTTCTTCCACAAAGCATGCACAGCATGCCAAGAAAAAACTACCATGGATCATTAGCCATCCCTGCCAGACGCTCTTTTTTCCCCCCACAGTTTTCTCACAGTGATTTACTGCTTTGCAACCAAAGTGTTTCCCCAAGTGTCTGGCTCTCTGTCTCCCTCTTCAGGAGCAACAGGTTGTCGGCTCTCAGGAGATCACGCCTCTAATGTTTACATCTTGCCTGGCTTGTCTCTGTGGTACCTTCTACCATGAATATATGAGGAAGTGCTTTTGCTCTGATTCACCTCTACATTCCTATCACATGCCCCCTGTCAGATTCTTATCACATTTCCCCCCCAGGTATCCAATCTGAGTGTGTGCTCCAAGAATGAACTCAACCATAGCTATGACACACATCACAGCTCCACTAAGGGAACAAGAGATCAGTGATCTCTGTGACACATGCAGCTCCCCAGAATCCCACTGCGAGGACAATTCTGGTTCGTGGGTTTGAGTGATTGATATTGATCTGACTTCACTCCATGGCAGGAACTAAGCAGTGAACTTTATTGCTGCCCTGTATTTGATCTCACATTTGTTGCATAAAAGAAATCAAAGAAAACAACAGGTAGAAGTGTAATGTCGATAGCTGTGGTTTGTAAGGTTGATAGTTGTGGTTTGTAATCTTTACAATACAGTAATGTGTAACATTGACAGTACAGTTTGTAACTGTTGTCACAGTGATCTGTTAGTATTTCGGGCACACTGAGTTTGTGTGCCATTCTCAGTTTTCAGTGATTACTGGTGTGTTTCAATTTTACTGATTAATTAGTTTCCATCAGTGATGCTCAAGAAATGTCTGAGCTTGTAAACAAAGTAAAGTTGTAAGTTCTAAATTGGTTGCTAAGAAACATCTGGCATGAAATCTATAATATAGAAGAAATCACTGCAGCTACAGTAGTTTTTGTTCCTCAACAATATACCTTTCAACAGTTACAGTACTTGACATGCCTGATAACCGTGTTTGGTCACTCAATATTTAACTACTAGACAAATGCTTCGTTAGCAACTGTTTGCCTAACTGTGGCAAGATGAGTCCTATCTTGAGGGAAAATTGAAAGGGGACTATAGTCTATGAAATGTGAAAGACAGGACTTGGTTCCACATACTTTCAAATTGATCAATTAGCTTTCTCTGATTTTCCTCACAAAGTTAAAAAAAAATTAAATACTACAAAATGATTTAATGATTTAAAATTAGACATCTTGAATACTACCTGAAGCCATTTCTGTTAAGTAAAAATTGCTAGTATGTATTGAGAGTATTAATTTACTGCAATCTCAGTTTTTACTACATGTAGCCTAAAGTTGTTATAAAACTTCAAATAATACAGTTTTGGGGGGGAAATGTACAAATGGGTGACAAATTAAAGGAAAAAAATGAATAAATGAGTGGAGAGACATACCAAATGCACATGCTTCCACATAGCTGCACTGCATGATATTATGCTCTGTGGTATAAAAATGCTAAGCAGGCACATTTGATTCTGATTTTGTATAAAGATGGCAAGAGGAAAAGATCTGTGACTTTGAAGGTGGATTGGTTGTTGGGGTACAGATGGCAGGAGCTTCAGTCACAAAGACTGCTCAGTTGGTGTTTCGATACATACAGTGACTAAAGTGACATCTGTATTTAGGTCAGGCTTTCCACGGAGTTGTGGCTTTTACAGAGAATGCTGACTGCCCAAGTATAGTGCAACAAAATGGTATGGTACTATCTCTTATAGAAGATATTCTGGAGGATCTAATAGAATTTACTGAGCGAGTGCACACAAATAGCAACATAGCAGATGAGCGGTCAAACCATTTAAAATTTAATAAACCAGACACAAATGTGAAAATAGTCTGAAATGGTCAAAGCTGACCGTGATGTTTATGCATTAGTGTGATATGTAAGGAAAAACAGAAGTCTTCCTCAGATGCAGGGCGTGATCAGACTATCAGTAAGAATATACTATTATATTAGATATTATATAATATAGATATTATAGTAGGATTGCAGTGCATAAACCCCTCATTACAAAGATGAACACACATTTGATAGTTCAGTGGTAGACGACTGACAGGCTAGTATTAGTCTACAAATATGTGGAAAAAAGTGATCTGATGAGATGAGTCATCCTTTACCATGTAACAAGTAGATGAGTGTATGTGTGGTGTACACCAAGAGAAGAGTGCAGTTCTGAATGCTTGACCCCCACAGTGAGGGGATCTGGTGCCTGAATTATGTTGCAGGGCACATTGCTGCCATGGTTTGGGTCCACTTGTCCCTTTGGAGGGAAGAGTCACTGCAAATTAATACAAAGTTGCTCTAAATGATCACCATTAACCTATGATAAAACATTTCAATCCTGATCAGAGTGGTTTCTTCCAGGACAATGTCCCCATGCATAGGGCACAAGGGGTCACTTAATTGATTGATTAGTATGAAAATAATATGAATCATATGCTGTGGCCTTCACAGCCAACAGAGTTCAACCCAGTTTAACACCCATTGGAGATTTTGTTAGACAGCACTGTCCACCACCACCAAAACAGGGAATATCCTTATGAAGAATAGTGTTCATCGCTCCAGTGGAATTCAGAGACTGTAGAATCAATGCCAAGGCACATTGAAGCTGTTCTGGCGGCACATGGTGGACCAACACCTTACTAAGACATCTTATGTTGGGCTTTTTCTATATTAAAAGTTATAAAAGTTGTAAATACATGCATGGAGATATGTTTTTCAGAGTGAGTAGTATTTCTAGCAAATTACTGTAGCTAACATTTGGCTTGGCATAACATTTCGTAATTTGAGATATAATAACAACACACAACATAAGACATGAGTAATAAGAGTTAAAATATAAAAGCCTGACCAGGAAGTCTGTTTCACAAATGTGGGCCACCCCCCTACCCCCATGGTGCACATCTTAGTAATGGGGGCCTGGAGAAGCAAGCTGTTGGCAGATCTGAGGGTGGAGGTTTGTGGTGTGATCAGTTCCAGTAGAGAGGGAGGCACGTGTCTGTTGATGAATTTGTATGAGTAACAGGACTTTGTAGTCCGCCAGTATGTACTGGAGCTTCTGGATGCTCTTGCCAGGGATCCCTGTAAAGCGCACAATGCAGTAGTCCAAGTCTTGGAGATGAAGACATGGTTAAGTTTCTCTGCATCACAAAGGGTTAGAGGCAGTTGAGTTTAGAGATGTGTTTGAGATGGTACAAAGAGGTTTTGCATGCATGTCTTAAATGGTCATCAAAAGTAAACTAAGGGTCAAATCTACCACCCAGATTAGTGATTGAGGAGGGAAAGGATATGTTGTGTTATTGTTGTGAAATTTAATTTAAAATCATTCCAGTTTACATCACTATTAAACTGCATTTTATAAAGTGTCTGGTCATCAAGTTAGCTAAAAACAGTTACAGCAGGCACTTATAATAAATTCTCTACGTGAGAACTAGTTTGTGTTGTACAGCTACACCAAATTTAAAGACGTGTAAATCCTCTCTTAAAAACACAAACTTTACAAAGAGTGGTGCAACAGGCTCAGAAATACTGTGAATGCATTGTGCCATGAAATGAGTGACATTTTAAAGTGTTTTTGAGATCATAAACCATGAGTGATGGCTATCATTCGTCAACCGAAAATATCAATTTGCTTTTGGTAGTTTCTTTGAAGGGGAAACCGACATATCATCATTTTTTCATTTCATTTCATTCCTCCAGAGGTCGTCAAACTGTGTTGTCAAGAAGTAACTGTCAGAAGCAATAAGAGTTTTGAACTTTGATTGATTGCCTGTCTCCCTTAATCAATGATGAATTGTCTCAGTTGACCAGTTCACATAATGAGCCCCCAAATATAAATTCAACTCTGTTAGCAGATACCGATAGAAAATAAAGGCCATGTCAGAGTGACATTGGAATACATTTTTGTAGTCTATCACGCTTTCAGTTTACTGTCAAGTGGATTCAAACAGGTTAGTAATGGCAGCTTGCACATCTCTCCCAGCTCCTCTCCAGACCATTTTTCATCACTGCTGCTGAAGATTAATTTCCTGTGGGAGGCACATGTACAGCTAGGTGAAATTATTAATTATGTAGAATAGTTTGTGTTATATTGAGAAGCAGATGAGGTTTATGAGATCTTAAAAGTCTATTTTCAAGGTGTGTCCCAACAGACAGATAAGATACTTAAAGACTACTGATTTCCCTTAAAGATCATCAGGCAGCTGCAAAGCTGCTGCCAAGGTAACTGAGAAAGAGTCCCTGCTGTGACAATAACAGGTGAGATATCTCAGTTCACAGAAACAGGACAGCAGCTATTTGTCTGTCACAACTAGAGAAATCCAGGTAGCAAGATCTTGTTGAATGATTATCTGTTAGGAAGATGTGAGTCCACAGTTATCAGTCTCATGCTCTAAGTCTGAGGACATTGATTCCCATTAACTCAAAATATTACAAAGAAAGAAGTGAGAAAAACAGGTTATTTCAGGGAAAAAAGCATGAATAACTACATTTCAAACTAGAGCTGCACCAATAAATATTTTTTATTAACTGTGGATTACATGACTATGTATTATGAGGAATATCACCTGACTGCAGTTATCCTCAGATTTTTGGCATCTTTCAGCTCATTGTTTACGTTTTACAGCTTAGAAGAGTGAATATTCATCAAGTGGCCAAGGAACCTGATTCCAAATGAATGCTAATGTGCCTGGTTGTTGCACTGCCCTCAAGTGGCCAAAAATCAATTATTGCAGGCTTAGGGCGCACTCACACAAGGGCCTGTTGTTCCGTACCGTGCTGAATACGAATGTCGCCCCTCCCCTGTCCCGCACTCACATTACCTCAAACCCAAGTGTACTCAAGCACGGTTGCCTCTGACGCATACGTTGCGCAACAACATATAGACAAGTCATAAAACATGCACAGGTGTGTGTTCGTGTGCTGTGCACCGGTAAAACACAACACAGCCAATCAATTAACACAACGCACTATGATTAAAAAGTGCAAGCTTGTTCTTCTGAGTTATGCCTGTGTAGCATGCAGTACTACAGATACTTGTGTAAAAATACTCTAGTAAAAGCAGATGTACTGATTCAACTCTTTACTCCAGTAAAAGTAAGACTTAGGTTAATGACTTAGAAGTCGCCAAATGACTTAATTTAACAAATTTCGTTAGTTTATATAGTGCAGATTTGTAAAATATTACTTTTATGAGGGTCACAGTCACAGACAATAAAATTACCATTTCATAATTGTGGTAACAGCGGTGCAGCAGATGTAATGAAGTCCACGCAGCATGCTGGATGCAAACTAATATTAAGCCTATAGCCTATTCATTATAATGTCGGTGGACATAAATTGAGTTCTTTTGCCTTAATAATGATAAAATAATAAACAAAAAATGGTCGGATTGGGAACCCATATATGCATAATGTCACCACATTGCATTTAGTGTTGCTTGAAATGACCAGGGCTCAGCTAGTGTTGCCTTTTAAAAAATCGTTGATTTCCCGGGATTCCCTGGAAAATTGGCGAAAATTTTCCCGGCATTTAAAATGTCTTATTTTCGGGAAAATTATTAATCCCTAGTGCACATGCATGACCAAGTGTACCGTGCACAAGCACACCTGTTCCTTGAAGCGTACCGTGCCAGGGAAGTGTACCGTACTCAAGCACGGTACACTTGCACTCACACTAGCCAAATAATCCGGATTTTAGGGGGCAAACATGCTTGGGCACGGTACGATTGCCTAGAGTGAGTGCGCCCTTAAGTGTTATAAACGGCTGCATAGGAAAATGAAATCATGTGTAAGACAAAAAATAAATACACTTCTGAAATTATAATTAATTGCATTCAAGTGAGAACCAAAACAACTGTACAACAAACAAACTCTGGAGTTCATTTGTGGTGGGTATCCACCCAACCATTTGGCATATTTGAAAAGTTTGAGCTTTTAAGCTCCTGTGGCCAGGTGCACTTTGTTTACTGATGTTAGTGCCTCTGACTAAACTTTAAGGATTTTCGCTCTTGCACAGAATATACTGTCGGCGCCTTAATTGCCAGATGTGTTTTTCCACATTTGATTAAGGTTGCCAGGTTAGTTTACTGTATAGTGCAGACATTGTTTAGTCCTTTTTTCCTTCACTTGACTTTGTGTCGCATTCAGACTCTGCTACTCGTTCTGGGTGTTTTCTGCTGTACACGTGTGTGGAAGAGGTTATGTTACCTGCAGAAGTGGCTCTAATCCAATTTTTTGACTTGGATGTGATGGGCCTAAATTATTCAAATTTAGGCCCTATGCTCCCACAGCTCTGTGTTCCCACATTTCTAAGAGATTATTAAAATTTTCCCACAGACATGAGGTGGCCTGATACCTCTGTAAGGCTACGAGTAAAAGTCAATCATGAGCAATAATTTACAAATTAAGCACTGGGGCAGGCACAATGCTGTCCTGATTGGGCCGTCTTTTTGTAAAATAGCTGTAAAATATAGCCCTAACCCTGTGGGAACATAGGGCCTAATTTTGATAAAAAAGTTAGAAATGTCGGAACATTGGGCTGTGGGAACATAGAGCTGTGTGAACACAGGGCCTAATTTTGAAAAGAACGTTTGAAACGTGGCAGCATTGGGCTGTGGGAACATAGAGCTGTGTGAACATAGGGGCTAATTTTGAAAAGAAAGTCTAAGTAATATGGGAACTTAGAGCTGTGGGAACATAGAGCTGACCCCGGCTAGGGACTGTGACGGGGATCATCCCTATGTTCCTCGGGTCCTATGTTCCCCGGGTCCTATGTTCCCCACTTTGTATGTAACCGGCGAACATAGGGATGATCCCGTCTACAGTTAGCCAGTTAGCTGAGTTAGCAGCCGAGTTAGCCGCCGAGCTAGCAACCGAGTTAGCCGCCGAGCTAACAGCGGAGTTAGCCGCTGAGCTAGCAACCGAGTTAGCCGCGATCGGGGAACATAGGACCCGGGGAACATAGGTACACTCCCCTGTGACGTGATCACACAGGAGAGCCTTACGTAAGTTCACAAGAGGGCATTTATGTTGTTGTCATTGTTTTTAGGTTGAATGGCACTCACAGCTCATAGCATGGACAGTTAGTTTGCTGTTTTGTGCCCAAGCCAAAGTCCACAACCAAACAAGATAACCAACTTAACATATGTAGAAGACCTATGCTCTGTACTCACCAGCTGAAGTTAAGTAGACCTCGTAAATGGAGGATTTCTTGTCATGTGTCATTCAACCCACGTACATCCAATGAAGCTAGCCGAGCAACCGCTAGCGACTTCCAACAGGTCAAAGCACAACAATATTTTTATTAAAAATGAAGCACTTTATAGATGCATATTTACTTATGATACTTACTTGATTAACTCTTTCATATATACTTTATTTTCTGCACTTCTGTTGCTTCTGTTCTCCGAGATTTTCTTTTATTCACTGAACTTTAATGGTGCTTTAATCAATGCAGACAGACAGGCTGCAGTACCCACAAAAACAGGCGATCTGTGGGTAAATGAATAATGGCTGACATTTAAAGCTGTGTCATACAGGAGGACTCAAGCCACAATACACTGAGTACAATGATGACTATACATGAGTACCCTCCGGCCTTCATGTTACTGGCTTAAACCTTTTTAGTGAATCAATCCTCCCACATTCTGAGTACTTGCTGTTTCCTGCAGCCTTTATTTAGCTCAAAATGGCACTGAATGATGTAAAAGCCGCCAGTCCTGTCCATGTGCTCAGCGCTCCAGCTATGTCAGTGGCAAAATGGACAACAATGGGGTTTAGACCCATCATTGTTACTAAGGTCATCATCACCAAGTGCATTGGTACACCATGTGGGCAGATCTGTTGTTCAGGAGTGATGAGTCACAGTTATTGTTGCTTTACTGTCTCTTTTTTGTTGCATCTCAAAATCAACAACTGGGATGGCTCTTTTGTAATGTATCCATTGAACACCAACATCTTAAATGTGCCCACTTGCTTATAACAGAGTGAGCACAAAGTAAAAACAATAAAAGACACACATCCTTCAACATGACACTAGTGTCAATCCCTGACATTTGAAGATAAAGCTTTTCATTGTATTCTACAGACTGCTCTGCACTCAACAGTTGAAGGTTGAATGCCTCTGAAATGACAAGAACTTTGTAGCATTTCTTGTTTTAGAATGGATGTGATTCCACTTCATCTGTCATGGGTTATGTACTTCACTCCTACAACTGTGTCTTCGTCTTTTGACTGAATTATATCATCGCTCTTACAGCAAACCCTCCTCCTTGTCATGCTGATATTATAACAAGAATAAGAGTCAGAATAGGCTCTTTGACTATGTGAGAGTGAACTTGCTGTTGCTGATGTCTAATCAGGCTGATGGAAATGTCATTAGACATACTTCACCCGATGATAATGTTGAAGATCCTGTGTTAGTATCTTTAAACATGAACTCAAAACTTATCTCTTCAACCTGGCTTTTGATAAGAATGCTTTACTGACATTACTTATTTTTTAGCATTACTTTATTGTATTCATGTTTTTATCTGTTTCATCTAGTTTTTTTTTTAACCGTTTTATTTTTTTATTACATTTTGATCATTTTTAATGTATTCTTAATGTTTAATTTATTAGTTTCAAATTGCTCTACTGTTTACATTTCTTTTGTCTTATTGTTGGGTTTTCAGTCATCCGTAAAGCACCAACCTGTATGAAATGGGTTAAGGTTATACAAATAAAGTTTGATTATAATTAGACTTTGACTGATGATGGTGCTAAAGAAAAAGTTAAAGGTCCAGTGTGTAAAATGTAGTGAAATTGAATAGAATATTCTAGTATGCTTTGATTAGTGCACCTGACAATAAAAATCTTTATCTTACCTTTACCTTTATATCTACATAGGAAGCGGGTTGTCTTCCACAGAGCCTGCTGTGTTGCACCGACATTTAGTTCATAAAATTCATGGATCACCAAAGTCAGTCAAAGTCAACATTTAAGAACTATGAATGTTTAAACCGAAATTCACAGAAATTCAGTAGTTGACATATTTCAGTCAGGTGCTCATTTATGATATTGTTGATTTAGTATTAGCTTAGCTTAACTTAGCTATTGTGGCTAAGTTTATAAAACAATGTGAGCTTCCTAAAACTGAAAGATTTCCTGCCATATTATACATCCAGTAAAAGAGACAACTACTCACCCTGTACAATTACACCTTGTGCTTATATTGTTGTTGTTAAACCTTACTGGCTCAATTCTGCTAATAATAGGAAACTCTAAAGTTGTTTGTATGTATTGATGCACATATATTTAGTTTGACATTCGTATTCTGATGTATTTTGATAATATGGTCCCATTACATGCAAATAATCATTGCTACAGTAGACTAAAAGCTAATATGAAATAAGAAAGATTGGCCTTGCAGACAGTTTTTTGTTATACTACATGCAGTAATTTGCTAAACTGCAAAATCAATCAAGAGATTTTTTTTTCCAGACAATCCCCAGTGGAAATGTCAAGCATTTATTCAGCTAGTACAAGGTTATGCAGGCACTCTACAGTAGCCCTGTTAACCTGTATGAAATGGGTTAGGGTGTGATATGATGCATGATAGGAAAGGGGTTTTCCCTTGTTTAGTTTTTACCCATCCATAAATTAATGCCAGTGAGACAGGCAATGAGGGCATGCAGTGCATTCTGGCAATACAGATATGTATAATTGAGTGTCATCGGCATAAATGGTGATCAGTGATGGTTAATAATGTTTCCAAGTAGGACAATAATAATAATAAAAACTAAATTGCACCAAAAAATACTTCCTTGTGGAATACCATGTTCCATACCAGGAGTCTCTGGTACATATAAAAGGCAAAATTAGGAGGAGTAGACTAACAAAGCAGCTGAAGCAGTTAAGTAAACAAGGTTTCAGTTAAAAATAAAAAAGCTTGCCTCGCAGGTGGTCGAGTGGTTAGAGCGCATGCCACGTATCCCCGGTTCGAATCCGGGCCGGAGGACCTTTACTGCATGTCACCCCCCCCCTCTCTCTCCCATGATTTCCTGTCTATCCTCTATCAATAAAGGTGTATGTGCCTGAAAAAAATCTTTTAAAAAGCTAAGACCATTGTGGGAAACTAAACATAAATATAAGACATCTTGTTGAGGTTGCTTGTTGTACTCAAAGTACAAACTTCATCATCTCAGGTCTGGGTCTCACTGGGATTAACTGTGTCAGACCAATTTTCACTAGGTTGCTGCTTGAGGGTTTGGTATGACTGATGTGCACCGTTGAGACATCTAACTATTACAGCTTTTGAAGTGTGGTAGGAACATGTGGGTATTTTTATGGATTGACATAAAATGACTGAACAACAGACTGTTACCTACATGTCATGACTGTCAGTCTTTTGACCAATAAAATGAGATAGAGGTTTAAATTATTTTTGTTATTTCTCATAACCTCTGCTCACAAGATAACTCGCTGCAGACATGAATTCATGTAACCCAGACAAATGATGAAATCATCACTGCTGGTCATCTGGAGGTCATTTCACCCCACAGGGATATTGTCAATTTAAAATGACTTACCTTCTCAAAGACGTCATGATGTTCATTAATCTTGAGAAAATAAACTTGGCACAGAGAGGCACTTGCCCACAGGCTTTATGCCATTTGTGGCCCTGTGATCCAATATTGTCATAAAATTCTTCCCAATTAAGTTAAGGGTTCTACTTTTCTGTGTATATGCTTATTTTCTATTTTAGTTCTTATTCCTCCAATTGTATCTATTTCGTTCTAATTTATTTTTTATATTTTAATATTTGTTAGCTGCTGCTGCCACTCCTGCCAGTTGTTGCTTAATATATTTTAGCAGCACTTACAGGTGAAATGGTATCAAATGCTACAAATGTGTTTAGCCTTCATATTTGTACAACTTTGTTGAATTTGGTTACCTTGGAATAATACATTTAACTAAGCATGGTGGAGTTTTACTAATGACCATAAGGTGGGGCTATCACTGCTATGATTTTGTATGTTGTGTACATTCTCATGGACAACTTGAGTACCAAGTTTAATTGTTTTAATTAAAGACAAGAGAAATGCAGAAATATCATGATATAATTTAATAGTAGTGCCCCCTCTTGGTAGTATTGTATGAAACATTACATACGTTTGCAATGTGATTATATATAGAACATTCCCATATTTGGTTGCAATCCAATTTGGTACGGAAGAGTAATGGCCCATTAAGTGCATCAGGCCATGCCTTCAAAAGTTTGGTAATCAAATGCATACAAACAGTTAGTGATGCCAAAAAATAAACTTGTAAATTGTGTCATTAAAAATGGTATGTACCAAGTTTGATGAAGATTAGATGAAATATCTGCCAAAAGAAGCAAAATATCCAAAATGATGAAAGGTTTTCCAGGTGTGAATGGGTGTGTCAGTCAAATCAGCAATGAATACTTTATAAAGTATAAAACTATAAAAATCAGCAATGAATACTTTATAAAGTATAAAAGTATAAAAACATATTTAAAAGAAACCCTGAATGATAGCAGCGTTGTCCGAAAAAAAGCTTAACATTTTTGATGTTTAAATGGCTTCTGTTTCTTAGTGACTGAAAAACATACAAAAGAAAAAAGAAAGACAGAGTGACGATAACAGTGTGAGAGCTGAACAGTGAAGACAGTTTATTACACAAGGTTGAAGGTGGACTGAAGAGACAAGTTGAACTAATAACAGGTACAAAACAGACTCACGAAAATGTACTGTAGATACAAGAGGATATTTAAACATAAAGCAGAACACAGACATAGGCCCTATTATTAAAGACATTAGTCCTAATAACTGTATCACTCTCCATAGAGGAGATGCGGCACAATTAGCATACACCAAAGAGCGATAAGATTTAGCAGTAAGTTAGACAAGTTACGAGACATGTTTTACAGTAACACTCTGCTTGAACATAACATGACTTTGCAATGTAATTCATATCCTTAATATCATGTCATTTATTCCCACTGATGACACTGAGTTACATTTCTGTTGTAGTTGATTTTTTTATAAAATTATAATTACACATGGAGGGATTATCACTTCCTGCTCAAATAGGGTGAGTCAATAATAGTTTTAAAGATTTTTTTTTTGTAAGTAAAAGAGCTACATATTTTCCACATAGTATCTACTACTGACATGTTGGGTCATGTCATTTTTATTAACATTAAGGTAGCCATAGCTTAAGTTTTATGTGCACAAAATATTTCATGGGTCACCTTTGACTACCTTTTTGTCATTTACTTATGGCTAATAATAGCAGCAGAAAGCATTGCATTTTCCTTTCAGAGCACTTTGATGTCATTCAAATGGAGCCCTGATGACAGTAAGTCCCACAGTATCTACAATTCAAATGAGAATTGCATTAGCAGATTTTCAATGGACTATAGAGAGGAGATCTGATTTTGAATACCACTGTGTGGGATGGGTAGAAAAGAACTGAATTGAGAAAGTGGAGAGCTGGCAGGGACTCTGCAGACTTATTCATTTCCATCCCCAAACAGCTGCTCCATTAACAAGATCTTAAAAAAAACACACTCACATAACAAGGTGGAGGCCATGCAGGTCACATCTACCACTTGGAATTAAGTCTGTCTGAAAAAATCATTTGAGGATGTCTCTCAGTGACGAATTGACACCTGTGTCCAATAAACAACACCTGGATTCAGAGTAAATGTTCCTGTGTGTGCCTGTGCACGTTTCTACAGTGTTGAGGAAGCTGTGAATGTTTGTGTTTGAGACACAAAAGAAAGATAAACACTGTCCATGCTCCATTGGTTGTAACCCTTGCTTCAGTCAGCTCCCACTCTGTACATTTGACACCAAATAAACTCCCATTCAACCAGATGCTGGCTTTGTATTACCCTGAGCTAACTGTTTCACAGCTGGTTAAAGAAGAAAAGACAAATGTCCTGTTCAGTTTTTCTAATACTGCCAACTCCATCATGTTCTACTGTAATATTGCCTTGACAAAAACATCAATTACACAACAACTTTCTTGCAGAAACATTCAGTTGGGTTTGGTGTTTTGGTTGACCACTACAGAAAATGAAGAATATACAAGAATTCACATTATAGACATTACAACTGACTATCCCTGACATACGCAGTCCAGACAATGGCTAAGTTTTCAATTAGTCTTGCTTCAGATAATATTTCAACATTTTGAGAACATGTGCTTGTTTTCTTTCCAGGAGTTAGATGAGAAGATTGATACCACTTGTGTCCTGTGCATTAAGTAGAGAGCAAGAGGCAAAATGTGACTAACTTCACATATAGGCTGGAAGCAGAGGTACTTGCTCATAAACACGAGGTTGCCACCAGAAGAAAATGAGATACTGTTCTTTCTATATTTATGTTTGTGTATGGACTAAACACAACACAAATGCAGAATATCATGATATTTCTGCATTTCTCTTGTCCCAGCTAAGCTAATTGCTGTTGGCTGTATGGCTTCATATCTAGCATGTAGAGAGTGGTACAAACCTTCTCATCTTCTTGGCAAATAAGCAAATACATGTGTTTCCCAAAATGTTCTACTTACTTTGAAGAAGTAAATTCGCTTTTTTCATGAATCACAGATAGGGAACTGTATTGCTGCCACGCAAGAAAAAGAAAAAAGCTTCACTATCACATTATAAAGTGAAATTTAGAGATCTGTCTTCGCACGCCCTAGAAGGAATCAGAAGACCACAACCTGTGCGCTCCTTGATGTGTGTGTTGGTGCTTGTGGACTGTGGTGGCTCATCTTACGTGAGATCAATGAATTACCCTACCGGTCAGACTGATTCATCCTGCTGCCATTCATACTGCTGTAGTAATGAGTCCGACCCTCCATATACAGCCTCATGCATTTGAAGTCCTTGTCAGTGTAAGCATAATTATCACACTATCGTCCACTGTGCTCAATAACAGAAGAATCTCATCATGTCTCAACCCAAACATAAAGTACAACTTAATCAAATAGTGTAAATGAGCCATATTCCCATCACACCATTTCACGTTATAACGTGTTTCACGTTATGTAATGATGTTAAACTTATTACGTTATAACGATACTGATGCTTGTTTCTTTTTCTGGTATGGCAGCAATACGCTTCTGTAGATCGACAATATCTTAAGTTGATTTTTTTTTTTGACTCAACCGTCAACCACAAAATAAGTGGAAAAAACATGTTAGTGTATAGTACATGTAGAGTATAAATTGTCCATTATGAATCAGCATTCACTGTCGTTCTCAAAAATGTGTCCTTCTCCTTTGCTTACCTAAAAACATCAATTGTTCAAATGCTAAATACCAAAACTGGTAACCTTTTCAACCATAATCTCATAGGGAGTAGGACTCCCATGTGCAGTTGTTGAGCCAAAATTTTCCTTTTCTTCACCACATCTATATTTCTGATCTCTATTATTTGGCTGTGGTGTTTGGCAGCTTGATGGATGAGGTTATGTGCCATCACTGCCTAGCCTTGGCAGGGGAACAGGTGACATTGTCCAAACGCTGTTGGTGTCCATCCGTGTTATGAGTCTGTTTCTCCACATCATGTTGTTAATTAGTTGTATTCATTAACATACATTAGCTATATTAATGCTTTCACACAATGAACCTATGATTGGCATGTATCAATATTTCTAATCTCCTTCTGCAGCAATGTCTTGAGATTCACACAATAATCATATATCCCATTGTTAATTGTCAACATTAATTCACTCCATTATTATTGTTGCCTTCCTCTGCTGCAACAAACTTAATCTCAGCATTGGCAGTCCTTGAAGCCATGCTGCTATCTCTGACCTTGTGCTTGAACAAGAACGGGAACGTTTTTCTGAAGGACTTTTGGAAACTGGCTCCCATGAAACCGTAGACTATGGGGTTGACTGAGGAGTTGGCATAGGACATGCAGTTGGCCCATGTCTTGATCTTGTACGTGGCATAATTGACCTGGTAATTTGGATAGAAAGACTGGAAGAGGGCGAATATCTGGATGGGACCCCAGCAGATGGCGAACAGGAGGACGATCACTACCACCATCTTGGAGACCTTGCTCCTGATGCTGATTGTTCTCTCAGACAGGAGGTTGACCTGAGGAGCAGTAGTAGCAAAAGCAAGCTATAAATGCAGCACATAGTATCATATGATCATATGTTAATATGGTGATCTTGTTAGCAAATAGTTAAGACTGATGCATGTAAGTTCAATATCCACTCTGTCTTCACTAACTCATGAGGAAAATATCTCCGCCTTCCGCTTTCCCAAAAGATTCTTAAGGGTTAAAAAAAGTTATTTCTCTCTCATGCACAATGTATTGATCTACAAAATTACCCCGGTGCTATATTTTTCTATTTTTGGCTTGCATGTTGCTAACCTCACTCTTACATACAGCAAGTCTAATACAGAAATGTTGACAGATTGACACACATAGTCATGAAACTTATCGAAACCCCAATTTCTTCATTTAAATGAAATAATAAAGACTGTAGACTTTTACACTTTAAACTTTGTGTGTGTGTGTGTGTGTGTGTGTGTGTGTGTGTGCGTGCATGTGTGTGCGTGCGTGATGTGTGTATTTTCGTTGTAAAGCTGGGCTTACAGACAGATAAATATGCAAAGTTAATTTAAAATGTATTTGTCATCACCTACAACATCACAGTCGACATTAAGAAGCTCTGAATGGCTTTGCTTTAAATACCACTTAATACTGGGAAATGCATGTAGAAATTTGGAGGGATGCTCTTAGGAAATACTCACTAACTAACTTTTAAGATCCATAATTATCTGCAAATGAGGCCCTGGTTCCTTTGCTGTTAAATGCTCCACTATGTTCACCAGATAGTCACTAACTTTGTGTGCCTGCATTTTAATGCTGGGTATTTAGCATAAAGTTGAAGGCTTTTAAGGGCTTGAGAGTGAGCCATGAGAGTGAACCAAAACAGTAAAGTTGTGGGCCAAAAACTGAATAAATGTGCTAAAAGGCACTGCAGAAAATCTCATAAAGCCAAAGGGGGACTGCAGAGCTAGACGATAATGTCACTACAAGCAAAACCTTTTACATAACACATAGTCATTTGTTACCATAGTCATTTGTCAACATTGTTATTATAAAACTAATTATTATAGCTGCTGTAAAGACAGGTGCTTTAAAACACATTTTCAGAGACAGTCAACATCAAAAGCAAGATAATAAATATAAAGGAACAGGTACCGCCAAAGACATATGAAGAGAAGAGAACAGAAGAGTCTTTTTAACATTTAATTTGCTGAAAATTAGTAGCATTAGTAATCATATCTTAAAGTTGAGTCAAGCAATTAAAGGCATGAAACAAACCTTGTCCATACCTGATAGTTGTTGTCTACAGGTTCTATGGTGGGCTGGCCCACCCTCTTCACCATCAGAGTATAGCAGAAGGAGATAGTGAGGACAGGGAGCAGGTAGGCAGCAATGAACTGGTATAGGATGAAAGCCCTCTCATGTGTCTTGGAGGGGAATCTGTCCATGCAGTACTGCCTGGGGCCATACCAGTAACCCTCCTCGATACGTTGGTACATTAAAATTGGTGTGGACAGGATGAAGGAGCCTGGACAGAACAGCAATTTTTCAAGAAATGATTTCTATACACAACTGTTATAGATTTTGTTTCCACTCTGTGGTGAATGAATGGACCAATAAAGATCAAATGCAATGAGAAAATTTAAAAAAATAAAAGAGTAATTTTTATTAAATGAGCAGGACAGACCGATCCAAATGCAGGTGCTGACTATCATGGCTACTCTCGGGGTGCGGTGGCGGAGGGATTTCAGAGGGTAGACTGTGATGTAACAGCGATCTCCACTCATAGCTGTCAGAGTGATACAGGTGGCCTGAACTGTCACCTAAGGAAGACAAAGAAACATATACATAACACATAGGGCCTGATTTACTAAGATCCCAAATACTCCAAAATTTCATAGACAAGGTCTCTCGAAGTTAGTGTTCTTACTGCAATCAAAGCCCCGAACAGAAGACAAGTTTAATTAGTTTTAGAAAAGCAATGTATGCAGCATGAATGTTAGTTAACTCCAGATTCTATGAGTATAGTTGTAGCCCTTTAAGAGCTGTCGCTATTGGGTTTCATCCTCACATAAATGCGCAGTCATGAAAATTGTCTTTCCTGCCACTGCACACTGGTACACCATCAGGACCCGAACTCTGTTCCCAAATAGTCAGTATTTTCTTCAGCTAATGCTGTACAAATTCTACATTTAAATAATAATCTACACCACCTACATTAGCCTATAGGCTACATTTGAATCACTGCTTTCTAAAGCCCAAGGGGGTGTCTTGAAATGTCATATTTTGTCCCAACTAACAGTCCACATCCCAAAGATATTCAGTCTACTATCAAAGAAGACTAAAAAAACTAGAAAATATTTGAATTTGAGAAGCTGAGAAAAGATAATTTGCTATTTTTTTCTAAAAAATGACTCAATGATAAATTGAAGGAGTTGGTAATTCATTTTCTGTTGTCTTTGGAAATTTGACCTTAGCATGCTGATATTTTAAGCATTATTTATACTTTACCTGTGAGCTAACATCCACTTTATGTTGCTATCAATACATCACTGTCTCTCGCTGAAAATAAACAATTTCATGTGGTGGGAAAGGGGATTTACTCATGGAAAGATTCAACTTAACAGGGTGTTTTCAAAAGCATATGTATCAGTTGTACATGTGAATAGCAAATCTGCATTCATTAAATAATGTTTCTGATGGGGCACAGGTGGTCGAGTGGTTAGGGGGCATGCCACATACAAACAGACCCCGGTTCGAATGGTGGCCAGAGGACCTTTGCTGCATGTTACACCCCCCTCTCTCCCTTGATTTCCTGTCTCTCTACTGCTAATAAAGGTCTCTATGCCAGAGAAAAAAAGAAATGTTTCTGATCATTAAATGCCAACGCAGGTTGCATTTCCGTTGCATTTCCTATAATTATATATTTTTTACCACCTTTCCATACAAACCATCACAGCAAGTTGTGTCTTCAGAGCACATATCACTAGTTTAGGTGGCGTAATTGCAGCAAAAGTTTACCACCACCTCTATGATGTGCTTCCAGTCTCAGTTAATTACATTACATTACGAAGTGGAGGAGAAGCTCTAGCAGCTGTTTTGCGCTACTTTTGTTTCAGATGAGCTCTCCAACTCGCCTGAGGTTTTTCTAATGAGCTCTGGTGCTTTTAAAACTAAGGAGCATGTGGGATGAGAGGAGTGAGGGATTGAGGAAACGTACAGAGTAACAGGAAGAGCAGGGACGAGGCTGCATTTGCGATAAGTAGTTTTAATTAGCATAGGAACAAATCATTCAATTTAATTTTTAATAGGGTTCAATGATGCTTGATTCAATTAAACTCAGAGACATCAGTGGAATTAAAATGTATAGCCAAATACAGAATTCATGTTGCTCTGAAACATTCCAGTATGTAGACTTCAACAAAAGAAAGGCCTGACAGCATTGTGCATCAGTCTCATATTTTGACATGTTTCATCCAAAACCAGCCTTTGATAATAAACAAATAATGCACATCACTTTACTTTAGTCTCACATTAATTATGTTCTGCAGTAGCAAGCAGCCTGCACTGGAGATGTTCTCTTTCCATCTCTACACTGATATCAAGTAGAGCAGCATGGACATAACATTTATTTTAATTATCTGAACAAAAATGACATTTTATTCACTTAATTTGCCATACTTGCTTTGAAACGTGCAGTAGGGTGAGAGATAAGGGGTCAAAAGTTCCCTCTATGCTCTGTTCCAAATAGGATCTAATTTTGTATCTACTGTATACTCTTTCTCTCTTTCTCTTCCTACCTCTTATCCATTACTCTGAAGGCAGCACCCATTACCCTCCAAAGGTTTGGAGCATTATCAGTGTTTCAAAGGATATGATGAGAGAGACAGAGAGGGGTCGTGATAAGTTCAGTGGTGATACTGTGAGGAAGTGGATACTGCGATTTCTAAATTTGTAAGGAGCTTGGCACATTAAGACTGCACTACTTTGTTATCTTTAATGCATGTATATTCAAAGGGACTTGGATATCACAGAGAGAATATATTCCGATATGAGCAGTATGAGCACACAACCTCTATTTCTTCTTATTTCTTTTGGTGAGATACTGTAAGGAAACATCAAATGGTGTTTTATAAAAAAATAGGGTGTGATGGTGTCTTGAAAGGCTATGGATGTTGGACATGAGGGCAAGTTTTTCTGCTCTAATATAACAGTCAGGTACCCAAATGAACACTGACACATGTTTTCTTGCTATAATACTTCCACCTTCTCATATTTACCATAAAGAGAGGGGGGGGGGCACAATCAACACCCATCCTGCCCTGCAAACACGTGTTTTAAAGTTTATTTTAAGCTATTATGAAGCCATACTGTAGCCATCCAGATTCATCAAATAAGAAAAACACTGTCCACCCAGATATAAAGAGGGATTTTTTATTTAATTTATTATTTAAAAGACTGTAAATGGGGAAAATACACTTTTTATTTACTTTTTATACTTAACTCAGATGTCTGAAGCCTAATATTATCTTTAGATAAACTTTTAAATACATCTTTGCTTAAAATGTGGCTTGTGGATTTTGTCCCTGATCACTTGAAGTGCATTATGAAGGGGTCTTCCAATGACCAGTATGAACAGGGGGAATGATTAAAGCAAGACAAACATGCTTCAGAAGCCTTCGGTGTACATATGGGCATCTGACTGTTGTTTTAAAATAGACTTGAAATAATTATTTTCTTCCCCTCTTGCCTTCAAAATCCATTTCTAAGATTACTTTTAAACAGAGCGTGAAGTGAATTTGATTATGTATAAAACACAGCTGCAAATATTAGCTGTTTAATTAGTCAATCAACCTAACATTATAATTTTTTACTATTGTCATCGTTTTGAGTAATTGTTTAATAGGAAATGTTCAAATTCTGTGATTTCAGCTTCTCAAATGTGGATTATTTGAAAAGAAGCTGGTCAGGACAAAAAAGACATTTGAGTCAAGTTAAGTCCATTTTATTGTAGTGCCAAATAACAGAAGTTATCATGACACTATTCATATAGAGCAGGTCATTTAAGGGCATCACCTTGGGCTCTACATTTTTAAACATCTTATGACATTTTATAGACCAAAAAGTGAATCAATTAACCAAAAAATGAATTGAAAGAATAATCTATGACAACAATTGTTAGTTGCAGCCCTATGTTTTGCATTGTATGTGTGTCTTCCTTGTTTTATGACCCTTCTATTTGAGAAGGAAGCAGTATTTTTTTTAAATATTTTACTATAGTTGAAAATGAACTTTATTAAATTTATCTTTGAAAAATAAATATTCTGATTTATTCAGGCAGTCACCTTAAATATTAATTAAAAGAAGTATACCATTCAGTCAAATGTGCAGTGGGCATTTAATATAATTTATGTGCTTCTCAGTTTTCTCAAAGATGTAGAGGAGGCATCAGTCTCTCTATCTTTCTGTTCGGCTCCCACTATGTTTCTTTGAAATTACCACCCATTACCTCTCGACTTTTCAACACCACCCCAGTGACCTGGGTGGTAAAGGAAAAGAGCTTCTTGTAAAAGGTGTGAAAAGTAGCAACCACTGACTTTGATTCATTTTGTGCAGATGGATAGTTGCTCATGGTGACAAGAAAAAGGAGACTTGTGGCTCAGCACTTTCAAAGGGATGTACACAATGTGCTGTCGGCATCTTCTCCTACGCAGTGCATGCTGAGTAAAACCTCATGATATATACAAGGAACAACATGTGGTTATTTAGTCTTGGACAAAAAAACAATGATGCCTTACAAGGTAGTCTTACTCATCAGTTAATTTAAAGACAGAAGGCCGACTTGAGGGTTTTTTTTGTCCTGGCTTTCATTTTATCTTCCAAGAACCACCTTTGCCAACAAATGTTGAATTTGACACGTGTTTGCATCTCTTGCAGCAAAAGAAGGATGAGTGAGTCACAGATTAAAAGTTTTCTGCATAATTTATAAACTCATCAGCCTCGATTCATGCAGCAGGCTTTCATTTTATATACTGTAGCTCGAGTTGTACAACTGACAGTTTAAAGCCCCATTAGTCGCCCCAATAGGCTTCAAAATTCATCACATGCCAACAAATGTTGAGCTAGCTAAATCTCTTACCAGAAATTAAGGTAAAAGCAATATCCGTCTGGAGGATGGTACAAAGGAAAAAGCCATTGGGTCATTTATGTAGGAGCAAAGTATTTGTCCTCCAAGGAGTATAAAGTATAAAGATTAGAAAGGCTTAGAGCAATTTGTAGTGGTGGTGAGAGGGGATTTCTTTCCAGCCAAGATTTGCTTTATAGAGTCCATAAACAATCAGTAGTTATCATTCCTGAAATGCACTTTGACATGGGTTGTCACTAACAGTCTCACTCTTTCTCTTATTTTCTCACTAATAATAAGAGAGAAAGAGACATGTGCAAGACTGGACAGAACTGAATTAAGAGGTTAAAACCATGGAAATAGAAAATCAAGATGTGGTGCCATTATAGTGATGTTTTAAAAAAAAAATGCTGAAGAATTAAGGTAAACTACTTGGATGATTGGGGGTTGTATGAACCCCATATGCTGTACACAAATAGAAGTTCATTATTATAGTAAATTAGTAGTGTCAGCATTGTGATTCTCTTTTGGTAAAACATTTTATGAGACCTTATTTGTGACTTGCAAAACAAGGATTGTTTCATTCATTTTCTTGTGGGTTGCTATGGTGACTGAAAACTTGACAGTGTGTTTTGCCTTTAACCACACTGTTTCTTCTTTTGTTAATTTTAATTTTGGATGAGTCAAGGATTTGAGTCTATTTATAAGTTTCTTTTACCACCTTGGAGGCAGTAAGACTTTTTCTAACAGCCCAAAGCCTGTGCAGCTTTAAAAAAAAAAAAAAAAAAGCTGTAATTGACTGACCTAAATGGAGTATTAGATAAGGCAGATTACTGAAGTCTACTTTTTCATTCAAGTTTGTATAATGTTTTCACAAAGCTGTGTGGCTATCAGCTGACCAGTAACATCCAGTCATATTCATGCAGGTGTGCAGTGTGGCTGTTTTACCCTAACACTTCTCTCACTATGCTGATTTGCTCATGCATAAGCTCTTGCCAACACTGTCTACTGCTGTAGCTCCCTCCATCGCCCCATCCTCTTCCATATGGGCTATGTTTTAAGTATTGTTGATTTTAGTAAAATGTAATGTTTATGTATGTTTCTTAAGAAGGCATTAGTTCTCCCAGCAGGATCCTTGAGTTGCTCCTCTGAGTGTTTTTGCTAACTAACAGTTACCACTAAAGGGACACATCATGACCAAGATCCCTAATGCTGTTTCAATGTATGTTATTGAAAGGTTGTGCAACTGGCCGTGAATGATATAGCCATGCAAGTATGAATTAAGTTCCCACAGGTGTCAAATGTTTATTGACTATAAGCTGTAGAGGCCCGCAAATGACAGGAGTTATAAATCAGGTTTTTACAAGAGACACATTATGCTACAGTAGATAATCACAGCTGCAATCCAACTAAACTGTGTAATGGAGAAGTGATACACATAGTGCAGTACAAAATACTTTAATGGTGGCGTATGCTCTTTTCCAAGTCTATACTTATATTCATGCCCCCTTCCCAATGAACCCATCTTATTGGCCAGCTTGTAAGATTTACGGCAGCTTGGAAGGCTACGTAAATAAATATTAGAAGTAGGATTTCACTTTTTTCCTCGTTTTCTTCACACGAAATGGAAACTTTCCAAATACATCCATACATGTTTGAGTCTGAATCTGATCCAAAATATGAAAGAGGAAAATGTGAAAAAGGCTTTGGAATCAATGGCCATTTACGGACGTTTGGGAACAGTCTGATGTTAGTTGGTCAGTTGTCAGACGGTGAGGTAACTGAGCTTGAAGAGCGCTCGGAGCAGGCTGAAGCCTGGCTGTTGATACACAGGGAGCGTTCACATACATTCACATCAAGTTTTGGAACTTTGACCATGTTTAACATAAACATCAGAAATTTTAACAGCTTAAAAAATAACAGAAAATCACAAAAATACATTCCCTTTAACTATAATATTGTTTTGGTTGTGTTTTTTTTACACTACCCTATCTCCTCAAGCTAATTAAAACACAAGTACTTTCCAAGGAGATGGTGACTGTCAACTCATTAGTATTGATTGAGCCCTGAGTCATTCTCTGCTGTGGTGGAGAGGTGATATCTTTATCAGACAACTGTGTCCACGTGAATAATGTAAATCGTGTCTCTTAGCTCAAAATTAAAAATGCTTTTAGCCTTTCTGCTCACCTGGCTCTCCGACTGACGTCTTACCTTTCAATGCTTAAATTAGCCACGTACGTCTTTCTACATTTAAAAGAAAATGTCTTTCTTTTTGTCTGCCTGACAGATCGTCTCCTCCTCCCTTCCATTTGTATAATGGGCTACACTTTATCCCAATCTCCAAATCAACTAGATAGGCTTTTCACATCCATGTAATTAATTTTACAGCATATTCTGGTCAAGCTCAGTTTTACAGAGCATCCTTTTTTGTTCCTTTGAGACAGTGTTGTTTAACATTATGCATTTGAACCTGACAGGTTGCTTATTAACTAAACAGCAGCTGTGGCAACCCTCTTCCTTTATGCCCTCACTGACAGTGAAGCCTTTTTGAGCATTTTGATGCAGATTTAGCTTTTTAGAGTAATGTGTAGTTATTACTTCAAAACTAAGTGACGACATAATTACAGTGTAGAAGAAGAAAGTGATCTTTTAAGATCAGAGTAATGTATGTTTGAATAAGCTGCACAGAAGAAATAGGTTGAAGCCTGTGCTTGTTTTGCCATTGTATGTTTTACTCATGATCAGGTGCACCAATTTGTATTTTTGTGTTAAAGTAGATGTATCATACACATTTCCGTCTATACTTTTAGTTTGGGGCTGTATTGTAATATGATTTACTTTTTTTTTTTTTTTACTGGCCCTGTATGCAGCTCCTTACTTAAGCCTGAAACAGGCTATTTTAGCTCCTGCCCTGTTCTGATTGATGAGACTTCCAGCTGCTTTCACTTCTTTTGCTCACTATTAACTCCAATTATTATGTCTTGCCTTGCCTTGCCTTTTCCATCTGCTGCTTGCTGACACGTTTGCCGAACACACAGACTTACTCGTTCGTAACAAGGTCAGATGGTCCAGCAAAGGAAAGGTTTTGGATTGTTTCTGTGAACTCCACAAGGAGATTGTGTCTTTCCTTCACATGTATAAACACAAATGGGCAACAAACCTCTCAGCGCACGTTGTATGAACAGTTTATGGCAGAAGTGTACTTTCTGTGAGACATTTTTTGGACACTTGAACACTTTGAATCTCAAAGTGCAGGGGTGGAAAATATCTATTGCTGATTTTGTTGAGAGGCTTCGTGCCTTCAAGAAAAAACTAATGGCAACAAATTTGTACTTCCCATAACTTCATGCGTTCATGAGCACAGCACAAAACACACAAAATTGACTGTGAATTTACTGAGAGGCTTCCTCATTCCCCACTGTGGTATTGTAGTTTGCCAGTAACCTGAGGCAAACCCCTGTGTAAAAGCAGAAGAGGTAATGTGTTGTATTGATGAGAGCATCTTTTAGAAGTAATTGATTGCTGTGGAGTCCTCCTTTGCTTTAAAAGAATACTTGCAGGCTGAGGTTGAAGTGGACTTTTGGTTTGCCAATATCAATACAGAAAGTGGCCTTGCTAATGCTGACATTGTTTGGATATACTCATAGTTGTTCCATGCCCAATAAGAAGTTGCATGAGAAATTATGTTGAAAGAGCAAAATCAACAAGAAGCGTGATTTCACTCACTCAAAAATCACCTGTTTAAAGCCTGTAATGCTACCTTGGTGAAAATGTAGTAAGAAGTTATGTAAAATCTGTTTTATCATGATTCAAACAGGACAACATTTTGTTAGTCTGGAAACTGTTTTACTGTTTTCGCCTTTAACAAATATGAATATGGACCTGCTATAAGCACCATATGTCTGCTTTGAATAGTTTTTGATAGTATCATGAAAAGGCATATTTATTGTCAGTCTGATGGCTACTTATTTACTATGTTCATTTTGCATTTATCATTTATGGATATGGGCTGTTTCAAAAGCTCCTGGTGTATGCTTGGAAGTGCTGTTCAGGATATTACAAACAGGCCTACTTCTACTTACCTCTCAGAAAAACGCCTGATGTCTCCTAGGTTTTTCTAACTTTTTGCATTTCTGTAAATGGTAAATGGTAAATGGACTGTACTTATATAGCGCCTTTCCAGTCTTTACCGCCACTCAAAGCACTTTACATTACATCTCAACCCATTCATACACTGATGGCTACCACGCAGGGTGCCAACCTGCTCATCAGAAGGAAGTTAATCATTCATTCTCATTCATACACCTTTGGCGCAGCAACGGGAGCAAATTGGGGTTAAGTGTTTTGCTATCCTCAATCCAGCAGGGAATCGAACTGCAAATCGTCCAATTGGAGGACAACTGTTCTACCTCCTGAGCCACAGCCGCCCTCTTTATGAAGTCTTGTACCCATAGCTTTCCTACCTTTTTGCACTAGAGAGAAATTGATCATAATTATACCATTAAAGTGAACGAAAATGTGCATGACTAGTTTATTCCGTGTAATCTATTGACCATGTACTGGAAGAGTTTTTTATTTTTAATTTGTAGCCATTAATTGACAAGGTATTCGATGTGGCCCATGACCTCAGTTTATTTTCCTATTTGGCTCTCTTGCTGTTGATGTTAAATAGCTCTGAGCTAGAGTGTTGTTTTTATTATGAGGACAGGATCGAAAGAACAGCTTATCATGTGTATATGTAATCATGGTGGCTCTTTTTTACTCCTTTTGATTGAGTTTGGATGTCATTGAATTAGTTATACATGTACTTTGTTGAATCAACTGTCAGCTGTGTATTTATGATGCAGCTTGCCAATAGATCTCCAGAATGTCTTTCCAAGCTGTGAGGTTTGATTTTATATAAACTCTTTTTATATATAAAATCCAGACATAAAAGTAAAAGTGGTCTTTAGGGCCTTCTTGAGACAGTCTGAAACTGTAAAAGGACAAGCTGTGGCATCCTTGAGCGGTTTATAAAGATGGCTTTTTCTCTGACACACAGCTGAGTTGTGAATACAGTAGACATTTAGCTATTGTTATTGAATGTTATTTGATTGTACTTATAGTCTTAATGTCATTGATTTGAGCGGATTTTTTAAATCATATTTTGGTTCTGTTCAAGTTAAAAGAAAATCAGACATGTTTCTTAAATGTTTTTCTGTACTTTAAAATGCAGAAAGAACAGTGAGGTTCTGTGTACGAGAAAACACATTTCTGATATATTATTGTGATAGGAGAGTTGTGGTTTTACCTGCTGTAGAAAGGCAACAAATTTGCACATGAAGTTGCCAAAGATCCATCCAGGTAGAGGATAGAGGGTGGCAGTGAACGGGACGCAGCACACCAAGAAGATGATGTCAGTGGCAGCCAGGTTTGCTGCACAGAGAGAAAACAACACGCAGGATGTCTGGTGTTACTTAACAGGTGCTGTATCCGCAGATGTGTGAAGATTAGGTGTGACTGTAGCTCAATAATGCAGCATACCACCTCTTTTTTCAAAGAAAAATATAAACTATCAGTCTAGTTACTAATTAGAGGGGTTATAGCTTGACATTTTCTCTTCAAAGAATTGTTTGACATTTGGGGAAATATTCACTTTCTTGCCAAGAGCTAGATGTGAAGATTAATACCACAATCATTTCTGTACAGTTTAGCACAAAGACTGAAAACAGGAGAAAATACAGATATACAGATAACAAAAGTCACTAACAAGCTATAGAGATTGTAACTCACTGATTAAACCACTGATCAGTGGATGTGACAAATCAGTGGATGTAATGCACTGTACTGTATGTGTGATACACATGACACATAATCCTTGACATTTCATGAATCTACAGTAAATGTCCTGATAAAAGTAAAAATCACATTTTTCAGAATCACATTCTTTTCATTATCTGACATAAGAACATATTGTAGCATTCGCACAATCAATTGCAATTCAGTGCAATTTCTACTACCACTAATAATAGTTTTTTAAGGTTATTATGTTCAGTTTTAATGACACTATTGAAAAGCTTAATGATAAGTTGGGTAAATTGGGTGCATCTCATGTCAACTATTAAGAGACTAAGCATCAGCATTTGTTTTCTTGATGACAGCATGTCAGGGTGGTTTAGAAAACCATGAATTTCTGACAGACAACAGGTCATACAGATCACCAGCACACACATTCTTACAAAAATAGAAAGCTTGATTTAAATCCACATTCCTTATTCAATATATCAAAATCATATCATACGAGTAGACCCAGAAATATAAATTCATGTTTTTCATATTACGCTAAGCAGAGGATGTTATGATAACCTTGGCAGTGTGATCTGGCTTTCCCTTTTCTCAGTTTCATCTATCATTTTGATAAATATGCCACACATCGGTTCCTATTTGTTTCACTAGCTGATCTAATCATCTTCTAGTCGCTGGAATATAATGCTGAAAGGGTGAGCAGATGGTGCAGGCGCTAATCTAATGTTGCTGAATATTAAACTGTTTGATGCTGTGGCCTTGGGATATTATCCAAGATCAAATTCATGTCACATCTGTGATGCACTATGCAAACACAGACATAAATAGTTTTGACAGTTCAATAAATCACTAAATTGCTCAGATCTTTGTCTAATTTACACACAGGATCTTGTAAATATGTATATTTAAGTGACACACATTTGTTATTTTTATCTTTATCTTTTGTGAACACACCAGTCAATCAATCATCTTTGCAATTCTCCCATGTGTCACTGCTCCATCAGAGGTGCTGTAATTGACTTCAAATACAAAAATCAATCACCCGCATTTCAAGTCAGTGTGCACTGAATACCAGAGAGGATGCAAGACAGGAGAATGATTGATGCACTTTGATTTCTCTTGTTTTACCCATGACAGTGAAACAATTAGATGAAATTTACATATAAATACAATATCAATAATGTACTTTTATCTATTGTTGATTACATTACAATTAAAATGTCCCTATACATTATCTCCACAAAAAGTAACTTTTTGCACACAAAAAAAGAGACATAATTAAGCAGAAATCATTTTAAGCCATGAGCTCATGAGCAATGAAAATTGCTTATTTACACAAACTAGTAAATTGTATTCAATATTAATGTACCTGTTTGATCACATTTTCTCCTCAGGGGTCCTGTCTTAGATACAATTTACACTTAGTTGTGATTCAGCACACACCTTAATGCCTGCCTCATGCTTAAGAGGGAAAAGTGAAACCTGTAATTAATACTGACATTCTCACACATAGCTGTGTGCTAATTGAGCAAATGAAGAGTGTCCTTTTTAACCCCTGGAGGTTTTTTTGAACCCACAACTGACATGCAATGAAGCGTTACTGGAAAGATGAAAGAGAAAGAGATATGCCTCACTACAAGACACATTTTATCCCAGTGATCTCCAGGTCTTGCATTACCTGTCTTTTCACATGTCTCTTCTACAAATCACAAGAAATCTAAAATTACAAAACACATCTGCGTTTGTTACTTTTTTGTCTTACCTATGTAAAAGTTGGTTGCTGTCCTCATCTGCTTGTGTTTGGAGATGACATAAATGACCAGAGAGTTGCCCACCAGTCCTACCAGCATGATGAGGGAGAAGAAGAGGGGGACCAGCCAGGCGTCTGTGAGGAAGGGGTGCTGATCCCCTTCCTCTTCCTCCTCATCCCTGCGTTCTCCCTTAGAGAAGTTTGCCTCAGAGCCGTTAAACCAGAGCTGCTCGGTGGAGTTCCAGAGCCTCTCGGATGAGTACATCATGACAGAATGAAAGAGATAATTGTGAGGGAAGCAAGAGAATAGGTGCCAAGGAGAGGAAGAAATGGCAATTAGGAGAGAGAGTTGATGGTGTGTGAATGTGTGTGTGCATGTGAGGCGTTCAGCCGCTGGATCTAGTCTGCCCCCAGGCTAAGGATAAGAGAGAAAGATGCATGGAGAAAGAAGGGAGGAATTTATATGTGCCCAAGACAAGAGATGGAGTGTAAATCAGGAAAGAAAGATGCATGAGAGAATGTGTGACAGAGGTGGGAAACAGAGTTGCCAGTTAGGAAAAGTTGAGAGACAGAAGGTAGGCATGAAAGGTGAGTGTGTCTGAAGAAAAACTGAATTTAGAGGGACAAACTGAAAAGAAAGGAATGCGATTATTAAATCAAAAGTTGACGAGGTGAATAAAAAGAAGTGTGGGGTTGGAGGGATGGAGGGGAAAAGAAACAGACAAGATGGGACAAATACCCATCAAGTTGCAGAGAATTGTTTAATTCCTTGCAGTCCAGCGCGCAAATATGAACACAAGGGTGACAGTGAAGGAGGATGGAAGACAGACAAAAATGTGTTCAAGAGAAGACGCCAAAGAAAGAAGAGGCACAGGAGAGAGCAAAAAGTGATTATTCAGATCAGGTTGGATGAAAACTGCCCCCTTTCGCTACCACCTCACAGTTTTAAAGCACGCTGTGTTTCATTTTTGGTAGATAGAAGCAAGCCTCCAGGCAGCCTTGGGGACTCGTTCACAAGCAGCAGAATGTATGCTGACAGGACAGACAAGAAGTATCTTCTATGAGCTTGGCCATCAAATACCATCAAATATCCAGCTTCTTTTCCTCGAGTTTTGCCTCTGTTTGTTCCACTGCTGTTTTTCCTCTGTAGGGTGAGTAGAGCTTCTTTTATTCAGTCCATTTGTTCCAACCAGGAGAAGGGGAGAGTAACTTGATTCAAAGAAGATGCAGGGATTCTTTAATCTGTAACCTTGACAAAAGAATGCTTTGTATTGAAAAAGAAAGAAACCTCAAGCATTGACCGTTGTCCACTCTCCCAGCGCAGTGTAGTTTGCCTTGACTTTACTCGGGGAGAGAGCAGAGCGAAAGAGATGCTGACGGCTTTATAGTTAGAGCAAGAGCAAGGACACACAGACGCAGTCGGGAGAGGAGGTATGCGCACACACACACACACACATACACAATGAGTCTGAATGCACGTGGGTTACTGCATGATTCTGGGATAAATGATGCAGGGTCTCCTAGCAACGGTATCCCTCAATCCATCATTTTCTAAACCCAAAAAGAAAGAAAGACAAAAATAACCTCTCTCCCTCTTTTTCTCATTCTGATCCCCAGGGAATCACAATGATTTAACACCTGCAGCTTACATAGATACATACCTTTACACAGAAAGAAAAAAAAATGCAAGGATTTTATTATAATTTTAACATCAAATTAGAAATTCAATGAAATTCAGTAAATCTGTACCCATTAATACCAGAATGTGACATTAAAACATCACCTTGAGATCCTTGAGATAAATATATTCATACCTATACATATATATATAAACATAAAAAAGGATTTGTATGTGTCTGTTTTTTAAAATGAGTTTGTGTGGAAGTCTTAATGCATATTTTAGCAGGCTTGAAACTACATATTTCATACATACAGTAAATCAAATTCAGCATCAAAAAAAAAAAAGCAGTCAAGTAAATAATAATAACTTGTTTTAAAATCATCTATTTTTTTGCGGTTATATGTTAAATTGTACATGATAACTCCACCATGCCTGCCAGCAGGTCTGCTGCCCAATGCAAATGAACAAATGAATTATGCACTACTAGGTCAGAATGCACTGCCAGATGCAAGTACTACTGCCTTGAGCCAAAGCAATAGATGCAACCAAGCGTTTGGTGAGGAATACATCTCAGTCTAGATGTACGATGTATTATTTCAACTCCTGAACATCAATATGTATTGAAAATTCTGGATTCTGAAAGTATGACCAGATTATTTTGATGCAGGTGTTTGCACAAGTATTTATTCATTATACATGTTCATTTACATTTGACATCATCTGACAAGAACAACACAGATTGACCCGGGAGTGAAACTTGTCCTGCCCATACACACAATAGACAGTCACCTAAGTAACTCAAAATCCCAGTTCCCTTTGTCCAGGCTGTAAGGGGTGTAAGTTAGTTAGTTACAGTAGTTAGTTAGTTAGTTAGTTAGTTAGTTAGCTAGCTCTAAAAATCCTCATATAATGATCAATAAGAAACAAAACTTCTAATTCTAGTCTCTTCTCTTCAGAGAGACCAGTGAACCTGCCTGTTTCTATAGCGACTGGTAATGTACCTGAACATTACTGCTAAACTATAGAATTACACAGAATTGCCTTATATAAGTACAAAGTACTTAGTGCTTAGTGCTCTTTTTCTTTCTGTCTAGTCTTTTGAATGTTTAGGCATCAAAAATATGAAATTAACCCTAAACAGCTGTTAATCACCAGCGAGAAGTGTCAAAACCGCATTCAACACAAGTGGAGGGTCACAGTGCCTCCTCTGATGACGCACATTGAGTCAATCAGACTTAGTTGACAGATTTAACTTACGTCACTCTTTCTTCCTGAAAGGAGCACACATAATCTAAAAGAAAACAGATTATTACAGTGGAAACTAAGCAGTTTTGACATTGCATACGCTTAAATTCTAAAGGCAGCATTCTGTATATCCAAAGCGATTCAACACTCAGTACATAATAGTATAGTGTTGCTTGCTGCATTGCCTTGCTGGGAGAAGAAGTCATGGATTACTGGTCATGTGTGCCAGTAGGAACAATAGCAGATCCCTGCACTGGCACACCTGAATGAATTTTTAATGCTGTTAGTTACACAAAGTGACAAATTGGAAAGTCAGTTTGGCTCTTTATATCAAGATCTCTCTGCACTTACAAAATGGTTGACATCTTTAGAACAAAGCTTTCATTCATTGGCAAGTTTGAAATAATTATGTTAAATGTTTTTTCCATTTGGTGAAACTTGACTTTTTCTGACTGCCTTTTTTCATACAAAAACAATGCAATCATGTTGAACAAAGTGGCAGTTGTCTATTGTAGTGATAATGAGACCAGATAATCATGGGTGAAGTAGAGCCTCTTGTTGGATCAGGTGGGTGTTTTGTATACTGTTCAGCAACTGTTTATCAGTAATTGCTGGTATTGTGTGACAGATGAGAACAATGTTTTCTGACATTTCCTCTTGAATAAGCGTAATAATGCAGCCATTAATTACTCTTACATCAATCGTATTCAGTTGAACTATAGCACCAACTGTTTTTTACAGTTGGACACAAAATGTATCATCAACAAGCAAAATTATAAGTTTTAACCAAATCTCATTGTTTGAGTTATAACTTGCTGGCCTGTCAGCTTGGTGAGTGAGCAGTCAATCAGCTTTTAGAGTTGATTTTAAAGTGTCAATTTCCAATCAACAGGACGGTACTGACTGTGCTGCAAAACAACCGTAGGTCTAAAGTAAACTGGGAAGGCAAAAAAATATTGTTCTGTAGTTGAGACTTCCTCAGATCGTGTTGTAGGTACCATAGACTGTATGCTAGGTACATAAAGTGCAGCATATGTGCAATGTTTAGTTGAATCCCCAGGACTGCTAATGTAAACAAAATAGATAAGCATATCAAACCAAAAGCAAATGGCACAGCTGAAAAAATAAAAAATAGTATAGTCATAAAAACAACGTCAAGCCATGCCTGGGATTATGTGGAGGATCTGGGATCTGAGCTCTGAGTGAGGACTGCTTAGGCACTACTTGGCTTTCTCAGGACGGAGCAATTGAACTTTAGGATTCATCAATAGAAGACATAGAAGAAGAGATGGAGAGGGAATGAGTAAACAGAGATGGTGGGGCAGAGAGAATGGTACGGAAAGAGAATAAGAGAGTAGAGGGGAGGAGAGGAGTGTCAGAGGCAAGAGGAGACAGAGTGGAGAGAAAGAGAGCCAGAGCTGCAAAGAGAGAAAATGGTTGACTTTTAGTTGCTTGTTGCAGAAAAGGTGATTGTTTTGTGAGCAGAGAAACACCAGCAGACTGCAGATAAACATTCAAGTGCACATTCAACAAATTGACTTGGCTTTATGTTCTTGATAAATACATTCATTTTTTGGTCATGCATGAATCCAAAAAGCTGATCCCATTTTCCCAGAGCAGGTTCATTTCATAATTTCAGTTTTATATATCCACACTAAAATGTGAGACAGTTGCTATCAGATTTACACTCTCTCATTTTCAAAGGACTCCATTTTGCAGTGTGAAAGATACATTTCAGATTTAGCAGCAAGTGTGGACAGTCTTCATTTAGAGGCTCAGTGAGTACACTGTATACCACACACACAAACACACACAGAGAGAGAGAGAGAGAGAGCACATTATCAGGTTCACACTCATGTGAGCAAAGTAGAGGAAAAATAATGAAAAGATGTCGTGTGAGGAATTTTAAGATTCTCAAGTGTCTTTGTGTGTGTGTGTGTGTGTGTGTGTGTGTGTGTGTGTGTTTGTGCACTTATGATGACCTTTTACACCGGTCCCAAAGGACTGTTTCTGATTTAAAATGACGAGGGCGTATGAAGCACAAGGTCCTCATATGAAATGAGCATTCAGTACATGAGCAGGAATATTAAAGCATGTGTGAGTGTGACAAAAGGAGTGAGAGGGAGAGATGTGATATGCATGGTAAAATGTTTATATACATGCTGGTCTGTGTGTGACCAGTGGTGTTACAAACAAGAAACAAGTATAGTACAGTACAAGTATAGTTATTTGATTGGAGGCAAAAAAACCCAAAACTTTATGTCTCTTCATTTCCACAGTCATTCACTCTGTTATGGAAAGCAGCCACATTGAAGATCAAAGCTTTGATGCTGTATTCACAAATATACCTAAAGCAGGTTTTTGTCTTTTTTTGGAAAATGGAAAAATATCTTCCCATAAATATTTCTCTACACAAAAAGATCTTTTAGGTTATTGTCCCCCCTTTCAAATATAGAAACGATTAATCAAGTTGGAAAAGATTAAAGCTACATTAAGTTGTTTATGACCACTAGAGGGCAGAAAATAGGCTGTAAAAACTGTGTTAACAAGCCTTGAAGATTGTTGTCTTGCTGTGTTTTCAAGCACAAAGCAAATCATAGAAATGGTGCAGTTACATACAAAGTCAAAGAAAAGACTTGTTTCAACTTGAGAAAAACATTCAAGTGTATCGCAGAGCTTTCTTGTTTCAAGAACATACAGAGGGAAGACTGGACGGAAATAATAGAAAGAATCAGAGTTTCTGAGTTCAGTCAGAAACTGAACTGAACACAGACACACAGCGGTCAATCTCGTGCAAATGCCGTGAGTCCAAAATTTGTCTCACATTCTGTCTTAACACAATTATCATCGGATAACTAAGCTAACCATATCCAGTTTCAAAGGAAAGATACAAGAGTGATATCAATCTCCTCATCTAACTCTCAGGACTTAGTGTCAAACTTAATCTTTCAGACACACATGTACACAAACACCCAGTCACGCATACAGGACGTACACAGCCAAACACACTGTATTTGAAAGATAACTACTCTACTCTACTCTACTCTACTCTACTCTCTATACTCTACTCTACATACTCTACTCTACTCTATACTCTGCTCTGCTCTCTATACTCTACTCTACACTCTGCTCTCTATACTCTACTCTACTCTACTCTATACTCTACTCTGCTCTACTCTGCTCTGCTCTCTATACTCTACTCTACTCTACTCTACTCTACTCTACTCTACTCTACTCTACTCTACTCTACTCTACTCTACTCTACTCTACAGATAATACAATGGATTGAATAGACGAGGACACAGTCATAAAGTACCAAAGTCAACAAACCAGATATGGGTGTTTTAATTAAATTCATGTCAATAACAAGAGAATAGTACAACAACACTTCCAAAAGGCAGGGTTTTGCATATCAGCGCAGCACAGCATTTGTACTGAGAGAAGATTAATGCTCCTTTCAGGTGTGGAGTGATTGACGTGCCTAAGTAATTATTTTCAATGAGAGAAGTCCCAGGCCTCTTCGCCAGCAATGTTAGAAACAAACTTGGCAATATGCTGCAAGCCAGCTGGTGAAACTGGTCTGCTCATGGTAGCCTCATTTGCTCTTTCTACTTCTCCATGCCTCCTTTTAGTGCTTTTGCTGCCTTCTCAGGGGCAATACTTCGTACTTGTACGTGCAACTTTGGGGTCAGGATGCCATAAGCATTTTTGATGATATGCCGGGTATGTGAGAGGCAGTAGGCACACATGCACACAAACAGGTCCCGGCCAGGATATGGTCACATCAGATGTCATTGGAGAGGAAAGGCCTTATCTCCCACGACCATTAATGGCATTGGTCCCATTAGTTTAGCTGCTGTCAATGGAGGTCTGAGCATGCCCTGACTCAGACCTCTTCCAGTTGGGGAGCTGGACAGGATATCACTGTCACTGTTCCTGCCAAAGGCTCCTACATCAGTAACTTGGAACATGTAGTTGGCTGTCAGCACTATGGAGGGGGTCCTTTGTAATTGTGGTGTGCAGATCAGGAGTTTAGTAGTGCTTGCAGACCCATGTTTTCCATCCAGGGCTCCTGTGCAGTTGGGGAAATTCCATCTCTGGACGTCCTGAGAGCCAGTCCTCTCTTGTGTGAACAGATGTGAAGTCAGGGAACAGAGCTTCCCAATCTGCCTGGGTCACCGATTCCACTATCCTAGAGACAGTAGAGATTCCCACTCTGTAGCTTAACTTGTTTATATATATATATATATATATAAAAAAGGTTATATGACTATCCTCTTTTCTGTGCCTAATCTCATCTTTCTTCTTTTCTTCCTCATTTTAGTAGCCAACACAGCTAGAAAAAGACACTTGGAAACATGCCTGTAGAGAAAGATGGTGATCAGGTTGGTGTCATAAACCTTGAGGCTGTGATAGGGGAGGCGCTGGACAACTTTGGGGAGAAACTCAATAGCCAAAGCCACCCAGAAATGAGCCCCAGCCAACCCTGATGCCCTGATGCCCAATCACTCTCCCTAGCCACACCCCTCTGAAACAGCAAACACACCAGCCTGATTTCTCCCATCTAATACCCCTGCCACCTCCCTCAACCCAGCTACCTCTAAAATCCCAGCCAGCCCGTTTACAAGTCAAGTTGAGGACAAGCTCTATTTGCAGAGCCTTTTTCCACTGTGAGGTATTTAGACCGGAGGCAGAAGGCGAGACTGGAGATGTTACAAGTTCTCACCAACATAGAGTTCCCTGATGCTGGAAGTAGCATACTCATTGTCTCACTCTCACTCATACTCACACCATGAGGACACAGACTCATTCACAGTGTGGACTGTTATTTCAGGATATTAATTTGTATTTGTTTATTGCTGATCTCTTGCATCTGTTATTCATTGTATTTGTTTGCCTTAATATTGTTTTTGTATTTACACACACACTCACACACACACATTTTCTAAGGCAACTTTAGGTTCCTGATCCGACTTCACAGTTATTACTGATATCGCCCCAGGTTACCATACAGTGATTTTCCAAATTGGTTCCTCAGCAGGGATCCAAATGGGTCACAGTATGAGGGCAAAAGTTTAGTAGTGGCCTACTTACTTGCTCTATCTATTTATACTATATTCTCTCTCTCTCTCTCTCTCTCTCTGTCTCGGTCTCATATATATATCATATACTAAGTAACATGCAGTAACCTTTACTGCTTTCTCTTGTTCATTTAAAAAATAATCTAATGATGACACACCAACTGAACAGTTGCAGAAATGCACTAATGACTGTGTATTCAGTTCCCACATAGTGACAAGATGGTAATTTTTGTTTATTTTAAGGCAAAGATTGAATAAAAAATAAAAAATGACGGGACCCAGCTTGGTTTTTTTTAACTTAATGGGCTAGTGTTGTGCTGGAGTAACCACAATCAGGGTTACTAAAAGCATAAAGGTTAAGAAAGTGTTATTTCTCTTTGGCTGTGTTTTCATGAATTCAGCCATAATCTGTTAAGAGCTTAATGTTTTACTGTCTGTCAGCACCTGATGAGATGTTTAACCTTGTAAAAAAGTATTTAAGTCAAGGTTTTTTACCTTTCTACAGTTTAATTGTTATAAAGTGTGGCTCTCAACAGAATTACACTTTAAAACAGTTAAAACTATCTACTTAACCTCTTTCACTGGTTTTCCTTATTTTTTATCTCCATGTCAGCACTCTAAAGGTAATGATTCACTGAATTCAGATGTAAATATGACTGAGAGAAATTAAACTTCAGTCTTTGCATCTCTCAATCCAGTCATAGATAACTAAATGAGTCAGTATGCTGTTAATAAAGTGCATGTGGGATTAATTCAAACCCCCCTCTGCCCTCACACACTTCTCCAACACAACAGTTTTTGTAACTTTTCACCACTTACTGTATGATCCAACAATTGTGCCCAGCAATTACTGGAAATTTTGTGCAAAAGTGAGAAAGTAAACATGATCTGAACTCTTCTTCATTCTTCATACAACCACTTCCATTAATTCTTATATGTAAAACATAATGTAACATCATGAATGCCTCTGAGGAAAGCCTTTCCAAAGGGCTTTTGAAAATAATTATACTTTGTGTCATTTTGGGGAACTTCAACGAGTGATTCTGTCATTTTCTATGATAAGCTGTTTCAAGCCTTAATTGCTACTGTGTTAAATAACGACAAAGATATTGTCCTTTTTTATAAGATAGAAAAGTCAGCTCACTGTGAGGTACAGAAAAGACAATTCTGGAAATTTCCACTTGAACAGCATCAAAGCTCTGTAATGTTGCCCTACCCACTTGACTCAACTAAATACTCACGTAATGACTTTCTTTAGAAGATACATACAAACAGCTTGTTAATCATATGAAGCTGGTTTAGAATATCTTTTGGGACATCTTTGTGACATACATACAGTGATAGCATTTTCAATGTTATCCTCTCTAAGAATACAAACAACTAAAAGTTGGTGAGTTTGCAGGACCTTGAAAATGTCTCATGCCAGTCCATTTTTGATCAGCAATCCTTTAAGAATAGAGGTGGCTAATGATTGCTGTGAGCAATCAATGATGACTGATTAGATACTTAACGCCTTTACTACCTGCTGAAATCTGGACATGCAGCAGAGCAGGAAGGAGCAACGGTAGAGAATGGCTTGTGCCAAGTCAGTTTCTTGTCAGGTGTATAATAGTAATTAAGGTTTATGTCAATTTTTGCAATAAAAAAGAGACTTCTCTCTTTCAATTAATCAAATCCATGAATACAAAATATTTTTTTCTGGTATTTATGCCTGCAGTCATACCTTTATTGACTGCATTTACTGTAAAACAAGTTTAATTTATGGTTATACTAAAATGATGACTGACATAATGTTGCGTATGTCAGGGTGCAGGAAGAACAAGAACATGTGTGATAAGATAACAAGTTACAAACATGATGATAAAAAATACACAAATTAACATGGCAATGTACAGTATAGGTCTCCACTGAAATTAACTGAATTTCTAGCAAAACGTGGTCTGGCATAGATGCAAAAGATTCTCCATTTGTGATAAATACAATAAAATGGAACATTGCACCATCAACGTCAGGCTGCCCAGCGCAGACAGCTCAATAACATTTGCTTCTTTCTGTCTGTTGTTTCAAAACACCAGCACTCAGGTAGATGATATATCAAGGTACCATATCCAAGCCGAAGGGAGCACATAGTTGATTACACTATTAAAGAGTTGGAAAAGTTTTATAAATTATACATGGTGGGTTATTTATTTAGGTTTTGTTTTGTTAGACGTGTGACTTGATGGTTGATTATGCCATTAAACAGTTGGAACAGGTTTATAGATTATACACAGTGGGTAATGTTTTGTGAAAAAGTGCATTGTTTTTTTCATTCTGCATGCAGTCCTTACTTTATGATAGAGTGCCTATAAGTATAAGTATTTAGCATTGAATTTGTAGCATTTGAATTAAAGTCTCCCTATTTAGCATTTATAAGCAATATACATATATAGTAAATGGTCCATAATCCACTTTAATTTAGTAGTTATAAGCAAATAAAGAGTGTTTATATCTGTCTGCAATTATAACTTGCCTAGTTACTAACTGTCATGAGGACATTTTATATTACCACAACTGTGTTTTACTATGTTGACACTCATGATATGTTTACACGAGAGAATATTAAAAACAAAAATCCCATTGTGCCCATCTTTTATGTCAGAGCCAGAAAATGAACAAAAATACAACTTGAAATACGACACAAGCTTATGTGAGCACATTTGGCAAGCAGGTAAATCATGCAAAAACATATTATTTCCTGGTAATCCCTGCCTATTATTGAGACTCTATGTACCTTTCCAAAGATGGTTAATTTGTGTGGCTGGAGCTGGGTGGACATATTATTGTTTTGCAGAGGAAAGCAGCATCTGTAGCATCCTCAGAAAGAATTATAGACTCACTGATGTCAATAAGTGATGATTACTGTACATATAGAGAACTGAGCCTTGGGCAATTTTATGTGCACACAACAGATTGTATGAGAGCTTACATCCTGATTAGGGACTTATTCATGAGCAGTCGTTTTATGGTCTTTATATACCCAAAACAAATCTCCCAATACTGTATATGACAGTAGACAAGAAAATCTATCCATATTTATATTATATGGTGTATTCTAGCTCATTACTTCTTTGTTCCTAATCAGTATTACATAATATCACTATAAATGTATTAGATGCAAAATGACAAACCCTGAGTATCAGAGAATAACAGGGCATTGCATGTAAACACACTTAGCTGTGCTTAATGTTAATGGAGCTTGATGAACTTGAATTGAACATTATGCTTTCTGTCCTGTCTGTTTGATTAACCCTTGGCATTTGTCAGCAGCTTAAGAAGGAACATCTGTATTTAGAGTGTGTACGTGTAATGGAAACAAAGTGGAGAAAAGAGGGGAGATGTCTGTGATAACATGTGAGAACAACGAATGCTTTCTCTTATTGTGATGTGAAATGCATCACTTCTTGTAAATGAATTGCACTTTGGTCAATGGTGCCATTTTATTTATTTCCATTTTTTCAATAAAAAAAAAAAGTAATGGAAAAAAGATAAAATGAGATGGAACAAGAAAACATGGAACGCTAAACAATATCTTATTAATGTGCTGGATACTCACATGTTTTCAAACTGACAAATGAGCTATTTAGCCTTGCCAGGATAAGCTCTGACCCCAGTCATAAAAATCTCAAAAAAGTGATCATGCTTACATAACCTGGGGCAGTGAAACATACTTGCACTTCATCCCATACATAACCGCTTTGTATTATATCGCATGCATGTTGCGTTTCCATGGCAATACTTGAAATACTCTATTTATACTTGGGGCATCAGGGTGGATGTAAACAGCACAACACAAATAATACTGGGCTTTGTTTTGGGCTATTTTACTAAATCGTGCATGCATGTAAACACATTCAAAGACAATGCCTTGGGGACATTGTTATGGGGAAATATGCCTTGAATGAGTACATGTCATTTAGTGCAATGAAGGGATGTGTTTTAAGCGGCATGCAACAACATTACCGCTGATAGAGTTGGTTAGAAAATAAAACGAATGTTCTACTTTTTATGTAATGTAATAATGATAATATTCAGTCTTACATCAGCAAGGCATGTACAGTCACTTGTTCTTTAGATGCCAAATGGTGATTAAATAGGTTTGTATGATGAATAATTCAGACAGCATCACCTCTGTGGTTATCCAAGCAAACAATGTGGGTCTTCTTTTACACAATATGGCCAATGTTTGTTGGCACCCTATATATACACCCATACAGTATGTAACTGCTGAACATTTCATTTCAAAACGATGTTTATTTGTCCACTGATATGACAGCAGTCCTTTGAAGAGGTTTTCTATTTTGGAAATAGTTTTGAATCTGGCTGCAGGGATTTTCTCTCATTTAGCCACAAGACCATTAGTGAGGTCGACCGCTGATGTTGGGGCGATAAGGCTTGGATAGCAGTTTGCTTTTCAATTAATCCCAAAAGCACTGAATGGGGTTGAGGTTAGGCCTCTAATGCAGGCCAGTCAAGTTCTTCCATACCATCTGAAAACTATTTCTTTGTAGACTTCACTTTGTGCATGGTAACATTAATATTTCCCTTAATTCGAAATACAGGCGCTTTCAGACAGTCCCTGAATTATACACTTTCAAACAAGCAATGAACAAACATATACATGAAGTGAAACAATGATTCACTGTGCGCTTATGTCACTCAGGGTTCCCCTTGTGCTGGCAGAGTACCAACCCTGAAGTAGGAGGTAAAAAAGTCCCTCAAAATGGCCTTTTAAACACTGTGTAAAGTGAATTCAGACATTTTCTTCTAAACACATTAAATAGGTCGTAAATGTATTTCTAAAAAAGGTGTAAAAGCATTTCAACCAATTAGATTTGAATTGTGGAGCTAGGCTTCACAAACTGTGTTTCAAGATTTCTGTGTTCAGGATTTAGTGGGCGTGTCTGAAAATCACTGACTGCAGTTAGCCAGTTGGCTGAATTAGCCGCCGAGCTAACAGCTGAGTTAGCCGCCGAGCTAGCAGCCGAGATTTTTTAATTTTTTAAAATTTATTCCAGTATTATGACAATACAAACATTTAAGGCACATTCTGTGACACCATAATTGAAGACGTTGAATCAGCTTGTAAGATATGAAGAGAAGCCAATACAAAGCTAGCAGCCGAGTTCGCCGCTGAGCTAGCAGCTGAGTTAGCAGCAGAAAGCTCTCAGATGTAGAGTCCATGTTTCGGGTAGACTTTGATTGACAGGTGACACTTGGTAGGGGGCGGGGTTTCAGCGAATTCGGCGGGCACTCCCACAGCGTTTGGGAGAAGAGAAAGAGGTTGCTTTTTACACAACTTTGAAGCCTAATTTCATATATTTGCCGATTTTTTTAATCATTCAAATTTGGCAGGGTGGTTAACAACACACTTTTCTGTGGTATGTCAAACTCAAAACACATATGTATTTTTACTTTACACAGACTTTAAGAACTACAATCATTCCTAGTTCCTGCAGTGTGGACATAATAGAAACGGGGTAGTTCCTCCAACAGTTCTTAAAGCTTCTCCTGTCCAAAAGCACCTATTGTCACATTTGGTCACCAAGCAGACAGTGTTGCTAATACAACATTATAAATAACTGTTAATAATTACTGTTCATTGGTGACTGGTGACTGATCACTTTGTTTCTTCTTGACATGAATCACAACACAACTGATTTGGCAGCATCATTGAATTTTTATGTCCAGTAATGTTTTCAAAGTTTCACAGTTGCTCCAAGCAAAAACTTGCTGTAGTCAATCTTTACTGAAAGCATGTTCAGCTCATACTGTACATACACACATACTGCAGGCAGGAGAAAGAGCTTATGGCCTAAACCATGAAAAACAGCCCAGTAAAATTTGTTTTGACACCAGCCTCTAAAAATCAATCCTCTATTATGAAAACAGCAACATAGGCCAAAGGTGATATTATTTAATTTTGTATTGAACATCATTTTTACATAAAAAGGCTGAATGCTGCTCAAGGTTGTCAAACAGTTACACTGTTGGAGGTCAACAGTATTTGCAATTTAATGAATGAACTAAAACAAACTATGACTGGAGGGTCGCCGGTTCAATTCCCAGAACTGGCAGGATGAATCTGGGTGGGGAAAGTGAAGAAACAGCACTTGCCCCTCCCTCATTACCACCACTGAGGTGCCCTTGAGCAAGGCCCTAAAATACCCCACTTGCTCCAAGTGAGGCTGCTCAGTGGCCAACAGATCAGACTGTTGCTGTACTGGGCAGCTTCCAGGTGTGAATGTGTGTAACTGTGTGAGTGTGATCAGGGCATTGCTGGAAAAGAGAGCACTACTCTCAGTTAATTTCCCTTGAATAAATAAAGGTTAAAAAAACAAAAACAAACTGAAAGGGATGGAGGTCAAACTGACCCTGGATGAGCATGGATAGGAATAAGCATCAACAGACCTAATGGACAAGACAGAGGTCAGTACATCTGGTCTAATTGGTAGGCACATGTTGTTCAGCAAAGTCAAAGACCATTTGCCTTTGGTCAGTTTTCAGAAAGCTACATAGAAATAATGGCCTATGCAAAGATATCTCTATCTGAAGCAGATGTTGTAAGCAGCTTCCCTGTCTCCTGTGGTGGGATAAAAGAGAAATGTGTACTCTGAATCATTAATGAACACAGTATGGTGTTACAGCATTAACAGAACACATCACAACAACAACACATGTATGTGATTTATTAATGGCTAAGGCTTGACAAAATTCGTATACAAAACACCTCTCAATGAAGGTGGATGTGCTAAGGAAGAAAACCAAAAGATATACCAAAATAGCCTACAACTATTTTCTGCAAGTATTGCATACATTTTAGGGAGGCTGTTCACATGAATTTTGTGGCGTAATTTTTTCAGCTTTTCCAAAACCAAAATAGCAAAAGTGTAATAAACGATGATACAACCTATGTATCTGTTAACATCCATGTTAGCTTAAATGGTAGCATATACTTCCAAGGTGATGGAGATACTTCACACTACAGGTTTAGGACAATATAATGTATCAAGTGCAAATATAAAACCCCTTTATTGTTCTCTTTTTTAAAATAAGTCCACTGGAAAAGTCAGCCAGTGACCAATTCATGGAGCTAACATTAGCTTAATTAGCCAGTACTAGAGTTGATAGTTGTTTCAGCTGCCAAAATTGATTGTTACTGAATAGAAATAAGAGGCCACTGTAAATCATTCACTATGTTTACATGCACACTACTATTTCACTATTATTCCAATTATGACAATTTTCCAAATTTGATACAAGTCAACAGCATATTCCCTTTGGATGTCCTGTATTACACTAGCCTACAGTTTGCAAGTAGCCTATGGGATAGAGATGCATGTCATGTGGTAGAGCAGGAAAGCAGACAGAGGCTTCACTGCATTGGCTTCCCGTAAAATTCAGAATAGAATTCAAAATCCTCCTCCTCACCTTCAAAGCTCTCTTAAAGAACTGATAGTACCTTATGTACCTACTAGAACACTGCGCTCCCAGCATGCAGGTCTACTTGTGGTTCCTAGTATCTCTAAAAGTAGAACAGGAGGCAGAGCCTTCAGCTATCAGGCTCCTCTCCTGTGGAACCATCTTCCAGATTTGGTCCGGGGGGCACCCTCTCTACATTTAAGAATAGGCTTAAAACGTTCCTTTTTGATAAAGCTTATAGTTAGGCCTCTTTGAGCTCTTAACTTATGCTGCCATAGGCTTAGATTGCCGGGGGACCCCCATGATGCACTGAGCTTCTCTCTCCTTCTCCCTCTCTACCCATCCTTCTATATCCATTAACATTCAAATTGTTTTATTTACACACTGTTGCTCCAACATGATTTACAACACACGGACGTAAACGTGTCTAAAACATCAAATGCGTGATTTTCCTCGACCATATTTACCAAACATGATCTTTGATCATCGTGAAATGTTTTTCAGAGGTGCAACAAGCTGGACCTGTAAGGTGCTAAAGTGTTACCATTGCAATAACAGTGGTCACAAGTTAATTTGGCCGTGGTGTGTTGACAGTCGTGGCTATGCAAACGTCAATTTTAATTCAACAGTAATTGTATCACTTTATAACAATTGTCAGCTATGTAGATGTGTGGCCTAATGGTAAATCACTAGGCTGGGGATATTTTGCAGTTGGTTCAAATCCCGTGTCGGGTGACTTTTTATTTATTTATTTTTATTTGAACATGTATACAGAATATGGTGTCCAGTATTTCGGATCCCACAATTGTACTTCGCAACATGAGGTATCATGCTTGGATTAAGCAGGTGAAGCGAGAGATAATCAGATATATATGGACGTGCATTCAGGCATTCGCGAGGTCAGCTACATTTTCTCTCCGTGACGGGAACATCTGCAGTAGCGGTGTTTGTTTACAAACAAAGGTAACCAGTTAACGTGAAAACCAGTTGATTTGTAACACCGGAACAACAGACAACCCTGGCAACCCGCAATTCCGGCCGCTAAATGGCTGGTACAATGTACACAGAACGTGTCAGAACGTCATTGTCGAACCCGTCAAAAAATTTTTAAAATATTAATTCAGACTAAATATTTTTTTATGGAAAAGCAATACTTTCATTCTGTACCCCTCAAAACGCCCCGTGGCTGTATTATTTTTAAAAAAAATATATAGCTTTTAATAAATATTCTACATATTCAACCTTTAAGGTAATTATTAATTTTTTGCACAAAATGTCCAAACAATCTCAAGTTTTGTAATTGCACATGAATTGTATGTAATTATCTTACATATTTCACAGTTGACTTTATTGTTGCTGAAATGAGCAGAATGCAGCCTCTAAGCTCTTGCCAGGTGGTTAGTCATCATGCATCACTCATGCAGTGAGCAGTCTAGACACAAAATCCCGATCCTCCATGGTGCAGAGATGGAGGGCATGAAAGAAGGAACATTACATTGTTTGGCCAGAGTTCATGAGTTGAGATAATCATGATCTTCACAAATTGTAAAGTGTGGAACATTTTTAGGTATTTGTTTTTCCACTATTCAGGACTTAAGACCAGTACAGTCAGGCTGACAGCCAAGTTAAGACTTTGGAGGGTTAGGGTTAGATGAGCGTAAAACAGCCTAAGGTTAGATGCAAAACATTTCAACAGTTGTATAAACACACAATCAACTATAGTCATCATTTTTCAGCAATTGTGAGTAAATATGGGAGAAATCATCTCCTGCAAAAAAAAAGAAACTCTGTATAAAAACCCATGTGAAGGGAATCTTACATCTCTTCCCATGCTTAAAGAGCCATTAGATGGCTGAAGGTAACCGGAGGTTTTAATTTTAGCAATAGCTCTAATGGAAGATTATTGGAAGAGCCTATTCAGGAGACATGCAACTTAGAGGCTTTATATTTTTGAGAAAAGAAACCTTTTGAGACTTTTGATATGTCCAGAGATACAACGACTTAGAGAATCTACACATCTACCAAAGCCATTTTCACAGGATGAAAAAAATACCCATTTTTAACTGTAGTTTAAGTGTAGTTATCTATACCACACTTGGCTTTTGAGCACATAGCACCTGTGTCCAAGGATGGAGTTCTTTGTACATGCAACAGCTTTTCCTATCGTTTCATTCATTTAAAGTCAACTACAGCTTGGCTGATCAGTAAAGGTACAGATGGGCAGTTTCATGATGACAACATGATGGAATAAACAATTCTTTATTTTAGTTAAACGAAAACTGACTCACTGATGCAAAATACTTTTTTTCCTCTTCCAGGATCATTGTCTTTGCACTCCTGTGTTTGCTGATACAGCTGTTTTTAGGTTGTCAAACAAATAGTAAATGGTATCAGGCCACAACTGGCAGCAGAATTCATTGAAGTTAAATTAACTGAAGTTGAAGGGAATACCACCAACTTCATTCTTCTACTTCAAGACATAGTTCTGTCAATGTCTTCCCGCTGAAAGAAGACCTATGCAGGTGTGGGGTATTCCAGCAATTTAGTATTGAAAATATTATACATTTTGGGGACTTGCAGCATACAAAATAAGAATGGTCAAAATCACAGCAGAAGAGGATGACGTACGTATCTCTTGTATGTGTCAAATGCCAGAAATGCTGGATTTTACATTCCCAAAATATATAACTACAGCACCTTTCAAATGGACTTCATTTCTATGGTTTTATACATGTTAAAATATTTGAAGGATATGTCATCAGTGTTAATTATTTAAACTCTCCCTCCAGTAAAATGTCCCCAAATAATTAACTGTCAGTTATCTCAGACTTATGAGAGACAAACTCAAAAGCATTGTTTCTCCATCAACAAAGTACTATTTCAATTAACAAAACACCTTAACAGGCAACATCAAACACAACAGCATACAGTACTATTTTGGTTAAACAGGTATTTGGAAATTGTGTAGAAAAACTTTATGGAATTGTAATAGCAATACAGTAATGTAAACATACTCCTTAGTCCACGCTTAGTTAGAAATACTTTATATAGCTTACAAGTTAGCTGCTTTAGTCCAGTGATTCTCAACCTAGAGGTCAGGCTCCTCCAAAGGGTGACCAGATGAATCAGAGGGGTCTTCAGATGATAAATGGGAGAGGAAAAAAGAAGAAAAAAAAGAAAGTATATTGGAAAGTTTAATTTTTTGTTGAAATGAAACCATGTGAGAAGTTTAGAGGGAGAAATGACTATTTGGTGGAGCTGTCAACAACTCATAGACATCTGAAACCCTGACCCTGAGCATGCACTGCTCTGCTTTGTTTAAGATGTCAAAAGCCCAAAAGGTTGAAAATCACTGGTTTAATCTTTAACATTACTTTAAAAACTTGTTGTATTATCCATTCTGACAAATTGTGATCATACAATGGCGACCTAACAGATAATGGACTGGAAGCTGGAAAGTTAAAACTTTTATGAACTGAGCAGTCTCATACTGCACAGTGCTTTATCACTGTGACTCCTTCACGAATGCAAGAGTGACATCACGTGTCCACTGTAGGCGCTGCAGTGAGCTGTCATCCGGAGTGGGACGCAGCCTTTCAGGACACATTAGTCACAATAATCATATGCTACCTCTAATGGCTTAGCTGCATATATTTTGTCGTTGTGTGTTCTACATGATAAAGCATAATTGTTTTTTTTTACAGGCTGTGTTAACTGATTGAAGAGTACACAAACAATTTAAACAGCGCCACCGCTGAGGAAAGGTGAAGAAAAATAAGTAATTGCTCGCAGCCCTGCACTTCCCGGTCACATGCTCGTCAAGCTGGGTCACCTGACACCATCATCCAGCTTCTCCTTTTGATGCTCTTCATCCTCCATCGACGGGCAGCGCTTCTGAAACAGTAATATATCATTGTCTTTAGCTGTTCTGGCTTCAAATTTTTAGATTTGAGCCGAGGATAGCTTGCCGATCAAGCAGGAAACCCCGCCGAGTAGATGCTGTTAGAGTGGATGATGAACGGACACGCCATTCTTTACACGGGGGTCACTTTGGCCTTCTGGACCACCATACTAGTCGTTGGTAAGATTAGATTTTCCCAGGAAATAAAGTCATAATATACGCATTTATGAATGAAATAATCTATTTCACAAACATGAGCAACAATAGCACTGTGTTAACCCATTCTGTTTGAATGGAAAATTGCAATAGCCTGCGTTTGACAGCTATATTTGGGACCCGGCTAAATCATGGGACTAGAGTGGTTGCGGCTGGTTCCGTTTCGTCAGCTAACGTTACTTTGGGTAGATTAAATTGCTAATAGGAGACACACTGTAATAGTTAAAACTCTGAAGACACGCAAACGCATTTTTATAATCGAAATTTCATGTGTTAACTCCAATTAGCATGTCGGTAGCGTTAACTTAATGGTAAGGTTATGCTAGCAGCGTTAGCTCATAGCAGATATTTCAGAGCTTTAGAGTTAGACGATGGACATCAGTATTGATTCTTTATGTTAACCACATTAAAGCTTTTTTGTGTGGGAGGTGTGATATTATGCTGGTTTGCAACTTTGTCACTAGTGTCAAGATGTTAGAAATATGGAGGCTAACGCTAGCTCGTTAGCTGTTCTTCTGCACAGCTGGCTGATTTGAGACGGTCCCGATCAGGAACATGAATCTCACATGAGAGTGAGCTTTCACACTGAAGCTCAAACTTCTTTACATGACTTTAACATATTAATGTGACTCAGTTTCACGCACGATACAGAGAACAGGTTTTTAAATGCAGTAACACACTGTATACGTCTGCAGGGCTCTCTCTTTTCTCATAGGTTGTACTAAGTTAAACTGTCAACATATAACTTGTAAGGCAGTTTTGCACATTTGTACCTGAGCTATTATATTTTTTGTTTCCACAGGTATCTGCTATACCATATTCGACCTTGGATTTCGCTTTGACGTGGCATGGTAAGTACATAGTCATGACATAAAGACAAACTATTGTTCAATTCTAGGCTCCAACACTGGTTCAAGCAAGACTACCAAACTTCAATAAGTGATTTTCTTATTTTGTCACTCACCTGTCACATTACACCCTGGTTGTCTATTGATATTTTGCTTGATTTGACAGTTAATATTTTTTAAGTTAAGTGTTTTAAGCCTTCATGTTGTAGAAAAGTACATAATGAGGGTTGGGGCTGTTTTTAATAACAGTACCAAACAATGGATGTAACAAAGCTGCACATATTTCTCCCAGATTGCACAATTATGAGTTTCAATCAGTTCAAGAGTGTAGTGTTGTTCCTCATATTGCTGTAGATGTTGTGACTGTGACTTATTCAAGGCCTGGTCTGTTATTTGAAGTGGCGGCACTAATCTATTTTCACATGAAGAGTCAAATGTCAACTGTTTTTATCTTCCTGGAAGTAATGACCCTCGAATTTTTTAATTATTATAATTGTAATGATTTCCATTGGTGTGTAACTGCTCTGTGTGTAGGAGCACTCTTGGTTTGATGTAATAGATCATTTGTGATATTTGCCCTAGTTTCCTCTATAAGTTAATGTCTGCCATTGTTTGGTTCCTCATTCATTAGCTGTGGTAACACACTGCCTGAAGGAATTGTGTAGACCGTAAGATAAACTTAGTAAAACGGCTGCACTGTGCTTGAAATTGAAAATATTTCACAACAAATTTAAAACATGCTTACATTGCATTACATGATTTTGGCTTTTGCACCTTATTCCTGAGAATAACATTATTTTTTCTAATATTTGACTCTGCTTTAAACTGAAAAACTGCAATAATACTTAATGGAGAAAAACTTCAAAGTTTGAGAAAGAATACCCCTTTTAAACACCCTTTTTAACATCATGTAGTATAAAAATGGGAAGAGGATCCTCTTAAAGTGTATTCTTAATCATCTGTACCTCTCTGTTCATAGGTTCCTCACAGAGACTTCTCCTTTCATGTGGGCCAATCTGGGCATTGGCTTGGCCATCTCTCTGTCCGTGGTTGGAGCTGCTTGGTGAGTATCTGATCATAAAAAGAAATGTGACTCAAAGTACAAACTTACAGACAGCTGTCTGATATTTTTAATGTGTTAAGCCAAAGTTGGTGGTATTTGAGGGCATGAAATGGTCCAGTCTTTCATGTTATCATTTCCTCTTTTTTGAAACACTCGGAAAATAACATGATGTGTAACAGTGGAACTGGAAAATCTTAGAATAAGTAATAAGGAGCACACTCAAGTGTCCTTGGGGTCGAGTTTTGTTCCTTTTTTTTTTTTAGCACTGAAATTAAGTGGAGAATCAAAAGATGCAAAAACAAACAAGCTTTTAATGAGACTACGTTCAGAAACAAAAAAAACTTGAACCATGCGTGAAAAAAGGAAGTCCTCTCATTAATTTAAATGAGGCCAGTTTCACGACACCGAAGACTCTGACAAAATAGTTGTTGGGCGAAAAAGTTGAACCTGAATCCACTTTTGCCAGACTGCTCCACAACATCATCCAGCAAGCCGGTAGATGACTTTAACATGAACACTGTATGCCTGCTGCTTACCTCCTGATCCTTGTGGCAACAGTTAAAAGAATTGCTGACTTGATAACTTTCCAGAGTCTTAAAATCCTGTCTGAGTAGTATAATAAACCTCTTTTACTCATTGCTCAAACTGGCCTTCTTGTATTTCATGTCTCACTTTTATCTGAAGCAGCACGCCCCCACACTGCAGCTCTTAGATTGTTCTCAGTCCGAACACTCACCCTGCCAGACCGGGCCAACCTCTCCTAGTTGTAGTCTCACTCCGTCACATCTTGTGTTAAATTTTGTACTGTTAATCACAGCTCATGGTCTGCAGACTCCCAATTGCATGTACACTATGTGCCTGTGCTCTAAAGAACATCCAAACGAAACAAACTAGCCAATCTTTTTCACACCACAGTAAAGCTTATTAAACAGTCTCATAATATTGGTGTAGAAATAGAGAATATTTCTGATTTTAAAAAGTTGCTTCCAGCACCAAAAAGTTATGCTTTGCCTGTGGTCTTTTTCTTGTGAAAGAAGAAAATGGATTTAAGAATAGAAATTTTTTTTGCAACCGGTCAGAGAGCGGCTCTCTAATTGACTTCCTCTGACACTGATTAATGATAATAATGTGTATTCTTCTTATCTGCTCACTAGTGTCCTGAAAATCCCTTTCTGCCTTTATGTTACTGTCTGAGCTGTTAATGCTTTTAAGAGCTTTGTGTAGGTTAGGTATCCATTTTCTTTATTTCCATCAATTTAATTTAATTTAGATGCTCCTATATGAGCTTTGATTTAATATCTGCTGTTGAAATGATTTTATATGACAATTTCTCACTCAGTGTGGGCTAATATTAGTGTTTAGGGACCTCATTCTTTATGTTTTCAACTTATTTTTTCCAGAGCAGGAGTGAAAGAATAAATGATCAGTTCTTTGGTTATGCCTTCATATCGTATCAACCGGTGTTGTTCTATGATGTGCTGATCAGTGTTTTTGTTTTCCAGGGGCATCTACATCACCGGCTCGAGCATCATTGGTGGTGGTGTCAAGGCTCCTCGAATTAAAACCAAGAATTTGGTCAGGTAGGCTCACCGAAGAACAAAATGTCCAATTCTCCTCTATTCTGTAACAATAACAAATATTGCAGCTAAACCAAGAAATCCTAGATTAGATATAGTTTATAGTTAAATTCCTAATATTTGAACAGTGAATTACAGTTTTACTAGTCATCTCTGATCAGTGTCTTTTAGTATTTCTTTGTGTGGGCAGCCTGAACCTTAATCATTTTCTCTCATTTTGTTTTTTTTATTTAATTTCATTTTTTAATGTCTCCCTTTAGCATCATCTTCTGTGAAGCTGTAGCGATCTACGGCATCATCATGGCGATTGTCATCAGCAACATGGCTGAGGTAAGCTATGATTTATTTTCACTGTTTTGTTAATGATCAAGACAACTGCACTGTTATGCATTTTGTCTTCAGGGGGAATTTGACATGTAGAATATCAGATGAGGAATTAAAACTTGAGTCGTACACTGGGACTGAAAGACGTGTGACATGATGTATAAATATCAGAAAGAGCATGGTGCGTTGGTTTTAAAAATAATCTCTTTCATCTTGTAGAACTTCAGTGGAACAACCCCAGAGACCATCGGAGCAAGGAACTACCAAGCTGGTAAGAAAACAGACAGGATTGCGACTCATCATAAAATGACACTTGGAGTTCACTGAATATTGGGTGAAATTGCAGAATTCAAGCTGGATTTTTCTCACTTTTATAAGAGGAGTGTCTCTACAAGCAGTAATGACAACCTTAAGAATCTTGCAGCATTCACTTGTAATGATTTTACATAGTTTTAAAAATATTAAGTATGAATTGCTCAGTGTGTTTATGAAATCTAAAATTTAAATATTGGAACTGATAAAGATCAGTAGTTTGAAATGTAACATATATTAAAACATAAATTCTGAATACTGTTTTACGAGGAGCTGTAATTTTTGTGGCCAGTTCCACTGTGGATTATTCACCAATGTCTTTGATTTCTATCCTACTAGGTTACTCCATGTTTGGAGCTGGGTTGACTGTGGGCTTTTCCAACCTCTTCTGCGGCATCTGCGTTGGCATCGTGGGCAGCGGAGCAGCACTGGCAGATGCCCAGAACGCCAGCCTCTTCGTGAAGATCCTCATCGTGGAAATTTTTGGCAGTGCAATCGGCCTATTTGGTGTCATCGTAGCCATTTTGCAGGTAAATGAGACAAATAACTTTTCTAATATCATGACAATCTTTCTTTTTAAGTGACCATTTGTTGTTGGCATTTCTTAGAAATGACAGAACAAAGAGAGTAATTATTTCCACAAACATCTAGATACGTGTATGTTGTGTAGACTTGACGATTTTAGGTGTGCCTACGTTTAAAATTCTGCGATAACTGATTTCTTTTTTTCCCCCTCAGACGTCGAAAGTAAAGATGGGAGACTAGGAGATTCATTCATACGCTGAGAACACACTGCTGGAAAATAAGATGGATTATTGTGTAAATACATCGTAAATTATTTAAATGTCTCTATTTGCCTGGTATTGTTTTTAACCATCATTCACGGAAGAGTGGTACAGTTGCTTTAAAGGTGATGTTGTGTTTTTCATGCACATTCTTACTTGTTAATACAATAAACCAGCGAACACTGAATCGCTCTCAACATTTAAAGACCGGATCAAGTCATACAGGTTGGAACATTTTCATGATGCTTTTTCTGACCTCTCTCAGTGAATGATAGTTAAAAATCACACTAGAGTATTTGAAAATATTTGTGTGTGTGCGTGTGTGTGATTGCTGAACATGTGGTCTTTTTTTTTTTTTTTTCTTCCTTGTGAAGCATGAGCGTGTTTATCACTGTGTTTATTACTGTAGCCTGGTCTGTCAGAGGTTTTGTTTTCATGTGTTGTCTTTTTTTTTTTTTTTTTAAACTTGTCTCTGCTAATAAGAAAGTGGCCCTTAAATCCACACTGTGGCCCAATACAGTATTTAGTCGGACCTCCTACTGTAGAAGTGATGGAGAATCTACGGGATTTTGAATTAGAGTTACTGGTCTGGAAGCATGAGGAGTGTCACAGGACAGATGGACAGACTATTTGGAAGGCTGAAACAAGTCAGATCACAGCAGCATATCTGCTCTGTCATTCACTTCCTGTTCCCCAAAACGTCGTGGCATTAAATCCTCTACATTTAGAACCCATGATCTGCTAGGTCATAGCTCCCAGCCAGAACACTCCTAATTTTTGAGTTCAGTTTTAACAAGGTTGTTATCCCTTTTCAGCAGTTTTTATGAGAACGATATGGACAAAAAGTGGATTCTTCAGTGTTGACTAGCATAAAATACTATAAGAGCTTATTTCCCAATGTGTTGTGCATAAAGACCTGTCAGCTTAGGAAATATTAGGTCACTCTACATTAGCCACACAGAGTCATCACAATTACTAGTATTGCCTAATACTCAAGATGAACTTTTCTTATTTGCTGTAGCATCTCCATCACTGAACCACAGGAAGAACTTTGTATAAACACAGTTGTTTCATCCAATCTCAGGTGGTCTGACACCCAAAACTTTGGGCAACTGTGGACTCATTACATAATCAAACTGCTAAACTACAGGTTTTTGAATTTCCTATACATACAAATACACCTCATCTTTTAAATCTTATTACATTAGTTTCTGTCTTCTTTTGAATGTACATCATCAGACGTTTCAGTTTTGCTCAAAATGTCGTCCGTTCAAATCTGTGCTCCCAAATTATTTTGTAACATTCCTTTAAAGAAGCTTAATGTATGTAAAACGAAGGCATCCTCTACATCAGTGGTGTTTAGTCTGAATGGTGGACAAAATTAGACTCCTGCTTCATCGTTATATTTAGGTTTTTAACAGCTAATGTTTCAGCTGCTTCCTGTAAATGCTGACTTGTAAATCTGAATTTTCTGAAGCATCTGGACCTTTAGGATGGCAGCTGACGCTAGAAAAAAGGCTGATGTAGGCACTGACGGCTAAATTCTGCAATCCTGAGTCTAATTTGTAGTCTAAATGTTTGATGTTGATAAGTATGGAAACACATTTTCTCTTGATTCATCATTCCATAAGTTGGACATTTTACGCTGACAGACCACGGCTAATTGTGAATCGTCTCAAATCTTTCTGTGTAAATTTTCCTTGACCCGACTTTGTTCTGAAAGAGTATAAACATTGAAACTAACATGGGGAAACGGGATCGTCTTAAATATATGTAGACCTGGCCTCCCAAAGGTGTCACAGCAGCGAAGTCGTCTTTGCGGTCATGATGATGATGATGATGATGATGATGATGATGATGAATAGACCAAGATGTAACTCCGAAATGCCTTTGGTAAATCAGGCTGCGTACCAAACCCCAGGTTTTCAGTGAGTGTAGTTGGTACCGTGTGTGCATTATGTTGATGTGATGGTGATCAGAAAACAACTCCATTGTTTTTGACATTGTGTATAATAATAACAAAACAAATCTTCCTTCTGGCTTCATTAATGTCCTTGGAGAAAATAAAATCGTCCAATCAAGATATTATGTCTCGTTTCTTCTTGTTTTTCTTTTTGTAAGTCTTGTTGTTATCCATTGTCTAACCATTATAAATAATACTTTGTAATACGCTGAAATATCAATGCACTACCCAGGTATTGCCTCTACATAGTTAACATGCAGCATTTAGCTATTTCCACTAGATGGCGCAAAGAGCCACAACATCTGATAAAACTGGTGGAGCACTGAAAAGTCATCAGTCTGTTAACACATCTTATGGATATTATATATTATATACAGTATATATTTTTGTATATGATCATTACATTATGATATATATGATTTAGTATAGTAGAAGGAACACCTGTTTTACAGTGTGCTGAACATTTTTAGATTGTCTCTACAACTGTTCCTTAATTTTGGATGTTTAAAAGTATTTGTTTGTGACCATATACATGACTTGTGCTGTTTGAAGATATACCAAGTCTCTGACATTACATTTGATGAGCAGTGCATTTTTTGGCTCTAAGTAGTTTTGTTTACAGTCTTACAAATCAATCTTTTTAAGGTACCACCTCCACTTATTATTACCGTACTTCAGTTGGATAGTTGAGTGTCACTATGCAGGATGATGTATGAACATGACTTCAGTGAAGTAGGAGACAAATTGTGTCCAGCAGTTCAACTTTTTAAAAGAAAAATATTTTCATAGTCATAGATTCTGAATATTTAATGAGGTAGGTGCCACAAGAAAGATTTTGATTTGGGAATTGAATTGGAGGAGTCCTTTAAGTATGTAAAAATACTGGGTTTGGATTTATTTTACATGCATCTTCCCCATAGGAAGTATTAGCACACAATGTAAAGTGTATAACAAGCTTGATTAAACAAATCCTTAATACAGTATTGCAAAACACCTCTGTTAAAGATGTGAAATTGAATGTATTCTGTCTGAATATGTCTATCTTTTTGACATATTGAAATCGAGTAATAAAGACAAAACTGATGCCAAATGTTTAATAGTCATTTTACATTAACACCCTAATGACTAATGAAGTATTTCTCATTAAAAGAGGCCATAATAAACACTAATAGACTACACATGTTGAGTAGTAGAGTAGCAACACTACTGTCAACATTTCTTTAAAATACAGTTTTCAAAGGTTTAAAAATACAAATTCTAGTGAAAGTATTCATGTTAACATATTTTATTTGACTTTGGCTTTCTTTAATGCTCTGTGAGATAGTTTATAAAAAAAAATCTGTTTTGAAAATATAAAAGGGTCCTGGCTGAGAAAAGTGGGTTAACACATTACTTGCTCCCTTGAGATGAGCAGATTTTTTTTTAAAAAGGGAAAAAAAGCAATCTCTGGACCATCCGGGCTTCCGTAGGCAGCGGGAGCGAGGGGAACCTGCTCGTTGCCACAGCCTGAGAGCATCCTTTCTTTGCTTTCTTAGCATCACCACCAACACACAGCAGGATGACGGAAAATCAGGAGGATAGCATCTCTTTGCTGCCCGGTTTACGGTAGAAATATCGTTAGGTTATCCGTCTGGCGAGCAGAGAAGAGCAGACATAACAGCCTGTCTGTGGAAACGAGGAGAATAGTTCCCCTTAGCGGAGCGAGCTGGGTTGAGCCTCTAGCTTTTTAGTGTGTTTTTTTGTTTTGTTTTTACACATTTGCAACATTTTCAGTGGCAGTTTTTTATTTTTATTTTATTTTACATTTCTCGTCGTCTGATGCGATTAAAAACACCCCAGCGGTGCTCCAGCAGAGAAGATGCACAGATAGAAAGTGTTTGGGCTTGACAACATTAAGGTAGGTGCTCTGTCTTAACTGTCTGGGATGCATTGTTTCATTCAGCATCAAATCCACGCTTTCCCTTTGTTTCCATCCAGCCTGCATACATTTATCCTGCAACCTTCTGCATTTTTATTGAGCTTTTTTTTTTTTTTTTTTTTAATGTTCGCATGCACTGCCCCCTACCCATCTTTTGTTATCATGCACATTTCTACGAGCCAGCAGCATCTTTACACCCGCCATGCTAGGCTTCACTCAGCCTCCCTGCACTGTTCTAGTCTACAGTACAACAACCATCACAGCCTACATACAGGACTGCTGAGAGGACTGGTCAACCATGCATTTGGAGGTTTAGAACAGCTCTTAACATCCACTTTTGCAGCTGCAATCATCCCAAAAACGTTGGCATAATTTTTCCCCAAAGAAAGGAAGCAAAGTCTGTGGACTGTAATATCTCATCATGTGTAATGGTCTGGTAACCGTAGAGCAAAGGGGACCAGTGTGCACTGCCAGGCTTTACAGTGGGAAAGGAGGAGAAGAAGAAGAGGAGGAGGAGGAGGAGGGGGCTTCTTCATCATGAAGCTTAACCTAACCAGGCAGTTACACAGAAGCTCTGTACCTAGATTATAATCCAGTCTGACATCCCTCTCATTTATGACACAGTATCTCTTTAGGGCTGCTGCTACAGAGGCCATAGTAGTAGCAAGTGGACTGGAACTACTGTACCTCGCTTTATGAAGAAACTTAAGTCGTGCAGTGCAGAGTGTGTGCATCAGTGAAGTAGGGTTTTTAAATTTCCTCTTGATGCTGTAATGTATAAAATATTCATATTTTTATTTTATAGAGATATTTAGTGAGGTTTAAATTGTTATTCAGTGTGTCCATAATACTCACATTTATGGTTGAAGACTGGCTCAAGGGCTGCACCTAACGGCTCTTTTCATCATCAGTTAATCTGTCGAGTATTTCCAGATAAATCGATTAGTCATGTGATCTTTAAATTTTCAGAAAATGGTGATCACTGTTTCCCCAAAGCCCAGCATAAAATGGGTTGTCTGGACCAGCAGTCCACAACCCAGAGATATTGAGTGAGGATTAAACATAGACGATAGATGGATATGATAGAGGATTAAAGAAACCAGAACAAATATTCACATTTCAGAAGTTGGAACAATTTTCTTCTTTAATATGACGAGAAACAATACGTTATCAAAATAGTTGGTAATTAATTATCTGCTGATGGACAGATTGTTGCGGCTCCGGTTGAAAGTTTAGGCCTGATACACACTGTACAGGAGTAGGAACTAACAATTACTTTTTATTATCAGTGAATCTGCAGATTGTTTTCTTGATCAATCTAATTAATCAGGGGACGTGTCAATCACAATGGGCTGAAGCCCCAAGTGACGTTATCATATTGCTTGTTTTGCGCGACACCTGGAAGCATTTACTCAGTACACAGTACTATCAAATAAGGCAGAAAATATGTACAGCTAAGAAGCTGGAAACAGGGAATGTTTGATTGATCATTTTAATATATTTTCAAGTAAATATACCAATTATAAAAAACTGTTCAAAATAGTAAGGCAGTAATTGTTTATTTAACTTGATCAATACCTGAATTATCAATTGTAAACTCAATGCACTCTGCATAATTTATGTAAATGAAGCCTGATAGAAAGTTTTCCACTATGACAATCTCAACTCTGTTGTTTGTCTGTTTTGGAGCTTTCGACTGCATCACATGGTCGTCAACAGTCAATGGAGTCTGAACAGCGTTTTCCAACTCTTGAGCTCGACTTTCTCACTGTCTGGATAAACCAGTTCAGTATCTCAGACCAGTTAAGTTCACTCATGTGCAGCTATATACGGAGGCAGAAGCATCTCTTGTGACCATCTGCTGTGGAAACATGTCTTATCTGTGATTTGACTTGAGGCCTATCAGATAGCAGAGAGGTGGTTATGGCATCAGGCTGTTTAATTACAGGTGGCGTGTTGATCTCTGCGTATAATCAGGCTGTCGTGGAACCAGAAGGTCACAGACCTGGGAAAAGCTAATATCTGATATGAAAGCTGATACATCTTGATGATTTGTTTCTCAGTTGGTATTTTTTAAAACCGCAATCTGCTCTACTGTTCTGTCCCATAAGACTTATATGTATCTAACTTATATAAACCTTCTGGCTGAGTTTATATAATGTATGATTGCTTTTTGATCAAATGGAAGAAACAAATAACTGCGGTAGAGATTAAACAATTATCTGATTAATTGATTAGTAGAGCGACAGAAAATTGATCAGCAACTAAAGTCATTCTTTAAAAGCAAAAATACCAAACTTTTCCTGATTTCCAGCCTCTCACTAGGGATTTGCATTTTTTCTTTCTCTTACATGTCTTTGAAAATTGACTTTCTTTGTGTTACTATCTTCTGACACTTTATAGACCAAAGGAATAATTGATTAAGCATGAAAATGATGGTTAGTTGCAGTCCACCATGCAAAAAATGTTTTTCTCAGCCAAAACCAGCGTTCTGTAATCTGCAGCTCGGTTGACGAGAGTGTATTTGCTCACTGTTGCAGCTGCGTGTTTGGATCACAGTTGTGTAAATACAATAATCAGATCCTCCTCAGTCATTTTCCCACTCTGCACAGAAGAAGGTGCTGTGGTTAGCAGGAAAATGCAATAAGCAGGTTATCTGTACACTGCTGTTTATTAACTCGATCCCATCTCTCGTGAAGCTCAGTAAAGTAAAGCAGCGTGTTTCACGTTAGTTTCTTCAGGTTCACTCATTCTGGTCAACTCTCCGGCCCTGACAGGCAGACAAGCAGCAGCTGCTATAGATTCCTCTGATCACTCTTTCATGTTGGGATTTGTTGTCATGGGAACTAACCAGGCCAGCCTAGAGTAACTGGGGTGGGGGTGGGGGGGGTTGAGTTCAGACCATAGACTGTATAAAAGAAATGGACGTAACATCTGTGATGTCACCCATTGGCTTATGGACTGCTGCTCGGAAGCCAATAGTTTCGAATCTAGGCAGCGCCATCTTGAAAATTTCAGGTGCATGCCGGGGAAAAAAAGAACACTGATTCTACTTATATGGGCATGAGGCGGAGTCATGGGCGAAAGTATGGGCGGAGCCAATGGTGGAGCGGGGAAGTTGTGATTGGTTGCAAGGGCTGGATCTCGAGGACATTGGTCAATCAACCTGTCAATCACGACGTAGCCACGCTCCAATGCATACCCTGCTTTATCGTCAAATATAAAATCGGGGAGGCCAAAATTTCCCACATGAACATCATACTGCATTGAAGAAGGCTTTAAACTAGCAATTGAGACCATAAACACATTTTGAAAACATTTACTGTGGTTAGAAATCAAGTGAGAAGTTGGTGAATTCTCCATTGACTTGCATTGAGACGGAAGTCCTTTTGAACACAAAACCGTCGCCCCCTGGTGACCTTTTGATAGAATGCAGCTCTAAGTTACTTCCTCGTTGGCCTCATTTCAGAGGACCGGAACTCCCCGCCTGGTTCAGACACCTGTACATAAATGCGTTTGTGTACAGTGAACATATATGCATGTACAGGTTTTTGTTACTTCATTGGGACCTTTTCTGCTATAAACCCTGACCAGTAGTCCTCATTTGGACCAAAGCTTGGTCCTATTGAAGCAAAACTTGTCTGTGGTATTAATTGTTTAATGTTAGGGTCCGGGTTTGGATTAGACTGTCCACAATGATTGGAAGACTGCATCTTTTTCTCTGGGGCTGTCAGCCACATCTCATACTGTAGTCTCCAACTCAGATATAGTTTGCTCCATTGTTTTGGTCTATTGTATTGTATTGTATTCTATAATATTAGATTCAGTTCAGTTCAATTCAGTTCTGCCCCCCAACAATGTGAACCCAAGGTCCTCCTTCTCTGGAGCTTTTAACCACATCTCATGGTCATCCTAGAGTTTGGTTTGTTTGGAATTTGCTCCACTGTCTTGGTCTATTCTATTCTATTCTTTTCCTCAAAATTTGAAGGTCTGCTTATTATTTTTTTCCCTGTGTAGCCTTTAAACACACGGTCTCCCTCAGCAGATCGAGTTGTCTCTGTCTGTCATGGAATATTCTGTGTTATTCTCTTCTAATTTATTATAGTTTGACAAAAAAAAGTTTTAACTAGGACTTAAGATTTAGGTAACCTTCTTCCTTGGGACATTCAGCCATATATAATGGTCCTCTTCCTCTTCCTCAGACTTTGATTTTATTTTATTTTCTGTTCTGTTCTATTCTCCAAACATGACACCCGTGGGACGTACAAGATGAAAGGTAAAGATTTAAGGCTCTTTTGGGGAGCTCTTGAAAGAAAAACACACACACTGCCCTTCTTTTGTTTTCTTCTCTGACACAACACACTAACAGGGCCTCAGAGCAGAGGAGACCCAGGTGAGAAGGTTTATTCACCATCAGTATGTGAAACCGAACGCTTTCTGGCCACTGGCCATGAAACTTTGTGTTCAGCTCTTTGCCTTAACTGAAAAAACAAAACCCCTTTATGAACAGCCAGTTCAACAACAACAACAACAAACATACAACAATAATATCAAGTTTCAAGATTTATATTGGGAATAATGAACTAAAAGATGGAGTTAGATGAAAGGAATCACCCACATACTGTACACATTGCCATTAAAATGGATCACTTATTATGGTACAAAAGGCAGTTATCATGCTTAGCATGCTGTGTGAAGGCCTCATTTCTCTCTGCAGCTCCATATCATGCTAAATTCTAAGAGCCACCCACTGTTTAACGGCCCAATCAAATGTGAAGCATTTGATTTAAATTCATTTTGTAACTGTTCACTGCTTAAATATTTGTTTCACTGGGAAATACGTTACAGTACAGTTTAGGATGCTTTAACTTCTGTTTAACGTCCCTTTAAAGCATCCAGCAAATTTAAAATAAGGCGCACTAAACTGTTGCATTGATTTAATTGCTGATCATTTCAACCATTGAGTGATGTGTCTAGATGGAAGAGCTTTGATCTGTATTAATGACGGAGCAGCATTAGTGGATGAGAGTCTGAGAAGATGGTAAAACTATTGTGTCCATCTTAGTCCATAAATGCGATTAATTTGTTTATGGATAGTTGTTGGCTAGCTAGCCATTGTTGTGACTAAACTTCAGATTTGGAATCTGACCAACAGAGATGCTTATATGTGGCGTAATGTTTCAATGAAAGTGCATTTAATCTCATTTTAAGTGTGAATAGACCCTGAGAGTTGGTAACATAAGATTTATTTTTCATTATTTTCATTGCACTCTTGTCAAAATCTTCAATACTCAAATTATGTGGCAGAGGAGCAGCCCTTCACTCTCAGGGTTAGGGTTTACTTTTCTTTTCAACTTGATGACAAATGCTAGAGTACATGTTGTTTTGATACATAAAAGAATAAACCGCTCTTCAAACTTCTGATGTGCGTTAAATAAAGTTATACAAAATAGAAACGAACATCCAAGGACACAGGTTGATTAATCAGACAGCCATTGAAAGCATAATAGGACAGTAGTGGCCTTAAGCCTAATGTCCTACTGATGTTTTTAAGCCAAAACACTTGTTTAAATAAACTGTCTTTAAAACCCTGCACCAAATCCTCATCTTACCCCCTCTACCCACAATCCTTCTCCCAGTGAAGCCTTACTTCTGCTAAAGCACTTCATTTATTTCTTTGCTTCTTTGCCAAATGAGCAGCTGGATCAGAGAGACAGAGAGAGAGAGATGGTGATGTTTCACTGTAGTCTTCACATCTCTGGGTTGTAGCTGCAGACGGGGCTTTGTTGTATTTGCATGACACAAGTGCAGCGTGCATGCTGAGAAACAGCAAGGAGGATTCCTCGAATGGCTTTCAGAGTCTGACATAAGGCAATAATACTCTCTTCCAGTGTCTGGAGTGTCATCAAATACCTTTCCACACGCATGTTGTCTCATTGATTTCTCAGTTTCGTGTCAATTTCATCTGGAAAAACAAATAAGAGAAGAGGAATGGACCTTTTAAAACAAAGCAAGGCTCTTGTTCTTTGATAACAGAAGGCAAAAAGGGAGATGGAAGAGCAGGGAGGTAATGTGATATCAGACTTTTCAACAGTCCTACCTCCTTCAGATCAGAGACAGCTGAGAGGCAATTTAATATCCGCATGGGCAGAGCAGAGCAGAAGAGGGTTGAGCTCGGAGAACACTGAAGTTTTGGTCTGATTTGGTCGCTTTGACTCTCTCCTCTTCTGTTCTGCCTCCCTCTGCTCGGCTCTTTATTTTCCTGCTCAGTTCTGTTTTTAGATTTTCATCTTTGTAGCTACAGTAAAACACACAGGCTGGTCACAATAATCAGATAATTATAGACTGATACAAAAAGATGGATAGATACTAGGGCTAAGTGATTTCAGGAAAAAACAATTTTTTGGGGCTAATAATGCAATTTAAATTATTTTCTAAAAACACACTCTTTACACAATTTAAATTAAGGTGTTCTAAAATCACCATAACCTAACACATTTCAGAGATAGTTATTTACATTCACCAACTGAAGCTTTCACCTCTGCAGACCTGTGAAGGAAACAGGGTGTGACTATATGTATGAACTTCCAGTTCTTGCGATCAAAAAATTGCACTTTCTCTAATTGCAACATCAGTTTTGAAAATGATTAATTGATCAGGCCTAAGAGAGAAACAGATTTTGTCTCTCCTCTCCTCTCTCCTGTTCTCTCTCCTCTCTTCTCTCCTGTCTCTTGTTCCATCCTGCCCTCTCCTTTCCTCTCCTCTCTTCTATTCTTCAACCCTTACCTGTCCTGTCCTCTCCTCCGCTCTCCTGCCTTCCTTTCTTAATTTTCCATGGTTTATTTGCTCTTTGTTTTTTTGCCTTCCTCTTACTGTTTCACACATATAGAAATGTAGACCTGTGTATCACATTTACAGTATGATATATGTTTCAAAATGACAGTACATTTCACATAGGACTGTCTCAGTGTAGTGAGTGCCTTCTCAATCCTTTCTTCAGGCAGGGCACATGGTTTTGGCGTGCAGCTCACAGCCAGTGGAGAGACTTGTTATCGATCATGTAATCTACACTTTGCTCTCGATTTATCAAACCTGTCTAGTGGGGGATGGAAAAAAAAATCAAAGGTTATCATGGGACAACTTTCTGCTGCAGGCTCCACTTTGGGCTGCTTCTGCTCTGAGGTTTTCTCTGTAGCCTTGCTGAAACAGATACACGTGTAAAATGATGTATTCACCTGACTTGCAGTTGTTCTCCTAACTGAGAAACTGAGGTCTGTGTTTGTGTTGTTGCACCTTCTTCCAACATTGTCCTATGAAACATTTTAGCAGATATACAATAAAATGTATATTAAATGAATGAAATGCAGTATAAGCTAGTAGGGCTGCAACTAATGATTATTTAGTTACCAGTTAACCTTTTGATTATTTTCTTAATGTTATTTTGTCTATAGAAAATTGTGAAAATGCTTGTTATATTTTGCCAGATATCATTAGATGTCTTGTTTTGTGTGGCGTAATGTTAACTCTCATGTATGACAAAGAAAAGCATTAAATCTTCATATCTGACAGGCTGACACTAATGAATGTTCGTCATTTTGCTTAAAAAATTGACTAAAATGATTAGTCAATTATCAAAATAGTTGCAAGCTAATGTAAAATCATTCCAGATAATGTACATTTATAAAAAGGCTTTTACTTGTGCGTACTGTATGTGTGATTAATATGGTTTGTTGGTCATTTTTAGTTAAATTTTTTTTAACCCTAACTCTAACCCTAACCCTTCTCTTCTTTGACCTCCAAAAAAAAATCCAAATTCTGTGAAAAAGATTTAAATTATTTAAAGTGTTATTATCATGAATGGAAACTGCTCAGTGTTCTGGGCAAGTTGTGAATAGTTTGTGAACGGCAATGTTATTGACATTACGTCATCATCATGTTTTATTATTTTCAGACATTTTATAGACAAAATGATTAATCCATGAATTAAGGCTGCGCAATTAATCAAAATTTGATCGTGATTATGACTTAGGGGCCAAACGATTTCAAAACTAATAAAATCGAGGGGAAACGATTTTTAAAAATAATGAGATAGCGCTCAATAGGTTTTATTTTGAAAAGCTTAGACCGGAAGCCGCTGCATGTTTTAACAGTAAATAAAAGTGCAGAGTTTCCAGCCTGCGTCAGATGATGCTGAGTTTACTGACTAATTATTAAAAACCAGGATGTGATGTGTGAACTATCGTCATGGTAACTTGCTCTGCACTAATATCTCTGCACATTTTCTGCTGTGTGTTGTGTTAAGTGGCAGATAAAAGGCTGCTGCTTGGAGAGAAAATTAATTAAGTTGAATGTCCAAGAAATGCAACACGTTTCTAAAGTTAAAAAAAAATCGTTTTAATAATCGTGATTTCAATTTTGACCCAAATAATCGTGATTATGATTTTTTCAATAATCGAGCAGCCCTATGATGAATTGAGAAAACAATCTGCAGAGTCATCTATAAGGAAAATAATTGTTAGTTGCAGCCCTAATGGATTTGATGATGTTAAAATGCTACACCAACGCTGTAGTACAGCTGTGGGCATCTGTTGGCTCACTGCTTGTATAACAGTCTGGTCAGTTCAGTATCACCTGTTTTATTTCACGTTTTTGTAAGTTCACTCAAAGGGCAAAGGACACATTATTTCTGTGAGGCTGAGGGATGCACTCGGCATACTGCTGAATTCAGTCAGTTAACACACAGTGAAAGGTCAGTATTCTGATGGAGTGGAGTTGAGTGGCTGATGAATTTGTGACGCGCCATCGTGCATCTCCACGACAACACGGTTGGAGCTCGCTCACTGTAAAAAAAAAAATAACACCGCTTTAGTGCTTTCTGGGCCTGAATGACATATCAGTGCTCTGACATACTGTAGGTGATAGCGGGTCTTTCATGGGGAAATTGTTATATAAAAGATTCAATTGATGTTCTGTGTCCAGCAGTAAAGAAAACCCTCTCTGCTGCTCAAAACCATTGTTATCCATGAGCAGGTATAGACCCCAGTTATTTTCTTCACCTGACCAACACTGGCTAAAGGTTCTGTGAAGTGCTGCAGTGTGTTGATTGGCTGGTCGACTCCTTTGTTAGTGCAGAGTTAGTGTCCGGGTGATGGACTATGAGGTTTGCACAAAATACTTTCATACTTCATACTTACTTTCTTTGAGGATGAACAATGAAATAAAAATCCAGTGTGTGTGCTGTATACCAGCTGGGCACTATAAGGCTCTTTGACAGAATTTAGCTGTTTTTGTTCTGTTAACTTTAACCAATGCCCTCATATTCGGACCTGGAAAAAGTCATACAATTGACACACACACAATTATAATCTGGATTTTGCTGAAGCATATTTCTCGTGGCTTTGAAGCTGAATGTGTTTCTGACTTGTTGTATTTCATATAAAAATGAATGCCTTAAGCTTGTTAGAAACAAGTGCAATACATTCATAATATTTCCTTCAAAGTCGTATTTGTTTTAATTGTACTTTTTCCCCCATTAGATTTTTTTTATTAAGGCATCAAAACACTCATACCATGCCCATTTTAATTACATTTTTATTATTAGGGCATCAGAACACCCATCAAACACCAATTTAACTGTGAGCAAAACTTGTTTGACTTAGTATAAAAAAGACTAGACTAAACTAATTACGGTTAAATTCCTCCTTCCTCCTTCCTCTCTCCCGTTAAGCGGTCGATTATGTGGTTGGGGGGGGGGGGGGGGTTGCATAAATGAATATTAATAAGAAAATGCATAAATTAATAAGAAGTTTAGGATGGTATATGTGTGTGTGAGAGCAAGCGAGCATGTGTTAGGAGGATACCAACGTGACACTAAGGTGGGGCAGATAAATGATACAGGCAGCCAGAGCTTTGAGATGTATTTTTGTTGTTGTCAATATTTGTTTTAATTTACACTGTTCTTACAATTTAGTCATGAAATAAAATGTCATCAATGAATACTTATGGTCAAAAGATAAGGGATGCGGAATCAGTGACTTCTTATAAATCGCACATTTCTGCTTCTTTTGTCTTATTTCTCATTATTGTTATTGTTGTTGTTATTATTATTATTATTATTATTATTATTATTATTATTATCATCATCATTAGTATTATTTTATGTAAATAGATAAGTCTTTTAAAGAGATAAAAGCTGCGGTTCTTATGTGAATCTTTTTTTTTTTTCTCCGACTCCTATTATGAAGTGGCAATTAAGATTAATGACTAAACACTACAGAGGATGTTGCTGAGAACATGGCAGACAGGGACAAGATGTTTACATGCCACAACATCCTGATTATTTGAGTACTTCAGGTTTCTCAAAGCTACAAGAAGAGCCACTCTGTTCTACCATCAAAGCTACTAAGAAGGTTCAATAGTTTTGTGGATATAAAGGAAATCATCAAGTACAATATGACTTAATGATTTCCTTATCAAGAAAAAGAAAGAAGCAATTATATATTACATATCAGAGTACATCATTATGTGTTTGGAGCTTAGGCTGAAACATTTGCAAGACCTCTTATTGTGTACATTGTGTAGGCCTACTTATTTCATTATCAAACAATGTTACATTATGACAGCATCTCCTTCACAATACATTGTATGGTTGCCATCAATGCCCTGCTTCTTAGTGACGTGACCCCGATCCTTCATAATTACAGTGTGTAGTGTGCTCTGTCTCCATCCTCTCTCCACCCCCCTCTCTCTCCATCTTTTATGATATCACTCAATGGTTTCTGCTTTCAGTGAGGGAATATAATCCTCAGCGCAGACCCAGAGACTGTGGTTGACTTGTAGTGTTGAAAAAGGGCATTATGGTTGACTTTAGATAGAGTGCAGTACCTCTTGACTTAAGCTTAAAATTGCGAATAGAGATAAATAAGTCAAAAAGCTGTAATGTGATCTGACATGATCCATTTTAAGTGACCTCTTTCTGTGTGCAGTGAATGTAAATTAGGCTTCTTTTCATAATACAGAAGACTCTCAGTGTTGAGGCTGGTGGTGGCATGCCAAAGATAACTTCTGTCCGTCCCACTGTGTATCGGTTGGTTTGTGGGAGATGAACTTGCCTACAGCAAGAAGTGCTGGATCCATGAGAGAGCTCTGAGGCGCCATACTATCAAGTGTAGCATGGCTAATGCATTTTTTATAAGACCGGGAGGGCTGGCTTGTAGGTTAAAACGCAAGGGGCCCGGGGCTCAAGAGACTGAGAGAGAGTGAAGGAAGGGAAAGACCGAAAGAGAGTCTGTAACTGTGATCTTCGTCCAACTAAATTTTGCCTCTATGCCCAGTTTTCATACAATAACTTTTTGTCTGTTTTAGCTGGTTTGGCTGAAATTTAGAGTCAAAATATGAATATGAATTATTACAGTACAGTCAAATACACATACAAGTGGTCAAAGCTGTAGGACAAAATAAATCTTCACATGGGGCTCAAAGTGGAAGTTAGATATCTGTTGTCTTTCACATCAGTTGGTAATGATGAGTATATATAATAAACAAAATGAGGTTTGTAGCCCAAGGGCTCCACTGAGAACATCTGCTAAAGAAACACACATAGCTAGAGATTGGGAGTGTACAGTGTATGTGTGTGTGTGTGTGTGTGTGTGTGTGTGTGTGTGTGTGTGTGTGTGTGTGTGTGTGTGTGTGTGTGTGTGTGTGTGTGTGTGTGTGTGTGTGTGTGTGTGTGTGTGTGTGTGTGTGTGTGTGTGTGTGCGCTCTGCTAAAGTATCTTTCAGTGCTGCTGGGAAAAGATGGCCTTCTGCTCTGTTGCATTAAACCTTATTATAAATGATCAATGATGATGTCATTGCCTGGAAAATCAAGGCCTGTTTACAGCTTCACATTCTCAGTTTACTTGATGAGCTCAGTTCTCTGATGATGCTGACTAGATATCAGCACTGTATGTAGACGACTGGAGCCCAGACAGTACTACTATATTCAAACAACCCCACTGTAACCATAGATGCACCTGATGCAGCTATCCCTCACTGATGCTCCACATCTCCACCCTTTTTGATCTTCTGACATGTGCTTCAGCAGGGCAGAAAGTCATGCTGTCATGTGTCCTTGAGTGTCCACTACACTGAGGTGAATCCCCTCGAGCGCAACACTCAAGGGCAGTGGTGCTGCTTTGTAGCCAGAAACAAAACCAAGATGTCTCTTTTTTATTTTAATGAACTACGTGTGAAGGTTGTTCAGACTCACCTGGTGGGATTTCACTTCAGATTTCATTTTGTGTTGTGCTTTACTTTTAGACCATAAATTAATAACACTTCACTGAGCCCCTACTGTGCTTTTGCTACTAGCATGGCTGTAGAGCCTTGTCTACAAATGAGACATTTCAGTCACATTTTTTAGTCGTCCGTGTCATGTGTGTTTTTGACGCAAGTGACTACTACCACGTCTTGAGGTTGAAGCAATGCCACAGATGGCTTCAATTGATTATCATCCTTCGAAGAATCAACTTCTTCTTTGTCATTATGGTTTCGATCATTTAATTCGGGCACTCCTAATAAGTTTGCTGTTGGAAATTGTTGCTCTGTTAATACGATTTAAAGACTTATAGTTGCTTTGATGTCTGCTCAATGTGGGCGTTGATTGACAATAATTGACAGTTTGCTCACCTGATGCTCTCCCTGGCACTGGGACTGGCACTTTGTCGTTCTAGTGTCACGCTATTAAGTTTAATAGTAGTTGATAATGATAGCCTGCCCCATTAGCATCATTTATCTAAAGTTGCTAATTTTTAACCAAGTGTGCACTGCTTCGTGTTTCCAGTAGGCTAATCTTTATTGGGAAGGTCCTGTCTAGTAACATCAACCCAACACACCAACGCTATGTTCATCTTTATATACAGTTTATGAATTGACACAACAGATACCCTCCTACTGAAATCAATACATTTGTCTATACATGCTACGTAACAGCTCAGGTTTCTGTTGTGCTGTGGTGAATGTTACTGTATTTTCTTCACATAACTACAGTGATTGTGTGTTGAGCACTGAGCTCTGCCAAAACACAGATGACCTACACTCACTACTGTGAATGAATGCATCTGGTTTACACACTGACGGAGGTGACGCTAATGCTGTGGCTGTGCTAATGTGCTGCTTTGGCTAGGCAGGCTGTGTGGACACCCTTAGTCTAGTTTCTATACATATGCTATATTATAGTTAGAAATTTCAGTGCAGAGGGATTTTTGCTTACCTTTGGTCTTTTCCCTTTTAATAATAATATTTAGATTAAAAAACATACATTAGTTCTTTAGTCTCATCAGTGGTGGCTGCTTTTCACATATTGTTTATTGCAGATGCTCAAAAATGAAACCACAAAAAAGCTGCACATTTCACATCTGTGGTTGAAATAATTGTTGTTTGAAAATGTGTTCCGGTCATTCATTTTGTGTTTCCGTCTTTGGGGAATGTAAAGCACGACTGCATTTTTGAATTTTTGACAAGTCAGGTTGCTTGGTTGGAATGAGAAGTGAAGCGGCACTGCACAGTGAAAGTAATCTGTGGAGAGGAACAGTAAAAATTACAATATAAGGAATTTAGAAATGTTTTCATTTACACAAGAGATTCCCCGACCTCACACACTGACATTTACTGAATCTGAGCTGCACTGTAGACTGACTGGACTTAACTTTGGAACAGGTGATTAAAAAACTTCTGGTAAATTCCCTGGCTTGTTTTTGACCCTTTGGTCCTGCATAAATTGTACCTGAAGCTGAACCCAACGCACAGATGTTCGAGTAGAGCTGACCAATGGTCAAGTGAAAAGCTTTTACATTTAAAGCTATAAACTCTAATCAATGCTAACATGATAACCTGATTACAGACATAGATGATATAAGAATTTTGCCTTCAAGGAATAGTTGTGCATATTGTAATTTCTCACTCAAAGATGTTCTTTTTTATATGAAGTCATTAATTTGACAATATATGATAGATATTGTTGAGTCTCCCAAACGTTGTGATGATAAATGATAAATGATGATGTTTTGTTTTGAGTTGTGCCTTCAAATGAGAAGGCCACAGTTCAGTGGGCCCCTTCCAGCATATGCTTGGCCTAGACTCAATGAATTATGTACCCTCACAAATTACCAGTCTGGCCAACCGTCTGGTAACCAATTAAATTTTTAAGATACAGATGTTGAAGACATTCTGCTAGCTTTAGCTGGCACTTGATCTGAATATACTTTTTAATACACACGTGTGTGTTTGTGTGTGTGTGTGTGTGTGTGTGTGTGTGTGTGCATTAAGTCTGAAAGTGAAACATCATTACATTTATGTGACAAGACGGAAATTATTAAACAAGTACAACATCTTAAAGATTTCCTTTAGACTGCAGATGTTCATCCAGCCACACAGAATACTTAAAAGACTTAATGCTTTGACTTGACTGACTGCACTTTGTGACATATTGGTTTGAACACACACACACACACACACACACACACACACACACACACACACACACACACACACACACACACACACCATCATCAACTCATGTACATGTGTTAGCACTTTCTTCTTTATCTTACATCCATCGTCTTGTGTAGCCTCTGCAGCATTTCAGTGCTAAAGCGACATAACATTCCACTTAGTAGAATTCACGTACAATTCGACATTATTCAGGTCTGTGAGAGTCACATCTGTAATTGTGTACATGAACAACTCTCTAGAAAAGCCAGAAATCACAGGACTACGACTAAGCCCTGCAGAGTTATTAAAATGTAAATTTCACAGCTGTACCTTAAAGGATGAACTTGCATATCAAGAACAGCCAGTCTGGCTTTAAATTGACTAAATCTTGATGATTGAGGTGCAAAGCTCAGCTCTTTGGTCTCTTTGGGTTAGGGTTAGGGTTAGGGTAATAATGCCTGGATTGTTATCAAACTTCTACAGTAGTACAAATAGGCTCTTTACTCATAAATTGATGCATTGGCAAGTTTGTAAGTACACCACTCTGCTGCTACTGCTAAAGCTGTAAACATCGTCGAAATCTCGTGCAATCACTGAAATACCACGTGGTCGCGTGAAATCCCACACATCTATATATATATATATTTATATATACTGTATGGAATGTTGTCCTATCCTTCTACTGACGTTGATGTCTTCTGCTGTACTCTGCTTCTTGCTCCTTCTTCACTACTACTACTAATCTCTTCTGGCAATAGAAATGACAAGTTGAATGCAAAAATATTATTTGTATTTTCCTTTGTATGCGCTTTGGTTGCCGTAAAAGTTATAGTATACTTCATTCCTCAACTCAATTATCATTCCCTAACATACTGTTACTGTTCCTGCGTCTGCCAAACACTCTGATGCATTGTTGAGGCATTTTCCCTCAAATGTTATTTGACAATTTTTTTACCATAACTGAACAAGTGAAGAGCTACATTTGAAACTATCGCACCAAATCACTTGTCCATATTCAGATAGGAAGAACTCATTTAGCCTGTAGTCTGTCAAGAACTGAGGAATAAGATGATCAAAAACAACAAAGGCAAACAAGAGACAAGTGACACCAACATAAAATAAAATCAATCATGACAGTGTGTTTAGTTTCATGTTTTTCTGTCAGTCTTTCTCGGTGTTTCCTTCCTACACTTCAAATTTTTCTTATGGTCAGTCAATCTCATGTATTTTAATACTGTATTAAAAGTTTTAGTTTTGGTCAGTCAGCATATCAAATTCTGGTTGAAGTCGTGCCTGGAACTCTGGATGTACATATTTCTTCTACTTTTTTATTTTGTACATCTTAAAACTACCAAAATATCATCCCATGAGAGATGTACTTTAAAGTTGGGAGTCAGAGTTGGAGTTTGGGATATCACATTCAAAACAGTGAACATTGGCATGTAAGACCAGTATTCTGCTTTCCTTAAGGTACTGAAAACCAATCTAACACTCATCTTACTGTCCACAGCCCTGAGTGATGTCTTGAAATTTCTTATTTAGTTCCAAAACCCAGAGATATTCAAATTTTATAACATCAAACAGATGAAAGAAGCAAATACTAATTTTTGGGATGCTACAATCAGCTGTTGGCCGATATGTTTATTGAAGAAATAATAATTAACTAATGTACTGATTTAATGTAGGTGGATTTGTAATAAGCTTCAAACAAAGGATCATTTTCATAGACAAAATAAACAGAAAAAAAAATTGTGATTTGATTGTGTGTTATCATTTTGTGATATTCCAATTTTGCATTATCCAAATTAATTAATTAGTTGATCAACAAGATTTCCAAGTATGCAGGTTACATTTGCAGGTTCCAACTACTCAAAGGTAAAGATTTGCTGCTTGAATATCATCAGCTTTGAGCTTCTAGTCATACAAAAAGGGATATTGAAAAACATTTGTGATTATCAATAAACTGAATTTATGAAACTGAATGAGTGTTAAAAAAAATGCATTTGCTTTGGAGTTTTTTTAATCTATTTTAATCTATCTTATCTATTTCCATGTGTGTAAGTTTGTCGCACATGCCACATTTTAATATAGGATTGGATACCTGTAGCATTGAAAAAACAAAATAAATAATACACACACTCTTACACAATTTCTCCCTTGCAGTGCTATAATTAATCCATAACCCAATTGAACAATGAGTTAGCACAGTTGTTAACCTCTGTGACTAAAGCTGCACTTCCTGTAACAGCTTCACACAGAGATTAGCGAGCCCACTAATCTCTGTGGTAGGGAAAACATTGAAGAGTGCTACACAAATCCTTACAAATTACACAGATTGGCCACATTGGGCCGTACTTCTGGTCTAATTTCCAGGAAACTTGGAAATATTATGCGAGACGTATTTTTGAACCTGATTGCTCCCCAATTTGTGCTGATCCTTTACTGGTAGGGGTGTCAAGATTCTCCAAATCCCCACCTGTCCACTTGTATTTTGGTTTTTGGTAACTGTGTGTTTTTTGGCTTCCTTTGTCTGAGTCTGCCACTGGCTAATTGGTGATTGTCCACACCTGTTAGATGTCACATGTTTTTTAACCTGACTTGTTGCAGAGTCATTGCTCACTTCCTGACGAAGGCTTTTTAACATGTCCTGCTCTTAAAATAAAGGCATTTTATTTTTTCCTAGATGAGTGCCTTGGTGTTTTCCTTAATCCTTGATTCCTCCGTTAATTTCGAAGGTCGAGATCGTGATGTCTTTTCGATCGATAGCCGACTTACAATCGAGATTGTGACATGACACCCCTATTCACTTGTAACATCATCTTCACACAACACCTTTTGTCTTCATTAGCCACACTGTTTCACCTCTTTGTTGTTTCTAGATCTGCTCTCTTTGACTTTCTCACCCCCCCCCCCCTCCCCCTTTCTCTGGTTGGCTGTGACTTGCTTAGTGATGATGATCATCTTTGTTGAAACATCCGGGGTGTCCAGTCGACTTATTTATCCTCAGTCTTGAAATGGAGATTGAAACAGTCATATATATTTTAATAACATTTCTCTGTGGGTTCCCAGGAAGACATTATATGATTTTGGACTGTTATGAAAGTTATTGCTGTTGTTAAAAAGGGAGTTACAGGAATCCTTGAATAAACCGGTTACATAAAGGCTCTATTTCTTTCTGTCGCTGTGGCCATCTCTGTTTCTCCTTCTCTCCCTTTTTTCCCCTTCTCTTTCTCACTTGGGAGCTTCAAAGACTTCATAGACTCATCCATGGCTTTGTTGTCTCTCCCTACAGTAGATGACATTAACATATTAACTTGAAAGTGAGCACTGCACCGCCTCGTGTACGATTCCTGTGAGATGTCCCACAGAGAGAGAGAGAGAGAGAGGAAATGGAGACAGAAACAAGAGAGCATGTGAAAGACAGAGATTCCCTCTGCAACCTTTTTATTGTCTTTTGTTTCGGCCTGCTGACCTTTTTTTAAGATGAAAAACCTGAAATCCCAAGACAATTCTTGTATTCTTGCGAAAAGTCAGTTGAGCAAAATACCAGCAAATAAAGAAGCAGAGGTTTAAAGCAGCTGTGGGTTTCCTATCTGTAGCCCACATAAGAAAAATCACTGATATGTGTTCTATCTGTTTTGATCTCTGGTAAATCCTGTGCAGCTGGTCATCCTGGACAAAACAGGCTCTCCATCCTGTCAGTGGATTTGTTTTTCCTGTTTTTTTTCTGCTGCTGATTCTCACCAGTAACACACTACACACACAGTTGAACACCTGTTGGACACTGGTATCCCCCTTGCCCCCAAGCTCCACTGTTGAATCAGAAAAATGGGGCACCGCTCTTCTGTCCCCCCTTAATAGATTACATGCCAGGAACGAAGGGCAATACCATCACAATGGCAGACAGTCATCGACCAGTAAGCCTCTACCATCGTTACATTGTAATTTAAAAGTGAAATTATTATTTAAATCACAAACTAGTTCAATCAAAAAATAAATAAATGATTTGTAAATCTAACTACGCGTTCAATACTATCTCTTGGTACTGACATGCATATCCAAATATTGTATATGCATGAACAAAAGGGACCAGAAATGGAATAAAACATTAAATAGCATGAAAGTAAACAGGTATAAGTTAAAGATCATGTCTTTTTCACCCTAAATGATACCACATGAATATCTTTCATCTCTCCAGGCATGCAAGATATTTCTGTAGAGCAAACCTGTAGCATTTGTCAAATTTGAGGTGTTTTGAGGCATGATAATACAGAAAGTACCACTTGAGAAAATTGAAGCTGATGCATGCATTAGTATTTCAACATTGACAGTATCACTCCCACTTTCATTCTTTATGATTCTCTTGGTTCTGGTGTTCTTCAGGGTTTTTATCGTCTTTAACCTCATCTTCTTTTCTCGCATTGATTGGAAAAGTCATAAATCTGCTGTAAGCATCGCCTGTGGGAAAGCTCTAAGAGCCCTCTCCCTCTCTCCTTTGCTTGTATGTTCACTGCATTGTGTATTCCCACTTGCCATCTCATTCCATTATAAATGCTTTTTAAACCACTTGACTGGAAAATTGACTTGGCATGTCAATTCGGCAGAATGGTCCCAGTCAGGGCTCCTCGTTTGTTTGCGTCTGTAGATGTTTTAGTTGTTGATTCTGTTTCTGGCAAATTCTCATGTGTACTTCTTCTTCTGCTGAGAATGAACTTCTACTTTTATTTCACTGCTGTTAAACCACATCGGATGAGAACAAGGTCACTGGATACTATATAAAAATGCCAGAAGAAGATCGAATCCGTTCAGCTTGATTTTACGAAGAATGCAAGAATGCAAGAAAATGTATTGAGTGAAAATGCATGACTGTAATGAATCATACTTCACTTGCATTAGTTTAAGTAAGCAGTCAAATCATGAACACTGTTTAACTACAAACAACCAGCATTATAATTAAGCATTTGATAAATTAGTGTAATTAATTGTATTTCATGTTGATTTAGCTTGGTTCTAATACATTTTTTTGTCTGTTCCCCTTATCTTTGCTTTTAATTTTTCTTCAGGTGCCTGAGACATTCCTGGTTTGAAAACCACTAACCAGGAGCCCAGCATCTTCAAGATCCCCAACCAAGGATCTCTGCACATGAATCTTGGCTGAAATGTTATCTGACTCTACAAACCGATGAATGTTTGTCACCACCTGGATCACTTATTGCGTGGAAATATGGCTGGTTTTTAACACTGGGATGGTCGCAGCAGCTACGTAATACTGGAATATGATCACATGCCTGTACCGGAGCCTTAGATTACAGTGAATTTATCATTAGCTTATATTTGCCATATCTACAGTAAAGTACATTGATTCTTGGATCAAGGACCAATGGATCAATGCTGATAAAAATATTTTAGTACTTTTGTCATGCTGGGAATCTTGAAACTTACGAAAAACAAGGTGGCAGCTCAATCTTTAGGTGACGCTGTAGCCTCCCTGTCCTCATCAATGACCCCATGACCCCTGCAGAAGTCATAGTGTTGGGTATCAGTGAACCACATGTCCTTATCAGTCATCTAATAGCAGCAGATATTGCTCACATGACCGTTGGGATGAGTGCATGCCCTTAGCCTCGCCACGCCAGCTTTGTCGTGGCTGGCCGTGGCTGGCCGGTCACTTTCCTCGGCCATGACCCGGTTGATGTTGGGCCGGACTCTGGAGCGCATCTGTAAAGGCGTCCTGCTGCTCTGCTTGCTCCACTTCATCATCATGATGATCCTGTACTTCGACGTCTACTCCCAGCGTTTCGATCTCTTCAGCCGTTTCAACAACGGCCGCAATGGATCCAGGAATAATGTTAGTGGAGCGGCAGGGAGTGGACATCATTTTTACTATTACAACCTTTCAAGGCCTAATGCAACATTAGCCAGCTACATGGCCACAGGTGAGCAGCTGGTGCCAAGCGTGCAGCCTGAGACCAACCAGACGCCTTCCCCGAAGCCGCTGCCTCCTTGCCCTGAGAACCCGCCTGGCCTGGGTGAGTAATAATCTCATAGAGTACTTCCCCACGTCTTCCACCATTTCCAAGTGCTACTGATGAACTGTACTGTACTTTAGTGACACTAAATGGAAGAGATTTTCCCCTCATGTCTCATGTTTTGAGTATGATATGTTTTGGTAAGAGTGTCATTATAAACAGACGGCACTGTTTGAATGTCTCCACTATATATATACATTTTTGATCCGGAAGACTGAGCTTCAAATAGGATTTTTCCAATTTAATCACTTTGATTCTTGCTTAATCACCTTTTCTGATTACCTATTTGCTTGATTTGTTTATTCAGTCAGTTTGTTGTATTTGTTGTTACAGCCGGTACATAATATCTGCCCAGTAACGTAAACCAGGAGGATTTGCACAACATTGATGAGTGTAATGAATAGGAGAGATGAGACCTTGATCTCAGCTGGAAGCTTGAGGGTACTATTTTATATTTGGTAAATAAATGCATCATCGCCAGTCTTATTCCAATTAGCGGGACAGCAAGTGTAGCCATAATTTAGTTTTTCCGGGTCAGCCTGCAACATAAAATGGATTTAGTGTCAAAGATTTACACTGTGGTATTTCAACCTTATAGACTTGCAGTGAAGCTATTAACTGGGATTCATGCTGCCAGACACATAAGCACATTGCTGAAGACACATACCAAAACAACAAAGCTTTAAAAACATTTCACTTCACATAAGAATATTTCACTTCTTGAAAGAACACATAAGTTTGAAAATTTCAATTAAAAAGGACACTTACAGTAGTGCAATTTAAAGGCACGTGGTAAGGATTTTGTTCATAAAGTACAAACTTTGATCCTACACTGTATTTGACAAAGTAGCTGTCAGTTTTTCTTCCATTGTGATATATTTAGCCCACACAGTGCTTCGACATCTTACATTAATCTAATTTAAGATTTATGTTAGAATAAAAAGAATACAATTAAATAATTTTTTAAAACGGTATACTTCACACAAGTCCACATTTTTGAACAATCCTCTGTGTATTCATAAAAAGTTTATTGATCATGACTATAAATGCATCATGTGACATTGCAGTTATTTTTTAGCTTGGTATGCATTGCCTTCATCAGCAAAAAGCTTTCTAATTAACTTGCAGTGGTAAGACACTGGCCATACATAACTTGGTAAAAGGATGGATCAATATATATAACAAGTATGAACATCCCCCCTGCATGCTGGTTTGGCAACATAGCACTCACAATCGCGTGAAAACACACGTCGCACACACACACACACACACACACACACACACACACACACACACACACACACACACACACACACACACACACACACACAGACAAATGAAAAACTCACCTCATTATCATCAGTATCCATCCACCCAACAAATCAGAGGTTGATTGAGTCACACTAAGCCTCGGGTTTACTAAATCTATAATTACACACACACACACACACACACACACACACACACACCCTCTCTCCTCTCTCTCCAGCTCTCCTCTCTGTCATTAACACTCACAGATAATAGAGCTCAGAAAGGAGGAACTAACTCCTGTCGTTATTCTACATAAGCTAAAATCATGGCTGATAGTATTCCGGCGCCATGCTGGATCTCCGGCATACCGGCATGACTGCGAAAAAAACTAAAGAAGGGGGTTCACCCACAGACATTTCTCTGGATCCAAGAGAAGCAGAGCTTTCACTCTCAACCACACTAACAGTAGGCCTACTAGCCAATCAGAAGTAGGGCGGTGGCAGGACTTGGGTCTTGCGGTGAAAAAGTGCTCTCAGGGCGAATCAGACCCTATTCATAAAGCATTCAACACACCTCCCGTTATAATGGAACTGAATGGTCGTTATCTGAAGTAAACTATATTTGTTAGTTTTCTATTTTCAGATATTTGTAGATTTCCTGTCATTTACTTAACTTATAGTTGTTTTGAAGAAACAACTTTATGATTACAGTATTGTCTGCAGTTCACTGTTACACTGTAACTGTTTAATAACTATTTAAAATAAGTGGTGCATGTTTTGCACTTAAAACTTTAAAAAAATTTAATCAGTGTCCTTGTTCATGCCCTTAAGTCAATAGTTAGGCTACTAATCAAATCTTTTTCTTCTTTGGAGTACTATTGCCACCTACTTTTAAAAAAAAATATTTTATTAGTTTATTTGTCGAGGACAGTGCATAGTTGTCCCTGGCCAGGTGTGAGTTGGCAGCCTAAAATCAAGAAACACCTTAATTTGTATTGCTGTAGTATAATCTGTAGTCAGAGTAAAATGGTTCCACATACATAGCACCCCCCACCCCTCCCCACCTCCCGGGGCACGGAAAAATGAATTTATATTTATTAAATTTTTACCTTTTTAATTCATACGTTCAATCATTAATTGAGAAATGGTTTTATTAAAATGTGTTATTCATATATTAATTCTGTAGTGTATGTTGTTGCTGATAAAACTGATTCATATTTCTCTTGTCAAATAACCCTCGGCAGCATTCTGCTGATGAAATGAAAATGTGTGTCTTATTTTCTCCCACCTGTTCAATCTGTAAATGAGCTTTGTAGACTTAATCCTTTGCAGGCCGTATTGTGGCAATGTCAATATTTTTTTTACTTTTTTTGCTGATTGCTTTTCTCATTTCATAATGAGGTTTGTAACATACTTTGAAATTGGAAGTGGAAGATAAAGCTGTCAGCTTGATTTGTCTGAAGCTGAGGTTCGCTGATTCCATTATTTGGCCTGGAATTGGCTGTCACTGACTCTGGATTTGGCATTCATACCAGGCACAGGTGTACTCTTGTAGCTTATCTCTCCCCTTTCTCTGTGATGGAGTGGCTGCCTGGGGGCTGTAATGAGCAGGAAGGCAGAGAAAGACTGAGCGAGTCTGTTTTTCAGTCACAGGTGCAGCGTGAGAGAGAAAGAGAGAGAGAGAGAGAGAGAGAGAGAGAGGGAGAGAGAGAGAGAGAGAGAGAGAGAGGGAGAGGGAGGAAAGGAGGGAGGGAGGGAGGGAGGGAGAGGGAGAGGGAGAGAGAGAGGGAGAGGGAGAGAGAGAGGGTGAGAGAGAGAGAGAGGGTGAGAGAGAGAGAGAGAGGGGGAGAGAGAGGGAGAGAGAGAAGGGATGGAGTGAAGGAAGAAACAGCAGGTGGAGAGGTGAGGGGGTGTCGAGGGGAAAAGAGAGATAGAGCAGAGATAGAGGTATACCAACACACACATACACACGGCAGAGAGAGAGAGAGCGTGGGGGGGTTGGGGGGGACAAACAAACAAGCCTTTGGCTGTCCCAGAACACCAGCTGACAGGTGCTGCCTGTATGAGTGGCTAACATCCACAGTTAGTATCCTGGCTGCATGTGTGTGTGCGTGTTATTGTGAGCTGGTGTGTGGGATATGCAAATCAGCCTTTAATCAAAAAATGTAACATAGCCATTCACAAGTATTTCTCAATAAAAGTGGAAACATCTAGAAGGAAACTAGTGCTGATTAGTTTGCAACTATTTTGATAATGAAGTAATTATTCAATTATTTGTTGCAAATTTGCCAAACATTCATTGGTTCATGTTTTATATGAATGTAAACTGAATATATTTGGGTTTTAAACTGTGTGTGGGACAAAATAACATCATACCTTGGGCTTTAGAATATTGTGATGGACATTTTATACTCCAATTAATAGAAAAAAATCTACAGATTTCAAACGTATTAATTCTGTTGACATATGTTCATCTGTTTTTCGGGACGTCAACTGATATGAGACGTGCCTGTGCCAGACTGTGTCACAAGCTCTAATGTGTTCAGTCTTGATCTGCAGGTTTTAAATAAGCCAGTTCATGCTCAGACATCCTTGTGTTTGTGTGTGTGTGTGTGTGTTTGTGTGTGAATTCTCCTCAGTCTTAAATTTATTCTTGCTATTAAACATTTTGTCCTACACACACACACACACACACAACATATGGATGCATAGAGCTCAGTGGGAGGTTAAAAGCTATTTTCTAGGCCTTGTTTTAATTGGATGCTCTAAATCCCAATCAAATATAATTAGCATGAATGAACTGTCATCGTGTATTGTACAAAGCCGAGGATGTCAGTTGCAGAACAGGATGTCAGATGCAGACCAGGATGTACCTGAGATGCTCTTATTGTGCAGTACGTGAACACAACCACTGAATGTACATATTTTTATAGTTTAATCACAAAGAAACTTCAAATGAGGCACAATAATTAGCTGCATGCCTTACTTTCTGTTTTCTACCTGTGTCATCTCCAGGTATACTATAGTCACCTGGGTCTCTCACAGGTAATGGTCAGTGCATTATACATGCTGGACCGATGAAGAATTGCGGACTTTCATGCGTATCGCTACGTTCTCTACTTCGTCAGGAGTAGCAGTTTTTTTCTGTCATGCTTATTTTTTCTTTACTTTGTATGAAGTTTATTTTAAGAGTATCACCGTCACCATGGGAACTCAAAAGCTCCACCTTTTCTTCCTTCTTAAATTGCTTACTACAGTACCTCAGCTTTGCCACCTCACTGTCCTTGCAGACTTAAATTTTACAGCCTGTCATCACCCAACCTATTCACTACTTAAATAGTGCAAAACTACAGTAAAAAATCCTTCAAGGGTAGACCAGTCGGAAGCTGTAATTTCTGTCCTGTGATGGAGGTCTGCCCTGATGAAGTACACAGTGAGTCGGCTGTCCTTTACGTCTCCACACTGAAAACGCAGTGGCCCAAAACTGACATCTTGACGAGCAGCTCTGGCCGTAAATCTCATCTTGGCTGGTTGTCAATCATCAAGTCACTGCCCAAAGCATGTGACACCTGTGAGGATTGGAGTTAATGCTTGATAACATTTCTTGTAGTCACTCATTTATATTCAAAACTGTATGTAAACCCTGTTCAGATAGTCATGTCATACATATCAGGTTTTCCTGAGGAAATGGGTTAACAAGGCTTTGAGCTGAATCAGACTAATCCAATCCAAGTAGCTACATATTGTAGATGACTCATTGAATATGTTGCATTTGCTGTGGTATTTTCTGGCACTGCTTGTTTAATCTGAAGTTTGATAAACATAATATTATACAGCATACATGTATGCATCCATACATTATTTTCTCAATTAGTAGTTTGGTCGATAAAGTGTTCATAAATGGTGAATGGAAAAATGTTGGTCATTGTTTGCCAGCCCAGGGTGAGGTCATGACACTAACACGTACAGTGCATTCACACATTTCACACACCACTTTTCCATCTCCAGGCCAGACAGGTGCGGCCTTGTTTAATTCATAGCCACAGAGTAATTTGAATGGAATGACACATCCCTTGTAACTCTGAGCTTCACACATGTGTCCCCTGCGGGGGAAACCGCTGGGAGCCCTGAACTATTTCACCCTGCCCCCTGGCAAAATGTGAAAATACTATTAAAACCTCTTTTTAAAGCCGTGCTGAATCCAGTGGGACCCATGACCCTCTTGTCCTCCCAACACTTTCACCTTGCCAATGCTCAGCGACCAGTGAGGTCGTGGCAAAGCATCTGTTTTGACCTTTTTTACAGGCGTTTTAAATTTAAATTTACATTTCCGTGTCGGTTCTTGTCAGTGAAGATCAAAACACAGTATTCAGAAATTCAAGCTCAGCAGTAACATAATGAGCTATAGTGTCAAAAGTAAACACAGCTTGCGGTTGGACAGCAGCTTTTATACTTTTCTGCACCCGCATGTAATTACAGATTGTTGGCGAACAGGTGATTTTATTTCAAAAAGCTAGTATGTAAAACTGCAAACAAGAAAAATATATTAAGATTGATGACGTGTGGTAATATGTTTGATTTCTTGCCATTATATTTGTTATGAAGAGAAACAAGTCAGATTATGTTCATGTGCTTCCCGACAGTAAATGTTGTGACTTGCGAGACAAGAAGTAACAGAGGAATACTGGGCCGCTATGACAACAGTAGGTTAGTTAATTTGGTCCAAACCGAGGAACAACATATACTTTTTATTTCTGTATTTTGTTACCACTAACAAGCAAACCATGTTTACAGTAAGTCATGCACCACTTTTCTACACTTTGTGTTTCTGTAACTCACAAAAAAATTATAATGAGCATTGAGCATTTTAGTATGAACTGCTATATGTGATGCTAATGTTCAGTGCTAATAGAAAGTAGCTAAAACACTACATGTAGCAATGGCTGAGAGTAAGCGAGTGAATGAGCATGTAGAGTTCATGTCCTGTTCTTTATATTAACATTAATCTTTTCCTAACTATAAACAATTATTCTACCTCCACAATAGCCTAACTTATATTGTAACCGCAGTGTAGCCATTGTTTCCCCAACCCTGACCATACCATAACAGCCTAACTGTACTATTATTGTTATACCCTAATATTACAGGGTATAGATAATTACTGTGTTGTCACTATGTTTCACACAATTGATCAGGAACATCTAGAATGCATCAAATAGGATGCAAATGCAGTACATCCTACCGCTTTCAATCCTTTTTACTTTAGAATTAATTTGTATAACCCAAAGTCACGTCTGCTATCACAACATCCTATGGTTGGTCTGCTTTGCTTTCACACCACAGACAAACCAAACCAAAAAGAATTTGACTGGAATAGGACATGACCATCACCTTTGCAAGCTGTCTCAGTCCATAATAGACACTGACAGCTTTTATAGCCATAGAAACCAACAGGCAGAACCTTTAGAGTTTGAACTGCACCAAACAGGTTAGAAAGTGCACTAAACATCTTATTTGTCAAAAAAAGTAGACTCTTTGTGTGTATAGCCTTCATACCTTCTTGGATACTTATGAAAAGAATATGAAACCCATTGGGATTGTTCAATAGATAGATATGGTTATCTCGATCTTCCTCAGACTTTTGGGTTCATTTACTTCCAATTTGATAAATATGAATGATTTATGTTATATGTATTTGTACTTTATTTCAAGAAATAATACTGTACAGCTAATAGTAATGTTTGTACTTAAATGAAACCAGTTCAACATACCAGAAACCACATTATTGACATGATATTCTGTTTTACCCCCACAGTAAAATTCTGTAAAATGTTGTAAATTAGGAAAAAAAAATATTCCTTCAAGTTCATGTATTGTGTCAGTGTTTCCTCACCTATCGCAGCTTTTATTAGGCAAGGAAATAACATCAGTAGCAAAACAGCCTATTTTCCGCTGTCCTTTCAATCAAGCCAATAAACAAGGTCGTTCCCTTCAGAAAAACACATTGCTATGCACTCCCACACAGCAAGAAAGCCGACGCAGGCACGGCCGCGGAGGCAAAGGGCTCTTGACAACATAATGGCCGCCATAACTTCATTAAAATTGCCTTGCTTCCCTTCTACAGAACCATTCTGCTGTGTGTGTGAGTTTCCATCCACGTGGGGCTGCATAATTTATTTATTTATTTATTTATTTAGTTCATTCATTGGATCTATGTGGACATTTGGTGTCCTTTCGTTGTCTCTTTTTGTATTCTGAAAGTACATTATTTCATATAACATCAAGTTCCTTCTTGAGAAGCTGAATATACACAAGCAGTTGTGTAACATGAGCAGTGTACGTGCTTTCATTAGGTGAAATATGATCTGGAACTCACCTAATGAAGGTGAAATGACATGTCCCAGGCCATATCTATGAGTCCCATCCAGGCCCCTGTATTGCTGCATAGAGGTACTGTGTCTGCTGTCCTAGCAGTCTCATCATCCCTAGTGATGTCTTTGGCAAAATTAGACCTCCGCAAACACAGTGTGGCTTCTTTATGCAGGAGATGTGATATGAGGCTACAGAGGACACCTTCAGGGCTCGCTCAGGAGTGGTCACTTGGTGGTTGAATGCACTTGATTGTCTGTTCAGCTGGTGATGTTACCTGTGCTTTAAAATGTTCAGCGTAAGGATAGTGGCTGAGTATAAGGGTTGGGTCAGATATGTAAAGTGGTTTAGAAAGGGTTAGAGATGCTATGATTCACTTATTTTGTTCATTAACAGAATTTAATTTTTTTTTTTGTGTGAGTCAATTAAAAACTTAACATTTTTTGAATGGTTCAGTCAAATTTGTATTATGAACAAGGTACCCACTTGGTTTAGCTAACACACTTGTGTTTACAGCAGCTGTATTTTCACTCATACATAAAGTTTCACTAGCAACTGTGGGTGCAAGCATGTGCCTTGAGGTAACTAATCTGCCATAAATGCATTTATTTTCCAAGAGAGATGAGAGAACAAGAAACATTCATAAGACAATAACACAATCAGCCGACAGAAACAATACAACTACACAATAAACAGGGATTAACAAAAAAGTTACATGAATCAAAAAAACATCATGGATTTGATGGTGATGTGGCTCTGTATGATACACAGAGTTTAACTGTTGAAGTGTAGATGGGGCAGCATGACAATACAGAATATCTCCATAGTTCAGGACAGGAATGAAGGTTGACAGCACAATAGTCTTGTCTTGAGTCAGATATTGAACATGAATCTTTAATGATTGTCTGCTGTCAAGCCAAATTCCTGAATATTTTGTATGACTCAGCAAGAGTAATATGGGTACATTTTAAAGTTGTAATGGCAGGATAGTCAGAGTCACTGGTGGAGGTGGAGAATATCATGTACTCTGTCATTTCAAACATGTCTGTGATTAACGTCACTCATCCCTGATCGTAGTAGGGCTTGACTGAGCAGGAGAAGAAGAAAAATATAACACTACTACAGTGGTTCATTGTAGTGAGCAACCTGGACCAACAGATGTTTGCTAATGACTCAGCAAGCAAAGGATGCTGTATGTTGAAGCATAATATATGTTGAATGCCACAAGCGGATTCAACTGCCTTAGAGTGCAGGTACATTAAGAAGTAATGATGCTTGAGAAATCTAGTTAAATCTGGCATTTTCAGTCTTCAGAATGTGTGAGAAATATATTTTTAATTTGTTTAAAAAATATCTAACTTTCTATTTTATCACAGCAGTTAAACACCATGAAACGCTTTACATTATTTATTTTTATTTTTGTGGGCACAGTGTGTGTGTCTGTGTGTCTGTCTGTCTGTCTGTCTGTCTGTCTGTCTGTCTGTCTGTCTGTGTGTCTGCGGACATGTTTTGCAAAGCCAACATATATGCATTGAGTATATTTATACCTATTATATGTGTTTGTGTTTCAATTGGTTGTCTATGTGAGGATGTGTTTGTGTTTCTATTTATGTTCTTTTGTGTTTGTGTGTGTTCCTTGTTATGTACCCACTGCATGTCTCTCACATTATACTGCATGCTGTGCATGTTTTGTCGCCTTGACGTGGTAATAAAATGACTCCTCTCATCTTGGTTCTCCTGGTTCAGAGTGACTATTAAGATGTGTGTGTGCTCTAACAGGCACACTCTCCAAATGATAAATGACAAAACCCACTGCCTCCACACTGCTGTCATCTGGCAAAACATTATTGCTTTGTCCCTCTCTTTCCTTCACACACACACACACACACACACACACACACACACACACACACACACACACACACACACACACACACACACACTTGGCTCTCACTCTTTCACTATCTCACTTTTTTCTTTCTCACCTGCCTCAGTTTCATTTGCTCTCACAGATTTTGGATTTTGTTTTTTGTTTTTTTGTTCCTCATACATCTACAAGTACAAAGAGAAAATGGGGAGATGAGATGGAGAAACAGATTTTGAGGAAATAAACTACTGTGGTCCCTTCATTGGGGGAAGCAAATAAATACAACACAAAACAACATTTCACAAAACAAATAAGAATAGAAAACACACACATCTGCTGTGAGTTTAGGATGGTGATGTATTTTCATAGATATTACATGTATGGCAGGCGGTCTGCAATTGAAGAAGATATGTTGATTCGTGATTCAAACTTTTAAAATTTTTTATTTCCAAATACATTTAAAAAGATGTTATTCAAATAAATAGAAATTAAAATAACACAGGCTCTCCACTGCACAGTAAGGTCCTTTTGGTGGTGCTGGTTACTGTTTTGGTTGGTCGCTCAGCAACAGAGCTCATGGGGGCTAGGCTCCAGATAGGCACATTACTATGGGGGGCAGAGAGGAGCTCCCTGGAGAGGACAGAAAAGGTTTTATTGTGAGCCAGGCAGGTCTGTTCGCCAGAGGAAACACTTTAAAACTCTGCAGCATTAGAAGAATGGCTGGGATACGCAGGCAGATGCATTTTAAGATAACACTTATTGATCCCTGGGGGGGAAAGTGGTGTTAGAGCAGTGCAAGAAGAAAAAGGCCATGTATATGTATTACAATGAACGAGGAAGAAGAGGAATAAAAAATATAAAAATGGGGAAAATGAATAAAACTAAAATTAAACTAAATCTCTATACATATACACAGTAAGCAAACAGGAAACTGCAACAAATTGAGTCATATTTCTTCTAATTTTATGGCCTTTAGTTGTCCACTCCCACACTTACATCCTGTTTTTGATGTTCCTGCCTGGTGCACCTTAGTGCAGGTTTGAGGTAGACAAATGAGAGAGCTGACTTATTTTGAGGTCTAGCTGCAGGATCTGAGAAGAAGCAGTCCTCCTGCTACACCAGCACCATGTCACAAAAGGTTGCTGTAGGTGTTTTCTGTTGCGTAGGAAAAAGAAATCAACAAAGAGAAAAGGAAGAAATGCATATTTTTATTATAAGTCCCAGAGGGAGAGCGAGTTAATGTCTCTATGAAGGCACAGCATGAGGAAGTACATAAAGGAAAAATGAGCCCATCCTTTTTCCTACTCCTACGAATGACTTCTTAAATATCCAAATGGATGAAAATCAGATTTTATCTCATTATTGTTTACGGTCATTTTGTTATTGCTGTTTTTTGTGTTTTCTCTTGTGTGTGTTTTATGTGCCTTGTGTGTGTTTTCTTTTCTTTTTTTAATTCCTGGTTTGTGGAATTGTGTGTTGTTTTCTGTTTTGTTCATTTTGTCTGTGAAATTTGGTGTTTGGCACCTCAGGGCCAACATTAAATACAATGCTATTTTGCAGATTTGCTTGTTATGTGTGTTCACCATGGAAATCAGAGGTTATTGTTTTGGATGGAACTGTAATGTTTCTCATTCATCCCTTCGAGTATAGTTTAGTAAGTTTTCTGATGATTTATTGGATGTATTGTAAGACTCTGTGGTTTCTTTCTTCTTTGCTCAGTTTTTGTTTGACTACAAGTATTCTTTAAAAGTGTGACTGTCTGTGTGTAGTGCAGTACAGTAGGTGTTTATGTCCATTTAACAATAGATGGATTATAAAGATCAAAGGGATTTGTTGACATCCATACGGGATAATCCCTCAACCTTATAATGCAGGACGTTTATCTGATTGGTCATGGAGAGACAAGAATAGGACCAATATTTGAGTATTTTATTATGACCTGACACACCAGGTTTGGTGACACACAAGTGAGCCTCAAGTGGACTTAAAGATCCACTGAAGCTTCTGCTCCACTGAAGTGACAAAAAATACTTCTATTACTGTATGTGTCGACTGATGAGGAGACTCTAACACATGTTAACATCACATTTTCCCCTTGTTTTCCATTGATCCAAGCATGACTGGTGCTCTTTTTAATTTTATCATGTCATCTTGTTGCACTGTTGCATCTTCTTCTGCAATAGTTTAAAGGTACCCGTCTTGAAAATGAAGGTTTCCATGTGTTTATCTTGATGAACTAACTGATAGAATTTAAACTGCAATTATAGGGGATGGGAATACTCATTCATTCACATTTTCTTTTGCCAATTTTACTGCAAGTTCATTAAAAATGTTTTGCTACTGGATGGAAACTAGCTAATAGGCCTGAGAAAGATAATGAAGAGAGGTGAGCCAAAAGCTGCTCTATAATTTGTTTGCAGTCTTCTAATGTGTTGTCACAAACACAAAACTTTGACCATATTTATTGGTGTAAATTTTCAAAATTGTAGCAGCTGCCTTCTGATTATGTGAGGAAATTAGCTGACCTTTAGCTGTCTTGATTAGTCTACAAAGTTCGTGTGGATGTTGAAGAGCTTTTTGAGTTGATGCTGCAGCTGGCCGTTGTTGACTTCATTAATTAGACCACTAATCAGGGTGTGAGGATAATCATATGTGCCAGGCAAAGAATATTCTGGAACTTATTAGAAAAGAGGATGGGGACATAAAAGCAATTAGTTGTTTTGTTCAGAAGTTTTAGCCACTTATTTTCCTCCTCAGCACTTAAATGGTTAGAGTTTTCTACTTTGCTGCAGGAGTACCAGACTGGAAATCATTTTGTGAAGTCAGAAATGCTCAAAAACATTAACTTTAACACTCATTTCTCTTTTGGTTTGCAGCTATGATTTCAAATATACTCGTCATAACAATTACACCATATAAATATTCTGTTATCTGTCCTCTTTCTCTCTGTCATGTTATGATGAGGCTCCCCCTGATTCATAACAACGCTTCACTGTTTCTCTGAGTGGGTGGTAGGGGAGGATTAGCGCATTATGTTGGTTATTAAGAGCTGATTATTGTGTTTCCAAGAAGAGAAAAAAGATGACACAACTTGCTGGTCATGCAACAGTTGCAACCATCATATAAAACCATGAAATCTTTGCATGTAGACAATGTCCTATCCACTGTCTTCTCTGTATTCTGCTGAATACAAGGCAATACGGATTAGAAGACGATCCCTCCTCTTCCAACATGTTTTTGAAGATGAGTTTTTGAAGATGCAACACACTTTTACAGTCATCCTGTTGGGAAAGTCTCCCTAAAATAATATTAATCTAACAAGCTGTGTGTGACTCATAAAAGTGAAATAAAACCATTAGAGAGGAACTTCAATCCCATATTTGTGTAGCTTGTTTTTCAGTCATATACTCCCACACTCTTCCTCTCAGGCTCTTGGAAGCGCACAAAATTGTTTTCTATGGCAGTTAGGATTTTTCACACTGTCTTTTTGTATTTTTTAGCTCCTCATCTTCTGTAACAGTGATAATTCTTGGCTTCTCAGCAGATGATTCAGTCCACAGTCAGTTTTTGCAGTCAAGACATTGGGAGACACTTGCTTCTCACTTTCCCTCTCTATGAATTTATTCCTCCAAAAAACTCCAAATCCTGCAGGGTTTACAAGGCTAAGCTGAAGCGACTGTGGAAGTTTCTTAAAGTGCAATACCACAGCTGCTAGAAGCTGGCTCCAAAAAATCCCTGGTTTTAATTGATCCCCATCCTAACTCTGTCAACATCTCTGAGAAATAGTCAAGTATTTTTCAGTGAGTTATTATGGTTTCTCTTGTAAAAACGTTTCTAGTAGGAAAAAAGTGAATGTCGGTAACACTTACTAATAACGATCATTTGTAACTCATTTATAAGACATTAGTTAATGATAAACTAATCATAAACTATATATTTGAAAATGATTAATTCATGTTGTGTTAACATATCACAAATGTGTTATAAGTGATCTATAAATGATTCATTAGTTATTGTTAGTTATTAGTTAGTCTTCATGAACATATCAAGAATAAATTGTTAGTAGATAATTGATTAATGATGTATTGATATATTATGAATCACTTTCTCGTGTTTCCTGTACTGGCCAGGTGGCAGTGTTTGTGGGTCTGTGGGATAATTTGAACCAATGCATGTTGTGACCTGCCAGTGAAGCTCCTCATGCAGGTGAACTCCAAGTGCCAGCACTATACCATCCCGACTACTTTCATCATCCTCATCAGTTATAAATGATGTGTAAATGTATGACTAAATCATTTATAAGCAGGGTGCAATTTGCCCCGGGGGAATGATGGGGATTTCCCCCCTCTGGTCTATATATCCTTGCCTCTGCTGAGTTATTTTTATCCTTGATGGGGACAAAAATGTATCCCCCTTATAGCTTATACTGATTTTTATGCTGCTTCACCCATAGACCATATACAATATTTAAAATGAAATTAAGCTATCTAAGAAATCTAACTGAAGTGCTGCAATTTGAGAAGTATATAGTGCTGACATTAAAATCTTTACTGTCATTGCTTGCACTTGTGTGATAAAAGAGATGATGCGTGTCTTGGAGCAGGGGTTTGCAATTTGCAGAGATGTGGGTAAGAGGGGTGATATGCAAAGGATGACCCCTCCTCAGCAAAGTATACAAAGAAGACAGAAGTCCGTCATCAAAGTAAACCATCAAGTGAATTAAATGGTGCAAGAATGACATTAAGTGTATTATCACGTCTGACTTGAGTATCCGCAGTTCTGAAAGGAGCATTGGGGGAATGGATTCTGCCTTTTTTTATCTGTAAAGAGTCTCAGTCATCCAGGTCATGGTTTTCCATGAGACTTGGTTTAAAACTTGAAGAGGTTTTGCCTCGTCTTATCCCAGGGGCTTCTTCAGTTCTAACTGACTTGTTGGCAGTCCCAGGTATTTAACCTCTGCAGGGTTGTTACCAGGGTCATTGCCACTTTGGTGCTTAGTGCTCCTGACTGTTATAACAACGGTTGGAGTCACCTGTGGCCAAGTGTAAACAACAGACATTGGAGTTGTCACATGAGGCCAAATGTGAATGGTTGTTAAGTCTCCTGGGAAGGGATGAAAGGAAAAGATTGTAAAAGGGCGATAAGTGGTGTCAAAGACCTTCTCCTCTGTTGAGAGATGGTTTCTCTACTTCGACGTAGATGGCTTCCTTCACTCCTCTTTCAAACCATCTGTCTGCCATGTCCAAAATATGTACATTGTTGTCCTCAAAAAAGATGGCTGATAGCTCTGTGTTGCCGCTTATCAGAGCAACCCACCCCCCCGGACCGACACAAATCGCCCTGCAGACCCTGGAACGGACCTCCCTGGAATGACTTTTTGCAAGTTGGGATGTCTATTCCAAGTGTTTACAGTTTCATCCATTTGTTTGCGGGTCTGAAGTGTATTTCACATTTTCCTGTCAAAGCCCCACTGCCTTATAGCCTCTCTAAAGCCCAATTTCCACCAGGAGCGCCGTGGCATGTCTCAGGAGGCTCTCTTCACCACAGCGCTATCAATCCGCAGCATTTCTATATTTGACAGAGCCGTTCCTAAATCACGTCAAGCTCAACAGAGCAGATTGCACCAAACAGGAAGTCAGACACATAATCGGCATAATAAAACTTGCAGCCTCCCGATTGTATTTCAGCAACAAACACAAATAAAACAGACAGATATAGACACCATCTAGCTATGTAGCCTACTGACACATGAGATAAGCACAAAAATCAAATAAAAACACCAAATCAACTAAATTTGAGCAAGTTGGGAGGAGTGGCCAGCTGCTAGAGTGGCAGCAGCAAATGTGTGCTTCTTTTACCAATATATTTATTTATATCTTTTACTTATACGAACAACGTCTAACTTGGTACTGCACTTACTCGTGCCCTTAGCAAGACACCTGTCACATTTGAAATCAATTGGATGAATGGTTGGAGAGATATGCGAATAACATACAGTTAGACGTTTATAGATAGATATGTTCACATCTCCTGTTCGTCTGTATAAGGAAAAATGGCTTGAAATATTCCGGTAAAAGTTATAAAGGTTCATAATTATTTTATAAATACTACTGTAACAGCTGCAAGAAATAGCCAAATATGTTTTATTGTCTATATAGGCCCCTGTGTTTCTCATTTATTTTTATGAATATAAAGGTTTCACAAATCAAGTCATTTACAAGTGCTTTTGCTTCCCATTAATCTAAAGTGTAAACAATTCATCATACGTAAATGTCTAACCTATTACTTTCTGATTACTCTTATCTGTTACAAAGGCTTATGCATGTACACAACCCTTTTTGCATCCCCCCTAATCTTAAGTGTAAACAATTAAGCAGAGTAAAGCCAAGGTGAAAAATAGAGGAAAATAAGCTCAACCACCTTTATCAAAGTCAAAATGAATTATTTCAGACTTGATAAAATTGAGTAAAACTTCAGAGAATTATTTATTTGCATCAACTATAATAATACATTTTTAAATATTCTTACTAACTCTTCAGTTTTAGGTATGATGTCAAATATACTTTGAATAATGAACATCATAATATTTTATTGTTTTATATTTATTTTGATAAATAATCTTGCTGTTTAAGTTTAAAAACTGTTTAAACAGAAAAGTATATTGTTAACCACCCTGCCAAATTTGACTGATTAAACAAAGTCGCCAAATATATGAAATTAGGCTTCAAAATTGTGTAAAGATCAGCCTCTGTCTCTGCTCCCAAATGCTGTGGGCGTGCCCACCGAGTTTGCTGAAACCCCGCGCCCTACCAAGTGTCACCTGTCAATCAAAGTCCCCACCTCTACCAGAAACACAAACGCTAAGTCTGAGAGCTTTCTGCGGCTAGCTCAGCGGCTAGCTCGGCGGCTAACTCAGCTAACTGGCTAACTGTTAGACTGTAGTAGTAGTAGTGTACGCTGAATGTATTTATACCGCTACAGCAGCAGGGGCGGGTTTATGCCAATCAATGATTTCCAGACCCGCCCACTAAATCCTGAACACAGACATTTTGAAACCCAGTTTGTGAAGCCAGCTCCATATTTCAATTCTAAATGGTTAAAATGCTTTTTACACATTTTTGAGAAATACATTAATGACCTACTTAATGTGTTTAGAAGAAAATCTAAAGTGTTACAGTAATTTCATTTTATATTCTCATTTATTTTGCTACACCTTCTCCTGAAAAAAGTCTCCTGAATAATAAATAACATTTTGATGAAATATAGAAATACTTGCTGTTAAATCATGTTGGCTAAATTTTTTATAATGTCAAATGTTTGGTTATTACTATGACATGGAAATTTACAGTACGTACCCATCACTGCTGTCACAGTGATGTCAGAGACATGGCATGACAGCTGACAACTCAGAGTGTATATGCATAAAACCCTTCTGCCAGGAACATTGTGCAAAACACACACACACACGCACACACACACACATACGCTGACCTCACCACGATTTGATTAGCATGATCTTAAGAAGCAGGCAGACTGACAGAGCACCACCAGGAAAGAAGCAAAACCTTTCAAAAGTCAAATCTTGTGTTTACATCAATCATATCACGTCATGCTGCTGAATCCCCAGCGCTCTCATGCAGCTACTGTAGTTTAGAGAGACAACGAATGTGTTGAGTGGGCCGACGTTTTGTCATATTCACCACCCTGTGAGGTTAGCTTTTAATGTGCATAAGTAGGTGTATCTCAGTGTTTTCAGCGAGGGAATTGCTGTGCCTTCAAAGGAGTGTTGTTTCACCATGCTTTCTGCATATATTCATTAGCCATGGAGACGCTCGCCGCAGTAACATGCAGCGTAAAGCTCCCACATGTAAATAAATGAATACTGGCTGGATGTGTTTCATGTAGAAAATGTTTTTCGGTGGCACAACTGCAATACACAGGTTATGCAATCCTCAACAAGCACGCAGAATTTATCCGTTTTTTTATCTATAGGTCTATAAAATAATGTAAGCTTAAAACCTGTGAGACTGTTACATCAACACGCTAAGGAGAGCTTTTATTATAGGAATGAGGTCAGACGGGTGGCACATTTTACAAAATTAATAGTTTAATTTCATATAATATAGTTTATTATTATTATTATTATTATTATTATTATTATTATTATTATTATTATTATTATTATTATTTAGTTATTATGATTATTATTATTATTTAGTTATTATGATGGTGATTACAAAGGAGTTACATCTGAATATATTGTTTTCGGTAAAAAGTTTACATGCATCTTTTCGCTGTGTAGGAATGCCTTCTTTTGCCATATTTCTGGATAATGCAGGTCAGCAAAGCTATTGGGACAAATTTGAGTGCAACACCATTAATAATAGTATGGTTTACAAGGAGCTTTCTGTATATCTAGACAGGTTTTATTAATTTGGCAGCATGCACTCAAATTTTGAGCAATATTTTTGGTTAGTTTTCTTGTTTGAATTTGCACAGCCCCAGACTTCAAGGTGTTTGGCCATGTTGTTGGACAAATACCTTTCAGTGCAGTGAATGAGGTTAACAGTGAGCTTTACACTGCCTGGTATACATATAAATATGTTTTCTGGACATTTCAGCTTTCTTGTCCAGTTTAAAACATTTGTTACTCAAAAAGTAATCAAATGTTATGAGGTACTTTACTTTGATGAAGTAATTGAAATAGCTTTATAGTTAACAAGTAACCTCTCCCATTGGTGGTGTCATAATTAAGTGTATTTTCAGTACAGCAAAAGTAAGGGAGGCTCATGAATGTGCATTTCAGTTTATATTTGAGGCTCCTGCTTGAGCCTCTTGGAGTGGTATCTTAGCAGAATGTACAACTGAAGACAGGAGGGATTTACAACCAGGTCTGACAAATTGTTTAATACACATATTTCTCAGTATTTTAGCAGCTTGCTCTTTAATGATACAAGCAAATTAAGTGACCTGTAGCCACCCTGATTAGTCTGTAAAGTTGGTTGTGATGTTTAAGAGCTTTTAGGGCTGATTATGATTAGGACAGAAGAATAATTTGGCGAGTAATCTTCTAGAATTTATATAAAAAGAGGATGGAGACATAAAGGCAATTAGCCACAGCTGGGCTTAAGTGTCTTATAAAGCAGAAAAAAGCAGCAAATCTTCACATTTGAGAAGCAGAAACCAGAAATGTTGATGACGGCTGCCTGGCTCGATGATTAATCCACTAATTTTTTTCAGCTCCAGTGTTGAAATCAGAGGGGATGAATGGGTCAAAAAAAGCAGTGACTTTATCACATGAGTCTGCGGTTAATGTTTTGGATCATACTGACATTTAACATGTATTTGTCAGAAGAGGGTAGACAGGAAATGAAAGGAAACAGAGGAGGGTTGACATTAAACAGGGGTATTGGTGGTTACGTGGTCATCATCTTAGACATCAACAGGACACCCAACATATGCGGCATCATGATGGCAAACATTAAGCTTTTGGATGACCCTCAATTGACCTGTTAAGTCATGGCCAGGTATCAAAACTTGTTGTCCTCATCAGGCCAGCTTAGCGTGCATCATCACTGCTGATGACACCAAATAAAACAGATGTACTGTGTTTATCTCACTGTCTACATTTTATAACTAATTAACTGCCTGCTTGTCTCTAACCATTTTATAGTAACCTTGCCATCTGCTCTCAGTATTTTCTCATATGTGTTATATGTTATATTGTGTATGTTCCATTTCATGTGTTTATATACACACTGACAGGCATCTTTAATTCAGCATGATGTAATTTTCTATTTTCCTCATCCTCGGTCACGTCATGCTTGTCTCGTACATAATACACAACCGAGCCACGTCCCGCCCCATTATGTAGAAGTGTGAACCCTCAGCACATGAATAGTTAAGCTGTTGCCAAGCCCGGCAATATAACAAATTACCATCACAATTTAATTATGCATGCCAGGGCGCAGTTAGAAGTGTTTACAGATGAATGGCTGCCGCAGACCATCATGCTTTACGGATTAGCATTGTGAGAGATTTGATGTGGATTAGTTAAAAGGATTATTACTAGTTGTGGTGCACCACTGGACTACAAATAAAGGGTATGGATATATTTGGAATTTGAATGAATGGGATGAGAAGTTGCTGCTGTATCACAGGGAAAATGATCTACTAAAGAATTCACATTTGAATTGAAATGTCACCTTGTCCTACTTATTCTATTTCTGTCATATGTGGTGTGGAGTTGCACTGTATTACAACCACCTACAGTACCACAGACTCTGTCGCTCTCTTATATTCTCTCCAGACTTCCTGTACTTACATAAAGAAACTAGTAATACATTCTATAGAAACTTTAAAAAAAAAGGAACAACAGTCTTATTAAAGTTTTGTGTCATCTATTGATTGTTTTAAATTATAAAATCAATGAGTAATTCCAGTTTTAATCAAATGTGTGCCTTATTTTCATTTTCATTATCATTCCTGTTAGAAGTAATGATAATGCCCTCACTGTGTGGCAGCCGTTCTAAAAATAAATCAGACAATCATTTCAGTTTTAATTAAACTTGCTAGTGGTTAGCCAAACTTATTTGGACACCTGTCAAAGTTTACAGACCAATTTCCAACTCTGTGCAATTAAGAATTATTACTGATATTAAATTTTACTTTAAATTGGGTGTTTTAAATATTTTGCCTGGTCAACCATAAATTCCCTGTCATGATGTCACTGTGTAGTAAGTCTTGCTTTTATTCAAAAAAATGTATTCAAACATGGGACAAAATATGATGTTTGATCTTTATGATCTCTTCAAATGTTGAATCCATAATCTGTAAGCGTGAGCAGTTATGTACTGCAGTACTCTTTGTCTGACCCAATGCATGCATGGTAAACCTTTGCTGGCTGGAACAAAATGTAGAAAAGTCATGCTGAACAGATATAATTATGATCAGATAATCCACTAAGCCTGTGAGGAAGCAGTTTGGATATAACAGGTAGATGCAAAAAGTGGATAAAGGTGAAGCTGACTTTACATTCATTTTAGCTGGTCTCTTAAAAGAGGAACTCCATTGATTTTACAGGTCTATTACATGTCTGGTGTAGTTCTACTGCATATGTGATCAAAGTTGTATAAAGTCATTTGTAGCTCCTAAAATGTGCAAAAGTACATCAGTTGAGACTGAAGACTATCACACCTCTGTAGTCCACTTCTCATCAGTGCTTGAAGTTTGGGGCTCAAGGCTCTCTAGTAAAATGCTAAATTGGTAGAGTACTTCTTTAAGAGAGGCAGCAGATGCACTTTAACTTAACAGTGTAGTTTAAATGTTGCAGTGTAGTTCAAGATGAGATTATGTGGTTTGCATTTGAACAAATAAATCAGTAAATCCATCAGTTCAAACATATTCAAACTTGTCATAATAGAGTAGAAACCATGACACAAGACTCCAGTTTTAATAAACCGGAATTATCCTTTAAATATTTCTCACAATGAAGATGCACTGATCCTCTCCTCCTGAAAAAGAAACAGAACAGCTGTAGTTGTGACTGTGGTACTGTACTCTTTACTGTGTGCATTGGTGTGCTTTCTGTGCTGATTTAGCAGTATAATAGGACCTGATATATGAGGTCAGACAATACATTGTGTCATTTGGTGCTTCGTGTTTCATGTTAGGTGTAAGGAAGACCAAAGACCTCTCAGGTTAATAATTCACCACAGAGGAAAAAGGCGATGGAGGAGAAAGAGACAGAACAAATGAGAACAGGGAGGGAAAAAAATGAGCAGGGAAACAAAAAGACAAGTAGAGGAGGGCTGGAGGAAAGAGATGATGATGAATAGATTAAAGATAAATAGGAAGAGGAGGAGGAGGAGGAGGTGGTGGGGAGGAAGAGGAGGAGATTGAGGAAGAGTTTTAGTATGCCAGAGGCAGCAGAGGCAGCAGCGTGGTGTTTGTGGAGAAGCCACATCCTCTGAGGGATGAATAGATCTATTTAGAGGGTCAGGAGGACAGACACACACATGCACCCATACACACGCACACACACAGAACAAGCTAAATGGATATTTGTTTTAATTGATAACTAGTGGGCCTTAATATTCACTAGCAACCCTTTACCCTGTGTAATAGAATGACTTCAGGAGCTGTAAAGGAAGCAGAGCATACACTAGAGTTCATTGGTGTCAGTAAGGTTTTAATAGGACCATTGCCAGAGTAGTATAACAATTTAAAAAGTAACTACTGTATAGATGATTTTTTTTTCTTACAAAACTGATTTGGCAGCATGCATGTATCATCTAATCTTCCTTTTCACCAGTTTTTAGTTGAAGAGTTCTTGTTAATTATTCCTAGCGTTTTAGCTTTTCTCCCGCGGTGCCATCTGGTGATTCATCTTAATGGAACAGGCTAATGCATCAGCTAACACCTTTATTCAGGCTATTAGGTGACTCACACAATGCCCAGCCAAGGCAGAGAAAGGATGAAAGATGATTTATTTAGCGGGGCTCTGTAAATATTTGGACAGGAAGCTATTGTTTGGTTTGTCATCTCCATACGCTTTTGAAAGGTTGAAGATTTACTGAACGGGTCAACAGACGTCTGGCAAATTAGTTGGATCGCAGTCAGAGTTGTCCGATGAGTCAAAGATGGAGCAGGGTGAAGGGAGAAGGGAGAAAGTTGATAACGAGAATTTGGGCACACCAAAGTGTCACAGCAGGAGGAAGACTGGAGAGACTGTGAGTGAGCAGTGTGTAATTATATTCTGATTTAGTTTGGGTTTATTTAAACATCACCAGTTTCTTCTTCAAATTTGTTGCATAATTAGAGTAAAAAGGGAAATAAAAACTACCACTACCAATAAAAAACACTTTTAATTAGATGATTCTGAAGTTAGAATCAAGAGATATGCAGATTTTGTATATTTTCATGCAGTTAAACACTTGAGTTTATTTGAACTTGAATAATAACATTACTGGATTTTGCAACATTATATTGTATCTTGTGGACACACAGTAAAATATGTTTAATGGTATGTGTTTTTAAAGCTGTAGCCCTCAGAGATTCACTGCACATGAAAACAGCAGTACAATTAGATGTATTGTTTTTATTTTAATTATTTAAAAGAAGCACTACATTCTTATTAGTAGCTGTCATGGGTCTAACCCAGGCGGGGAGCTCCGGTCCTCTGAAATGAGGCCAACGCGGAAGTAACTTAGAGCTGCATTCTATCAAAAGGCAACCAGGGGGCGACCGTTTTGTGTTAAAAAAGACTTCCGTCTCAATACAAGTCAATGGTTTTTCAAAATGTGTTTAGGGTCTCAATCGCTAATTTAAAGCCTTCTTCAATGCAGTATGATGTTCATTTGTGAAATTTTGGCCTCCCTGATTTTATATTTGACGATAAAGCAGGGTATGCATTGGGGCGTGGCTATGTCCTGATTGACAGGTTGATTGACCAATGTCCTCGAAATCCAGCCCTCGCAAACCAGTCGCAACCTCCCCGCTCCGCCGTTGGCTCCGCCCATACTTCCGCCCATGACTCCGCCTCATGTTCTTTTTTTCCCGGCATGCGCCTGAAATTTTCAAGATGGAGCTGCCTAGATTCGAAACTATTGGCTTCCGAGCAGCAGTCCACAAAACAATGGGTGACGTCACAGATGTTACGTCCATTTCTTTTATACAGTCTATGGTCTAACCCAAGACTCTATCTGGGAGGCAAGGCGGGCTGGGTCCAAATTATACTTATCTGATTCTGAGGTTTTCAAAGTGAAAGGTTGGCTTCCAAACAATTTCTGGGGAGGTTCAATGAATGGAATAATGAAAATAAGATATTACCTATTATATTAATAATCAAATGAAAATCATGTAAGATAGTCTAAATGTGTGCTATTTGGTTGAAGAGATAGTTCAGATATACAATTGTTTTGACAGTTTTTACTATTTTCTCAGAGTCAGAAACCAATAAATGCCTTCATACAGAGCTTTTTATGTATTTGGTGTCATCTGAAAAAAAATCAAAGAGCAACATCAGGCTATCATAGCTCAATTATGGGTTCAAAATAACACATAATTATGTAGGCATCCTGGAGTAGAGCAAAACTAAGCAACAAGGAGGAGGCTTTTTCCAAGCTCTGTCTGAGAGGAGGCCCACAGTCTCAGACTTTGAAAACCAACGATCTAATGGATCCAATCAGACTCATTATCAACTCTAAGATGTGTTTTTGATGCAGAAAGGAGAATGCAAATTGCTAAGTGCAGATAAAATGATTACTACTTTTTTTTGTTTTTACAGTGGCTGCTCATCAGTCAGTTTTCTCTCTTTTCAGTGCATTTTTGGTAGTGTCCAATTATCCACAGATCTATTCTAATATCTTGTTCTTTAAATAAATGTATGCACTGGTTTTACACATGTTTGCTTCAGATTGTGTCCAAACATTATTCTTATTGCATGTTGCAAGAAATGCTTAGTCATGTCTGATCACCTTTTTCTCTGTGTAAAATTATAGCTTCACAGTGAGTCCATTATACTGAATTACTTACTCCCACGTGCCATTGTAAAGACTATACACATGCTGACATGACAGCATACTGTATGTAGAGGGAAGCACTTTCAGGACTTGACAAGTGGAGTTTAAAAGCATGTTATTTATATAGAAATATAGTTTGTAGACATTGGAAAGCAGTAAGTGGTTCATAATAACCAACCTTTAAGTGTAACACACACTGGCCGTGCCACGAAGCACTGAATTATTTGTCGTGTCACCATTATACACCCACAGATGTGTCACACAGACTGGAGAAGAAGTCAAGCTACATTGTACAGATCTGTGGAGCAAATGCGATAAAAATGCTGCTTTTCCAGAGCGTTGTAGCACCTAATTTGTGGGTCGATGTCGGTGTTGTTGAGTATACTAGAGCCAAATTAAACAACATTGATTATTTTTCTACCCTATTAATATAATACAATATTTTCTATTTTAATGGTTGCGGCCAAGATTTTCAATATTTGAAAAATCTAAATTGTGTATTTTATTTTTTCTGCAACTTCTTGTTTCTCATTGATGATTAGTATGCCAAAATAATATATCTGTTATATTGGCTGTTATATTTATCTGTTGGGCTCTTGACCATGCACAGTGTCTACTGATACTGTGTGTATACAGATGTGTAGGTGTATACAGTATGTGGTAAAGCTCAGAGGCAGTTTTGGTGTTTTTAGCATACGGCATGAATTCAGTGCTGCTGTCAGTGTAAAAATAAATGACACAGTGGCAATAAGAGGCAATATCACACACTGATAATAAATGCTTAATATGTCGTAATGATAAGGCTGCATAACAGTGAGCTGCATGAAGTTAATGACACATTTCATTCCTTATTTGAAATGATGCAGTGCAATTAAAAAGCATGTTTTCAGTTAAAGGATGGTATTTTCAGCTCTTATAGTCCTTGTTATTCAGTGACAGCCAAACATATTTAGTCAGTCTGTAATTCCACTCAGATATATAAATTATTAAAATGCAATAAACAAAATCTTGCTCTGCAATGACTTGTACATAGCCGATAAACACCACTTTCCTCTTGATACCTCTGCCTATCAGTCAAGTTCCTTTTCCAGCCTTTTTATGTTTGAGTGTATCTTTATGAGGATCTAGCTGTGACTCCCCAGGCTGTTAAATTACTGCAGCATGGTGTACATGATTAGCTGAAGGAATGCAAGTACATCAGGGTGTGATTCATCAAACCATCCAGTCTGTGCACTCCTGCCCCAGAGCCTGAAAAAAAAGACATGTAACGCTTCATCTGGTGTGGATGAAATTATCATCCATTTCAGAAACAGCAGACTTTAACACCACCAGCATGAAGTATCATTTCACACACACAATGAAGAGAATTGAGCCAAAACATCAAACATGAGGATACAGTACCTGCTCCTCTTTTTAATTTACTCAGAAATTGCACAGGTTCATGACAGCGCTGAAGTGATTAGAGGATTAATAATTTGGCTGTAAGAAAGAAAATTAATCAGAACATTTTTGTTAAGTAATGGATTGCTTTCACTAGTTTTAAAAAGAAAAATATATTTTTAGGTTAAAAGCTTCTTCACTTTGAAGACTTGCTTCTTTTCTTAACTCATTTATTCACTATGGCTTATATTCCTTTTGGGTGTTATGTGGGTGTTTTGGCCACATTAGCAGGTATAATGGTATCAGTCAGTCCACACAGAAATATCTCAACATCTAATAGATGGATTGATACAACACTTTTATGGATATTCATGATATTCCTAGATTGATGTATCCTACTGACTTTGGTGATTCCCTGATCTTCCCTCGAGCAGCACCATGAGGTTGACAGGTGGTTTTGAGTAAAACCCCTTAACAACTATTGGATGCATTGCCACACATTCATATTCATATGCAATTGTCTCTCAAATTAAAACACACATTTAATCTTGTTTAACTGTTGTTATCTTCAGACCTGGACATTTGTGAGGGGACATTTACTCTTGAAATGATAAGCAAAATACTTCTTAGTCATGCAGTATAATGATGTACCTCCAGTACTCATTACTGATATCCCTCCACAATGTAAACAGTACACGGCAGAGGTAGTGTGTGACATCCTGGCATACTGTGAACCCAGTTACTTTTCAGATTTTCATCTGATGATCATCTCATGACCCCTCAGATTTATCTGGTAACCCTTTGAACCAGCACCACCACCTGGAACCACAATGAACCAGCAGAATCTGATGCTGGTGCAGTGCAGTTGGTTTTCCAGCCCTCATCTCACCTCGATGACACAATGAGGTTTACTCAAACTGAAGGAAAGACCTTTAACCTTCAACTCTTCAAAGAGCTAGTTCAAACGTGAAGTGTGCTATCACTGATCTGATCTGATCTCTGTTGTATCAAGCATTTCATAGTCAGCAGTAATCATTGTCTGAGAAAGACTAATGTGCTAGTACCTACAGTACAGTATAGTGCACAGCTACCACTGAGCAGCACTTTATATAAGAGCACAGTTGCTGCTTCCTCTAGAGACAGGCTCATTGACTGCTTTGTTAGTCACGCGGGCACAAACACACACACACACACACACACACATACACACACACACACACACACATACACACACACACACACACAAACACGGAGTGAGCAGCAGGGCAGAGAGGCCGCGGTGGGCACAGTGAAGAGAATATAACTCAGAGATTACTTGACAACTACGCTTGTTACTGTAAGTGCAATAAAACGGCAATAAGTACTTTATCAAACCACCTGTTCAATAAACATGAGCATTTAGAAAAGTGAGATTTCCACCTGGGATGTTCCACATGACCTCAGCGCATTGTTGTGCTAATAACAAATAGTTATGAACAAGCTAAAACCAAAGCTGCCTGTACTGTATGTGTTTGACTGATTATCTTTGACACTAATCTTAAAATTTGGCAAATTCTTGTAAATTCTTTAAACACACAGCTGCAGACACACTGGCATATTCTCTTACTTACTGTGTACAGCAACAACTCAGCAATTATATCCATACACACACAGTTGCACACATACCATATACATGCACATGTTAATATGTCTGTCAGTGCACCTGAATTAAAAGAGGAAGTGTTCTGGAGAAGTTCAATTTCCAGACAAAGGCAAAAGCCCTGAGACTGTTACCCTCCCACCTCGCTGAGCCTCAGCCACCTCTGTGTGTTGTGTGTGTATGTGTGTATGTGTGTGTGTGTGTGTGTGTGTGTGTGTGTGTGTGTGTGTGTGTGTATGCGTGAGAGAGAGAGAGATAGAGAGAAAGTGAGAGAGAGAGAGCTTTAGACAGATTCCAATACCAACTCCTCAATCTCTCTTCAATTACCTGTGAGGAGTTCATGTAGGGCGTTAGTTGCTTTCTCCAGACACGCACACACACACAGGCACACACACACACACGCACACACACACGTTGACTGACTCACAGACAGCGGGAAATCAATGTACTGAACTACCCAGTTATATCCCTTAAGTTACTGTAGGCTGTCAGTTCAGGTGGTTGTTATTTAAAAGTTTGGTCTCTTGATCATAAAACTTAACACTTTTTAAGCTTGTCCATTAATTATTTACTTACTGTACTTCCCTTCAGCTTTGGTTATTTTCAGACTTTTCTCTGGTTCTTCTCACTTCTCACAGTCCAATATACACAAAAACCAGTTAGCTACTCTTATGTGATTGCATTTACAAGTTACAGGAGCATTTGACCATCATTACTTTTAATTTGAAGTCAATAAAACAAAATGTTTAATTGAACTGTTTCCAAATATACCTGCTAAAAATCATTTTCAGTTTAAAGTCATTTTCAGACTGGTTTTATCGTTCCTTATAACCCTACAACCTCTACAAAGATCCAACCCCACCGGCACAATATGACGCCATACAGCTTAAACCAAAGTTTTGAGCCCCCTGTGATCACAAATGGGCAACAGAATACAACCAACAGTCCACAGTTATTTAGCAGTATGGTTTTCTTTTAGCTGGCGGTGTCATGGGGAGCGCTGCTGCACACAGTGTTTATCATCACTGCTTGGTCATTATAATCCTTGTTATTAATGTTACCTCCTGACCAAAACAGAAGTTAAACCTGTGCTCTGTTTTCTTGAAAGCATTTCCTTAAAGCATTAGAAACTAACAATAGATGTATACATTTTTATTGGGCTTTTTAAGAATACATTTTGGGGATTGTGAAGAAACTGTTTGATGTTGTGCAATCACTGACATGACACTTATTGTGCAAACAGTTATGCTTCATTAATGGTGAAATTGTATGCTTTACTCTAATTAAAATCACAGTCTGGTTTTTCACAATTATAAGTCAAATCAAAGTGAAAGAAAACAGAAATCCAACAAATGTGGAAATTTAGCTAAAATGTAGATACAAAAATTGAATTGGCAACTTTTTTCTGTATTTATAAGAGCCGTCACTTCACGAGCAAAAAAACCCAAACCGGCATGAACTAATCAATACAGTGCCGTTGCAATATCAACAACATATGCCCTCATACTCCTCTCGTCTTACCACATCTGATCTCCTAACATGGGGAAATTAAAACTGCCTCTGCCCTTCATGCTCCAGTTCAGAAAGACGAGCTGCGTTGGGTGCATTTCATCATAATGACATCATCTGACCATGCTTCGTATCAATGTGTCAGAGTGAATTAGAGTTCACATAACCAACCAGTCATTAGTTAGTGAGTTTAGTGTGGCACACCCTGTTTCTGGATTCTTTGATCAGTATTCTGACTTTATGGTCGTATTTGTTGTTTTATGTTTTAAAATGATCATGGGAGTGTATACAAAAGCCATTGGTTGCATCTCACCCTTTAAAATATCTTTTAATGTTGTGCAGCTGTAACTCACAATCCCCTGTCAGCTGTCAAAAAATAGCTAGCTAGAGAGAGATTGCATCCCAACTGTCTCATAAACCTCTTATGCCTTCTGTCCCCCTGCCGGCAAAATTCAGTTTCGCTCCCGCTGCGCCACATGCCTTGTTTTTTTTTTTTTTTTTTTTTTTTGTGAAGCTTTCATGTTCTCTGTGGATGATCAGCCACAGTTGCTTGACAGTTGCCTCTGACATGTGCAACATTGTTTAATCAGAAATTAGCCTGTAACATGCTTGACAGCCGGGGGTTGTTGTTGTCATTTTCACATTTTTCAGCATCAGGATGAGAACAAGCTGGTGCACAAGCAAGGCAGCAGGCAGGTCTGGTCAGCCTGGCATTTGAGTTGATTAGAACTGATGAAGCTTAAAGCGTGTAGGACGGAAATAGCTTCCTAAAGCTTTGGATGATAGCAACATTTAAGTGTAAGATCTTTAAGTATGCTGTATGATGTTGCTGTTCCTCTATGCACTGCTCAAAGGATACAATCAAGGTTTTTGGCACACCTTTTTATTTGCATAATAATAATAAGTCAGCACCTGGCTTTTTCTGTCCTTTCCATTAGCATGACAGAAACGTGTGTCTGGAACTTCAAAAAAAAATTTTATTTTGTCTGCTGAGGCTCCAAATCCAGAGGTTGAAACTACACAAAGATTGAATTTAAATTTGAATTGCATAGAAATAACTGATTATCATTAAGAATTGCACCTGTCAGCAGGAGTCGGAGGCCCCTTGCTTAGATCATCCCACATCATAGCTTGACACTCAGCTTGATGTTGTACCTGTTGCTTGGATTGTTACCTGAGGATTAAGGGAGGAGAGATGTTTAAATGATGCCGTTCTGCAAATTATCCCTCCAAAGACAGCATAGCTCATTGATTAAGACCTTATTTATGTATAAACGCTAGACGCTCCGAGCATCTGTTAAACTAAGCACATTTAAAGGATTTGTTGGCACCCACCAGGCACCCTGTTAGGGCCGTCTCTTTTGATGATCCCCTTAAAATTCAGCTGACTTGTGGGTGAGATGAGTCTGTGTATATGTGTGTAATGTGTGTGTAAGTGTCAGTCAGAGGAATAAAGTGGGTGAGGAAACAGTTCTCTAAGCAATCTAAGAGATTTGGTGGGCTGAGCTTGTAACATTTTTTTTTAATGTTATCTTATTTGATGTCTTTAGCATTAATTAATTGGGTTTAATTACTTTTAAATAAGAAGCATTTTTAACATACATCTATATGTTTATAGGGCTGCAAAATATCAAATGGATAGCAAAACATCTAAAAACGGTCGACTGTTCGAATGATCTGAGATGAGAAAAAGAGGCTCACAAAGCAAATGAATTATTGACAGAAAATGTGCCAACTGCCATATTCACACACCATCTTCTCTGTGCCCCCCATTTTATTCAAACATTCGGCTCAAAGTCCTGGATTGTGTTTGCTCGCACATTTGTTTGAGCACCAAATACTGCAAAACAATATTTTGGGTAAACAGTCCTCTTCCTATTATTTTCATCCAAATCAAAGTGGGGAAGAGATTAAAAAAGACACACACACACACACACACACACACACACACACACACACACACACACACACACACAATGCTGCTGTGCTGTGCCTTGTAGCTGTGTATTGCCAGAGCTTGTTAATTTCATGTACAGTTCACCAGTCATGAATTAAATTATATTTAATGGGCTTTAATAGTGAGATTTTCCTCTGTAGCATGGCTAGTTTTAGTACTGGTGAATCTTCGTCTTCAGTAAAACGGTCAGTCACCTCTGTTCATGTCACCACTTCACTAGAATCAGCAGTTAATGCATCCAAAAACAGGCTGAGAGAAGATATTTATTGACTCAATGTGTTTTCTTTGTAGGTTTTTGTATTGAACGTGTATCTTTCTAAAGTCAAATATATGTGTATGTTGGGGCTTTGTACTACAGCTATATATAGTGTATTTTAAATTCATCCCATGAGTCAGTTTTAATAAACATCACATAGAATCTGCAGGTATATCTGTTGAGTTGGCTCCCAGAGTATTAATTATTGTCAATAATGCTGACATACTGTTTTTTATTATATCTTGCAAAGTGCTGTCCTGTCCTGTCCAAAAAACTTCAATCTCCTTTACTACATGAAACCTGAGCTCTCTGAACTTTTAAATCATTTAATTTCAGCAGTTTATTCTTTACACTGTGTTAATGTTCATCGCTATAGAATTCAGTTCAAGATAGTTGGGGATTTCCCTCTAAGGCAGCCTTTTTAGTGGTAAACTGAGGACATGCCAGTGTGAGCATATATGTAATGTATGTATTTAAAATGAAAAACAAAATAGTGAGACCATGAATGAGCAACTTAATCTGATAATCTTAGACTCACATAGGCTGAGGACAATTTCCAAGATGTGTTTGTTAAAAATGGGTGGACAAAAATTTCGGCATTGCAGAACCAATCCAGAGTTAACAAAAGGTACAAAAACAACTTGCTAAGTGTTATGTGGGAACACTTGTGGTGCTTAAAAGTAACCAAGTTTGACTGTCGGTAGAAGTGCAAGTCAAACAGTGGTGGGCCTTCTCAAAGAGCATGTTTTGTCGTATCCTCATATGCTCCAACTTCCTCCTTTTGCAGTCATTGCCACATCATTGAACATCCTTCTTGGCTAAAGATGGAGAAAAAACCTCAGCTGAACTGTTCACAGTGGTTTGTTGTCACTGTCATAAGGGAAAACTATAATTGAAAGCATCAATGTAGCAGGAATAAGCTCAGTGTTTATTGTTTATTTACAGTATATTGCTTGGCAACAATTTAAAAGATGCCATATTTCCCCGCTGTTGTCATGGTGTTGAATGGTTTTCACATATGGCCAGGTCTACATTGTTCTACAGTGTGGGCAGGAAGCAGAAGCTTAAGTGGTGATTTGTCACCTCGTCCTACGTCTCTGACTGTGCTCTACAGTATATCTCCTTCGATTGACAAAAGGGTTGGCAGATTTAGCTTTGCACATAATTCAGTTGGTATAAGACCTGACAACACGTGTGATTCTTTGTTTATTTTATTCTTGGCTCTAGTTTTCACCTACAGACGTGTTTTTAATCATTTGAGAACACCTCCTGTGATATTGTGAATATCTCCTAAATAGAAACGCTGAGAAATATAAAACATTGTACACCAACGTGTTTGGTGAACAGGCTGCCAGTTCAGAAAATACAGAGTGCTTGGTCCAAACAAAATGTCTCCAAGTTTGGTTTATTTCAATATCTGTTTTGCACGCTATTGAAAAAAAAAAGACCCAGTATGGTACATTACCACAGTACCTGTATTTAGGTCACTGCTTTGAACTGTGGAATGCCTTTATCTTACCCTCTCACTCTTTCTCGTTCACACACTCATGAGCATGTACGAGGCACAGATGCAAAGCATGCATACACGTTCACATGTATTGGGCCCATGCCACAAGGGATAAAACTCCCTGGAAACCTCCCCGAACAATCAGCGGTAGCAATCAGTAATGGCAGTCTCGAAGAGGAACATGGAGTGAAACAGTGGTAGAGTCTCGACTGCTGTTTAAAACCCTCTGACTTCCTCTGTTACATTCTGTCATTCCTGTCCATACTTTGTGTATTGTGTATGACCCTGCAGAAATTCAGAAAACTGAAAAAGTTCTATTAGTGAGGGCAGGTGAGGTCTAACAGAAGGACTAAGGACTAAGAGAAGTTAAGAAAAGGAATGATTAAGGTATAAATGATGAGAATTGATGATACACAGTTGAGGGACGCTACAGAGTTTGTTAGTTTGGATCCTGTCCACTGAAGGACTAGACATTTGGGTTTGGGACTTATTTGTGCCCTGGCCAAAAGTGTCTGGTTTGGAATTGATCCTTCTTTCCTGTGCCCCAGTTAGGCAGAGATACAGGATCAGCCTTGCAGCATTTGGACTGGGACGCTGAGAGCCATCTGTGTTGTTCAGCAGTGTTGTTCCTGTGCCACGACTCTTCTGTCAGAGGCTGTTGTGTTGTGTTGGTGTGTGTTCTCCAACACTCCAGTACAGCCTTAAGTTCTCACTGGTTTTGAATTTTCTCCATCTGTCATGTGTCACATTTAATATTGAATCATTAAAACTTTCTTATTATGTTTAGTTTCCCATTCTAGTCAGTTTATGTTGTACAGACTGAAGTACAAGCACTGCTACTGCTACTGCTAAGTATAAACTGAAGCAGATACATAAATCTAATGGTGTGATGATGTTTTTCATACTTTTAAGTAAAACTACACATAAAACATAAAACAACTCTCTTAAGCCAAGAGGAATTTTTACAGTTTTGGTGTAAATTTCAAAAAGGGATGCAGTTTTCATGACTTTACCTTTTTATTTGCTCTTTTTAAAGCAGATGAGCTAAGAGTCCGACATATGTTAGTTTATTTATTTATTTTGATCTAAGAAAACAGGAATTGGTTTCAGACTTTCAAAGCTCACAAAGATGCTTCGCTAATTATTAATCAGGGTCAGCCTCCAGCTCCCAGGCAAGAGTGGCCTAGTGAGGAGGGAATGTGTGAGGGTGCAAGGAAGGAAAAGGGGGAGTACTGTAGGGAGGATGACCAGGAAGGGGTGGATGTAAGAGCAAATAGGGAAGGAAGGACAGGTTGGAAGGTGAGATATGAAGGGAAAGGGTAAAAGAGAGATTAAAACAAAACAGCAAAAAGTAGAAATACAAGGTGAACATTTGTGAAGGAAGTTAGAAATGACTGAAGGCTGGAAAAGTCAGTGTGTTGTGACTGTGTGACAGTATTCTTGGCCAGTTAAAGTTATCTGTATTGTATTTATTGTTGAAATCTGTTTCATACACTTTCATGCCATTTCACTCTTGAAAAAGAAATGTGTGAAATGTTAAACTTTCATCAGGTTGCATAAAAGAAAGAAAAAACTGAAAATTCATTAATAAAAGAGAAGTCCATTAAGACCATTTAAAAATCTGTTTTAGCATTTAAGAGACAGTTATTTAATGTGATCAAGTAACTGGTGGTTAAAGCGCGTGACCATCACGATGTTTACAGCTTTAGCAGTAGCAGCAGAGTAAAAGCCATCAGGTAAGTGTTTATTTTAATAAACTCCTGGTGTACTTACAAACTCTTCAATGCATCGATTTATGAGTAAAGACCCTATTTTTACTAATGTAGAAGTTTGATAACAATCCAGGCATTATTAGTGGGGTAATTTAATAGATACACTGGTGGCCCCGTTAGCGCCTGTACTAAGCCATTCGGCTGATGGCTCTAACTCCACTAATTTGCGACCAAATGAAAAAAAAGGGCTGAGACGCTGATTAGATAAACCTCATGGTGCATATGACGCTAGGTCGAAATTATGCCGAACCATCGCTTTAAATACTCTTTTAACTGGTGACAACAAAAATGTTTGATGGCCTTCATGAAGTCCTCATGGAGATGAAAAATAACAGATAAATGTAACCTGTGTAGATAATGATGGTCTCAGCACTGAATTCAACAGCAGTTAGCACCTCATTTCAAGAAGTCAATTTGACATCAGAAAGACAAAAAGACAAACTTTAGAGCAGCTATTTTGTATGCAATTTATTTTATTTTAAAGCACTTCTGCATTTCTTGTATGAAAGGCGCTATACAAATACAGTTATTATTATTATTATTGTTATTATTACTTTGCAACACTTTCTTGTAATCTTACCTCACCCCTTTTCTACTTTTTATACCAGTACATTTTGGAAGTGTTCACATTTTTTAAATATTTATTCAATAACTGTACAAAACTGTACAGAACAGAAGGAATGCAGGAATTGTTTGACTGGAGAAGTTTCAGTACTACTTGGTACTGGGTTTTCCAGTCGATACCATAAAGGCATAGGTTTATTGTCAAATTAATTGGCAATTCACTTACTCCTATTCACATGACAAGTGTGTTTGTGGTGGGAGAAATTTACAAAAACAAATTTTGCAAAAATATATAAATATATGGTTGATTCATTTCTGCTTAAATAGAATTGAGGACAACTCCATTCAACGACTCAGCTCTACAGTATCTAATTAAAGTTACAGTAATTACACAGTGGCTTGAATGAACCTTTGTTGCTGATGTCTGGTTAATGTGTTGTTTGCAAGCCAGCATCTCTACTCAGGCAAAGAATGTTTGTGAGGGAAGAGAAACAGCAAACTGTAACAAGACCTTCCCTCACCCTCTTCTGTAGTCATCTAGCGTAAAGGCTGTCATACTTCCTTTTGTAACTAATGCAGTTCAATTATTTGAGAATTGGTTGAAGATTAAATTTCGAGTAACAGTCACAACTCAATTGGAGACTAGATGTCATCACTCTTGTGTTGATTAATATGATTGGATTCCTCTTGTTTTTATATCATTGTACAGAAATGCACAAGTCTGATAAGTTATAAAGTTATTCCATCTTTAGCAGCTGACTTTTTTTAAAATCTCACATTCAGATGAAGAAATGTACATGAATTTATGAATTACAGAATGGGAAGAGTTGGCAACGTGACTTTTCATTCCTGTCAAGAAAATTAATTTATTTAGGATCTCTCAATAATTAGAATTTAAATAAGAGAAATTAATGAATTAATTAAAATTACCTTGCATTCCTTCTTGATTCACTGTGTGGCTTCAAAGAAAAGCAGACATGCTTACTTTGTGGATATTCCTCTCGGGTTTCCAAGTTGACACCCTGCTATTATACAAGGATTAGTATTAATTACTAATATTGACTGTAAGCAAAATCAAAGGTGTCTTTCTAGTTGGAAAACACCAGAGACCATGTGCTCTGCTGAGAGTGGACATGTTGGTGTTATTTGGGCTTATTTATTTGAATTATCACAAGCATTTGATATTATTATAAAACTTTATAGCCAGAGGACACACATTAAAGCAGCAGAGCAAGTAAATAATCACATTTTGTTTTGTTTTGATTAGATTGAGATGAGTTAGGTTAGGATTGAAAGTTGAAACCAAAAAGGTTAGGATTAATTGACTTGTAATGTGAATTGCATTTTCCAGTACTATTACAACACAACTATCCAGATGTTGGGGGGAAAATATCATCTCTGCAATAACTAAGTTGTTCTAATGTAACTCATGGTATCATAAACCAGAGTGGTTACTTAAACTAGAGATCCAGATTTAAATTACAGCAGAAAAATCATCAGGAGTATTGATTCTTGGATTCCAGAAGGTGTTTTATGATGAGGGAATTTATGATGAGATTGATGAGTCTGAAGTTGGCCCCATCAACACCTGTTGGAAAGAGACTTTTTAAAGGTACACCACAGTATAGTCAAATGCTCACACACTCTCCTGTCACACTCTTGGAAGCGGACAAAATGATTTTCTCAGACAGTTAGCATTTTTAGACTGTTTGTCTTTTTGAACTGTGACAGTGGTAACTGGCAGCTTAACAGCTTCAGCACGCAGTCCGTTTCAGAGCAGTAAAGATGTCAGGAGATGCCTTGGATTCGTTTTCACCCATCTCTTGTTTCCACTTGATTCTTCCATGGTAGAAAACAAGCCTTCAGAAACTCCTGCAAGTTAGACTGGGCTAACATTAAGACTACAAACAATCCATGGCCGTTTTTCAGTACTTTCTCCATTCAGAAAGAATATCTGATGTTGTGAACACATCTACTCCTCGAATATATGACTACCCTGGGACTCATGTATTTCTACTTCAGTGTGAGAGCATACTTTTTTACAGTACAGCTCCCAGAAAACAGGTGCGAACTTTGTTGATCTTGGTAACTAATTATGTGTAAAAGTGGAAAGATTAACGGCCATAACAAACAGTTTTTTTTATAGTTAAAGCAACCCTTATCTTTGTTACATTTTTACACATTTTTTTGTTTAGGTTAAAATGCTATTAATAAGGCAGTGGCACTCTAAAATGTTAGAGAGATCCACCAGGCATAGAAACTAATCATTATTCCATTCTCATAATATTCTGCGAAAACTCTGACCAATCATATCATTTGGTCCGAATGAGGGAGGAGGGGTTGTTGCTGTTCAAGTTTTTTCAAAGTAAGAGTCGCTTTAAATCAATCACGTCACTCAAAATACTCCCATATCTAACAGCTGTTTGATTGAGGCCGCTGTCTGTGGAGAGGATGGTGTTTCTGCCTCCTCTTCAGTATTTTGCTGCATGAGTTTTGAACATCATGTTTCAAACTGTCAACTGTCAACCCTGTAGAGACATCCACTATATTCACTATAGAGACCATGCAATAGACTTAGATGTGATGCTCCGTTCAAAGCAGCGGCAGTAGAGGTAGATGGTTGAAATATACAATAGATAAAAATGATTGATGTATATATAATAAGTATTTGGCTTAACTATAAGCATTTTAATCAGTTTATTAATCAAGTCAGTCAGGTTTGAATTTGGCTCATGCTCATTTTGCTCCCAGTTTGTCTCATTTTCTGTCTGTTCTAACACATTTCACCCTTTCTAATCCCTTTTTTCTTTTTTCCATGCCAATCACTTTTTCCTCTCATCTATCCATCCATCCATCATCTGTGATGCAGCCAGCGTCTGCCATGCAGCTTATCGAGTCTCACAGAGCTTGGACTATGTTAATGTGGTGCTTGTGCTGACATAAACAGTCTGTGTTCCCTGTTTGCATGGCTTAGCAGGCATAGAGTGATGCCCCTTTACCAACCCCACACATGCCTGGCATCTGTTTTCCTCAAACCTCCAGCTATGGTTTTGTACTTTGCTTTCGCATCAGTGGTTACATTCATTCCCAGCGTGTATGCAGATGTTTCACCCCTGATTGTTTATGAAGTGATGGAAACCTCTCAGTTGCTTCTTTTTTTTTCCTTTAAGCTTTTCTTGCAGCCGCAGAAATGTCCTGTTTGTATAGAGCTATTGACTCGTCCTGCAATAACCTCTTGTTCAATCGTATTTTTTTTATATTGCACATAAGAGCTGACAGTGACCCCCATTTAAGATGAAGCCACGCTGTCAAAAATGCCTCATGACAAACCAGAAATACTGTACAATATAAAATCTTTCACTAAAAGGATTTAGAGTATTCCAGCAGTGTTGGCAGGCTGGTATTTGAATATCGGCCTTATAACACCTGTGTCAGCAAATGTCTGGCAATTCATCATGTTCAAAATTTCCCTCTTTCTGGTATTGCTGCCTGACATATTTCATACGACGATGGAAATTCTTTGATTTTTCTTAAACCACAGTTGACTGGTCCTCTGAGTTGGCATAATGAGCAAAATATGCTGCAACACAAAAACTACTGTATAATTCTCTCAATATTACACTTTTTTGTTTTTTGAGTTTTCATATTCTTCATTTTATGAATGGCTCCTGGCTGTCTATAGATTAATGACTTCCTCTGAAATCTGGCTCAAATTTATTCAGAAAGTTTCACATGAAATCTCACATATACTCCATCTCGCCTAGTCAGTCTGTCAGTCTTTTAAACAGCCAGCGCTGCATTATATTGCCTTATAATGCTCTATGCATTTACTGAAAATAGTATTAGTGAGAAGAAAAATACAAGAAACAATATTAATAATTCATCAAAACCATGAGAGGGGGGAAAAAAAGAAGAAACAAGAGGAGTAAAGTCCCAGATAAACAAACCCTCACACTGTGTATCTGAATGCAGTTTTTGTGCAAACAAGAGAGGCCCGAGACCTGCAGGCTTTGTAGTCGATGAGAGGAGCGACTGTAGCTCGCAGCGCAGGGGGCAGAGAGATCGGTTTACCACGAGATGTGCTGGTAGTCGGAATGCTCTCCCCCTCTCCCGTCACTTTTTCTTCACACTCTGTCATTTCTTTACCCTTCACCCTTTCTTCTCCCTCGTCGTTGCTGCAGCACAATGATAATAAATATTTTAGAGGTGACTTCCAGATATCTTCGCAGTGATGTCTTGCTTGATACAGGTCATTTTTTTAATATGAAATCCACACAAGGCCTGAAGTTTTATGCAAAAATAGACCTTGCTTATTAGCCTGAATAAAAACGTAGGGGGTGGCAATACAGAAGAACATTACGTCATGACCACACAAAACTCTGGTGTTGTCTGCATAAACTCAAAGCAGCATATCAAAGTGTTAAGCTGCTATAATCTATATTTTTGTATTAATAGTGGATCCAACAACCCGTGGAACAACCTTAGCAGTCAACATTGACGTGAAGTAAGAGACAGCAACTCTCAACCCAAAATGTGATCTCATCTTTCAGTAACATTCAGCAAGTGTCAATTAGACTTAACATAACAACACATGGGACACAGGAGGCAAAAGTTCACCTAATCTCCTCCAGAACGTAACACTTTCTGGAAAAAGTGTTTCCAGTTATTATAGTCCTATTAATCCAGGCAGTGATTAAATTCTCACCAAAATGCATTTGGCAAAGCACAGAATTACTTATTATATTAACATATTTTACAGGGTTAATCAGTATGTGTTGCAACCACTTGAGCTGCAAATATTTCTCAAGATTAGAATATTAAACATTACATTTCTCTAAAGTATAGTGTAACACACACAGCCACGTCTGCTTATGTTATTTGGCAGATTTGAATTAACACCCATAGCACACACACCACATAAGTCATGCAGACAAAAGAAGTAATCATCATTACCACTTATCTGGAGAGCCGATGCTCATTCACGCTGGGAAATAAGACGGTGGCCTAACGTGATGAGTTCACATGTGTCAAGGTGCCATTGGTGTCCGAGCTTAAGCTGAAAACAATAGGCATGGGTGTCTTTGTAACTCTGACTTTTCATTATTGCTTCCAACTTGTGAGGACCTTTATTTATTTCATGAATGAATCAATGAGTCTTTTCCATCCACACACACACACACACACACACACACACACACACTGTATGCTGATTTTGCTTGTAGCTATTCTTTAAACAACATCGTAGTACATTCCAGTATGATACAATACGTGTGAATGTATGAAATACAGGGAAACATAGCACAGCACTTGGCTTGTTTATGTGTTGACCCTGTTTGACAGACTCACTAGATGAGTGACATCATATTATGTTATCTGCAGCAAAGCTTGGTCAGGTTTCCAGAGGAGCGAGAGAGAGAGGATAAAGAAGGCAGATTACCTTGAGAGATGCTGATGATCTCTCTGTTTCTCTCCTCTCCTCTCTGTTTCTCTCTCTCTCTCTCTTTATCTCTGCATGGCTGGAGATGAAAGAGCATGTTGAACAGGGAGGAGAGGACAGCTGCTGATGGAGAGGAAACAAAAGAAGCCTTCTGTCCTTCCTCTCTCCTCCTCCATGTATTCTCTCTCTGTTTGTCTTCCCCCAACCTCCCTCCTTCCTGTTCATGCATTTTCCCCCTCTCTGTCAGTCCTTACTTTCTCCCACTGTCTCACTTGATATCTTTCCCTCAGCTCCCTATTTTTCCTCCTTTCACCTCCTCCTCCCTACAGCATTCTCCACGTCCCTCTCTTCTTTCAGGTCTTTCAGTGCACTCTGTTGAAATGGGATCTGTCACTGTGTCTTTGGAGACAGATAGAGTTGGGTTGCCAAGGGTTTCAACCCAGCAGAAAAGCAAAACTGCAGTTACATCAGTTAAATCAGCTCCCATTTGAGCCACGGCCAAAGTCCAAACATTGTGTGTGTGTGTGTGTGTGTGTGTGTGTGTGTGATTATTAGAGAGTCTGTGCCAAGTATTAGATTTTTTTTAGATTTAGGTTGTGGCGTTAAATGAGAAAAGTTGAAGGAGAAACATGGTAGAGATTTTTTAAGCAGGGAATCATGAGTTAACTAGTACATTTTTTATACTTTGGGTTTGCAAATGCTCTATATAATCATGTCATTAATTATATATGTAACATTTGCTGCTTTATATTATTATTTTATGTTATTTTCAATATATTGTATGCTACTGTTCTGCCAGTGAGACACAAGTGAAAAGGAAAGCCCTAGCATAAAAATAATCCAGGTACAATTCAAAGCAGCATAAAACTGAAGATATCCGAAAACATGTGAACGAATTGCGTGACTGTGCACTGTGCATTAGCTGTAAACTAGCTAGCAATGGACACACCGTTTGTGTTTGATTGTGTGTTTGAGTTCAGTTCAGCCTCTGACTGAACCAGAAACTCTTGTTCTTTCTTTTATTTCCCTCCTGTCTCTCTCCTTTTTCCTAATGTTTATTATGGAGCAGTATGAGTCTACATCCATGAAGTTCCCAGAGCTAGTACTAAGCTAAGCTAAGGCTAGCATGCTAACATGCTGATGTTTTGCAAGTAATGTTTATCGTCTTTACTGTTTACTAAACACAATCATTTTGGTATTTCATTAGAAACCAAACTAATTGTCAAATTTAAATTTTGACATGATGATGGCGCACAATGAAAAATCAGAACAACACCAAAACTGTTATTTATCTTGAGGGGACATGAGTGTGTCCACCATATTTACTGGCAGTATATTTAATACTTAGTGTATCTCAGTGTGTAGCCAAACATACAAAACCAGTTCAGCAATGTAACAAATCTTTGAAAAGTCATTGCAGGGGTCTAATGAGCAAGACTAGCCCTTTTCATATTTAGGAGGAATTGGCTGGGTGTTGCATAGTCTTAAGATAATGTAAAAGCACAATAAAAATAACTGTTAGTTCACTAATTATTAGTCAGTGTCGTAGTGGCTGAAAATAAATTAATTCTTGAAAGATCTGCTCTTCTCCATAAATTGAGGATCCAATTAATTTACACCAGAGCAGCTAATTAAATAAGGCAATTAAAAAATAAAAAGTATATGTCATGTCTCTTCAAATGTTGTGCTTGACTGTTGTATAATGCTCTTCTTCATCTGTTGAGTTCATTTACTTTGAGCATATGTCATCTTTTTTATTCCTGTATTTTCTGGCATGTTGCTTAATTAGCAGGTAGTCCAACTGAATCTCACTGCTAACATTTCTTTAGTGTATTTTGTTGTGTTAAATCAGTGGTTGCTGCTGGTTGAGGCAAAACATACAATAAAAAGAAGTACAAATTGTTTTTTATGAAGTCTATGATATATTGTTATTGAGCGGCTTGCTGTGTGTGTGTGTGTGTGTGTGTGTGTGTGTGTGTGTGTGTGTGTTTGTAATTGAATTTGCTAAGGTGTGTGTTTTGTCAAAGCTGAAAGGAATATCGCTGTCCGTTCTCATTCCTACAGATAGAAATCATCATCAGCTTCGGATACGTATACACACACAAGCCATGGTGTGTGTGAGTGTGTGTGTGTGTGATTCTATTGATATCTTTGAAACCATAGTAGTGAGGACATTTCTGCATTGTGAGGACATTTTGGCTGCTCATGACTTGGCTTTCAGTTTGGCATTAGTATTAGTTTTAAGTTAGGATTAGGGGATAGGGGATGCATTATGTCAACGAGGGTCCTCACAATGATAGAGTGCCAAATGTGTGTGTGCATGCTTTTAATGTTGGAACTGCTGTGAGCATCGTGTTTGTGTATGTGTGTGCGCGTCTGTGTGTTGGGGGGTACAGGTTATTGGTTTCGGTATGCAGGTTAGAGTCATTTTTTATAGTTATTTGGCAGGACAAAGAATTAGCAGCTCAAGCTGTGAAAGTTTTGATTTCAAGGCTGGAACAAAGTTTTGGAGGAGAAAATATGTTTCCCTTTTTCCCTCTTTCCTCATTTAAGTGACCCAACAGAAGAGTGTGCAGTAACATTTGAATATAAATGCTGCAACAAACAAAGACTAAAAATGTGCGTCACGTCAAATGCAAACAGCTTTTAACAGTAGCTGCTGAGTGCTGATTTAAGCAGCTCGGAGCATAAATCATTAACATCTGCAGGTATGCTGCAGCTGAGTTTACAGAATAAGATGAATTTGCCTTTTTATTTTTTTGGGGTCTGCAGATCATGCTTTATCTTAAAAGTAGTGTATGAGGGACACCAGCTGTGGGGAAGTCCTCAGCGGCCTGTCGGCACTGGGCAAACACCACCAGGTGGAGAGATTGAGAGCATCCTTCTCTCTTTGTGTTTGTCACTGTCTCTCTACAGTCTGGCTTTTCCTTCATACCTCAGGGTGTTTTCAGTCACTCTTTCTTTATATCTCTCTCTGTCTTCCTGTTTTTCTTAACTGCTGCTCCACATAAATAACATTTCCTGTTGTGAGTAGCTTGGACAAGGTAGTCTCTAAAGTACTAATTTGAATTCATTTTCCTCTTTAGTTCAGTTCCATTAAAAGGCCTCTTCATACTTATGTTCATATTTTTTATCCAGTCCATGCTTTTATTACTTACTTTAGGCACTCTGACCTAATGAATGTCTAATTTCCACAGTACTTTCAGACAAGGCAAAATACAGCTTTTAGTGAATCTATGCCTCTCTATCAGAACAGATTTAGACTTGGTTTCTACTTGATATACTGTGGCTTGGCTTATGTCTTATTTTTATGTTGCTTTGGGCAAATGCATCTGCCAAATGAATAAATGTTCATATATATAAATGTACTAATGTTGTATGTGACCTAACAGCAAAACAGCCAAAGAAAAGAAAAAATCTGTCATGTTTTTTACATTTCCAAAACATTATGCAAAAAATTTAGCATCGTAGTCTTCACACTTGTGATAAATTGCAGGTAGGCCTATTCCACCAAATAATTTCCTTTGTTAAAATGAATTAATCCCTTTGACATGTTAAGCCTTTTTAACAAGTAGTGCAATGTTAACAGAAAATCAGGACTTTTAGCAAGTGGTTGAAATGTTGGCCTTTTTTTGTGTTCTTTACGAGGCTTTTTTCTATAACTCAGAGCAGGTGCTGGTTCTTAAACAATATCTTAAAAGAAGATGAAAAAAAAACCTTGAAAACGTGTCTATAGCCAAGGAGCCTGTGATGTTGTGGTTGAGGTAATGTTAACATCTTCCTTAGCGACAAGAAGCTTCGTGTTGCCAAGGCCAAAAAAATTGTAAGCATTGAGGAGAGTGCATGGACATAAAGGTGATGCTCTATTCAAGAAGCTTCAAATAAAAACCAAACACGATGGATCTGGAAATTATGTGAAAGAGTATATGGAATTAAAAAATGTTTCTAAGGACAAGCTGACCTTGACACAATCAGTCCAAAACATTTTCCGAGCTGATAACAGAACTAATTTGAAATATTGTTAAAAATATGAATAAAGCTTCGACTAATTGTAGTGCTTCTAATTTCTACTGGGAAAATTACATTTTGAAACTCTGTTACATAATAGTTGAAACAGTTGAAATCATCTTTTGTTGTTGGTTTTCTTGTTGTTTTCTAGTCTCGCTATTTTCTGTGAGGATTCATCCATGACTCTGTATGGTTCCTAATTAAGGTGATGCACTGCGGAGTAAACGAGGGGCTGAGTTATCATGCTGCTTTTGATTCATTGTGTGTTGCTGCTACAGTTGCTTTGAATTTTAAGACAGGGATGGGTGACTTCAATTGTAATTTTTCTTTGCTTGTTTTCCTAATTGAGCTGAGTAACAAAAAGAAAAAGAGAGCGAGAGACCATATGGTGCAGAGTTGAAAAACAGTTGTTCTTCTGTTCATATCATGTTGCTGCAAGGCGCTTAAATTAAAACATATAGCATGCACTTTACCCTCACAGTCATTAAGTCATTTTACACCCAATGTAATTACAATAGAGTGCAAAATTATTGAATAATGAGCCTCTCTGCAAGCACTTTCAGAGGTCAAATAAAGCTTTTTGCTGTAGTTAAGAGGAGTTGAAGAAGAGGGTTTTCTTGTTTCAGTTATGGTGTAATGGAGAATTACACTCAATTTGAGGATTTACCTACATTTTTAATGAGGGTCCCGTTAATTTTGCGGGCATACACTGTTTAAGCTCTTCCACAATTCATCTTCATTTGAAGTACATAACATCTCTGTGAGTGTGGGTATGTCTCAATTCCCTTATTTGATCGCACCTCGCTCCTCGCTCCTTGTTTGACCCTGAGATCGATCTGGTCCGCCATCATGAAGGCCATTCCTGCTCCCTTATTATCTCCTCAGAGGAGTGGAGACAAATCCCTGTCAGGAATTGGACGCTGCAATTTATCAGGGTGTGCCAATACTACATTGCTGCGTTTTTTTCAAGACAAATATGTGAGTGAGGGAAATGTGGATGCAATTAAGGGAATTGGGATGTATTGTAACTCCTTGTTTTAGTATCACTTGTGCTTTTCCATCCTTCAGCAAGATCAGAAAGTTGCTGCAAGGCTTTTAACGAAATAAAAAAAACAGCCACACATTAGTTTGATTCTTTCCTCCCTCCTCTTTGGCTCCTGAGACATTTTTGTTTCCTGTTTACAAAGCACAAAATGCTCTCTTTACATTTCTGAACTCCTGTCCTCACTATTGCAGACTTGAGATATTCTGACCAAAAGCTTTGTTCTGTTGCAAGATCCAGTTTCTCTTGTTAGCTGCCCAAAAAACCTTTGATCCTTCCACTTTTTCAACACTTTTAAGATTTAACTTAATTTGTGTTTGCATGAATTTATTTGTCCTGTTATTGTGCTTCTGTCCACCTATATCTTTACATTTTGACGTGACTGCTTTGAATGAATTTCCAAACTCTTTGAAGAAGTCAGGTACACCGAGGTGTGTGCGTTTAGCATTTGCTTCCACACAAGAGTAGTCTATAATGATGACGGACAGAAGAAAGAAATTCCAAGGAGAAAAGAAGGAAAGTAGATTAAAGCAGAGGAAGATCAAGATGGACGTGAACAGAGGGACAGTAAATATATTGACAGACAGTCATTCCTCATTCTTTCTTTTCTTCCTGGAAAAAAGGTCAGATATTAAAGGACATGAGATGTAAAAGGAGTTTTCACTACATGTTATTTGTGATGAGTTTTGTATTTGTTTGTTCATCATTTCAATCAATGTCCAGACAGTATGTTAGCTGTAGTTAGCTGTTTGCTGCTTAGCATTAATGTAATGACCATGTTGCTGGGTTTGTGTGCCAGCTCAGACTTTGACAAATAACAAAGTTTACTACAAACTTGTGCTCCCTCTATTATTTTGCCCCAGTTTCCTCTCCTCTGCAGCTGCATTTTTTTCTGTCAATTCAAAATGTTTTGAACTGTCTGCCCAGGACAAATATATGTCCATCCATTATGTCTTTCCATTGACCTGGTATGCAGTTGTTCTAAAAATTAGCTTTGCTTTCAGCCTTTCAGCTTCATTTTAGTTTATAGTTAGGAACATTAGCCACAAAGTTAGCAACTAATATTGTTGATTTTTCATTGAAACTTAATATATGATGATAATAAACTGCTAAATTTCTTTTTAGCTTAGCTTTTATGCCTTTATGATCAGCAAAGTGGCTAGCATAACTGAATCATTTTAGCTTAGTATTAGACTTTATGAGCAACAGAGTTAGCAGCTAACATTGTCAACATTTTATTTAACATTAATGTTAGCATTTAGCAACAACGAAACACTCACAATTGCTGACACAAGTTTTATATTTCATTCAAGCTTAACATTATAGCCTTTAGACCAACAAAACAACCCGTGACTGACATTGTATAATTTAATACTTTATAAGCTACAAAGGTAGCAGCTAACATAACTGAGATTGACTGACTTCCTGACTGACTGCAAATGCATCAAGAATAATTTAAGAGCATTCTAGAAAATTCACAGCGACGATAGACTGAATATTATAGCTGCCTTGTGCTCCTGGAACATTTGAGTTTTATTTTACTTTTAAAATATGATTTTACAACCCAGTTTTGGACCAATGATGAATTCATTTTTCAGTGTTATTCCTTGTTGAAGTGCCCTGGCAGCATGAAAAGTTGAGTGTAATCCTCTGTCAGCCTGGATCAGCTTCCTGTATGGGTTTTCTTTCTTTCTTTTCCTATCTTTATTCAAGAGCGTGGTCTTTCAATTTGAGTGCATGATTTATTGATTTCACGTTCAGATTTTGTAATTCTTTCCCCTCATTCCCTGCCCTCACACTAAAATAGCCCCTGCTTTGCTCTGCTTCTGCTCAAGCTCTATGCTTGCACTCAGATATATTGTTGTTTGAACAGATTTCCTGCTCCATCTTTGGCTCTTCTCCTCCCGCTCAGGCTGCTTCTGTGCGCTCAGGAAACATCTGCTCTCAGATTTCCGCTCTGCTCTCAAAGGTTTGGGCAGCAATCCTGTCAAAAATCCCCCACCCAATAGAAGGCCAGGTGTAGAGTTGGTCAGTGAAATGATCCCAGCTTCCTTGAGGGGTGTGTTTGATTTACCTCTTTGAGTATCCTGCACAGATAGTTACTCTTTAACCGGGTTCCTCCTTCTAGTTTATGTTTAAACCAGTGTCCGTATATTTTCTTTTACTATAATAGCTACATATAGGTCTCATGATAGCCATATGGTACAAGCGGACAGTTTTAGCAGAAGCAGGGCAAATCTAAGTACAAACAGTAAGGGCAGGGATTGAGCGATAGAATAACAAAATCTAATCAATCAATCATGCTCTCAAATTGAAAGACTCTCTTTCAATAAAGAGAGGAAAAAAAGCTCCATATCCCTGCACCATTACATGACTGTGCAACCTGACCACACTAAACCTGACAGCGTCATGACCTTGGAGCTGTCATGTACTTGGCTACGGCTATTCCACAATACTGACTCTCTTCCGAGAATAGTGTTTGTAGTGTGCGTGTGTGTGTGTGTGTGTGTGTGTGTGTGTGTGTGTGTGTTTTCAGCATAATGTGCCAACTACCACATCAGGTTGCCAGCTGGACAGTGGCAGTGAGACCTGTAGTTGTACCACCAAAAACACACACATGATTACATACAGTACACAGAGACACATGCTGGCATGCCAATGTTGTTTCATCTGCCAGTCATGCAGGGTACTGTAGATCCAGCTTTCATATCATGTAATGGGGAGAACAGTCCTAATCATGCCAAAAACAGTATCTAGGGAAACACATACACGCAAACAGTTTGCCCGTATGAAACATTAGCTTTCCCTCCAAAGCTTTGTTGTGGCTGCTGTCCCTAAATTACTTGGAATAGATTAATTCCAGATTAATAGGATGATGATAATCATGGATTATCACATAATTGTCTGTTTTTCTAAGTGGCAACTTGAACAAAAGTTCATGTTTTTAAAAACAACACAGGATTTGCTCTTCATTTGTTACTTGTGATTGAGGGAGTTATATGCTTAATCTGGGAGAGAAAAAGGAAAGCTCCACTACTTGTATTTTTAAACTGTATGAAGCAAATACCCATTGCATTACATATGTTCCTAAAACTGTAATATGCATACTGTACAGTATGTAGTAACTACTGTATATAATAAATTGTATTTTTTGTGTAATGTATTTTACTGTACCATTTTGTATTGTTAGGAAATAATATAAGTAAGCTTAAAGTCACGATATGTAAAATTTATTTTGGTTTTCATGAACAGAAACTTAGAGTATTCAATGATTTGGAACTATTCACACTAATTAAACACAAATACTACTAAAAGGAAAAAAATAAATAAATATTTTTCCAAAGAGTTTCCTGGATTAGTCTCGCCACCATCTGCAGTTTGTGATAACATCTTTTCAGATGTGAGAATTTGAATCTGAATTTTCTCAGGACTATTGTCAACTACTTATAATTAGTATGATATGGAGAATATCTCATGGAATTGAGCACAACTGACGAGTAGTTTGAAGGCTTTCTCTTTGATATGTGCAAGCATGCTTGTGTGTTACATTGAAAATTATTATAATTAATTGCTCTGGGTGTTTGATGTATGTCAGCCTGTAATACAAAGCTAATTAAAAACAATTACAGTAATGGTACTGCAGTATTGTGACAACACCACCTTCATTTCAGTGGTGTTGTGTTGCCATGGCATTCAGCTTGCAATGGCACAATATCTGGCACCCCTCTTCATTTTCTGTTTATGTTCCTCTGTCTCCTCAGCTGCTTTATACTGTATTTATTCCATCCATGGCTGTCCCTTCATCTCAAACTCTTCTTCCCTTCAGTCTTTCAACACCTTTGTCCACCTCTCTTTCTTTTTTATTCACCCTGTTTCTCCTGCCAAAAAACAATGCTGTGTTACATGCTTTTTTCCATCTGTTTCTTGCCCCCCTACTTCCAGTCTCTTCCGTCTTATAACCAAAACACACCAGCGAACACACTGTGCACATGGATTCAAGCCATTAAATAGTTTTTACCATGCTTGTTTGTGTAATGATGCGCAACATTAATATTGAATAAAACCTTGAGTAGCGCTGTAATAAATGCTGATAAAACTTCAATTACTCGATGTAAGTCGCAACGCTATCAGAGACTTTTTCCAGAATCAGGACTTGTATTTGAAATATTTCGAACTATAATTACTTTCATGAGCTTGCTTAAAATTCACTCTCATTAATGAAATTTCTTGCTAAGGCTTGTCTGTCTATTTACGACTGCTGCAGTAATGTGCCTGAATGTAAGAACAAAACAAATCCATGGGGAAATGCCTGTGGCAGAGCTGTATTCTTTGATTTCACATTATAATATGTTTCAGTGGAATTTATGATCAAAGAAATAACCAAAACAAAGAGAGCTTTTAAAATGATTTCATCGAATCATTTTATTTGCACACACATTCACACAAATAGACACGCTGTAGTTAAATGACCAGAACACCTTCAACAGTCACATTCAATCAGTCTTAATAATGTGACCAGCTCTCACTCTTTCCTCATAATACTGCTGCTTAAGGTCTTTATACTCACTCCATGTTGTACTTTCTAGTTGTCATTAATGGAGGTGCTGCTGGTTCTGGAGGACATTCTTGCCACTTTAAATTCCCATTTGAAAGATTACATTTTTAATGTTATCATCAGTGTTTCTCAGGATATGAACATGGGAGTCTCCTGGCTAATTCAGCAACACTGCAGGTTTATTTTATGGCCATCACTTGAAATTATTTCAGCTTTGTGAATATCTCTCACTGTTATCATTGCACACAACATCATTTTAAGCTTTGTTTTTGATGTTTCTTACTGAAATGTGTCTAGGGAGTCATGGTTGGATTCTCTCCTTGCATCTTTACATACAAAGGCTTATACTGACTTTTTAATCAAAGAACCAGATATTTCAAAGATATCAAAAAAGCATCTTTCCCACCCTGTACTCAACACACTATTACATCCCAAATACCCCTACCACTTGCCCCTCCCTCCCTCCCTCCCATGTTGTGGATCAATCTGCCATGTGGTAGATGCACAAACGTTTGGATCCAGATATCAAAGGTGCACATCCAGCAAGTGGCACCCGGCCACACGTCCGCACAGCAGTACACAAAAAGGCACTAATCAACTCTGCATTAAGGGCCAAGACCATTGCCAATATGGAACCAGGGTGAAAGTGTAAAAATAGACAGGAAAAAATAGAATAACACAGGATAAAAAAATCAGAGAGTGAGGAAAATATAAATAAAGAAATAAGAAGATTGAAAAAGGGGTTCAGATGGTTGGACCAGGAGTGTCATGCCCATCCAAGTTGGACGTGCTCCAACTGTGAGTCACCTAAAAACTGTCCATTGAAAATTAACAAAGCATCTACTTCTGAAACCCTGGATACCAGAAATAATCCTCCCATTACAACTATTTGGAACCGTTTCTCCTTTCTTTACCCCATATCTCATTGTTCTTGCTGCCATACAGTATAATGTGGTGGCATCAGTTGACCTGTGGATGATGTGTATATGCTGCATCATCTCTGCTGGTTGACGTAAAGCTGGAACTGGTTCTACTTTATATTCTTTGATGCACGTGTCTCTGACAGAATATTGGATTTAGATCTTGACTTCCAACAGTTGTAAAAGCATTCCATCATTTTCTCTCACCTTTCAAAAAGCTGTTCTGTTTCTGTTCATTTCACTGCAATAGATAACATTTTAACACTACTTTACCTTAGTATCCGTCAGAAATTTAGCCACCATGGGACTATTTTTGGAAAATCTGTCTCTGCTGTTGCTCTTGAGGAAACATTGGCACATGACACTTGCGAGATGGATGCAGAACAGCAATCCTTTTAAGTGAAGAATTGACAAGAATTCAATGATCCTTTCCGTAACATTCATGTTTTCTTTTCGTCATTTTTTGGAATTTATTTTCCAGCAGCAGCAGCAGCAGCAGCAGCAGCGTGGCTTGCAACACCACAGCTATCAGTACTTGGATGTTGCAACGCACACTGCGCCTTTTGTGCTTACTGTTTGTGAGATGTGAATACACCGCCGTTAACTCTTTATCTCTTCACACACATACTGGGTGCCATGCATAAATACACGCTCCCGCACAAACGGATGAGTGGATGTTTCGCGTGTCTGTGGCTGCTAGTATCGAGGAGATTCTTAGATACCAATAATCCTCTGATCCAGTAAATTCACACGAACACGCACACACACAAACAGGATTTCATACTTGAAGCTTTTGCCAGTAATGATTTTAAGAGGATATATTCACAATTAGGACTTCTGAAAAGAGGTGACGAGAAGAGGGAGAACGAAACAGAGGGAAGGAAACGGCAAGAGAGAAAGAAAGTTGAAGATCTGATAGAGAGAAAGGTTTTGTACAAGTACTTGCTGACTTTTCCCTTTCTCTTTTTTTCTCACACATATTTTCTTCCCTCTTATTACATCTCTTTCTTCTCCCCACTCCCCCTGTCTTTCTCAACCTCTTTTTCTCTCTTTCTGCCCATCTCTGGAAGAATACCAATTACGGTCCACAGTTGGTAGAAGCACTTGTAAATGATTGAAAGAGAAAGAAATAGAGAAGGAGAGAGTGGACAGGATAATAAGATTCAGAGAGCTGGACATCTGCATTGTCAGTCTTTGTCAGTGGGAGGCAGGAGAGGAGAGGAACAATCTCTCCCTTTTTGCGTTGTCTCTCTTCCCTTTCTCCCCTCAGCATTTATTCACTTTCTCTTACTCTCATTTCTGCCCTCATCCTGAGGCCAAAGAGCCAAACTCAATTATAAACTCACAACTTTTCCTTCAAATCTGACCCTGGCAGCGCTTCAGTTGTCACATAAGTAACATCAAGGCAGAGAAAGTCTCAGAACAGGACGCCTGATTAACAACCAGCCTGTCGCGTCGTTTATTCGGTCAGATGGTCTGACCACTGACACTGTTGGTATGTGCTCAGACTTTAGAGGTAAGATGAAGTTGTTTAGTTATGACACAGACTGCCAAATTCAACTAAATGAAACCTTGTCTGTCTGTTCAGATTTGACCCTGAGCCCCTTTGCAGTAAGATGTTTTGTTAGTATTCATTTTGCACTTTGTTTAACTGTTAACACTGTCCTTGGAAATTAAGACATATTTTCAAGGTTTGCCATTTTAACTTTGCTTTGTAGAGCTTTAAGCAAAGAATTATATACAATATTTAACAAGACAATGCCCCTTTTCTTCTATTTCTCTGAAAAATGTATCCTATACTTTGTGTCAGAGCAGGATAATTGCAGACTGGATGACTCAAACAATGAAGCTGTATAACAAATGAATCAATGTGAAACATTGTGAAATTACAGTTCTCTTGAATGGGGCATTGGTACAATAAATCAGTTGAAGATGAATCAGTTACAGTTGTAACAGTCATTTCATGATTGAATTAATTGTCTTTGAACTATTTTGCCAGCTAACCCATTAAAAATGTGCATTTTCATAACATTAAACATTGAATACTTTGAATTGTTCAACTTCCAGTTTAACAAAATTCATTTTTAATAGCTTATGATGATAATTTGTCATCAGTGTTTTTGTAGATTAGATTATGTATATTCAGCACAATAGATTCACTTTTTTGCATTTGAGTTGGTGAATGTTCTTGCTGTACAACCATCTGAAAATGATCATTTTAATTGATTAAAAGTTTGGTCTAGCAGCATTTTTAGTGTTTTGGTAAGCATTGCTATCAGTTATTATCATGTCTCTACCAAGTTAACCCTCATCCTACCAGCATATTTAATATACAAGCACTACTGACTGGGGTCCTTGGGGAACCCAAGAATAAACTAGTGTAAGAAACAACCAACACAGCAAAATGTATTTCAAAACTTATTTCTTCTCAGAAACACAGGAAATCTGTGTCTGTCCCCTCGGGACCCCTATACATTGGTATATTTAAACCAACGATTAAAACGCGACAGAAAATAATAATATGAAGTCATTAGGAACAACTGATTGACACAGTAGTAAAAAATGGGAAAGACATAGACAAAACGTATACATCTGGAGTCTATGGGTACCCCAGTCTGTAGGATAAGGGTTAATCCTACAAAAGAGGTCATTCAGAACAAAAGTGTGTGTGTGTGTGTGTGTGTGTGTGTGTGTGTGTGTGTGTGTGTGTGTGTGTGTGTGTGTGTGTGTGTGTGTGTGTGTGTGTGTGTGTGTGTGTGTGTGTGTGTGTGTGTGTGTGTGTGTGTGTGTGTGTGTGTGTGTTTAGAGTGTTTACAGCCACATGTCACCTCTAAGTGCATTGTGTCAAACATGGGCTGCTAACCTAATAACTTTGAGATTTGGTTCATTATTATTGTGTAGGAAATTATAGGTTTTGTGTTTGTGTGTGTGTGTGTGTTTAGATTCCTGTGTATATTTGCAGACAACGCAGTGGTGTATCCCCCAAAGTGCAGCTTGTGTCCTAGATAGAGCAAATAAAAGCACTGTGATTATAATGTATTACTTACTCTAATATCACCACATACAGTAGAAGCATGAGATATTGTGTGCCTGGGTGTGTATGTGTAATAATTGCACTGCGATCGTCTTAACCCAGATTACAACACTTATTTATCATTTCTCTACATTCTCTCATTTTACCTGCATACACACACACACACACATTTTCCATCTTCTCTCTTTTTTGCATACGCACACTTTGTATTATTCATGTCTGCTGTGTCAGAGCACAACAGGAAGAGTGTTTATTTTAAAAAGGTTCCTCTGATCATGTCAGTAGATTTGGAAGCTCGCTGACCTCTACCTGTCACCATCTTCACAGTCAAAACAACAACACTGTTGGAGCTCCACAGTGCAGCCTATGCAGCAGAGTAAAGTTCATCACTTGCTGTACAGCTAATTAGTTTTCTTCAGTTGCTTTGATTTTTTTTGCTATCAAAAAAAAAAAAAAAGCCCTCATGTCTACCACACCAGATTTGGGGGTCAAACCACAATCAACTGATGAGGTGTTTCTTCGGACCTGGGATAATGGGAATTTGGGAATTTGGGAAAATATGCTTATCTGAATATTGTGAAAATCTATGCCACTATCAAGTTGGGGGGGGGGGGGGGGGGGGGGGGGGTAGTCTGCCTCTGTCCAAAGTTTAAAAAAAACAAGGAAACTCCTGGTGATGAAAAGACTCCAAATAGCATTTTTGTGTGGCTGTTTTTTGTTGTTGTTTTTGTTGTTTTATTAATAAGAAGTAGTCACGCCACATAACCACAGCTTGTTTTTTTCTTCTTCTCCATTTATAGTTTCATACTGGTTAAAGAAACAAGATACACTGTGTTAATTAGTGAGCTTTAAAGGTATCGGAAGACCCAGGTTAGATTTTTACCCCTGCTTCCTGTCTTAATGCTAAGCTAGCCTAATCATCTCCTGGCTCCGGCTCCAATTTTAATGCACAGGCACAAGAGTGGTATCGATCTTCAGACCTACACCCTAAAACATTCCTGTTCATGATTGATGTTGGGCAGTCAACTCTCAAATATTGTTCCAACCAACACACAACTAGTAGGACCTTAAAACAACAATCCAATATTTTGTTGGGTGTTGTTAAATGTTCATACAGTCATTGCATAAATGTAGCTCTACAAGCCTCGCTTTGAACCCAGAAGAGAAACACTTCTAACACTAACTAGAGTTCTTTGTGGTTACTGACAACTCAGTTCGTAAACCTACAAGAAGCAGACACAGCACTGCAATATTACAGTGTATTAAGTGAGCCTCGTCTGCTGCAGAGACACAGTGCACTAAAAACACACAATGCATGTTTTAGCCTTGTACTGGATTTAAGACTTGCTCCAAATAAAGCATAAAAAAGGACTCCGAAGTGGGTTATTTGTTTAAATTTAAAACAGATGGTGGACAGACTGTGATGAAACTGTATATTTAATATGTTGCTTTACAAGATATACCTCTATGCCATTTACCTGGTACTCAAAGGTAACTGCACAATCAGTTATTTTAGTGTAAAAAAAAACAATAACCCAACTAGCAATCTAAACATAGCTCCCGCTTAGTGCTAAATTGTGTATTTTCTCTTAGTGTGCCTTTCTTTTTGCTGTGTGAGAGCTAACTGACAGCACACTGAGACAAGATGAAAACACGACATTCCACTTACTCTTATTAATGCAAAAGAGGAAGAGAGAAAAAAAAAGGAGAGACATGAGTGTTTGGAAAAGATGGAGGGTGACTGACAGATGCGGTCAGGGGAGAAAGCTGTTGGGACAATTTGTATTCAGCTCTTGTGGTATGATAAAGAGGTGTGTTATGAACATGTAACCTTGTTGGCATTGATCATGCCCCCCTCCCCCCCCCTCGCCTTTGGAGCGTTGATTGGAGGAGACCTCTCAACACAAAGCTTGTACGTCAATGCTAAGTGGATTATACACACATATACCTGTATGGGCCTCATCTCTCTCTTTCTCTCCTGAGCAGTGCAGTGCTCTCAACCTGTGTATTCATGCATTCATTTATTCATTCAACACAATATATATATTGCCTTGGATCAATGAAAGCAGAATCATTGCCCTGGTAGTTTTGTTCATCTGAAAATGATGAGGCTGATGTTATTCTATAGTTTACTTATTGTCAACAAACTCCTTGAAAAGACCAAAACCAAGAGTCCATCTCACAATACTTTGAAATACTTTGAGAAACTAAGAAGGGTTTACGCTCTTCTTTTCATTCTTTACAAAACACGTTTCATTCACTTTTTTTCAGTCTATAGCTGAGTTGAATGCCATGAATCCCTAGAGACTACACGAAAGAGTGCGCTGTTATCCCCACGTGCAGCAGTATTTCATCTAACTTATCTCTGTTATGATTCTTTTCACCTCATCTTTGAGTGTGGCCATAAGAAACAGCTATAGGCATATTTGTCTGAAGACACGATTGCCCAACACTTCATACAGCCTATTCTGTTTCAAAAAGACAAGCCCATTTGTTACTACATTGACAGTTTCATTGATCATTACTGCGATTGACAGATTCTGATACATAGTGGCACGTCATTGTGACTTTTTTTTAATATGTTGATGTACATCATAATACGAATTCACATTGTGGTCCTTTTATTAGTGATGTTTTGCATGTTTGCGTGCTGCTGCGTGCCCGTGTGTGCGTAACGAGCACAGTGTCTACGTGCCGCGCACCTGCCTATCTGGGAGTATGTTGGACTCTTGATGATGCGCCCTTTAAATAACAGTAACATATGCACCAGTGACTTTAGACCTGTTTTTTTTGTCAGTAGCGCAATCTCTTTCCTCTGCCTCAAAATAGCAACGCGCCACCAATGCGCCTGACCACACCTTATTTTAAGACCATACGCCCATAGGCACACAGACTGGTGCATGTGCATTTGTTATTTAGACAACGTGGGCGCAGGGCGAGAAGCGAAAGAACTGTGCCGGGGGAAACTAACAAAGACACATGTGCCACGCCCATCATCCGCTGTGCGCCGACCGCAAGATGGGGCCCATAGTGTTTGATGGCATAGCCTGAGGTAACACATGAACTTTGGTGGTTGTCGGTCAAAAACTGACTGACCAGTAAGACTTTGAAAAACAAACCAGATGAAAACCCATGCAAGTCAACGGGAAAAAGAGAGAGGGAAAAAAACAAAAGTAGGGTGAACAAGTGCGTACTTCTAAAAGCTGTATACAACCACACAAAAAAAGTCCCATTCATTTGGCACCCCTAGGTGACCGCCTATATAGCCTATATAGCCCCTGTTAGTTAACAACAAGAAAAATATAATGCATCAGCAGTGTTATCCTTGACGAAATATTCAATTTGTGGTATTTATTGCACACAAATGCAATTAGCAATAAATATGATGAGGTAACCTAAATGAGTATCATCCTTCATGAAAACAGCACTTCTACAGACATGATCCAGTGTATTTCCAATAATAAACATCATGCAATGTTTTTTTAATTACTTCTTAGTCCCACACTGATGTGAAGGACATGCACTAATGAGTGACTGTTCAAAGTCAGGTTTGTTAAAATGAGGATCTAGTTGCAGGGCTTTGGTTGGAGCCCAAAAAACAAGTCTTGCTTGTATGTTTTAATGATCCTGGCCCCACAACGAGTGGCTGTATTTATCATCTGGGCCAGAGATTTAAAGCAAACCCTTCTTTTAAATTAGTGCTACTTGCAATCAGATGCACACAAACACACATCCACACACACTGTTAGCACTCAAAGGAATGATGGATAGATTTGTAGTGATATAACATATGGTGTGACTTCATCACTCAGCAATGAGTAATTACCTTTCATGTTGTGTTTACTCTGAGTGACTTCAAAGTCTTTGTTTATTTTTTTAGGAATATATGTTTTCCAAAATATGTGCATCTTATTAATTGTTGCATTATGCAGAGCATATCCCTTGAAATCATTATTTCTGCACAGATTGCTTTGATACACATACAGTGTTGCTTTGAAGCTTAAAACCCTCTCTCGATGTCCCTCACTCCCTACATCCCCTGCTCCCCTCTCTAGATTTCTTTCTTTCCATCATCTTGTTTCTTTGCTGTTATCCTCTTCATCTTGCTAACTCTTCTCTCTTTCCCTCTCTCCTCAGTGGGACGTTTGTTGATCGAGTTCAGCTCCCAGATGACGATGGAACGAGTGCAGAAAGAAAACCCCAATGTGACGGAGGGAGGCCGCTACACCCCCCCTGACTGTCGGCCTCGATGGAAGGTTTGTGTCTCTGTCTGTATTTCACATGTTTAAAATAACACATATGCTCACACATTGTTTATGGGAATCTTTTTTCCAGTATAAGAAAAAATAAATAAGTTATGCATGATGAAAATTTAAATGAGTAAAAAATGTCATTAAGCCAAATTACGAGTTGAGATAGTAAGTCACAAAACTTTTTTTTTCTTTTTTTATCAGTGACTTTTTAAGTAAACTTTTCAGGGTATTTACTGAAAATTCAGGAATACTTGGTTCAATGTTATGACAGAATTGTCTGAATGAGAATCATTTTTCTCTGTTACTAATAGAAATGATCTTCTGTTTTGTCTCAGTGGGACAGTGTTCGATTCAATCTAGAGAAGCAAACCATAAATCTGAATACAATAGTGGTTTAGAAGGCTGCTTCAAACACTTTTTTACATTAAATGGGGCAATTCTTGCAAGCTAAAAAGAGAATTAGTCAATTTAAGTGAGTTGTTTTCTCCTCCACCTGACACTTCAATGAGGTCAGGGTGTTTCCATCAGCAGTCAAGATAACACCAAAGTAAACGCACTTATCACAGTGCCTAACTATAAAGCAGCCAAGGTCAATTTGATGTCAATCTTAATCTGGGTGCCAAATTACCATGAACTTTCACAGTAAATTATAGTTCAACCTTGTACTGTTTGGGCAGAGATACAGGGACACCATGAATCGGTCTCAAATCTGCAGTTCCACTGAGAGCTCCTTCCTTCAGCTGCTTCATTCATAATGAGTGGGAAGCAAATTCATGTACACAGTGACATTAACCAGGGAGTGTTTTCTACGGAAATGATTTTCCGGTGAAGAACAATTTACCACAGGATGGAAGAAAGCTCATTTGTGCCTAATTACACCTACAAATACTCTTTTGAGCTCTCACAGAGAAAGAGTTTCAGATGTGCATTTTCAAGCTTTGAATAAATTATGAAACTTAATGGATAAAGTGGATAAATTATGTTTTAACAAACCCTAACCCTAACCAACTGAAAAACCATCCCTGTTCTTTAGGTCGCCATCATCATCCCGTTCCGTCACAGGGAAAACCACCTGAAGTACTGGCTCCACTACCTCCACCCTATACTTAGACGTCAGAAGATTGATTACGGCATCTACATCATCAACCAGGTAGGTCAGCCGAGGGCTTGAAATCTTTAGTTTGGTCAATAATATGTCAGGAAATAGTGAAAAGTGTAGATACAAAGGTGACATATTCAAATTGTTTCGTTTTTGACAACCGGTCCAAAACTAAAAGAAAATCAAACGCAAAACATTTTAGAATTATTCCTTCACCTTCAATAAATGTCAAAATTCAGAAAATTCTAACCTGAACTTCTGCTTTCTTAATCCCCGTTCAAGTTTGGGTGCAAATTACATCATGGGTTACAAAGATATCAATAATTATATGCAGAGACCCCTGTTTTATGATAAATTGTATTTCAGACCAAGTACTGGAACAACCTGTATAAAAATATTTTTCCAAGCTCAAGACAAGACATGAACTAGATCTGTCAGCTTATGTTTTGTTCTGAGCATTGTGAAAGAATAGCTGCAGCCATTGTCAGGTGTTTCAACTTGTTAATGTGGTGGGAAAAAATCAATTTAAGTCCATTTTCAGGTGCTTAAAAGCTGATCGTCCTCCTCACCCATCCCTAACTGGTCTACACTTACTTGGTTTGTGTGTGTCTTTCCTTTTAATGCAGTAAAAAATAATCTAAATCAACAACGTATTTATCTTCGCTGCACTTAAGAAGCACTCAGTTCTCAAGAAGCTTGAATTACTAAGCACTGTTGTGAAAATGGAAAATGTGTGTGTGTGTATGTGTGTGTGTATGTGTATGTGTTTGTGTGTGTGTGTGTGAGCGTGTCTGCACCCTGTGTTGGGTGTGAGTTCTTCTTCTTCGTCTATATTATGGGTAATGAGCTCTTCTTTCTGGCCTTTCTCTCCCCTGTGGGCCTTGCACAACGCCTTAATCACTCCCCCTGTGGAACAGACCTTTGGTTCCGCCTGCCCTGCTGTGCTCTGCTCTTGATATGGCGATGTTCCAGTGTCTTACTCTCTTGCTTTCTCCTCTCACACGCATACACACACACACACACACACTCATGCACACACAAACACACATCAACACAAAACACCCATGTTCTCTCTGAGCATCTCTGAATTTTTCTTATCTCAAATGTGAAGCTGTAAGTGAGGGTAAGGGTGCATGCAGCTGTTAAAACAGGCTCAACCTAGCCTTCCTTTTTCTTCCCTTTCTCTTCAAGAATGGGCTCAGTCTCATTTCTCATTGAAATTATCATCATTGCAACAAGGTTCAATGGTCATCTGAATAGTCATTAGACAATGCACAATTGCACAGTTAAAAGTAATTGTAGTCCTTCCATGCTAGACACATAGACAACTGATATTAAAATATTTCAAATTAGAAAAGAATGAAACAATTAATTTCCCTAGAAAATAGAACAACGTATATAAAAGTAGCACTAAAGAAATACTTAACAACTACATTATAAGGAATATACAGTTACATACATATAAATAGCCTGTGTTTTTACAATATGTGCAAAATACATATTATAAGTTATACTACTTTGATGACTGATATTGCCATTCAATTTATTATGAAAACTGAAGTTGTTTTCTGGCCTTTCAGATTTATTGAATGACTATGATTATTAGAAGATAAGAAAAATCCTCCTTGGACATTTAGCTACATAGCAAAATAGCACCAGCCCTGACGCAAAAAGGGTTTTCGTGCCTTGCTCAACAACAGCTGAGCAGGTCAACCCCCCCCCACTCCCTCCACAGAAGGCTAGTCTACTGATGCAGAAAGATATCTGCCCCAGAATGTAAATATTGTTTCATATCCCTACAAATGAAAGTCAGGAATATGATTGAACAGTGGACGTCAGTAGTACAGTATCTTCACCTCCACTTCAAATGGACACTGATTCTGTGCCTGACTGTAATTATCTGCAAAACTATCTCACTCTATGGTTTGTAAGTTCAAAGAGGACATTGTTTGAAGTAGAAATCACTCTCATGTATTTAAAAAAAAATTATTTGTATTTGTTGAGAGTCTTGAAATCAGACACACAGTATACTTATGTAGCAATCTATGCAGGTTGGTTTTGTAGTGGGGTTAATTTATGTCTTCTGGTTTCAGGTGCAAAAAGTGAAGTAGCAAAAATAGTAATGACTAAACGAAGATACACTGCAGTTCAATAACAACTGACTTTAGCAAATGCTTGAGGGTTTCCTCCTTCTTATTAATTTGAATTGAAACTTTAATTTTATACTAATTGGTTAGGAAGGGCATCTTGAGGTTATACATTTTATATTCAGCAGTAATATCATTGTGTAAAATGCATTAGAATTTTATAGATTTTGCAATTACCTCCCTATTTGAGCTGCATCTGTATGCTTTGGTTTCATTTTAGAAATGTGCCATGACCAAATGCTCCCTTTACATTTGTCTGAACTTTTATGTAGTTTGAAATCAATGTAGTTTAGAGCTGAGATTTATCAAGTATGACAGCCGATTATACTTTACTTTAGGAATAGCATTATTTTAGAAGCCTAATGGAGATGGCTCCAAATTAGGAAAATCAAAAGAAGGGCTCCTTATATGTACCTCATTGCCTCCCAAACTATTGCCTGAACATCAAAACAAAAAAGAAAAGACAACTCACTGTTACTTTCTCTAACCTCTCTTTCCCAAACTTCATTTAGAGAGATCAGGAAGGACACGTAGATAACTCAGTTTGCCAGATAAGCTGACACAAACTAACAGACGATGAAGGCAGGTAGACACACTAACAGGACGGACAAGCAGGCAGATTGAGAAGGACTGAATCAAAGCGACAGATGTGGGATTTTGATGACAAGAAGTTCCAATGTATCTGACATGATGGCCGATTAAACCTTTACAGAGCCGGTGCCAGTTTCTGAGAGGACGGGCGGTGGAGAGCATAATTCTATCACGCTCACTCAAGTGTTAAATGAGTGGAAGTCTGGAACCTTTTAACACAAACCCACTGGGGGGGAACAAGGTGTGTGTGGGGGGATGACTGGTGATAATATTCTCCCTCCAGTCTTATCCTTGCTAACAGATAATGGCTGTCATGTCCTTAGACTCAAAACAGAAATTTTGTTTCAAGAGATTAAAAAGGCCAAAGATATATCTGTACCTAAAACACATATAGGCATGAACACATGTAAATAGGCTGGTGTCCAAACTTTTCACTGGTACTCTATAAATATATATGCTAGGATGATTCCGTCAAGTATATTAAAACTTAATATTCAATAAATGACAGTACAGAAATGTAACATGTGCTATTACATTTAAGAGATCCTAAGAAATCCTTCTTTTTATCTTTTGATATAATAAAAAAAAAATATATATATATATATATATATATATGTGTATTGTTTTTTACTTTAAAATATTAACCTCAGCTCCAAAAATCCAGTAATGAAAATGCTGCTCTTGTAGTTATAATGAATGAGCTGAGGGGGAAATGCTCTGCAGAATATAATGATTAACTATAAATGTTGGTCTTAATCACTGAGTCACTTTGGTGTCACAAATTAAAATGTTTACTACAAAACAAACAAACTGATTCTGACTTGATTAATAAACCTGTGTCTGATCTTCTTCACTTTTATTATATCCCTAAAAAGTATTGAAACCTGAAAAATACTTTTGTGGAGCTTTTAACTCATCCCATTGTCTTCTTTAGTGAGTGGATACTATTGAAAGTTATTAGAGACAGGAGCTATATTGACCTGTTTCTGACATAGGCTGAATTGAGGGGTTGCATAAAGGGATTATATATATATATATTATATATATTATAGGATAAATAAAATGTTTTTCTTTTAACTGTGAATAAAAGCAAAAATATTCCAGTAGAGTCCCAAAATGTAATCTTGGAAATGTGCATGATAGGTACAAACTGTCCATATTGAAAAATGTGGCCTTGTCTGACACCTTTCTGTGGTGTCCAAGAAGGGCGCAGGTCAGAAGTCACAGTCTTGGCTACCAAGAACATCAGATGCATCTTGTCATTCTTAGTTGAAACTGGCTGAATATTTAAAGGTAGTTTTTCTGCACACTACACTGCCCTTCTGCCCTCCTGTGCATTAACTGGACATTTCTAAGCAGCTATCATCATGCTCTGAAAAGTTGTGCTGCTGGTGAGGTACAGTGAGTAGGCGTTGCAGAGGGATCATGCGGAAAGTGATATGGCAACCTTGCTGTTCTGCCCTGCTGCTCTGTCCTCTCTGACTGCAGAGGTCCGGAGCCAATGTTTGTTTATTGGCCATCAGTTCATCATGTAAACTGGAGAAGAGCCCAGAGAGAGAGGGACAGATAAAAAAGAAAAGGTGAGAAAGAGAGAGGAGGAGGGAGGTGAGTGACAGAAGTGATGAAGGAACAAACCCCATCTGCTGTTATGATTTTTGTTTGAGCTACTGCTGTGGACGGGGACAGCAGCAAAACATATTTTAGCCACCTAAAAAAAAAACAATATCAGTTGAAATGCACGCTATATTGAGAATATTTGTACGACTTTATTTGCCAACAGATAGAACTTTCCTTTGGCACTACATCTTCTCAAATGTAGAGCTTCAGTATTCCCATGAATGCTGTGCACTGTTTGCTGTACACTGCAACAGCACCTTCTGACCATAGACTGTAAAAAAGAAATGGACGTAACATCCGTGACATCACCCATTGGTTTGTGGACTGCTGCTCGGAGGCCAATAGTTTCGAATCTAGGCAGCGCCATCTTGAAAATTTCAGGTGCATGCTGGGAAAAATAAAACCACGGATTCTACTTATATGGGCATGAGGCGGAGTCATGGGCGGAGCCAACGGCAGAGTGGGGAGGTTGTGATTGGTTGCGAGGGCTGGATCTCAAGGACATTTGTCAATCAACCTGTCAATCACGACGTAGCCACGCCCCAATGCATACCCTGCTTTATCAATATAAAATCAGGGAGGCCAAAATTTCACAAATGAACACCAGACTACATTGCAGAAGGCTTTAAACTAGCGATTGAGACCATAAACACATTTTGAAAACGTTTACTGAGGTTAGAAATCAAGTGAGAAGTTGGTGAATTCCCCATTGACTTGTATGGAGACGGATGTCCTTTTGAACACGAAACGGTCGCCCCCTGGTGGCCTTTTGATAGAATGCAGCTCTAAGTTACTTCCGCGTTGGCCTCATTTCAGAGGACCAGAACTCCCCGCCTGATAGGAATACACAAATTCTACAGTTGAGAAAATGTGCTCCCAAAGGAGGGGGTGGTTTGTTGGAAAGGTAAAGCAGTGAATTAAAAAAAAAATTGAATATACACTTGATTATTTATTTAGGTGGGTACAATACATTTTGCTGCTGTCCCTGTCCCCAGCAGTACATTTATTAACTTATTTTCCGGTTCTCCTGTCTGCCTCTCCAAACTGGGGGGTTGCTGACCCCCATCTACAGCAGATGATACACTGACTATAGAGGAGTATCTAATAAAACTCCTCGTCTATTCAAGCTGGATATCATTACTTATATATACCATCTAATGCTCTGCAGCTACTGTATAGGGAAAGTCTATAGGGCAAAAGCCACATACTATTCTGCCTTTTCTTGTTCCTTCAATGATATGTGGTGGCTTTTGATATGTTTGGTTGAGTGGGGCAGGTGCAAAAGACAAATCATTAAGCAAAATGTACTGCATTTTAGATGCTTTAGTAGTCTTGATCTCTATTTTTGTGGCATTTTTGACCCAGCAGAAAATTGAGATGACAAAAAAGGGAGGAAGGATAAAATGCAACATGCTGACATGTGGTTTCAATGCACACAACACGATAAGCTTCTGCTGGGTGCATTTCTCCACTAATCCACCAAGATAGGGCTACTGCATGACCTGCCACCACCTTTCTCCTTCTTTAACCCCTGGTACAGTACACACTCTGACTTTCCAGTAACTCTTCCGAATCAAAGTCCCAGTTTGTATCTTTTTTTAATACTTCATCAACTTCCAGACCATTGCTTACTTCAGAGTCCATTGCACATTTTTTATAATATTTATACAAGTTCAGTTAACCAACACATAAATAAATACAGGAAATGAACAAAACATCATTGTCACCTCCTTCATTGCTGTAACATGCAATATGTTAAAGAGATACATGTCAATTGATTTTTATCTTTCCTAGTAAATTAATACCACAAATATTTTGTAGTTCTCAACCTGCTCCCAAAAGAATATTAATATTAGACACCAAAAACTGCCATTCTGGTTTGCTTAAATGTCATGCATAAATGTCCCATTGAAGTTTATAACAATCTTTCAAAGCTTGTTTAACTTGTTTTCCTAATGATTTACATTGTTTTCATTTAATTTATAAGACTTTATTATATTCTTCTTCAATTGTTGTCAATAATTTATACACTGATTGCTTTGGTGATAAAAAAAAAAGATTTTATCATCAGCATAAAGTGCTAATTTATGCATTTCTTTTCCTTTTATGTCTGCATTTTGTGTAACTGCTACTGCTAGCACTTCAATATATATATAAAGCAAATAAAACATAGTAAAGAGGGTCTACCTGACTGGCTCCTCTTGACAGTGTACAATTCATTTTTACTCTGGAAATTGGATTACTGTAAATTGCTTTTAACTAAAAGCTACATTTCTTGTCTAAGCCAAAACTCTTAAACATCTCAAACATAAAAGGCCAAGTCACTAAATCAAAGACCTCTCTAATGTTATCAGGAGAAAGTCTTCCTTTTGCTTCTCAGCATAATCAATTAAATGTATTGTTTGCCTAATGTTGTCTGCCAAGAGCCCTCCTGGAATAAAGCCACACTGATCTGTATCAATCAAATCTGTAATAATAGCTTTTAATCTACTTTCTAATATTGCTGATATTATTTTATAGTCTGTGATGATCAGCAGTATGGGCCTATATGAGGAAGACTTTGTGGCATCCCTCTCGTCTTTATAGATAAGAGTTATTATGGAAGATTGTGTTCCAAGCTTTCTTCATTTGTCTATTAAGTTTATGGGTCCAAACTGTTAGATATTTTGGTCCCTCATCATAACTTTCATGTTGTGTAAACCTCATTTATCTATTGATCGCAAATATTCTAATTCAAGATGCTTTTCCTTTTAATTTAATTTCATCTTCGGTGCTACTCATCTTCCTGTCTATCCTCCATTAGTTTCATTTGCTGTTTTTGTTACGTTTCCTTGGCCTTTTCGCAGATGAATATGAAAGAAGAACCCTCATAAATGTTTTGGGCTTCTTCCCATAATATAATTAGATCTGTGTACTCTTGTTTTATTTATTACATATTAAATAGGTGTCTTTTGGAATTGTCCTTCCAATTTCTTATCCTGTAAAAGCAAGTTGTTTAATCTCCAAATAGTTGGATGTATGGATGAGTCATTTTCCATATGACTACAAGGCTAATCTCTGTGCATACTCTCCTCACGATATTTGCACTGTTTCTTCTCTGTGTATCTTAATAGTAGAGGAGTCTGGCTTTGGGTTCAGTCAGCTTTAAATATCCTCCTAATATGATGATCCCTTGACCTATCTAACTACTTTAACTATAATACAGTTTTCTTTTTCAAGGCCTACATCAGATTGAATTATCATAGCCACTCCTCTCTAAGCTGAGCTACATGAGCCATAGTGTACATGGCTGTTTGTTGGTTATCTTTAGTTTCTCACGTTCTTGTTTTCTCAAATGTGTCTGTTGTCCATGGATATACTACAATAATTTCGCAACGTTTTTTGTTTAATGCCTTATCTGTTGTAAACAGGTGTGTTGGCAGATATGGAGGTGGGTTGGAAAGGTGAGTTGTAGGGAGGGAAAAAAGAGTAGAGAAGATAACAACCTCAAAAATTATATAAAGAAAAGAAAAAGAGAGAAAATATGTAAGCTCTGAAAGTTTGGTTTTCTTCAACCATTTCTACAGCTGTATTGGTGTAAAACTAGTCACCTCACCTCAAGTCTGAACAACCAAAAATTCTTCCATTTTTCAGTGACAGCGGTACTACTGTCTCAATTCCCCAAAGTCCCCAATTTATGAAATTATTACAGAAAAAGAAGGAAACAGGACAAATAATTGAAGAAAACACACCTTCATTTTTACTCTTCTCCATCTTCTATTTAAACATTTATGTATTTTGCAAACTCACTTTATATTTAATTCATAAACTCACTTCTAATACTAATGAATTTTTCACAGTATGTACATCTTTAGCGGATGTATTGAAATGCCAGTTCTTCTTCCCACCATATCCCATGTACCCCCACCTCTCCATCTCATACTATCCTATCCCACTCCACCGCACACCCACACGCACACGCACACACACACACACGCACACAGGCAGAGGTAGCGAAGGAGAAACCATCCATTAGTCTATAAATAAAGTTTTCCATCTGTCAGTAAATCAGGCCTATACCGTTGTAAAGAGAAAAACAAAAGGTCCCTCAGGCAGATAATTTCAGCACTTTCTATTCAGCAGTTGGTCTGTTAGTCTTGAATGTGAGATCTTTTTTTTACTCCTCATTAGACCATTTCCCACTGTTGCACTTGTGTTGTTTTCCTGTTCCATTTCTGTTTCTCCATCCAACTTGTAGAGGACTTTCTGCTCCAGGTCCTTTCTTACTAGTCCTGTACACTTTGACTTTTGCTGGAGCCAGGATTTTTGAAATGACCTCTTGCTTTCTTAGTTGTTCTTACAAAGGTCTATACAAGGCCCGCTGTTGTTTCACTTTAGTCGTTAAATCATGGTCCAGGTAGATGCATGCACCATAGAGGCGGATCTCTTTCTTTAACTAGGCTGCCTTTATTACCTCTCTCTTATTGTCATAGTTCACAAGATGCACAATCAATGGTCTTATGAACCAATCCCCTTCCTTTTAATGTGCCTATTGTATGTGCTTTTGTAAGTTGATTCATTTTCTATCAGCAGACCGTCTTTATACAGTTTCTGGATGATACATGCAGTCATGTGGTTCTCTTCACAATGTTCAACTATATTGTAAATTCAGTCTTTATTTTGCCTGGATTTATTTTCCATATAGTCCATCAGGTCTCCCATCACAATGATGCAGCTGTTTTTCATCTTTGCTTACCCTGGTCTCCAGCTCTGATGATCTCATGTTCATTGTCTATGCATCTTGTTGTAAATCCATCACTTGCTGATTTTTTTTTTTCATTTTATATTCCACTCTATGTTCAAACAGAAGTTTTTGAAATCCGTCCTAAAGAGACCTTCAGCTTCACAATTATTAGTTTCATCTCACAGATGTCTTCCATTGTTGGTGCCTGTAGTGTTGCAGCTGAAGTTTTGTTTCGGGTGTTTTGAGCTCATAGACTTTCATGCTGCCATGGCCATTGATCTCGTGACCAGGCACCCGGAATGGTTGTATTATTGAGGAAGTACAATCCAGCCAGTCTTCATACAGTTTGTTCTCATTTATACTTCAGTTCTAGCAGAGTCCGTCACTGAGTGGACAAAGGATCAGGATGGATTAGGCTCTGTATGCTTCTATCTGTATTTGTTTGGGCTTTATGGTGAAGGTCACATTAAGTCAATCCAAGGAGTTCATTGGTCTCGGAATAGCCAGACGGACAGTGTGTCTGTGTGTCTGTGTCTCTGTGTGTGTGTGTACGTGTGTTTGTGTGAGAGAGACAGCGAGAGATGTTGTGTTATTGTTGTTTTTTGGGGGGGGGGGTTTATATAATAATGACAAACCAAGCCACCTGCATTTTATAAAGAAATGTCTCCATAATCAATCATCTTGTTTTTTTGGAAACCTGCCACAGGTGTTTGGTTTAGATTAGAAGCTGACTCGACAGATGCCATGGTTGCAATCAAATCTATTGTAAACCAACAAAGTATTATTTTCATTATTGATAATTCAAACAAGAACCAACAAAAGTATTTTCTTGTTTTTTTTTTCCAATTAATTGTTTGGTTTATTATTGTCAGAAAGTACTGACTGTCCATCCCAGTTTCTTAAACTCCAAAATGACATCCCTAAATTACTTTTCACTTGTCTGACTTTCACCCCAAAACCTTTTAAATATTCAGTTATAGACCAAGAAGCAGCAATTTCTCACAATAGACGAGCAGAAATGAAAGAATATTTGGTATTTTTATCTGAAAAATAAAACTATTTAACGATGAATCAGTTCACAAAATAGCTGCAATCATTTCTCTGTTAAATTATTCATCTAATGGTCTGCTTTGACACATAAAAATTAGCCTGCATTTTAGTTTATTAAAACAATTTTTCCATATTCAGAAGACGTGAATATGATCAGTATGAGAAATACCCATATATAGTATATACAGTATTTAAAATTACGATTGGTTGTCAACATAGAAATATTTTATTACAACTAAATATTGCAGTTTTTTTTAATTTTAGTAATAATTTATATAATAAGTTATTCATTTGCACACCTTGACTTTGTGAAACAATGGGCACAGTAAGGTCATATCATCACAATACCTGAAAGTTGATACACAACAGTATTAAATTATTTGCCCTATAGTAACCATGTCGTAGTGACTTCTTAGATCACCTCACACAGCCGAGGTAAATAAGATTAGTAGACCTTTGTATTGGTGAATATGTTCAAGTTTCAGCTTGATATATAGAAAGAGTATGATAGGAAAATTCAAGCATATACATAGAATATTCAATCAATGGTGCTTTTTATCTTTAGTTCATATTAGCATTTTTTTATTCAGGTGATGAAAAGACAGAATACTTAATTAGAACATACATTATTTTCTTATCTGCTCAGAAAGGGTGCAGGCCTGGGTGAAATATTTAGATATAAACCTCTTAGAATAAAGAAAAATCTGTGACAGAGCTTTGTTTTCTTTCTCCTTCAGTCTCCAGCTCTCTCTCCCTCTCACTTTAATCACCACTCTCTCTCATGGATGGTTAATGATCTCTCCATCTTCTGCTACACATTGATAATGTTAAAAAAGACAAAGGAAATGAGGGACCTTTGTGCAGTTGACCATAGAATAAGATATTGATCTGATGAGTAACAACGCTGCCCCACCCCCTCTCCCCCTCTTCTTTTTCTTTGTCCTCATCCTGCTTCCCCTCATTCTCAGCCTCGTCCACCTTCTACTCCCTCTGAAACTTTATGTTCAAGTGATTGCTGGAGCGTTGTTACTGTTTTGTAGATGAACTGTACAGTAAAATAATGTTCTTATTCTTGGCGTACCCTTAGACCCCATTGAGTCCCAGGTGCAAAGTGCTTGATGTGATTGTGCTCGTCGTTGCTGTGATGAATTATGGATTCAGTCGCAGTCTTCTCTCCTCTCCTCTCCCGGCAACTTAAATCTCTATATTTTAAAGTACTATTTGTTAAAATAAGTACTTACAGCTTTTAACAGGATGTTACTGATTTTGCACATGACTGCACGTCACGCAAGAGAAAGACATTGTGCCCTTTCAGCCCAGGACCCCTTAAATTATTATTTGACTTTTTTTCAACATAGTCCTTTAAAAATGAATTTAATGCAGATTGACTCTATAGAAATTGTTAGGTTTCATTAATAAGACAAGATGAAAACATAACTGCAGTGATAAACCAATATGTTTTACCTTTGTATGTATAGCAGGATGGCTATTCATTTCATCCTAGAAATAGCTTTAATTTGGTCCATTTAATATCTGATCAAGCACAATAATAATAATATGACAAAAAAATAAATCACATTTCACATCGCATATTTGACAAAGCCACTGTAATAGGTGCTCCCTGCAATAAAAATGCACAACATTGGTTGCATGTCTACATTAATAAAGTGCTCTGATGTCATTTGAGGCATTGTGCAAAATTGAATGGACATTTCCGCATTTTTGGGATGCATGATTGAACATGCTTTTCTTCACTCAGCTTCTTCTTCAATCAAGCATCCATTCATACCAAGCTGTTGAGACGGCAAAACACTGCTGGAAAAATTACAAAATACAGTCCCAATTCACCTATTATAATACTACTTAATACAGTTTGTGAGGCTTATTTTACTTCTAGAGCTTTGTAGCACTTTCATAAGTTCAAGTTTTACTCAACTTTACCGTTCCAAAGAGGCTGCAGCAAGTTTAAACAAGCCTAGGTTAACACCTATAGCTAGACCATGTATGGTCAGTGTGCAAAATTGTGGTCAGTTGGTTACAGGGGTAGTCAGTGGCACCATAAGGTGAATTATGTTGCCAATTTTCTTTCGTCCTAGTAATTGTTGTTAAAGTGTACTGATGTAGCATATCATATGACATGGCTCAAGCAACGTTTGAGTAAAACATCATTTAAAAAAGGCTATAAATGCAGTTGCAAAAACAACATTTTGATTCACCCCCCCCTTCTCTTTCATCTGCTTCTATCTGTCTGTAAACATATGGTCACATCCATATGTTTACATATAGGGTTAGCATGCTAGGCTAAATGTCTGTCAGCTGTGTGACTTTAAATCTGCACTGTGATGTCTTTCAGTGCACACACAGACCGTAAACACACCTGTTGTTAAACTGGAACTATAACAGTGGCTACACCTTTTTTTATATAGTCTATGGTGTATATACTAACTAGCTGCTAGCTGCCATGCAGCCTGGTAAAATGGATCTGTCACATCTCTTTTTATCAGCAGGTCGTTGCTCCTCTCAGAGTTAGGACTTCCGTATGGAAAGTTTTGGTCAGTAAATGTGCTCAGGGGCTCCGCCGTAACCACTCTCTGACCAAATAGAAACTGTTCACATCAATTCATTTTGAAATAACAGCGACCAATAAGGAAACTCCAGCTCCAGCCTTCATCACGAGTCAGTCAGTCAGTGACAGACATTGGGGGTTATAGAGCTGGTCTTTGGCTGATCCAGCCAAAAATGAACACACTCAATGTAGATCCAAGAGTAAACTGAACAAGATGTTAAAAAACATACAGTAAAACATGGAGGAAATAACTCCAATCAATATTTATGAGTGAAACACTTATGTCCACATGCGATACTGCACAAGTTAATCATCTTGTATGTTTTCATCATCCACAGTGTCAGCATGTTGGTGCTTCATCCTGAGAGGTTACACTGAGAATGATGAAAACCAAATATTTATAATTCAATACATTTTAACTCACACACTCCAACATTGAAACTGACTGCTTCATACATTATAATGACCATCATCTATAAATCAGTAAATATTTTAGTAATATGTAATAGTTACTTGATAAAAAGCTCAACATTTGCTCTAAATTATTGAGTGAAAGCTGCAGACCAAAAACTAAACATGTCACTTCATTACTTTTCTTATTTAGCTTTATAGTTAGGGATAAATAGCTAGGGATAAATCAGAATAGATGTGATGAGTATTACTTGTATAGAGACCTAAAAAGCAAATGGCATCTTTGAGTTTCTGTTCTAGAGGTAAAAAACCTCATACAAAATTACACTTACATTTACAATAACTTAAACAACTAAACTAGCCATGAAACATTGGCTTACCAAACGCATGTTTTTGTGTTTTTACACGCTTTGTATTGGACAACACCTTATATATTTATATATTTTATATTTTTATTTTTACTCAAGGATTCTATGTTTTAGGTTTACTGTTTGTGTCTGGGGTTGTAATATCCCCCTTTAGTAACATATTAAGACTTGTAGTCCTTCATTCTCTGAACTTACCACCTTTTTTTTACTCTACTCAGGGCTCAGAGTGTTGTGATATTTGGACAGCAGCTCCTCACTTCCCTCTGTTGCTGTCAGCTAAACAGCCAAACTTGACGACCTTGCTATTCAGAGAGCTGAGAACAGCTGTATGAAACCTTCTAACCACCTTGATAAGCTCTTGCTAAAACGGCCTGGAAATGTCACTCTGATTCAAACCCATTCGTTCCTCTGTTGTTTCCCCCGCAGCGCTTACCTTCACATTGAAGCTGTTGGGCTGTTGTTCTGTTACTTTTCCCTCTCACACACTGATTTGGCAGAAATGGCCCGGGCTGCCTCTCAGAAAAATAAATGTTTTCATTCCTTCCCCTCATAAAGGTTATGGGAAGAGATTAATTATGAACGTACTCCCCTGCTTTAATGGTGATTGAATAGATTTTTGTTTGCCTGTAGGCGGCTTCACTGGCTGGTGGATTATTGCTGACATTCAGCAAAAGTAACGTTTGCTTTTGTGTTCATCTGAAAGGTAATGACAGCTCCCTGCAGTTTATAAACAAATATTTCAAAAATGCTATTTCATACCTGGACTTTCACCTTTGTATACAAGTTTAGAGATGTGGGATTACCTTACAGTGTTAGTGCTGGGATAAACTGTTGGGATCGAAGCCAGTGTGTTACAACCCTGTAATATCTTTATGGTACTGTACTTTCATGAAATTGGCATTTTATAAGTCATGTTAGTACTGGTTTTTCAAGAGAGAGAACCTGAGATGATTTGTGCTGTAAACTAAATTCTAAATATGTATGTATTTGTATGTATAATAAATAAAGGTACAAAGCCTTCAAAATCTGAAATATGAGAGCACTGCCTTTAAAAAAACAAAAAACACACAAGGTTGTACGTGGCTGGGAGTTTTAAGGTCCTAGTGAGACAATCACAATCCAGAAAAGTTGCTTCGAGTAACAAATCAATTCAATTGAAAGCTTATCTACGGTGGCCCTGAAGGGCAAATGACAACATAAAAAAAAAACCCACAACAACATTAACAAAAACACAGCGGCAAAATGGAAAACACAACGTTGTGTTTTTGAACTCTTAAGCAAATTTTAGAGGCAACGGCATAAAAAGTTAATGAAATGAAATGTACACAAATACGCATTCATACAAGTTGATCATTTCAACTAGAGGGAACAAATGGCATGTGTCCTGGAGCTTTATGATTATGCTTCATAGACATACAGAGACGAAAGAAAAAAGCAGAGACTGGCGGGAAATAACGAGAACCAGAGTCTGTGATGAGTTCTGAGTTCAGAAAGAAGTCTAACTGAACACATACGTGTACACACAAGCACACTCCCACAGCTGGTATTTTGGCTGTCTGGTGCAAATAACACAAGTGAGTTAGGGGTCAAATATGCAGAAATGATGCACAAAGGAAATTTTTATTGATTTTTCACATATTTAACTAACTGATTGTGTTGCTGGATGTCAACAACAGTTGACCAGCGTAAAACATTTTTTTCTGACCGACCTTCTGTTTCTATGTCCAAGTCCTCTGCATCGGCACCCTGCTATGTTGTTGCAGTAGCTTCATTGAAATGAATGAGGGGGCTCTAATTTCTATCTAATTTAAAATATTTGATTTTTTTTTGTTTCATTGTTCCTTTAATAGTTATATCATGCATTAATTTGCCCTGCTACTGACTATTTCTATGCACCATATATTACAACTCCATTTCCTGAGTCTCAAGGATTTAAATGATACTGTTATTGCCTAGGTAACATGAGTTTCAATCTGATTTCAGTATAAACACAGGAAATCAATATTAATGTGGAGTATGAATGCAATAATGGCTAGACACAGTGTGGATATGACACATGCTAATCTCAGGTAGAGAGATACAGCTGAACAGATGGAAATAGCAAGAACCTTTCAATAGGGATAATGCTTGTACAATTATAAACAACCCCTCAGGTTTTTAATGTTCGGCAGCTTGCACTTCTTCCAATGCATTTAATTATAAAGAAAGGCATCCCATTTTAGCTATATCCCCCTCTCTTTGTTTTACTCAGCCTCTGCATTTCATCCCTTGAGCCTTGTACTGGCAAAAATGAGGCAGTGAAGATGGGTTATAATAATGTCAGGAGTATTAGAAATTACCAAAGGGGACAAGATCATTGTGTAAAACATACTGCAGTGAGCTATAAAGCATAAAAGTCGGCGAGGGAGGAAAAAAATACTTTTAGTCGTAATTGGTAAGAAAATTGGTCCAAAACGCTTCCCATTTATTGTCGTTTCCCGCTAACGGGTGCAGCGTGTGATTCCTAAGCAATATGGGGATAAGTGAGACGTACTGTAACTTTCAATTCTCTCTGTTATTAGGGAAGCACTCCCACTCCCTCTCTCTCTCTCTCTCTCTCTCTCTCTCTCTCTCTCTCTCTCTCTCTCTCTCTCTCTCTCTCTCTCTCTCTCTCTCTCTCTCTCTCTCTCTCTCTCTCTCTCTCTCTCTCTCTCTCGCCCTCTCTCTGTCTATGTCTGTCTGTCTCTCACAACATCCAGACAAATGTGTGTCAATGCATTTGCTGTTTTTGAGAGGATACTGTGTGTTTGTGTGTGTGTGATCCCATTTCCCAAGCACATCAAGCTCTGCAAACACAGCATCTCATCTGTGTGACAGCATGATCAGGAAGTGTAGTTGGTCCCATGATGCATTTTTACCAATAACAGACGGGCCTGTTTATCATGAATTTATTTGCATTTGATGTCAGCTCTGTGGTTTAGTTGATCAAAAGCTGCCTCCTCTACAGAGGAACATAGTCCATAATATATAACATACAAAAACCACTGCCTATCTCTATGCAGTGATTATTATAATGAAATGTTTATTTTGTCATGCGATAATGAGATAAACTCCATACGTTGTGAAATTAATTACTTTACTGCAGCACTCTATGCAGTCAGACCAAGAAGTAAATGAAACTAATCTGCATATGAAAAAGATTTTGATGAATGTTTAAAGTAGTTTAATTTGACAGAAGGTAAACATATTTAAACAGCTGTCAAGCTGAGATAAATGAAGAACATATCTTTTTTGATATGAGTCTTGCGCTGATAAATTTCATCAGATTCCTATTTTGCCAAAGTATTTCTGTTAAAAGATGACAGCTATTATCTGGAGTAAACTGGAGTCTTGGTCATTGCACTGTTAGTTTCCACTCATGAATTTACCATAAGTGTTGAAATCTGGGAGCAAGGTGTCAACACTACATGAAATCTGACAAAGCCAGAAACACAAGCAGTCAGAAAATCTGGTTTAAACAAGGCAACAGTTTAGCCAGATTCTCTATATCCAAAACAGCACTAATAATTCCTCATTGATCAGTCAAACATTTACAGGAACACTGAAGCTGAATCAAGACTATCTGTAAACTGTGATGGACGTATACTACAGGCAGTTTTGGTTTAAATGTAGCGTACTGCTACCCTGTTTATAGACTGCAAATGTAGCGTGAGCAGCACGTTTAGCAGAGCAGTGAGTGCTCCGCCTGTGTGTTGACACAAGAGGTGTTCAGGTACAATGTTGAGCATAAGTCACCCATATTTTGGAAGTGCCCAATACACAAGGACACGTAAAATGGAGGAAAGTAGATCTTCACAGTCATCACTAGTCTTTTCATTAGTTGAGTTAAGCTTTGTTCATTCAGGAAATGGGTTGGCTTGGGTTGAGATCAAAATCTGTTTTGCAAGAGTGACCTGAGAACAGGTTACATATACACAGGATTACAATAGGAAGGTTCATCCACGTCACAATTACAAAACAATCATACACACTCAAGACACACTACTTAGATCACAAACAATAGGAAAATATCAGCTTACGTAAAACTTAACAGTTGCTCAGAGGAACAAGTATCTCTAAAACACAGGTGTCCCTAAAAAGTATGAATTAGTTTAGTTAAATTATCACAAAGTATTTCCTCACAGATTATCCAGGGGGTTTGAGGGGGTTTGAGGTCCCTTGACAGTTCCCTGCTTTGCCTGGTTGATAATCCAATGTTATATTAAGCTTGACAGCAAACATTCATGCTGTAGATATGCTACACTCACATAATCATCAGCTGGCTGACTGAACTGCTAATGTAATTCCCTAGTTGTAATAAACAAGAATCATCCTTTATTAGTCATTAGATTGTGCAGGCAACAAGATAAAGCAGACACGTAATTGCATAGCTCAATTTTAGTCGCACTGCATGGACAATTTACCTGGCAAGTGGCAAAAATGGCCAAACAATGTAATTTGTCAGGCAACTCTAAAAGGTTTTTTTATATCTTCCATTTATTTATGATGCACTTTCATCTCTGTGACCTACCTCAAGATATTAAAAAAAAAAAAAAAAAAAAAAAAGTTTTAAGTACCAAGGACAAAGTATCAAAGACATCAAGGACAGTGCTGTCTCCAGTGTTGATGATGGATGTTTATGTGGTCAATAATGTAGCTTGTGCATGATGGGCTGTTGTCTGAGAGTCTGATAGTTGGCATTATAGAACTGTCCCTCAGCGGACTGACCTTCAACTTGTTTATCTTTTGCCTTTGTATGAGCAGCCCAGTAAAACTCGTCCAAATGAGAAAAGGCATATTACATCTTGATGAGGAAACCCAAGAGGATATGAGCGTGGATAAAGCACCATATTAAATCTGTTAGAGAAAAAAATATCTTTCCATAATAGCTAACACATCTTCGAAAATAATACATATTGATCTGGCAAAACTGGCCTGATATTCTTCTTCTCGAGGTTGCCTGTTGTATTCAGCGCTGTGGCACAGTTAAAGCTTCCTTTTGAAAAATTAAACAAAGACAGGAATTGTACTATGTGTTGAGGGGTGGAGAGCATGCTGCCAAAAATTCTGACATGATCTTCGCCCTGTGAAAGACACCATTCTCTCTCTGTTTTTTTCCAGTTATTATTTAGAGAGAGTTTGAATAGAATAGTTGTGATGGTTCAACAGAGTGGAAGTTGTTGTTTCTGCTTATTTCTACTTTTACATGGTGAGTAAATATACAGAGCGAATGCATTCTTTAACAGAGTCTATTTATTGAGTGTGAATGGATAATCTGAGAGTTTGAATAGTAACCCTGCTTTCACAAAATATGTTAATTAAAACAAAACAGTGTTCACAAGGCTGTAAAAGGAAGCTGTCAATAAGTGTAGGTTCATGGTAGTTCATGGCTTTTAAGCGAGTAGCAACCTTCAGGGCTAAAAAATGAAGCCAACGTGGAAATACAAAAAAACTGCAATTCTTTAAAATAACCACTTGAGGCTGACTCCAAAAGTCACTGCCCATAAGTCGCTACCACAGTGACAATGTTGGTTAGGTAATGTAACCATGGTGTACAGAGTATTGGTTTGTCTCAGTGTGTTTTCAAATATCAAAGTTGGATGTTCAGTTTTCATAGGTGAAAATTGCTGTTATTACTAACTAACAAAAATCCAAGATGGCAATGGTCAAAACTGGAGTCCACAAACCAATGGCTCAAGTAACGTTGGCTAGGACCGTTATTTTTTATGTATTCTATAGTTTTACTACACTACACTAAGTCACTGTGCAGTAAGTTGTTTGATTTTTTTTTTTTTTTAATGCATTTAATGTGATTTGTCTTCACATTTTTTGGCAAACTGAAATTGCATGATGGTGAGGTACAAACGCAGTGATATGTTCCTCATCATTTTCAAATGTACATTCATTGTAACCTTATAACCTGATTTGTTTTAGCCACCCACAATCTAGAAGGGCACTGAGTGTTTATTTTCTGTCAGTGCTTTTAGATAAAATTAGTCATCTTGATCACAGACTAATGACATCATATTGATTCATTATTTAAACTCCAGTAAGCTGCTTCATTGACATTTATGTGTATGTAGTACCTGTATGATGGTGTCCAATCCAAAAATGAAAACGAAAGGACAAACTAGCAAAGATAATCATCTTATCACCAGGTAAGAATTAAGAAGATAAGGAACTTTGCTGGCAACAGGTCCAAGTGGGCCACAGACTAGTCATCTGCTTAGCCTTTCACTGAAATAAGACATCAATTCAATTCTATGTGCAGATAGTTTTGGCTGAAACACACTGCAGAACTGCAATTACAGCATTTTATTTGCTCATCACTGATATGTTTGGAATAATTACAGTCTATCTTTCCTGTATGTATTTAGGGAGGCTACTTGGTTGCTATCCATATTGACCCGGCAGTGTTGAGGGACAAACATCCAGTCAATGTCAATATCTGAATAAACCCCAACAATGGTGTATTATCTCAGGTATGATATTTCCTGTGTTTGTTACAACAATGTTCTTAACTCCCCCCAACACACACATTCTGTGCTTACACACACATACCTGCAAGGCCAAAGCTCAGTGACATTTGACTCACCCATTGAAATTAAAAAGAGTAGATATGATGCAGGGCTAATGGGGATTAAAGTAGGGCGAGCATTTTGACCTCACTGATAACATTTCATTTCCCTGCTAGTTCATAAAGCCATGCTACCGGCTGAAATATACTGTACAGAGACATTTATGTAAGCAAAGAAAAAGCATACTTGTATATATACTTGTTGTGTTTGTGAGTGTGTGCTGTTTATTTCAACAACTTGCAGCAATTTCAGACAGGTTGTCTGTTGCTAGGGAAGCAGGCGCTCAACCCTGACTGCTGTGTTTAATAGTCTAGTGTATCTCTGTGTAGCCTCACGCTCCATTCCTCCTTCTGCCTTTTGTCTTCTTCTTTCTATCCCCTTGTCTCTCTCTCCCACTCATGTTTTACATTTCTTCTTCTTTCTGTGTTTTTTGTCCTTCCTCCCATCATCTTTTCCATGCTCCTTCACCACTTGGTATCTCCCAGAGAGAGAGAGTGGTGGTTGCTGAAGGCTCAGGGGAATGTCTATGTTTGTGTGTGTGTGTGTGTGTGTGTGTGTGGGTGTGGGTGTGGGTGGGTGTGTTGGAGGGGAGGTAATTTAGAGAATCATAGCCATTCTCCCCTGTCCTCCTACATGATGGATTACCATGCTGGGGAGAAACCTCACAGAGCGTTCATACCCAACTTACAGTACCACAAATCCATAAAATGGGCTTTTAAAGAAACTATTCAACAAATTAACCAAGAAATCAAGAGTTCATGGTTACTTCACAAATGGTTTCTTAACTAGTGTATGAATCTGTGAGTCGCATTATCCCACAAAATATCAACCCTCATTGAAAATATCATGTTCTCGGCACTAGTGTTGTATTAGTCTTTTTAAATAGCTGACAAACTCAACTAATAGATTTTTTTTTTCTTTCTTGTGAACCCCTTTTGGTTATTGCTTTGGTCAGCATAACCCTGGGTCGCATACCATAGGTCCTATGTGTTGATTACCACTGGGACAACCGCAATAACTGTAACAGTCATAACATAACAGTCAATCTTAAATGATTTACATTTATCCTGCACAAATAGATTCTCTATCATTTTTGTACTTTAGGGAAGCACTATTATGTAAAAAAGCTGTGGCTCAGCCAAAATGTCTGAACGTCCCCGAACTTGCAGGCTTGGTGGACTGGAAATCATATTTCATCATTAATGTGATTAAGGACATTCAGGAAGGTGGGTTTTTGAAAGTTTCTAATGACTTTATTGGTTGGATTTCTCAGATAAACTCAGTAATGCAGTCTTCACTTAAAATGCCTATACTGTGCATATATTATAAGGACATGTATTTTTTTTTTACAATGTCAAGTCTGATGTACGCCTAAGCTGACATGTGGTGGACACAAGCATGGTTCTTTTTATACTACTGTAACAGACTGCCCTGTATTTTTCCATGTGTTTCTGTATAAGAGGTACTATGTCCCTCTGAGTTGCTGTAGGTCAAACATTGTTGGCTGGCTTTTGCTTTTAGCATGCATTAGAAAAAAGTAAATGGTTGCTGTTGGACATGCTAAGACATCTCACTGTCCCGTATCACGTACATTGTTCAGGACACTTGGTTACACTTGGGGTGTCTGCAGGCTGGTATCAAAATGAATGTCACACTTGCTCCCATGGCTGCAAGGAGGAGAAAAGTGTACCTTGGACTTCAACAGGTGCATACTCCTGATGTCCAGAGGACCAAGGACTAACCAAATCCACAATTGATCAAACAAGGGGCCACTCAGGGCACAGATCGGACCAGACATTATTCATAAGTTTATATTTAAAGCTGTAACGCCTGGTTTAGAAATGTTTTAACATTAAATAAATGAAAACACTCACGCATTTTGAGAGACTACATGTCAAGGTGTTACAATCCAGCTTGCTAGGGGAAGAGGAAGCAGCATAACAACAGATGTAGTTGGTAAAATTAAGTTATTTATTACAAGGAACTTCATCATCATTTTTAAATACAAAAACACAAGAGGCAAACTACAAAGAAAGGGCTTGTGGGTTCTGTTCAAATCAAATAAGCAAATATAACCAAAAGAGGATCCCAACTTTATCTAAAAGAAATCAAACGAGTACCTTTTATTGGATATCTTACAATCTTGAATAATCACAAAGAGAAGAACCTTGGCAAAGCTGTTGAGAGAATCACAGCCGCCCACACTGACAAGTTGGCCAAGCATTTGTAGTTTTAGTCCCCAGATGTATTGTCCTGATTGGAGCACTGGGCCAGGTGCCACTCCAATCAGGATCACCAAAAATGCCAACCAGAAGGTGGGAGGAGCATCGGATCCCTTGGACCACACAGACTGTTTGACAGTCACACAGGGAGCACTAAACAGCATTATACACATAGGGTAAGGGTCAGCAGCAGCCGTAACATAACATATCAAAAACTCCAATTTTCTTCTACTGTACAGAGACAATACAACCAGATTTAATTAGGCAAGAAAAAAATATTCACAAATAAACATATTAGAAATGGACAAATATAAATATGGATGACTTTAAAAATATAATCATCATTGCACAGAAAAGCAGTGACTGATAAAGACAGTAAAAGAATAAATCCTCTCAAACAGCAGCTTCTTAAATTCACTGTGCTTCACTGAAGTATACTCACGTTTTCTTTTTAGAAATATAGTCATCAAATGATTTTATGGTCATGAATTATCTTCATGTGAGAGATTCAATCACTAAAAGAGATTCAACCTGAGATAGTCATAAGAGATTAGCCAATATTCACAAAGCTTCTTTCATCCTCCAGAGAAAATAATGTATTTTATTTAAACAGCCCTTCTTTTTTCCAATGCTCACTGAAAGGTGCATCGAATACATCCAGGTGCCAAATAGTATTACTTATTCAATGTATCATTACTTTCAGAGGTGTTTTAGCACTTTAAAGGCAAGTTGAAGGTTTATTTGATCTTTGAATGCATCTCCTGGGCATATTGCTGTCTAAACATACTGTATATAATACTCTATGCATTGCCTGCTGGCACCCATGTCCCACCTACTTAGCTTTATTGCACTTACTTGTGTTGTTCCCTCTAGATCCTTGATTGTGTTGTATAAACTCTCAGAGATGTCACTTTGGATGAAAGTGTCTGCTAAATGAATTGTAACACTGCAATACACATTGTACACATAAATTATTTCCTATTAAGTACATTATAATATTACACATGTCATTGTATAAAAGATAAAGAGCACTCCAGACAACTGAAATTGAATTAACGTTTATATAATGCAGCTTTGCATACACAAACCTATAAGGCACTTAACTCAACTTATCCTGTTATCTACCCAACTACTTCATTCAAGGACACTTATTATTGTTTCTTTTTTTCATCCAAAATAATACATTTTTAATTTTTCAAGCTTTTGAAACATATGCGGTATCTTAAATTAAACAGTAGTGAAAATTGAGGTCAGTAAGACACATTTATAGTTAATTTGAGGTAAAGGCTGCCTTATGTTGCCTTACAGTACTCCCATTTCCCTGAGCTATCACTGCCATGTACTGTACATTCCTCTGAAAGATCTTAATTTGTTGTAAATATGCGCTGAGGAGAAGGAGGTCACAGGCCGTGTTAGCCTGCTCAGTGGGATATTGCTATTTCCCTCCATCATCCCTCTATTTCTTTATTTCTTCCCTTCATACGTATGACCTTTAAAACGTTGCAGAATGGAGGGCAGCTTCTGTTGGGGTTTAATTATAAACTGACCCCAGGTCACGTCATATCTGTAAGGGCCCTTGCATATTATCCACAGATTTTAGACCAATGACGTGCTGTTGCTAGGCGACTGCAAGCAGACAGATGACAGAGTGAAGCAGCAACACAAAAGGAAAGAGAAATACTTCATATCAGGACAATATAAGGAATATGTCACATTGGCTCCAAATCTGCGTCCAATATTGAAATCCACAGACTTTCTCAGCCTGTTTCAGGTTCTACTACAAAGACAAAGTAATTCACTCTAATCCGCTTAAAATCAAACCAATTCTGATCCTCTAATTCCAAAACAATATTAAATCAAATCCATTATAATCCACTCTAGCAAACTTTCTGCAGAATAAACATCAGTGTCAGGTTTCAAAACAGGGTTTTGATCTTATTTTGGCTGGAGATGAGTTTTCATTAATGTTTCAAAGTAAAAGCAAATTGTCTCCACATGTACCTTTTAACCTTAACTCTACTTACTGGAAGAGTATTTAACTGAGGAAAAAATGCCTAAATCTTTAATACATGGATTAAAATGAGTTGCAGTGTTAATGTTAGCTGCTTATATTAGAGCAGATAAACATATCATTTAATCCATTAGTTATAATTTTGCTCATGTTTTTAATTTCAGTTAGGATAAAAACAAGAGACAGTGTCAGTACTACAGCTCCATGTGCACAGCACTAACATACTGAAGCTGTGTGCTAGTGGATTATTTAGAAAAATGACTCAAAATGAGTGATAGTCTCTTTATGCTCACCTCGAGATTATATTATAGCCATAACTCTTAAATCATTTTCTCTGCACAATTTCGAACATACTGAGACAAGAGCAGGCAGATGGTTGCAAACAAATTTCTCATTTGGTCCTGATCACATTCCAAGTCTCCAAACCTGGTGGGACCAGTGCTCTAATTTCCTACATAGAGCTTAATAACGTTAGCTTCCCCAACAACCACTCACCAGGTGTAAAACTGTCTTGAAAACATAGGGCCGACTGACCTTAATGACATGCTTGTGAATTATTAATTGAATCCCATTTGGTACATTTACATATCAAACTGCTAGGTTTGATGAGAAGCAAGAAGCGAGGTTCATATTTTTCAATCAGAGCTTGTTTTTTTGGTATTGATTACCTTCGAAATTAAATTCCAAACAGCTTTTCTCTGCTGTGTTCCACTAAATGCCTCCTTGCAGGGCAGTTACTACAAAATATGAATGTTGAAGCTTTGCAGGTTGTGGATTGGTGTGATATGCAGCATGAGATAGTTCTACTTCTCTTGTCAGCGCAACAAGACAGGAAATATGGACCAGATTTCCTGCTACCGTGACATTTCATTTAAAAATAACCTTTAGTCAAATGGCCTTCAGTATCTCACAGCAATGGCTCAGTCCTATTTGGCTTATCATATAGAGAGGGTACAATGAGGACGGTAGATAGGCGCGGAGGCTTAAGAAGGCACCTTATAAAGCCACAAAGCACCGGTGGCATTGAAGCAGCCGCTCTCTGTTTATAATAAGGAAGCTGTGTGAATGGAAGGATAAAGGTTGGACACTAAGAATTGCTAAATGAAAATAATTAATTTTTAAGTTGTGAGTGAGAATTTCTGTGTAAATGTGAGATAATTTTTTAGGGACTGTCGATATGTGGATATGAAAAATGTTCATTGGATTTGTTCAATCAAACGTGCACCAGTGTTTCTGCTGCATCATTACACCAAGGAGGGTTGGCTTTGGCCCTGCTTTGTTTGTCTGTTAGTTGGCAAGATATCCCTAAAAGATAGTTCCAGTTTTCACTGAAATTTGGTTGCAAGTTACAGCCGTAGTGTGGGACTTTTGTCTTTCCCTTATGGATGTGAGAGTCAAGGGAAGTGTTGGGATTGCCTAACACAGGCCTGTAGCACCCACAATGACAGGCATCCAGAGAGAGAGCCATATTTGTTTTGACAGCCTACCATGATATGTCCCAGTATGCCAGTATAGCCCTGGCTGTAACCTGGTGGATAAATAGTTTAGAGCTTCACACCCCAAGCGAAATCACCATCAGAATTTGATCCATTCGATCCAGTAACATTTGGGAAGTCTAGGAGAGTTGTCTTTAATGTAACAGACATTCATTTATATTTAAAAGTTTCTCACCATAGGTTTAAGTAATCGTCCGAGGAACAACTGTCTTCATATTTTACAAGAAAGTTTGTTGAAAAATCATTTGATTTTCCAAAAAGTTTGCAGATTAATAGTGTTGTTTGATTAAGGGACTACAACATACCGTATATGTCAGTTTTTCCATTGCTAGCTGTTGGTCATATGCTAGATGAGCTATTTTTCTTCAGTTTTTATGTACTATTGATTGTATTTTAACCAATTTATATCAATCACTTTGGAGAAATTACAGACATTAAGTACTGTGCACTCATCGAGACAATTTTCTCACATTTCCAACTAAATTCATATTATTATGACATGAAGTATGAACGTTTTAGTTTTTTTCCCCCCAATGAACCACTGAACTCTATATACACTTTCTAGCTCATTTCCCTGTTGAAGTTCTCTCATTGTCTACCTGCTTTGTTTGTTCTTTCTTTACCTCTTCTCCTCCTACTGTACCTCCAGCTAAGCTTTCTGTTCTTCACCGCATGGATAGTATTTTCCTCTCCACTGCCTCCACCACTGGGTCTGTAAACTGGTGCTGACAGCTGGAGTTCAAACTCACATCCGAGCCACTTGAATGAATATTCCTCCAGGAGCATTTCGGCAGCCGAACGTAACCATCAGCCGAAACAATTCCATCATCTCAAGAGGAGTTTTAGTTGAAATACAAAACATCACGTTAGAGTACTGTAGGTCTTCTGTGTGCGACTCGTTTCAGAGCGCTCCTCAAACGAATCGGATCAGAGGGGAGGCGCTCCCTTTGGAGCAGGAGCTCGTCAGTCTGAGACAGAGGGGGTCGGCTTGCCTGTCAGTGACTGAAATACGTGCAGTACAGTAATGCAGTGCAGAGCAGTTATAAGAAGTAGGTTGTGGTTCAGCTGTCCTTTTTGAGATTAAACACTCCAGTGGTTTGATTATCTTTCCATGAGTGAAGGTGAAGCTCACACATCAACCTACAGTGTGCTGCCAACATGTTGGATGACTTTCCTCTACCTCATTGCATGTGCAGGGGGTGGACACAATGACACAAACACCTGCACAATATAAAGCAGCTCAAGACAATAGTCCTGCAATAATTACTTTTTGATGAGACAATGGCAGAGAGGTGTTGATTTAACACAATAGCCTGTTGGATCAAATCAGCCCCCCCCCCCATCACTCCATACAGCATTGACCAAATTGAGCACAGAGAGCACCGTTTTTTATTAGTAAGCTTAATACCGAGGCAGAATAAAAGGGGATGAATAGAGTGGTTGGTTGCCGTTAATATGGACAGACCACATGGGGTTTAAATTTATTCTGTCAGTAAAAAAAAAAAAAAAAAAATCATGTTATCCTTTTCTGAGGGGGCCAATCTTCCAACACAGCAGCATGTCTTTCATAATAGCATTTAGTCTCAGAACACTCTGAGACAGCGCTGATTGTCATAATAATGTTTGTTACTGTGCTGTTAGCTCCTGTGAGTGTCTTTATGTCAGAACATTATGTGATGTACGCCTCTGCTGCATTTTAGGCATATATTATGAGGCAGTTATTACAGGGTTTGTAATCAAGCTCCAGCGTTGGATCAAATGATGCAGAAGAGTATTATTTTTTCTATATAATTATGTGTGTGTGTGTGTGTGTGTGTGTGTGTGTGTGTGTGTGTACTGTCAAAGCCCAAGGAAGTTGAGAAAGTAGATCTGTCATAACATCTTCAATGTTTCTAGTTATGGGCTGAGTACAACACCAATGAATAATATGAGAATATGCTAAATAATGTGATCAATCATTTATTAACCAATCATTTATTAATGACCGAGATCAGTGGGATTTGCTTCCAGTACAGCATAGAGCAGAGGTCTTCAACAGGGGGTCCGCGACCCCTAGGGGGGTCCGCGGAGGTACTGCAGACATTTTGTTTATATTCCCCCTCGCAATTTTTTCCACAAATTGAAATGTCTTTAAATACAAATACAACATGTCTTTGAATCCAACACACTGTAGTGAACAGATACATGGAGGCAGGAGACGTCTTTCAGTCAGCAATGCACACATTCAGTGACATACAAGAGATCTGTCAAGCTGGGCACCGGTTCATTCACGCCACCTGTCCCACCAACAAGGAGGACTTTTGCAGGTTGGGATGTCTGGTATTATTTGAATATCTTAGTATTGAATGCACAATAACAAGGTACATTTATACATGGCACTATAGGACCAGTTTAATATAAAACACAATTTTATACAATATGTAAAAGTAGGGGGTCCCCGCTCCATCTCTCCATCATTTTGGCGGTCTTTGGCCTGGAAAACTTTGAAGACCCCTAGCATAGAAGGTAAACTCGATTCAACAGTGTCAGTAACATCAAACATAGACAGATATCAGAGCTTTTAAGTGCAAGTACATCTGTCAGGGTTAAGGAGAAGAGTTCAGAGTCCTTATTGTAGTGGGCAAACAAAGCAGGATGAGAGGGGTCAGAGATGATTGTTTTTTGCTGTTCTGATTGTGGGAGGAAGGTGCCAATAATCCTGGATGATGTATTGAATATGCACTCTCGTTTTTTGCAAGCGTGACTGTCTGTTATTAGACTTTAATGGATGAGGTGAGTGTGCTCTCAGTGATGGCTGTGTAAAAGTGAAGGTGTTGTTTTTAGCTGTCTCAGGAAAACAGTCTTTCGGCTTTTCTTTCTTTTTTTTCCAGTAGTTTAGTCTCAATTGATGTTCCATTTAAGTGTATTGCTAATGTGTGTGCCAAGAACTGAGAATGAGTCACTGATGGTTATGGCTTCTCCACAGATATGATAAGGGTTTTGGGAAGGATGCTGTGCCTGAAGTCTATAATGAGTGCTTGTCTTTTAGGTGTGTTGAGCTGAACGTTGTTATCAAAGCACTGAGCGACTGCTGCTTGGGCTACTTGCTCACCTGATTGATGTGAAAGTGTCATAAACCACATGAAATGTCAAAGTGAAAGATGTGAAAGCGTTATACACCATAATGGAAAAGCAAAGTGAAAAAATATATTCAAGTATTAAAATGTATTTTGGCCAGTTTCCTCAGGAGTCGTTGTAAAGGAATGAAGGGAAAGTACAGCAACAGAAGGAAAATGGCTTGAGACTGTTTGAGAGGTTTATGGGATGGAAAAGGTTTATAGTTTGGAATAAATGCAGACCTAAAAAGAAAAGAGGTGACATAAAAAAGAGCAAACAAAACATTGTATTTGAAAGGTGTTTATATGACATCACTTAGGATGTTCTCTTCTTGTGTACTTTTTCTGTTCTTTGGTATTATAACTTTCAAGGTGATCACAGCAGGTTTTTTGTGGCATTTTTTGCTTTTGCACCTCACTACATCTTGATCTTAATAAGGTAAGCTGTTCAAACAATTAGTCCTTTATTAAAATAGAATAGAAAGTCATTTATTTGTTTTGATGAAGTTAAAATTCACAAAGTCACAAAGTTGTTTAATGAAGTTAAAAAGTTTATGTGTTCAACAATTTCACTATGACACAGAGAATCCTGCAGGTCAGTTCAGTGCATGTAACCCAGTAACCTGCTTCATTTTTACATATTTAACCTCTGAGGACCAACATTTAGTCGCTAGTGTGCAGGTTTCTCCGGTCATCATGATGAAATCCTTGTAAGCAGATACAACTACAGCAGGAATCAGTGAATAGCCTGTGGAGTTTTTAGACACTAGTAGCACTGTGAATGTTTTTAAAAGTGGGTCCACACTTTGTTTGTATCATGCATCCACAATGGGATGCACATGCGCGCAATTCACATTCTATCATTAATTTCGTGCTATGCTATTTCATTGATTGACAGTTGGTGGCAGTAATGTGCCAACAAATGAGCAATATGCTAACAAAGGCAGTGAAGAAGAATACTGCTGTCAAGAAATCCTCAATTGAAGGATTTTATGAAAAAGGAAATCTATTAAACATTTGTCAGAACTTTAAGGATACACATAATTCATTTTGCTGAGTAACACTGAATGTATTTATAGGTTTTGTTTGTTTGTAAGAATATTCCACAGGGCATCTTTAATTAGATTTTTTAAAAGAATGGATAACCAAATGTTAGGCTGCAATGCAATTTTAATATTATGTAGTTGCAGCACAAATAGACAGCTGTGCCTGCTCAACAGCAGCTACCAGTATCTATTAACAAAAAAAACTGAATAGTATTGTGTAAGACAATGACAGGGTAATAACACACTGGATAAAATTATATAATCATGACATTACATGAGACGCATTTGCTCAACAGCTCATTGAGATTTGTAAGAAGGTGTCATATTTACATCACAACACATCTAAAAGTGTCTACTCCAGTTTCTTGTTGTAGAACAAACTGTCTCTTTCAAACTCTGCACCACTAACTTGTCCAACTCTGAGTTAAGTTGAGACAATTTAGACATGTTTGCTAGTGCTGCAGCTTGTTTTGTCATCACTGATGTCTGTCAACCATTAAACCATCTTTGAAGAGTTGCTGTTCACCTTCTGCTTCCATCATCAAACATCTGTCTTCCTGCATGGTAGCATCTCTGAAAAACATGGTCAATACTCTGTGATCAGTAGTGCTAAATGATCTGATCAACCTACTTTAACGATTTAGTGAACATGAATTGGGTATTTGTATTTCACGGTGTGTGAAGCCAGTAATCTTTTCTCTCTCATCCTTGTTAGTTTGATCTGTCAATCATAAAAGTTTCCATCATGGACATCATTAAATCACTGTTTTCCAAACTGGTATAAAACATGAGATGATTGTTTAAAGTCGCAAAGAAAAAGAAACGTCAGATTTCTCAGACCGTGTGAAAAGTGGAAAATTTGTTGCACTGACTATTTAGCAAATGTTGTCAAGTTTAAAGTTTAGTGGGTGGTTTGACGCGAGAGTTTGCATACTTATTAAGTGCATTACTTCAAAGGGAGCTACAAGTAGATTTCTTCAACATACTCAGAGGGACAAGATTATGGTACAATTATCAGCATAGAAAAAGATGCTGGCAGAAATATTCCTATAAGACTAATGCATGAATCATGTTATTGGCATGTGACTTTTGCATATTGCATGAGTGAGCTCCTCTGGTTACATGTCAGAAAATGCATCAGAAAAAAGTTTCTAAGATAGCTGTAAGTTGAACTGTCTGCTGAACAAAAAGTGTTGAAAGAAAGTATAACCTACCTATATATCATCAAAGAGGTATGATATATTTTGGTATTGCTGTTATAGATGCTCAGGTTGCATCACTAGAGACTTCATATTTTATCGAAGTTATTCCTCAAGTAGAAGATCTAAGCACTATGTCAGGTTTAAAGTAAAATAAAGATGCTGCCGGGAAGGTATTATGAATTAAACTGTTTCATAAAAGTTAAAAAGAAATATTTCTCTGATTTTCTCTCTTCTTATGTTTCACTGTTGGAGCAGCTGTTTGTATTTGTGGTCTTGGTGGGATCCCCAATAGCAAAGTTCATTTCTAAACTAGAAAACATACAGAACATGAAGTAACTCTGTTAAAGATGCACAATCATGTAATGTTATGATTAAAAATTGTAAAAATGTGTATCTTATCAAATATTGTTGTGCCAGACAATCATACTGATTAGGTAATTGTAGCAATGATACAGTATTTGTAGTGTGTGTGTAAACCCTGTCTTGGACTGTGGACGAGGATACATTTTCCAAAATCTCTGCATTTTTCTATATTTCTAAGTTACAGTAAATAAGCATGCCTGAATAAGCAGATATTGAATTTTAACTTTGCAAAAAAAGAAATCACCGGAGTTTAACACTCAAAAACATTCATCAGATTCATCAGGACTTTGATCAGATTTGACTGGTAGTGCAGCCAACAAATGCAAACAACTCCCACAGCATTTTGATTCACATATTGCTAAACTGTGATGAGTGCGCAGGGATATGTAATATCACTTTTTTTTTCTCGCTCACTTGAAAGCAGTGAAGAAAGTACAGAAAACACGCAGACATATGTCATGTGACATAACCAAAACTGTGCAGACTTTTGCAGAGAAGTCTGTGTTCAAATAGGATCCTGTCACTGAGAAGCAGAATGAGAATCATGTCCTGAAAAGAAGACCATAGTGTTTTTTAAATAATCCAAACATAGCAGCTTTAATTAAAAACATTGTTATGCCAAAAAATATTAGCAGGGGACTCTGCTGACGGATTTCAATTAGTTAATGAATCCATGAAATGGAAATTTAGTTTTTTTTTCAACTTATCAGATCAGGATGTTTGAGCTGAAATGTAAAGTTCTTCTGAAATAGCCTCATTAAGATCATTTCTGGAACTAGATCTGCACCAAGGACTTTTCACTTCTTCTTTTTTCAATGGCTTACCATATTGTACTGAAACATATCAAGTAATTTGAAGATATCCTTCTTAATATCAAACAAATGCTGCTGTAGCAACTGTTGCAGCAGCAGTTGTTACAGATGAGGCTTCTGGTGTATTTGTGTCACAACTTTATTAATTCACAGAATTATTCATGAGAGAGCTTCCTGTTTATTTGGCTTTAAAAAAATATTTTTCTGAGTTTTGCTGCTGTGGTTTATGGTGTGTTGTTGCTGTTGCTCTATGATGATGGGATCCCCTCTTTATATTTTCACTGCATCATTATCCCTAATACACAACCACACACACACAAAAGACCACAAACACACATCATTCCTGCTGTGCAGTAAGCTGACTGGCCACAATCTGGGTTTACGTGCCCCATGGGGCTCTATCCTCGCATTGCTCAGTCTGAAAACTCTTTATCTCCACTCTGTCTCCTATCTCAGCTATGGGAAGGGCAAACCGCGGGCATATTACTTTAGTGGATGACAGAACATGCTTCCGTCCAGTTATGGGCCAAAGGTTATGTGCCCTCCCATCCACTACAAAAAATTATTTTTCTTCCTCTTACCACTTTCTTTTTATGAAAATCAAAAATACAAAGAAAGTTGTGGTATTTTCATTTGATATTGAAATGGCAGGCTTCACTGAGTAAAGGGAAGCAGCTTTGTATAGCACAAAGTATCCAAAGTACATGTAATCACAGGAAAGAATACCAACAATGACATTGCAACTTTTTTAAAGCAGTGGCCATAAGGGCTGGCTGTTGAGCATTTCATCTTTTTTAGTAGTGTTTGTATTTCGTCCATGAATTTGTATCAAGGAAACTTTGAATTATCTCATGTTATCTCATGTTTTGTTGAACCACAAAGTTTCCATATGATACTATTGTTTGTTTGGTGAGCTGGGGGTTTAAGGTGATCACCATAAACCACAACATCTATGGTTTGAGTCCAGTCAGGGTCTTAAGTTGCATGTCATTCCCCATCTCTCCTTCTGAAAAGGATAATCTGTGGCCAAAACATTGTCATGTCCATGTGCAATGACTGATGGGTGAATGATGGCTTTGAAATACCGGGCCCTTCTTTCTCTCTTCCCTCTAAGAACAGTAGCTTCCTTATAATTACAGCAGTTAGCATAGCAGCAAAGAAAGTACAGTTAGCATGTGAAACTTTATCAAGCAGCATATGCTCCATATCATGAGCAATATTCAGCTAAGCAGTTTCATCCAGCTTGGGTTAGAGATCCACACCAACAAAGTTTATGACCTTTTTGGCTTTCCATATCCATCAAGTTAACATATGGCACATGATTCAAATTTAGTTGAAGGCAGTAAAATTTATCTCGAGTGATATTGCATTTTCAGACCTCTCATTCCCAGAGCGGCCATGTTGTTGACCCCAGCTATACATGGCTATGAATAATATGGAGCAGCTTTAACATCCCAATAGATCATACTGCCTATCTCTTCAGAGTACATCCACCGCACATTTGTTATAAAAGTCTGATTTATGTTTCTTGGCCTCATGAGCTTATCTGCTTCCAATGACGGGCTGATAATAAGTGAAGTAAACCGTTCACTAATCACTGGATAAAAAGTAAAAAGACGATGTACTGTAGAAAGAAACTGAAGGAAGAAAAGAGATGAATGAGGAAGCTCCTGATGGCTGCTATGACTTAAAATATTTTAATTAGTGCTGATTAGGATTCATACCGCAGCCATGTTACCAAAAAACCTTGACAACTCCCAGGCTCTCAACGCCTCCCTCCTTTTAAACCAACATACTAATTAATAAATCCTCCTTGGACAGCTATCGGCTTTGATTTGATCTTCATACTTGTCCTTACAACCTCATGATGGTAAGAACAGCCGATGTAAGCTTAATTTAATTGTCTAGAAGTGGTGCAACTTGTACTTCAAGTATAAAAAAAAAAGTAAACGTAATTGATTTTGAAAGATGTCATAGGTTGGCTGCCAAACATGAGCTCAGAAGCAGCTGGGAATAACAAATAGTTTTACTCTTTTTCAATGGACAATGCCTGCAAGTAAAAAAAGATATGCAAATAAGTACTGTCTAACCAAGTGAAGCGGGAGAAAAATCTAATTGTCTGATGAAGCATCCCTATCATTAAAGATTTTGTGACATTAAAGGTTATAGCTCTTGTCACAGGATAGCATCAGCCGAAGGTAATAATATAAGGAAAGAAAAGCCGAAAGAAAGAAGGAAGAGAAAGGAAATAGGTGGAGTAATACATACAGCCTTATCCCCATCTTTATGATATAATATAATTTTCTTGTGCAGTCTCATTCCCTCTACATCATCTATTTTTGTTGTTTGTGTGGCAGGGTTTCTTCACAGTGTTTATTCTCAAATGGAAATATGATTTCTCACTGTTGGGTCACCTTCCTCTCTGAAAACAGTAACAGTACATTTTCACGGGACACAATCCCACAGGATGAAACCAAAGAGCTCTAAAGAACAGGTCTTGGGGCGAGACTAAATTTGTAATGTCAAGCACTCCAGCTGACAAAAATGAAGAGGTCCCTTCTTCACAGGGTTTCGTCTCACTGGATGGGTTTTCATTATGTGATTTGGTAAAAAGCACAACACAAGCCTTTGGATGCATGTGGAGGGAAGGCCCAAGGTGACATTTTTTTCAAGTCAAATGGGAAATATAGTTTCGTGTCAGATGTACAGGCTCAGACAGGCTTAAATAATAGATAAAACATAATCTGAGATGTTGTGTTGAAATCCACGAGTCTAAGTTGGGACCTCAACTTGTCAACATGCTGCACTAATCAATATTTTTATGTTAACAATGGATGAAAGGAGTCACTTCTCACCCACATAATGCAACCCTACTGTTCCCCTCAGCTCTATGTAGCAATTTAGCGTCTTTCATCTCATTGTTTTGGTTATACCATAGACTGTATAAAAGAAATGGACGTAACATCCGTGACATCACCCATTGGTTTGTGGACTGCTGCTTGGAAGCCAATCGTTTCGGGCAGCGTCATCTTGAAAATTTCAGGTGCATGCCGGGAAAAAAAGTACACGGATTCTACTCGGCATGCGCCGGAGTCATGGCCGGAAGTATGGGCAGAGCCAACGGCGGAGCGGGGAGGTTGCGATTGGTTGCGAGGGCTGGATCTCGAGGACATTGGTCAATCAACCTGTCAATCACAATGTAGCCACGCCCCAATGCATACCCTGTTTTATCGTCAAATATAAAATCAGGGAGGCCAAAGTTTCACAAATGAACACCAGACTGCATAGAAGAAGACTTTAAACTAGCGACTGAAACCATAAACACATTTTGAAAACGTTTACTGAGATTAGAAATCAAGTGAGAAATTGGTGAATTCTCCATTGACTTGTATAGAGACGGAAGTCCTTTTGAACACAAAAAGGTTGCCCCCTGGTGGCCTTTTGATAGAATGCAGCTCTAAGTTACCTCCGAGTTGGCCTCATTTCAGATGACCGGAACTCCCCGCCTGGGTTATACAACCTGCAACTTTCTGCTTTCATCAGTTGTTTCTCATTTCATTGTTTCCAGCTGCTTGAAGTTGAAGATATTTGGCACTACCGCAATATCTGTCTGTCTTTTTACACGAACCCTGCATGAAAAATGGCAGGAAAATGATATCATCATGTTCTCATTATCAGCTTGTGATATTTTTGTCTTAGTCCATATACCAACCAGAAAGTGTTTCCAGATTCTTCCAGTGCGACTGGGACATACAGTAACTCATTCTTCATTCGCTTCAGTACAAACTCACACACACACAGGCCAAGCAATATCTCAAAGTGATGGAGAAATTGGAGAAGTCTCTGCCATTATTAGGGCGAGGCAGATGGTGTCCCATATTGGTCCTGATGGGAAATGGGGAAGGATGAGTCATCTGACTGTATCGAGCCGCAGATTTGAGGGACATGCAGCGTGTAACCCAGCCTTTGTGTGTTCCTGTGTTTGTGTGTGTGTGTGTGTGTGACCTGACATGAAGAGGAGGTGGGAACCAGAGAGAGAAAGATTGAATCCGCAGGAAGAAGGCAGGAAAGTCTGATATAAGCATCAATTCATGTTTACAGTATATGTTGCTCATTTTAAGCATATTGCAGAATTGTTTTATAAAATAAAATAAGAGTTAGTGCATGCATTGTATCCTACTTCATGTAATAATTTAGGGGGATGGCTTTTTTCTTTTTAAATGAGTTCATCATGCACTCAAGTTTTTATCTGGCACTAAGATGATTTAGAGGACTGCTGTTTTGACTTGAACCAGATTATATATGCAGTTACGTTCACTACAGACACCCCAGTTCTATATATACACAAGCTTTGGAGGTTTTCTGGTGGAGCTGTAACAGTGAGTGGCAGCTAGTATTAGTCAATCAATCCGTAATCATTAATCAGTCAGGTCACAGAGGAAAATGATTAATCTGCAGTAAGAAAGTTAATTGAAGGTCTACATGAGTCTATAGATCCTTTTCAATGCAGACATTTCAACTTCTCATTGAATGAATAGTGTTATTATTTTTATAGTTTTATTGTAATTTTATTATAGTAAACAAAGAGACATGTTTGAAATCACGTTTCCATTTATGTTATGTCATATATAATTATGCACATGGATTAAGATGTAAGCTTTTTATGAATTTTACCAATTACATGCCAGACCGTGGAAGAGTGTCAATAAAGTAGCTGCTGTAATTTCAGGAATACTTCTTTATCTTGTTGTCTTCTCGTTGTTGTCTTGTGCATTCAGCTCCCACATCTGTTGATTCCTTTTATATGTTTTTCTGTCAGGTTGTTTTACCCCAAAATGACTGTTAGAATGACTTTTCGGGCAGATGCAAATAAACTTAAAAGTAACTATAAATGAGCATGTAAAGCAAATAACATCCGAACCCCCCATAGTTATGGCAGGTTTTCTCTATCCCCAACCTGTTTGCATCACTGTAATAAACTTGTTTGTGTTTCGTTAGTGGATATTTGATATGGCTTGTTATTGGGTTTTTGTTGCTTTGTTGTTGTTCTTTCATTTTTTTAGTGCTCATTGTAAGCTTCATGTTCAAAATGAGTCAGTGCAGCCAGCAGCCTGATGCCCAACACTGCAACAAAGGTGGTTTGGTGGATTACAGTTTCCAGCTGAGAGTGTTAGAGTTTGTGTGTACTGACTGCCCTTGACGCTGGAAAGGTTAGATTGTGATGAGGCACGCTAGGGCTGTGAAGCCTGAGAGAGAAAGAGAGAGACTCTTCTCCCTCTGGAGAGAGTGCCCCGTTTTGGTTTTTACAGCATCACAGTTGTTTTTGTCACAACCAGAGCTCCATATGTGTATGAGAGCAGGTCTAGCACAGCAGGTCAGAGCAGCAAGCCACAGCAACCATCTGGCCCTGTATTTGTCAAATGTCAGGTGGGTCTGATTCTCTGCCCTCCACCTCCCTGACACTCTTCTTGACTGCAGATGTCAGGTGCCAGGTCCTAAGTACAATATCTGTGAGTGTGTGTGTGTGTGTGTTGCTGTGTGTGTTTTATGTATGAGCCTGCTTTTTCTCTTGAGTGACACATGCCAGCCAACTCCTGTAGGGCAGTACTAACCTTTGCTGTCATTTGTCTTGGCAGCTACTCTGTCAGCATCAACATCATCATCATCCTCATCATCATCATCTTTCTCTCTCTCTCTCTCTCTCTCTCTCTCTCTCTCTCTCTCTCTCTCTCTCTCTCTCTCTCTCTCTCTCTCTCTCTCTCTCTTTCTCCCCCCCTATTTCTTTCCATCAGTCTTTTGTTCTGTCTGTCTGTCTCTCTTTTCGACCCACTTCCTCTTTGAGTGACTCTGTCTTGTCTATATATCCGTTTCAAGGCCACTCCTTCTTGTTCTCTCATGTCAGGGCATCACTAAGTGTATTCTGTTTTGTTTAACACCACACAATATGCTCTCTGTATCTCATACTTGTGACTTTGCAGCCTATTTTCTTGGCTTCATTACAGCAAAACAAACCCAGTTTTTGGGGCATTCAGACTGACATTACCTCTGCGTGAAAACAAAGGAACTGTGCCAACAAAGAGAGCTCAGGCAAAACAGCACATGGTGGTCTGGCAAAGACGTTGAGCTGGGCTAGTTTTTTACTGCAACTAGCATCATCTGGAAGGGCACTGGGTTGGTCAATAATATTCATGCAATCACACATTCCTGCTGGATTACTTTGTAACTTGAATGCTGCGTTTCATCTCTTTACTTTGCCACGATGAAAGATAAAACAGTTGCTGCCACGGTAACTATCCATTGTTTTAAAGTCCTGTCTGTGAGTGTTACCGACTGTTCTGTCTGTCTGATAAGCTTTTAAACTCATCAATCTGTAGCTCCAGCTGGATTTCCAGGATCGCCTTTCATTGTCTCAGCAGTATCTTAAACAACACACCCCCACTAACGCAGCCCCTTGCATTGTGTTAACACAGGGCTGTTTTCAGTCTGAATGCAGCCTAACAGGCCAAAATATACTCGGTGCTTAAATACAGAGGGACGTGGGAGGCTGATGCTAACAGAATGGAGACAATGATGTTCTGAAAAGATAGCAGTGTTCAGCCAGAAACTATCAAACCTCACTCACCAGCCAGAGGGACAGCTTTTACAAACATTGTTCAAGCCTCATAGAACCGTATTTTCATTTCCAGGGGATATCCCAATGTTTGTAAAGATACCAAATCAGCCTTGCGAGTTTGGGGTAAGTCATAAAAACATTGAGTCATAGTTTAGGAGAGTTCACTCAGTGTTAATATCATGAAGCTTAAATTGAGAGCTGGAACAAGCTGATACAGAATATACATATGAAATATAGAAATTGGAAATAGGAATAAAACCCTCAATCAAAATTGTGTTTTATATTGACATGTCAATGTCTGCTTTGTTTCAGAAAATCAGTGAAATCATACAGAAATTAAAGAAACACAGAATTTTGTCTTGACTAATCCAGCAAATTAAGTACTTGACATACAATATTGCCACAAAGGTTTGTGCTCATTAATTAGCAACATTGCCCAGGATGGCTTCATGACCTGGCAAATTTCTTATAAACCAATGTATTTCTCTGATAGTATATAGAGTCATTTAGCATATATCTTATGTGATATAATCAGTGGAACATGAAAGTACATCAAAGCTACTCTGAGGAAAAAGTGATGAAAGAATACATAAACTACAACGCCCATGAAGAAACATGTCAATTTTATGTTTTTAGTCGTTTTTAGACAAAAATAGATTTCTACTGCACAGAGAAAACAAAACAGTAAATATTATTTTTATGAGGTTTGTTCACCAAAAAACAAATAATACACACTTCTACTTGTTTGAGTAGTCTGTATGGATTTTGGCTGCACAATACATCACATAGTACAGTGAGATTTTAATTTCCAATGTTATTCCAGCTTTGTCTCTTGGGAATATCTGGCTCTTCCAGTGAACCTTTTGAATCATTATCACCTTGAATTAGGACTAAAATTACATTAACCATATGAGTCTGTGTATCATGCAAGTGGGCAGAATTTTTTTATTTCCCCCAACTCTTTTGCACTTATTATGAAATATGAAACACAGAACAGTACAATGTGGTATGTTCTCCTCTGAAATTTGTAATTATGTGCTGAATCCTCCACACTATAACTCAAGTTTTTTTAATTATTATTATTTCCATACGGGCTTCTTGTTCCAGATCCCTGCAATAAAACAAAAGCTACTGTATACAGTGTATATGGGAGTGCTGTCCTGTACCTGTTTACTCACAACAAATTACTTGCTTCATTGTTTCAGTGCAGCAGAGTAGAATATCATCACCGACTGTTGTGTTGATGTTGCCCTGATCTGTGGCTATTGACTTCACAAAGGCGGAATGGTAATTGAATTGCCCGCCGGGGCCCGGCCTTTTGCTTTATGTGGAAGCTCCTCTGTGTCCAGACTGCCAGAAAGTCATTACAGCAAATTAGTTATTCTGGCCCCATGCCAACTCTGTCACACTCTTCCTTCCTCACTCTTTGTGCTCTGTGCCAAGCTCTCATAAAGCAGGAAACACGCTGTTGCGAATATGATTGAAGACTGTAAGGTTATGAATTAGATATACATAGGCTGGTGTGTGTTTGTGTGTGTGTGTGTGTGTGCATGGAGTATCTAATCAAGCTTTGATGAGCCTCCTGTTTCCCAGGTGGCGATGAAATGAAGGGATCGTCATCTTTTATTAAGAACGCATGGGCGAGTGCATTTAGTCACAAATGTTCATATAACAGCTAATGAAAACAGCAGCCTATTTCTCCTTTTCTCTCTCGTGTACTTTTCAAATACCTACTGGCTGTTTGTTAAGCCCCGATATTCTATACTATATTAAACACTATATTAAAATGCTTTCTGTTGCTACAACTGTCAGGTTTTATGTTTGCTAATAAAGCTAACATTAGCTCCAGCTCCAGTCAGCAGTCACCAGCTGCTGAACCGAAAAAAAACATAGTGGGGGGGGGGGGGGCTACTTAGGCTACGTTCACACTGCAGTTAAAAGTGAACTGAATCCGATTTGTTGGCTCAAATGTGACCCATATCTGATTTGTTTCTGACAATGTGAACAGCACAAGTCGCATTTAATCTTTTTTGAATGTGACCTCAATCTGAACAGTCAGGTCGCATTTAATGCAACTTTGACGTTATTCTGGAGCAACACACAGCTAACACAAACCTGTATGGCTGCTTAGCTTACATTGTTATAATATACTGTTCAACTTAATTAGCGTAAGGTAACTGTGTTTTCACTTTTAGGATGAGATCTAACTATGTTTGGCAAACTTAAAGCCTTCTTGAGCTGGTTTGCTGAGGTTGCTGGAGTGTAAACGTCCCCAAATCCAATAAAAAGCAGGAGAGAGTCACATAAATTACCCTGCTCTCTCTATAATAGCATCGAGGACCGGTTTTCAGATTGTGTACTACAAGTGGATGTGTTAGTCATGAACAGAGCTTTTTGTAACCCCAAAATCAGATGTAGGTAGTTAATGACATGCTCCTGTGCTTTGGAAATAAGGCTTGGGTATTACTGTTGGCAGTTTGCCAGGCACACTAATGATTACAACTTAAACACATAGTTTAATCCATTCATTACACTTTTGCTCTATTTCACTTTCACTGCAGCTCACAGGCACATTGCTTCAATCATGGATGTATTACAGAAACTGGACTCTAAGATACTCAAAGAAGGGTTCACTTTGAAAGGTGCTCATTGAGCGCATAAGCCAGATCAGTTTCCTAGCTTCTGGGTTTGCTCCTGTGCTCTACGGCCCACTGCACATGTGCTTAAGTGTTTCCTGCTCTGGACTTTACATTGAGATGTTGTCACACAGTTTAAAATTTATAATTTTCTCAGCTCAGGGAAAGTTTAACAAATATAAAATGCTCACAGATTAAAAATTGATAATATAAATAATAATAACTGACCTTGTTTGATGTTTGAGGTTTGCAGTTTTACGGGGCAGTACCGTAAGTGGCCACTAGGACACATTGGTATCATGGCTGAGTGGCCACACTGTATCCAACTCTGTTGGTACATTCATGAGAGAAATCCAAAGCTTAGTTGCAATTTCTGGCACAACTTCATGTAATTGTCTGAAGTCTGAAGAGGTCAATACTCTCAACACTTGCAGTGTACAGAACAACTTTAATATAAGTCCATACATTGTTATTGTAATTTTCTTTGTAACGTCTTGTATGCTGAGTGTGATGAAGGACACAAGCCAAAACACATTCTTTTATAATAACATTACTCTTTATACTTAAAGTGTTGCTGGAGTCTTGACCCCTTCAGAAATCCAAACCTTGACGGACTGACATATTTGTATACGCCATAGTTATGTTTGCAAAGCTATGATTTGATAATCACTGTTTAGGGGAGTATTTTGAGAACAGCGTATTCACTTTTCTTCATAAAGATAACTAGCTTTCAGACACACATATATGCACAGGAAACCATGCACACACTTGCACACATTCAACTGTGAGATAAGGTGAAACCTCTCTACTTCTCCTGTGGTCTCTCTTTCCCCTGCACTGACTGACCGGCCAAATGATAGGATGAGAGGCCCCACCTCCATCTATCTGCAGGAGACTGATAAATCCTGTCACACACACACACCCACACACACACACGCACACACACACACACACGCACACAGAGAAAATGTGCGCATGGGCATGCACACATAACATTCAAACACACACACAAAAAAACATAGGCTCGTTGTCTGGTAACAATCATTCAGGCAGAGCACTGGCTGCTCATGAATCCATCTCCATGGCAACAGTCCAGGTATGTTGTGAGTGTGTAATGACCAGACTTTGGAGAAACGTATATGTTGCTCTTCATCAGCCAACACACACGCACGCATACACACACACACACACACACACACACACACACACAGAGGGGGCAGCAATGGATTTATCTTGTGATACTCAGATATGGCTGATAGGGTTAATTGGTTTTCAGAGGGCATGTAGAGGGAGAGAGAGACTGACACTGACCAGATTACTGCAGAGACACCAGGAAAGAACTGCCAGAGACAGAGAGAGCATGAAGTACGAGAGGGGCAGAGAGAAATTACATGTAAGTGATGACATGAAAGCAGGAAGTGCTGGGTAGAGGCAAGCTGGAAGAAGTCAGAGAATGAAAGATATAAAAATAGATTGAATTTTCCAGCTGTTTATGTCCCTAATGTTGTTCTTTGTTTTTGTGTAGCTACATTATATGTACAATTTAAATATGCTTTTTCAATCCATTTTTCAGCCTTAATCAGACTGACATTACTGTTCTTTATATGTGTCACCCTCCACCCCTCATTTGCCTTATGGGGTGAACAACACTCTCTCTACTATTGACCCATAGTAAAACTCTAACAGCACCTTTTAAAATACCAAAACCATTAGATTTATTAACACAAATACTTACAAAACAACCAAGACACTAAATAAAGACTATAAATGACAGTCAAAAGACAACAGCAACACTAAATAAAATTCCAGGTTGAGAGTCAGCAAGACCAGCAGTCCACAAAGTAGATGACTCATTTAACCATGTCCTTTCCTAGGCTAGGTGCACCTCATTGATGACTGATCAAGTGTAGAAGATCTGGTTGGAGCAAGAGACATGAGAGGGAAAGGGATAAACAGCACAGAACACATACAGTCATAACAGTATTTAATTGAATTTGGATGCATAGGGCTTCAATTAGACTTCCACTGATACATTCTATCAGTATATTTGTACTATACGTGCAATTAAACTTTCAGTACAAACATATGTTTGAGATAGCTGACACAACAGTCTCCCCTCAAGGCACACTCATCTTATTTCCTGTTATCGCTCTACTGTTGACTCAACAAACACTAAACACTTAAAAAGACAGACAGTTCCAAGGTCAAGTTTGAGGTAAATTGGTAACAGTAATTTCATTATAGTTTGTCCTCGGTAGGGCAAGTTTTTATTTTTGCATATTGAAATAGTATTGTTTCATATATCTCTCTTCCTCTGACCAAAACTGAGCAATACATTTTATAGACAGCCAGACCAAAATTTACACAACTTGCTGTGAAAATGCTGAAAGCAGGGTGACTTAACTTTCCATCACATTCGACAGGTGTATGTTCAGGGATTGCTAAAGCCTGGAAAAATCTTAGTGAAAAGAAAAGTTTGAAGAGCAAATCAAGATGTCAGGACAACTGAGATTGTTGATAGCATGAATATTTCAGAAGCTTTTGTTTTACAGTAGATTTTATCCTCAGGCTTGTTGAGATGGTTAATTATCGATTTCACTTAAGTTGAACTCCAGATGGTCCAAATCTCATCTGCTAAGTGCAACATTAGAATACCTCATTATAAAACAACGTTGGGACACATTGAAATATTCATCAATGTTGGTATCATTTCACATTGTTCCTCACATCCTGTTTTGTTTTGAAATATTTCCCATCAGGACTGCCTAAACACAAATTTATGCCAGCCTTGCACACACTGTTGCACACATTACAGGGAGCTGCCAACAACCACAACAGGGAGCACTACAACCACAGTTTCCTGCTGTCTGTCACTGAGCTGCTGCAGTGGAGCAATTGGACACTTTGATGGCAGATGATGAGTGTTTTCAATTCAATTACCTCACTCATATTTTCCCAGGCAGTTAGTGATTCATCCCAGTGGTTTTCAAGTCAGAGGTCACTGTTCCCAATCGCTACCTGCACTTGATTCTAGTTGTCAAGCAGACCAGGTCTATTCAATATCAGACATTTGTGCTGATGCAAGGTTTGTCTGTAAAATCTTGTGTATCTAGAACTGTGTTTTTGTTTTGTATAAAGCTGCTCAGATTTATAGTTCTATATTAACAATGTGTCAGATAACTACCGTATACTAATGTTACCTGTATTGATGAATGCACAGAGAATATTTACCCAACCTCCAAGGATGCTAACCAAGGAAATTTTGTGTTTTTCAGCTAACTGTTTTGGGGGGTTTTCAGCCCGCAACTTAACTGTTTTGATTTATTCTGGATGCTCTAATCAAGCAGCTGTTTTCATCAAAGCTCTAAAAACCAACTACATCCCTTGCACCTAGCATCAAAAAAATTAGGCTTGCTGGTAAACGAAGTGGAGCATTTAGCAGACAACAGCTGAAAGAATAGTGAATGTTGGACTTGATTTCTCCACATAATAGAAATAGCACCCCTCAACAGAAAAAAACATTTGCTATATGAATGTTAAAAGGTCAATATTTACAGTTTACAGCTTGTTGCACTGCCCCCAAGTGGCCAAAGATATATTGTAGCATTTTTAAGGATAAAAGTGAGAACATTTAAATGGAAAAGGTAGTGAGAAAAGGACACATGCTGTGTGCTGCTGTTACACTTCAGGTACACACAGATCCAAACATTCATATGAAAAATAAAAATAAAAAATTCAAATCCATGTCGAAGTACACACTCTCACAACAGCAGTTTATTTGTTTCTAGCAGTTAAAATCCAGGTCAAAATTTGACTGTGCCATAGAGTTAATGAACTAAATAATGAATAATCACCAAAACTTACATGTAAATGATGTTTGCAGTTGTTTGTCAGTGAGGGATGCACTTAAAATGACTGATCCAGTTTTTGTCTCTGTGGAGATTAAATGCACTTATTATAAGCCACTTTGGATAAAACCTTTATGTAAAAACACAACACAAAGGTCTTGATTATTGATCAGTGCCAATTACTGTACAATGAATAATAAAAGCCTCCACTGTGTGAATTGAAACAAGCCTGGCCAACATTTAATTCAGATAGCATCGCTGCAGAGCAGTGAAGCTTGCAGAACAAAGTCTGTCATGGTGATGGGTACCTGTTCAGTTTTTAAATTAATTATATGACAAATGCAGAAACACAGTGAAGACTGTGAAATACACTCGACTCATGACTCTGGGGCATGGGTTTTTCAAACATTCATCAAGTTTAATGACTGTCTCAGGATCTTGTATCCAGTTTTTTATAATGTTTATCAATCTTTGTGCTTGTTCTCTGAGAAGACAAGATGAGATAAGATATACTTTATTATCCTGCAACGGAAATTTGTCTTAGGCTCCAAGCTGCTGCATCACACAACACTCATGACATCAGTGTTACAGTGCAGGTGTGTACGTAGGTTCTTCTGATCTTCTTTTGGCTTGTTCAAGGAAACCATATTTGTGACACATACAAACTTGTCACCTTTGTCAGTGAACTCATTTACACAAGGTCAAGACTGAATGCTCACATGCATATGCACACTCTATTACATACCGCTTGATCAAAAATTAATGGAGCAGAAATGTCCTTGAAAGTTAAAAGATGCCAGTGAAATTGCAAAAATCAACCTTGCTAAATTGGAGTAGCCTTTTTTGCATTTGACCCTGTCAACATGCAATTTGTTCATTTGTCATACAGTATAGTCACAAATGAACAGTTTTACTGTCCCCTGTGGGCCACCGTAGGCAAATTGTGGCTGAGCAGTTCTTTCCGGTGCATTCTAGGTGAGAAATAATGGGTGAAGTTTTGGTCAGGAAACAACAGCCTGGAGCTGTAGGAGGGAAAAAACTGTGAAATACAGCCGACAGCAGGGGAGATATGCAGAGTCCACAGAAAAGACTGTGTCAACAGCTACCAATACTGAAGAAACTCAACAATGGAGTGGTGGGAGATGGACTGGTGTGAACATGAGAGGAAGGCTGCATCATGGTCCTCCATATGGCCTCTTGCTTGTTTGTGTTGTGAGGTTAAAGACAATCTTTGACATTTTGTATACTTCATTTTAGTTTTTGAGAACAGTCTAATATGCTTTTCTGTCTGATAAGCAGCTGTTAAGAGTCAAATATATTAATATTTTTGTACATTAAGAACTACATTTATTTTTTTGTTTTCTAGTAAAATGTGTACATAATTGCACCATCCTTTCTGTAAAATCTTCTAAAAATTAAGATTTTAAATAAGTATAATTTGTAAAGTTGAAATTACTATAATTTGTTTAAAAAAAATAATTAAAGTGTTGAGGTGTTGCCTAATATTCAGTTCCAAGAAGTTCAATAAAAACACCCCCAAAATGAACAATATGTAGCTTAAATCTGACTGTGGCATCTAAAATAAGAAGTACCAACCCACACACATGCAGATCACTACCCTGCAAACAACAGTAGAGTATCCATCAATCCCATTGCTCACATAACCACACTTTAAATGGCCTGTTGAATATAATGGGTGTCAGTTTACCTCACATACTGCAACTGATGGAAAGTTGCTAATGGCAGGAAGCGATTAGGAAAGATGCAAACTGCCATAAAGCAAAAATGCTGGGAAGGTTCACACAGACTTCTCATGATAATAATAAACAATGACCGCAATAATGCTTAATGAGGTTAGCAGCACACAAAAAAGGCTTGGCTTTTCTAAAAATGTATAAGATTATCTGCTGAGAGAAACACATTTAAGAATCTCTTTCTTTCTTTATTTCTTTCTCTGTTTATTCTTCTTTCCCCCACCCATTCATTTAATTGCTCAGTCTCCCCCTTTCTCTGAGGCACATACAAACATTATGTACATGCTTTTTAAGAAACTTCAAGCATGTCCATATCTTCCACATCAAGGAAGAATTTAAAATGTAAAAGCAGAGCATTTATGAATTAAATATTATGTTTACATTATACATGTTTATATGTTGTATAATAGGCTACTTGAAGTTTTTGTAACTTTTGGGTTGTGAAATATCAGCTACGAATTTTGCTAACATCAGGTTTTGGGATGATTTATGTGTTGTTGCCCTAACCTTACAGTATATGATATTGCACCAACGTGCTAAACCAACTGTTGTTCAAAAACAAGCAGATGACCACTTGAGCTGATATTTGGAGCCCATAGTGGAATTGTGAGAGCAGATTTTTTTTTGTTACCGGCACAGGGGATTATGCTCACAGATCTCAGGTATTAGCAGGTTTACTAGGGAGATTATGCATTGTACTTGAGTCACGGTCGGACCAGACAGATAATACACCGGTACGGGAAGCAAGTGAAACTCCAAAAGAAAAGAAAGTAGAACCTCAGCAAAAGCAAGGACAGGCAGCAGATCCATTAATCATCTTAGAATTCTTGGTTCTGTCAAAAGTGGGTGGTTTTCCCTAATGGCTGAGGAATACGTGACTGCAGCAAATTTGTAACAGTGGGTCATTGTTCTGCTGCATAGTGTAGATACTGAAGAATTCCTCACACTGGGAAGTCCTTTTTTATGATTTAGAAATTAAGCTTCCCACTGGGACCCAGTCTAATTAACATAAACATGTAATCTTGTCATGGGGGGCCTCTTGTATCTTACAGACTTTGCATAAGGACTTAACAGCAGTCAATTTGCATGAAAGTCTACATTACAGTTCTGATAGCTCAAACTGCTAATTGCCAAGTGTAAATACAGTGAGTAGATTTCTTCATACTTTAGCAATAGTGTGAACTGTATTTCAAGAACAGTAACTCACAATGACATAATGCATGAATTGTACAACTACACCCTGACTGGCACTTTTCAGTGTTTTCTGATGTTTTATAGACCAAATGATTATAGAGGTTTTCAAGTTTAATCGATATTGAAAGTAATAATTAATGTCAGTTCTAATTAAACCGTAGCGATCTTTGGCTGCAAACATTACTTAATTGTGGGATTTTTCTTTTTACTTTAAATGAAGCAACTGTTATATTTATATTTGACAAGGGGTGCAGCTAGTATATACTTTCATTATCCAGCAATCTGCCCACACAAAGATTGTACTTCCCCTTGTTGAGGGACTAAGGCCATTTGTACTAAAATAAATTGACTTGTACAGTAAGTGAATAAAAGCATTTCCTGAGGGGAAATTGTACTGATGACTCAGTCTGTTAATGCATTGACCTGAAAGTACAAAGGCTTTGAAGTTTGATTTCTTCTACATCATGGGTTTCTGTACTGTACAATACCTGTCATGAAAAGTAAATGTTCAGTGGAGGATGTACTGTCAACATGTGTCAGAAAAGACTGCAAAAGAGTGTCAGCTTGCACAGTAACATCACTTTTTGCCTGCTGGCGTCCTGGCAGCTTATCAAGGACTTGGATTTTACCTTGCTGTTACATGAGGGCTCTGCAGAAAGATATATACACTATGTTGTATATTATTGAATTTATAACTGTCATATATATTAACCTCAGCTATCTCACACTGCTGTGCTGCTCGGCAAGAATGCATTTATCTTAGCCAGAGTGTTGAACCTGGACCATGCAGAGTCTGAAAAACAGACGCATTTCACTGCAGTAGCCAGCTCTCATGGGATCAATACACACATTGGTTCATACTGTATGATGAGATTATAGACCAGCACTGCAGACACTGAATACTGGTGGTCAGTGATGCTCCAAACCTGAAGTGCCAATTTAATTGGTTGGCTACATTAAAGGGGACATATGTTGTTTTTACTGTTATAATGTTAGATGTCCATGTTAAACATGGTCAGATCTCCAAAGCTTGAGATGAACATTATGTAAAAATAGTTCCTAAAAATGAACAGCAGGCGCTTCAATCTGCTCTGAATGCTTCATTTAGAAGAAGTTACCTCTGCTTCTTCCTCGTGATGATGTCATATTGTTAGCACATGACCGCAAACAGCTGTCTGTTCTGTGGCCTTTGTTGTTAAGGATGTTCCACGGTTTGTTCATGTTGTCCACTTCGAATGAATTTGAGCTCAAACATGTACAGATGTGCTTGAGAAGTTTCCATTTTGAGTAAAGAACGAGAAAAGAAATGACATCCTACTAATAGCCTGTTGTTTATGTAGCCTCCAAAAGGAGTTTTTTTAACTGTAAATCATGTAGAGCTATACCAGCAGAGCCCCAGAATATAAATATCGACCTGGAAATGTGCATGTGATACTCTTCTAATTAAAATGTTAAACTTCAGACAGAGTCTTATGGTGAATAAATACACTATAGTTCATACTGGATTATTGCATAAAACACGCATTTGAATTTGATATGACCTTATTTGGCTTAGTCTGACTCATTTTCCAGTGAAGTAAGCTGTTGCTTCTTGCTTGCTTTCAGTGAAGCATTGGCTGTTGTTTCCATTCATAAACATTCGAAATGCCTGATTAATAACTGTGATTGGCTTTTTATACCACTTGTCTGAATTTTAGTATGAAGAAAATAGATATGTTTTGCCTTATTGATTCCCTCTGACACATGTTGTGCTCGTACAGTGCCCTGTTTACAGTACTTGTATTAGTCTACATTAGATCTGTGATACAAAGAGGCAGATTATTATTCAGTTCAAAACATTATACATATACATTATAGAAACACAGTTACAGTTTCTGTTATCCAGTTCATTGAACATGTTACTACCATGACACATATTCCAGCAAAGTGAAGATACATTCCAAGCTGCTACACATTTTTCACAGAAAACCTCTCAAGCAGATGAGACACTGATGAGCTGCATAAATTGCCCTTGTCATCTATATTTAAGCAATGAAATAATGGTGTTCGATGTGTTTTCTTGCAGCTGGGTGAGGAAACCTTCAATCGTGCCAAGCTGTTGAATGTTGGCTACACGGAGGCTCTGAAGGAAGCAGAATATGACTGCTTCATCTTCAGCGATGTGGACCTGATCCCCATGGACGACCGCAATCTCTACCACTGCTATGACCAGCCGAGACACTTTGCAATTGCCATGGACAAATTTGGTTTCAGGTGAGGTGATAATGCCCACTTTACTGGGTGATTTTAGAGTCAATGAGCACAAGTTTTTGCTTTAATTTACCTTTAAAAGTCTTCATGCTTGGGAACACTTCGGTTCAACCTATTTTAATGGAATTTGGGTTATGGTATTTGCCAAAGCCTAATTTCAATGAGTTTGTTTGAGCTCATTTCAAGGTAGTAGTGTTCTCGCTGAATATGTGCGCACACACACACACACACACACACACACACACACACACATTGATGAAGAACACTTCAGGGATAATTGTACCTTAACGCAAGGCTGGATTACTATCCAAGCAAAGCGTTCAACTGCCCAGGGGCTGCAGAATTTAAAGTTTAAATTTAAAAGTTTAAAAGTTTTTGTGCTGTTTTTGTTGTTAAACTGTGTTTTATCAAATTGCACATGAAAAAACTAAGGGATGTGACCCTTAGTTTTTTCATGTGCAATTTTAATAGTATTCTATTAAAGGAGTACTGAAAGACTGTAGCCAACAATTATTTTCATTAGAGGATAATCCAGCCATGCCTTAAAGGATGTTTTTTGTAGGTGGGCTCTGTACCTGCCTGTCTACTCCAATTATTGCTGTTTATCACTTTTACACTTTGTTACACTTGGATGTAGAATATAAATATGTAGAATGCAAATATGCAGTTGGCTGCCATACAAAAAATTTAGAAATGGCCTGCAGTCTTTGTTCTGACAGACAATTGACAGAGCAGTATTTAATTTGACTAAATCTTATTATACTTTTAAATCCTTGTCTGTAGCCTAAATTAACATGAAAATGCGCCACAGTTCAGTGCCAATTTTTGGTTGCTCACGCTTCCGTAGTCCTAAACAAGACACATGATAAAAAGCGTAACTGACAAGTCAAGATGTACCAGGACCCTTACTAACTGAACACTAGACCTGCTTGACCCCCCTGTATTCAGCAGGTTAATAAGCAGTATACTGTGACTGTTTCTATAGAATTAGGGAGCTGCAATATACAATAAACACTTATTTGTCCATATTTTCTATATTTCATTTCATGGAGGCACTGACTAAGTTGGCAGTGTGACACCGTTCCAGGCCAATTCCCTAATTGGAAATGGAAAAAGAAAAACTTAATTTTCCATCACAAAGCACTTGCACAAATTTGCATATTTTTAAATATGCAAAAGATCAAAAGGTCACACATCTTGGCTTCTTGTGCAGTGGTAAAAGTTCAAGGGCTTTCATTTTTAAAGCCTTTCATTCATTGCAAGTGTCAAAGGATTTTATAGAGCCAAAAAAGAAAGAGAGAAAAGAAAAGTGAAACAAGAGTAAAATACAACCCTGACTAAATCTAACTAATCAACTGAAACAACATGATAAAAAAAGACAGAGTCTCCCAAAACTTATAGAAATAATATAGCTACACCCAGTACCACCTTTAAGAACTCCATTAATAATTCTGCATTGAGGGATTACCTACATCGGCAGTAAGCAGATATATCACCTTGTGGTGGTTATAGAGACCCTACATGGGGACCACAACAACTATGATGGGTCAGTATGGGCTGCTTGTGTTTTCAGATTTGAGTGAAGACAACATGAAGCAAACTGATTGACCAACTAAAGGCTCAGTTTTCTTCTTCTTTTCAATGACATATCTCACAAAGACCTCACCAATGAAACACGGCAGATTGTTGTACTGTCACTTGTATCACAAAATGAATGAAAGCAAGCGCAGTTACTGTTGGGACCATAATCAAAGCACAAAATATGGCCAATGCTGTCTTGTGGTGATGATATCAACATGACGAATCTTACAATGAACTCGTAATCAAAACTTGCAGTAGATATCTATGGTGGGACTCTCATTAGCCCCTTGTGTCAAGTATCAATCCAGCTTTAACCCCCTGTCTGCCAAAGAGGTAAAACTCCCAAGAAAACATTGATGTTAAATAGGAAATTACCACCAGGATGGCTGAAGGTTGCATGGACACAAAACTAAGAAATACCCATGACAAAAGTAGTAGTACATACATACAGAGTATTCTGTGTTAAGGGAATGTGCGTGGTCACATCTCTAGCATGTTATCAACATGCTGTGGAGTCAAAGGAGATCCTCACAGCCAGTCCTGAATGCTTGGGTCCTGTTTGAGTTGTGTCTTTTTGCATAATGACACCACACTTGGCCTCAATTATCTGAAAGCACTGGAAGCATTGATTAATGGCTTAAACATGGCCAATGAATACAACCTACCCTTCCAAAAGCTGTCAATCCACAAAACCTATCCCACTGAAAACCCAGAGGGACACAGCAGTTCTCTGATATAATGCTCAATAAGCTAATGTTATTTGGCAACATATAAAACACCAGGTGGTAAGCAAGGCTGTAGCTAACTGACAAGGCTGTAAAATTCTTATTAGCAATGAATCAGTAAGGACTGAAAAAGGGTTCATCAGACTCTTTCTGGCTCCTTGAAAATGAAGGAATAGGGGATAAAAGTAAAGGCCAGTGGTTAAAGAGAGTGGAAGGTCACAGAATTGATTGCAGTTAATTGCTGATGTAAAAATCAGATCATTATAGAGAATTGGTTCCCAAGGTCAAAGTGGCCTGAGTCTGCCTATCAACGTTTTTTGTTCAGACTTTAGAGTTAGACGCTCCCGAGCTGAAACAAGCCAACGTTAATGAAAGAAAGTAATGGAAGATTAAGTTCAGGTGTCATGGAGACTGAGTCCAGCTGAGTCATCTGAGGACGGGATCTTCATCTGCTTCATCTGTAAAAGCACTATTTGGTTTTTTGTTGTTGGTTTTTTTTTTTTTGGATAAATGATAAAAACATTGCCAGTGAACATCAGGACACATTAAGTGCCATTCCATTAACTTAACACCTCACAACACCTAACAGCTCTCTGAGCACAGAGGGTCACCTTGAAGTTCATTTCACAACACGGCTCTTTCAAACACGTCACACATATTGTAGTCTCCGTCAGGAACTTATATAATGTGTCTATTAAATTGAATTACCATTATTTTATAGGTTATTTTATATATATACATAATAATAACCTATTTACAAGAGAAATAACCTAGCCCTGATGTTTCTCTGGTATCTCTGAGGTGATCTTTGACACATGTCAGTCATTCAATAAGTGTCCTTTAGGAGGATATAAGCTCACTTTATGTGAAAACAAGGCAAAAGTCAAAAAATAAAGCAATAGTGTTAGAACTGAGTGAATGGTGATACAAGAAACATTGTTAACTTAATGAATACAATTTTGTTCTAAAATTTGACAACATGCCTTTACTGCACCTCAGTAGTGACAGTTATCATTTGGTGGTTATTTGAATGTCACATATAGACTAGGAAATTATGTTTATGGAGCCACAACGGTTGAAAATATTATATAAGAGTTATGTTTATTCTCTTTATAACTCAACTTAATGAAAATGTTAAACTTAGTTCTCAAAGTTCCCAAGAACAAGAAATCAGCAACCGTACTCTCTCTCTCTGTCTCTCTCTCTCTCTCTCTCTCCCTCTCTCTCTCTCCCTCTCTCCCTCTCTCTCTCTCTCTCTCTCTCTCTCTCTCTCTCTCTCTCTCTCTCTCTCTGTCTCTCTCTCTCTCTCTCTCTCTCTGTCTCTCTCTTTCTCTCTCTCTCTCTCTCTCTCTCTCTCTCTCCTCCCTCTCTCTCTCTCCCTCTCTCTCTCTCTCCTTCATTACTCTTAGCATGTGTCCATTTTCAGCACAAGCACACATGCAAACACACCATATTGTTGCTGGGAGAAACTTGTGCAGAAACAGACGGTCTCATTAGTTTCTGCTTGTCATCTTTCAACAGGGAGCTGTCATACATTTGACAACACATACTGTGCTCGCACACACGCACATGGAAGCACACAGATACACACAGCAACACACGTGCATCCGCCTCTGGTTAGACTCTGGGCGCCTGTCATGACATTCCCAGCTGACGTCCGTCCCACTCCACTAGGCTCACGACTTAAGTAAATAATAAATAAATACATAACAATAAATAAATAAAAATTGTCTTCCCACTGTCCACAGACACACACACACACGAACACACAGGAAAGAGACTCTCCTCTATCACTTAATTTTCTTATAATAATAATAATAACTTTATTTATATAGCACCTTTTAAAACAGAGTTTACAAAATGCTTTGACAGACAAGGCAAGCAAAAGCATTATAATAAAAAATAAGACACACAACACAGAGAGCAGTAACAAGACTGACATTGACAAGATGAGGGTAGAGGACAATGGAATACAGTTGGAGATAATGAGAATATAAACATATAAAATAAATAAGACAAAATAAAAATAAGATTAAAAATAAAAGACAGTAGCAATAAGCAAAACGAACAAACAAGCAGATGACATCACATGAAAGTCTGTAGTAATGAGTTTTGAGAAGTGATTTAAAAGAAGGTACTGAATGTGTGAGCCTTATTTCCTTGGGCAGGTTGTTCCAAAGCTGAGGGGCCCTAATGGCAAAAGCACGGTCCCCTCAGCCTTGACTTTGGAACCACCAGAAAGGTCCCACCCAAGGATTTAAGGCTGCAGGCCGGCTCATACGGAGTCAACATGTCAGTTATGTAGCTTGGAGCTAGACCCAGACGTGCTTTAAAAGTGATCAGTAAAATCTTAAAATAAATCATCACTAATTTTCTGTCACTTTTTAACTTTTCTACTACTTTGCATTTCCTCTGTTCATCTCTTCTGGTTTCCTGAGCTCTTCTCCTCTTTAAGTTCTAATTTCTCTTTATTGCACATTCATCAATTGATTCTTCTCGGGTGATGGAATTCATAATGGGGCAATTATATAATTAAGTTTAGTATTATCTGACATTTCTGATGTTAAGCCAGACAAAGGAATGAAATATTTATTTATTATCATTTAATATTTTAGTAGAATTCAACTAACACAGTGGGAAGAACATGAATGTTAAATGTTTATTTCTAAGTACCAGATGCCTACAGTGTGCAGAAGTACATTGCCCCCTGATAACACCCGGTCCTTCCATGTGTCTTCTATATGCTAATATAGTATATTATCCACTTCAAAATCCATCCAAGACTAGATCATTTCACCAGTCAACTGATTAAATGTAAATCTAAGAGATCTGAAAGCCTAAAACCACTTCAGGTCGTCTGAGATGCTTTTCAAATGTAAATTCTGCAACCTCTGCCAGCACAAAAAAGGACAGTCAGAGCCATTCATTGCTGCACAGTCCATTGCTTCCATCCTACACTAAAAAAATGAAAGATCGACCACTATTATCATTATTAACTATTTCCTGTGTTTGTAGCAATGTTTTTTATGTGTCTCATCATGAACTAAAGGGACTGTAATTTGCACAGGTTACACTGAACGTGTGTTTAATATATGTTGTTTCCTCCTGTTGTAATGAATATTTCTTTCGACTATTTGGAATGAATATGTGTAAAAGTGACTTTGCTTTGGTTTTTCCTTTCGGTTTGCACTTAAAGTACAGAAAACAGACACTTCTGGTTTTATTGCCATATAATGAATATCAATTTGTGTTGTTTAGGCATCATTTGATTCATGCCTTTGTAACCTCTCTCTCATTTTTTCTCTTTCCCTCACCTTTCCCATTTTTCCTTTTATCTTTTTGATCTTTTTTATTCATTTTTTCCATTTTATCATTGTTTTTCCTTTTCTCTCCTCTTCTGCAGGCTGCCCTATGCTGGCTACTTTGGAGGAGTTTCAGGCCTCAGTAAAAAACAGTTTCTGAAGATCAATGGCTTCCCAAATGAGTACTGGGGCTGGGGAGGAGAGGACGACGACATCTACAATAGGTAAGTGTGGAGGCTGCTGGTTCTGCCCTTCATTCCTCCACTATTATTCTACCTAGTTGAGTTGTCTAATTCCTTTAAGAGAAAGTTAGAGAAACTAAAACTGAGCCTGAAATACTGACTAAGTCAAGATTGGCATTTTGAAATGAGAAAAGCACACAGAATAAACTCTTATACTATCTGCCAGGGTTTATGTTTGCTATGTCAAGAGTCAGTTTGGAATAAAATACCTGTTCAGCTTAAGGACACCAAATGTCATTCATACACACATATACACACATTCATGTATGGACAGATATTCAAATTATTTCAGTAGGGAAACAAAAGGGTGAAATCATGTGTCTCAACTTTAAGTGACACTGAAGTTCTCCTTAGAGTGGATGATTTATTATAATTGTTCATAAAAGGAGAATGATTAGCAAATAAATTAACCTCTTGAAATGCTTTAGTCAGCTTTTAATGACTTGCTCAAGTTTACTAATGATATTACTGTGGAAGTGTGGTGAAATCAAATCTGGGAGAAGAATATCTATTTGACAGGAAGGCAGAAAGATGTCTTAAGACAGCTTAAATGTATTGAACCACTTAAAGGGCCATTAGTTTAATTTATTATCTACCCAGATGGTTGCTTGGACTGATAATTGTTTAATTACCTGGTGAATTGATGATCTCACTATTAAATGAATGCATACTGCAACAATATACAGTCATCCATCAGTGCTAGCTACTATAGGAACTAGAGAATCATGAAAGATTTAGTTTTATATTATATCAATAATCCATCTGCAACTTTACATGGCACCAAACCTCAATATATTACCCAATATTGTCGCTGTTATGCATGTTTCCTCCTTCAGTCACAGCAAACTAGAAATGTCCCCTTATTATTGCAGTACAACTAAAATAAGATGACAATTCAAGTAATTGTCATGTTGTCATGTCAGATTAACTTCAAGAGAAATTATATTTCAGTCACATAAACAAATTTGTTTGCATTCAGGTTCAGCTCTAGTATACAAACTACACACACGCACCCACACACACCCACACACACTAAATGCTACCTCTGTCTTTATTGTATCTCTATTCTTTACTATTTGTTTGTATTTCTCTCTTTCTGTGTCCCGCTGTCATTTTCACACTTTGAAGCTTGTCTCTGCCTTTTCAGTGTAATAGCATTATAAGAAAACTGAAAATAGAGCATTTGAAGATTGGTGTTTTTGAGAATGGACTGTGTCAGTCACCACAGTATTCTCAAGATTACTGTTGTTTGTCAGTGTCTGCCAAGATGTAATAAAACAGATCTATGTGTGCTTCACTGAATAGCCGTGTTTTGTGTGTGTGTGTGTGTGTGTGTGTGTGTGTGTGTGTGTGTGTGTGCGCATGCCTGCAATTATGAGACCAAGGATGACGGATAAAGTTAGTCCTCTAACTTTTTATTGGATGATCGTTGCAGTAGGCCATTAGATGCTGCAGATTTCCCTCGAGATATTTTACTTTACTCCAGCTGAGCTATTTCAACTTCTATGAAATGGGAGGTGTCGAGCAGGAATATCATTAAAATCCTGTTTTGCTTTCTTTTTATTGTACATCACTCACATATTGACTTCTGATATTCAGATTTCCCTCCATGCAGACTCCATTTACCTTCATGCTGCATACATAGTTACAATAAAATGTATGGAGGTGGGGATATTTTCCACTGAGCATGTAAATCCTGCTATCCTGTATGTCAAGACGTGTAGATTTTACAAATTGCTTTGAGTTAGAGGTGAAATATTAACAAATTGACATCCTTTGAGATATTTTCAGCACAGCTACACAATTTTGATTCCTTTGAATTAGAGAGCATGTTTCTTAGTTTGTAGTGTTTTGCACTGTAAGTTCAATAGACCATTATACAATTAAACAACCTTGCAGTCTGAGGTAGTGGTCAGTGTGTTGTTCATTTTTTTGGCTGGATTGCAACAGCAGAGCCAGCGCTACATACATGAATGTCTCTCTGTCAGTGACTGATTCACTGAGTGATGAAGTTACACTATTGGTCAGCTGGAGTGTTGGAGTTTCTGCAAACAGTTTTCTGTTATGTCTTCGGGGGGCGTCTAAAGTGTTTCCATTGACTGCAGCAAATTCCAAATGTATCACATGCCACGAGCAGCCTGCAGCCGAGCCAGTAGATGCCCTACCTCAGTCTGCACCTGGAGTCCCACGCCATGATTGCACGACTGTCGTACTGTAGGAGCACATGGAGTCATTGTTGCGGCTGAACCGTCATGTGAGGTCTGCAGCCTCAGGGCCTGCAGGGAGTGTCATGTCGCTCCTCAGGATGATGTCAGCAGCTCACCTTGTGGTACACCTGGGGGCTGCTGCTCTTGAAAAACCACCAAGGTTAGTTTGTTTGGGACAAAGAGGAGGAGAGAAAACAGCTCTCCAGGCACCAGGAGGCATGAGGAAGAGCACTCTAAATAACCATCATTCTGACAAAAACTCAATACAGAGCACATTTTAGAAAAAAGAGACATTTGCAGATAGAAACAGATGAAAGAGCAGTGGGTGTTAACTAGATAATTAGAAGTAAAATAAGTTCTTTCAAATCAAACATCCAGCGATATGAGTGGAAAGTATTGTTCTTGCGGCTACATTTATAATCTATTTTTGATTCAAACATTGTTTAACTATGTCATGTGATACAATACTTGAGTACACTTTAACAGCAAGTATTGGGACCACTATAGAAAATCGCTGATGAACATTTAATATCCAGGAATTACATTATTGACACTACCAGTGACTATCCCTGTAACAAATTGTCCACAATTTCACACATACACCATACATGATCTAGCTATATACTAGATTTTGATTGAGTCTTGTTAACTGTAAAAACTGGCAGTATTCTAGTCCAAGGTATGTCTATCAATTTGCAATTGTGTACTTAACTGCTACCTGTTGTACATTTTTACAGAGCTCACACCAGTTCTGTTTGTGTAGTGATTGCAGGCAAGGCACAAAATAATTAACCAGATGTTGAGTTGAGTGAAAGTAGGTACACCCAAAAAAAAGGTTGTATAGAGTATAGTGTGTAAAGTGTTTACAACATATTGTGCATGCAGATGGACAGTGCTGAAGTTGTTTGAGAAGTTTATTTGGATTCTTTTCAACATAAATCTGGGTCACCGTCATTGTAAGATAGTAAATCCAAGCTGACTAACTGCTGTTCCCTGATAGAGGAAGCTTCCAACATTTTATACCATATTTTAAGCTGACAGGAAATAAGCGTTTGATGGTAAAAAATGACATTTCAATATATTTCTATATTAACATTAAATCATCTGTGGTGCCAAACCCTCAGAGAGTTAACACCCAATTCTGCAGCTCTTTGTAGATTTTAACCTGCTTCGTACAGTATCTGCATGCTTACATGTATATCGTTTTATTAACCATTTCATATTAAACTGTAGACAACCGTACAAGATAACCCAGCTAGGTGCATGCTACCTGCCTAGCATGAGCAGAGAGCCCAAGTAACCAAAGAAGACATCTGGTGAACATTCAAGATGCTAAAAATCCAAATTTCTTTCTCAGAAGTTAGTGGAGGTAAAACCAGAGCTAAATTGCAAGGAATCATTTTTTTATTGTACAGGTGACTCGTCAACAACTGCAGCTGTGGCTCAGGAGCTAGAGCAAGTTGTCCTACTAATCGCAAGAAAGGCAATTCGATCCCTGGCTCTTAATGCTTAAATGTCCTTGGGCAAGATACTGAACAAATGGTTCCCAAAGGCTGTGTCATTGGTGTGTGAGCGTGTGAATAATTGGAAATACACCCTGATGAAGAGGAAGCTTGAAAAAGTGTGTGTGAATAGATGAATGTAGGCATATAATGTAAAGTGGTTTGAATGGTAGCAAGACTAGAAAGGTGCTTTGTAAATGCAGCCTATTCACCATTTAACTTCAAAGGGGATGTTTGTGTTGTTTTGTCAGTGTGATTTGTAAGTAGGCAGATTTATCATGTAAATTTGATTAGTGCATCAGAGCTGTTTTGTCTTATGGCCGTTTTTGACAAAACTTGTTTCAGCTGTAAGCCCTCAGTAATTTGTCTCTGTGGCATATTACAGACTAACTGACTAACATAATTCAGCACAAGAAGAAAGTAAAGCAGAGACTATTGAGTGTGTTGTCACTCTGCATTCTGAACATCTGTATTATTTCCTTGTATGTATTCATATCTCCTACTGTGTACTAAGTTTGTTTATTACAGTGTAAAACTGTAAAAATCCCACAGTTAATATTATAATAAATTAAAGAATCCAACATTGGAGTAAAGCTGAGCATGAAGGTTTTGTCTAGTTTTACACCAGGGCTCACACCCCATCCCACCATCCACCTACGCTTTTCAGGGCTGCCTTGTTTTAAAGCCCTTCACACAGCAGTCTGAGGGGAAATGCCCTTGAAAACACAAAATCTCCTATTCGCTCCTGTCATGTAAAATCTTGTTATTGAATTGTTGTGGATTTTTAGCCACACCAGTGACATGGTGGTTGATTGGTCCAGATTAAATATCTCTGAACATTTATCTACATATGAATGCAGAATCTGCAAGCAAGGGACAGAAACATTGCAGTTTTTCGCGTCCATCTGGACCTAAAACAGCTACAAAGATATCAATGTTTGTTTGGTTTTAAACTGATAACTGAGTATAAACTGTAAAATAATCTGGTTATAGATGTCGTCTCTCAAACTCAAATTTAATTTCATCTCAAGTTGCTAATTGGACTGTAAACAATGACAGGCACATGGAAGAGGAAGTCTTTTCCCGGGTATCTGCTGGCTACACCGGAAGCTCTTAAACATTGGCTGCTACTCCCAGAGGCTAAATTGTCATCAGACTAGAGTTCTGAGATTGATCCAGACTCAAATATCTCAAACACTATTAAATAAACTGCCTTGAAATTCTGCAGAGACATTACTGGGACACAGAGGATGAATCCTTATGACAATGGTGGCCCCTTCACTTATGATGTAGTGTCACCAACAATTACAGTTTTTCACTTTCCTTGTTAGATATGTAACCATCTAACTGATGGATTGGCTCAAATGGCAGTCCCTTTACATCCACTGTGTTTACCTTGATTAAATCATCAAGGCTACTATAAAATATCTACACAAACACATACAAATATCAGACAGGATGGTTATAACTTGGTGTTCTGTACCATTGCCTTCATCCCAATTTATTTTTCTAGAAAAGTTATGATTTATTCCTTAAATGCACCACATTCGAAATGCAGCTGTCACATCATTATAATATGATGTGATCTTTTCCAATTTGAAATTCAGTAGAATTAAAACTGAAATAGCGTTGGATTTCTATCATAATCGTACTATAAATAACTGTTAAGACCCCCCCACCATCTGACTTTGACTGCAATTTATGGTGTTGTGTGTTCACAATGCAATGCTCTGCACGTTCCAGACTATAGGCTAAAGGCTTTCCTAAGAAATGCCTTTCCATTTGTGGAGCTAATTTTGTCATGCTTGAGACCAGTGCATTGGTTGGCCCTGTGCACTTTGTGCTGCTGCACATACATAAACTCAAATAGCAGCTGCGTGTGGAGACGCCCACACAGTCCGTGCACCCAAGACTGATCATCTTTCACTTGTTTTTTTTTTTGCGTTTTAAAGATTAAAATGCAGCCCTTAGTCTTGCACTGTCTTCATTATTGCAAACCAATATAGAACAATATAGCTCAATAAGATGTTTGATTAATCCTAGCAGAACATACAGGCTGGGAAAACATGCCCTGTCCTGTTTCTGTAGAGTCAAACATTTTCCCTCTAATTTTTTTCCCCCCATCAGGGATCGTTAGAAAAAAAAGCTTATGAGCTTATTATTTTATTTGAAATCTGAAGCTACAGTAGCATGCAGAGGTGAGGATGGAATCTTCAGCTGAGTGAACTAACAAGCTAGCCTGCTCTGTCTCTCAAGACTCAGTAAAAAAAGAAGGGTAAAGAGATGGAGAGATAAAAGAGTAGCAGTATAGATACGTGTGTGGCACCCATGAAATGTGACCCTTGTTTTTTCTCTGTCGATAAAGAGGGGCAGGGTTCATAGGTTTGATGTGTCCATCAGCCTGACATCCAGTCAAAGTCTCCTTGAACCCGACACTGAACCTCCATCTGCTCATTCTTTGAAAGCTGCTCTGGAAAAGGGGGCATGAACTAAATGACTAAATTGCTCTCACCAAGTTTTTCTCCATGTTCTGCCCCTCTAACTCTCTGTGACTCCTTTCCTATCTCCCTCTCTTGCTTCCCTCCAGCAATTTCCTTTTTTATGCTGGTTTTGATGGCACAGACCGTGGCATGGCCAGTGTCCGCATGGCTTCTGCAAGCCTTAATGTCAGCCCTGGGGAACAAGCTGTCCGTGCTGCTCAGTGTGGCCTGAGCCCGTGGCAGAGGGGACACATGCCACTTCCGCAACTGCCAGTGCCACTTGCCCCCAGACACCTGTATAAAAAAGTTGGTGGATATTACAGAGCGAGAGGCAGCAAGGCTTTTCTTTCTCAGCATCCTCTCACTCTCTCTGAAAATGCAGCAGTAGCCTTGGGCAAAGACTGTACCTGTCCCAAGGGCTTCCATAAAAGACCAGCATGCAGCACATACACATACACACACACACACACACACACACACACACACACACACACACACACACACACACACACACACTAACTCACTCCCTTACCCTTTCCCCTTCCTCGCTCTAAACCTTTCAACAGAGCCTGAGCCAGCATTATGTACACATGCAGCCACAGAAGCTCAAGGATCACACGTGTATCTGTCACGCCTTGACAATGGTGTAAAAGTCTGGATGTGTTGGACTTAACACTTTCAGAATGCCAAGCTTTTGATGAGTACAATCACACAATCGGTTATGAGACAGTCTGCACCCTTGGTTCAGGTCAGCAAACACTGTCAAGTGCTTTAAATTTCACGTTTAGACCTTTTTATTTCCTCTAAGAAATTCTATTGATGCTTTGACTTGCCCTGCATTAGTACTTAGGCTTTTTATAAGCATGCTTGTCTCAATATACTTGTCTTTGTTTCATCACAGTTATTTTATTTTTTTCTGTTTGTTTCTTCTCTTTATTGCAGTTGTGAAGCACTTTGTAAAGGTTGAAATGTGTTATATGAGGCCATGTTCAAACAGAGAAATGTGAGATGCACTGAAAACACTCGGGGCTTTTAGTATGTATATTAAAATAGGGAAAAACAACTCAGTTATCTTCTCATTTTCAGTTACACACATCTAGCAAAGAAATCTCCACTGCAAAGCTTCTGCTAACCATGATTAGTGCTGTGTATTAATGAATATATGAATGAATGAAACATGAATGTAATCTTGCCTGCTGGAGAGTAATACTGAATAGTCTCATATTCGCTAATAAGACAGTGAAAAGTGAAGGTGAAATAGTGTTCTGTATAGTATATGCTTTGCTCTATATCAATACAGCCTTACTGAGTCAGATACATCAGTGTGGTGTTACCTTAGTGATATCAATGGGTGAAATCCAGTGCTGTATTATGATTTAAAACCTCCGCCATTTAGACGGGGTCATACAATCGGTCACCTGACGTAGTACATTTCAATACTGGAACCTTAAGAGAGTCGCAATGAAACAGTATGCAGGAATTGCTCATTTCAAGTTGACATAAAATTTGAACTATTGTGAACTTGAATTTTGAAGGTGCAGTTCTGCCTCATTTCTCGAGTTGTAGTCATCTCTTGAATGTCATGTGGTTCAAAAACATTTCCTCTGAGCAACATATTTAATTCACTTTTTTCTTCCAGGATTTCATCAAAAGCACTCATAAGTCACTTGTTTCATCTGTTTGAAGTACTAAAGGAGTTTAAAGGAAATTGCTGTTTAGTCACGCACTCTTCTTATGATTCAACCATTTAATTGTAGCAAGAAGTGATTCAGTCATATCTGCTGTTGAAGTCTCATTTTTCTAACATACTCTCTGGCCAAATAAAAATCATGCATCCACAAGGCTTGGCAGGAAGAACAAATAACCCCCCTGGGTATACAGAGAGCAAGCGGGCACATTTTTCCTTATGATATGACACATTTACTATGACAGTCACAGAGGAGAAGTCAACATGACACAGAGAGCATCTACTTGATATTGGAGTGGAATCAGTGTAGGATGAACTTGAGGTGACCGAGGGGAAGCAGCAGCAGGAAACAAACAGAGCAGTGTGTGAGCGTGCAGCTGAGACAAGTGTGAGGCAGGTCAGCCGGTCTAACTGTTAGTCTTCTTGTTGTGGGTGTACATTATAGATCAGTTGATAATTGAATGTGTCCGTTTGATCTCCTGTGAGCTCCATTAACTTAAATATCAGTTATTATAGAAAATAAAATGTGTCTTTTCTTGGGTTCGATTTTGCTCTCAGATACTGTATATTACTTAAAGGCTGTTGAAGCATGAAGGTGGAGGGATCCTCACTGCAACCCCCATTGTTTTGAAACTTTGTGCTTGGTGAAAAACCTCAGAGGCAACAGATCAGTGTCAAAGTCCCAAACTGCAGTCCCAAACCTTGGAGTTATTATTGATGGTTGCCTTTTACTCACTCGTCAGCAGCATCACCGAAATAACCTTACATCCTCTCAGGAATTTCTTAAAATTTCAGTGTTGCCTTTTCAAGCCAGATATGAAAAAAAACTTGTTAATGCCTTTGCCACCAGCAGATTATATTACTCTAATGCTCTTTCTGTAGTTTTTTCTATGAAAGTCATTTACTACCTTCAGCTTATTCACAATGCAGCTCTCCATATCTTGATGCAAACCACAAAAAAAATCAGTCAATATCTACACAAGACTTTGCCTATGGTCTAAAAAACACTAATTGTTCTGGCCCCAAATTATGATCTCTAACAGCATAATTTGTCTGTACCTCCCAAAAACATTACATATCACTGTTGGAAAATAGATATGTTAAATGATGTGACAATGCTATGATTAAGGCTTGGTTAGGTTCAGCTGATCAGGGTTTCAGTTAAAATAAATGCATTGTTAAGGAAATGGAAACAGCATGAATTAGGTTAAAATCACTGCTTCCTCCAGGTAGAGGATTTTGTCATGGTTACAATGATCAAATAAAGTTGACTAGTGGTTAAAAAAGTTAAGTGTCATGTTTTGTTGACGCTATGCAGACTTCATCGTTATATAATTACATCATCTGATTTCCGTTTTTGATCACATCATAATTACTATCTCCTCGCAACTGAATAAAAGCTGTCACAAAGAAGCTTTTCAAAATCATCATGTCAGATGTATTTGATGCTGGTATCTGTTATCCTATAAAGTTAAATTTGGTCTCTGAATATATCATACACTCATCACTGAGAAATAAAATGGATCCGAGGCTCTGTGGGACCCTTAAATTTCTATTGCAACTGTATGTGACCTAGCCAGTGATCCAAGATGTGACCTTCCCTGTGGATGCTAGATCTTTTGTTCAAGTTTTAAAACTGGATACATGCAGCTCTCTTGTACTCCCTCTGTGTCAAATTGTGTCAGAGGGCAGAATAGTGAGGGATGCACTAATAAGAACAGCAAGCCCAGGGTGAAGGAGGGATAGAAAAAGGGGAAGAAAATGAGAAGCAGGGGACAGAGACAGGATGGGAGCAGTGTTGGGTAAAAGACAATACAGCGAGATGGAGAGGGAGGGAAATGAAGCCTTGAGCAGAAGGTATGGTCAGGCAGGACAGACACAGTCAGAAGCTGCTGGTACAGAAAGTCCACATCCCCAAGACAACAATGGAGCAAAAACCTGCCAAAATTCATCATTCATGCCACTGTATAGAGTCATGGATGATTTAAATTACAATGAGAATCCAGTATGATATTAAATAAATGTATACTTTTTAAAAATATACAAATATGAAGGGGGAAATAAATACTCTCTGCATTCTCCCACAAATCATTTACATAAAAACCTGCATTATAAGTAGGAATACTTTGCTTGTATCCTACCAGCAGGAACAATTGGATTTCTGGCACAAATCCCTCAGAGTAAAGTGTCATCCTCATACATTTTATCTGAATAGAAAACGTAAATTCAGCACAGAAGTTGCACAAAAATAACATGGTATTTTCTTTCTTGCTTTCTAAAAAGTAAATCCTATTTCTGCAGGGCTAGACAATTTCCTGATATATCTGATAGGTCATTGATTTTTGTTTATTGTGTTTGAGAATGACTAAATTGGAGGTCATAATTTATCCACCTTATATACTTGGATTTGTCTCTGAAAAAAATGTTTCTTTTAAGGTATATGGTTATTCTATTTGAGTTATTCCCATGGACAACAGTGTCATTAATTAGCACATTACCAAAAAAGTGAGTAATGCCAGTTAAAAATATGTTTAAAAAGACAAGCAACTAGCCGTGAGTGCCCAAATGTGTTGCTGCGGAGCAAAAAGTCTTCTGTTCACACTCACACTCTTTACTTTTGTGTTACTTTCTCTCTGTTGAGTATCTTCCAACCTCTCCATATACCACCATCACTATCCTCTCCTTCCTCTTTCTCTCCCGTCTCATTTCAGTAGGCACTGGCATCTGAGGCAGGACATTGGACTTAGCCTCCAATTCTCCTCCACTCCATTGCTCTAATGCAATTAACTCCACTGGTGGGAATAGGAGAGGAGAGCTGGAGAAATTCCTGATTAATCCAATCAAATAGGTCCATGGCCTGCATGCGTGTGTGTGTGTGTGTGTGGGTCTGCAAAGCTGTCCAGACCAATGTCCAGACTGCTATAATAATGTTCCTAAATGCACGCGCTGACGCGCATACACGCGCACACACACGCACACACACGCACAGTACGATTCTGCCTCAGGCTGCAAATCAAACTTTTCAGGGTAGATCATATAAGCAGGGTGATATTTTTCTAAGAAGAGCAAAGTGCTGGAAGTGCTGCAGTCCACTCTACTTCACAGATTTAGGGTCTTTTCAAATGGGCAAGGTGCCTCCGCTAGTGAACTACACTGTACTGTATAATGGATTCACTCCAGGGATCAGTTGTAGCTGCGTTTTTGTTCCACTAATAAGCAGACTAACAGTCTAATCAGAATAAAAATGCCATTTTGAACTAGTTTGGTCAGAGTATAAAGGTCCCTAAATTGTCACGTAAACACACTTCACAGTAAATGACTATACTTTGCTCTATAGCCTACTAAACAACACTTTCTACACGACACCTACACACATCCTCATAATGAAACAACCTCATAGATTGATTTACCTGCACTCCACTCATGGGAGTGTTTTCTAATATACCACCAACAATTATTATGGTGTGACAAGGTGGTTAAGGTCTGGTTAGGTTTGGGCAAAAAAACACATGGTTAGGGTTAGGGAAAGATCATGGTTTGGGTTAAATAGATCATTCGGTGTGGGTTAAAGTTACTTCAATATGTCGCACAATTTTTGTCGTCATGGTAACAGTAAACTCCACAACAATCGAAGTCACATTTTTTTTAACAAACTGTCCTGAGTCGCAGACAGAACAGTAAAGTCTATCTAGCTACCCACTCAAACCACCTCCTCCTAATATGAAAGTTTGTCACCATACATGGGCGTAATCTGAACCTCATCACTCTCTCAGATCATAATTACCTCAGCCAGTAGGTGGCATAAACATAAAGGGCTGAAATTTTGTCATATACTTTTTATAGTATTTTTCGTGAGATTGTGAATAAAGGAAAAGTACTTTCTGCCATTAAAGGAAGCAGCAGTGTGTTTTGACAGACCTGATATTACAGTACAGTAGCAGCAGACCAGTAATAATAGGTTCATCTGTTCATTGGTTTGTCTGTGGTGTATTGCTATATTTGGTATGTTGTTATATCACAGGAGAAAATTATAGAATACAACTTTATTGCTTGTTGGACAGAGTGGAAAATTGCCTTTTGTCTCACTAAAACGTGAACACAGCACAAAAACATGTAACTTATAAAATATAGATAGAACTGGGATGAGAAAGTATAAAGTACACTATAGCACACACAAAAAAAGAACAGAAAAAAGATAAATGATCAAAAATGAAGCATGAAATATTGAAACATAAAATAAAATGTTTATGATGTTGGTTTCACTCCAAATAAAAGACTTTCATGATACCTAACGGTCAATCTCTATTCCTTAGCTTCAGCCAGCGCTTCCCAATTGATTTTCTGCCAATACTAAATTACTAATAACTATACTAAGCAGCTAACTTCTAAGCCTGCATTTCAGTGATCGAACCATGATGGTTTGGAGTGGAGGGTTAAAACAGCCTCAGTGGTTTCGTAAAGACTTTATAAGATTGACTGACTCTGTTGGAAACCTTTCTTCCTCATAATTTGCTGTGAATTTTATAAACAGATAGTTGTGTTCTTTGAAGAAATCATGTTTATTTGGGATGGGATGTTTGTAGATGATGACATCTAACGACATCTTGAAACTCCTCCAACATCATGAGGAACCAGTAAAACTAAGCACTAAAAATGGTAAATTAAATTGAAAAAATGATTCCACAATGGTATTGCACCATCTTGCATCAAATGTAGATCAGCTGATTTTCTTGGATTACTAAAAAGACTAATTTGTGAATTTTTACCAAGACAAGCTGCTGTGTTCTGCATCAATAACAACCTCTGGCTGTGAGGGATGTTTTTGAACATGCTGGAACAGGAAGTTAGTTAGTTCATGTATTATTTGAATCCACCTGTTCAATTTGTCTTCTCATTTCTCTCCATTTTGTGGCAGTTACTTCTTACTTTATGTGATCAACAGATACATTTCTCTTCACCATTTACCTCAAAATCATCCCCAAAAGCACAAAATTATGCCTGAAACAAAACAAAAATGAAGGAAATTTGTGGGATGCCTCTGCCACCTCCAGGTTAACATTGACTCTTTTTATGAAAATGTCACAAGTGATAGTGTTATGTAATTATCTCTTAAAGAACATAACAAAAAAGTCGCATGAAGTCAAGTAAGTGAAAGTCAAATAGATTGTTGTTTTAATTGAATCTACAGTACCTTCTCCATCTTGACTATGATATATTTTACTTTATTACTGTAATTATTTTGTTACTTGCTTCTTTATATGATTCAGTTATCTAGCACTCCGACTGTCAGACAATGAATACCTTTATTAATAATGGTTGGTGGACTTTGTAAACCTCAGGGATGATGATGGGAATACGTTCAAGACTTTTCATAAAGAGATTTCAATGAACCAAAACCAAAGTCAAAAAAATCAAAAGCTGGTCCTATAATCTTGCAATACTGACTTAGTCTCTGAAACACAGTGGTCTACTTCTGTCTCCATTGTTGCTCCCATTCGTCTTTTTACTTTCAATAAAGAAAAAGAAAAGGGCCATAAATTGCTTGAAGGTCCCCCACAGAGGGGAGCGTTATAGCAGCCACCCACCTGCTGTTTTTTGGTGGAGGTGGTTGTCGAATGTGTCAGCTCCGGATTACATACATCACACAAGGGACGACCACGCTGAAGCTTTCCATCCTCTGTAGAGCGCAGCAGCTCCATCGCATCCCTAGTGTGTCTTCCCGCTTACATAATACATGATACTCACTACGCTGTCATGCTATGTTACTGCCTACTGCCTGTCACAGTGGTGAAAAATAATGACTGTCCTGACATATTTTATTTTTGGTCAAGAATGCAATTCTGTGCAAGAATGAGGAGAAGCCAGTTGATGAATTTCTACGCAGCTCATTATAACACACGTACACAAAAAAGTTTGTAGCCGCAGAGGATGTTTTATAGACTTTCTTGTTTCACACTGTGTCCCTCTGAAACCACACAAACCCTATTAGACATAACAACCCTGACTTTCATTCATCACACACACACACACACACACACACACAGAGTGCATGTTCCTTTTGCGGGAAAGAGTCTCAGACTGGCGTTTAATCATTGTGCAAACTTTCATATTGACAGTTGAGTGGATGGAAAAACAGCCCACCCTCAGAGAGTGATATACAGTACAAGACTTTCAAAGTGGGTTCTGAAAGCATGCAGAAAGACATTAACTGGTAGAGATACAATATGGTAACAAAAAAGAAAAGCGGTGATAATATTTTAAACAAGTGAATACACTCTGGTCAACTTTTTTTCCTGTTTTCTCTGTGGATTATTTATTTACAACCAATGGAGAACACTTAGGATGCTTAGAGGATGTTAGTTGACCTCAAAAGCTTTCAGATCCTTCACACTAAAAACTGAATTGAAACTGCTTCTTATCATTTCATAGCAGCCTACAGTAAGTCATTCTTATACAATTTGCAATGCAACTAAAGTCACTGCTCAAATAAATCCAGTAGCAACATTTCACCATTGTAGCCATGGATACAGTAAACAATAGATGAGGTGTTGAAACATAGTGGTTTGTTCCCTCTAGTGAAAACTATTCATTGCATCTCTGACTTTCTCCTTGACTGCTCATTATGTGTTCACAATAGCATAATTTCACAAACATAAATAGCACAAATAAAATAATGTCTCAATATAACTGTTAGTGGATTATAGGTTAAGCAAAATGGTTTAACTTGGGACAAGGAGAAAACATTTCACACACACTCACCTTCTGAACACTTCACATTCACTTACTTAAATGATTTATTTGAAAACTGGTATAAAGTTTTGTCCTGTCATTGCATTTTATTCTGTTATTGTAATCTGTTATGTCAATGTTTGGAACCTTTCCTTAGGATTTCTTTTCCTTTTTCACACAGTTTTTCAAATGCTCCCATTGTCAAAATGAAAAATGCACAGGACACTGACAACTGCAATTTATGAAGCCATGGTAACTTCTAACTATTTGTATTATTCATGATAGCTACAAATTAAGTTACCACTACCATCACTGTAGACTCTTACATTTTGTTAGTTTTTCTTTTTGTCACTGCTGTTCACTGATGATCAGTCCCTCCTTTTTGATGGTCATCAAAACTCTCCTCTATAGTCAAGACACAGTAAACTACCAATTATTCTTTACAAAGAAAACAAATCATTGATCTGCTCTGAAATATCTTCACTAAATTGCTGATACAGATTCATACAGACTCATTTTAAAGATAGATTCACAGTTCTAGCTGATATCACTATAGTCGGGCCTTACATGTTCTGCAGGGCAGCAGGCCCAAAGAAGATTATTTTAAAGATGCAGGACTGTGCATAATGTATAACTAAGCTCACTGAAAAGCTGAGGAAAAGAAGGGGAGGCTGTCTTGCTCACTCTTTCACACTCACATTATTTGCACCATAATAAAGCTCTAAATTATGCAAATACATGCTCACATATGGGCACACACATACACACTGACAAAGGAAATCAGCTATGCATGTGTGCCAAGTCAGCAAAGTCACTGAAACTTGAGAAAGAGAGAAAGAACCAAGAGGCCAAGATCTGTTATTTAGTTTTCAAATGAATGTATTTATGGGAGGGTTGTTTTGATTGAGTTTGGGTTTTGCCTCTTACGGGTTGACGTGCTTTTGATGGCACACGCCTGTATTCAGGGTTATTTACATTTCACTGGTCTGTAAAGGAGATGAGAAGAGAGGAGAAAAATGGAAGGTGAAGGGGGTATGGGAAGAGAGAGGAGAGCAGATGAGGACAGAGAGAAGAAAAGTGAAAAGCCATGAAGAGAAATGTGATGGAAGAAGGTGGAGAGGTGAAAACAATAAAGGAGAGGAGGGAAAAAGCATGAAGAAGCTAAATGGTAAATGGACTGCATTTATATAGTACCATTCAAAGCGCTTTACATTACATGCCAACATTCACCCATTCATACACACATTCATTCACACTGATGGCAGATGCTGCCATGCAAGGTGCCAACCTGCTCATCAGGAGCGATACAGCTTTTTATCCAAGGTACTTTTTCTTTTTTTTTTCTTTTTTTTCAAGGTTTTTGTTGCTCACTCACCGATTCACACACATGCAGTCACACACCAGTGCTTCAGCCATCAGGAGCAATTCTCGGTTCAGTATCTTGCCCAAGGACACTTTGACATGCGTTTCTTCTGATTAGGGGGGCAACCCGCTCTACCTCCTGAGCCACAGCAACCAAAAACATGGCTGATAGGGGAGGAAGTCATTTGAAAAGAGATAGAGGAGTAAGGACAGTTCAGGATAGTGTAGAGGGAGAAGATAACTCGTTCAAAGTTTTAAAAGAAAAACAAGCCTACTTCTTGTTGAGTAAAGAATAGTTTGACATTTTAGGACAATACACTTGTGTGTTATTACTGAGAGTAAGACGAGGATATTGATACCACTGTCATGTCTTTGCTTAAAGTTTGGAGCTGGAGCCAGGAGGCAATTACCTTGTGTGTTGTATAAGTTAGCAGGGAGACAATGAAATATGATCAAGGAAGTGCAGTTGGAGCTATAGTTTAAAGCCTTATCAGGCGCCAGGACATTTCCTTGCATATAATACTCATAGAAAGTTTTACAACACGGTAAAGTTAGTGTGGGAGTGACTTATCTTTCCTTGGGAGGACTGCAATGTAAAAAGTGTTCATGTTAAAGTAACCCATCAGGAATGTGTGCTTGCATATATGTGATTGGACAAAGCAGCGTCTTGCTGGGTGACGTCATGTTGTTGTTAAAGTCGAACCAGGTTCAACTGTTTGCTGGAGCTCTCTTTGTCGGCACCCCTGCTGCATCAATGCACTGCCCACAATCACACAGAGCTAATGTAGGTCTGAATGCTGACTTCTGGCAAAAACATGAGATTGATATTGATCTTCTCATCTCATCCATATTTCAACATTTGAAATAGTTCAACAGTTGAACAGTACTCATGAGAGACAATATAGTGTACTCCTTAGCCATAGCACCACACACTGTTTTCACCCATAAATATATTAATTGAACAAAGTTAAAATTAATGTTTAGTCATTTTCTTTTTATATGCATTAATTCACCCTACATCAACCCTAAGTAACTTACTCTGGGTTTTAAATGCAGTTGCAGAGGCTTTTCCAGCATGCCAAAAATATGCTTGACATTTTACAGCAACACAAACAGCAACACGAACATAAACCTTCAATATACTGTGTAAACCTGCTATCTGCTTTCAAAAACCCTATTGGGGGTAACAGAGAAGAAAAACCAACACAGAGAAAGAAGAGGTGAAGAAATAGGTAATAAAGGAAGAGAAAGGAGAAAAGGGAGAGGAGGTAGGAGACAAGAGGAGGCAGTGGGAGTGTAGTGTTGTTGAGGAGCAATATCAGGCATGGATGCTTTTTAAGACAGAGACTGCAGGAATCAGAGCGTTGCAACCAATAAAAAAATGCTCATCTAGTACACACACACACACACACACACACACACACACACACACACACACACACACACACACAGACAATCCTATATATCATTGCAGGTATGAATACCAATGATTATGTCAGCCTCTGGGTTTAAACTGGGCTTTATGTGGAACAGATGTGTTGTTTGTGTTGCCTACACTCCATTTGTTGTTGTATTAGATATAAATCTGCATCTTCGTGGTAATACAACGGTACCACTGCGTCTGAGAGTTCTGATCTCATGCTTTGCTTAAGACTAAGACATGCTGTAAGTCTTTGTCTTTTTCCCCAGCTAGGTAGCGTATGTAAAATGTACAGCCCCCAAAGTAAAACAGTCAGTTTGTTTCTCACGATGTTAGGAAAGTCTGAGAAGTTTGTTCATTCGTTCATTGTGTTTAAACACAAAGTCAGTTGTAAGAGTCTAACTAGTATTTATTGGTGTCAATAGGAAGATTTACTGACTCTACTTATGTATACCACCTACCGACTCTTCTACCTTTGCATCTTAAGGATAGATTCAGAGTTTTTCAAATTAGTCTTCATGTAATGCTTACTTGCCATATGCACATTGGAAGCATTGATGTTGTAATCATTTCTAATGAACTCCTCCTGGTGCAACAACTGTATATTGTACAAGATGGAGGGTAACATTTATAAAAAAAAATGATCACCTGATTCTACATTTTCCCTATGTTTTAGTATGATTGTTGTTTTTACGCAACTACATTCACAGTGTTGTTTTTGACCACAGTGAGCAGCTGTTTTGAGTGAAAAACTTCTAAAAATCCACTGTGCCCCATCTGTCCTGCACCACATGGCATGACAATGTTAAAGACAAGCTAATGGAGTGTTATGTTACTAAAAAACCAGATACGTCTATCTCCATTTGAGCTGGAGACCAAAAATGGAGCAAAAATTAGGGTAAAAATTGGACTATCAACACATCAGTCATCAATCATCAGCACAACTTGAAATGATTGCTTTAGTTGCTCCTTATCTGCCAAATGTTTATAGCCAACTGTTTGCTAACAAGGTTGACATACTTATGAGGTAATGATGTGTCAGTGTTTTTAACAGCTTGTTCTGCTGCCCCAAAGTGGTCAAATTCACTTGTTTGGAGACTGAGGGCCTGATTTACTAAGATCCCAAATAGTGGGTACTAAATTGTGTGCACAGTGCAATAGATTGCGGTTTTGTTTGCGTGTGTTTTGCAGGTGATCTACTAAGAATAACTGTGTAAATGAAAACAGGTGCAACAGGGTGGAGACAGCAGTATTTAAATTAGGGTTTTGCGTGTCTTAATGGAGAGTTGGACGACTAAAAAGCTGCAAGTGCAAAATGAAATGTGATCAGGTTCTAGTGGAAGAGGTCAACAAATATATTGAGTTATAACAAAAACAAATATTACCAGAAAAACCGACATATGGGAAAGTATTTGTGACAAAGTCAAGGCTGTTAGTAAAACCAAAAATATTCCACTCCAAAAATATTAACACAGGTGGAAAAAATCCTTCCTGTGTGTATTCTGTCATTGTGCCTCCATCTCCTCCTCTCCACAGTAACATAAGTCATGTATATGGAGTGTGCAGCCGGTTAATACCTGCCCTTCAGAGGTATTATTTATAGACGCAGTTAGCGTCAGAAAAAATACCTTCAGGTTTGGTAAATCACAATGTGTGTACTAAAAAACATATTTGCATTTTCTCCTCCCTGTATTTTGCACACTGGGGTTAAAACGCCCCACATTCTATATTCATCATGGCAAACGTACTAAATGGACAGCGCGTACTATCTTGCACATTTGAAAGATGCAAACCTCAGTGCGCTGCGTTAGTAGATCAGCTTGCATATTTTTTGCGGGTGATGTCAAGTTTGCACACGTTTTTACACACGCAAACCTTTAGTAAATCAGGCCCTGAGTGTAGTGGATATTATACCTTAATAATAATAGTTCATATTTTATATCTCTATAATTGGATCTTGAAGTACTTTGAAGTTGTCACCTTACAATTAAGGCTTTGAGAAACTGCGAGGGATATTCTTCTTTTCTTTTTAACATTAATTTGACAATTAACTAAAACAGAAATGACATATTATATGATATTGCAACCCTACCATTCCTCCATGTACTCCTTCCTTCTCAGGTTTTAGCTTTTCCTCTTTTAGTCTGCCTCTTCTCTTTGTCTCTTTTTTGTCTCTGTCTTTGTGTTTGTTTGTCCTTAACTCTCTAATAGATATTGTATCTGTATGTGTTGCAGGATCACTCTGAATGGGATGAAGGTGTCCAGGCCAGACGTTCGCATCGGTCGCTACAGAATGATTAAGCATGAGAGAGACAAACACAACGAGCCCAACCCTCAGAGGTACTGCATCATTATCCAAACTTGTTCTCCAGCTTTACATTCATTCTGACTGAAAACTGAAACATGAACAATAAAGGCAATAGAAAGCCAGCAGTGAGAAGTGATACTTTTTATCATGATTCATCTATTCTTTGTCATCCATATTATCTACTTTCATACTGTCCAGTTCGGCTTAGATCACATGCTTAAGCTATTTTAACCTTTAACCAGAGATGGTTAAATGAGAAGTTTTGCCCTTTTTATCACATTCACAAGTGGGAGCTACCTACTGTTACTCTGACCTCCTGCAGTTGACTACTGTGCAGCTCCTCTTTGGAAACTGTGGCTAACAGAAAAAGTGTTTAAGTGTATTATTATAGACTTATTTCACTAGCCGGCTATAGTTTTATGTCCAGATGTCTAACCATAACCTGTGAAGTTCCTATATTATTGACATAGAGATAAGATGCACTCTGTGGAAGGTTTGTGTGTTTGTGCTGTGTTAGGTTTCAGTTACAGCCACCCTAAATCCATTTGATTTATGATGACCAAAAATACCTGCAATGTTGCTGTTAACCTTGTTCAGTATCCTCTTACACATATTAGTGCCAAATTTGCAATACCTGGTTATTTGCTTATGGCTTAATTAGTACTGAGGTATGAAAGAACATTTTTCACATTATTTTACTTAATTTGCTTCATGCCATTTCATTTACCAACAATATTATGAATTTAATATATGTTTGTCTGTTTCTGTTTGTATCTCTCCAGGCTGTACATTTCATAACAATTATAGATGCAGTGTAGCTTTGTATGACTGTGGCCAGAATTTTAGAAATAAAGGTCATGAATCTAATTCCACCAACACACCCCAACCCACATCACAAATGTCCAAAATTATATATTATATAGTTTTTTGTTATTAGTATCTCTTAAATTTTGTGTCCTTAAAGAGAAATGTTGTTTCTCCACACTGTCAGGAATTTTTCTGCCTGCCTAAAAGTAGTCTAAATACTAAAATCAGCCTTTAAAATACCCATCATGTGTATGTTTTTAACTGTAGAACTCTTCCAAGGTTGTTAAAAACACCCACAATACTCAGGGCATGACCTCTGGGACCTCTGGGTCCACAGCTGCTGCTCCTGCTATTTTAAAGGAAAGACAAAGTAAATGGGAGAAAGAGAGAGATGAAATCCAGTATTTTTAATGCTCGGGGAGTTGCGCACCATCCAGCAGAGACAGAGAAACATTTTTCTTATAACTGATCAAATATTTCGGTCCTAGCAGGATGTTGAAAAATGTATTTAAGAAGCTATTGAAATGCATGAAGACATGAAGACTTGTTAAATAAATAACACACATGCATATGAAAGATGCCATAGTAGTTTCTTGTCCTCACAATGTTTATTAAAATTCAGTTTCTGCTAATATGTGATAGTTATATAAATAGAGAAACTACTGAATGCTTAATATTGGTTCACTGTGTAGTGTTAGTGAAATGTTGTACAATATGTTTGCAGCATTAGATGTGGGCTGCAGATGCAAGTGAGGGCCCATATGAGGAAATATCAGATAACTGAGAACAATATAAATAAATCAGACGTCTGAAGACCATGACTTGGCATTTGTGGTCATTGAAAGATTAGAAGATTTGAAGGGCTGAAGACAAAACATTTTCAATAAACTAAAAATTGCTTCTCAGAGATGCAGCCTAGGGAGTTTAAATTTTGCTCTTTTGGTTGTACACATTTAAATTGCTTTTCAGACAAATGTGTAAAAAAAAAAAAAAAAAATCTTCCCGTATAAATGTGTTATTTTATGGTTTGATGAATGAGACCCAACATGCAGAGATGAGCCTTCTAGACACATTAATCACCAGGAGTATAGCACCTCACAGTAAGCTGCTTAAACGTGGATTATCACTGTTTATTCTCCTCTAAGAGCCCCCGTTTTCATGCCTGGATGGGCCGGGCAACGATGCCTCTCAGTACAAAAATCGATAGCTGCTGTAGTTTGGGCAGAATGAAGATATAGTGAACTCTGTTCCCTATTCCAATATTATTTTAATTTGATCTCACGTGACATTCTTACATCACAGCATTTTGACAGAACGGCATGAGGGTTCACAATTTGAGGTCTAGTTTAGTTGTAGCCCCTAAATTGGTTTATAAGAGGATTAAAAGCTGGCAACGAGAGTCATGTGTGAAAGAGTAGTGACTGTTTTTACTGCAGCTAATGCTCATGCAGCCAAATAAATTGCAAGTTTAATTTGAATTTTGCATATAGCTACTGACCCGATGTTGTCCAAGCCTCTGATACATGAAATATAATAAATAACACACACTGTTTTGTTTAAAGATTATAGAAAGTCCAGTCTTGGAAGTTGGGTAAAGTGCACACTAGAATTTCAGTCCCAGAAAACTGATCTTGAAATTTAGATTTCATTTCTTCTTGTGTTATAAAGATTGATGGAGATTTGGTTCAAACTGATGCTGAATTTTTCAATTAAAACATAAATCACAGCACCTTTAGTACTTATTCATAAAGAGTCCCTCCATTTCAATTTTCAAAAGCAACCAAAGCATCCTTAATGGATTGATGTACTGTGTGTGTGCATATCTCCTAATCTTTGTATCCATTAACTTGTCTGTGCGGATTCATTCTGTACAACACTTCTGACTGCTTATGAGTACAAAGTTAATGTAATAAATGGGCAGGTTGACACTTATGATGGATTGTTCAGCTATGCATGCATGACTTGAAGAGCTTGAGTATAAGATTTTCATTACTGATATGAAAAATTATAAATGCTATGTGAATGACTTGATGTTGCCAATGAGACGCAACTGTAGTTTTTAAAGGTTACTAGCAGCATCAACCAACTCAATGCAAGTCATCTGTGAGTTAACTTAACTTATTGGTCATAATGAGCAAAATACTCAACGCTGCACTTCCTTTGATCCTCAGCAATACACCTGCCAAGTGTGAAGTAGATGAAAACAGTTGTTTAGAGAAGTGAAGGACATACAAACACACAGACAAAGACTCCTTCCCATGTAGTTAGATGATATGATGTACTGTAGATAACACCTCCCCCCATATTTTGCTTCTTTGACAAACTAGACTACATGAGTGATGCTAATAGATGCGTGTGTAAATGTAATGTGTAAATGTTGCTCACATCACTGGCCTTGCATACACATTTTATTGACGGCATTTTGATGTGATGTGACTCCTTATTTCTTCAAAATCAAATTAAGTGTGCCCTTCCCTATTCTAACAATTAAAGATAACCCCTAAATACAAGTCTGTGAAGAAGGCAAATCAAGTGAAAAGAAATGACCTGCAACAAGCACCAGCTGGGTATTACATAGACTTTGATCAGCATTCAGTGCTAAAAGCCTTGTAGTGACTTAATTATCTTGAAATATGGTTGGAACAAAACATTTTGTGTAGCTTGAAAAGAGAAAAACCTTCTCTTGGCGTCACGCTTTTATTGATCTTTTATCAATTGGATGGCACGTATTGTCCCCTTTTCCATGTCAACAGATAGAGATAGATAAATGAGGCAAATTAGTCACAAGTGGGGCCTGTGGCATGAATTTAAAATAAAAGACAGACAGTTTTTTCACCTGAAACAAGTTAGATATCAAAACTCCATCTGAAGCTGGTTCATCTTTAAAATGAACAAACTATAGTGTGAAATGGCAGCAATGTTAAGATGTATAAAGTAACCAGGCACACATAATATGTCATCCATCCATTGTGTGTGTGTGTGTGTGTGTGTGTGTGAGAGAGAGAGTGTGTGTGAGTGAGTGACTGAGTGACTGAGTGAGTGAAAGAGTGTTTGTGCCAGAGAGAGATTCAACAATCCTTCAGTAATTGCCTGCTGAAATGACACCAATAGAGATGGGAGCCAGCTAGGTCAGACTAGTCTAGTTGCCTTAATCAAAATCAATAAATCAGCCACTAGACTGAAAGAAAGTGTGTGTGGGTGCGTGCGGGTGCGTGTGTCTGCTTGATACTCAATTCTTGTTTTCCTCCTCTTCCCGCTCATCGCTTTGCACTCTCTCTCTCTGCTTGGTGGACCAGACTTCCTCAATAGGAGGTGACACCAACAGGGACGCTATTTATTTGGGGTTGATACATTATTCATAACTGTAGTGAGAGGCAGAAAATAGCGTTCTATTAGTCGGCATAAAACTTAATTTTTACATCCCTTCTGGACACTCATTATAATGTCCCGGAAATTTCGGCTTAAAAGGATCTTTTGAAAAGAAGTGGGATTTGGGCTTAAATAAGGCTCAGGATAATCAGGAGGTTGTAAAAGGAGGAATGGCCACCTCATGGCAGTATTCAGGCAGTGGGGGAGGAGGGAAGAGGTCTTTTTTCTTACTCTCTCTATCTTTCTTCAGTCAGACAAATTTAATTCATCACTTCTCATCTCCTGAAAGGAGGTTTTACTGTTTTTCAGTACACTTTTGAAGCGTTTTTTGATTGCTCTGCTAGAGAGTGTTAAACCCTCAGTCTATCAAGACATCTGGTCTTTTCTATGATTGATAAAGTAAGGAAAAAATTAGGTAACAAGACAAAAAGTAGTTTGTTCAGTGAGAACTGAAGGAGGTATCTGACTGTGGGAAGCAACTACTTAACTGGTAGATCGATCTCTGTGAAGCTGAACTGAGGCAGTGCTTTGAGCTTAATGCTAACATCAGCATGCAAACATACTTACAGTGACACACAGCAGGTACAGTCAGGCCCAAAAGTCTGAGACCTGATCACCATCTTAGTTTAGATAACATCTGCTAAATAGCACTAAACACAAAGTATAGCTGAGATTGATGGGTATGTAATTAGTTATGTGGTATAGTCATAAACCAAAGTATTGCACAGATCTTAATTTTGACCTGATGATGGTGCTGCAGGTGAAATGTCACAAATTTTGTTTATCCTGGGTGGGACATGAATGACTGCACCGAAGTACGTGACAAACCTTTCAAAAGTTGTCGAAACTTTTCACTCAGAATGGCACTAGATGAAGGTCAAGGTCATTAGGATTCATTGTCTGGGAAACATGAATGTTTTTAAAAATTGTTTTATATTTTTTGCCAATCCATCGGTCACAGATGCACCAATACTAATTCTATCAGTCCAAAAACCCAGATCTTAATATCAGGACTGAAAAAGTTGGATTGGTACATCTCTACTATCTGGTAGATGTTGAGATATTTTGCTCTATAAACTTTCAGGAAAGATCCGGAGAGTGGGGGCACCGACAGACACACTGCCAAAAAGACATCTGAAGCTTGATTGGCTGCTATGAGTGATAACAGACTGCTTAAATCTACAACTGTTTTATTTAAATTCACAAATTTGGATTTCCAAAAAGTACTAAAAATACTTTACAAAACTGTCTAAAACTCTAGCAACAGCCTACTAAATCAATTTATCTTTACTAAATAACTTAAAAGCCCTCCTTTATTTGCCAGGCTTTACACACACAGAAGTTTGTCACTAAATGACACAAATAAACTCAACTTCTGTCTCCGTGCTTTTCCTTCAGGTGCACGCTTGTCTTTGTGTTTCGGGCCTTTTGGGAGAGTTTATCTGGAGTACCTGTGTAATGTCCAGTGTTTACCAAGGGAAGCGCTGTCTGGACTGTTCGATGAATCTCCCCTGCATACACACACACACACACACACACACACACACACACACACATTCACTCAAACAGGCACACCCCTACATAGGATTCCATTCTTTCAACCCTTTGGAGATACTGCTTAGGCATTGCAATGAGATATTGGGCCAGTGGAAGTAAGAAAGAGGCACATTAATCACCAGTCGTGGGTATCAGTTAACACACACACATTCTGTCTGGCAAACAGCGCTTTGTGCATTGCAAATGAATGACTTTCACACACATTGTTCAATATTCCATTCATATGTTATCGTCGTGGGACAGAGCAGATACAGAGTGTGTTTGTGTGTCTTCTAAAATTTAGCATGAACATGACTTTAAGTTGACTTTCTTTCTAATTGCAAAATCCTTAAAGAAATATTTCTACAAAAGTCAAGTAGGCCAACTCAAAATATATGATACCAGAACAAATTAACCCTGTGTAGCTTAGCATGAGAAGCTTTTGTTGTGCTCCTAAACCAGAAGTGTTTTCCTGTGAGACTCTCTGTGAAATTAAAATAGAGCTTTTTTTAGCCCAGTTATAGGACTCAGTTTGGAAATCAGGGTAATGAATACGCAAGGAGGATTGTCTCAGTTTCGCCCTCCAGTTTGCTAAAGTAAAACATAATGTGCTGTAGATTTGAAATCAACCACAGCATACAGATTGAGTGCACATGCATCTGATATTCTCTATACATATGCAGGGATTAGTCTATTGCTTTTTAATCTTTTCATAGATTCATCCAAAGATTCACCCCCCCCCCCCCCCCACCCAGTTCTCATTCATTTTATTTTTAATATCACTATATCTTGCTCCCTCCATCTGTCACTCTCTTTCTCAGATATATATTTATCTCTTTGCCTATCTATCCTCCATGTTTCCTCCCTGTCATCCAGCCCTCATTTCAGTTTAAGCCGCCTGCTCCTCCATTTTTCTCTCCTTCTTTTTCTCGCACTTTCTTTACGACTACTACTTTTACATGAGTGCAAGTCCTTGATAGGAGCCAGAGCCACACTTAATTCTATTTTTATCTTATTGTATTATATTGTTCAAGGGAAAGATGCTTGACAACATTTTTCCTGTGCCCATTCATGCCAATAAAGCTCTTTTTGATTTGATTTGAGGGAGACAGAAGAGAGCAATGCTGAGAGAGGGAGAGAGATCTTCACTAGTCAGCTCTGACAAGCCTCTGTAGACTCAGTGGTCCATGTCAGACTGGAGTGTCAACTCCACTTGTACGTCCAAGCATATCATTAAGAAGACATCTTTTGTTGTAATCAGTCACCGCTGTCTTTTGAAAAGTCAATGCACAAAGCTGGGTGCTTGCACACATCAGCTTTTTCTCTTCCCACAGCCAGAAGAAAGACATTTCAAGACAAGCGTGTTGCACATTACAGTACGCATGCTGTTAAACAATCACACACTACGGCCTCAAATTGATGCTGCTACAGTACGAGGGTGATGGAGGATTTGTGTTGTGAGTCTGTTTTTGATGCAAGAGGTTGCATCAGAAGCTGAACTAAACTGAGAAGCAGCACTGTGAAGCTGTCTGACACACTGAATTATTTTCCCATATTTATTCCTAAAATCAGAGCAGATTCTCACGTAAGAGTAGATTCTGATGTAACTGCTGAACCACAGCCAATCGGGGAAGGATATTCCAGCATAATTCAGCAAACCTAGGCGGAGATGATGGATAATGCTGTCCACTGAGTCACATTGTAATGCCCTAGCACCACCTGTTGGTTGTGATTCGCATAGTAAAGGAAACCAGACTTTTTCATTTTTAACAGTTCAACAGAAGAGTTTTGACTTTCTGCTTTAAGGATAGTGAATGTACATATGCTAAGAAATTGAAAGCGTAAAAAGTATTTTGTCAGTGAACATATTGTGCTCTGGACATCCTGTGTGTTTAAATGTGGGTTTTGTTATTAGCATTTATTGTGCTAATTGAGTTTTGGATATGGCTCACACATGGAGGTGCAGCACTTGATAACAGCTGTCCTGATGTTACGGTTATTTCACTTCTTATTTAGACAGTTTTGATTTACTGACCAGAACATTAATGTTGTCTTGAAGCACTCCATGTGTTTGCATCAGTTTGTTTGATAATGTTATTATTATTGTAGCAGTCTATCTTTCAAATGCTGTCTGCTGTGACTTTTACTACTTGTGTCTTATGCGTTATTTGTCGCTGTGCAACCAAACTAGTTTTGCCTCTTGTTTATCTGATCAGATCTAATCAAATTAATTATGTGTATTTCATTTATTCTGCTTTACTGATGGTAAAAGTTTTAAAGCTAAATATAGTTGGGGATAATATAGTTTGATCAACTGTAATAGAGTGACCAGAGTCAGACTTTATTATTACTTTATTCATCATTATATGTTTTGCTTTACTGACTGCTGACTGGATAATTTGAGTGGATGATGCACCTGCAGACCTGGTAGAGAAGGGTCAGAAACCTGGATGAGATGTTTACATGCCACAGTGTCCCAGCTTCAGTTCAAATACTCACTACTTTGATGTTAGTGTGCCGAGCTGTCTGTCCTTCGTACTTCTTGCTCCTTAACATTATTTTGTGAGTTTGGTTCTCTTCTCTTAAATAAAACAGTCCCCTAGAAAAGATGGTTAATAGTGATTTCTGTTTCCTAGCCCACAGTCCTGTAATTATCTGCATTTCCCGATGGTTAATGGGCACGCACAACTCCTCAAACCTCCTGTGTCCTACCAATAAAAATACACAATGATGCACAAACAAGTACTGATATAGAGGAAAAGAATTTACCTAGAAGCTATGGCACTTTTGTTTCTATTCTACTTGCACCACTTTGAATCTAATTGTCTCCTCGTTTCCCTTTCTCCCTCTCCCATCCCTCTCTATTTCTTTCTGTCTCTCCTACCAGATTCAATAAAATTCAGAACACGAAGAACACAATGAAGAAGGATGGCATCAGTTCTTTGACCTACAGAGTGGTTCAGGTCAAGAGGTACCCTCTCTACACAAATATCTCTGTGGAGATCGGCAAACCACCACCTCGGCCTATTAAGGGCTAAACAGAGAGAGTGAGGAGGAGGATGACCGTTGACTTCAATTGAGACAGGGGAAAAAGTTTTAGGAGAGTTTGAAGGAAAGAAAAAGGAAAACATATCCAAGACATTTACAGATGTGGGAGTGGAGGAGAGAGGGAAAAGTCACAAGCACATTATAGTCTCTCTCCCTCTCTCCTCTTCTTTACCCATTTCTCTGTTTCTTTGAGATTTCAGCTTGCCATTTCTGTAACCAGGACTCAGGCTCTTTCCACCTACGACTTTTTTCAAACAGCCAGTGGCAGACTTCACATCTCCTACCTTTACCAACCAGTGACTTCAGAATTCAAATGTGGGGACCAAAATTCAGTCGCTAACAAGGTTTGGCGTCAAACTTGGAGTTGAAACTTGGAGTTTTTATTAATAAACAAACTGGAGAATATCTAGTGGCATGTTGACAGGGGAGGTTGACAGGAAGTGTTGCTGAGAGATTAGATATGAGACGGTACCATCATTTGACACATTGGAAAGTTTTCACGGCCTATTCTGAAACTCTGGAAAGCATCCAAGGTCATATAAACCAATGACTGTACCCATGAGAAAATGGGCTTACTACATGGATACTTAGACAATGTGAGCAACAGATGGCTACAAGATGTGGTACCTGCTGGCTGGGAAAAGAAATATCAGGAAACTAACCTGGTGGACAGCGAACCTTACAAATGCCATCAAAACGCCAACTTCCAGCATTTACAGTGAACGTTGGTAGAACAAGGTTTCCTTTGGAGGCTAATTGGCATAATATGATGACATGCAGTGATTGATTGAATTGTGTCAGATAGTTTGCATATCAGAGATATCTGCTGACTCATATCTTGAAAAATGCTGATATTGGACAGTTGACATATTTACGTTTTTTGTCAGGGAGTCGCCTGTTTGGATCTAATTACTCAATCAAATCCTCCGGTATCAATTAATGAATGTGTATTGTGCCTGCATCTACCGCAGAAGACTAAAACCAACGCTGGGATCCGCTGATAAAACGTGTTTGATCATCGTCAACAGCAACAAACAACTGAGAACTCTGTTTTTGTTCTCAGTTTTTTTATATATATAAACTAAAAAACTTTAGAAATGGATTTACTGGAGTGAGGGAAACGCTTTCTCCTGTTCTGGATGCAGTTTGGTGGAACTACCTTGGAAATGCGTTTGAAATCAAATCGATGAACTGACAACAGGCCAGATATATACTGACAGCTCAGTTATGATTTTAACCTGTGGTACATTTTGGAGGTTAGGTTTCTTGAAACTTAGTTATTTCTCTCCGTATGAAGAAAGATGAAGGTTCATTTTGGTGCTTCAATTATACATTTTTGTTGTTTCTGCAAAATACAAAAGATACAAATGGGCTGAGGTACTTCATTGGTCTTTAAGTTAAGGGTTTGTTTAAGTAGAAATATGCACTTTTTTATTCATAGGGATAAATATCAAAAACGAGCTGTCAGGATAGATTCATGGCTCATATTTTTGCAGGCAGAAAGTTGTGGGAACAAAAGCTGACTAGCCTACAATGTAACCTGAAAGTCAGACTTAAAAAAAAAAATTATCACAAGTCTTTAAAACTCTATCAATACTATTACTACACCATTTTTTCACACTATCTGTTTCTCATATCCTGTAGGAGGAAATTATAAGGTCGTAGTCACCTACTGGTGAAATTGCGAATTTTAAGGCAGTAATGAGACATTATCATTTGAGCAGTTTAACTGACGTTTCTATTGCTGCTTCAGAATTTATCATCATCATCATCAGCTGTCAGTTTTTATTTTGTAATCTATTTTATCACACTTAAAGTCTTCAAAGGCGATGAGTTTAATGAATCAAACATTTGGGGTCACTTTTAGTTTTTTTTGTTTTTTTTACTGAAACTGTTTAAATTGTAAAACTTTTTTTATTTGATGAGTTTCATAAACTTTCCCTATGTGACACATGAAACAACAAAATATCTGATCATGATTCCATCTGTTATCATTATTGAAGCCTTTGACAGTTTAATGCTTTGAAACATCTAATTCATCATTCTTCTTCCTTTGTTTTGTTCTTCCTCGTGTCTACTTCTGAAGCTGTTACTGCTGACGCCTAAATACCAAACTGATGCCTTCAGTAGTTATCTTAAGGGGCAGGGAAGGTTATTTTGTATTATTTTTAATTGAGATCTCATTCCTTTTAGGGGTAAAATCACTTGATGAAAATGTGTGTTTCAAGATGGGTAAACTGGTTAGAACAAACATTTTAAACAATGAAAAACCCACATAACATATTTCTTACATCCTACCTTTGACATTTAAATTAGACGGCTAATGCAAAAAAGATTTGCGCTGGTTTTGATTTTCTATCATGCAGAGCAAATTTGGGCTTTTATCCTGGTGAAAATGGTGTATTGTTGGCCTTCTCCTGATCAGCCTTGAGGCAAAAATGTTCCCATCTGTTTGGCTCTTGATTATCTTTGCCTCAAGCTTGTTGGAAGGTATGATTGCTCCCCTCTTCATCACACACTCCCAGTCACACATTCACAGCCTCTCCTATTTGTTGCATGGTCTCTCCTTTCATTGCCTTTTCTTTCTTACTCTGCCAGTCCAGGCTGTATGTGTCAGTGGCACACTGTTGTGCTGTGCGGTGGGCCCACTTCAGGCACAGCTGTGTCTTAGAAGAGTGCTCCTTCTTTCAATAGATATCGACAGGGGCTCTCTTTGTGTTTCTGAATCTATGCCAGTTACTGTATCTTTACTTTTCCATCTATTCTGTCCCTCACTGAGCACATCCCCATTGGTGAATGTTTCTCCTCTTCATCAGATTCTCCTTTTCCATTTCACCCTCCCTGCTGTTATACTCTCCTGGTGTGAGTTTCAGTATGCTCAATAGGCAGACTACAAATGGAGAGGTCAATACAATCTCTTCCTTATACTGTTTACAGCTTACCCTGTACAATACAGTTTCCTCCACGTCTACAATATTTGACAAGCCACTGTTTTAAAGTGGGATATAAGGTGATGAAAATGTTTAAAAGGAACAGTTTGACATGTTAATATCACTCTCATATCTGTAAATGCAGAGCTAACTGTTACAGCTATTAGCCGGTTAACTTATGTTAGCATAAAGACTGGGAACATTGGGAAACAGCTCACCTAGCTCTGACCACTCTAACCACCAGAAGCAAAATCCACCTAACAACTCCTCTTAAGCTCACTACTTAACCTAATGTTATTTCTTGTGTGTTTAATATATACCAAAACTGTGGTGTAAAAACAGAAAGTGGTGGTTTCACAGGAGGATATGCGCCAACTGTTGTCTAACTCTTGCCAGGAAAGTGGTTATAATTGTGTTAATTAGTAAGTTTTACTGTTGCTCATAGACAGATTCCCTTTGAACAAATCCATACTAGCTAGCATTTTCCCGTTGTTTTCAGTCTTTCTGCTAAGCTAGGTTAGCTGGCTTTAGCTTCATATTTACCATACAGAAATTAAGTGGTATTGATCTTCTCATATACCTCTTAGCAAGATGAAAGCATATCATGTTTTTTTTTTTCAGTTTTATGTCGAAATAGATTTGGATTAGATTGGATTTTTCCGGTTCAGTATTACAATTTAAATTAATATCTTAAAGGCTTCTCTGATAAATTACAGGCAACATTTTATGAGATCAGATACATGATGAAAGTACAAGCTGAAGAGTGACTAGTTGATGGAAAAAATGGATGGATGTGGCGGGAGAGGCATGGACCCAGTGTGTATAAACAGTAATGAGGGTTATAGATATAAAGATCATCAAGTATTTGAAACGTTTCTTTTACTTGAGAATCAGAACAACCATGAGGAGTGCTTGATGTTTCTTAATGGACTTGCAGTACTTTTGAGGCCATTGCAGTTGTCAAGCACACCTCAGTTGGTAGTTTTTGCAGAAGTATTTGAAACGACTTTTCAAATATATTTTGCTCATCTGCTGCAGAGAGCAGACAGGACTTTCAGGCCTGTGGGCATTTTTAAAAATTTACTGTATCTCTAGCTATGTTTTTTTTGTACATTGAATGTTGAAAATGTTATCTTATATAGAATGCATTATGTCATATCAAACCTACTTTTTCTATACAATCAATAAATCTGCTGGTTAAAGATTGTATGATGGTGGTGTCAGTTTATTTTCTGTGTGCACACATATTACTATAATTACTATAATTACTATTGTATCATCATGTTTTTCCCCTAGGTTACTGACAAGTACAGTAACTGTCAAAGTCTGGAAAATGAATGAGACCCTAACCTTAATCCCAAGCACTTCCTGTCCTGGTGTCAATGTATAAGCAAAACAATGAATTCCGAAAATGCACCCACAAAAACAAAGTCATCTGCCTTATAAATGTAATGTAAAACAAGACTAATAGTTTACAGCCATGGTGTCTCAGAGAGCCTGTACTTTGGCGCAACGGTTCTTGGGCTAAATGTTAAGTAGCTTTAGTTTAACATGGGACCATGCTAACATTTGCTAATTACATTTAAAGTGTGTCTGAGGCTGATGGGAATGTCATTAATTTTGACATAATTTGGTCATAAACCAAAGTATGAATGTCTGAATCAAATTGAATTGCAACCCATCGATCCATCCATTTAACATTTCACTCAAAACAGCTCACTGACATTTAATGGTGCTAGAGGAAAAAATGGTAGATCACCGAAGTCATTAGGGCACATAATTTGTGAATCATGTCTGTACAAATGTTTTTGCCAGTCCATCTGGTAGATGTTGACATCATTCACAGGATATATGACAACTGTATGTATATATATATATATATATATATATATATATATATATATATATATATATATATATATAGTCATAAAAATGTTATCCTGTTTCACAGCAATCCAAGCACAATGCCATCCTTTCACAATGCCATCCTTTGAGCCCTTGGGAACTTCACCTGCAGACTGAGGTAATCCCAGAGCTTTTTAATGTAATGTTGATGGCTATTGCCATGACAATCCAAATAAACCTACTTCTGTTTTGGCTGTGTGGTGAATTGGGTTAAATTGTGGACTGAATATGTCTTGTATTCTGCAGTCCTTAATTTTCTCACCTTCACAATAACATATCTATAAAGCTGCAACAGTAGCACTATCCATCTTTTATGTTTTACTTCTTTTGTTATTCTTTTATTGTTTTGTGAGGATCACTGGTCCCAATCTGTCAACAGAAAAGCTCTGCAGTTAATTTCTCAGACAGAAGCCAAACTGTTCTCAAAAGCACAAATTGTTCACTGAAAGTGGAAAGACACAACTCGAGAGAAAACACAATGTCAGAGATGTTTATCAGACATGGAGAGATGTTTTAATTAGGAATATTTCACAGTACATGCAGTATGACACTGCATGATTTGGGGGTATGATTGACATCAGTTCCCTTTCATTTCAGTGAGTCAATTGAAACTGCACTTTACACTGATTTGTTATGATTATCAGTAATTCACTTGATAGGTGTTCATCTCTAAGTTTAAACTTAATCCCAGACAGACAGTGAAACCATGTCAAGTTGTCAGTAATGCTATATACTTCATGCAGCAGCAGCACTGCACACATACAAAACAACACATAATTACTTTTGGTTTTCATTCAGAGGTCCCTCATAATTAAAGTGATAGATGAAGACAAATAACTCTGTAGGAAGGGGGACTGCATATGAACTTATAAAAAATGAGTATGCATCAATCAACTTCGTGCAACATTTCATCTTACACTTTGATTTTTTAAAGGTGGTAAATGGTAACTGTACACGTTGATAATAGTGGTAATTACAAGAAAGGTTTTTATGACTGTCTATCTCGCTTGTGAAAAATGAATAAAGCAGTAAATGACAGATTGTTTTCCCTGCGCTACAGTGTACAAACACAAGTGAAATGAAACCGTTTTCAAATACTGCCCTTTTTCAGTTACCGTACTGATGTAATAGGCCATAGTCAAATGCAGTATATATCAATAAACATAGCAATTGAAGAACTAAATGTATAGAAAACAGCTACAAAATTGTTTATTGCTTTGCTAAGGCATTTCCTAGTCTAAATAACATCACAGCTGTGCATGTATTTTGGTGCTGCATCAACCTGTGACAGGTCAATTACAATGTCTTATCCAATAATCTCATTGGCTTTGTTACGTTGCTAGTCATTTCCCAAATCAGGTGTCTGAAAATTAAAAAAAAAACAAGCAAAAACAAACTCCTGGGTAAGTAAGGTTTTTTAAAGTTCACTACTTTTTCTCAAATAACACTCAACCAGTGTGCCCTGGTAGCTGAATGGGTGGAGTACATGTCAAGTAACAGCAATATCCCTGGTTCAACTCCTTGTTACATATTGCATCGCTCTCTCTCCCCCCTTGTGTTCCTGTCTGATTCTCCACTATTACCTCTCCATCAAGGGAAAAAAATGCCGAAAAACATATCTTTAAAAAAACACAAACGGACCAAATCCAGTTAACCTTTTAGAAAAAATGGTGTACAGGCAGATGAAATATTAAATATCTGTGGCAGGTTTTCATGGGTTTTTTTCCCAGTTCCTGTCAGATTTGGTTTCTTACATAGATGTAAAAAGTTAGGGACAATATTTATGGGTGTCTGAGGTTCAATTTAAAACAAGTTTAAAAAGTCTCTATTTCAAAATGTATACAGTTTTAGTCCTATTTTTCTTCCTAATTTAACTGTTTGCAGTGGTTTTCATGACTAGAATGAATCTTTTCATAATTTTGTCCTTGTTTGTGATATACAGAGCAAGTAAGGCCTGATGATGGGCCAACAATGTCCACCAAAGTCACAAATTCAATGGGTCTCACAACAATAGAAGAAATGTTTGATGGATAATCCTTGTAGATTGGCAGCTGATCTGTTCTGATGGCCTGTGGCATTTTATAAAATATCTTCTTTGGTTCTTGTTCAATTCTGTTGCCAAAAAGTAGAGTGTTTTGGCGCTGCAGATGATCTGTTATGTTTGGCTAGACCGCTGACATTTTCTGAGGCACAGGAGGGTGCAGCATATCAGTAAAGATGGATGGTGTATAGCTGCTCAGCCGTCAAGGATTGTGTATTTTAAAATACCAGATGGTTCTCTGCTGACAGAGAGAATCAGTTTTGCTGGATGGATGGTTTCTCCGGCGTACAGTTTTTGAGACGGGAACAGGTGGCGAGACGGTTTCCCTCCCAGTAGCCTGCATCCTGACCGTCATGACAACGACACTTGGTGCAGGAGTCGACCCACACAGGCTCTCCTGCAGGAATCACCCGACTGCGCGATGCGTCAGCATAGCAGTTTGGTCCTGGAGGGAAGATGAGCAACAGAGGTGAGTGTACTTGCAGCCAAACAGATAATACAAAAAGGTAAGCGCATTAAGTCAAGTGTACAGCATTGTGCTCTGACTGAGATGTATATTTGAGGTTTTTTTCCAACTTAGAATGACTTCCTACTTTCAATTTATCATTTAAACTTACCCTCCTTGCATTCAGGGCAGCATTTCCCAGGCTGGTAGACAGGATTGACACATGGTGGAGGGGCACAATCTGCGACTAGACAGCGAGCGATGCCATCACTGTCACAAGTACACTGCTCACATTCTGATGGCTGGGAAAAACAGACACACAAACATGTATACAAACAGAATGAGACTCCATGTGTAACGGAAAAGAAAAAGCATTAAAAAGTTGATAATGTAACCATCTGCTATGCAAATAAATGTCCTTACACTTGTATGTGCATATGTGCCATTGTAAAGCACTTTGGTGCATAATGTGTTTGCTTTTTAAAGCTCTATATATAAAATAAACTTGAACTGTGAGTTGTTATTTACTAAGACCCCCTCATGCCATCTCAAAAGGGGGCGCCATTTACCTCTAATTCCCAACTGAGTACTCAAGTTACATACCAACATACCACAATGTGAGTGAGGTTTGGAAAGAAACTCACTGGAAGAGATGCATATAGGCTTATTATCAAACAGTTATATATATAGTAGCCTACATTTAGAAATACTGTGTTATAGGTATAAGTTTATTATAAAATGTTGTGCATGATTACTCATTAAAATGACTGCACTGTAGTTACAGAACAGGATGAGACGAAACAAAGAGATCCAAAGTTTACACATCAACAGTTCTGAGCTGGTGTTCACCTTTTGTTTTTTTATTCTGCATGATGGGCAGTGTCTAATGAAATGTAAAAATGTTTTTTGGGGTTTTTTTTATTTTTATTTTTTATATAATTTGTGATATTCTTATAATTTCCAGTTGGATATTTGTCCGATACTGCACACACAGACTATAGCTCATAGCTTTGCAGTGGCATTTAAAATAAGAACATATAAGAACCTTCACAAGTAGTTTTTCATTTGGATATAGTGCAGACAATTCGACACAGTGGTAATGTGGAGGCCCCCTATAAAAACAGAGGGCCTGCAGACAACCTCTGTAATTATGCACTCTGCCAGTAATGGCAAAACTCAACTATACTCTACAGTAAATCCATAGTCCCTAACCTTTTTGACTTGTAACCCCTTAGAATGAAACAGTGTCTTCTCATGATCCCTCATTCTAAGACCTTATCTGTGCAGCTCTCGTGTAAGAGGAAAACACTGGTCATTCCTATTTTGCAACCTATCATGTAGGTTTTAACTTATGATATTTTTAGGGTTTTTTTTAAATCCATCACACTCTCTCTCATGATGTTTTTGATATTTTGATGTTTTTGATGGTGTCTTGTCCTGTAAAATCAAAAGCCAAAAACTCAAATAAGAAAAACTGCAAACTGACTTATCAGTTATCAAAATATCAACATCAGTGTTACTTCTATCAACTCATTGTTCAATCTCTACTGCCATATGTGTCATTACTTCCAAGCTTACCTGGAAGTTTTGCCCCAGCTCGAACACCACTCCGCGGTACTCACACCCGATCTTCTCGCACCGGGGGCAGCAGTCGGTGGGGTAGTGGCTGACATGGATGCATGCAGCCGGGAGAGAAGTGCACTCAGTACGGGCACACGCAGAGCCCTCAGCGGTACACTCACACTGAGTGCAGTGATCAGAGTCCAGAAAGTACCATTCCCCAACGTAGTATATGCTGCCGTTGGCTTCGCAGGTGCTCTCCTGCTGTCCGGCGACTGAGAAGCCAAAGCCGGCCTGTGCGCAAAGCAGTAGTGCCAAAACGGCCGTGCGTATTCTGCGCTCCAAGGAAAGGCGCTCACTGAACACCTTTGCCATAATGCACCTGATGATTACAACAATTTTACAAACAAGGGGACTTCTTGACAGATTAAGACTTCACAAAATAGTTTGTTACATTGTTGGGCTACTGAGCGCAAAATCCTTGATGTTACCTCTGTACTCCTTCCACAGCGTTCTACTGGGGCAGTGCACACTTCTGCAGAGAGCCAGGAAGGGGGTGGAGGTTGGGGGCATTGAGAGGGAAATATTCACTGCACCTCTAAGAATTCACACGCCAGTTTCAGCTGAAGTTTTGGTCACCTCCCAGTTCAACATGTGCAGTTCAGACATTTAATAAGAGCACTGTTGGTAATGATTTGAGTGTACAAATCTCTTTCGCTTTCGCTTAATTTGTCACACTGTGCTTTGCATTTTTATTGCAACATAATTTCCACCTTAAAGAACATGTAGGCCTACTGTGAAGAATGGGTAAAAGTATATTATTTAAATATCCACCGGTGAGAGTTCAGCCAGATCTCGCGATAACCCCCCTGCAATCCCACCCCCCTACATAGCAACAGTCTATGATAGCAACTGGAATGTTTGCCTTGGATACCACAGCCGTGCTAGGTACAAATTGAGGTGAGAGTTTTCTTCTCTTTAGCAACATATAAAACATTTTATCAATTAGTTTTGTAGTTTTATCGGTAATGTCAGGAATTTACCATGTGGACATGTCACTTTTTTGTGAAATATTTGGTGTAATGTCCACATTTGGCAAAGACACTAGCTTGTCTTGCTACTACTAATTTAGCCTTCTCCTCTTTAAGACTACTAAACTAGGTTGTCTTTCCATTACTAGTTAGCGCTAATTTAACAGTTTCAAAGTGTGTCTGAAAACCCTACTAACCTTCTAATATTATAAGTTTTACTTAGTAGTTGAAAAAATATTCAGACAATTTACTGAACGTTAATCAGAAAGTGTCAATACAGCAAGTGAAACTGTTAAAATTAATGTTAACTTACTCCATTACAAATAAAGTCATTTGAATCTTACCTAACGTCAGTTTATTATATGACTGGTTCAGTTATTACTGATCATTTTACTGCTTTAGCTCATCAAGGTAGGGCTGTTATGAACTTCTGTGTATTCTGTCGGGCTGTTTAATCTATTAAGGTGTATTTTATAAGCCTGCTTTGTGTGTAAAATCTTTAATCAGCAAAGTGACTCCAGCTGTCAGATAAATGTAGAGGAGTACGATATTTCCCTTTTAGATGTTGTGGAGTGCAAGTAGAGAGTTAGCATTTGTACTCACAGTAAGAACAGTACTTGAGTAAATGTACTCCACCACAAGTAGCTTCGTCGTTCAACAAATGCTGGTGACTCCTAATGTGGTTTTTACTCTTGATACTACTGTTGATTTCTGTTTCTTCACCCATAGATTGCCATTCATATGCAGCCTACCAATGGAAATCAGTTTTTGTGCCCTGGCCAGTCTCTGTGGAGCCTTATTGCTGAGCATGTTTCTGGGTCAGAGCTGCCAAAGATTCGTACAGCACTGGGCTGCTCCTTGATTGACATGTACACAGAGGTACATGATGAGGTGAGACGGTTTTATGACTGTAATGTTTTCTTTATTAATATTTCTTCAGGCAAAATGTTGCTACTTGGCTTTTTACTTAGCACATTCCCCTTCACATTCAGTGGGTGAAGCTTGTTTCATCATTTATATTTTTCACACTTTCTGATGCCCCCTTATGTCCTTTCAAATAATTCAGATAGTGGGTCTGTTTCTAGTAGGATCACAGCACTAGCACACCATACAACCTACAAAATTTCCTTTGATAATCATGAATAAAAAAATTGCATATCTAAGCCAAACTATTTAAGAAGTCTGGTGTTATGTTGTGTAAGTAGGTTTATTTGGCTGCATAAAAAATCCCCAGACTCCCTAATAAAAATGAAATGTGGATAAACTAGAACTGTGCAGTCGTGAACTCCAAATGTGAGCCAGGCAGACATCAATATTTACTCAAGGCCGACTAAACTCTGAGCCCCTAGCATGGAGCACTCTAGGAGCTCAGGCAAGATGACCCACCCAAGACCTATAGTGGCACACACCTCACGAAATAGGCCAAATCGAGGTCAAGATTACGGCGTTAAACTCAATTTCTAGAGAATCTTGGGGGGGGGGGGGGGGGGTATCAAAAGGAAAACAGAGCAATTGTGTCACAAACCATGAATTAAAACAGTCAAATAAAATTGTCTTAAACTGAAACTAAGTGCATTGAAAATGGGTCAAATGTGAGGACATGTGGCCTTGTCTACTGAGGGAACATTCCTCTTAAGCTGTATTACATAAGTTAGGTCATATGCACTAAAGACCAAGTCTGTAGCTGTAGATTACATAGAGACAAATCATTCTTCTGATCAGCACTTTCTGTGTGATATAAAAATCTCTGTACATGCTGTTTTCTTATAGTGTACACACCCTGCAACTCGCCTTTCTTGCACCACCGATCTCTCCTTCCATCTTTTTGTCTTTGCTTTTCTACTCTCTCTCCTACTTTCTGCCACTCTCTTTCTTTTTCCTCTGCTGTGTTTGTTCAGCGTCCAAATCTCTCCATCTGTAGATGCTATCATCTCTGCCTGCAGTGAGCCAACGGACGAGAAAAATACTTGGACATAGTTTGTCTCAAATTTCAAACCATGACATGTTGAAGCTTACCACATGTTGCTTTTGTGACAGTTCAAGTGTGACATCGACAAAACACGCACAGACTACTTTTCGTATGGAAACAGAAGCGAGACTCCCTCTCTTTCACATATAAGAACGTACACAGACCCTCAAGGACTCAAAAGTGTCCTTTCATATAACAAAACAAAAAAAAAACTGAATCTGAATGATGCAGACTAATCTAAAGAAAACTCATCCACGGCACAGACACACTCCCATCTGCACACACACACACACACACACACACAAATATTTACACACAGAAAGAGGCCCAGTAAGCTTAGTGAGTCAGGAGGTCGGTATAACAGGGTTAAAGAGGCTAATCCTCAACTGTTGATAAGACCGTTAGCAACACAAATTCTTCAACTCGATTGTGAGTATCTGTGTGTGTGTGTGTGTGTGTGTGTGTGTGTGTGTGTGTGTGTGTGTGTGTGTGTGTGTGTGTGTGTGTGTGTGTGTGTGTGTGTGTGTGTGTGTGTGTCAGAGAGAAAATATGTGTGTGTGATTGTGTGCATATACTCTATGTATATGTGTCACATGCTGGTGTGTGTGACTTTCAGTTTTCTTCAGATATACTATCAGACACTGTTTATGCAGTGGCTCTGTGTAAAGCCTCCAGACGGAAAGGAAGACTTAGACTGAGAGCTTTAAGAAATTTCCAGGAAAGAAAAAAAAGCAAAGCACAGAGCACCTTATTCAACTCTCAGGCTAGTGCAGATCACTTCCTCTTTCCTTTTCCTTTTTTTTCTCTCCATGTCTGCCTATCTCCATGTCTTTCTTGTTCAGTTTTTTTCTCTCTCCGTCTTTTTTTCCTGCAGCCATGTAATGAATTCCATCCCTTTGTGAGCCACTGTTAAAAGTAATAGCTGATCTGCAGGCGACTCCTCCATTCCTCAGCACCACAGTTCCTCCCTCGATCAAGGTCTCCATTGTCTACGGCGGTTAGATCAGAGAGAATATTAGCCTCTCTTTTCATGTCTCCTTACAAGGCCAATGCCTCTGCACCTCCCTCTCCACTCCTTCCTTCTTTCTATGCTGATTGAAAACCAGCCATTTAAGTTAAATGTTTATAACACCCAATTTAAAATATTCAACATAATAGTTTCTGCTGACAGGTTTCAACACAACGATACTCCCTTAAAATAGCTCCTGGATGAGATCAACAGTCAACAGGGGGAGTAAAAAGAAAAAAAATCCAGGAACAACTTGTTAGCCAGTGAGCCATGAATCCTGTAACATAAACACTTCAACATCCCAAGACAGACAGAGGAAATTAGAGTTAGTGAAAAGGGCTGCATATGTGTGGATTTAATATATTGTGTGAATGCTGGAATGCTGCTTGAGTGAAGAGAAAAAAAAAAGCCATGTGTTCAACATCCTCCAGTGTATTCCTTTCAAGTGAAGATTTGACCGAAAGGAGACAGACATGATTGGCAGGCAACAGGTGAGGAGGTGTTAATGGTATCCAGACTTCATACAGACACATACACACACAACTGCTTATAGACAAACCTTATCACTTTCTCTCATCGTCTCTCCTTTTGAAAAACCCTGAATTGATTTATTTCACGCACACTTTCGGATTTTCCTTTGTAATTTCCATCTGGCTTTTACGTTGAGTTTGTCCCGGACAGTTTTGTTTATAGCACACAAAGTTCTGTGCAGCAGCAGAAAGTAGTTTGTAAAGTACACCTACGATCTTGGGCACTCAGCCTTTCTACCGGATCACAGTGAGGAAGTCACGCATAAAGACTGACCTTTTCCACTTTTTTTTTTTTTCGTTCTTTCTTTCTTTTTTTTAAACAAATCTGCAGTCATAATCCCAGCAAAATTACAAGCGCTGCACACAGGGCTGTTTGTCTAATGACATGGATAACATAAAAGTCACTGTGCTCATTCTGCTCCCTGTGTGTTTCAGTTACAGGCCTAAAATTATGTGAAAGCATGATAATGTGGTGTGACAGGGACAAGAAGAAGTAAAAAAAAAAATAAAGAAAATATGGTTTTTAACAGAGAGTTTCATTCATATTTAATGTCCCCAAAGATCCAAAAGTTCCGTTGCTCCCTGCTCCAAGAAGACAGTGTCAACTGTTCACTGTACTTTACAGTAAACAAAGTCTTCTCCCAACAAGCATAGCTCTGCACATACTTTTACTATTAATATGTGAAGAGAAAAAGTCTCATAAAGTCTCATAAAGTAAGTGGAAAACCAAAACATTTTATGCCAGCTATATATATTTTTTATTATATACATAGTTTTTTATTATTTAAATAAATATGTACACATTGTTTGCCACTGACTAATCAGCCCAAGATACCTGTACAGTGGAGTTAATCTGGTCAACAATGCCTCTTGACTCAAGGTGTTTTTCTTAGTAAATCACCTTAAGTAAGTAAGTAAGTGTTTAATTGTCTCTCTCACGAGAGAAATTTGTCTTGGGTACACAAGAAGCATCGGCGATACATACAACAAAGAGTTTTACATAGACATACATAAGACATGAGACACAAAAACCATTATAAAACAAACATAGTCTCAGCGCTACAGTGCATACATGCAACCCCCCCCCCCCCACACACACCTTCAGTGCCATTAGAAGACAGAATCTTTTACCTACAGTACCAGCAATCATGGGAGTATACACTGGTACACAGCACAATTGCTATTTCATAGATTATAATCATGTTTTAAACTCATAGAGACTTGAAAGAAATAAGATAATCCTCCATTTCCTTTCGTCTGGGAGGCTGTCAGGGAGCCACTGGATGATGGATGTCTGTATCACTGCTTACAGACTGTCCACTCTGCTTGAAGAGAGTGGTTCTCTAAATCGCTCTAAAACATGATTTAATTTATAGATATACCATTCTTGATGCACCATGATGAGCCTTGAACTTCTTGAAAAAATGTTAATGTATAACGTTGTTTTTACTAACGATTGCAAACATTTTCAGGCAATGATGTGGTACAAGATGTGGCAGGGGAGCCAGCAAAGTGGGATCTGTGGCAGCAGAGCAGGGACCCCGCTCCTTCTGGCCGACCCCCCTGTAGTCAAAGAGCTGGTGAAGGCCGAGGTCCGGATGTTACTACAAAATCTCAAAGAGAGAGCCATCAGGGAAGGAAGGTAGGTGTCAATGGTTTGACAAGTACATCCAACTCTGACATGTGGAGCTTTTAGCAGGATTGTGATCAGTTGAATTAACTAACATGGTAAAAATAAATAAATAAATAAAAGTCATTGTGCAAACTAAACAAAAAAAACCCCAATTTCCACCATTGATTATTGACAAGGAACGTGGTTTTATCAAAGTGGAAGCAATCTTGTAGTACACTACGGCACTTTTGTGGCACAATTGTTCTATCAGTCAGTTCTCAGTCATTAGTAAAACATTATGACAGCAGGAATTGCATTTATCTAAGTTCTGTGAGCATATATTTACTTTTCAAACTGTCTGAATATTTGACAGCTAAAGTCTTGATGAAGCAGTTTAGTTTAAATTGTTTAATACCACATTCATAAACAGCCATTAGACACATTATTTGCACAATAAATTTATCTACAGTTCAATAAATGATAAAAGCAAATACCTCTCCTGATCAAGAGCTTTTTTTTCTTATTTGTCTCAACCACACACAACTACTTTGGATTTTTTTGTCCAGCCAAGAGGTGGGATGGGAAAGTAGGTTAAGGCCCTGCTCTCACACTCTTTGCGTATTTTTTTCCTCTAACAAAGAGTGCCATAAAATGCTATATTGTGTCCCTCTGTCAGTTACAAATGAGATGGAAAGCAGAGGAACAAAGGTTTTTGGTGTCAAGATGTTGCTAACTGGTTTGGGAATTGGGAACAATAGGACAATTATAGGAGGGAAAGATCCATGCATTCCACACAAAATGCCAAACAAACACTAGCCTCAATTTTAAAGGCTCAGTCACTGCTCAGTTTATTGGAGTACGGATATGTTTGAGCTTAAATAGGCAGCTAAATACACCGTTTTAAAAAATTGTAAAGGCTAAGCCTGACATATTCAGTTGTTTGTGCATGAAGTGCTCACAGGGAGAGATTGAAACTTGACACTGTATCTGTTTTTTATTAAGTCATCAGGGAGTTATGATTTTCTCAAGGAGTGGTTATAAAGCTTTGTAATTGCTGTTTGGTTTTTAATTTCTGCAGCTAATTTTACAACTCAGGTCAGGGATGGGTTTGTAGCGCTTAGCGATTTAGTGGCATTTATTGAAATTCTCTGAAGAGTGTCATAAAAACTGTTGGCAGGATAATTTCAGGCTTGTAAAACTGTCCGACACCATTACATTACAACATAATAACCTGATTTATGTATATCAAAGTGGTTGCGTGTGAAGATGTACAAGTATATGTAAGTGCGTGAGAGTTCTAATTACTATCCCAGCAACTACCTCGCTGCTGCCAGGAATGTTGCCCCACGTCACCACTCTGGGGTTTTTTAAGGAGCACAACTTAAAATTGATTGATCTCCGTCTTTGTCACTAACAATTTATTGCCTGTCAATTTGTCGACTTTGTCTTTATTGCAATCTTTTTTCTTTTTTTTTCTGTGTCCATTTTTGTTGTCCTGTTAAGCTAAAGGGTGCAGGCACCTGTTTAGTGCTATGTTGTGTATATCCCACAAATTTGTGCCATGTTAATGTGGCTGTAGAAGCTAGTGGCTTCAACATACACTAATATGATATATATATATATATATATATATATATATATATATGTATATATATATATATATATATGTATATATATATATATATATATAATACTAATAACACTAAAAAATGACACCTGTGAGTGTTATACTACTACAACCACTACTACTTTATTGTATATATTTAAATCACTTAATGCCGTTGTGTAAGTAGGATGTTTTTTATAAGCTTATTGTATGTTTTGTATTTGTTTCATTTATTTGGATCATCAAATGTTTACATTAGTAAAAGTAATAAGTGGAATCAAATCAAATCAAATCAAATATTTTTACATGAAGGATTAAGTTTTCTATATTCTTCTTATATTTTCAACAAATCTGATGTGCAGAGAAAAACCAACAAAGAACTGATCGTACTTACAAGTGTTATGTGTGTTCCCAAAGCTTGATATATTATATTTATCTTCGCCATAGACATTTCATTGTTGTAGAAAAACTAAAAACACAGTCATGTACAGTGTTGCACTGGATGACATGTTCCTTCCTTCACCCCGAAGAAAAGGTGCACAGGAACACAGTTCTTCGTGCTATATTGTAAATATCTCAAAGAACTTAAATACAAAGTTGAGAGGTTGTGATATGTAACACAAGAAAAGCTAGAAAAGCACTGTAATAGTTTTTGAACAACAGTGGGGGTCTACAGCACAGAGGAATACAATATATCAGGCTTTGGATAAACACACAATGTTTGCAAGTAGGACCATTCATTGTTTGTGTGGCTCTGCATGACATTTTGTTGACAATAAGAAAAATATAGAAAATCACACGCCTTATCCTCTAACTTGAATAAATATGCTTAGCAACATTGTAACACTGTTAGTTTTTACAATTCCTGTGTTCCTCGTTCAACCCATTCCATCCACATCATAAAACCAAAAATGTTCCATTACCACTGGCACTAACAGTTGCAACATTGTTGTGTGTGTTTTTACTTCGACTTAAAATTGAAGACTTCCCAGTGTCGTACCCTGGCAGAGTCGAAGATGACTCGAGCATTAAAATACATTTATGAGTGGTGCTTGTTATGACAGCTCGGTTGACAGGGGTTTTATTTTTGAAGTAATCTTACAGAGGTTTCTTTTAAGTTAGCCAGGCCTGATGTTTAAGCTGACAATCCAATATCCATGAGGCCACAGGTCCAGTGCCCACAACAGCTCTCACTGTGTCTTATTAAAGTGTCACTGAGCAGGACACGAACTGAAGCCTTACTTGCTCGCACATCATAACTTACTCTTGTAAAGTGCTTCGGCCAGGATGTAAATGGATTACAGAAAGTCCCATTCAGCGGGAGAAATGTAGCCCATTGTTATTGGCTGTGTAGGAACACTGCCAAAAAAAAGTATTGGTGCCACACAGGCTGTGCCAGCACAAATTGCCTTTTCTCTTTGAAGTTGGCTTCAGTATACTTGTTGACCTTGATGCATGGTACTGTGTGTGTGTGTGTGTGTGTGTGTTTCAGGCCTCTGATTGTTCAGTTAAGCCAAGCCCCAAGTGTATATCAGCTGAATAGCTTTCAGGAATGAACCGAACACACTTCTCCGTAATAACACTTATACTTAATAAGGCTCCAGGACTTTCTGTTTGTCAATTTAGTTTAATTTAATATGCTTCGTTGGCATGGAAATTGAGAAATATTGCCAAGGCATCAAGATAGAGACCAGCATCTTTCTACCTCTTATATTCCTAGCCGGAAATTGTTTTATGTGTGTGTGTGTTTGTGTGTATCTATATGTGTGTGCACTATTTTAATCTAATTTACCAGACGTGTTTGCCAGAAATGTTCTCCTATATTTGTCCTAACACAACTGATGCCACATCAGAGGTAGCCAAGGGGTAAAAATAGTTCTCATCCTCATAACAGATTTTTATTATGATTCAAACCATTTGTATGAGGGCGTGGGTGGGTGTGTCCCTTGTAAAAATCAGCTGATCCATCTTATTGGCCTCCTTCTGTGTGGTCCTGATGCCGAGACATCTACCCACCCTCATACATACCTCCATGTCATTGTCTGTGTGATTTATTGGTGGCTAGAAAAGACGCATTTTCTCTCATGTAGGGACTATAAAATTAAGCAGAATCTGACCAGGCATTCACCCCGTCTGCAGCTGCTTACACCAGCTGCTTCTTTCTTGTTCACTTGTTTATTTGGAGATCATTTAGAAAATATAACCAGCATCAGAAAGCACCACAGGATGGTCTTGCAAAAATGCCTAACTCACTTTTTTTTACTTCCTTAACAATGCATATTTATCCAAGTCATTCAGCTAAATACTGAAAAGAGTTTGAGATAAACTAACTCATATGAAGATTTGATCTTTGTCTGTGTCCTGTTGCTGTAGAGATGATGAGGAGTTCTTGTTTCGGTACAAACCTGAGACTGTGAACTACGCCCTGGGTCACCTTGACAGCTGTGCCAACCCTAATGAAAACAGGTTTATAACAAAGAATTTGAATATTTTGCTGAAACAATAGAGTGTCTCTCATAATGGAGAAAGTATTCTTTTGCCCACTCTTTTCCTACTTTTTTACTCTCCTCTATTCTAGACCCAGCTCTGGCTGTTCAGTCCAGTCCAATGCTGAAGAGGAGATTGACGCAGTGAGGGACAAACTGAACGTCACTGACATAGACAAAGTGGTGGACCGCCTCAAGTAAGTTGTGTAAAACAATGGTTCCTAACCCAATGAGCTGTGAGCAGTTCACCATAGAGTGATTTTCTTCTCAGGTTGTTCAGTTTGAAAGATTTTAGAGGCCTTAAACCTGCATTAATGGATTTTTCGGCAGTGGAAACAAGTGAACACAGCACTGACATCATAACCTTTTAAGATGATATTATGAACTTGTTAGCAATCTGCTCATTTACAGCAGTTATGGAGAAGTTACATTATCATTATCATTTGGAGTTGTGTTTCTGTCTGCTTGATCAATTGCATCAACATTTACATAAAATAACACTGGATCGTTGTAGACTTGTAATTCTAAGTAACAAAATCACATCAAGCAGTGGTTTTGAGTTGTTTTGGTGTCCTCTCACCCTTTCCTCCCATTTTCTTCCTTTAGTTCCCCTCAGCTCTCCTCTGTGGCTCCTGTCGCTGCCCTGCCTCATTCACACTCCATCCTTCTTTTTCTTCCTTCATCCCTCACTTTGAGGCCCAAAGGCAATGCAGTCACTGGGGCTACCTTGGAAGGGAGCCTCTCTCTCTCTTTCCCCCCTCTGTCTGTCTCTCTCTCTTTCTCCCCCTCTCTCTCCCCCATTTCCTGACTCAACCAGAACAAAAGGCTCCATTGTCAGAAAATGGATCCCAGACCGGGCCAGAGTAGGCAGAAGATTCTTTTTCATTTGAAAGAAGTGAATAAAGTCTACTACAGTTATGTAACCAGAGAAGGAGAAAGTGTATGGGGGGAAAGAGAGGAAAGAGAAAAATAGGACAGTGTTTCCTCAGTACTTCAGGAAAGCTACAGAGAATAAACTCTGAGCAGACACCAAGTGCACCTATTCTAAAGTCACAGCCTCAGTTGCTTTATTGCTAATCCATACAAGTAAATTTCACATTGTTCAAATTGATCATGCTCATACAATTTTCCATGCAGGTTTAATTACATTTAAGACAGAAAACCACAGCCATTTATAAGAAGAATGCTTTTAACCAAGGTGTTTGGTTGTGTTTGCATTGACTGTAAATGCATACTCTGACCTAGATTTTAGAGTTTGGCTCGATAGATTTTTAATGAAAAACAACTGGACTGATGATAAACTTCAAGACTGATTTCTTTATTTTTTTATCTGTCTGTCTATACTTCTTTCTTTAGGTCTGCCCTAACAGAGGAATGTGAAGCGTTGAAGAAACAAGTACAACATTTACAGGTTAGAAGAACTGGATGGAAAATCACCAAATACAGAATTAATCTTTAAATCCTCTTTGATTTTTCGTCTGCCAGTGAAACAGCGATCCAAATCCAAAAATTATTTATGGGGGACCAGGCTAGAGTATTCATTTACTATAACACAGCTGTTAGTGGATTCCACAATCAGTATCCGTGTATCCACAGGGATGCAGTAAGTTAGACAAAGGTACAAAAGAGTGAGTGAACTTTATAGACATGCTTTGCAGTTTTTACCTTTTTTTTCCTACTGACTGACTAGTGTTTCACCTTTTCTTTGCCTGCAACATAGAAAACTTGTAGCGTCCATTATGACATAAGTACTAAATAGCTAATGTTAGCAAGCTAACACGTTAAATGACAGTAACCATGATAAACCCGTCTTCTGTGTCTAAGTACAAGCTCACAGAGCTGCTGACATGACCGTAGATTTTTAGTCTTACATAGCGTCTAATCAGATCCTAAATTTAAGAAAATTATTGAAAAATTAAATGTAAATAAAGCAAATATGCTGTAAATATACAAAATTCTAGTTTTATATACAGTATTAAAGACATATGTCTACAATGTTCCTTCAGTCACCTCTTCACTGGTTCAAGTCTGTGTAGATGTGCTTGGAAGACAAAAAGGAATTTGGTTGTTCATCCAAATTGGAAGACTGACAGAGTGACAGAGTAAGCAGGAAATATTTCAAACTTTCTCATTTGTACCCCTTTTTTTAGAGTTTGATTCTTAACACCTGCTTCATGTTTTTCAAAGCATGTCATTATTAACTGATTTTTGGTTTTTGGTGACTGTGCTGGTGCTGGAAAATAGGAGTAACATATTGAATGTGTCCAGGTAAACAGCTACAGTAAGTGTTCTGCCTCAGGTCTGTCTCATCCACCACCATCATGTTTGACACAGCTGAGATTAGTATTGATTCAGTGTTATTCATTGCAGTGAAAATGTATAGGTTGTGCCAGCCTTTAAATTGAGCCAAATCAGGCATTTAGCAGTTGATACAGTGCAATTTAATTTCCTTTGTACTGCAGCATGAAACAGCCATTCATAAATGGGTCCTACAACAACCGTAATGACCCATTTATATTTAGCAGGAGGGAGATTCAAAAGGACTTGTCTCAGCACCAGTCAATTACTAGAGTAATGGGCACATGCCTACTGTACGTAAACAGGCTCAGTTGTTTAAAGTATGTATAGAAGGTAAAGTCAGTCCATTAAGAAAACTGTAGAATATCATCTATGTGCAGAAATATTTGTCACTTAATCTCGTTAAACAGATACATTTCTGCACATCTGCAGAACTGAATTTGAATTGCAAGAAGTGAACGTGGAAGCATAGAGAGAGTTGAATTTTCATTAAGGATCCAATACAGCAATTCAAATTCAATATATATGATTCAAATTCAGTTTCTAGTGACACATATTTCTGTCCATAGTCATCATCCAGTAATCCTCTATCAAATATCCTGGGCCCCAAAATATAGGCTGCATTTTTACTGCAGCTTAACACATGAATTTACTATAACTGAATATTTTCCAACCCAGTTGAGTGAACACAGATTGGCGGGTTACAGACATAAAGGCTCTCATCTCTGTTGGTGAATGCCATCTTCTATAATTAGATGTGATGCTGGAGTTTCTCCAATCAATGCTTTCCTCTTAGAGGTACTCTGATAAGGTTACTAACAATATCCAGATACAAGCCTAGGACTGGTTTACATGAATGCACTCATGCTTTTCTGAATGGACTCATGCATTGGTGTTCTATATAAATTGGTTAAATACAACACTATTGAATAAAACGTCTTAAATCTGGTCACACTGCTGTAGCTTGTATGACCAGCTGATGAAACCAGCATATGATATGTTTTTTCACCAGGATGTTGAAAGTTGCTGCCGGTGGAACCACCAAAACCAGCCTAAGATGATGAAAAAATAGCAGCCATCATAAGTTTGTTTCAGCTGACTTTTGAGTGGTGATCCGTGTTCTTATGTTTCTAGTTTTCCATGAACAGAAAGAGATGCTGGTGGCCACAAGTGGATTTGGGTTCTAGAGATTCATGTATAAGAATAATGGCAGTAACATGCAGGCCTTCCTAAAATATCAGAAAATCAGCGCTTTGGTTATATGGGTTCAAACCCTACATGGACCACAAAGCCTATTTTCAGAGCGTGTGTGCTTTAGAGTTTAGGATTTCAGTCACTTTACTGTCAGAGACAGAACGCATATTTCAGCTCTGACAGACAACACAAGGAGGTTTGGGTTTGAGTCCCACTGGGAAAATAGTCCAAAAATATATTTTTAACTGTCAGCTTCCAGGCCTGTGGATATGTTTCTGTGTGTGCATGCATGTGTGTGTGTTCGTTTGTGTAATGGACTATATAGGCTGTGGTTCCTATAAAGATTCTCCATTAGAGGTTGAGCTGGTGTAAAATGAGAGGAGACTGCCACTTACTGAAAACACACACGCACATGCTTGCACGCACGCACACACACACACGTACACACACACTTACACATAGTTGTGTTTCTATCACTTCAGAAGACATCACATTGATTTATATTCATTTCCTGGAGACTTATCATAACCTTAACCATAACCACCACATACCTAAACCTAACTTTACCCTGACTTTAACAGAATCCTAAATTTACTTTAACTTTGAACCAAGTCTGCACCCTAAAATTAATGATTTACATTAAGGCGATTTGTTTTTTGTCCCCATAAGGGAGGTAAGTTCCCACAACATGACTGTATAAACAGATTTATGTCCCCACAACATGAGGAATACTGTACCTGGACCACACACACACACACGAACATAAAGACACACTTTTCAATCAGGTTTTTGGTTTTGCGAGCTACTGACATGCACACACATGCGCTCTCGCACACACACACACACACACACACACACACACACACACACACACAGAGCACTATGGTTTTCATTTACTCTGGATATAAATGTTTGAGGCCAAATTATGATGGAACACTGCTGTTCAATCGTTTAGCGGTCTCCCTCTCACACACAGAAACATACAGAGGGAGACACTAACACACACACAATGGGAGAGACACACTCACACACACACACATACATTCCTTTCCTCTTTCTTGCTTGTTATTTTTATCCTTTTTCCTTGTTCCTTTGCTATTTCCAAAGGCTTTCTTGGACATGTTTAATACATTTGCCTCCTATTTTTCTCCTAACCTTACTGTCATTAGGCTTAGTTTGTCCTTATATGTGCCATAATGCTCTGATAATATGATAAGCACAGATACATATGCTCCAGAGTTTGCTATGCTAAATGTAACTGTAATAAACTTTGTCCTTTACTGTTCTGTGATTTGTGTTTCTTGCAGGGAAATATTAAACAAAAGTGTGCATTTGATAAAACCGAACCTACACTTGCAGGTGAGTCCATATAAGAACATTTTGGCAACTGCTGCCATCTGGTGGCACATTGTTGTTCATCACATGGTGTGTGAAGACAACTCTCATCTTTTTATCTCTTTATCATGCCATTCAAGCTTTAACACAGTGAATACATTTACTGATAAACGGTGAATAATAGTTTTACCCACGCTCTATTAGCTGGTAAATCTCATCCTGAAAAACATCTAGGAAGGAAAAAGGACAAATTGATGGCTTGAGTCTAATCTATCTACTATGGAATAAATGGCGTAGAAACTAATTGAGCACATATTCAGTAGTCAAAAATGAGTACTAGTGTTTTTTCTTATCTTCTAGGTGATTGTTATCTTTTGATAGTTTTCTGTTCTTACGTGCTGAACAGCTTGTTTCACTCATACTTGAACATTGCAACATGCTTTCAAATCTTTGTTTATCTGTAGAGTTGAGAGAGCTTAGAGGAGCTATACAAACAGATTTAGAGCTCTACCCCTCTTCTTTTGCCTCGTCATACTCAACTTCTTCGCCTCTCCCTGTGAAGGCATTGAAAAGCAGATTCAGGTTAGTATGTTTTGTTGTCACTGAAATACTTTTTGCGATTTGTGCCCTCTTATTCCAAGCTCTCTCAATGTAAAAGCAATGTTACTATTATTTTATTTTATACCATCTCAATAAAAACATTTAGCACATTTGTACTGGGCTTATTTTCGTTGTCTTGATGCAAGAAAATATTTCTTATTCTGATTCCTCTCCTCCAGACTGTCAGCAGGACAAAAGGCTTCTGATAAGACTTTGCATCCTTTAACTGCGAGATCAGTCTTAAGACCACATCCACCTCCTGCTCTGCGCCATGCAAAACCCATCCCACCAGTTGGGCCTCTTCTCATTAAGAACTCAATCAATACTTCCTTGCTGTCTCGGACTTATGGTCAGCATAGAAGCACATCAGCCTCCACTGGGTCAAGTAAAACACAAACAACTATCTGCAACAGGAGCATCACTTCTGGGCACAGGAATACTCATCTTACCATGTCTGGCTCTGACAAGATAATGGTTAAACATTTACAAGACTGCACTCCAGAGCGAGATAATGCTGGCGTCCACCACAGGACCCTGACTTCTAGCCCTAGTTTTAAGATAAAAACTCAAAGAAATTCACCCTTCCGAGAAGCCCATCTATCATCACATTGTGCTATCCAAAACCCAAGCAAGGAGTGTGATTTGTCACCACAGACGGAGAGTAACAGCAATCTCACCCCGAGGTCAGGAAACATCAATATTATCCCTTCACCCGTTCCTGCTCTCGGCCCTCTCCGTGATGCAGGCAGTTACAACAGCAATAGTACTGTCCATTCTGTGTCAACAAAAGGAAAATCAACAACACAAAATGGGCCACAACATAGCACCCATGGAGGAAGTTTAGAATCACCAACAGAGCAGACAGATAATGACAGCAAAAGTACAACTGAGAGTTTTAATTTTTATGTTACAGAAAGAAAATCAGTCATGTCTGAAGCTGGACACCCTCCTGCACAAAACTGCACCATAAAGAGCAACAGTGGAATTTATAGACATAAAAGTGGTCATCTTGGGGAGGATGTCAAGCACCTGAGCCTACATAAGCGCTGTTTGACAAACTGCTCCTCATATCATTCAGAAAGCAGTGGTACCCAGCCAAAGCCAATACAAATAAATAGACAGTTATTCACTTCCCCAAAAAGACCACCTGGGGGCAGTATAAGTCAGCCAAAAACTCCAAGATGTACAGACGGAGCAGGAGTTTCTCAACAGGTTTTTTCAGCCAGTCCCTCCAGCAGAGTGAAGAGTGCACACTTAAAGTCTGCCTGGGTTAAATAAATGACATAACCTGGGATGTCTGGGATGAGTTCTTTTTTGAGAGATTGTAAGCTGTTGATGGACATATATTGTATCTTCAAGACATTTCTAAACCCTTTCTACATTGTGTTGAGGAATCACAGAAGCTTGATTATATTTAGTTGCGTAATGAATTGACAATTGCAGAACTTCAGTGTATATGGACAAAAACAGCTGGAATAATTCAGTTTTCTTGTCCTCTCCCTTCCATAAAGCACAAATTAAAATTCACTTGAGCTCTATATTAACTACAGAGAGGGGCAGTGACCTGAGTGTCGAGTGATTTTTGCAGTGTCTAAATGTATGATTCAAATAAATAAATGGTTAAAAATATCAAACAACTGTATGTCTACAAACCACAAAGTAAAAGTGTTTTACTTACTGAGGGGCTGAGGCAATGACACTAAGTCCCTCAGCAGTTCTTATTTGCAATATGTTACCAGAAGTGTAGGGAGGAGTTAAAAATACAACATCACCAGGGTTACAGATATGTGAAAATTTGCACAAAAAACTGAGATACTATTTTTTTTAAATATATACTAGATATTTCACCTTATTTCTGAATTAAGTCAGTGGCCAAACATATTTGTAGACGATAAAGTACAATTTTCACTGGACAGAATTATTGCGATTTGCTGCAATGGTCTCTGAATTAGGCTTAGAGTAAGAGGCCACAAAGGTATAATCAATTATTCTTGCTCATTAGGCCCCTGCTCAGGTTAAAGATTGCTGGATATTTGATGGGATTCAGAAGATGTCGCCAGACTTCATGTATTATAACATATACAAAGATGTCTGTCCAACCCTAATAGATACATTTAAATAAGCCAAAGAGTCATCCACATGTCAAACATGTAGTCTCTATACTCCTCAGAGTCCTGAGAGGTCTAACCAATTAAAATAACATCCATGTAGTTGAACCAGGGCCTTCAATCACAAGTTGATCTTTAAGTCTATATTTAGCCTATAACTGGATACAGCTTTGCTTTCCACTAGGGCCTTTTTTGATTGAGCACCAGGTTATTCTCTCTTGAAAGTCCATTTTACGTCTGGGGACAGTCTTGGAGACACTTATCTATTGTCTGAAGGTATTTCAGAATAGTAAACCTCAAATGGTTCCCAATAAAATCCTAGTAGGGGGTTTAAATCGGTGCTTCCCCACGTCTATTGCTTGTAACCCCATAAAAAGAAGAAATGTTCACCTGTATTTCTACCAGTTAAGACCATTCTTACATGTTTTATGTCAGTACTTTTGATTAAGAAGTAAAATTATCCAAAATTTACAAGAAAAAAATTTTCTCGAAATTTGGAGGAAAAAAACCCAGGTAAACCACTAGTTTAAGGTGGTGTAATCCAGTGTCAAAATCCCTTCCAGGCATAAAAAAAATCACCCCTTTCGTATAAATTTGATGTGGGATAAAAAATAATTTCTTCCATAAGTAGTTCATGACACTGCTGGACTCACTGCCGTACTTCTTAGACTACTTGCTGAAATACCATCAATACTATCACCTTTTTGTTAGATTTTAACTATGCGTGTTTTAAGAAGGGAAGTAGGTGTTTACATGCAGAAAACACAACTGTTTAGTGAGATGATTTACTTCAGAGTTGAGTTTTGAAGATATATCTTCATGCTCATATATGAGCAAGACCTCAGACGCTTGATCAGATTTTAGCTCTCCATTCAGAAGTTGATCTTATGACTCTGATACACACAAACTTGAGGATCACCTACTCTGTTGACCCACATAAAGGATAATTCATCATTAGTGTAGACATGAAGCATTATTAAAATGATAGTTGAAGTTATATTTTATTGTATCAAATATTTGAAGTAAACTTATCTTATCTTCTGCAGGAAATGTGACACCTCATGTCATATTGGGTGTAATTGCATATTTGTAGAGATTTGTTAGTTTCACTTCAATTTGTAGTTGTTTTGACAAGAGTATTTTGGCGCCATCTTGTGACAAAATATAGGACTGCACTTGAGATTGAGATGAGAGGAAAGGGCAGTCATTTTACAGAAAGAAATTTACCAGTTGTGCTAAATGCACACACAAAAAACCCCAAAACATGAATGTGCTTATGTCCCTAGTTTGGATTTGTTAAGTAGGTTGTTGGACAGCAATGAGATTCTTCAAACATTGCAGAGATCCAAGAAGTCAAAAAAGGGAGAGATCCACTTCTTGCCAGAGCCACCCGAGGGACAGACAGCTGTTAAATCACAGACTATGCATCTAGAAGTGCAGAAGAGCAAACCAGATTTACAGCTCCTGGATGAATTGCAACATTCTCGCACTGAGGACAAGAGATCATCGGTGATGAGCCACTCATCTCTGCAGTCATGGACAGGACAGATGGCCTGCATTGTTTAGTGAGAGACAGGTCATCCTTTGCCAACTGGGTACAACATAGAAATCCTCTATTATGTTGCTTGGGCATTAATGTAGTCAGAAAGCAAAATACTCTTTTTTGTTTGATTTTGTGTTTATACCCTGACAACTCTATGCTGCTCTTATTTTCCTTCACTCATGCCCTTTTCTCTGCTGTTTTGTCATCTGTCTGTTTCAGCTAAGTGCCAAGTTCAGTATAATTGTCACTAAAGACCTGCTGGAATCCTTCCTGGATGGACTAAATGTTTTGATGCCAAGTCTTTTAGAGTTGTACAAAGCAGCTGCAGCAGGAGGGGCTGGCCCTAAACACTGTTCTGCAATGTCTTCAAAAAGGAAGTACTTTATAAACAATAGTCCTATTACTTTTTTACTAAAATTAGGATTCTAGTTTAGGTAGTACAATCACTATACTCTTGCCTGTTTTTGTAGGACACAAATCAAAACAGAAGAGTAGTTCCCCTACTTGATCTTTCGCACTACCTTTCAGAGGATTCCTCCAACATAATCAGAATATGATGTAAGACACTGTATTTACACATTTTTCCAAGTTGAAATGCAACTATGGTAACATTGTTCATGTTCATTAGAGGTATTAAGATTACCCAAAGCCATTCTGAAATTTACTGAAATTCTGTCAAAGTTCTTCTTTGTCTGTTTCTTATTCTTATACTGTGTCTTCTTATCATTTTTCTTTTTCTTTTTCTTTTTCTTCTTTTTCTTCTTCTTCTTCTGCTGCTTCTTCTTCTTCTGCTGCTGCTGCTGCTGCTGCTGCTCCTTCTCCTCCTTCTCCTTCTCAGCCCAATCGCAATGTTCTAAGGCCTAAGCCCTGGACTCTCACCAACACAATTCATGTTAGCTAAGTTAGGTTAGAAGTTTATTTATTAGAATGGCAGTGAAGTTTTAAACTTGGAGATGTTATCTAAGATGTTTATGTTTTTATATGTCTTCAGGCTCGTGGAGAAACTCTCGACATGATAATGAGAGAAATGCAAGTTGGACTGTTGATTGGACATGAAGGCCCTCTGCATGATGCATTTCCTTTGAAAGTCTTTAATGTGGCTGTGGTAGTAGAGGAGATCATGCTACTTGACCTCAGAGATGTTCCTACAGTCTTTGCCATGTTAATGGGTGCAATCTCAGAGGGTCATCATGAGTATTAAACTGGACCAATGGTCAGCAAAAATCCAAGGGCTCAGAAATAAACTGCTTAGATATTGCCTGACTGATGCATTGTTATTCAAACAAACATTGTTCATGTTCATTGATTAGTATACATTTTACAAAGCAGGTCAAGTACATACAAAGCAAGTCAAGTATGAAAAGGTGTATAACCTCACATACAGCTTTAGTTCAAATGTGCAAAACATTTTTGAGGCCTCACATTTCACTGTCCTTCTTTCCCCAGCACACAACATATGTGGAGCCTGTACAATATTGTACAAGTTGAAATAAGTCATTAAACAGTGAATCAACTTTTACAACTTGAAAAACAATGTTGCGACAACTAGAACATTGTTGTACAATCAACTTTATGAACTTTAATTTCTGAGTTGAAACAAAGGCCATTTTAAAGTTGAGTTAGTTTGCATTTTTAAGGCAGCAGATGAACTTGCATTTATAACTCCAAACAATGCTCAAAGTTAGTCCTTAACTTAATAATTCGCCTGAAAAACAGATCAGTATGTTTAACTGATATTGTCTGTTTCTCAGATTCAAGTCAAATGCCTTCAAGCTTGTCATTGAAAAAACCTGAAATACACAAAAAGTCAAAGCATATTTGCAGCTAATAGTGATGGGATGAAAATGTCTGTGCTATAGCCTATAAACAATATTTAAGTTCCTTGTGTGCCAATTCACAGCTAGATTTTGTGCAGGATTAGAAAAACGACACATTTCACCAGTTATATTTAGCCTGCATAAAGAACGGGTAAGTGAGTGCAGCTCATATATCATCCCATATCTGTGAATGTCATCGTGATGTTCCAAAAATGCAGAAACAAGTCGTGCTTTGTATCTTCACATCTCTGGCCAATCCAAATGATAAACTAAATGAATGCAGTTAAGTAAGGCAGTGACTCACTTGTCACTTCCTGTCACAACAAAAGAGACAAACAGTAGGACGCAGACATTTATGAGTACACCTGTACCATATTCTACATACCAACACCCTCTTCTTTTTTTAATTTGTTGTTACTTGTAAATATTTTCTTTTTTCTTAAAGCTTTGCTACTCTGTTAATAGAGCATGTTTGTTTTCAAGGTTTTCAAAGTGGGAAGTGGAAGTAAATGGAAGTGAAAAAAATCTTACCTTAATTATTAGTTAATATTACATTAGTTATCTGAAGAAGATCACATAGAACAGTCTAAATGTGTGTGATTTGGATAAAGCTGTAGTTCAGAGATACAGTACTTTCGGGGAATTTCACTGTTTTTCCGAAGAAACTAATAAATGTCTTCAGAGCTTTTACGTATTTGGTGTAGTCTGAAGTAATTCAAACAGCAAAATTAGAGTATCCTGGCTGAATTGTTGAGTGCCTATATGATCAAATATCATAATAACAGTCCCATAGGCATCCAGGAATGGAGTAAAACTAAGCCAGTAAATTAAGGTGCGGTGAGGGGGTGCGTTTTTCTAAGCTCTGTCCCGTGGGAAACCCAAAGTCTCAGACTTTGAAAACACCTGTTATAGGCTGTCTTTATCACCACCATTAACATTTCTTTGTTTGATTTTATTATCAGTAGATTTTCTTTTGTTGAACAATGCTATCTTGCATTATCCCAACTAACACATTTGTTTTATTATCAGTTTTATTATCAATAGATTAAGGAACTGAATGAGGAATATTGGTGTTCAAAAAACAATTAGTGAGATCCAATGCTAAATTTAATTGTATGACAACAAAAGGAGTTCATCTGTGGAACAACTGTACTGAGGAATGAAAACATGAACATTAAATAAGTTATGGACAGATATGGGCAGATGTAGAAAGGGATAAACTAAGAGGTGGACTGCAATAATATGGTTTGGTACAGTGTGACATTTTGACTCGTTGTTTGTTTTTGGCTTGATTTGATTATTAGAGCTTAAAAAAAAAAAGAGGTAGGACTAGAAAAGTTCCTTACTTCATCCTACACCCTTGTAAGTGTAATTATACAAATAATTACTTAATAATTACTTAACATTACTTATCTCTTTTTTTTAATGAAATGGTTCCTGATTTATATGATTCCTCAGATTAAATTTAATATTTAGAACTATTGTATTGATTGATTGATTGATTGATTGATTGATTGATTTAGATCATGCCAAACTAGTTTATATGGTGTTTTTCAGCAAGTTTAATTATTTTGTAAACAAAGTTTTTATGGTTACACCACTTAGACATTTTTACCATAATCCTGTAACATAGTTTATCAAAATGATTAAAAGTAGAAATTGTATGCTGGCTTCAAATTTGAACCCTTTTAAATTTGACTAAACCACACAAAAAACCCGTCATTGACCCATATATTAATGTATTTAATTATCTATCTATGTTATTCTATTAACTAATAGTGTTATTTTTGTTCATTTAATTCCTTAACGTTGTCTTTCATGATTGCAGTTGTGCTTTGGCAACACATGTCAAATGTCATGCCAACACAGCCTGTTGAATTGAGTGAGTGTGTGACAGGCAGAGAGAAAGTGTGAGGGAAGGAGGGAGGGAGGGAGGAGAGAGATAGATAGAGAGAGAGAGAGAGAGAGGGAGAGAGAGGGAGGAGGGGGGGGCAGCTCAGTCAGAACAGAAGTGACCGCTAGCTTCATGTCAACCATACAGACATTACTGAACTAGCAGGAGCGGAAATCTTTCAGAGGGGAAGAAGGAGAGAGGGAGAGACAGAGGGAGAGAGAGAGCGAGAGAGAGCGAGAGAGAGCGAGGGGGGCTGCTGCTGGAAGGGATACTGGACTTTTTTATTTTTTTATTTTTATCACGTTTATCACCGACGAAACGTTTACATCGATTGGGGCTTTTCTTTTTTTCCCCCCTTCTTTTTCTTCTTCTTCTTTATCTATTTTAAGGAGCTCGGGGGAACATATCAGCTGTAGGAAGGTTAGCTAGCCACCGCCATCTCTTCTCCGTCGCAGCGGCCGCCGTGTCTTCCGCACCATGGGCAACGCTGCCACCGCCAAGAAGGGCAACGAGCTTGAGAGCGGTGAGTACTGCCTGTTATTGGGCTTCAGTGTTGTTTTGTGGTGTATTTTAGTCGTTTTGACGCTCAGCCGAGCCTCCACAGAGTCGTTAGCTAGCCTGTTGTAACACTGAAACTGTCCTAAGTGGCAGCTAAAGCAAGGGAAGGGCCGTCGCCATCCTCCGCGCACATATATCCCACCCAAAAAACACTTGCTTGTCGATGTCTTACCACACAGGTCTACGTTTGTGCGATTTTTTTCATTTTCTTATGCACTGTGGAATTATGTAAATGCTTAGCTGAGTTAGCTAGCAGCAAGAAGACCCCGTGGATGTTGTGGTTATCTTGGCTGCAAAAAGGGGGTGGGGGGTTGGAGAAGGGGCACCATAACAGCCTATTTACAGAGCTGAGAAAGCGATGCATATCGATAAATCGCCCTCATTGATCATTTGACTCGTTAAAAAGGCTGGTCACATGCCATCTGGATCACACGAAGGGTCGAGCTTGATGGCCAGCTAGCCTGCTAACTTTAGCTATGAGAGGAGAGGAGGGGAGGGGAGGAGGGGGATTAGCCCTCACAAGGCCCCTGTCATTTCATTGCCTCTTGATGGTAGTAGCTGTTCAGGCCTGCACATACACACACCACACATACAGTTAGTCGTGGCGTGTAGTCGTATTTAAACTGAAATGCGAGGTTAATGGTTAAAAATCTTCCAGGCATGCACCCCCCCTTATCATCTTTCCTGTGAACAAACAGTCAGGATGGGGTGCTCATGTTTGGCTGCAGCTAGCTACTCCACAGAGAAACTTTGCAGTGATGATCTTAAATCAGCTACGATAAACCACAACCCCATGAGTAATTGTTATAAATAGCCAATAAATTTTACTTGAAGGCAGTGTGGGACTGTTTCTGCACCAGGCTTTGCTGCCACATTTTATTCTCGGCTACATAAACAAAGCTTTCCTTTCTGTTCAGCACCGTGACCAAATATGGTGAAGAAATGACAAATGCCCTCTTTCCATTCATAAAACTGGAACCTACTACTTTCTTCCCTGCATATGCACACACACACACACACACACAAACATGCTCGTATTGTGTCACCTGTATTTATTTACAGGCCTTTTTCTAATCTTGCTGTGGTAAAGGTACATCAAGGCTCACTTCTCACACACAGCTTGTCATTGACTGGAGCAGCTTGTCATCAGACCTTCGTCAGAGGATAAGGGGTATTACGAGCTTTGAAAGGTTTGACGTAACTCGCCCTAGACCAGTGTTGCTGTGCTCGTATACTCTGATGTGTCCAGCTGGTCATCAGTGAACATCCCGTGTGATAAATCATAAATGTTTCCCTATGCCTGGTTGTAAACATGAAGGCTGTAACTGTTTGGTTTTTGTTGCAGAATTGATTGCACTTGATGACCTAAAATCAGTCACTTAGTGTATGCACTGAAATCCAAAACTACTCTCATGCACTTTTATTCTCTTAAAATCATGCCGAGAACCCTCCATGTTCAGTTGTGCACTTTAGTTCGTTTAAAGTAGTGTCATTTTATGATGCAGTGAATACGTTCCTCTGAGATTTATTGACCTGTTGAGAGAGACCAGGCAGACATACTGAACACTGCCAACCAGAGACACTCACAGAGACAGATGATCAGATCAGCAATAGTTCCCATACTGCCAAGCATTTCTTTTGAGTGTAACTATGATCCCTAGATCTTGGGCCGTGGCTAACTGTTAAACCTGTTTAAGCTGACACTGTGCCCTGAGCTGGAGATTTGTCTGGAGTGTAGCTGCTCTGACAAGATAACCAGGTTACCTACAGTGCTATATGTACACTAGAGTAGCTGTGTTTACTGTATATAGCTGCCATTAGCTGGAACACTTGGACCAGCACCAGCACAGTCACACTTGCACAGGGAGATTAAACAGTTGCCATCATGACGCCTATTTTATTTCACTGTGCCCACGTATTATGTTTCACACTCTAGTGTAACTGGACATAACTCAACCATGTTATGCTTGTCTGGATTTTGACATTGCTGTCAGGAAGTGTTGGCTGACTGAGCTGGCTTTGGACCATTTAACTTTTCTTAAAGGTACAAAATGTTGGATAGGACAAGTCCACTTGATATTTTTCAGCTGTTAAACATTCTGTGAGTGAGATGGGGAATATTTAGTCAGTGTTAAAGTAATGTGCATGAGAAGCAACTGGTGATTATTTTCATTGTCAAACAATAAACAATTTACAATTAGACAGTAAAATAATAACAAGTGGCGATCACAGTTTACTCCAGGCCAGGGTGACATCTTGATGTTTCTTATTTTGTTCAACCAAAAGTTCTAAACTGAAAGATATTCAGTTTAAAATCAGAAAAGACAAAGAAAGGCAGCAGATCCTCACAATTTAGAAGCTATTAAAAGGAAATCCTATGCTTTTATTGAAATAAGACTTAAACTGTTTGGTTTTTTTTGTCGATTGATTCATCATTTAATTCACTAATTGTTTCAACTCAATTTAGTTCAACGCATCTATTGTGAGGGCAGCAATGATTGTGTTCATTATTTATTGATCTGAAGATTACTTTCTTTATTAATAGATTATCTATACAATGTACAATGAGAGATGTCTATAACCATTTCTGAAAGTATAAGGTGATGTTTTATTTTGTCCAGAGCCTAAAGATCCTTAGTTTGCCATCACATAAGACAAAAAAAGCATCAAATCCTCACAAGTTGAGAAGCTGAACCCTGGAAATCTTTGACTTTTGCTTGAAAAAGTTACCTGCCGTCGTTATGATTATTAACATAATTGACAATACATTTTCTGACAATTGGAGCAATAATTAATCAGATTTCTTCAGCTCTGTTCATCATGATTTCAAACATATTTTGTGGGGAAAGGTTTTAAAATCTTTGGTATTAAGACAACTGTATGCGCTTGTAGATAACAGCAGGTTTTGAATGTATTTTTCCATCTAGAGCGGAGAGTTATCATTTCCATCTGACCTCATGTGCTCCACTGAATTTCTACTACATGGTATTTTGGTACACCTGTTCTTCCAATAACTCAGTAGACAGTCAGTCTCCGTTTAAATTCCTCAAGTGAAGGTCGACTCTGTTTTCATTCCTGTTGCTTTATTCACTACATGTGTTTCATTGTTTGTTGATGTGTTATACTTGTTGTTATGTACATGAACTCTATATTTCTCTCTGTCTTCTCTTCTGTATCATCCCATCCATGTGGGTGATTTGTTCCTGCAAAACCTTGGTGATCAATAGAGACTTTTGGTATGCTTATTCCTCCAAAAGATGACCAGAATGGCGATTGGCATTGGTCTCACTGTGAAAACTTGCTAGATGTGCTTGCTTTTTTTTTTTTTTTTTTTTTTGGTGTGTGCTTTGATAATAAGTGTTTTTATTATCCACATTCTCTCAATCTGGATATCTGCTGTCTGATGTGTTTCCCATACATTGGTTTGTCTTTGCATACCATTTTTTTATGCTGTGTTTGTTAACCTTCCCTAATAACTGTATCAAGTGATGCACAAGATGCCCAGATGAACCTGCTCCATAATTTCTGTGTGTTGTGTCCCTTCTTTCCCTTTTGAGTAAGGCTAAATAACAGAAAAGAAAACTAGACTGAGTGTCTTGGCATGCATCACTAGTCTGCCTGTCCTGGATGTTGTTGTCTTGTGTTTGAGTTGCGTCTTATCTTTAGAACAATATACGTTATATTTTAAACATCCCATTTAATTTATATCCAGATGAGAGTTGACTTTGCCCGTAATCTTCTCCATTTATTTACAATTTAAGTTACACTTTCCCCATGTTTTTATCCCTCTGATAATGTAGCATTTAGTATTTTTGCCTAAAAACCCAAATGTGTGTTTTTGGAAAATAATCCAAATTGTGTTGCTAAAGAAGTGTATGCTAACTATTTGTCTGTACTCTTCTTATTTTTTAGTGAAAGAGTTTCTAGCCAAAGCCAAAGAAGATTTCTTACGGAAATGGGAATGCCCACCACAGGTCAGATAGAAGAAAAGATTGGTTGCGCTTTATTTTACAAGTCTCTGAGTTTGACCGATACTTTTTAGGACAAACAGTGCTCAAGTCAAATTAATTCACCTAGCGCAAAATCACAACACACATTTCTCCATTCACTGTTTTAGAAGTGGCTGAGATTGACACTAAAATGAAAATAGCTGGTCCACCTGAAGTAAGCCTGGTTCGGTTAGGCTAATCCATTGTTGCTAACTTCAGAGCTAACCCGCAACCATGACCCACAGAAGCTCATAATCTACAACTAGACGATCCACAGAAACCTGTGAGACAAGAAAGAAAAAAAAGAAAAGTCTGGGGAAGAAGCCAAGTTAGTAACACGCATTAGTGGGGTATGAAAGCATACAGATGGAGAGAGAGAGAGAGAGAGCGAGAGGGGCTCAGTGCATCATGGGAAGTCCCGCGCAAACCTGAGCCAGGCCTTAACTATAAGCTTTATCAAAGAGGAAAGTTTTAAGTTTACCATTAAATGTAGAGAGGGTGTGTGTCTCCTGGACCGAAACTGGAAGATGGTCCCACAGGAGAGGAGCCTGATAGTTGAGTGGTGTTAGGTTGTATTTAGGTTGTCGTAATTTGGTACAAATTATATGATAAGTGCCCGCTTGTTATATTTGGTTTGCTTATTTGCAAAGGGTTAGGGTTAGGGTTATTGACAATTCTCAAAGTGAGAGAAAACATTCAGTTTTTAGTATGTGCCAAACTACACATCAGCATATTAGATTGTTTCTTAAAAAATGTATAATAAGCACATTTCTCCTCTACTACCAGATTACATAACCCTTTCAAAGAAATATCCTTAGTATTAACAAAACTTTACACAAAAGCTATTTGAGGAAGTTGTTGGAACAATGTCCTTAATAGGAAAGAAAGGCATTTGTGAAATGAAGTGCAACAAAATTTTAGATATTTGCTCCCTTGTTATAAGTAATACATTGTTTGAAACACAAAACTGTACACTGAAAAGTTTGGTTTCCAGTCCGTTAAAGAATAGTTAAGAATCTAATTTATTAAGAGTTTTTTGAAAATTGAAACTACATATTCAGCCTACTTTTTTCTTTTTACCATTTCCTTGTCATTTGTACCAAATTGCACCAGAATGCTAAAGCATCCTGGAAATTAACCATCAAACACACAATTGCAGAGAAAATTTACAGGAAAGTATCATAAAGTTAAGAGACTTATAAGATAAAGCGCAACCAAAAGCTTAAAGATGTAAAGTTCAACAAGTTAACATTTGCTGCATACATTGTACGCTAACATGCTGTTATTTCTACAGAGCACAACGTGCCTAGATGACTTTGACAGATTAAAGACTCTGGGTACCGGCTCATTTGGAAGAGTCATGCTGGTGAAACACAAAGGAACAGAGCAATACTTTGCCATGAAAATACTGGACAAGCAGAAGGTCAGTGGACATGTTTTGTTTTTTTGGGTTTGTTTTTTTAAATGTACTATATCAGGCCTGAATAATAGAGTTAATATGTGAGTGACATAAAAGTTTGCTGCCACTTTATATATCTAACAAATGCTTATCGCTCTAAAAACTTGTTTGTGTTGCGTTACAGGGTTAAATATCTTAGCAGCCAACTTCCTTTCAGCGTCTGCTATCTCTGTAGCTAGTACAAGTGAGATTTGCCCGACAAGGTCTTCTTATCACTCTTTTTTTTTATCAGGTGGTTAAACTCAAGCAAATAGAACACACATTAAATGAGAAGAGGATATTGCAGGCCGTGAGCTTCCCCTTTCTCGTCAAACTTGAGTATGCGTTTAAGGTATGATATGTTTTTTAATTTAGTAATTTAGGAGTGCCCTTACTAAGTTAGTAGAAAGTTATGAGTGTCTTTTTACTGTCTTTTTTAGGACAACTCCAATTTGTACATGGTGATGGAGTATGTTCCCGGAGGAGAGATGTTTTCACACCTAAGACGAATCGGAAGGTTCAGGTATTAAACTGTACCTGTTATCAGCTGGTCATAAAACAGTGTTTTATAATTAAATCAACCCATAGTTTATTCATTTCTCTTTTGATATGTCTTATTTTACACATTGATTAGTATTGAAGAGTGGTTACAACTGTGAACACATTTCCTCTTCCTCTCCAGTGAACCACATGCAAGGTTTTATGCCGCCCAGATAGTGCTGACATTTGAGTACCTCCATTCACTAGATCTCATATACAGAGATCTGAAACCTGAGAACCTTCTCATTGACCACCACGGCTACATTCAAGTGAGCAAGACGCAAACAATAAATACTTAATGCCGTGTGTTTTACATTTTCACACGTTGCCAACGTGTGGTGTTTGTACTCTTGATTCTTAGGTGACAGACTTTGGATTTGCAAAACGGGTAAAAGGCAGGACCTGGACGTTGTGTGGGACACCGGAGTACCTGGCGCCAGAAATCATTCTCAGCAAAGTACAGAGCTCTGAATAAGTGTTTGGTTGCTATAACTATACAAATGTGATAATGTCCATGATAATGCGAAAGGTCCAAAAATAGTTTACCTTAACAGTTTTCTTTTTGTATTGTACTGGAAGCACATTGTCGTTTGGTTGTGTAATTTTCTTACTCCACTTGATAACTGGTTAAACATTGACAATTTTAGCCCTTTCCAGTGCAGCTACAGGGAAGTTTTAGCAACAGGTACTAATAACATCCCACAGTAAGAGTCAGGTTTCTTTACAGACTTCACTACAGCCACAGCTAAACACTCATACAGGTAGACATTCTTTCTACAAGTGACAAGAGATACTAATGTTTTCACTGTTATCAGTCACAGTAGACTATGACTATAACACAGCAAATAGACATGATGCATTGTTGTGTAGGGGCTATAAATGTAATTTTTTATCAACTGGAAACAACTACAAAAACTCATGCTATGCTATGGCAGGTCTGTGCTGTTGTAATTCAAAGAGCATGACTGCTTGCTGAAACAAACTCTTTCACTTTATGTTATAAATATGGTATTTGGAAAGTCCTTTCAACTAAAATTTAAGGAGGGAGAAGCAATGAGAAGCAAATTTAAGTCATAAGTATAAATATCTTGGTCAAAGTCAAGAAAGACTTTTGAGTTTTATTAGTAGATAGTAGAATCATTTTCATTTTAGTCTTCTCATTCAATCTTCTGTCTAACTTGACTCTTTTAGGGCTATAACAAAGCTGTGGATTGGTGGGCCCTTGGAGTCCTCATCTATGAAATGGCAGCTGGCTACCCTCCATTCTTTGCAGATCAACCCATTCAGATCTATGAGAAGATCGTGTCTGGGAAGGTAAGATGTTGTTAGGTCATTTTGGTGTACAAGTAAAAAAAATAATAATAATGAAAAAAAAAAAAAAAACTCCTGGTTGAAAGAAATTCTCAAAACTTTGATCTTTCTAGGTACGATTCCCCTCCCACTTCAGCTCTGACTTGAAAGACCTGTTGAGAAACCTGCTGCAGGTGGATCTGACTAAACGCTACGGCAACCTGAAGAACGGAGTCAATGACATCAAGGGCCACAAATGGTTTGCCACAACAGACTGGATCGCAATCTACGAGAGAAAGGCAAGACACAGTACACATTTGATAGTGACACCAAACAGTGTAACCTCCTGTAAAAACCAAGTTAATTATATATTGATTTGTTGATATTGATTATCTGCTAGTTGTAAAATGTCCTGCTATGATGCTGCAACCATGTTGTTTGATACTATTTAGTAGAAATTTATCTGAGCGTTCATCAATTCTGTTTAATGGTACTGTGTGCTGATCGTTATTTGCAGCACTATATATATATATATATTTTTTTTTTTTTTTTTTTTTTTACTCGTTTGTTACTGATGATATCACAACTGGCCAGTGTGAGCGGTTATTTGCACTTGGAAATCACCCAACTCTGCCGCAGGCTGTGAGGTATCAGTGTCACATGGCATTTTGCGGGGATGACAGCGATAACGGCGTTCGTTGATTTATCAAAGTAGATATTTAGCTCTCATTGATCTGTTGACTGTGTTACCAAGGTTACTCTACTATCATATCTCACTTTAGTCAAGTGTACTTTCTTTTCTAAATCTGAGCCAGCTTGCTTTATATGCATTTCAGCACCATATTCAACATTCTTCAATTTACTATTGCCTCAGTGCTTTCTTTTAATTACTGGTTACTAGTACTACCAATCTTCAAATTTCAGTCCTCATTATTTGTAATATGTGTGTATTATTAGCATGATATCAGTCTGTAATTTTTTAAACATTACGGTTATCGTACATACTGGTATTTTATGACACACCTAGTACCTATACACTGTATTATGCATTGCCAATGCCACTATCACCTTGTGGTTGTTACATGGTATGTCCACTAGAGGGCATTCCAACATTACCAACAAAAGGGTAATAGCTTTATTTGCTAAGTAATAATTAAGCTTAGGCACAAAATTAATAATGTTAACTTAAATATAAATATTAAATAAACTTTCATTATACTGGATCATAAAATAAACTACGCACTTGACTGAAATTTAAATAAATCCACGTCAGTATGAGCTTGTTTACATCAATATGTGACAAGTCGGGTTGGGATTCACTGCAAGCTCAAAGGATAGCATGAGTAGGAGCTCAGTGTCCAAACCCCACTCTGCAGCTGCAGCACTGATCACTCAGGCTCACGTCTGTGCATGTGGGTGACTCTGGGCCTGTGCTTGTTTCATTTTTCCATTTGTTGATGGAAATCTAAAAACTTTCCTCACATTGCTTCTTAAATGGTTGGGAGTGGTGATCTCTGCGGATGCATTGCTTTCTGTCATTTCTGATATTGGGACATTATCTTAGTACACAATGAGATTGTGATTCAGACAGACTCAGAAAATGTTTATTGTTCATTGTGACAAAAGTATTTCATTTTCATATCTAAAGGCAAAAGTGAGAAAGGTGAGATTCTGTGGACAGAGTCTAGTCTAGTTCTGCTGTATGAAAATGTAGTGTAGGGGTGTTGCAATGTGTTTTCACCCATTACTTGTGTTTCTTGTTAATACATTTTTTCCATGAAGGAGGGCTTAAAAGGGACAACAATCCAGTGGAAATGGGAGGACTTTTCTGTCTTGCACAATTAATATAACATTTTTTATCATGTAATATTTTACCGTAACCTCTATACAAATAAATAAACTAGCAAAAGTAAATGTGCTAATATTAATATTATATTAAATGTTTAGGGTCAATGAGCATTTCTATTAGGAATCCATGATGGGACATTTGGACCCTGTCCTTGCTTTAAAAATACACACTGACCTTTACTGTCAATGTTTAGTAAATATGGAGTTGAGGGAAGTGGACAGACAACTCTGAAAAAAAATTAGTAGCAAATACTATGCTTCACTGAGGTGGCTGTGACTCAGGAGGTAGAGTGGGTTGTCGACTAATTAGAGGTTAGGTGGTCCATACCCCAGATTCTCCTGTCCGCATGTCAAAACGTCTTTTGTAAGGAACCCCACATTTCTCACGGTGGCGTGCCAGGACTGTGTGAGTTTGTATGTGAATGAATGAATGTTGACATGTATTGTAAAGCGCTTTGAGTGGTCAGAAGACCAGGAAGCTGCTGTATGAGTGCAGTCCACTTACTATTTACCTTCATTGAAAACAATGAAAATAGGCAGCATGCGTATAGAAATGACATGTATTAACACAGGAGACAGTTTAAGCCAGGGGTGTCCAAACTATTCCAAAAAGGGCTGTGTGGCTGCAGGTTTTCATTCCTACCAATCAGGAGCACACCAGACTTGACAAATTCAATCAACTGATCTCAGTCTTCAGCCAGTTGATTGGTCAAATCATGTCCTCTTGATTGGTTGGAACCAAAACCTGCAGCCACATGGCCCTTTGTGGAATAGCGTGGACATGCCTGGTTTAAGCCAAGACAAGTCTCCAGAGCTTAAATGCCACTAATGGTGTAGACTTTCACACACTGCCAGTCAGAGGTTTTTAACCACATAAAAATCATCAATCACAAAATATAATCAGTGAATACTGTAGGTAGAAGCAAATGTAGGAATATTATTGTTAGAAATTAAACACAAAGAGTGGAACTTTACCAACAGTGTGGCTAAAAAGCAGGTATAACAGTTTTTGGCAGTTTCTCTATAAGACAGTCTGCTTTTCCTCCGAGCAATAATAGCTTTCCTTTTGTCAGTCATGGATGTTCCTCTGACTGGCCTAAATCCTAAATCCTGCCTATTTAAACATGCATTACTCTTATTCTTGCAGGTGGAAGCCCCATTCATACCAAAGTGCAGAGGCCCGGGGGACACTAGCAACTTCGACGACTACGAGGAGGAGGAGATCCGCGTTTCTTTAACGGAAAAATGCGCAAAGGAGTTTGCAGAGTTTTAGGACGCCAGAACATGGATATATCAGGGAAATAAGGGGATCTTTGCACTCTTCTAAAGACTTTGGATGGAGCAGAGACCATCGTTTTTCAGATCTACTACATAGTCCCTTCATTCCACAAGGCTGAATGAGGTTGCCATGATCCTTGGGTGCCGATAACCTCTCACTGTCACGTACACCTGCGTATTAAAGCAGACACACCACTTTTTTCTTTTTCTTTTTCATTTTCATTTTCTTTTTTTTTCTTTTCTTTTTTTTACCTACCCACCTTTTTTCTTTTTTTTTTTTACTTTGAAGCAGTTAGTCTTGGATGTTGTAATCCCCTTTTAAAATGTGATATTTTTCAATTTATGAGGAAAAACTGAGACAATGGCCAATAATAGTCCACACATTGTAACTGACATGTTTGTGGCAGTTTGACACACAGTTGTGTGGGATGTAGGGTATATTCCCTCTAGTCGTCAGCGATGTATATTTAATGGTCTGTTACAGGTCCATGTTACATTGGCTAAAGTTTTGGCCAGCTTTCAGAGGTAGTATTTGTCCTATGTGCATATCTGTCGGTTTTGTAAGACATTTGAACACTTTTGAGTGTTTAAAGCATGACCAAATATAAAACATTGGGTGACACAAGAAGGAAGGTTCTTTCCTTTCTTTGCTTTTGCCTTAGAGAGCCAAGTCCCTCAACCCCTACCCCCCCACCCCTAACAAAAGCATCCATTCACTGTCTTCTTGGTATTCTGACCCAGGCACAGCAAGCCATCGCAGAAAATGACAAACCTTGTTACATTAGTAAAAATGCAAATCAAGTTTGTTTGATCCTTTTGGATCTGTTAGTTACATGTAAAATTTGTCATTTGGTATCTTACTATTTTTCGTCGCTGTGTCTAACATTATAGTCATATTGTCCCTAGATTTCCGGTCTGCTTATAAAGACCCTTTGTTACAAGTCTGTGGAACAATGTGACTTCGGTAAATGGAAAAGAGTGAAATTAAATCCTTTTTAGGATTTTTATTGAGTATAATGTAAAGGTGAGAGGGTCAGTGTGAATAGTGTTGCGGCTCTGTGTCTCAACATTAGTGAACCATGAAAAAAAGTACAGAGTTTATCATGTATTAATTCAAAGATGTTTTGAAATCTTATGAAACAGAACACAAAACTGCAAATCACCATATTTTCCCTGTCGCCACCCCCAATCAGACTTACTTTGTTTCATTCTTGTCAAAGAATGTAGATTGCGACTTATAGGTATGCATATTTGAAAGCTTGATTTCAAGGTACAGTTTTCCTCACAATACACTGGCTAAAATAAAGACTGCTCCTTTGTATCACATGTAACCCTGTTATTGTTAAGCTCATTACATTATACGTATATGCATTGTTTCATATATGTTTTTATTTATACACATTAGAGATGCTAATAAATTTTATTTTTAAAAGTGTTGAAGTTGTGTAACTCTTGCATTGTGAGCTTGATCACTGCTGCTCAGTGCACCCCCAGTTAGTTAAAGTAAAAAGTTTTCATCTGGTTTTTATGTCTTGTTTTGACAAAAATATAATGGGTCACTGAGTCTGAACCACGTGCTTGTCTAATGATGTTGATAAATGTGATAAAGCCATGTCCTTAACTTAATTGTAGGGGTAATAAAAGGGTTCTTGACAGATTTCCAAAAATAAGGTTTTAATTACAGACCTTGAAAGTCAGCAAAATGATTGCTTAGGCCTACTTTTCACTTCCATCACCATGATTATCATCATGGACGTCATGTGAGAGTGCAGTTTTGTTATTTTGTACTTAAAACGGAAGGAAGACTAATCTGACACAGTAAGTTATCTCATGTTTTTTCCCTGTACTCAGCCGTCAATTAGATAATGTTTTTCAAATTTTTTGTTTATGCAGTGACTTCCTTTTTTACATCTTTATGAACAAAACCAGTGTATGTAATATATATAAGCAATATATAAAGGTTAACAAAAATGAAGCTTTTGCAGAAATTACCCTTTTTTTTATTGGAGAACAGAAACATAAATGTACAAACATGCAAAATGGAATTCGGCATAATGAAAATGTCAAAGGTGTAAGTTATAATGATAAATAAAAAGTAAATAAAAGATCATTTAAAGCACTAAGTAAAGAAAAACATCTTTATTTTCACTGAAGTGGGATTATAAATATTTGAAACAAAATTAAGATTTGTAAGGTTGAAAGTTGGGTTTAAAAGTATTCATTGGTTATAAAACTGAACAACAGGATTCAAACATTTAAAGATTAAATGTCTGACAGTTTTTTAGTTTAGTAGCTTTATTGTCATTATATTGAGGGTCAGACAACAATACAACAGAATTTACATAGCACTCCCTGAGCCATAACAACATTTAAGACAATTAAAAACAACTTAAGACATAAATACAACATTAATTTAAGCAGTTTAAGCATCGATAAGAGCAATAAAGTGCTATATGCAATATAAAAGGTGCAAACAGTAGCAAATCATTGTAACAGTAGGCTACAACCAGTGAGTGTGTGTGGGTGGGATGAGGGATCAGGCCGTGTTCATTAGTTTAACAGCTTGGGGGAAGAAGCTGTTTTTCAGTCTTGTAGTGTGTGACTGAATTGTCCTGTATCGACTGCCAGAGGAAAGTAGTTGGAAGTGGTGGTGGCCAGGATGTGTTGGGTCACAAATGATATTTAAGGCCCTACCCTGACAGCAGGCTTGGTAAATGTCCCCATTTGCAGGAAGCTGGGTCCCAGTGATACAAACCTGTTTTTAAATCTCTGAGAGAAGTTTGTTGAATCAGTGAAAGGATTTGAAATCTGCAAAGCAAGTGTCAAAACTTTGAAGACAGTTTTATAACTTTGAAAATGTTGAACTGCAAACTTTGTAAGAGTGAAGCTATAATTTCAGACATTCAGATCTTAAATGTTTAAATCCCATTTTTTTTGTTTTACAACTACAGTTTATACTTTCAAGACCCACTTGCAACCTTTCAAATCTTAATTTTAATGTTTCAAGTCCTAAAAGTTATCCCACTTCATAAGAAACCAAATGAACTCATGAATTATATTATGAGTCAAAATATATAATTATATTGTCCAACGTCATGTGTTAAAGAGTTCAATAAATAATAGTTTCAGCTACGAAACAATGAAGATTTATATAGTATGTATTACACTACAACATACACTTTGGGTGTGCCATAACACAATATTTTAATGCTTGTGAATTATGGAGCACAAAAAATGTCAGGCATAAACAAATACATGACTGTAGAGATACAGAAACAGCTTAAATAAAATATAAATTATGGTAATGTAGAAAAAATAAAACAAGACATATTTTTAATAACGTCATTTTGTCCTTTTATTTCGTCTGTTTTGTGCTCCACAGAGAATATGCAAACATGGCAAACCTGAATTTCGCGTTTGCAAATACTAAGCTAAACTTTTTTATTTATTTTTGGCCCTTTTGTTTGCCGTAGCCCTTTCGCCGAGAGGGTGTATGGGTAATGTAGTACAGCGGCAGACACGTGGGTCGTTACGTTGTCATTCATTTTAGTTTGCGGAAACATGGCGGGTCTGGAGCTGCTGTCCGACCAGGGATACCGTATCGATGGAAGAAAAGCCACCGAGCTGCGGAAGGTTCAGGCCCGCATGGGAGTGTTCGCTCAGGCCGACGGCTCCGCGTATTTAGAGCAGGGAAACACCAAAGCGCTGGCTGTGGTGTACGGTCCGCATGAAGTGAGTAACACTGAGCGTACAGCGACAACACTGCTCATAAACATTATTCATTATATGATGCAAAAGGCATTTATAATGGCTGTAAAACAGTGCTGTCTAAATCTATCTTTGTATGATATATACTGTGTGTGCAAAAAAGACATTAGTTATTTACACGTGTATAATTGTTTACATCTTACTAAAGTAGACAATAAAATGCAAATTACAATGTAGCCATAATCCAATCAAAGTGTTAATGTCAAGAATACTGAAGTAGTGGATTAAAGGACAGGTTCACGATTGTTATGTCTGTCCTAAAACAACAGTCAAGTTCCCAAATTAACATTGAAGTTGTCATTTTAATCGTTCCTCCTGGGAGAAGCCCAAAAATGTATTTAAGTGAGTCCAAATGAGTCAAATCAAGTTAGTATTTGTCAACATCACAGTTTTCTTTAGTGGCAAAGTCCCCTTTTCTGTGGCTGTTCTTGCACTGCAACTCAACAGGGAAACACACACAGATCATTTGATATGACTAATGCAGACTACTAAAGGCTCATAGAAACTTGCATATAAAATACATTTGTGCAAAAAAAAGATTCTGTGTGTGCATGCTGTTGATTTTTGTCCCCATCACTTACATTGAAAGTGCATTTGAAGAGGATTTTTTAATATCCAGTTTGAACAGGAGGAATGATTACAGCGAGAAAAACCTCATATGGGCACTGGACTGTTTTAAGATGGACACAATGATTTTGAGTCTGTGTAGAAGAATAAACATATACAGTTTAAGCATCGACAAACGCACACAGATAATTCACAGACACACATGAGACATTATTTTCACATTAAAGGAATACTGCATACATTCTTAAAATATGTGTCATTAAGAAATGTTTTTGTCTTTGCCAACCTGGAAGTTGCCTAGTGTCCCCCTGACTGTATTCTTCATACATGTTAATGGTCCTGACTATTATGATTTTGGCGTTATGCAATTTTGGTCTATTCTCTACTCACATCTATTGCTCATCTGTCATGGAAGTTTTTTCTTATCCAAATTGAGGGATGAAGGATAGAAGGTGTTTTATATTGTACAGATTCTAAATACCAGTCGAGGTAAATTTATGATTGGTGATATTTAACTGACTTGACTTTGTCACCCCTAGATGCGAGGCTCACGTAGTCGGACCCTTCATGATCGGGCCGTTATCAACTGTCAGTATAGCATGGCCACATTCAGCACGGCAGAGAGGAAGAGGAGACCACACGGGGATCGCAAGTCCACTGAGATGAGCCTCCACCTCAAGCAGACGTTTGAAGCTGCTGTGATGACCCAGCTCTACCCACGCTCTCAAATAGACATCTATGTCAAGGTGAATTTTGATATTTTGGGAAAAATATGAATAACATGATTTTTTTTCTTCTTTTACTGAAGTGTTGGGAAACTTTATTTTCTGAACAGATTCTTCAGTCAGATGGAGGGAACTACAGTGTGTGCGTGAATGCTGCCACCCTGGCGGTGATTGACGCTGGCATCCCCATGCGGGACTACGTGTGTGCCTGCACAGTTGGATTTGTGGACGAGACGCCCCTCGCAGATCTTTGCTATGCAGAGGAGGGTGGAGGAGTGAGCTCTCTGGCTTTAGCGCTGCTGCCCCGCGGCGGGCAGATTGCTCTGCTGCAGATGGATGCCAGACTGCATCAAGATCATCTGGAGACTCTGATTGAGGCTGCCATGACAGCATGTAAAGGTGTGAGCAAGGTGCTGGATGAGGTGGTGCGGCAACACCTCCAAGAAGTGTCAGTGCTCACCGCAGAGTGATGTCGGAAAGAGGGGTGAACATCTGGACGGACTGTGTTTTTGGGTGCAGCCTGAATGTTTTTGTATGGCAATTATACTTTTGTACATTACGGAATATATGTGATCAATAAATATGTGAACTCTGCATCATTTGTATTTTGCTCGTTCATCTGTGAATGGCTGCTTTTATTTAAGCAGTTAAAGGCACAATACCTAATATCTAAATAAGGATAAAACATACCGATGAAACTTACTTTTACCTGCTTTTTTAAAATTTTATTTTGATTGACAGCTCTTTAAATGTGCTAACCAACATTAGACTGTAACTAAAGATATTAATTTATTCAAGTTTTATGTGTTAAATGTTTGTGTACATCAGCATGGTTTGAAAAAAAATGATAAAAGGGATTGATATAAATGTTTTAAATATCATTTAGAAACCAAATGCTGACTTGAAATCTATAACTGAAAAGCATTAGTTGTATAACATTTTTATTCCCTTGAGAAGCATTTTGCAACACCTGCTGTGAAAGTACTGTATAAAAAAGATGATTATATATTTTATCAGCTAAATGCTGAGGGAAGGCAATTTAATAGTAAATTTTGTCCCAAATTATTTTTCCATTGTTATTGTATGTTCTTTGTGGTGAAATCTCGTCTTGTTTCTTACAGCTTTTCTTCTCTTTTTTTTATACTTTACTAAACAATACATTTACAAACAAGGGAAGTCAAAGGACACCATGGCAATTAAATCCTGCATCTGAAGAAGATTTAAAAAAATATAAACAATCTTAAAATATATAAATTGTAAATAATACAATATATGAAGTTTAAAAGAATACATTAACATTTTACACAGTCAGTCCGCCGCATTACTGTTCCGGTGGAAACAAGGAAGCGGAACAGTTAGCAGCACCAGCAGCAGCAGCAGCACCTCTGCAGGTGTCTCACCCGCTGTACCCTGAAAACCGGTATGTCTTCACACATATTTCTTAAGATAATACGAGCTCAATCACCCAACTGTTTATAATTAGCTTATGTTTGCAGGCTAGGGCATTTTAAAACGTTTTAGCTGCTTGTAAAGGTAGTTAGCAGCGTGCTAGCTGTCAATGGACGGTGAGAAACGATGACTGCTCGTATACAAAGGCGTAAATGATGATATTATACGTATATTTTAGATGAAACTAATCATATCCAGCAGTGTAGGTTTCAACCACATAACTACGTGTTTATAACGACGTATTTTAAGCGTGTATTTGATAATTTCTGTGTTTCCTTTCCAGGGTCCATCACAGAACAACAACATGGGACTACTGTCTGATCCTAACAGGAGACGGGCTTTGATCAGCCTGCTCACCCGCCTCAATGCTCCAATCTGGTGACTTAAAAAAAACAACTGTACCCTTCAATACACTAGATTTCACTGCAGCTGGAATGACTATTAGTCGATTAATCAATGAGTCAGTTGACAAAGTATTTTTAGGTTATTTTAGACATTATAGGTTTCATCTTCTGAATCAGGATTTATTTATTGGACAAATGTGCAAGCATACAATGAATGTGTCTTTGCATTTGCTTACATTGACTGTATGAACCAAGAAATGAAATGACAAGTGCAAAACTTAAATGTAACGTGCAGTAAATAATAAATTATATAATAATAATATAACAGTGGAGGCTGAATGCAATGCAATGTAAAAGTCCAGTTTGACTAGTGTAGGGCTGTGTCTAACAGTCTAGTTGGCCTTTTTCACCTATAGCTGACATTTTATAGCCCCAACAAATAATTGATTAATCGAATAAATAATCAACAGATTAATTGATAATTAAAATAATAAGTTAGTTACAGTCCTACGTTTTACACTCTATTCTAATGTGCACCTGTGCTTTTGCTGACAAATAATTCTGTGTTAATCCTCCATCTCTCATCCATCCTTTCATGCAATTCAGTGTGGTCTGCTACATGGCGGGTGTGGCCTGGTTCATGGGGTTAGCATTTGAGCCGTTCACTCTGCGGACATACATGTCAGAGAACGCCATGGGTTCTACCATGGTGGAGGAGCGCTTCCCAGCCGGGGAGAGGGCTCTGGCCACTGGCAGGGAGTTTGCTGCACATAAGAAGAAAGCAGGGTAAGCAACACGAGAGCTATGAAGAAAAATAAGTGAGATCTCAATTATAATGTTGGTTTGAACTTTGATGACTGTGGGGAGTCTGCTCTGAGCTGGTTAACAACATACAGTAAGTCAAAAAAATGAATGAGTGAATGTTTAATTTTGTGTCATACTATTAAAAATAATCCATCCTACGTGTGATTACATGACAATAATACAAATTATGAAGAAGTTATGAATTTGGTCGGATAATAGTAAGTAAGAGGGAGCGAATGTGGCACAGGAGGTAGAGCAGTCGTCCTGCAATTGGAAGATTAGCTCCTCCAGTCCACATGTCGATGTGTCCTTGGGCAAGACAATTAACAAGTGTCTTAACCCCAAATTGCTCCCGTTGCTGCGCCAGTGGTGTATGAATGAGACTGAATGGTTAAATTGTAATCGAATTTCATGGCGTTGAACAGTATTTGATGATGGATGATGAGTTGCAAAATGTAGCATCACCAAGGTCTTATGTATCAGCTAAGTCAATGTCAGGTGTACATACCTACTGTTGCCAGTATGTGGCGCTATGAGTGAGAGGAAATATGAGACTGTACATGAAATTTGGAAAAGCTCAGACCATGTGGAGTCAAGTTTTGAGGGTTTGAAATTTCATGGCGAGACATCAAAATCCAAGAGACTTTTGTGGTGTGTCTTGACATGATGAACATGTGTACCGAGTTTCGTTTGTCTATGTCAATCTGTGGCGAGGGGCTCAATTTTATTCATCTCCCACAAGGAAGTAATCGTTTTTAGCTCTACTAAATAGTCTCTTTCTGTATTTTTAGTTTTTGTAGACTGTAGCAACCACACCAAGCCCATTTGCCTTTGCTCTTGTGCCTCAAATCTGTGCAGTAATATAACCAGTTGTTTCTCTGCAGTGGGATGCCAGTGGATTGGCTGGTGAGGACTATGCAGGCTCGAGGTCTGGAGGTGTTCACCCAGAGCTTTTCTCGCACTCTGCCCTTCCCTGATGAAAACAAAGAGAGATATGTGAGTTTTATGCATCACATAACAACTAACAAGCTGACTGAATTTAGTTGTTTGTACATTTCCAGAGTTCAGCTCTTCTTTATGTCATTCTCACTCTCTTCTCTCAGATGGTGAAAGGTACAAATGTTTACGGGATCCTCCGTGCTCCTCGAGCTCCGCGGACTGAAGCTCTGGTGCTGAGTGCTCCCTGTAGCCCCGGCGATAGCAACAACCAGGCTGTAGGTTTGCTGCTTGGTCTGGCTCATTACTTCAGGAGTGAGTATATAACATATGGCATATTATACTAGCGTGCAACATACCACTCTGTCAATATCACTCTGTTGGTGCATTTTATATCTGCTATATCTTCTTCAGTTTATGTGAAGATTTTAGGTTTTCATTTTATTGGTATGGAATTTGCATTTGTTGGTTTACTGATTGTTTTGTTCCTCAATAGATCAGATTTACTGGGCCAAGGACATCATATTCCTAGTGAACGAGCATGATCTGATTGGTATGCAGGCGTGGCTGGAGGGCTACCACCACACCAACACTACAGGTGATCCCCTGCTTTTCACCAAACACATTAACCAGTATCCCTTTCTTCATATGCAATCAAAATTATTCAACCCCCCACTGCAAATTAGGTATTATTGCAAACACCTGAACATTTTTAAATTTTGCCAATAAACCTAAAATGCAATGGGGGTTGAATAATTTTGATTGCAACTGTACATTGGTGGTCAACACCAGTCAGCCACCGACTTGCAGAATACATTAAATACAACAGAACTGCATTTCTCAACTTACTTTTCACCCGCATTGGTTCTTCCAGGTATGGACTGGTCTCCTCTTCAAGGCCGTGGTGGTTCAATCCAGGCAGCCCTGTCTCTGGAGCTCAGCAGTGATGTCGTCACCAGTTTGGACGTGGTACTTGAGGGCCTCAACGGTCAGCTGCCCAACCTGGATTTAGCCAACCTCTTTTATGCTTTCTGTCAGAAGATAGGGGTCCTCTGCACCATCCAGGGCAAGGTAAGCACTTCTTAACAGCTGCAACTTTGCACATGTTTTCTTCTGTCGTATGTGCTGAGCAGAATGCCTAATTAATAATCGTACCATTTTGCTTTTCCCTTTCTGTAGCTGCAGAGGAATGACTGGGACAGTGTGTCAGGCTACAGCCATGCAGTCCAGACCATGATGCTGATGGTAATGAAGCAGGCCAGTGGGCGGCCCTGGGGGGACCATGGCCTCTTCCTGCGCTACCACATTGAGGCTGCTACCATCAAAGGCGTCAACAGCTTTCGCCAATACAAGACTGACGCCACCACCATTGGAAGGTCAGAGCAATTTTATGCCTGTTAAATATTGCCTATGTTTTTGTTTTGTTTTTAAATCTTACCCTCATATGTTGTCTCTTAATTACTGGTTTTTCAATTTTGTTCCACAAAACATCCTCCAGGCTCCTGGAAGGAATGTATCGTAAGCTGAATAACCTCCTGGAGCGCCTACACCAATCCTACTTCTTCTACCTGATGCCATCGCTCTCTCACTTTGTCTCCATCGGTTACTACATGCCAGCGTTTGGCCTGCTCGCTGTTATCCTGCTGCTACGTGTATCCTTCCACAATTATTTCACAGTTGTCAGTTAGATTTGGTTAAAAAAAAAACAGAGAAAAGCTAATTAATTGAAATGAGTATGTGTTTAGACATACGCTGATAGCAGCTTAGGTTAAAGTGTACATGTGATTATACACCATCATTTTGTCAGTTTTACCCTTAACTATGATACAGGCCTTAGACCTTTGGGTTCAACTGGCAACTCCACCACCAAGAACAGAAGATGGAGATGCTGACATTGAGCAGGTTGGATGCACACGCTATGACAAAAGCATCAGAAATTAAACTATTTATTTGACTAGAGTCAGCAATTTAATCAAAACTCTTTCCTCAAAGCAGTCCAGTCCAGGAGTGCTGTCCGTGTTGACTCCTCTGGTGATCAGCCATCTGACGGGAGTAGCTCTGTACATGCTGCCCATCCGTTTTCAGGAGATGGCAGTAGAACACTTCCCAGTGTCTGAGACCGAGGCCGTAGTCCTGACTGCTATCGCTGTTTACACTGCAGGCTTGGCTTTACCTCATAACACAAACAGGTAACTGTTCACCTGCAACACTGACGCAGATGTTAGATACCCTTTTCTTTTTTCATGGTTTTAAAGGTAGCTTCATGTTGATACAAAAAAAGACCTCTATTTCTTTACCATCTTATTATGACTTTTTTCGCAGATATATTATCACCCCAAACCATATGATTAAATATTATGTTAAATCATAACTCAAGGTGATTTGATTTTATTAAGATCATCTTACTCAGCTTTTACAAAATCCAGAGTGTAACTGGAAGACAAATAACTCTCTGGACCTTCTCTTGACATGGTAAAAATAACTAAATCATAAAACACTTGATGCTATGACCATCCAGATGAACAGAGATATTGAGTTTACTGTCAGAGATGACTAATTAAAAAAAATTAGAAAATATTTGTTTGAAAAGCTGCAATCAAAGAATTTAGACATTTGTTCTTAATATATAGCTAAAAACAATTAATTGATCATCAAAGTTTACAATTAGTTTTCTGTTAACTGACTAATTAATTAATCACTTAGTTAAAAAATGTTCCCCCTCCATGGCTCCCCTAAAATATCTTGACAAGTAGCAACCCATATTTAACTGTGTTTTGTAATGGTAATTTTAATGCGTATTGCCTCCATTTTTATGTTTTGAAAGCATCATAAATAATGTAAATAATATAGCCCAGCCTGTCCTCGAGACCTCCACTTTAAGAACCGCTGTTGTTGAGTATCACGTCGTCATGTTTGTTGCAGACTGGTGTCGGGCGAGGGGACGGAGCAGGGCTGGAAAGTTCTGAAGCTGGTTGCTGTGCTGTACCTGGCTGTGCTGCTGGGCTGCACCGCCCTCATCAACTTCTCCCTGGGCTTCATCCTCGCTCTCACCCTGGTGCCTGTGGCTGCGTTCATCACACCCCACGTCCCAAAGTAATACACACACACACACACACACACATACAAATGAATTAAATCAGTGAATTACTTGTTTATGGTAATAATTGTAATGATGAATTTAATTTTAATGGCTTTTCCCTAAGTAAGAATGTCCTAAAATGCACCATATGCCTGTAACCTCGCTCTCTCCTTCTTCTCCACTCAGGCTTCTGTCAGCCTTCATCTTGGTCATCCTCAGCCCAGCCTTCACTCTGCTTTTTTCAGTCTTCCTCTACCAAGAGCTGCTTGAAATGCCCATCAGCTTCCTAGAAGGTTGGTTGCTCTACCTGTCCGTCATCTCACAAGGCATCCTGGATCACTTCCTGTACGGCTCTCTGGTCTACCCACTAGTAGCCCTGCTGGTCTATCCTTGCTGGCTGCTTTTCTGGAACATCCTCTTCTGGAAGTAGATGTCGGTCCTGTAGGGCCACTGATGGCAGTCACAGGGGTAAAAAAAAAAAACCTCTGAGGTGTTTCTCAGGTTTGTCTTCACTGAAGAAATGTGAAGCTGACAGTTAAATCCACTGGAGAGACTGGAAAAGGAGAAGAGGAATGTCTGTAGTTGATTTGGGAATGATTCAGTGACTCCTTTTTTTTTTTTTTTTTTTCCTGGACCTTTTGTTGGTATTACATTATAACTCCAAGTATTTTATTCCGAAGCACTGGAGGATTTCTGAATGAACAAAACTAAATGGACCGATACATACAGATACATAAATGAATAAGGGACTTTTTCTTTTCTCAAGTGACTAAATGTCATGTTTGTTTTCTTTCTGGAATAACTGAATTTGGTTTAAGGTATAAATATTTTTGTTTGTGGTACATAAAGAAAAAAATACACTTTTTTATCAGGCAGGATGGTAATGACGAGCTGCAACAATTAGTCAGTCAGACAAAACAAAATATGAGTCTGTCACCTATGATTCTGGATATATGGTAACGGTTGTTTTCCTTTTATTTTTTGACATTTTATTGACCAAACAGTTAATCAATGAATTGACAAAAGTATCAGGAAATTAATCGATAATGAAAATAATTGTTAGTTGCAACTCTAGAAGGAAGTTTGGACAGTAGGAACATGATATAAAAAAACTCAAAAACTGGTTGCCTCTTTTAAAGATATCCGTACATCTGCATCTGTCAAACAAGCCATCACTACATCTTCATATTTTTATACTTGTTTTGATAACCTTCTTTGAAACATGTTTATTTCTTATTTATAAATGCCAAAATAATAAAAGACTGAAAAAGTTTTGTTCCCATGTTTTTGTCCCCTAACCCCGAAACAATCAAACTTACTCACCTGAGACTGCAATAAAATGTGCAAATAAAAGATGCATTTAAACAAATCACTGATCAATCATATAAAAATAACTTTGGCTATGAATGGAAGGTATTTTTAATAGAAGTCAGTCTTTGCACATAATGCTCCCAAAACACACTACAATAAAATACAATCCTCCATCTAGGCTATTATTAAGGCACTGTGAAGAATAAATTCATCTGTGTCTTAAAAACTTTGTTAAAACACTGATGAGTAGACAGGATATGCTTTGTTTCATAATGTTTATTCAGCTAATGCAAGGTTTTTTTTTACAGTATTATGTACTGAAAACAGAGCAATCAACTGCTGTCACAGCTCACAGGGAACCGAGTAAGATCAGATCAAATGCTTAAATGTACATCAATTACTCAATGCATCTTGTTAAAAATAATACACTCAATACAATGTTATAAAAAAATAAAAGCACTTGACAACCCTGTAAACGTGACATACCTGCTCATCTCCCAACACAGCTTTTTTTTTTTAAAAGAAATGTGTTGGCACCGCGAATGACGCACTAGCAAACAGAACAGGGTATTTCACAAGGCTTCAACCTTTGACTTTAACTTCACAGTTGGCAGAAACTGCAAGTCTAAACATTCCCTCATCTTCTGCTGAAACCAAATATAGAGAATTAACATCACTCCATCCCTCCTAAAATAAATATCAGGCCATCCGTGTTGTTTGCGCTGCACACACACACACATCCTTTAAAATAAATAAGAAAGAGGTCTTGCCAAATTCAAATGTATGTCACGGTCATGTCATGTCCGTATAAATGGCCAAAGCTGACTGTGTCTGCAGTTCATTGCCCGAGCCTCAACTCGAGCAGCTCTGTGTCATGCTACAGTGCTTCAAACGCTCCAGTCGTCAGCAGCCAGCCAGCCGTCGGGACTCTCAGTGCACTGGACAGTCTTTAATGTGAGTATGTTGTCGACATGTACGGCAGAATTAGCATCCTCGCCATGTGTGTGAGTGTGTGTGTAAATGCGTGAAGAATGATGATGGGCAGTCAGCTGCTGCTTAAAGCGGGCTCTCCTCGGTCCTCTCTCCTTCCTTTCTCCTTTGTGAGAGAAGAATAGATGAAAAGAGGCGATTGTCACTGACGGGAAATGTTAAGAAGCGTATGACACAAGGTGCTGATTGTGAGATAGAACGCAATACCTGCTGGATGCAGCTGTCCGGTCTGGCTGTAGCACAGATTTCACAGCCTGGACGGGAGGGCTTGTTGATGAAAGTGCATGAGGGACAAGCCCATTCTGTCTGCAAGGAGGATGTGAAATGATACAAATGAACAATGTAATCAAATTCAGAAAGATTGATGTAGTTTGACAGTTTGAAGGTGGTTAGCTTGGCACTGTTATTGTATGTCTACAGGATCAAGTACCTGCTTCATTCAGGATCAGGGAAAACACACCTTTTCAGTGTTGAGGTTGTTTATTATTTGCCAGTTTCATCAAGAAGATTCTCAAGTATGTACAATTACCGTAACAACCGGTGTATAACACACACCTTTAACGAATACTTTTTCATTTAAATGTGAGGTGCGTCTTATACACTGGTGTGTTCTATTCACCAGTAAAATACAGCGAGAGGTTGGATCTGCATATAATTATAGATATGTAGAAGGCCGTCCACACTAAGTAAATAACTATAACCATAATTATAACTTTAAACATAATGATGTGAGCGTTCACACTTATGAACTATAACATCCTATAAACAGCGGTGTCAAGCATGTGCTGCGTGCTCCAGCTGTTTTAGCAGCTAATGAAAATATCGATGAGCCTTTAATGCTATATGTTGGACGGAAAAATAATTGTGTGACTTGCTGTGATGTTTCAGTATTTACAGACCAAACTGATGTTGGAGCGCAATGTTTTGATTGTGTTTCAAATAAAAGTAAATTGAGAAAGTTTTGGAGTATAAACATATGTATTTATAAATGACTAACTCCCAGCATGATACCCCCCAAAATCCAGTGTGTTTGTGTATATAAAGAAGAAGTTGACTCAAACTTGGGCAGCAACCATTATAGTTTAATCTGCTGATTATTTTCTTGGTTAATCAATCAGTTGCTTTGTCTATAAAACATCAGAAAACTCAAAAATAACTGACAATTTTCTTACTGCTTAAGGTCACGTGATCACATGTCTTGTTGTTTCATCCAACAAAACACATTTACTACAGTTTTAGAAAAGGAAAAATCAGAGCTGAAACTATCTAACATTTGGCACTTTAGTTCAAACATGGTGGAGACATGGAGACTAAGACTAGAAAGGATGCATCCATTCATTCGTCTGACACTGGGGAGGGTGAAAGAAGAAAGTAAAGTTTATTCTCACTGTGCATCGTTATAGTAGAGACTGGTAACGTACCTGAGTTTTATTGGCTTTGCTGGGTTTGTCATTCAGTTGCAGATTCTCAATGTCGAGGACATCCTTAATGTCACCTGGTCTCTCACTTCCTCCACCTGTAAGTAAGTGAATCAAATGATCAGGCGGTTTCGGGTCAGGTGACTGAGGTGGCCAGTGAAGAATACTTTACTTTTAACCAGTATAATGGTTATATGTTTAGGATCACTGACCTGCTGCATTGTCCTGAACTGGTATGTAAACACCCTGAGACACTAACAGCTCTGAGCACTGGCTTATGTTAGAAAATAACTAGTTTGCAGTATGTGTTGTCATGTCTGAGGGCAGAAGTGTTTACAGTTGTTCTAAATGCTGGCTGTCATAGAGAGAAGGGAGACGCAATAATGGTTTGAATATGTTTCTTTACTGCAAAACATTCAGAATTTTGCACTTGTTTGTATACATGAAAACTGTAAGAAATAGTTAAAAAAACAGAGCTGTAGAGAGAGGTTCAGACCTTACTTTACGTTGTCAGCTCCGCACACTAGGCTAAACAAAGATTTGTCAGATGTAGAGGTTTCTGAGGGTGTTCAACCATCATACAACGTTCATCATACGTTCTGATGGAGTATACTGTCACCTTAAGTGAGCTCATTAACCATGAGGTCACTGATTTGTTTAAAATGTGCCGGTGTAGCACAAAACTACGACTTCCTGTCCTTACATTGCCTGCTCTGTGATTGCGAGGGGATGTGCAGGACTCACCCTGGTTGTTGTGGGGTAATCTTGAGGGCAGGGTGCTGTAACCTCTCCAGTCTTGAGAGGTGGGACCGTTGCCCGGGGGAAGAGGCGGAGCGAGAAGTGCGCTCTCCAGGTCCTGCTGGAACAGCTGGCGGGTAATGCGGGCTTGGCGGGCAGAGATCAGGTAGAGGTATGCTGTGTCCCCGTCCTTCTGTATGCCGTAGGACGCCAGTGATCTCGGTTCTGTGCACAAACACTGACCGATCACCCAGCGCTGCACACGAGGGTGGAAACCATACTCTAGAAACACCTGACAAAGAAAGGTTGAGGTTATCAGTGGAGCTGCAAACATGTTATGTTTATTTAATCATTGGTTAATCAGTTTTCCTAACCTGTTGCTTGAGTGCAGCCACAGTCATGTAGGGAAAGACTTTCACTGTGACGCAACAAGATGACGAAACATCCTCCACTACTACAGCTAAACTGCAAGACAGATATGGAGCTATAAATTGCACGTCAACTGTAACTTAGTAGACTAATCAGTCACTGTGACCGTGACTAAATCCTCGCCAACACTTTTCAGTCCTCACCTGATCTCTCCATCAGCATAGTTCTTCTCAGACAGCTGAATTGTCAGTACGGCTTTTTGTCGAGCCAGAGCGGATGCGTGCTGTGAAGCGGCTTGGGTGTCACCTGCTTCAATCGCCCTGGAAAGCTCCAAGCAGAGCTCCTCTGCAACAAAGAGGCGGCAATCGTAAGTGACGGTTTGAGATCGTGTAAGAGAACGAAGGGGAGAACACATGGCGACAAGCAGAGATGTACCCACCAGTGAGAGGCAGCGAGGCTGAGCTCCACTGCTCCATAGCTGCAGTCATGTTCGTCTGTCTGCCATCTGATTCGAAGGAGTTAATATTTGCAACTGTCAGACGAGAGAAATAAGAAGTGGAACAAAAGTGCAATTAAACTGATATTAATATTTACCCCGCACTTGGTTGATAAACGCCAAACGCACGTATGAGCAAAAGGTTCCCAGACAAAGCAGGTTAAAGATTAAAGATGATGTCAAACTGACCTCGATGTGCTTCTCTTAGTGATGACATCACCACTGTGGCCCATTCTTCAGCTTCACGGTCACAGCGGAAGTTGAAGCGGATGCAGTCGTGCGGCGGAGCAGCGAGACGCATCTCATGGCAGCGAGGGGATTTGACCTCATAATGCACCGAGCGTAGGTCGAACTCTGCGATGAACTGAGGGGCGAAAAAAAACAAAAACAAAATCAAATCTCAATGGGCATGTGGGAATATAAGCACATTGCCGTCATTTCTATTGTAGTAATTCATCCCAAACTGACCAAAATGAGGAAATATTACAAACATTAACAACCTCTAATCTCTTGAATTTCAGCACAGTTGTTTTAGATTACATTCAAAGGCCTAGTAAATTAGAGCAGGTAATTCCTAAATACACTTATTTGCTATTTAAGTACTTACAACATTTTCTTAATTAAGCATTACATTTGCAAAATGCAGATTCAGAATGCAGGAGAATTGTAGTATAAGAAAAGGAAATAATCCCCTGATATATCGCCAAAAACCAGAAAAGCCTCATTATGATAGAGAAAGACTTCACAAATGAGTGAGCTGCACAAGGATCACATAGCATAATCTCTCACATTTACTGTGGCAATGGAGGGAATCATTAGGGCACTGAAGTCTGTTGTGGGTAGACAAAGGTAGAAGGATGAGAAGAGGGATTTGCTTCCTGCCAAAGAGTGTGAACATACACTCCTCCTGTAGAAAAAGTCTGCCAGCTCAGACAGACAGGCTGAAAGGAGAAGCTAAGATCAAAGGAAAGCCATGCGATTCAAGAAGCCTCTCAACTATCAAGGGGATCTCTGTCTGAGATTCTAGTAAGATGAAAAGCTGATTCCAAGCCTGTCTGATATTAGGAAGCCATTGCAGAGTGAACTTGGCAGACAAAGGGCAGATTTGAGCATGAGATGAGGGAAGTGGTGGGACAAACAGAGTGTAAAGTAAGGTCAACTTCAAATACCCATTATAGTGCAAGAGGTCAAACACCTCATTATTGTACTGAAATGTCTGATGAGTTCCTCTGTGCCTGAGATGAACATCGTCCTGTTATCTTTAACCAGATTTACAACCAGATCAACATCATTTGCAAAAGGAAAACTACAAACCAAAACACTGAAGATGTAAAGCATATATTTTAGCAACTGACTGTAGCACTGTCCTCTAAAGAAGTAATCCAACAGGTACAGATTGTGCTTGAATAGAGTCATACTATAAAGAAAATGCATTAAGGTTGTTAAGACCAAGAATCTGCTACAATAAAGCCAGCTTGTGAACACAAAAACAGGGGAAAGACCTTCATCTATATTCCTGAACCTGAATATATTGAGAGCTGAGTTTACAGTCATGTAAGACATAGAAAAGCTTAATTTCATCACATTTGAGAAGCTGCAACCAGTTAACAGCTGTCATTTTTGCTTAATAAATGACTAAAATGATTATTCAGTTCTCCAATTAATTTAATGTTGCTTGTCTAACCAACTGATTCTTGCATAAATATGTATTAGTATGTAATATATGTATAGTATAACATGATTAGATTTATCAACCCAACACATGTAGCAGTGGTCAACTGAAGATGCCTCGTCTCGTTGTGATAATCAATTGATGGTTTATAAAGGTAACACACTAGTGCTGGAAGGCTGTAATGCTCATTATAGAGCTGTTAGATGAATGAAGAATGAGAGAAAAGTCACCATTATTGGAGAAAACAATGTAAAGTTTTTGATTTTTTAAAGATTTTTTGAGGAATGGAGGGATGCTTTTATTTCTATCGTAGATAACCAGGAGAGAGACAGAGATGATTGGCCTGAGGATGGCAGCAGAGATATGAATATGTCGTTACCTAAATAAAGAGTTTATCCTCTCTAATTAAGCTTCTCAGGCTTTACTTTACTCAGTCTCACCTGCACGTTAAACAGAATATCATGGGCATGTTAAGAGAAGCTTTGTGCTTTCTTCACTAATGCACAGGTGGGTTACTTCAATCCAAAAGGAGTTACCCAATCCTGTGTGTGGTTTGTAAACAGTTCAAGTCAAACAGAAGCTGAGGGGGTAGAAAACCATCTAGGTAAATGTATTTATGATCTGCATTCAAAGTGGTTGTGTGGGATGCCACAACTTCTTGTTGAGCTCCACGCGGCTATTTATATCTCAGCATAATTGTGGCATTATCACAAAGGAAATATCTATTCACCCACCTCCTGCAATCTGAATGCTTTGATGCCTTTATTACTAATCAACTGGTAAGCAAATCTACAACTTTTGGAGCTTGAAGGTCTAGTTTAATTTTTTTTCCAGGTTTCATCATCTCATTTTTTATCTACTAAGAAGGAATGATTTGTGACAGTGATGTGGAAAAAGTCCCTCTAGTTGTTAACCTACCCATGCTTGAATCATTAAAGTACAATTTGAAGGGATGAAGAGAGACTTCTAACCACACGGTGACAATTGAAATACTGTGAAATATTTTGCTTTAAGACCAGGGGAACCTCTCTTCATCTGTTAACCACTATGACCAGGATTTCCCCCGTGTTGCTGTTTGTAATTTCAGTAAAATTAAATCTGGAAAGAAGGAAAATGAAAGTGAAACAAAAAACAAAACAAAACAAAAAAACACTATTTGTAACACATGGACATTAATGGCTATTACCACAACATATAAAACTACCCAAGACTATGTTGGAGTTTTTTTGACATGAGTACAGTAAAGAAACTTTGAGATGTGATTGGCGGAAATATCCTATTAGGTATCTTTGCGTTCTAGGTGATACAGTAGATGTATCTGGTGCAATTTCATCCATAAATCTGAAATCTGTGGAGGTGCATGTATCGGGTTTAGTGGTCCATAAAATGGCGTGTAAAGGCCCCAAAATAAATATGATCCAGTCAGGTTATTCGTGATAAACACATCTAAGCAAGTTAATGCAGCACACAGCCTGGGAAACACTCAGGTGTGTGTGTGAATGCTCACCACACTGCGGTTTCCGCTCGTATCTCGCAGCGCCAGTCGGAACTCTCCGGCCCGGCTCGGGTCCATGCTGAGCTGAAGGCGCAGAGCCTCGCTGCCTGCTCCGGGGAGACACAGGGGCCGGATACCGGAGTGGCACACCGACACCCGGACTGACATTAAAACAGTACTGCAGCAAGCCGTCGGTGCAGGGCCCCCGCATGTAGCCTGTGGGGACGAGGCAGGGACCGAGACTGGAGGAGCCCAACCGCCCGAGCTGAGAGCCATGTCGCTGGGGGGGAGTGAGGGCGTCCGAAGCCCGGCAGGTGTTACTGCTGCCCGCCGCTTCCCGTCGGTTTATACGGTCCACCGGTGTTTGAAGAGAGCGCGTTTCTCCGCGGGCAGGTCGTGGTTGTCTCCCCGCCTCGCAAATTGTTCCATATCTACCGGAGCCGAGCAGCAGCAGACACGGAGCGAAAGGAAAAACAAAACAGGAAGCTGAGCCGTACGTCTCGTATTTATGTCCGTCCAGAAACCAAAAATGTAATTTACAATGATGAATATAATAAATAGGCATATGTGAAAATTTTTATTTTATTTTATTCTATTAGCAAAAAAAAAAAAAAAAAATTTTTGTTTATGTTTTGTTTTGTTTTTATTGTTTGTTGTATGCCCCACCATAGAAGGGTCTTTTCTTAATCTCAAACAATTCTGCATGTATGACTTTTTTGTATAATAAAAAGAAATACATTGAACATCTTCCACATATACAGATGCAAAACAACATAATTTACATTGTAAAACAGGGGTAACAAAATATTTCAAGAGGTTGATGGGTAACCCCTTCCCCCAACTTCTGTTTCACTTTCATATTTCAAAATAATATATCAGTAATGCAGTGTATTCTGTTTTTCCTCAAAACTTACATATTGGTCCCAGTGGCTTGTTCTGTGAGTGACAGGGTAAAATAAAATTCCAGCATATTGCACACTCATAATAGCCTACATTTTAATCTCACAAAGAAAGCTTGAAATAAAATATATAATACATAAAATATATAATAATAAAATAAGCCTGTGTTAAGACATAAAAGACTATCATCATGTAAAATGCTGTAATGTTGCTTAAAATTCTACTGAACTGTCTTTTAGGGCCCAATCTTGTGGTCGGCGCACAGAGGATGGTGGGCGTGGCGCACGCGTCTTTGTTAGTTTTCCCCAGCGCAGTTGTCATTTTCTCGCCCTGTATACGAAAGTCTACGTAGTCTCTTAGATGCTGCACAGAGCGCAGTGCCATTACGCACAGCCACTCACTGTTTATTAAATCAGCTGATGACCCCAGGCTGCTGCACACCTCTACACTCATCAGACTAGTTGGTTATATCTCCATATTCTTCCTTTATATGAATTAAATGTGAGGGTAGCAGCTCATCGGCCAACTTTCTTTTCAGCAAAAGTAACTCATGTTATATAATTGAAACGCATTGCTGGGTAAATGCGCTGTTATAATAGCAATCCGCCAAAGTGACAGCGCTCCTGGATATTAAAGGGAATGGGAGATGACACTCTGATTGGTTTACCGCGTGTTACGCCCAAAACACGATTAATGAGGGGACTTAAGTCCATCCCTTTTAGACCATGCGCCTGGTGCAGTGACACGCCCCAAAGGCACTTGCGCCACGCGCTTCACGCCATGCGATATAGATCGTTAAAATGGGGCCCTAAGTGTGTGGCACAGTGATATTAAGATATTTCTGCAACATACCTATGTTGTCATCTAAATCCACAAATAGATTCACAGACAAGCAATAGGATCTTTATCCTAAAATTATAGGGGTCAGGAAATAATTTGAGCTGTTTTCTTTGCCAGTTAACATTTTGGCACCAGCAGTCTGTGTGAACCCTTTTTCCTGCCGCATGAGAGCAACGCGTTGCAAGATCTAACTTCTAAAAATAATAGGATATTTTATCCAAATCAACAATAACACCCTTTTTTATTTTTATTTGTACATAATATGATTAATTATTTATATAGTTATTACTTAATATATCTATCTCTTTTTAAATATATAAATTAATACAGTTTATAGATCATGTCTGTGACAGAATTTTGAAGGTTATAAACTCTACTGTACACCAGGCAGGCTGATACATTAATGATTAAGGTCTCATGTGCCATGTCATGCACAGTCAGGACTACAAGTTAATATTGAATGAAGTAGTCAATTTTTATACAGAAAGTACAGTAAGTGTTTGAAATAAGAGAAAATAACACACTGCCAACAGCACTGTTAATAAGTCACATATGTTCACATTTGTTTCATGTGTATCTTTAACTAGCAATCATATCTGCATATAAATAACTGAACTTGCAAAAAGCTTGACAGTGAAACACAGCTCAGCAAAGTACAGTAGCTGGTGAGACTGAAGGGTGAGGAGGAATTACAGAGATGTCTGTCTTGCAGGAGATCAGTCCAAATGTGAGGAACATGAAGCAGCTGGAGTTTGCAGTCCTGGTGAGACGAGCAAGCCAGATCAGGGAAGAGCTCACACAGGTAAAGACGAAAAGATGCTGATATGAATATTTGTTTTTTGTTTTGTTTTTCAGCTGTTGTGTGATATTTTGGAACCTCTGCTTTGTTATTACCTGTCTACAGGGGGTGAGAAAGTCATATAAAGATATAATAGATGTCTCCTGGGGTGATCCGCACAGGGCAGGTGTGAAGCCTCTGTCATTTGTCAGACAGGTAATCTGTGACCTTCAAAGATTGCTCATCTTAAAGCTACAATATACTACAAAGGAAAGATCGTGAATATTATTTTAACCAAAAATGTTTGTCTTAATCTGTCTACATACCTGGCAGGTTCTAGCATCATGTTTTTACCCTCAGCTTATGAACAGCAACGAACTGCCAGTGGATGTCAGACAAAGGGCTCAAAAGCTGCTTAGAGGATGTGGTGGAGGGAGTGTAGGTAAGGGCGGCATATGGCATCATTATATATATTATATATTTTTTTTAAAAGGGTCCTTTTTTTGACATATATCTACCATAGTCAGTTGTTTTGATTTAATTTGCCCAAGTTTTGAGATATATGAGATTGATTTCTTGAAGACTATAAAAGATGATGTTTGACAATAAAAAAGTAAAATAATAAAGATATAAGCAGTCTGATCTACAGTGACATTGCAGCTTTCCTCATTTGTTTGTGAGCTCATCAGAATGTTTATTTCTTCTTCAGGTGCGTATACTGCCACAGCTGGTATATCAGAAATAGTCAAAAGTATCTCTGAATTCATAACTAGACGAGATGGTGGGGTTCAATCTAATCCTGAAAACATATACATCAGTTCAGGCTCACAGTGGTCACTCACGGTAATGATCAATATTGTTGACATACTGTTTATATATTAAATCTAGTCATCATCATCTTCACATTAAAACAATCTTTCACTCTGCTTACTAGAACATTCTCAGGGTCTTGGTGAACAATGAGAGTTCACCTATAACGGGGGTGTTAGCTCCTGCACCGTGCCACGTTACTACCACTTTGTCCATAATGGGGTTGGGAGCACATATCATCCCTTACTACCTCAATGAGGAGCAGGGCTGGGAGCTGCAGATAGAGGAGCTACATCGAGCACTGGAATCTGCAAAGGGAATCTGTAATCCAGTTGCTTTGTATGTCATCAACCCGGGAAACCCCACAGGTAGTGAGAGTAAAAGTTGAATTGAGTTTTTTTTGTTTTGTTTGAAATCATCTACACATTGTGATTATTTTCATGCTATGTGGTCTGTAGGTCATGTTCAAAGCAGAAAATCGATGCAAGAGGTGATCCGGTTTGTTTCAGAGAAAAAACTTTTCCTTCTGGCTGATGAGGTGAATGTTCTTAAAGTGTTATTATCTCTCCAAGATATGAACCAGAGAAATTCATAAGCATTAACAGACATGTAAATCAACAGTGGTTTTATGTCTAACCCTAACCCTAACCCTCCCACAGGTCTATCAGGACTGTGTTTACGGAGAAAAAAGTGAGTTTGTCTCTTACAAGAGGGTCTTAGCTGAGATGGGGCCTCCTCTTTCGGACACACTGGAGCTGGCATCCTTTCACTCGGCATCCAAAGGCCTCATGGGAGAGTAAGTTTTCACTCCTGAAGCGGCGCCTCAACTTTTGAAAGATTGAGAGTGTATTCTTGACCTTGGAAACCATAGAAAACAGTCAACAAGATAAGTTATTAAAATGCTCTGAAAAATGGATATTTGAGCATGTACTATTTCAATACAACCGGGCCAACTCCATCTGCTGAAGAAAATTGTGTGATATGTTTGAATGTTCCAGAAAAGCTACTGATTGGACCTTCTGGTGATGTTACTGTATCAGTATGAGGACTCTGTTTACATTTGTCTGTGCCATCAGGTGTGGTCTACGTGGTGGATATGTGGAGTTGGTAAATGTGGACCCTGATGTTATGAAATACGTCTACACAGTGTTCTCAACAGACACCTGTGCACCTGCAACTGGCCAGCTCGCCCTTGATCTGATGATAAACCCTCCGCAACCAGGAGATCCCTCATACCCACTATATAGAGAGGTGACATACATATTGCTTCACACTAAATACTGCATTGAGCTGATACAAATAAATTAGCAACCTTGAAAGCTTTCCTCTCTTCTTCAGGAGACGCAACACATCAAGACCACGGTGGTTCACAATGTGAAGAGAGCCCTTGAGGTTCTCAACAGCCTGCCAGGTTTCTGCTGCCAACCAGTAGAAGGAGGAGCATTTGCATTCCCCAGAGTGCATCTTCCACCTAAAGCCATCCAGAAAGCCAAGGTCACAAAAACCAATCACAGAATCAAATACTGTTAGGCCAAAGCAACAGATTATTAAAAAAAAACAACTTACTTTTATCTGGTACATCATATGTGTCTTGAAATACTACATACCTGTTATATTGCTGCTTCTTTTAGGCGGTAGGAATGCAACCTGATACTTTCTACTGTATGAGATTGCTGGAGGAGGCTGGAGTGTTAGTCAGTCCTGGGTATGAGTTTGGACAGAAGGAGGGCACTCATCACATCAGGTATAATGTCCGTAGTTTATTAAAAAAAATTGATAAAAGTGGTCTAATTCATGGTAAGAGTTGCATATGCCAAGACATTAAGTGTAACTAGACAATTTGTCTCTTTAATGCTTCTTTCTTTCTGCAGGTTTTGCATTATGACAACTGTGGCCACTATGGAGGAATTGCTGCAACGCCTGTCCAGCTTCCACACACAGTTTATGAAGGATTTTTCATAAATGAAGTAATAGAAAAAACTGTTTTCTTCCTGTAAATCATTCCAGGAAATTCCAGCTGTGTGTTAATTAAGTGCAGACAATACAATAAAAGAATCCAATCATCTTCTGCATGTGAATTTATTTATTATTATTTATTACAATAAACATTTGACATTTACTGCATGTAGACCACTTTAATGACCATTGGCCGGTCTCTTTCTTTATACTCAATAAGAGTAAAATTCAAACTTCTGCTTTTCAGAAAGCAAATAATCATAAATAATAAGCCATAGTCCACAATCCAAACAAATGGATTTCCTCACACCACATTGGAGTCCATCATTGAAAGTAACAGTAGGAGGCAAAAGTCCACTTCTGCTCTTCAAGAGTCCTGATTAATGCAGTGCATTACGTGCTCACAAAAGTACTCAACATATCTTTAAATTAAAAAACAAAAACAAATGAGATACCATCTTCTTTAGGTCCTGTGTACCAGCCAGCAGATTCAACATAAAAGTTGCCATCAATCCACTTCACTGTCACTGTCGTGATTCTGAGCACAAGGGTTTGAGTCTGTATTGTTGAGCAGCTCTACAAGTAAGGAGAGGAGCTTCCCATCTTGAGACGAGTTGGTGACTGCGTTGCTGGGATTGTTGAGGTTGCGGTACAACATGGTCTGAATAGAAGTGCGCATCTCCCATAGCAGCTCCCAGCTCTCAACTGACATCTCGCAGCGCATCAGAGAGCGTCCAGGAAATGTCACTTGCACTCTGTCTCCACTCACTGGGACAGAAGAGAAAGGAGAGTTATTTATGAAGAGAGGAGGAAATACAGTGTAGGAGGTTAGTTGTAGGTGATTGCTGCATCACAAAGCATTTATCTATCTAGACACGTAGATTTTTCTCCTAAATGCATGGTCTTGATAGTAAATTTGACTTGTTGGTTAAATAATCAAGCTAACTGAAAAACTGCAGTCAGATTAAGAAAGAGGATGTCGTTTGTATTTGTCAGAGCCAGAACGATGGCAAGAAGTCCTTTCTGAAAGAATATTCCTCCTAAAACTGCCACTTGTATGTTAAGGAAAGTGAAAAATAATGTCGACAGAACGGACAATGATTAATTAACAAAAAAATGACAAATGTGGTAATATGAACACAGTATCAGACTGAATAAATGTAACAGTTCAGTGTGATGATGAGCTAGGTGCACAATCACCAACAGCAGTCGGTTACTTGGCTCTTTCTTTAGGAGGGCTGTAAATGTCGTACCTATTTCTGTGATGTCACAGTCTGTGAGCAGCAGCAGGGCAAGTGGATGGACTGCAGAGGAGTCTCTGATGAAAACATTCCCATTTGACTTGATGGCACTAAAGAAGGTCAACCAACGACTAGGGAGCTCTTCCTTACCTCTGCAACACAAAAGGAAGATGTTAATTTTACATAAACACTGTAAGTCAGCACCTGTTGAATTTGAATCGTGGAGCATGCTCAGACCTGTTAACTGAGGAGCGGTGAAGCAGGACTGGTCCGCTGAGTGTCTGGAAAAACAGACTGTTGGGACGAAAGCGCCCCTTGGTCACAACACCTTTCTTCACCTGAAAGAATATGTATATATGGTTTATAACATGGTTTTCCATCCATGTTAAGTTGTAATGTATTCTCACCATTCATAAAGAGAACAATATAGACAACATTCAACTAGTGCAGATTTCACAAGTCTGGCTTTAACCTTAAATGGAGCACTGCAGGAAGTAGTACAAAGCAGTATCATTATTCTGAGACATTGCCATGTACCTGAATGAGGTTGGGAAAGAGACCAGCCAGCAGCACAGCTTTAAGCAGCCCATCCTGGTTGCTGTGCTCATTGTAGAGAGACATATGACGATGGCACTCACTAGCACGAGAAACCAACCCGGCTTCATGCAGGTTCTCGCTGAACTGAGAGATGAGACCTGCAGTATTGATGATGGCACAAGAGAAAGTCATTTTGTGAAGAAAGATAACAAGTAAAGGGTTATAAGATACAAGCATATGAGATTTCAACTGACCGTTGACAAATCGAAGGCTATTCCTGGACAGAGTGTATTTGTCCAGATATTCGTCTCTGTCCTCTCTGTCCCCCTCTTGCTGAAGTCTCCTCCAGCCCATCACAGCTCTACTGAACACCAAGTAGTCACTATAGCTCGTGCCACTAAGACTCTCTTTAGCCTGAAATTAACAGGAGCACAGATGATTGAACAATTAGTGCGTTATATTTCAGATCTAACACGTCATTTTAAAAACTGCATGGATCAGTTTAAGATAGGTGTAGAAATATCTCACCTTGTTGACTAGTGCTCTGTTCTGCAGGCTGTTGTAGAAGGGGTCTCTGGTCAGACAGGCAGCTATAGACAGCATGGGCAGAGCACATCTGAATATGGCACTAAGGACGAGCACTTTGCCCAACCGAGGGTCACATGACATGAGAGAAACGCGCTCGCCCAAAGGTGTAAGGGCTTCTGTCTTGTCCAGAACACCTGCCAAAAGTAAACGTTGACATTAATTTAATCCTGCCTATAAATAGATGAACATGTCAAGTTAGACATACATGATGTCTAAAATATCACCACAATCACTCACCAATATCTTGTAGATTATGGACAGCATCTCTCACAGCTTCTAACTCTGGACTGTCCAACACTTGGGATAAGAAGTCTACAGCCTCCACACACACACACACACACACACACACACACACACACACAAGAAATGACAAAGATGATTACTCAATATGCCAGACACATTAAAAAAAAAATCCACATAAGCCATTATTCCCTTTCAGTACCTTGCAGTTAGGACTGTGTATTTTGGCCTGAAGTACTAGACTCTCCAGGGGTGTGCGCAGGATCTCAGGAATGGGAAAGGGACTCAAGGATTCCAGTTGTTTCCGTGGAAACAGGTGGTAGGACTGTCCTGGTTGACACCGCCCTGCTCTCCCTTTTCTTTGAGTGACGTTGGATCGAGATATCCAAACTGTATCCAGACATGATACCTGAAAAAACAATTTTTTTAATTACAATTTTGTTGCCATTTTACATAATTCAGCGCTCAACGATGTGAAATACTTTAAAAACAAACCTTAGTTCGTGTGTCATAGTTCTGCTCTTTATGAGTTCCTGCATCCACCACATGTACAATGTCATCTATGGTGATGGAGGTCTCAGCAATGTTGGTGGCGAGGACAATTTTCCTCCGGCCCTCTTGGGGTCGCTGGAACACCACCTGCTGATCTGCCACTGATAAACTAGAGTGCACTAGAAGAAAGAAGAAAGACAGAAATTATACTTTTATTCTATCTATGGGGAGAAATAGTCCCCGTTTAGAAAAAACAAAAAAAGGTCTTCATCTGTGCTCTTACATGGCAGTATCATCTGCGAGCCTGAGGAAAAGTGGGGCTTCTCCTCAAGTTTATCTTGAACTGCCTTGATGTCGTGCCACCCAGGGAGGAAACACAACACTGCACCTGAAGTTTATGAGTGGAAAGACGTTGGACAGATATGATTATGGCTATAATCTTAAATAATGCTATAAATGGCATCACTGAAATAGCAACGGCAAGTGTTGAGGTAGCATATTAATTACCTGGCTCTCCGTGTTTGTCAATGTGCTGGATTACATCAGCTATTAAATCTAGATCTGGTGTAACCTCATCTCTTCCCTCCTAAACAAGATGAGATATGAATTTACAGGATTTAAGTTTTATTTTAAGAAAAAGAAAAAAAAAAAAAATCAGACTTATGCACAAAATACATGAACGTAACAAATTAAAACTGAGCCTTACCTGCCTGTATGGCTTCCTTGTGTCACTGACCGGCAGTGAGCGTCCCAACTCCCTCAGAATATCCTCCAGGTATCTGTCTTGTACCGGGTGCATGAATCCAGGCACCTTTACGATTGGGGCGCCTCCAAAGTACTGAGCCAGCCGTTGGTTGTCTCCTGTAGCGCTCATGAGCACCACTCGTAGATCAGGGTTCTCCTTTAAACTGGTGCGCAGCAGGGCCAGCAGCAAGTCTGTGTTTATATCTCTTTCATGGACCTCATCCACCACCACGTGACTGATCCCCTTCAGGAGGGGGTTCGACTGCAACTTCCTCAGCAGGACGCCCACTGTGAGGAAGAGCATGGCTCCTCCGCTATGCTCAGGTGGTCGGCTCTCAAGTCTCACCTACATACAGAGAATGATTAATGATTGAACAGTTTTTTGATCGCCTTTTCTATCTTTTTTTATCTGATAGCATAACAAGAAGGAATGAGCTCCATGTCTGTCTTGCCAGGAGCAAAAATCCACTGAATTTACATTAAATCACCTGATCTGAGAAATAAAAACATGTCACAAGAAAATTAGTGAGTGCTTGCCCCTGAGCTGCAATGATTAGTTGATTAATTGGCAAAAATAAATGTCTTGATATAATATTATAATAAAAGGGAGTTTTTTCTTGCCACTGTTGCTCATGTGGGAATGTTGGGTCTCTTTAAAAGTTAAAACCTGAAGAGTTCGGTTTAGAACCTGCTCTATGTGTAAAGTGCCTTGAGATAACTTTGTTGTGATTTGGCGCTACACAAATAAAGATTGATTGATTGATTTTCCTCATTAAATCACAAACCTATATTTACCTGATATCCAACAGAGCGTTTCAGAGCTGGTCCCATCTCCTGAGCAACGCGATGAGCCACTGACACAGCACTGATCCGACGAGGCTGGGTCACCAAGATGTTGCACTCTGCTCCCCTTCCACCTCTCACACAATCCTCCAGCAGGAAACGTGGGATCCGTGTGGTTTTGCCACATCCCGTTTCACCAGCAATCACAACCACCCTGGAGGACTGTACTGCAGAGACCACGCGCTGTCGGTGGGCATCAACTGGTAGCTCCACAGCGAGCCCCGGGTTTGCCTTGTGCCATTCCTCCTGCAGGTGGGTATTGAGCTGCTTGGCCTCTTGTTCTGACAAAGGTTTGTGTAGCCTGCCTGTGATGGCATCTGTCACCAAATCTTCCTCTTCATCCTCCTGGTTTGCTGTCTGCTGTCCTCTCTCCTCTTCTTCCTCCCATATTTTCTGTACTTCTGTTGCCACTGGGTACTGTTAAAAGATAATGCATTGCTTTTGACATTAATACATAATACAAACCATTTTGTTATGGGTCTAGCTTGGTGAACGGGAGAAAGTCCTTCCCTTAACTGCTGCCACAAAGGAAGCATACTATTATAAAGTGTAGCATTAGGATGCCTTTACTGGAACTTTGGACCCAAGCCCAAACCATTAACAGATCAAGAGTATGTGGCTATATGTACCAACATAGGAAAAAAACTCTATATAATATACTCTATCTAATATTACATGTTATGTTAGAACTGACCTGTGCCAGGTATTCTCTTATATGTTCGTTCAGGTGTTCTGGGACTTCCAGCGTGAGGGGACGTCGCTCCCGCTCTCCTGCCTCCTTCACTTGCTCACGGTGGTACTTGGCATGAGTCAGCGGGTTGTTGTCTTTATCCAGCAGCTCCAGCTCCTGATCCGGGTGACATGATACACTTTTTAAAAACACAGCTACAACAATAACAATGTAAGATTATAGCAAGTCTCCAAAAGTCATCCTCACTTTCAGTTTCATGCAGGCAAGAGCTGCAGCTCTCGCCTCTGCTGCCGCTCGACCGCTTGCTGTCGCCATGAATGTCATCTTCTCCGGCCAGTGCAGGGTCAGTGTGCTCCTCTTTACCTTCCCTCCTGTCGTTCTGAACTCTATAAGCTCCTATAACGAAAGATTACGACGAAGTGACAAGTGTAGAGTACATGATGAGCAGAGAGTGTCTGGCTTTCATTGTGCAAACAAAAAAAGGTGTAATACCAACCTTGATTCGATTGGTTGATGTGGCCACCTGAATGACTCTGGTCAGGAGAGATTTAGGGTGAGGAAACAGAGAAAGAGCTTCAAAGATGTCAGATGTGTTTTCTGTGGGAGGGAGCAATTGTTTGGGACCATCTCTGGACACATGATTATTATATGTCCAGGAATCCTCCTCGACATCATGAAGAGGTGAATGTCTCCCCCTGCCAACCCCCCTCTTTGGGAGCCGATTTCCTGGACCAATCACACCCATTTCCTATGCACAAAGAAAGAGCAAGCTATAATAGATCCGTAGGACAAAGTGGAAATGTATCCACTTTGGGTTTTCCATTTTCCCCTCAAACTTACTTTAAGCTTTTGACAAGCAGCAGCTGCAGCAAATCGTTCTGCATCGCCCTTCCTGGAGGCATAACCCTCCTCCTCTATCTTGTAGGGCAGCACAGAGACTATGGCTTTCTGCAGAAACACAAGTTATACACCTTACAGTAGCTATGAAGGACAGTAACTCTCAACGTCATGTCACGGTGAGTCCAGAAACACCGTTTAATAAGTGACATGTGGTTCTGACCTTGACGCCTGCCTCCTCCGTGCAACTATACTGGATGAACTGGGTTACGTCGCCGACTCCCAATGAACGAGAGATGGTGCTGTACAAGAGGTTTTTGGGATCTGGAAACTCCTTCATGAGGTTCGGGCTAACGTTATCTATAAAGTAATAAAACAAAGCAAGGTTAGCAGCTGATTAATGCCAGCGTTAATCATCATTAAAATTAGAAAGAGGCTGAAATACAAGTGTGAGTTACGTGTTTTCTCACGGTGACGTCCTTGAGGTGATTATGGATGCTGCCGCCTTTTCACTCACCTTGTTTCGTCTGGAAATACGACGTGTTGTGTTCCCGAGAGGTCTTGCCATTTGTCCGATACCACCGCATTTCTCTGCCCCACTTGGACGCTGTTTTGCCTCCTGTGTGAACACATTTGCCGACATTGCACAGCGCTCTCAGCCTCACGAGTAAGATACCGGGTAGCGCCATCTTTAAACTGCGTAATCTTCTTCTTGTGCCAGAAGGTGAAAAGAAAACATCAGTGTTTGCAGCGACCCATGTGGCAGGATGTCCACATTACAAGCTGATTCTGAAAGGCTAGGTTCAGAATGTGTCATGCCTGTCATAAAACAATGGCCAGGTGCCCAAAATAACATTTAAATAGTTTTTTTTAACCTGTTAATACTGGTCATTAGGAGATCCCTTCATAGTGCACTGTCAATGAAAGTAATCAGGGCCAAAACCCAGAGTCGTGCAAAATGTGTTTAAAAGTTAATCTTAAACTAATATGAAGCTTAAGCCATTCAAACGATTCAGATCAAGTAGATATATTTCAACTTTATAGTTGTTTTAGTGCCAAAGTCCCTCTTTTTATTATTATACTTCCACCACAGCTATGGCAGATATCCACTTGAAATGACTAACTCAGACTGCCAAAGCCTCATTTAACCTTCAGGTCAACCTTTAAATGCATTTTTGTACAAAATGACTGTTTGGACCCACTGTGGATTTAGCCTTCCATTATTTACATTCAGGTTTTAAGGTGATCACCAGTATGAACAGGAGGAGTGATAGGGTTAGGGTCAGTGAGGAAAACCTCTTTCAGTGTTCAAATGGGCACCTTGAAGACACACTTGGAAAATTGTGAACCTATCCTTCGTTTAGGTCCTACTCCAGCAATAGTTATTTGGAATAGTCAAATCCCCTGATCAATGCTGAAAAACAGGTTTTGTAACCAGTATTAATATATTTATTAGGTTATTAAGGCAAATATTCATTTGAAAGGGGGATTCAATTGTTGGAGTGTTTTTTAAATAACTAAAAAAGACAGACATGAAGTGCAGATGAAATAGTGGTGTGAAAATGTGTGCACTGCATTTCATTGCATTGCAGGATGTGTCAGTCTGCACATACACAGTCTGATTTAAAGATGTTAGCTGACGTCGTCTCATCACCTGGAGTATGGAAGGAAAACTCCCAGGCATAGTCGTGTCATCTGGATTTCTTCCCATAAATAGCTCTGCATGATAAGCCAGTTGGACGAATAAGAGATGGAACAAGCACTCATCTTCCTCCTGGTTGTCACAACCGGTGAGTTTACCCTAAACACATAATATTCTGTGGTTACTATCTAAAATATGAAACAATTTCACATGTGACTCGTGGTATCTTCTGTTTCTTATAATATTGAAGTGTCTGGGTGTGGTGTACCCAGCTACCAGCCGGACACCAGCCGTGTGGTTAACGGAGAAGAAGCCCGTCCATACAGCTGGCCATGGCAGGTTTCTCTGGAGTCTTTCTTCCCCACTTGTGGAGGAACACTTATTGCTCCAAACTGGGTCTTGACTGCTGCACACTGCATCACGTGAGGAAATGTTTGTGACATTCACAGACATAGTTTATCATTCATAAACCAAAAAGCTCAAACTAAGATTATGTCGGGTGCCTGTATTCATGTAAGGTAGTTTATCTTCAAACAGTCCCATTTTGAGATTAGAACAGCCTGGATTTTACCTAAAAGTTACCTTAAGTTCAGGATTCCAACAACGCAAAGTCACTTGTATTTTTAAAACTATATTACTTTTCTATTCAGATTCCACACATACAGGGTGGTTCTTGCTGAACATAACATGGACAAGGAAGAAGGACCTGAACAGTCTATTATGGTGGAAAAAATGCTTCTCCATCCTAAGTGGAATGACAACTGTGTGTCTTGTGGGTAGGTTCTGATCGTGTCTCAACATAACCTCCCTAAAGCACTTTAGACCTCTGGTGGATTATTAAGAAGCACAGTAAACATGACCTTGAAAAAGGCAGCTTTGGAAGAACAGCAGCTGAGCAAGTAAAAGTTTTGTAAATAATTAAATCTTAAGTTAATTTAAAGTTTAAATGCTCAGAATTATTTTAAAACATGTAATAACTTAAATGTTTAATTGTGTGTGTTTTATAATGTGTTCTCTAGGAATGACATTGCTCTGCTGAAGCTGGAGAGGAGTGTTGTTCTTAATGATAAGGTTCAGCTGGCATGCCTGCCGCAGAACGGTGACACTCTGGGACACAACCAGCCCTGCTACGTCACAGGCTGGGGTCGTCTCTACTGTAAGACCTACTGCCAATCACATAGCTCATGTGGAATGCAGTCCACCATTCATAACCTTTAAAAATATGTCAAATAATGCACATATCTATAACCTCACTTACTATTAATCAGGTGGAAATATGGGCATCAAAACGATTGGGAAAAAACACCACCTAATTCAGACAATTTGAAGAAATAAGGCATAAGTATGATTTTGATAAAAAATACTTTTTAAAATTCCCTCAACTCAGAAGCTTTATTAGAAAGAGTGAAGATGGTCTCCTTACTAAACCCTTCACATCAAACTTGGAAAAATTGACATCTAAAGACAGCCTAAGTAAAGGTGCCATTTCGGAATTAAATAATTTATTATCCAATTCATCCGAGAACTCTGATTACAAAAGAAATGCAAGGAGAGAAGACCTGGAATTGGATATTTCACTAAAAGATTGGATCTACACTAGCTAACTGTATATAGTTGAAACTAGCTTTTTCCTGTAACACAGTGGCTCATTTTGCTGCTAGTACTAGGATTTTTAATGTAAGAAAATTTACTTGTGATTAAATATTTGTGTATTGCTGTTTTAGAACTTTTACTTAAGTAAAGGACCTTCCACTACTACTATTAATATATGCCATTTCTTTAGCTGGTGGGCCCAGGGCAAGTACACTACAGCAAGCTCTACTTCCAGTGGTGGAGCACAGTATCTGTAGCCAAAGTGACTGGTGGGGCAGTTCAGCAAAGACAACCATGATCTGTGCAGGAGGAGAAAGCAAGTCAGCATGCCATGTGAGAAACAACCACCCAATTTTATACTATGTGAAAAAAGTAGATAATGTGCTCCAGAGCCTGAATATCTGCTGTCATCTTCCAGGGTGACTCTGGAGGTCCCCTGAACTGTAAGGGTAGAGACAACAGATGGTACGTTCAGGGAGTGACCAGTTTTGTGGATGGACGTGGGTGCAATACCCCTCAGAAGCCCACAGTCTTCACCCGTGTGGCCTCTTTCATCCCCTGGATCAGTGAGGTGAGGCCAGTGAGCAAGTAGCACTTATAATATATCACTTTATATAAAGCCAAATGTGTTCTTTTTTAATTATAAAAAGTTAAAATCTTGCTTTGTTTCTTTGCAGACAATGGCCCAAAACTGAAGATGTTTCCAGTTTAACGTGACAATTCAATAAAGGGACATCATTGTTTTTCTCATCTTGTATATTTTATCAAAATATTATTATCAAAAATAATCAGTGTTCATGACAAAGAAACAAACATTTTAATCAGTATAAACAATGTTGGACGGACTAACTTAAAATAGTTGATTAATCTGAACATAATTAGGAGCAAATTTGAAACAGCAGCTACATCAAAGCATATATCACTGCTGGTCATTTCAAGAGTTTTGAAATTAGCAGCCTTGGTTTTATACCATGTTATTATAGCCGTCACGGGTCTGAGGGCGTCCAGGTGAAGAAGTTGATTCCTTGGAGCTCCTTAGGTAGGTAATCCTGCTCTACATGGCCACTGAAGGCTGGGTTGTATTTGTAGCCTTCAGCATAGCCCAGTTGCTTCATCAGCTTAGTAGGGGCATTGCGAAGGTGAAGAGGGACAGGAGGCAGGGGCCCTTTGTGGTTCCTCAAACAGGCCTTCACACTAGCATAGGCCTTGTAAATATCCACAGACTTGGGTGCTCGCGCCAGATACACCACACACTGGGCCAAGATCACCTGTTGAACAGGGGGTGAATGGCAGAAAAAGGACAAAACAAGACAGCAACATAACATAATTATATGACTGACTGACAATAAGATTGATGATATGTTTTGATCAAGACTGTAAAACCATCACTGATTGCTCAGGTGAGCCTACCTCACACTCAGGCATCCCAATGAAGTGACAGGCCTGGAAGGCAGACACAGCCTGAGGAAGAGCTGAAGGATCTGCCAGACCTGAGACAGACAAGACAATGCTCAAAATCTTCCCTCTCTCATTCCTCTGTAAGCATTTGCTACACAGTATGCATCTCACATACCCACATCCTCGCTGGCAAACCGGACAAGTCTGCGAGCCACATAGAGGGGATCCTCACCACCCTCCAGCATGCGGCCCAGCCAATAGAGAGATGCATTCTCATGGGAGCCTCTCATAGACTTATGCAACGCTGAAATACAGTTGTAATGCTCTTCACCTTTGAGACAGACAGACAGACAGACAGACAGACAGACAGACAGACAGACAGACAGACAGACAGACACACACAAAAGGAGCAAAACATAAATTAATACCAAACTGATAATATACAGTCATAACAAGTGGAAGAATACCATCACCATCAAGGTCATTAGTCAAGCTGAGGTGAAGTTTCATCAACATGTGAAGCAGGGAACAGTAAATCTCAATGGTGTGGTACAGCTGAGTGTTATGTAACAGGACAGCATGGAGGACTATCCAAGTCTTATGTAGGATGAAAGAGTGAGTGAGGATTTCCATGGATGGTCAGGGAGAGGGACAGGGGAGGGAGATGTTATAACTTGGAGAATGACTGATTAACTAAGCAAACATTGCATTTTGAAGATTTTGATAGCAAGTGGCTCTTGATTCTGTTGAAACCATATTTGGCTCAGGCCCACTATTGCATGGATCCTTTTTCAAAGGGCCATGTCTGTTTTCCAAAATAAGACAGATGTTCTTTAATCTAAAGCTCTTGTGCATCATTTTTAAAAGAAAGTTAAAAGAAAAAATAGTGAATTCTCACTAGAGTAAGCAAATAAAGAGTAAGCGAATGAGAACCCAAATGTGGATGAAAGAATATTCTCATGTGATGTCTCACAGTTTTGTCATCATTAGCAACAATTTAATGGTATTTGTATAGATTCATATTGTGATTCACGCTTTGGTACTTCTGTAAATAACTACAGTAATATTAACAAAATAAGCTGTTTGGGCTTACCAGCTTTATCGTAGAGAATGTGGGACCTCTGAAGACCTTCCTTAATGTGCTCCTCCTTCACCAGTATTTCCTGAGAAGAACCATCTGGTCCTAACGGGCGGGCTGAGCTCACCTGAGCCTGAACAGCCAGCTGCAGACCATTGAGTCCTGCTCTTGCATCACCGTCACAAAGGTGGGCTATGGTGTCCAAAGCTTTTTGTTCAATGTAAATCTTTGGCCTGGGAAAAGATCAAAACATATCATTTATCAATACTTTTTTATTATAGAACTTTCTATATAAGGAATAAAATAACATTCAAATGACACTCATTTCATTATAAATATCAAAGTTAGCTATTTATTTTCATTTAGTATGTCTGAAGTCACTCAAGTCAGTGCAGCATTACCACAGTACACCTGAGAAAGAACTCAAAGGATGCCAACTCAAATGACTGCTCATTACAAAAATAACCCAAGGAAATCAGAAGTCAGATGTCCCTTCCAAAGGCTTCTCATCATTCTAATCTCATACCATCCTTACTGACAAGCCCCCTGATGAGAGCTGCTGTTCATAGCTTCTCAGAAGTCCAAGCACCTCAGATGGTGACCAAAATTTGACCCATGAAAGGCAATCTACAAATGTTAACAGGAATTGCCATCAGTGTCCATGGTGCCTGCCTTAATGCTTGATGTCAACACTTCTTCCACCTTCTCTAATAACGGCCCAACAATATATGTTTTAAAAGTAAAGAAACAAGACTCTAAATGCTAATCCAGCAGCATTCTAACATACTGATAATTAACAGGTACAAAGTTTACCAAGTTCTCTATCTTTAGTGTTATCATACTAATATTTTTAAACTTTGCACTGAGCACAAAGTGTAGTTGATGGGGATGTGATTAGTTTTGTAGGAATTTGGTTATAAGCCAAAGTGTTTTAACTTGATGACCTGAGGATTACCAGAGTCATAGTGGTTCATCCTGCAGGGAACATTTATGTCTGTACTAAGTTGAATTTGAATCCATCAAATAGTAGTAGAGACATTTCAATGACATATTGTTATTGTACTCTAAATCTAAATGTGCATTTCAACTTTTACATTAATATTTATTGCACTTATTCTGGAAATTGAACTATAATGCATCAGTGGACCATAATGATGCAGCACCATTAATCCATCCTTTGCGTATAGCTCTGTACAAAGCAAAGCATATTTTCCCTCTAAAAATATATATTTCCAGTCTTGACATATTTACATAACTAATATTAGCAGAAAGCAAAGGGACTAACCTATTACTCATGACTTTATTGTTTGAGTCTTGATCTTGCAGGAATGACTCAATATATTTAAAAGATCTGATTGGTTAGAAGGCGAGTTGTTTAAACATTTTTATCTAATCCTCTGAACTGAACCTGCTTTGGAGCAGGTTGTCTTGAAGTGAGCCAGCTTCATTGTGGTTGAAGATCCAAGCCTTTAATTTCACTGTGTTATAGTCTCGATGTTTCAGTGCATCCAAAACATTACATTCAACAGATATCTAAATATCTCCCTGAAGCTCACTATCACATTTCATTAAAATGTAAATTATTTTCTGTCAACATGTCAGACCAGGTAAGAGCTGAGGGGATTGTTGTGGCTTCAATAACTACTACTTCTCTCCTCCCATATATTATTTAACTAAACCCACTAAGCCAGGACCAGAAGTAGAAAGTAGGCCTCCTACTCAGCCAAAGGATTTTGATTTATAGGGTTACACCCAGTTAAGAGCAAAGCCGGTCCCCAGAGGAGCACTTACTTTTGTCCATCTGTTTGGTCTTGATGTTTGAGATTTGCTTTATCTTGTTCCAGTACTCTGATCCCCAGCGCAGCCACCGCCCTGTCCAGGATTGAGCCCATTGCCTCTACAGACAGCCTCTCCAGAACCAACACTCTGCACCTGCTCAGCAGGGCAGCATTCACCTGGAAGGAAGGATTCTCTGTGGTCGCCCCAATCAGAGTTACCGTCCCGCACTCCACGTGTGGAAGGAAAGTGTCCTGCAGAAATACACACATAGAGAGAGAGAAGAGTACGTGGGAGGACGTGAAATTATTGACGATCTCTGAGGTGTCAAGATATCAAGGGTAAGTATTTGTCTGACTGTTAGTGTACTGCTTGCTCCACTTGTGGATTTGCTAAATTTGCTTGGATTACTTTGTATATCCTTTAATGATTTGATCATTTTCAATACAAACATTAGCTTTACAGATTGTATTATTAAACATCAATTTTGTATTGAAGCCCCAATTGGTATTTTAAACATTGTCTAGATTGCTGCAGCTCACATGACAAACTCTGATCAGAGCTGATCTTTCTGGGTTAATGCTCCACCTGTTGTGATTTGTTGAAGCGGTGAATTTCATCAATGAACAGGATGGTCTTCCTCTTGCACAACCGCAGCTCATTCTGTGCCTGCTTGATCACTTCTCGGACTTCATTAGTGGATGTGCTGGTTGCAGACAGGGTCACAAAACGAGCTGTGCCCTTCTTTTTACTGGTACTAGCAATTATGTGAGCTAGAGTGGTCTAAAAGACAACAAAACAAATGATTAAAATAAGTATATCATTCATGAAATTGCAGTTCTAACTGGGCCTAGGGAAAAAGGACAAATTTATCAGACCTTGTAAGATACAGCTACAAAATTAATATTGTGATAAAACCTTCTTGTTGTCGGTGTTCAGGTTCTTTCCAGTTTAGACAATGGAATACCCCATAAACCATGTCTTCACTGTAAATCCTTATAACCACCTCCAAAAATAACCGCTCAATTGTGAAACCTGAAGACTGAGGGAGTTGAAGAGGTAAAGTGTTAGCAAAGCATGTTGACAAAGTCTAACTATGGCAAGCTGCTGAACAACAATGCAGGCTGGTAGCTTGGCATACCCAAGAAGTCATTAACGTGGTGCATTTAGGTCTCACAAACTGAACAGTTGCAGGCACCAACCTGGCAGCTATCAGATCAATAACTCACTCTTTCAACATGCCGTTAAAGTGTCACCTTTCTCACCTCTATTTGTCAAGTGTAATTGATTGACTGATTGGGGTACATGTTCTTCTCAGTTGTTTTTTGGGACTTTGACTACAATAAATGGAATTCGATTCACCTCCAAAATATTGGGGAATACAGTAAAAATCTTGCAGGAACAATCCCAAAATATAAACAAAACTAAACAGGGGGGGTTCTTGGCTGCTGGTAGGACCAAACAAAGCATCTGAAGGTATCTCTGAAAAATAGAGATGACCATTAATTGCTAAGAGCTTTGCCGTTTTATTGCTATTTTCCTTTCTTTATTGTTTATCTTGAAAGTTGTCATAATCAACAACGTTATCATAATTATGCACGTATGATTGATTCAATGCTAAACCCTTTTTTAAAATCTGTATATTTTTACAACTGTTGTGTAATTATGTTGCGATTTTCTGCTATTCTATAAACCAAACAAGTCGCAACTGACTAAAGATGACACTAGCGGCTTGAAAATAATCTTCAAGTTCAGTGATAATAATATCAGTGTTTAAAGCAATGTGTTGTTGTTGCAATACATGTATTAGATAATGAAAGGATAATGTCGGTAAATTAATTATAAATGGTGACGATGATGTCAGTAAAACACCTTTCCGCATCCCGGTGGTCCCCAGAGGATGAGGGAGGGGATTTCCTGGGAGTCCAGAAGTGACCGCAGTAATGTTTGCTCGCCTACAACTTTGCTTTGACCAAAGTATTGTTCCAGTGTGTTTGGTCTCAGCATCTCTGCCAGGGGCTTGTTTGTGGACAGCAGTGTCCGTGGGGATAAATCAGGTGTTGCTGTCACAAGCTCTGTGACTGCTGGTCCAGGTTCCGCCTCGTCCAGCAAACTGCGTTTAATCCCCTTGTTGACGGCAGTGTGTTTACCGGAAAATAAACCAGTCCTCCGTTCACTCTGAAGTGACAATTTATTCTTGTTGGCCTGAAACATGGAGAACACCGCACCTGACGGCGGACTGGCCGTAGAAGAGGAGCTGACAGCGGGTTTGTTGACACCGGGGCTGAGTGGCGCACCTTCCGCACTGATACGGGATTTCTTCACGGGAGGTCCGCTGTCCTCCGCTGCTGTAGACGGACTGCTGTCAGTTACGCTGCTCAGTAGACACACGTCGAGGTGTCCGTTAATTGTGTCAGACTTGAAGTCTTTAAGACAAACGGGGCATTGCACCGAGTCCGGTGCTGCAGATGTCATCTCGTTCGCCATATTGCTTCCCGCGAAACGTTTGACCTTTAATCACGTGACCAAGAACCAAACACAGTTTTGAGGTTTTCTATTTGTACTTTTTTTTTTTTTTTAACTAAACGTAATGTTCAGTTTTGATGAGCTTAATATGACGTTTATATACGAATGGTATAGTGTTATAAGTTAGTGAACTTACTTTCATTTCTTCTTCGCTGTCAGTGTGCGTTCAGGGGCTGCTGGGACGGTCAGAAATCGAGCTATTTTGTATATTTTACACACAAAAAACACTATCTTTACATAAAAATTAAATGTGTAAATGTTACATTTAAATGTTACATTCACATATAAAATGTGACTGTAACAGTGCTTTCAAAACTTCAATAGGTGTCAATGGATAATTGCTTTTCCCGTACACACTATGGCACTTGAACATACCAAATATGTAAACACTGTCAAGACATAAACCAACAGTAATGTTGAATCATTATATAGGAGTTAATTATCAATTTATGTTTAACTGAGAAATACAAACAGGGCGGAAAAATGAACATGAAAATGTTCATATATGTATATATATATATGAATATATATATATATATATATGAATTCATTGGAAAATGTCACATTAAAAAGAAATGCATATCCAAAGACATTCAGTGATCATTTCATAAATGTTATATACATCATGAAATGACGATTGATTTACAAAAATCCATAAATGATTGTATGAAATGTTCATATTTTTCAGTTACTTTAATATTTACGCATGTACCACTTGCAGCCTGTTAATCAGCATTTGGATTTGACATTGGCTATGGCTCAGTATCTATTGGGTACATATCCTTTCATAAACCCTGCAAGACTGTCCTTTACTACAGTCTTTCTTTTTTCTTTTTTTCTCCTTCTGCTCAGATAAAAGACCCAGCCAAGAGATACACGACAAGGGGTTCAACCAGGGCAAGAAGACGGAGGGAGTGCTCATAAGAAACAGGCGGGCAGCCAAGTGTCCCCCTCAGGGAAAATGACCAAGCTGAAGTCAGTTCATCAGTGTGCCAACAACCGAAACATGACCAAGCTGGCCATATTCCCATACTTAGATAAGGTCAAAACTATGCGCTGCTTCTGGGAAATGAAGTTTGAGCCAGAGGTATCCTAGCATTTTTTGAATTCCACATTACTGATACTTTTAATGGAAAATCACCATATTTTTGTCACCAATTTTAAGTCTACAAAAGCACCAGTAGATGGTGCTAAAAGCCACACTTATTTTAAATAACGGGGTATTGTAACAAAATACTGTGGATTTTACTAATTTACAATAATTTCCCCATATACCTCTACTGATCTTTGTAAAGTAAAGATGAAATTTGACACAGTTTTAACAAGTATTTCTCAGTAATTATTCAATAAGGTGTTATGTAGAAGGTCAAAAACAAACACCATAATATTTACCAGAGTATTAAGTAGCAAAATGTGACACCATGACAGCAGACATGATGCCTACTCAGCATACTGCATAAGTACATAAGTTATATGATGCCAAGAAGTGCCAAAAATAGTGTAAAATTTGTAGTCAGGGAATCAAATAATCGCATATAGTTGAAACTTGAGCAGTCTTCTGTAAAGCAAACAGAAAGTAATCAAGACCAGTTTTACTTTTTTTCTCCAAGGCTGCCAACAGATTCATTTGAGCAGGGAGGGCACAGCCCCCACCCAGAAATGAGCTCATTATTGTATTTGGCACAGATACAGTTATGCACTGGTGAAGCCAGAGGAGCCCGTGGAGGTGTGAAGACATGCTGTGCATACTGTAGCTGTGAATGGCTAGTGATGGCCAGAAGTGTATTGTTGCACACTATAGTCTGTGTGGTTGAGTATAAAGTGCTCAGATGCCATTGATTATTTAAGAAATCGGTTATACCTAAAACTTATCTTCAATTTGTAAATACTGAACTAGAATAACTGTTGTATTTACATTGATGCTGTAATTTAGGTTTGCAAACGAAGAAAAGTTAATATGAAATTGCCTCCATTGAGACCATCAAGTGTAAGCCCTCAAATCTTTGTGACATTTGGAAGAGTAACCCAATAGCACAGGCTATTTATTATGACACATTCATGTGTCTCTGTTGACAGGGAGACTAGACCCCTACTACAATTTTCCAAGTTTATGTCAGTACTGTCTTCAAGAATAATTTTGCTCTTGGTTGGCTGTATAGTTAATAGTTTATTCACAACGTTTTTGAGTGGAGAATATTAAGCCTGGTTAATGAAGATGGGAAAACTGGATTGAGTGAGAGAGAGCTCGTCTGTCAGACACACTTTGCTGGCACCTGTCACTCTTTTGTCATGGGGGCAAACCGCCTGTCCTTGGCTCAAAGTGCTGATAAGTGGGGGGGTTGTCTGAATTAACAGAGGCTGTGAAGGATACTGTAGCATTAATGTTTGGGCGGTCCTTACACCAAGAACTAGCTGTCATCTCTTCTAACTCTCCACTTGAGACTCTTCTAACTAAGCTCCAAGAGGTCCTTTGTAGGAGGAGATAGGAAGTAAAGGCAGGCAACAGAAGAAATATGAAGAGTAAAGGAAAAGCCACGGAGAACTTTGTCACAGGCTGGGATATTTGGTTAGTCAACAGCATGTGTCTGGTTGCCTCCTACCTCTGGCACCGGCTGTGTGATTTACTCTGCCACAGGAGGAGTCACAAAGCGTCACCTCCACCTGCCATCCAGGTATAAAAATAGTGATGTTTGAGCCAAACATTGGCTTGGGAACACTAACACATTTTTGTTGGAACTTGACAATGATATTAACCCTGTAGTCCTATCGCAAATATGTTGTTTTTGTGCATTTTTTGGATCAGGAATTCACAAATGCATTATTGGCACATTGATCAGTGGAATCATCAGTAAGCATCAGACAAGCAGCAGAAAATCACATAATTTATTGTGTTTAGAGCTCAGTTTGTTTCTTCTGTGAAACAATTATGGATAATAGTGTGATTGTCTCTTGCTGGCCATTTAAACATAATGTTGTCATCAGTTACACTATAAATATGATCAAAACTATTCAGAGTTTAGAGGGGAAGAGAGCCAATTGGTGAAACACCAACAACTAATAACATTGCTTACTTGATAATCTCACTGTCCTTGTGGGAATATCCCACTCAGGGGACAAAATCATTACAAAAGGTGTTTACAGACACATTTGAGCTGTAAGCTTTGTGTCTTCCTTTCTGTCTACTCCTTTTGTACTATACGGCTTAACACTTAGCGATATCTTCATCACTTGAGCTGTAAATTCCCTGATCTACAGTACGTAGTTGTAAAAGCATGTGATTTTTATGCTTACAGTTTTTCTCAGTTACTAAACTCAAAATGGTAGTTTGTGTTCAAATGACACATACACTCACCATCATATGAATATACACTTATAAGAACCAGTTGAAAATTGATGTACACGATGTAAAACACTAATATAAATGTAAAACACTACTATGAATTCCTTAGCAGGAAACTTATGCCTATTGCATGTTCAGTCTGTTGTAAAATATTTTTGTATAATGTGATTAGACTCAAATATAAAACGTACAAATATACTGTAATGTTAACAAAATGTTTTCCCCATTACACTGTACACAAGCTTCTACACTTATATCTGTACATGCATCTTCCATATCTTGCAGAAGAGGTACATGAGTATAGGGATTGCAGTTACAGACCTTCCACCTCCAGACAGAAAGAAAATCCTCCTTAATCATACTGAAAAATGGAGAATATAGTGGGAGGTAAAACTGAAAAACATGGGTGGTCATTGAACCGATTCCAGACCAGAGCAGCCTGTTGGAAACTTGCATTGTCCCTGATGACAACATACCTGGGCTGCTGTGGGCCGGCTATCTGGTCTGGTGGTATGAGAATGTTGCGTAATGTGTGCAGGAATGCGATTAGATAGGCAGTGCTGTACGGGCAAAGGGTGGCATGGTGATGATGACACTGTGGTGGTTAATGGCTGTGAACATAGTGATGTTCCATCCTCGCTAGCCAGGGACTTCAACAATAGCACACTGGCTGATAACATTCCTTCCCCTTCTTCGTCTTTTTGCAAGGTTGTCATCACTGAAGATCAGTTCATGCTCCACTGCAGCTCCAGAACTAATAAACAGGCAAAATGACAATGTCAGAAATAGACCTAGAGCTGCCAGTATGTTGAAGTGCAAAAAATTGGGATTATAATACTGTAATATGTTTATACAGTAATAATATGCTGATAGTGTGCATGAATATGGGAATGTATAGGACATTTTGCACATAGCCATTGTGCAGTTTCCTTTCAAAAGGCTCTTGTTGTTTCATCAGCATCTGTTTTTGGCACACAACACAGTCCAGTGTTGATAGATTCAATCTGTCAGTATTTGGAATATGTCATTAATTTCTATGATTTTACTTTGTTTTGCACAATGTAGCGTTTTTTCTTGCATTTCTGCAAATTATACAAATAAAGTATACTGTAAATACAGTGTAGGCAGGAATACAGTTCCCAGTCTCATACATACATGGAAAGTACGATACTACTGTATCGATATGCAACAATAAAATACTGTAATTAGTTTATATGTCTTATCTATCTTTATTTAGGAAAGACCAGACAATGGATTCTGCTGGGTTGTATTTTGGTTGCATTCTCTACCCAGCCTCCCTCACTGTTAGACCATGTTGATCACATGGTTAACCAAAGTGGCCTGAATCTCTTCAGAGATTATCTCTTTTCTCCTATTACTCTCACTCCTCTTGCTATGTTGGCATCCATTGCTCTAAAACAGAGGAGCTCACCTGTGTCCTTTTTATCCCTAAAGCTCTGATTGCTAATTGAACAATGGTGCAACATGTTTTTGCCCATGCGAGGAGTCAGAGTGCATAGTAGAAAATGTATGTTTAGCATTTTGAATGGCACTGTGTTCCATTTGAACATGAGAGATGTTTTTCATGAAGATTGTATCAAATGTAGAGAATTGTGTGTAGTGTTTTGAAAAAAGTGATTTTGGACTGAATTACAGGTTGTGGTGGTCATTGTGTCTCATGTACCAGTGCTAGTGAGTAAGCTATTGAGGAAAACTTTAATAGTGGGGAAAAATGTATGAGAGAAGCATTATACTTATACATTCTCAATCATGTTGTTGACCAAACATTTATAGCTACTATATCCCTACAGCCATGGACACCCAGATATTGACAGAGGTGGAAATGCCCTTGCTAGAAATATAGGAACCTTGAGAGATGCAATGATGCACGTCAATAGCATCAAAATACATGATTTACTACTGATGCATGTCAAGAGTTTGAATTCTGTGGGCAATATCCAGCTCACAAGACTTGCTAAACACAGCACATACGTTTCCAGCATGTAGCAGAATTGAATTGTTGCATTGTTGTGTCATGTTTCATGAATAGTGTGCCAGCATGAAGCAGAATTGTTGCATTGTTGTGTCATGTGTCATGAATAGTTAGATATGAATTGCTTGTGATGACAGGGATAGTTCTGGCAACTGATGGAAACGGGTTTCCTCTTTAATCATAGAGTTATAATGTCTTTATCCTCAAACAACAAACACGCACCATAGATGCAGATTTTGTAAGTAGAAGTAACTAACTTTTAATGTATGTATATTTCTGTATTTTACTGAATTTCTTTCTGTATTATATTAGGTTTCTATGCTTTGGACTGTTGGTGAAACAAAACAACCAATTTAAAGAAGTGACCTTGGCTTTGGGATATTGTAACAGAAATCATTTTTTCCCCTTTTTCTTTTTCATTTTTGTAGACCAAAACAATTACCAGATCAATCGAGAAAACAATATGCAGATTAACCACTGAAAATAATTGTTATTAAGAGCCCTAAACTTAATTAATCAAACTATGAGAAACTAATTTGGTCAGTGACAAATAACAATGTCGACAGTGAGATAAAAAACATACTGCCACATCAACAGCAATTAACACATAAACTAACAGTCATTAGTTTAGTTCAGGAGCCATGATGAAAAAGCCATCATGTTAATACAATCAGTAAGTTAATAAATAAAAGCAAGTGATGAACCTAAAAGTGGAACTAAGAAAACCAGCAATAAATATGAAATAATGGGATCAATTTTTTGTAACCATTCATCATTTATTTCTATTTTGTTTACATAACTGTATCTCTTTCTCCTCCCTGTTTCTAGAAAGATGTAACAATTTAGCCTATGCTTTATGGTGCCATATTTGTGTTACTTCTAAAGTAAGGGTTAGTTAGTGATTACGTTTGCATTTCTTATGTTATCTTCCATCTAAATGTCACATTTAATTAGGTAAGCTCAACATATGGTGGATAATCCTTTAAGCAGTAATGTGACTCCCAGTTTCTGAGTGAAATGTGAGACTTAGTGTACTAGTGACTATGATGCATATCTGCTTTGCTACGGTATGTTATGGATAGCAGCAGGAAGGACAGAACATGAGATAAGAGCCTGTCAGTGTTTATGAGTGTAGAGTTTGGAGAATTGGCTGTGAAGATAAAGTGAACTGAATCAGGGGAACACAGACTCAAAGTCCTGCCAACTCTGCCATCTAGTGATTAAAATGTAACATTGCTGGTGTATTGTAGCATCAGTTTTGTATAGTACCATAAAAGTACATAAGGATGGAAATGTAGCAATAAAAATATTTACAGGCAATGCAAGGAAGATGTTCTGCATTCATCTGTTTCATGACAAAATGAGATTCTTGTAAACTATTAGATATGACACAAAGTCACCTTACCTGTTGGAAATTGCAATATGCTTATTTATACTGTGATAATTCAGCCTCAGGTTAAACATATAGGCCTACAGTATACAATGATTATAAATACACACATTCTGTAGTAATCCTTAATGCTGTTTGAGTATACCTCAGAGACAAACCCTCTCACCCTGTCTAGTTTCCATTCCTCTCTTGGCATTTAGGAGATCTACGATGACATTTACTGCAGGAGATCCACAAGTATGTGACTAAGCTCTTTCTATGTAACCTGGTGCATTCTGTCACCAACCTTTAATAACCTTTATGACATCCTCAATGTAAAGCTCCTCTTACAGTTCCATACTGATAATAATAGTACATCTGGGAATATCCTCCTCAAGTAGAAACGCTGTACTGGACCTTACTCAAGTACAAGGAACATTACTTGTGCTGAACGGAAATAAAAACTTCTGCTGTGAGTCAGTTAAGATTCACTGTCACATCTCGACTCAAATCATTTCCATGTACAAATTAATTTGATCTTTTGAAATTCAGTGATCGTAGTGACCATAGGGCTGAAACAAAAATCAAAGAAAACACAGTCTATAATTCACAACAATAATTGGCAGATTAATCAATAATGAAGATAATCTCTAGTTGCAGTCTTAATGCAAAAAAAACTACTGTGGCTCTTGCGACATGTTATTCTTCTCTGCTGTCTTTCTGTATGTTAATATGGCCACAAAACACTTGCTTTAATGCTCACATACAATCCTTCCAAGCAATGTATTTGTTTGCAAACAGGACGGTGTCGTCTAATATTGGTCGGGAGAACTGATTGTGATGTGTGAAAAGTTGGAGAGTCTTCAAGCCTGTTTTATTCAGACTTTTATTCTGATTTATTTCACTTTAAATCTGACTTTTGGGCTCACATTTCATCCTTTACACAGGTAAACATTGCCACCTACTGTTCAAAATAGAAACCTTGTGATGGTATAACAGGGCCAGACACTTACAGTTTCACATGGTTCAATTCATCTGAGCCTGTTCATTTCCAAAAAGAATTAGGAAATCTTCGAATATTTTGATACCCCAACTTGCAAGCCATGACATGTATATGTATCAAATTTCATTCACAGACAAGCCTGCATTTGTATGCATGTGTACAGGGAGTCACTGTTATGTGTAATTGCATAACCTTTATAAACAAAACCAAAATGTTCGACAAAATGCAGCAGTGAAATGTGTTTACATGCCAAGACAAAACATGAGATGACAGGGAAAGAACACAAGGGACGTCTGAGACATTAGCAAGAGGAGTTAAGTTTCATGGATGCCACACACATTTAAGCACACAAGTTTCCAAGAGAAAGTATGGCCAGAGCTGGCAGGCAGAGCAATGTGAGAGTGGAGACTGGAGGGGTGACTGGACAGTAGCCACAGCACACGGCTCCGGGCTTCCCAGGACATTGTGTTCTTTTTAAGGGAGGCAGCACTCCATGTTTAACAGTTCACCTTGTCCCAGTGCCAAATGAATAGACTAATACATGGGGTCATGAAGGTCATGTAATTTAACCAAATAATTCCTGAAAGCTTGTTCAGAAAAAATTCAAAAATACATGTCTTGATCTAAAATGTTCTCATACTTGTGCATTTTATAATGAGCTGCCTCATTCATGTATAAGAGTCAACAATTTATTAATGCTGCAACATTTAGCTGATTAATGGATTAGTTGATTGGCAAGAACTTAATCTGCAACTATTTTAGTAATCTTGTAATTGCTTCAGTTTTTTATTTTTTATTTTTTATTTTTCAAACAAAGCTACCACATTCTCTCTGGAACCAACTTCTCAAATGTTGGAATTTTTTGCTTTTCTATGTTCCGTGCATATCATCACAGACTGAATATCTTTTGGTTTTTAGGTAGGTTTGGGTAAAACATCACTTTGGGTTCTGGGAAACTGTATTTAAAATTTTCAGATTACATTCTGATCTCACAGTCATTAGAGTTACAAATGATACACAGTGACCTTAAAAGTTTGAAGTTATACTATTTAAAGGAGCTAAGCCTTATGCTGTATATCAATTTACCTTTAAATTTTTTCCACTCTGGAAGTTCAAACTGCAAGGTCAATCAGGACACATGCATGCAACTTTTTGGTATAGAAAATATAGGCTTTCCCAACATTGATGCAAGTTGACCATATCTCTAGACGTGCTGGTAATTTTGCTGTCACATTAACTAAACAACATTTTAATCATGCACCAGTGGACAGGACAGTGATTTCTCAGCTGCCACCTTGTGCGTTCAGGCTGTGTGTACACATACTTGTGCTTGGCAGAGAAGGTGAGAGAGGTCTTAGAGCACTGGCTATGATGCTGTTACTTTCCTTGGCATCAGTCTCGCTGTAGAGCGTAAGTGATATAAACTAGGTATTTGCTTTGTGTTATAAGCATTGGTCTGTTTATATCCCCTGCAGTATATCCCCCCGATGGTTTGGCGTAATTTCGACCTAGGGTCATATGCACCATGAGGTCTAGCTAATCAGCACCTCAGCCGTTTTTTTTCATTTGGTCGCAAAATAGTGGAGTGAGCCATCAGCCGAATGGCTTAGTACAGGCGCTAGCGGTACCACCAGTGTATCTATTAAATTACCCCACTAATAATGCCTGGATTGTTATCAAACTTCTACAGTAGCAGTAACATCGTCGAAATATTGTGCGATCATGCACAGATCTCTAGATGTGCTGTGCGGGTGTCTTGCGAGACCACACGGTATTTCAGTGATCGCGCAATATTTCGATGACGTTTACAGCTTTAGCAGTAGCAGCAGAGTAAAAGCCATCAGGTAAGTGTTTATTTTAATTACCTCCTGGTGTACTTACAAACTCTTCAATGCATCGATTAAAGATAACATATGAGATATGAGTTTGATAACAATCCAGGCATTATTAGTGAGATAATTTACGAGATACACTGGTGGTCCCGTTAGTGCCTGTACAAAGCCATTTGGCTAATACACCGAACCATTGCTTTAATGTAAGCCCCCCCCCCCCCCCCCCCCCACCTCTGAGCAATGCAAGATATAATGTGATAGCCATAACACTTTTGTATACTAACATTTTAACGTGCAACAGCAGTTTTAAAAAGCTGTATTGCAGAATCCATTTTATTTTTCTCTTTTAAAAAATATTTTTTATGGATACTTCTATGCACTGCTTGTGCACAAATTCGGTATGTTCCCTGCACACCACTGTACAAAAGTGCACTGTCCATGGCTCTCAAATTGACACAACATGCTCCAAATGACCTACGTTGTCTGTCATCTGTTGGCATCCAAGGACAGGTGTAAGCGTCTGCCTGAGTGATTGATGGCTGGTTTCACTCCCATCTGTTTCTGTCCTGTCAGAGTCACTTGTTCTTCCGTCCGTATCCGTCTTACATGAGTGAACCCACATGAAAATATAATACAGGGAAATGCAGTGGGGCAATCTGCTCCATAAGTCTAACCACAGTAGTAATATTAGTGAAGCCATTACACAAAGATGCATTAATTCTTATCTAAATAAAAGAGGAGACTAAGATGCAGCTTAGTGTGGTGATGAGTTGACAGCTAAACTCCTTCCCACACCTTATCATTGCTCTTCTCCATCTGCAGCCGTGAGCTCAGATTTTTGGCTTGAGCCACTGGCGTAAGGCGATTTTGGCTGGGGTCACTCTGGCTCTGTTTGCAGTCTGTGCCTTCATCGTCAAAATAATTTCATGGTGGCTTGAGCAAAGCTGGATTCCCCCTAAGCTCTATCATCTGTGAATTTATGGGGACAAAATGAGTTTTTACAAAGTAGGAAAGGCAGAATTTTCAGGAAATAGCTTGATTAACCAACCTTGAGTATGTTGCAGCGTTCTATTTAAATAATTTTGAGTATAGCATTCATTCTCTTATTTGGCATTTATATCCTGTGAGTTTGTAGAAACACATCTGTTGTTCATACACATTTTGATTTATAGGGAATATGGATTACGGTCATATTACAAGAGCTAAGTTAAAACTGATCCCTCACTCTCTTAAGGGAGGTTAACATTAGATGATTTTGTCAGTGAGTATAGGTATCATATAAATCATATGTGTCACCCAGCTCTTCTTTCAGCAGAAGGGCTAAACATCTTACTGTGGGTCCTCATAGCCAGGAACCACAGGCTTCCTCACGTTTCCCCTGACACTGGGTGCAAGTTACTGGCATTCAGCAGATAAAGAGGGAATCTGAATTGCAACATCGCTCTCATTCACAGTTGGATACAGACATCAGTCCCAAATAACTAACAGCCCGGTCCTTTCAGACTCTTCAATGCCATAAAAAATAATTTAAATTTTGTTCTTTATCTTGTATTTTGCGATAACATGAAAATGTCTTCTTCTGCTTAGAAAAAAACTCCATCTTTATCCTCCTTTTTTAGGTACCTCTCAAGAATCTGGACCATCTGTTACAATTTCATTGTCATTTGAAAAAAAAGATCTATGGCAAAAATGAGTGAGCACTGACACACTTGTCTCCCATGCTGAAGAAGTACTGTGTATAGTCCCCATTTTGACACCTAGCAGGCGAGTGACGGAGGTGGGCTTTGCACTTAAAGGCTCTCAAATGTCCCATAGCCTGAGCAGTGCCAAGCCCCCACCCTGAGCACTTGACCCCTGCTGACGTAGGCAGTCCATTTACATTTAGGGACACTGGCTCACTCCATTCTTAATACCATTTCTAGTGTGGAGAGAAGCAGACACCGGGGATAAGGTGTGAGAAGATTTTTTCCAATCAGAGCTCTTTTCTTGAGCTTTATAATTTAAAGATTTAACATCTTCATCTGCATTGCTAGTGATTTTTGATCTTTAATATTTTTTATGGACTGACGAATTCTTCTTTTATTAGCTTGCAAACCAACGGGGAGCACCGAAGGGTAGAGCTGGCTACTATCTTTGAAAAAGTATTTTCGTCTGTTTCACAGACGTTATTTGTCCTCTTTTTGTCTCAAGGTAGTGCCTTGACGTGATTTTTATATCACAGGAAACCATGAGTTCCTTGATGATGAACACAGGAGGAGACCAGAAAGATGCCAACATCACAGGCTTTGACCTCATACAAAATCGGATTGAATCACTGAACAGCAAGATGGACACGCTCATCAACATTCAAGAAAAGGTTCTCAACCGGCTCAATGGGATGTCTCAGGACATTGATGGCATTGAAAAGGATATGGAAAATCTCAAAGTTGACAAGGAGGAGATCTATTTTCCACCCAAGGTAGTGAACCAGACCCAGGTCATGGGGCAAGAGGTGAGGGATATATGCCAGGAGATGACCACCATAATGTCAGCGGTTAACCAGCGGTCCGAGCAGCAGGCTCAGAAACTCGAGGGCATGGAAAAACTAGTCCTCAGCATGCAGCAGGTAATCGGCTTCCTTGGCGAAACTGTGAAGAGCTCACGTGTTATGGAGCTGATGTTCAAAGGCCCTGCAGCCAGAAAGGGTGTCAAACCTAAAGACAGTAAAGGAAAGCAAGCCACTAAGAGGAAATCATGTACAGACACAATAAAGAAGAAGCTTGACAAGGTGAGACCAAGAACCTGAGTAATGATTCATGTGTGTGTATCTTAAATTGTAGTCAAATGTGAAGAGACTGCAATATTCTGTTTCATTCTGTAGGATTTAAAGAACTATGCTCCAACTAAGTCATAAGCATACACTCCTTACAGTTTTAACAGTTCATCAGTGTAAAGTGTGCATTTGACATGTTAAATTCTGTACACCAAAGTTTGCATTTTACATGTTAAGTACCAACAAGTGTTGCCATCCATCACAGCCCTTCAATCACTATGGATCTAGTTTTATTTATCCACTCTTGTCCTTTTCTGTGCTGAAAAAGACACTACAAATTTTCCATGCTGACTTTGATTTCTTAGATCTTATTAGTATCTTCTTGTTCTTGGCAGAACATGTGAAAATGATCATAGCAGCAAAGCTGACAAGTCCAACAAACCTCTTGAATGTGACTTGGCTTATATGTTAAATTCTCCATATAATGGGACTGCGTTAACAGGTAGTGTCTGGGCTTTGGTATGTTTAGCTAGCCAAATGTTTGAAGGTAAATGGCTAATTTAATAGTGTTATGTAAGTTACTGCGTAATCAATATGTCACTTATAACTTACATAAAACCCCAATTTAACTCACATTTATGCTTGTTGGATGTCTACCCGTGCTGAGTGCAACGTGGTGTCCTTGGCATGAAGCGCACTGTGGGGGGATCCCCCAACACAGCACAACAGGGCTGGTGTGAGGTCAAAGGTGAAATGAGAACGGCCCGGTTTAGAAATGCTGTTTTTGGATGTGGGCTGTAATGTTTGTGGTCTAAAAGGTCTTTAACCCCTTCAACTGATTGGGAGTCAGGTGTCAACATATTGTGATGAGTCAGTCTTTCTCCCCTTCACTCTTTAGCAGTGTCCTCCTCTCACTGACTCACTTAAACCAGGCATATTTCCATCCATCTGACTGTTGTTAGTCTCTCTACTGTCCATTTCAGTTCTGGTATGTTGTACATCACTTGTTTTCAGTGGCTACCCCTCAGTTGTAATGTGTTACACACTGGGTATTGCATTAAGTTCATGCCACGTGATTCTTAAAAAACTGCAAAACTTCCTGCAGTGCAAAATAGTTCTTCATAAAATTTTATTGGGAGTCCTGCTGATAATGCTGTCAAGGTACTTTTGATTTAGAGGTACTTGTAAAAGTCTGTATTTAACAGTCCATGCAGTATTTCAGAATAGTTGGTACACGTTCAGATAAGTATAAGTGAATAAAAGAGGGAGTTATGTAAATGTAATGTTAGTGAGGCCACTGTGCTTTGCACTTGTATGTCTGGATGCCTACTGTACTGTACTTAAGTTCAATTTTGTCTACACTGGAATTCCCACAATGAACAAAATACTCAAATTTGCATTTTTAAAGAATTTCCTGTGGCACAACTCATCTCCAGATCAAACCTGAATATTTTTAAATTTTTCTATTCAATCATAAGACAGACCTGCTTCCTCGTATAAAGGTCACTTAGTGCTGACTATCATCAGAGGGCTGAGCTGCACTTACGGGTACCCTAAAGCATGTTATCACAATACTCCAATCACTTATGTAGCTGCAGAGGCCAGCATCATATCTCTTTTCCTCTATCAACTACAAGGAAAAAGCAAACTCACCTGAGTGGTTGTGACGTCTTTTGACATTATCACATACTTGAAGAAAGAATGCCATAGTGCACAGTGTACAGTGTGCTGTGTTAGATTAAGATAGGATTGATTTAATCTGCATAATGTCAATTAAGGTTTTGGGTTGTGATAAATTATCACAGACAAACTTTATGGCTAGATTATATTCTGAGGATTAGTTACTACATACCATACATTCATAGTTCTTGGCTTCCATGTGACTGGCATTTCAGGGAATTTCTGCTATCGTCAGAGCACTTACCAAGTAGGTGCTCCATCTTCCTCCACCTCCAGAGGTGTGAGATTTCGAAGTAATTTCTGTTACTGTTGCCTGTACATGCTCTCATCAGTCTACCAATGAGAGATTTGAACTCAAGCAAACATCACTGTCACTGGGGAAACACTGCACTCGAAATATGTCACCTGCTGTTTAACTCACGACAACATCCAAAGGACAAGTGTGACACATCCCAGGTTCAATACAGGTTTTTCCATGCTAACCTGATCAGAGAGTGTTTAGTGAGTTTCCTCATCTGAGGTATTTGAACAACAGCCCCTACGCTCGTCTGTAATATTTTCCACTCGGGGTCAGCATTGCATTCCGTTGCTGAGTGTGACAAGTGATAAGCTATAAATTCACTGCCCTGCTGCTGTCTGTCCATCTGCCATGTATAATCAAAGGCATGCCATTACATGTCAGTTTGTGCATAGAGACATGAAATAAATGTGCTAATCTGTAAATGGAAAACAGAGGAAGGGTTGCTTGTATTTTCGCCAATTTCATTGTTTTGTCATTTCATTCATTATTAACTTGATTCATTTGTCATGTTGTGTGTATTCATCAAATCAACATGTTACTGTAATTTTATTGAAATATTCATTTAATGTTTGTTTCATTTGTCATGTGTGTATTATGTGGCCCATGATATCAACCTGTTTTTTGACATCATACGTTATATGTGACATTTCTTCCATTACATGTGCATTTATATAAAACTAATAAGTATTGCCATGTTGTCTTGTTTTCTACTAGAAAACTACCTCTAATAAAGCCAGTAAAGGGAGTCAAGATATAACTCCTGCATGTGAGTCCAGTGTTCTGCAGCCTTCTCACAAGATAAAGCTCCATGGACCAAAGCATTTCCTCGCCTCACGCAAATGCCGAAACTTTGTAGGTTTATTGTACTTATAGTCTGTATGCAGAAAAGTGTCTATATTCATGCACTTTTGCTTTTCATGGCTCCATGTTCCTCTTGTGTACTGTCCTTACATCGTCTGTCAGTGCTGTCCTGATACTATGAGTGTTGCTTCTCTCTGTGTGTTACCACACCACAGCTAATCAAGTATACAAGTATACAAAGAATAATTACATTTTAGCTGTGGTATAGTAAATAACACCAATATCATCTAGCTTTCTATTTTAGAATAAACAAATTGTGAAGTTCTGGTGAAGAGGAAAACCAAATTCACATTATATAAATGTCATAATATTCCTTTAAGATAAAAGTTTTACTAAGACTCAAAGCATGAGATTTCTTCGACAATAATTGTATTGATTTTCCTTTTCTTTTTCCATATTTGTATTTCACAGTTGAAAGACCACAGAGGCAGAGATGGCACAGAGAAGCCCTGTTTGAGCCCTAAAGGTCTGAAAGCTCAAAAGAAGAAGAAGCCTCCAGACACAGCAGGTGCTGAGATCAATACACTGTTACCTCTACAGAAATATGTCAGTGTTTCAATGCCAGTGTCCCTGCATAGCACCACAGCAGTAACATGTAAATGAAAACCTGAATTAGCTCTTTTTATGAGAGGATCATTACTTTCTGTTAGTTGTAGTGATTTCTTCCATATGTGCAGCTGTAGCTTACTAGCGTGTAAACTGTGACACATGAACAAAGTTCAAAAGGTTAGAATGAAAGACTGGGAAATCGCATACTGCTCCTTTACCCTATCACAAAAAAAGCAATATTTCTCAATATGATTTAGACTAAATACTAATTCTGTTTAAACTTCTTGTAGATCATATCCCCTTAAAAAAGCAGGTGCTGCTGCTTGAAGAGGTGCAGAAACTCAACCAGGGGAATGCAGAAAAATCAGGTCACCAGATCACCCCTGGACATCTGGATCTGGAGGCAGGAGTACCTCCTAAAGATCAGCAACTTGATGCTTCTGGTTTCAACTTGGTAGACTTACTGCGTGAAGATGCCCAAATATTTAAGGAAAAACATCAGTCAGTTGAAGGGGTTGGTGAGGAGGAGGAACTTGGGGAAAAGGTGGCTGTGGGGGATGCAGCGATTACAGAGGAAGAACCAAAGCTTGATGTGGAGGATGTGGTGAAAGAGACAGACAAAGGGCAGCAGGAAGTCCAAGAGGAGGAGAAGAAGGAGAAGAAGGAGGAGGAGGAGGAGGCTTCTGTTGCTGAAGAAGTAGTCGAAAAACCAGAACTCCCTGCTGCCCATGATGATCAAAAAGACCAGACTGTGACAAGGTAGTATATATATAACTGCAACACAGAATGTTTGTATTTTATTTGCAGTGGTTAATGCGGTGGTTATGTGGGATAGAGCCTCATTCATCTGGTATGGAATGGATCATTTTGGATTGTTGTTTGAATGTGTCTGGTACTGCAATCATCCACATATTTAATTGATTCAATTTTTTTTGTGCCCTTTCAAAGAAAACTTTGGCCATCTGTGTACCAAAATATGTACAATCTGTAATTAAAAAAATCACCAAAGCTTATTAAAACATCAACTTTGTTCTAGCAGTGATGAAAACCAAAGCAAGTCCCCACCTCAAGAGGCTGAGCAGGACCAGATAGCAGAGGTCTGCATGAGCACCATGTCGATTGTGACCGAAGAACATTTTATGGTGGAGACACTCACAATGAGACAGGTGAAGGAGGAGAAAGAAGAAGAGGAGGGGAAGGAAGACAACAAGGAGGATGAACAGATCCTGGAGTCTGAGGGGTGGGCTGTCTTCAGGGCAGATGGAGTTGAGTTCCAGTTAGACCTAAAAGCAAGGGTGGAACAAGAGAGACAGAAGAAGGAAGCAGAGAATGATGTGGAAACGAAGAGTGATGATGACGAACCAGAGAGGTACTATATTGGTGAGTCAGAACTACTGAATAAAAGAGTTGTATTGAGACAATTCATTTGGCCCCTAACAATACCCCTTACAGGCAGGATCAAATAAGTTCATGATAAATTCATTTTTTTAAAATTTTACTCACAGTATCTACATGTTTTGTACTATTAGCTAGAAATGCTCATATTAAAGAGTCTATAGTTGTATTCTTTTTTCATCTAGTGCTTTCTTGCTTTCTTTATGGAAGATCTGAGAAAGCTAAGTTGGTACAGTTAAATGGGTCTTGGCTCTTGAGCCTCTTGAGCAAGTCTGGCAGAAGGACTAGTGGTTACTTCTCTTCCATACCTAGGCAACAACCATGCCACGTTAGTACACAGTGTACTAACTTCTTCTGGCAGCCATGTACCCTCCAATAATAATGTTGTTTGTCCCTTCTTACATTCTTCATAACTTATCAAAACAGATTATTTTTTTCTACTTTAGACTCCACCCCTCCTGCAGCAGCTCCGTTTAATCACCGCATTGTGTCAGCCAAGCCCAATCAGATCATCAACTTCTACACCATCAACTGGCAGGAGGTCCTAGGCGGGTGAGCGCCACACTCTTCAAATCTTTATATAATGTCAAAAAATGAAAGAGAATGATGACAAGTTGATCTACTACAGTGAGAAAGAGGTTCTCAATTTGCCATAAAGCCTAATTGCGTAACCCTCTCTCTAGCCCTCCTCCCCCTCTCCCCTGGTTCATAACTTTAGAGTCACGGCAGTTATTTTTACTTTAGGACTGAGTGGTATGTGAAACTGTATCCCTGGTGCCAGCTGGTAGCTAATCACCAAGTGTTAATCCAAATCTTCAAAGAGGAGACACAACCCAGCTCAGATTTAATGAAATAACAGATTAAGTACAACACTCCCATAAAAGGAAGACCAGTTTTTGATTTGTCACGGGAACACGCAAACAGCATTTTCTACGCTTATTTTAAAAATTGTGTGGAGGGTGTAGGGGTGATAGAGTTGGCAACTATGACTCTGCAAGCTGATTTTCTCTCTCTCTCTTTCTCTTTCTGTCAGGGGTCGTTTTGGTCAGGTGCACAAGTGTATTGAGAACTCCTCTGGTCTCACTTTGGCAGCGAAGGTCATCAAAGCCAGGTCTCAGAAAGATAAGGTACAGCATTGAACGTACAATGTCTTGATAATAAGTTAGTCCTATTTTGATACAGAGAGAGCCACGCCACATGATATCAAAAGCAGCGGCACAGTTACAATTTTTAGTACATACTATACTAGTACAACGCAAGGACACTGGAACAGAAGCTGAGGGAATACTTCTCACCTAGGTGACAAATATTTGACCTAGAAGAGAGAAGATGCATTGTCTCATAGCAGAGAACAGCTGACACCTCTCATCGTGTTCGTGTTCGTGTGTGCTCCCTGTGTCTGTGTTTGTCTGCATCTGTGTCTGTATGTCTGCTTCTGCATTTGTCTGTCTGCACCTGTGTTTTTGGTAGGACGTGGTGAAGAATGAGATCCAGGTCATGAATAATCTGGACCATGCGAACCTGATCCAACTCTATGCAGCTTATGAGTCAAGGAATGACATCATCCTTGTGCTTGAATAGTATGCTCCTTCTTTTATACTTTCAGCACATGTTTATGAAAACAGAATAATGAACGCCTGATAATGAGAACTGTCTTTGATAACATTTATTTTGTTCATTAAGAGCTATGACAATAATACACAGCAGCATTTCTGTTAATTATGAGATCAAATAAATGATTAATTGAATTTATATAACAAATTTATCTTGAAGAGTACATCTGTACAATAGACTAAATTAGATTAGATGCTTTAAATGATGTTCTTGAGTAGTGTTTTACATTGTGCTTTTTCTTTGGTTACCTTAGTGTTGGTGGAGGGGAACTGTTTGACAGGATCATTGATGAAAACTACACTTTAATGGAGCTGGATGCTGTGCTGTTCATCAGGCAGATCTGTGACGGTCTGCAGCACATGCACAAAATGTACATCCTACACCTGGACTTAAAGGTAATGTTTGACACTTTTACTTTTTTCCCTCCTAAATCATGTGATACAGGAAAGAAAATGAACACATTATTCTTTCGGTGGAGGAATGTAAAAAAGTACATTTGAGGTACTGGCACTTGAGTATTTCAATTTTATTTCAATTTATTTTTTTACCACATTCCAGAGGGTACTTTTTACTCCACTATATTTAATTCATAGCTGTTGTTGCTAGTTTTCAGGTCTTTATTTTACATCTATAACAGATGATGTATTTCAATGTTATGTATTGTACATATGTTGTTTAATATTTGTTGGATCACAGCAAACGTATTTCTTCCACCACTGTCCTCTAATATTAAAAAAAAAAATTTTCTTCTGAATTTCAGCCAGAAAACATTCTGTGCGTGAACAGAGTCACAAACAAGATCAAGATCATTGACTTTGGTCTTGCCAGAATGTAAGTGTTGCTATCTACCTCAGAAAATTCACTTCTATTTAGTCAGCAACTTTAATCAAACTATTAAAATATCAATCATAAAGATTTTAATCATGTCTCCAAATAGATATAAACCGAGGGAGAAGCTGCGAGTGAATTTTGGCACCCCTGAGTTTCTCGCTCCTGAAGTGATCAACTACGACTTTGTGTCGTTTAATACAGACATGTGGAGCCTCGGTGTCATCACCTACATGATGTAAGTAGACATGCAAACACATACAGAGACATGCACAAACCAGTTCTGATGACTATTTGTCTCTCCATGTTAGTCTGAGTGGTCTCTGTCCCTTCCTTGGCGATGATGACAACCAGACTCTGAATAACATCTTGTCCTGTCAGTGGAACTTTGATGAACCAGAGTTTATAGATACGTCCGAGGAGGCCAAAGACTTCATCAAAAGACTCCTCATTGTAAACAAAAGGTATCAGTCTTCTGCTCTGTATTACTGAGTCTTTCTGTCCTTAAGTGAGACTGACATCAGATGAGATTTAACCCAATATATCACTTATGTTTTCAGTTGGAGGATGGGGGCATCTGAGGCCTTGAGACATCCTTGGCTTGCTGACTCAGTCCTTCATCACCGACTGTATACCAAGGTAGAATACACAGTGCTCTCCTCCATGTTTCATAAATAACTACACAAGATTGTTGATCTGAAATGAACAAAGTAGCATTGAAACATTGAAGAATCTTGGACAACATCAAACATCAACTTCTATTTTAATGTCATTTTTAATTAGCAGCAATACAAAGTGTGTTGTCTTTTGTAGTTGCTCTAGTATGTCGATGAAATATATAGAAATCATACAGTAATGTAATAATGTTTTTATGATATGTAAGTGAAATATGCATAAGAAAAACTAATTGGAGACACAAATATGTTTAGGGAATTTATGTGTCAAAATAATACATATATTTCAATTAATCATGAATTGAAATTTTATTGCTGCCCTTCTCTTTTTCACAGAAAACTATGTGCAGATCACGACGCTCATCATGCGTGCCCATGACTAATAGTTGAGGTGGGTCCATTTTAGTCAACTTTATTGTCAGTTCTGACATATTTCTCTCACACCCAGGTGTTGCCATATACAAGTATTAAAAGCCAAGTGTTTTTATAAGCAAGCTCAGCGGTCATGGGGGACACAGACCAAGAATAAAAAACAGTAGTAATAAAAAGTATACTGTTACACTGATCAGTGTTCTTTCCTTTTTGTATTTCACCTATCAATGTGTGTTTAGAGGAAGGTTCTCTAACCATCCACAAGGGGGAAGCATGTTTTAAATTTTGTGCAGATGTGCAGTGACAGTGTCTTTACAAGACTGAATTGTCCCTCAATGTCTTTTTTAGGGCTCTATGATGATGTGATGGCTCCAGCTACGGCCACTCGGACCAACCTTCCTGTCCATGAAAATGACCGAAATTTCAGTCTGTGCACATGTAGCAAGAACTGAAATTCTAGCCGCCCCATTTACCTTTTCCTGACATGTGATCCACTGTGTTGTGTTAGTGCAAGCAATATACAAGAGTCAATTTTGTTTAACTGAGATATAAAAGTGAATATTTCCATCATGCATTATATTGTAAGTCCATTAAATGAATCTGTAACTGTAATGTTACAGAAACAAAGTTTGAACAAAATAACAAAAATATCTTATACATAACCCAGTACAATTGCCATACAAGAAATGCTACCTTTGTGAATCTTACAAGGTTCAATTATTGTTGACACTTTGTCAAAATAATGCCCAATCATCTGTTAAAGTGTGTTTTTTTACTGTATTACTTTACTTTCTGTATTGTTTTTCATCCCCTTGAATATGACATTTCAAAAACAGTCCTAAACTCATATTCTGACCTAACTTCATTAGATACAAACAGTATTATCATACTGTATGCATGAACTCAGTGTGGCACATTTGCCTTGAATGTTCAATGTGCTCTAGTTCACTTTCAAATATCTACTCAGGGCTACATTATCACTCACTGTATCTCTAACCACTCTGCTGTCACTTTTCACTGCTGTTTTCATCCTCTGGAGATGGATAAGAGCTTTAGATTTTTAGAATAATACCTCAAATAATACCTAATGCTACAGCATGATGCATCATGTGTGATGGAAATAATCTGTGTGGCATTTCTTCTCTTGCTTATGGATAGTTTCCAATATCCTTTTTTGGCCTGTAAATAGAAGCTGAACTGTAAATACAACACGCATATTGGAGTCAAATTCTATTTAAGGAAAACACAAACAAATCTAATCTAAGCGGATAGACTCAATAAAATGGTAGATGTGTATTGTGCGTATGGACAGAATGGAATTTATGTGGCTGGTGTCATGAGCTGTGGTATGTGCACTTTATAATGTTATTTATTTAAACATAGATTATACATGAAGCTACCGTAGTTCCACTGGAAATGCTGGTATGCTGTCAGTTCTCCTCTAGTCTGTTTTAGTCTGCTTTTGCCCTGTGTTTATAATGAAAGTATATTTTTACTACATAACAAACAATTCAACAATACAATTCATGTCTTATCAGCTATATGTATTATTCTAATTCTTTGTTAAATTTAGCATTTGGTAGATTGCTGAAGGTTGCATGTCTTTATGTGTTTTATCAGCCATTAAACCTTAAACTTGACACACAGAGTAATAATTTTTTTAATCTTTTTTTTTTTATTGTACTGTATGCTCGAGTTGTCATATCACACTGGTGCCACTCTTGCTGTGTGATTATGTTACCTTATAGATGCTTTTTCCACATCATAGAGTTATCTTTGAATTGCCTTCTATGAAGGTTCACTAACTGAAAGTAATACACTTCCTACATAAGTTGATGATATTTTACTAGAACTACCCATATATGAGTTTAATTTAATCTCATGATGAACGTTAACTTTAATTGTTGTTGAACACAGTGTGCCACTAAAATAAGTTGTTCTCACCGAGTATAAACAAGTTCAAATTCAGCATGTACTTTTGAAGTGTGTACACAGCCATTAAACTGAAATTGTGTCTTAAATCAAAGTGTGTTTGCTTTTATCGCTATTTTTTTAAAGTTTCGACATCATACAATAAAGTCCATAGCCTTTTAATACATGGTCATGAAATAACACTTAACAGAAGAAAATAAGAAAATACAAACCAGTGTTCAATAACTGTTTCATGTGTGACAAAAAGGGTTGACACTCATGTATGTAATATAAAAATTAGTTAAGTAATTGTGACTTAGGTACTCAGGTACTAATCATATGTTAATCATCATGTCGAAAAAACCTCTCCTCTCTTCAGGGATTCTGACATTTAAGACCAGCAAAAGGTCATGTTTGAAAGTGGGGATTTGACCTTTGCCCTGGTTACACCCAAAGACAGAGGTCACAATGAATGCCCCTTTGCATTGTTGCGTATTTTAAAATGTATTAGGTTGGATAGAAAGACGATAAAATCTAATATTTTCAAAGAACAGAACATGTCTTATCTGGAGGTAAAATCTTATATTCTCACTTATCCAGATCCTAAATATGCAACAAATTATGTTAGATTTGTGCTCCCCTAATGCTACAGTTAAATATAAAATCAACCAAATATTTCCAACTAGATTATTCCCTGCTCTCTCTGGGATATATTTAGTGACAATCAACAACTCTCATTTAGAAGACAACATTCACTCTGTCTGATTAAAAACAGGCTTTTTTTTCTATCTCACACAATGTAGTGAGCTATTTTTGGTGAGAATCTCATAATCTCAGTACTGGTCTATTTAAACCTTAAACACACAAACACACACTCTTACTCAAGATGAAAGTACAGCTGATTCCCGGAGCCTAATAAAGAGCATCTGAGGGAGCCAGTGTGAGCAATACAGTTCGCTCACCTGAGAAAATAAACTGAGTCTGTGGGATGGTGATAATGTTAGGGGAATAGGGGCTTGACTCAGATATATTGGAGAAAAAAGTGCGTTTTGAGGATTTTTGCAGAGGTCACAGGAAGGGCTGAGAGGCATAAAAAAATACGGGGAATCACAGCGAGGAAACAGCAAAGCAAGTTTGTGAGGAGCATTCGTAGATTTCAAGCTACATTTGCACAAAGTATACCTTCACTGTCAGTCTGCTCTATCCTTTTAAAAGACAGTAAGGTCTTATTTTACTGAACCCACAGGGTTAGTCAGGGATAAGTGCAGACTTTATGGGGGAATACCATGGGAAACATGTATTTAATTGTACTGAAATACCAGAAAAGCAAACTCTCCCACCGAAAGTATAGAAACCCAGTAGCTGACCACTTTTACATCCAGTAGTTTGAGACTGTCATGGCTATAAAATTGTGAGGGCCGAAAAAAATAATTCACAGTTTTGGGTTATTTTGATTTTGATTTCATGTTGATTTACATTGCATGCACTGGACAGTGACAAAAGAGATGGCTGAGAGAGACAAACTGTCTTCCACCCGTATGAAAACCTGAAATCGACTTAGGCTTGAGATCCTTTCGTAGAATCTCTTCTTAGAAAGTGGATGAGAAGAGTGATGCGCAGCCAAAAATGGAAAACCACCACAGGAATATTTAAACAACTTTAAAAATATCAAAACCAAAAGAAAATATGAAAATGACTTATATAAGCCTAAAAGAAAAAACTTCAAATCCAATCCTAGCAAGTAATAAATTCAAATATTCCCTTTTTCTTTTAAAAGGGACAGTTAATTTGAATATTTACTATATGTGTAAATGAACAAGATTTGAAAAAAAGAAAAGAAGTGTGGATTCATTGAAAGACACACTGATATTAGCTGCTAGCTGTATAGCTAGATTACAACCAAAACAAATGTGCTCGGTTCAGCTTTTTTATTAAAACAATATCTCAATAATAAATGGATAGATAGATAGATAGATAGATAGATAGATAGATAGATAGATAGATAGATATTTTATGTTGGCTACTGTACAGAAGTTTGAAAAAAAAAGATTTCTCACAATTTGTATTACAAATAAATATTTTACAACATTTAAATATAACACCTTAAACATGAATTACCAATACTTTCCATCAGTATTTCCTATGAAAGACTGGCAGCTTTGTTTAGTCTACTATTTGTTTATTTTCACACATCATTTCATCAGACACTAAAAGTTTCATGTCAGGAGTGGTTCAGAGAGAGTTCATACATTCCTGTATAACAAACACAGGCGGAGAAAAACTGAGTCAGTTAATAGCCATTACTCTGAACATGCGAGTCACTTGGCAAAACAGGTGATACTGATTTTGTCCAAGGAGGGTTTTTTTTCTCTCTCAACCTTTTTTTTTTGCATAGCTTTTCAGGAGCCTGAGGGTTGGAAGCCGAATGCAAGCTCTCGCTCGATCCCTGGTCCAAGGCCCAGGTTGGAATGGTGAGAAATTCAATTTAAGAGGAGAAAAAAAAAGCCAGTTAGAACTGCCCCTCCACTACCCCGCCTCACCCCTAAGTCCCCTCTATCCACATCTCCAGGGGCGATCTCGAGGAGCCAAACCAAAACCAGATGGACTTATTGGGCCTAAAGATAACAAATAGTGCCTGAGTTCCTGTCAGTTAGAGACCACCGGAGGAAAGAAGCTGAGCGTGAAAAAAAGCTTACTGACATGTCTAACTCTTTGTCCTACTATATTAAATATTATTAATATTGACAAGTATTTTAATACAGTATATGTGAAGGAGAGAGTAAGACAGAAGTTGCTACTGAGGTGGTTTGTTTGGTCAGGGTAGGAGCTGGTATCAGAGGTGGGGATGCTGGCTGCCGTTTGGGTGTTGTGTGTTTAAAGATGGGGTTACGTTCACAGACCAGGTGCCATCTTGGCTTTGGGAAAGTTCGCTGTCAGCAGTGATCTGAATCTCTGGGTGGCATGCTCTATAGTTTGTTAGTCGATACACCTACTGGCCACACACACTCAGTAAGAAAGGCCAGAGAGAGAAAAAACGGGAGGGTGACCCCAGAACTCCTCACAACCTCCCTGCAGATTGACTAAGAAAGTGTCCTTTGTAACAGGAGTTTCCTGTACGTAATTAAAGAATATTGGGTCCTGCTCAAAAGGGTGGAGACAGGGCCCGGGGTTGTAGGAGGGTATGTGAAGGGTAAGAATCCATGCTCCACTTTTCGTTTCATGTACGAGCCCCGGAGCTGGCCCTGACGTTTGTCCAAACAAGAGGCGCTCTCTCTTTCTCTCTCCAAGGAGGTCCAGAGAGAGGACCAGCCAGTTGTCAGGGCCCTGGGGCAGGTGGTTCTGATTTGGGGGGAACAGACCACGTTTATGTTCAGTTAATGGCAGTACACGTGTCACCACGTCCAGCGGTGGGAACATGCTGGGTGAGTGATCTGTTTTTAACACTGCTGAGGATTGCCACCAATAAGTATAATGTCTAGTTATCCCTTTACAGTCTCCCCACAAAGATAGTCACCTTAAAGCAACAGTAATCAATATTTCTATATTAACAATGTCACCACTACTTATATAGGAAATGGATTGCTCCAGACCCTGAAGTTCCCCACAGCTGTTTGAGGTGTTTCAGCAACTTTCAGCTAATTTTCTTGGTTTTCTGACCTGCATCTTTATAATTTTGGCTCATTCTCACCACTCTCATCAGTGTTTGCTGTCCTAAAAACCCACTGACACCACCTGAGTAGCACCACTACAGCTAGTGAACAGACTGGAGCATTTAACAGCTAAAGAGTCTAATTTAGTTGGTAGAGACCAAAGACAAAGCTAAAAGGAGCATGAATACTGGACTTAAATTTGGTGGACACAAACACAATTTCTAATGAAATGTGAAAGGAATATTGCTCAGTAACAGGCAACTGTTTGCAAGCAAGCGCACCACATCAACTTAAAAAGTGATAATATATCAATTATGTGCTCAAATAATCAGCTAACACATGTTAAAACCTTGATATCACTCTTTTTTTCATTTCTTTGGGATGGATTCTGTGTATTTCATAAAGCTGTATAATTGTGGACAATTTCCAAATTAGTCCATTCAACAATTAGGGACATGTGTGATCACTCCATATGAGCTTGATACTTTTATACTGCAACCAGTTTTTTCAGTAACAATACAACACGACTTTTGAAATGAAAACAGCTATCTCCCACCCACACGCAGATTGATTTCCAGATGAGGGGGAAACACGGCAGCTTGCTGCGTTTAGTGTTTTCAGTCAGTGGTTTCAACACTGATCAAATGGCCATGCTGAAGCCTTTAATGATCTTGGAGGTTCCCCGCTGCTGGGTCATCTGCTTGGCTCCATATCATCTCCAGGTTGGGCTTTACTGCTGGTCAGGCGGTCCCACAATGGGGCCCTTTCCATCAGCTTTGTATTTACTCATCCCTCTGGCTCACCCCTCGGCCTGCACGGGGTCTCTGTTCAGTCTGCCAGCCCTGCTGAGAGGCCTCTGCAGCCGAGAGAGCCATAATCCATCAGGCCTCTGTGTGTGTACGTGCTTCCCTCTTTTATGCTTTAGCTCTTGCTGAGGAGTCTTTGCTGAAGGAACCAAATGGAGCCAAGCGTCTTGTTCAAACAGACTGAAGGAGCATGTTCTCTGTGTCTGAGGTTAGTGTGTTAACACAAGCTTGTGTGCAGGCGTGGGTGTATGAACACACAGCTTGTGTGCATGTTGTATCACTTTAAACCTATCTAGCTAGACAAATGAACTCTTTCTTGACCCCTTACCCATGCAAATATCTAAGTAGATACCCCTGTCATATTTTATTGCATCCTCTTTATCTGCTCATACACTCGCCCACACGCCTACATGCTTGTGTAACTTTCATGTGTTACAAAACAGCACATGGTGGACGTACATAAGCAACATACATATCCATATTGAACATCTCTCCATTATGTTCTCCCTTCCCACCCACAGCGCCTGTCCTCCCTCCCTGTGCTGAGTGATCGATGAGCTGAGTCCCAGTCTCTCTGCTGCAGGGACTGTACTAAGGGGAAAAGACCCTTAGCCTGTTCTCTGTCTGACTCCCAAAAACAGCTCCCAAGGCCAACAAAAACACTACACAAGGCACCCAAATGGCAACCCGTACGGCTGCTGCTATTGTAGTGTGAAATGTTTCCCACGATGGAGCTCAAAGACAGGAGATGAGGACTCGATGGATGACACAAGCCTGAAACTGAAAGACTAGGGTCAGCCTGAGGTGAAGCAGAAGATGCGGTGATTAGATTTCTGTTATGACAATATGTATATCATTGAGACGTTAAGTACAGCATGATGGATATCAATTTAGTATGAAACAACCACAGCAGTCTGTTAATCTCATTTGTATCACTGTCCGGCAACTTAACCTCATTAAAAATATGTACTCAAGTGGTTTTGATCATGTGGAGTTGGTAAACCTTTGGAGTTGAGAATCACTGATATTTGACCAACTTTAAGCTAAAAATTGGTTTGTTCTTGGTTTGGCATTTTTCGGGCCTGCCTTCATTTCAGTCCAGTCTGCTTTTAGACAGGGGAAACAGGAAAAGAGTCACAGCGCTGCGGTTCATTCTCCAGGCCATATTCACTTGACCACACAAAGAGCCCATTTTGAGGGAGACATTTTATGTGTTGTGTGGCAGGCAGCACAGGCGAAAAAGATTTACTGTGTCTGTGTCTATTCAGGGGCGTTTTGGATGATGTTCATGCTCTTACTCGTAGGGGCCGGGGATTTATTGCAGTTGAGAAATACTCAGGTAGTGTAGATGTTTCTATTACACTGTTTAATTTCCAAAAAAATCATACAAAATCTCTACAGTAAAATTCCCTCATCCAGTAAAATTCACTAATTTTATAGCTGCTAGAATACATATTTACTATATATTTACACAAACATTACCTAACATTAATACCTGTATATTGTGCACACATTTTAGTATATCTGGTGACAGCTTTAGCAATAGCGCATAATTATAATTAATGTTGTAGCAAATCATTTTACAAATAAAGACATATTATAGAAGTTTTTCTTTCCCCCCTTTTGAATCCATGAATGAAATCATAATACCTGGCATTTTCATATTATTATGTTATCAGTTTTATTGAATCATTCTGTAAGAAACACTATTATATTTTATCTATCTGTAATTAATGTGGAGTTTTGTGGTTTTGTATTCAATATATAATAACAAAAGGGTTTTCATAGAGTAGCCTACATCTATCCATCAAATTGATATCAAATATCATTCATACATGTTTCAGAACTTTAAATTTAGTTCAATTGCTATTTCTATATTTTTAAATGTTTCAGATTGTGTCTACTTCAAATCAAAATCAACTAAGAGACTTAAAATAGGGGTTAAAAAACTACATTTGTCTCAAATGAAAAAAATAGTTTAAAGAAATTTAGATGAGTTAGTAAAATGGCCACATTCCAGTCTTTTTAAATGACAGAAAAATGGATTGTCGTGATTGGCTTGTGAACGTGTGTGTGTGTGTGTGTGTGTGTGTGTGTGTGTGTGTGTGTATGTGGGCATGGAGGTTGGTGGGAGAGGAGGAAGTTGTACCACTGAGGTAGCACTTGAAGTGACTAACAATGGCCCACACATATCCTGTCGCTGTCAAAGTCTTGAAGACCCTACACAAACAAGGCCCTTTTCCCTCACTGTTCCAGCTTTTGTTTCAGTTTGGGCCTGATTTTGTGGAGGCTTGAAAGCACTCTTGTTTTGCGAAGCTTGTTTTTCGTTGTGCGTGTCCCTTGTCTGGTCCAAAATGGCTTGTAGCCTCAGTTGGAAAACAGTCTTTTTGGACGCTAGTGAGGATTGTTCTGTTGGGGAATGCAAGACTCTTAGAAATGCATTTTCATGCAGATCTCTTTAAAAAAGTTTCAAGTCGGGTAGTCTTGATTATTTACAGTACACAAACACAAGCAATATTTCTTTTATTTACTGGGGACTTTTCCAAGCCTCACCCCTTCCCTTCATGTGCTGTCTTAGCAGACCCCCCCCCCCCCCCCGCCCCTAGTCTGAAAGGGAGAGCCCATCAGAACCAGCAGCGCTCACATAAGCACACATCAGCATGGGGAAAACACTCTGCTGATTGCTACGAAGCAGGGACCCACTTTCCAGAAACTCAGCAGAAAATCTGTGCAGAGTGGCTCCATGTTGAGGCTGTTGCACACACACCTTTATTCCCCCCCTCCCCGCTCCTACACCAGCAGTTTCTCTTTAGAGCCGTCTGGATGTCTGCCACCAAAAAGTAGCCCTTGAACACCTCATATTATATACAACGCTTCCAAAACAGAAACCAATATCCTCTTTACTCCTTCATCTTTCCACAATGGCAGCCTTCTTGCAAAGAGAGAATACAATGTCCTGCCAGTGCGCATTTCGAGAAAACCCTTCAATAGCTGCAAGCACTGCCTGGCCAATGATGTTCGCTTTAATGGGTTGCTGACTGATTGACCTTAGCAAAACTCCTTTTGCTGCCCAAAACTGGACCTTTGTGGCGCTTTCCTTTTTACATCACTGTCACTGAGTTCAACAATGTAAAGGGGACCACCCAAGCAAAAATAAATGTCATAATGGAGCTTGCTGCGGTTGCTGTTGTGGTAGCCTCTAGTTCTGTGCAAACATACCACATTGCTGACAGGGAGAACAGGGTGACCAGCAGAGGGCGACTGCAGCTCTGGAAAGAATCCCAGAACATTATCAGGCCTACATGACCTCCCCTCCCGTTTTCTCAGAGTGTCAAAAATAACATCTCCCATTACATTCATGGCTATAGAAGAAATTTAAGAAGGATGGCATGGAAACCTCCTGCCAACCAGGGCTGAGACAAACTGTAACAGTAGAATCTGCAAGAAGAAACTGTTCATATTGAATGCCTGTTTAACTGAGATATCTTTTAAAGAACGTTTCCTTCATAGTCACAGTAAAATGCCATTTGCTTTTCATACTGGTTTCATGGTTTTGTAATAGTCGTCAACCACTGTAAAGCTCAAAAATACAAAAACCAATGCAGTGGAGCCCTACAAGAGGTCACCTGGCCACACAATGCAACAGCATCCCTATATATTTTGAATGTCAAGGACTGGCAACATTTAATCATACCTTCACCCTCTTGCCTGGTCCACAGCATAAAAAAATCCCCACCACTAAGCCACCATCAGTGCCACTCCTCCACCCACTCCAGCACCTCTCCCTGGTTGTTCCCATGGTGAGGGCCATCACTGACCAATCCGAGGCGACCGCAAGGACCTTGGTGGTCTGGAGTGTCTCCGAGGTGGCACGGCCGCAAGGGCTACAGAGAATAAACAGGACACTGGGGGATGGAGGGATGGAGGAAGGGATAGAAGGATGAGAATGTGGAGTCAGCAGCCTCTCCACCCTGCCTGGGGAAGAGGAAAGCCTGTAAAGCCTGCAGATTCAGAGCTCACACAAACAGTGGACCGCCCTGAGACTCAGCTTAGTGGATAAGGCTTTGGCCAGACAGAGGGGGTAGTCAAATAACTGCTGAATTAATTTTCCTGAGAGCATAAACTTGACTTTTTCATCAGAAGCCGATTAATTAGATTTGGTTATTTTGTTAGAGCAAAACTATTTTTTGTTTGTTTAATTTGCAATATTCCAGTGTGCATCACAAATACTTCATTATTTATTTGCTCTGCAATTAAAGCTTTCTGTTTGAATACCAACAGACAAATTTAAGATGCAATTTAAAGTTAACACATAATGGAGAGGGCTATTAAATCATTGTCAGTGGAAAAAAAGACATCAAAATATCTGCCAAGATGAGGTTTAAAGATAATTCATAAAGAAGTGTGGAATTCACTGGTGCCCAAGTCTTAAGGGACCGTGAAACGAGTAGCCAATATCCACATGTTATACACACTGCCTGTTTCCAATAATATTACCCTTGCGGGTGATGACAGGTTGAAAAGTGATTTACCTGAGCAGGCTTTTATTACAAATCTTTCTTGCACTGTTCCCTCTGCTACTTAAGGAATCAGGCTCGCTTCATTGTGGAAGTGAAACCTAGTACTAAATACCATAGATGGCTTCCAACTGGTTTTGACTCTCATGATAAAGATAGATGAGGTGAAATTGCACAGAGGATTTTCAACTGGCACTGTCACTGAAAAATGATTTAGTTTGCTTGAGGGGAAAATAGAAATTAAGGTTGAATTCTTCTAAAAATACTAATTTGATAAGACTTTTCCCAAACACAGTGAAAAAGGTGAAAAACAAATAATATCAACAGTAACAGTGAAAAAAAAAAGAATTTGGCATTGTAGCTAACCATGACAGAAAACAGTGTCTTCTCAATTGAATTGTCCTTTGAGAAACATTTTTTTCCAGCAGTGGCTTTTTCATTATTTTCTTTTAGAATCCACATCCAAAGCAGTGTACTTAGTCCATGTTTTCATAGATTCAGAACCAGTCATCTGGGTTTTGTCTCTCTATTTAATGGAAGGCAGAGATGGAGGCTGTTCTACCAGGAAATATAGGTATCTAATAGATCTACTCCCCACTCGTATTTTGACAGCAATGGCAGGTCTGGTGAACTAATGGCATACTTCTCTTTCTGCCAGGGGGGAGAAATACACCGACCGCCACAGGGGAAGCCACAATCCTAATAGGCAGCTGGAAAAAGAAAGGCAGACATAAACTACTGCGCTGGCCGCTCTCTCTTAGAAGAAGAAGAAGACTCTCCACATAACAAATAACGTACACTGAATTAGGACAGACTTTTATATGATTCATTTTATGTGAGAGGTTAAAACAGGGCAAAATATCCACAGATAATCTGAATTCGATCGTATTTCACTGAGACATGTGCTTCCCCTTTCCTGGATTACTGAGGCATGTAATAAAACACACACTGTTTGACTTGCTTCCTCTGAACCCTAGAGCCCCAGAAATGGTGTTTAAGGTGATGTGAATGCTTATGAATTTCATATTTAAGAAGGGGAGTGAGAAGTCAAAGTGGGGACTACAGGCAAGTTAAAAAAACAAGATTGGAGCAATTTATCTTTTCACTGTCATTGAATTGAAGCATTAATAATAATCTTAAATGAAGTTATAATATGTGTATAATATGTATTTTGTTTCATGAAGGAAGAATTTTCTAAACTATAGGACTGCATTGTTAATCAATCAATACCTTACAGAAATATGAGCAAAGTAAGTCAAAGCGGCAAATCTGAAGAATAATTCAGCTTGTTTGTATAAAATAGTGGGTCATGCAATCTCTTGGGATTTTTATCTGCAAATTAAATCATTTCACTTTTTAGAGTAGTCATTTCACTTTTTAGAGTAGTCCATCATTTTAATAGACAAAATGGGAGCAGTCATCATTAAAAACAGGATTTGAACAATTCATTTGATGAAATAAGGCTTTGGCATATGATCAGAAGGGAGAAAACATTACAATGATGATAGTTTGACTGTATTTCAAATCACAATTAAAATTACAATCTGCTTACTGTTCATATTTTCGAAATACAAATATGTAACAAATATGTTGAGATTTCAATCATTAATGATCTTAATTTAATATTTGAATGCTGTCATATGAACATGTGGAATCTAGCATACCAAGATACTTTTGAATAATTAATGGTCGGCAGCATTTTTGGAGGCAAGGGGAGACAGAAAGAAAAAAACAAACAAAAAAACCCCAGCTGTAGTTCATAAGAGAAAGACCAGAATTTAAAGCATGCTTGATTTGAGAGCCCATGAATTACTTTTCTCTGGTATGTGTGTGTGTGTGTGTGTGTGTGTGTGTGTATGTGTGTGTGTGTGGCCTCGATGTCGGCCTCTCGTGTGCTGGAGCGCAGAGCATGAAATGGCTCTAAATTGGCTGTGTTTGCCCTCAGAGGAGCGCTCTTTTGAGATCATATCCTAATCCCTCAGAGAGGCAGTCCACAGGGTCGCTGCTTATTCAATTAGTCCGAAGCCATGGATCTAAACATGGTAGGGCAAGAAAGAGTGTGAGAAAGTGTAGAGATAGAGGGTGGTGGTCTAATGGGGATGATGGTGAGAGAGCACTTGTGGAAACTGCATCCATTTATATCTGTTAAATCTTCAGGCACTGGTTATGTGTCTTTCATCAGGCAGAATTAAAGAAGCAGGAATCATTTCATATACATGAAAGGAAACTATTTTGTGATGTTAAACTGTTGCTAAGGGCAGATGAGCTTTTCAGCCAGAGGGTGGCGCCTACATGACATGTCATAAGTAGGTGTTAATAACTTTGGGTGCTAAGAGGGACACAAGAGGCTGCGGCCGTTCCAGAGGGGTCACCGCTAAGCCTGAAGCCCAAATCACGCTCCCTGAGGCAGCTGTTCAGTTACCTGAAGCCCTGGTCACCAGCTCCTAACTTCCCTTCTCTGATAAGTCATCAAATTCTTCCTCTTCTGTTGAAATTCAGCACAGTAAAAGTTTTAATATGTATGTTCAGCTTCATTTCTAATTGGATCCATTAACTTTAAAAACTGGCATCTGACTGCCTTTGTTACCAAGTAAACTGCTGAATATATCTCTGTGATTAAACTGTTTCACAACTGAAGTATTACTCTGAAGCATAACAAATATGATGAAGCACTTCAGATAAAAATGTCAGAAGCTTATTTGCCAACTGAGGATCCTGGATGGCGACTTGGCCGATGAAATGAAGTCACAGCTGAAACAGAAGCCAAGAACAGTTGAAACAGCTGGCTGAAGCAGTTGAGAAAATGAGCACCTGTGTGTCTTAATTCGTTATATGTCATCAACTAAAACTGTAAAGACACAAACTTTTGGCAAGGATACAAGTACTGATGAGGGATTGTTGTGTTGTGTTGTGTCACCTATACATTTTAGAAAAGAGGAAAATGGCCTCAGGATTTTTACTGTCATCTAGTTCTGCAGATCTGAACTGAAAAAATCATTGGTTAAGAAAACATTTAATACAGTCTGAAGAAGAAAGGTGTACATATGTCATCTGATCAGACTGTTACGGGTTCATTTATTGCTATTTTGATTAATGATGATAACTTAAAAACAGGTGAAATCTGAAAAAAATCAACACAATACATTAAATGTTCTGGATTTGATTTTCACAGCACTGTGTCCTCTCTTGTCCGTGGGGGAAAAGAGGAATATTTATGTGTTACGGTGAGCTGATAGACAGTGACACTTAGACTAAACAAGGTAGAGGCGATGACAGGAGCTGTGGAATCCAAGCGTTGAAGGCCCACCCTGCCAACACTGCTTGTCACTCTGGTGGTTTGACATGAAGTGCCACGTGTTCCATTACATCTCCTTTTAAGCCCATTTTCTTAACAACAGAACTGTCTGTAAGAATTGGCACCTCTTCATGCTGATATTTCAGGCAGACCTGTGTACAATTTGTACTGCAGCACCACATTTCGATAATTTAAAAAAATCCAGTTTAAGATAATAAGGTCATTATCAGTTTGCTAATTTAGCCTAGTTTGGCTGGAAGCAGGAAGAAAAAGCTAGCCTAACTCCATGAAGCGTAAATAAAGTATTTATCTTCTTGTTTCTTGTTAATATGTATAGAAATTAAAACTTATACTTATTACCACATAGTGAAATATTCTCTCAGTTCTTGTTATATTCACTAAATATTTGATGGTATATCAAATTTAGAAACCCTGTATCCTAGAAATTATGTTTATATAAGACTAATTTGCAAAAGCAAATATGTTTTGGCAGAATCGTAATGCAACCTGGATTAATTATTTTTAGCGACATAATGAGGAAACCTAGATGAGTGGATCTACCAACATCTGCCAAAATGTTTAGACTGAACGCATCAACATAGCATTTGTTTTTTCATCATTGCTATACAATATCCACTTGTAGCAATTAAAGCATGATTAAAACATTTTTATGGTTATGTTTAGGCACTCACAACACAACGCATATAAGGTTAGACAAAGATTGTGTTCTAGGCTTCATAATGAAAAAGTCGAAACTCGACCCAGGAGACATGGTATATTTATTTTATTAATTTTTAACGATGGCCACAATCATTCCCTCCCCTCAAACTAAGTGCTTTTGTTATGGATAAATGATGGTGGCAAAGACTTGCTCATTTTACACCCCCTATCCACCCCAGCCACCTCTCTGCAACATCTGTATGGCACAAAAATGTAGCACTGGAAAAACATTGCCTGTGAACGTAATCCAGGAAGCAATTATATTCTCAACAAAGTGTAATTGGCAAAACAAATAAGTTGTATATAAATGTAATTTCTAGGAGTCAGGGTTGTGCGAGCCATTCAAAACTATAGCATGTCCCTGGAAGAGCAGGCACTCTAATGTACTTAAACTAATCCCTCAATGCAATTTGGAAAATACTGAACATACGGACAGTGGAAAAGTGAATTTTGTACTGTAGCAGGCAAGTTTCTATGGGTGTTTTGATACTAAAAAAACTTGCTGTTGTTCACCACAGCCTATGTACTCTGTGAAAGGCTTTTTTTTTTTTTTTTTTTTTTTTACAGCATTTCAACTTCTAACTCTGCATGTTTCATTCACAAAAGGAACATTTTGAGTGGAATAGCACTTTAAAAAATAGAGTAGCCTACTCCCACCCTTGCACAGTGTGGTGCAATTTTGATATTTTCCTGACATATATATAAGTGTCTGTTTCCAAAAATATTCTATTTTTAATCACTTCATGTGTTTTGAAAAAAGCAAGCACGGGATAACTCAAATCTTTATGTTGCATTAACCTGACTTGAGGCTGAGGCTCCATACTTTCTTTGGCAAGTCACTGCAGTGTTAGGCACATTTTTTTCAACCCTGCAGCTGAATAAAAAAGACGAAACCTCACTCAGATGAGGTACAAATGAGTGTGGTACAACAGAGCCAACTGAGAGTTCTCCGTGCTGTGGTGGGGGTCGACCTGCAGCCAACCAGTCTTTCAGCAAGCCAGCCTCTGTCAGACCAGGCAGTCCAGAGTGCATAGCTTACCGGAAACCAGGCTAGTTTGATTGAGTTCCTGTTATTGACTGCTTTTTTTGTGGAGAGCAGGTTTCTGCCAGGTTAATTTTTTCCTCTGCCAGCTGTCAGAACACAGACTGTACAGAACCGCACACCCAAGCGCTCAAGGCCCCACCAACGCTTTCAACTCCAAATAGTAATTTGTCATCCAGTGGCAAGCATGCAATATTTGATAAGCAATTAAAAGTCTGACTGTTTCATTTCCTCCATAGTTTGTAGTAGTTTCTCCAAGGATTGTGTGAAAGGATATTTGTCTGCATGCTGTGTCCTGCTGTAGCTTCTATGTACTCTTGAGCAGGGTTTCCTGTAGCATCCCTCAGACAATAAATCAGCCTGGGGATTGGGATGCTCCTGTTCAGAGGAGGGCTAACTATGTGGGATGGAACACTGCAGGTCAGGCGGTAAGAGGTAATGCATTGTTTGGCCCATGTCCCAGCCCATAGAGAGGCCAGTGCTGGCTGGAAAGCCTGAAAGATGTGTTTGTTGTACAATAAGTTGTAGCACCATTGCCATCTGGGTATAGACCTTCGGTCAGCGCTTCACAGACGTGTGTGTGGTTCTCCGTGCCAGAAATAATAATAATAAAACAAAGAGGCCCATTCATTCCTCCTCCCCCAAGATGAATTTACCGCAGTAATGATATTAGAGGTTCAGAGAGGATTAACAAAGTAGCAGACTTTCTTCTTTTAATGTCACTGCTGAGGGCATCCAACATCCTTAAATCCATATGAAAGGGGACCTGGTGGATAGAAAATAAACATGCATCATATCTTTAACAGCTGCTCATGCAGAGCTGCCTGTATAGAAAACAGTTCTTCCCATGGAGTGACATTTGTGGCACCCTTGAAAATGAGAGTCTTATCATCTTAACAAATCTGTTTTGCATCAGGAAAGATGGAAAATGACTAAGTCTACAGTTCATTTGAGGTAGTCTGATTGCTAAATGGTGTAGGTAATTTTAAAATCTATGCAGCAAACTAATCCAGCCTTTCTACACTTACGTTTTGAGATTTAGTGAAAGTGTGTCTTTCCTCACTGTCCAAAGTTGAGATACACCATATGCCTCAGATTTCTGTTATTCATATTAAAAATATAGATATATAAACACCCCTTTTACTGAGTGCACCTCTTACACTCTCACTCTCCAACCATATCCACATCCTCTCCCTTCCATAGTGAGCCTGGAGGGAGGTGTGATGTGAAGGCTATTGGTTTGCTAAATTCTCAGGTTTTGCAGGTGAATACTGGGTGGTAGTTTGATTGTAGTCTGTATAATCAATCTGGGCTGTGTTCAAAATCACACTTTATTTGTTACCTTGTCCACTATATATACTTTACACCATTTTATTTTAGTGTCCAAATTCACTTCTATATTTCTATAGTGAGAACCATGCGCTCTGCAATGCCACTGTAAATTCCCCCAAAGGAATGAAAAATGTTGTGCTCTATCAACAGTATGTATACTAATTGTTCAAAATCTAACAATGCATTGCTTTGTCTTTGCTCTTGGGTTAAAAGACATGTACACTACAATTACCTGATGCTACAGCTGTCAAAACACTGATGACTCATAAGCGTACAAAATGTTAGGAAGTCATTTAGTGATACCTATAAATGAATAATATGTCTGTAATAAAAATAGCTTGGTTTTCAGATTGTGTAGTGGCTGCTGTTTTTCCTCCACTATTGCAACACTTCTTTGTCTTTTCAATTTATCAACAGTTTGTTTACATTTCTAACTGCAGACTTAATAGACTATTGTGAGAGCCCTTTATTAATGCCCTAGTAATATTTATAATTGCAGATGACTTACAATTAATTTACTATTGGCTAATAAAAAACTGAGAAACATGACTTTATAAACATTTCTAGCCACAGATCAGATAACTAAATAGAAAGGTTTTTAAAAAAATAATCAGGCACCCATATAAGACAGCAGTATAAAGTAGCCCATCAAGTGTTAACTATGTAGGGAAGAGTAAATAAGAGAGCAAGGAAGGGAATTTGGAAATAAGAGCATTTCCATGCTAAATGAACACAAACTTAAAGCACGGTGAAAAGGTTATTTTAATGACCAATGAGCACTGTTGCATTGCATGAACTGTACTGGTTCCATATCGATTTGGAGGAACCACCAAGCCACCTGTCAACAAACACAGCAATCCATTAAGAGCTACCCAATGGTGCTGATTGCTTTGCCCCTGACCCCAACTGCTTGTTTACTCAGGACATGGTTGCCAGTGGGGGGTGTGTGGGGGGTAGAGAGGAATAATTTGAATTCCATAGAATGGAGTTGTGTTGAGGGGTGCATGTCCCTTCCCACCACCCTCTATTCCCTCCACCCAAACTCACACAAACACATAGTCAGTCTCTGTGTGATGGGCTGAAGCCAGGCTCCTGACACACTGCCGGCCCACTGCCTGCCTGGGTAAAACGGGGGTGTGTTGATACAGCTGGGGTAGGCAGAGGTGCCGAGAAGTCAAGTGACTTGACCGGGGTCAAAGCACCTCGCTCAGACACACACTCACAAACACACACATGCTTTATCCACATGTGATCACATGCACCCACACTCACAATGACTACGCACAGACTCGCACTATGTCTTAATCGTCTTTCTTTGCATCGGCTGCCTTAAATTTCTCCTCAGACACATTTATTGTCTGCAGTGCTTCAGCTTTGCTCAGGAATGTGTTTATGAAACACTCTCAGATTGCCTGTTCTTCCTTCCTTTGTGGATTATACCACCCTTTCAACATGGGCACACTCTAAGTCTACCTCAGGTTTCACCTTTCTTGTTTCTGTAGTTGACTTAATCTTTGTGAGAGCCAAGAACAGCTCAGGAAGGCAAATAGACCACAAAGGAAGCTTATATCCTTCTCACTGCTGGGACTTTAAAAAAAAAATGTTTTGCTTCAATTGCCAACCGGTAGGAGGTGCATTGTATAGTGTGTCATAGCCTTATCATCAATAAGTGCATGTTCTTGACTTCTAGTGCACAATTATTGCTTCCTTCTACCGCTAATCTTTTCCAACAGCTTTATTATGGGTTTGTATATACATTTACTACTTTAAATTAAGCGGATCATAAGCTACGCTTATTCCTTTTTTCTCTTTCCAGTGGTACTCTGCAAAGACAGATAAAGTTTCTTGGAGCACCGCAGCGCCAGCCTGGTTCTGTACCCGCTCCAGGACTCTATCTGTCTGAGGCTGTGTTAGACTGACCGCTCTTCGCTGTTCTGACAGGCCAGGAGTGTGTTTCCACCTCATGAGTCAGCCTGTGGAGGCCCAGGTGTTTTTAATTCAAACTATGAACAGTCCCTGAAGAAGATTGATGAGCCTTGTTACATGTGTCCAGACAAATAGTAACTGGGACTATACTCAGCCATGCCAGACACACACATGCACTCTCTCTTAATAGGTGAGTGAATTATTGAGTGATTGAGTGAGGGAGTGAGTGAAGGGCTGTATGTAAACATGTATCTGCAGGAACGTGTGTGAACGTGTGTGCCTCCTTGTGTAACTGTTGTCTGTGGCAGAAAGTGGTTGAATACGTTTTGCTCAACTGGAACGAATCGGAACCCTCTTCTCAGTTCAAATGACTTCATCAAAAAGCCTGAAGAAGGAAGGAAAAAAGAAAAAAAAACACTTGTGGTGAGAAAGGAACTACACACAGGGTTAAAAGGGCCCTACTACCAAGTCATGGAGCCTTATTGTCTCATAGTTCAGTTCATTTTTTTTAAAGCAGGTCTGCTGTTTTTGATCACCTATCCCATCTGTGACACAGCACGACTAACTTTGTATGAGAGGGAAGTGCTGGCACCAGGCGCTGGGCACCGCGGGGCCTCTGGCCTTATCAGCAACCAGGTCATAAGGCAGACTGGCGGGGCATATAGGCAGGGACATGGTGGGACAGGAGGAGGCAGACAGAGTGGAAGAGGGTGAGAGGGAGGAGGTGGGGACAGGGAGGGAGAGGGGATTGTGGGACTGCTCCATACCCGCCGGCATGGGTTTGTTCTCCCGGGGGACCCCCGCTGTGCTGGACAGGCATGCAGAGGGCAGATAACCATGCCAGAGGATGAATAGATATGAGAACAAAATGAAGGGAGAAAAACAACACAGGGCAGTATTATCAACCTGGTGAAAAAAAAATGGCTCGCTCATTGTTTTTTATGACTTTATGTGTTTTTGACGGTGACGCCTTGTTCAAAACATGTCTATCAACCCTGCAGCGTTTGAAAGTTGATAACGCATTTCTGGCTTTACAAAAAAAGGAAATCTATAAACATATATGGCTTAAACTGCACAGGCGCATACGTATTTTGTAGCAAAAATGCACTTGCAAGTTTATAAGTAAATCGCTTGCTCTTGGGTGTTTTGTGGAGCACATATTTTACTGGCACAACCTGGTTCTCTTCTGGTCTCACTCTTTATTTTCCAGTCTTTTCTCCCAGTGCCTGCAATTCCTCAGGTTGCTGCTATAGTGGAGGACAGGCCCGCAGGGAGCCACCACTGTAATGCTAAACTGAGCCGTTTACCACTGCGTCTCTGGTGCCAGCAGGCCTGCCTTGCTTAAACACACACGCTCCAAGATATCCTTTCCAGAGTTCAGCTTACTGTGCTGCTTAAATGCACCAGCCACCTTATTCAATTAGACCTTCATTAGAAGCCATTTGACCAGCAATTAGCTTGATTTTCTGAATAGTGATTTATGGAGCCAATAGTCAGATTTTCCCTCTGGTTGCTGAATGTCTGGTGGACATCTGCAGTTATTTGGTATATGATTTACATTTAGAGCCATGACAAGCAGGTGTAGAAAATAAGGGATATGGAGAATGGAAAGGAGGTGAATGGGGGGAGGAGAGTTGATGGAAATGATGGAAAAAGAGAGATAGATTGTAGAAAAGAAACAATGGTGCAAGCAAAAAAATAAACAGGCTGGAGAGACATAGGCAGCAAGATATCAATACAGAAAGTCAGACAGCATGCTCATGTTGATCTAAGATTTAGTTCTGCAGAAAAATGAATAAGAGTGTGTCAGAGAGAGAAAAAGCGGAAGGGAAAGTGTTAATAAGCACTGATCCTGGCTCACTGCGATGACCTGTTGGAGGAGCTTGTCTCAGAGGGGCCAGAGCACCACAGCTTCCTCCTCAGGATGTCAGTGAGGAAGGGCCACACCATGTTTGTCTGGGCTGCTGCCTACTTCTTATCACAATCGCTCTCTCTTCCTCTTTCTCCCTTCTCCCTCAATATCATTCTTTATCTCTATTTTCTATCTGACCAATTTCTTGAAACAATGTTATTTCTTCTAAGAGAGCGACAAAATCTGTGAAAAAGGGGCAACTGTTTTCTTTTTATTGATTTTAGCAAATGGACAATAAAACAATACAACATTAAAATATTTTTAGATAGAGACAAGAAGCATTGAGTAAGCAACTTAAATAATAAGTCTGTGATAATCCTGCTTTATGATGCTACATCTTGATCACAAAAAAAAACAAAACATTTTTGAACGGTTACTTATGGACAGATCTCAAAGGGTAAGGGTAGGCGACACCATGTCAGAGGTGCGTTTTACCTCTATTGGCACACCACAGGGCAGTATAGCAGTCACCTTTGATATATATGGACAGAGTTTGCAGATGACGCCACATCATAGCAGGAAGGTCCAGTTCTAAATGGCTTTGTGGACTGATGTGAGGCCTCACATATGAATCTGAACACATCTAAGACCAAAGACTTAAGATTTTAGATGTGATGCTCCAGCGATCTCTCTAACCAGGACCAGAGGAGTGGAGACTGAGCTGGTGAAGGAGTAGAAGTATCTTGGTCTCATTATAGATCACAGAATTCTTAGAAAACTCCACTTAACTAAATATAACGCTGACTGTACTTTACAAACCTTTGTTATTGTACTGTATGCTAGGATGGACATTCCAATATCACTCATGGGAACACATTAGGAAAAACTGTGAAGACCTGTATGAAAATAATGGAGAAGGAGCAGGTTGACCTGCAGCACCTGCACCTGACCAGACTGACTAAGAAGGCAGACGAGGTTTCCACAGATACATCTTATCAATTTCAGTGAAATTCAAGCCACTCCCTTCTGATTAGAGGTGTAGACAGCCCAAGATCAGAACCAACCAGGCAAAAAGCTATTTTATTCCATTGGCAAACACTCAATTAAACAAGATGCAGTAGCCAAGGGAAATCTGGGGAAATACATGGACTAGGAAGTTGAATACATGGACTAAGGGATATGATATTACATGAATACATGGGGGATGTGCAGAATACTTACTATTTACTTTCATTACAATTGTTTGTATTCAGTTATTGGTGTGCACTTAAAATGCATGACTCCACACTCAAAAATACAGTCCACAGGTTTCCGCCCAATAGATCAACTTTAGGATGAAATAGAATGAAATATTGGCATAGCAGATTATGTCAAATCTCAGTAGAAAACAGATGATGCTGTATCAGCTCATATAATAATATTCACATCTGTTTTTATAACAGAAACTATTAACATTCTTTCCCACTTTGAGATTGATATTGCTGATACATGACCTTGTGACCCCTGTGTTTAACTAAGTGGTGCGTCACTGCAGAGGTCTGTGGCAAGGAAACAATCCAGTCAGTTGGGCACCTTGGTGTCACCTGTTCCTAGTAATGAATCAACCAGTATGAACCCAGGCAGCCACTAGGATATTGGCTCTAAACAGTCTGTTATTACAGGGGCTAAGGTCAGTAGATCGCAGCGTATAATCGTGTCACCCTTTCATGCGGAACAACAAAACCTGATCCTACGAATGAAAGTGAATGTGTCACAGATAAACTTGACTTAAATTAACTTTATTGGATTTTCCCTCCTCACAATACACTGCCTAGTCAGATAAAAAACACTTCAGTCCTTGCAAATAGAGTTCAAACCTTGTATGTACCCAGACCGTGTCTAATACACCTCCTCTATGCCTCCTCCTGGTCTCTTTATCAGTCGGCAAACAAGTGAAAATGAGCGTCTGCCCCTCTTTCTATGGAATTCCAGCCATTCCCCCCGCGTCCCATTTTCCTGCCTGCTAATGTAATCGGAGGGAAACAGAGTCAGCTTCCCAACGCCACAACCTCCAGATAAGACCCATTTATCACGGTGTTCCTCTGCGGCTTGCTCCGCTCCACTCCGGCCTGACCAGATTGAAGCCCAGACCCTGTCAAATCACGGAACCTGTCTCTAGAGGGATAGGGCCTACTGGTGTCTGGCTGAGGTCTGGCTTTTGGCTCATATGAAATGGAAGGAATGATATAGCAAGACACATCTCAGTTGTGAGTGGAGCTTTTACTGTTAAAAAAGGTTAAAGTAACATTCAGTTGGCACATTCAGTGTTTTAGTGTCATTTTCATTTTGTTCATTTTGTCATGCACTGGAAATGAATGCAAAAGCAATATTGAACTGGCAAAATTGGCTTTTTGGCTCAAGTGAAATTGGGGAGATGATAATAGGACATATGGTGGTAGAAAATGTTATTGAAGCATTTTTAATATTGAATCTTAAGCTTTATAACCAGTGTTGGGGAATGTTACTTTTAAAAGTAACTAATTACAAAATGACTGCCATTAAAAAGTAACTTTACAGCATTGCCTTCTGAAAAAAGTAATTAAATAGAATACTTGGGTGTTACCGAAAATGAAAACCCCTTTTGTGATTCCTCGCACATGTTGTTTTAGTCAAGACGTCCTTTAAATATAATTACTTTACCATCATCACACAGCCATGTTTGGCTCATAATCTGTAAATCTTTACACTAATAGATGGAATGACAGATACATGTCTCATTTAGAGCTCTTTAGTGTACAGCCTTACATAAAAAAACTGTAAAAGTGGCAAGGCTCCTCAACCATATACCCACATACAAGTTATAAAACTACATACAGGCTTTTCAAATCACATACCTGAAAACAAATTATAAACACATACAGGCTTTTCAAACACATACCTACATCACTTGCAACAGGTTCTTGTTACCTGGAGACAACTTGCATGTTACTGTAATGTTCTTGCCTTTATTTATTTCCTGCCCCAAATCCAAAATAATGGGGATATTTCCACAAAGTGAATGCTGTCCCTTTTGCAATCTTGCTTGCTGAGCTGCTGTATATGTACACAGCACGTAGCCAGATGCCTACCTGCCTGTCAAAAAAGTAGTTACAGTGCAAAATTGTGGCAGATTTTCTTTTCTTGTGGCAAAAAGGTAGACTACAGCAAAAAGGTATTTAAACAAATAATGTGTTTTAAAATAACAGTTTTAAAAACAACTGAGTGCTTAAATTGCAGACCTAACTCGTTAGGTTACTTGTTATATCACAATGTAATCCAAGTTCTCTAAACACTGTTTATAACATATTATATTCAACTTTTTGAAAAAAAAGACTGAAAATAGAGCACAGGTTGATTCAGCAGTCAGCAGTAAGTGCCTCTTTGAAAGGACCAGTGTCTCACCTTTAATCTCATCAGAGGTGTAAGTTGATTACCAGTGATATGATTTTCCTGTGAATTTGTCAAATCTGTCAGTGGAAAACATGATGAAATTTGTTTCAGGATCAATCTGTCCACTCCGCTGGCTGATGTGTGGCAAGGTGCCAGAAATCTCTCAGTCAGCAGACACACACTCTCAAAGAAACTCATGCACATATACACAAACACACACATGGCAGGGTCAAAAACAGGAGGTTTAGGTCAGACTCGTCTGTACCTGCTTTTTACCACTTTTGATTGAATCAAACAAAGTTCAGTGTCGTCAAATGTTGTGGCAAGCCCTAATCCTCTCACCTCTTTGGTTCCAAGACAGGAGAGCTTTAGTCTGCTTGCTGTCTGTGAAGGCGGACTACATTAGTGCTGCTGGTCTTGGCTGAAAAGACTGCTTGTATTTCAAGAGGTAGGCCTGGGTCTTTTTCCTCAATGCATGGAAATTCTTAAAACACTGGCAGTGCTTCAGGAAAACATTACCTGTGGCAGTGCTTGTGGTGAAGAGGGCACTATGTGCCAGCCTTCAGTGGCCACTGCAACTGCAGGGAAGCTTGACAGAGTTACCTACTTAGGCTTTCCATGTGCAGCAGCAACAGGCACACTACTGGGCCAGCAGGAGATCCAAATTGCCTGTGGCGGTTCTGCTGGAAATAGAATCTACAGTGCTGCAGTCCTCTGAAATGCCTGTCATGTCTACAAAGACCAGAACTCAACCTCTGGATGGAATAAACCACACAAGTGACACTAAACATGTCAATCATTAGGGTCCGTGACTTCAGCATGATCTCTGGCATTGTGTGAGCCAGACAGGATATGGCCTCACGTGGAGTCACAAGGTTCGGTGAAAGTCTGCTCATGAGCAAGGATGAAAATATTGAAATTCAACAAAATAAACAACTGCATGCCATATGCCTTGAGGAAAACTAAGGTTTATTACAACATAGGTTTTATTGTGGTAGCTTGGGCCACTGAGTCTATAACATCATCATAATAACATCATGATAACATCATACTCACCAAACTAATTGCTGAAATCTGGCAATGCTGAGACATAATAGATTTTTCAAACCTCTGTATTCAGAAGTAAAACTAAACAGAGCTTTTCCGAAAGTTACAAATAGTCTCTTATTGAACAGTTTAATCAGTCATTTAAAGGGATAGTTCAGATTTTTTTGAAATGGAAGTCTGTGTGTAACCTGCAGTAGATTTGGAACGGCATCCCTCCAGTTTGGAGAAGCGGGCAGGAGTACTGCTATGGCAGCTAAGCACCATATTTTTGTGGATTGGGACAGCAGCAAAACATGTTTTAGCCACCCAATATGCTGGAAATCAGTTGTTTGTGTTTTTGCTGTGTAATACAGTGCACAGTATGTGTCGGAATACAGAAGTTCTACCACTGAGAAATGAAAAATAGTACCAACGGAAAGGGATGTGTGATGGTAAGATCACGCAGTGTAAATATTTTAAATATAGTGTACATTTAAATTAATATTGACATTTTTTTAGGTGGTTAAAATACGTTTTGCTTTGACTAAACACCAGCCACTATGGCTACAAAGGTCATTTACAAGATATTAACACACTGAATTTCAGTTGCTTTCAAAACATCATCTGAGTAAAAGTGAAGTGAGACCACTACTGGTCATACTGGACCAAGTAATTCTGGTGTAAAAACCGTCTGTGAACTGATTTGATCATGATGGTATTTTATTCCTTTTTAACTTAAAATTTAATTTGTAAAAAGAAGATTGTGTCATGTCTTCTTTAAAAAGATGCAAAGTCCTGCTTTAAAGTGCAACAAAATATGGCTACACACGGCTAGCTGCTTTCAACACGTGCTACAGCTCTTATGTGATGCAGCCAAACATACTTCTGGGATGTTAAAGGCCAAAGAACCACCTAGTCCTAACATAATTGTCAGGGTCATCCTCAAGGCAGTAGACGGGTGGAGGCGACAAAGGACTATCTGTCTGATGACTTAAACTGTGATTTGGCTCTGCAGTCAAGGGAGTGTCCATACTCAATCACCGTTGACCACCTGACCCCTTCCTCCACCTTCCACTGGCCCTGGCAGCAGAACGCAGGATATTTTCAGCAGGATTTCTATTCACAGATTTGTGTTCCTCTGTAATTACACCCTCTCTGCACATGGTACCGATTATTATGTATTGATCCACAAAAGAGAGTCCTTTTCTGAAAATTCAATTACCACTTGAAAAAAAAAAGAGTGTCAGAGTGACATGCTGCAGTAGCTTGATGAGGCTTGGCCTGTGGTATCCGGGTGGAGTACGGTGGCAAGTTGTGGATGGAGAGGCCTGCGTTTCATCTGTGAGACATAGAGAATAGGAGAGAGTGAGAGAAAGAGGGAGATAGAGAGTGGAAGAGAAAGGGAGTTAGAAGTTAGAGCAAGAGAGGCCAAAGAGGTGAGGGAGCGCAGCTGACAGGAGCTTCCTCTGGGTCCGGTGCCTGTTTTCCAAAGGAAGTGCAGGAGGCCTAATCTGTGGCCTCCAGAGGAGGGGGACCTGGTGGCCCCCGCTTATTGTCCACTTTATCATCTCCTGCTTTTGATGGGTCTTGTTCCATATGGACAGGGACTTATCATGAAAAAGAGCCACAGGAGACAGCTGCTTAGAGTAACTCACAAGGTGGCTTGCATGTGTCATGTAAACAGATTTCTGTGAACATCTTTAGGTATTAATTTCAAAATTTAAAATCTGCATTAATGTACACACATGCTTAAGCACCATTTTATTGTGTATTTACTGTAGTTAACAGGACAGATTCATGTCAAGACTTGTGATGTAATCCTACCCATACTCTTTTTCCCATCTTGTGCGGCATCTAAGAGGAAAAGTCAATCAGGGTAAACACTGTGGCTTGTGGAGTCAGGAAGTTGATGCAACCACTATAACCACAGTTTGTCAGACTGTCACTTCATAATGAACAGCTGAGGAAGTCACACACAACCGCATGCATGCTCACACACATACTGTAGACACACGCACACCAGATTCATATTATCAAACACACGATAAACACAGCAAAGGTAAACATCTTAAAAACAACAGTGAATCCTTCCTCTTGTTTTTACTGCCTCACTTTCTGCTGTACTTTACTGTCTTGGCTTCCTGTATATGAGGCGTGTGTTTTTATAGGATAGTAGAAATACTAACTTTATGTACTGTTTCTTCAGAAGACTTTGACCATAACTAATACGTGCACTATAAGGCGTCGCATCAGATTTCTTACATCCTTCCACTCCTCCTACTCCTCGTGCTATTTTGGAGTTGTTAAGCGCCCTCCCCCCTTTGTTCCCACTGATTAGGGGGTCTGTTGCAGGGAGTGGGCCCTGCAACAGGGATGTCCGATGACTGGGACCCTTCCTCTGAGGGTTGCCAAGGCACTCAGGTGTTTGCAAGGATACACACACACACACACACACACACACACACACACACACACACACACACACACACACACACACACACACACACACACACACACACACACACACACACTTCCTCCTACTTGTATCTCCACCTGCAACTGCAGTTGTCTGCTGCTCGAGCTATTATTGTCATCATCATCGCCATCATGACTATTATGACTAATGTTAACCTAACCACCATCTGTTGGGTGCTGTCACCACTACAGCACTGACTTGGCTTAAAGTCTGCTCCATTTTTTGAGACTCTTCCCAAAGAAATGATGGGTGATTTTTAAGGAATGAAAAGACAACTGTTCCTTCTATTACTCAACTGCGGTTGAAAAGACTGAAAGTAAAAGCTGTATGAATGGATTTTAGTGTACTGTCATATTATAGTGAGCCATATATTTGATGCCAATGAATTACACGACGTGACTTAAACCCTTTCTCTCATCTCAGGTCATCTACTGTATCAAGGTTTTCCATTCTTGTAGGCATTGCAGATTTCCCTATACTGTATCATACCTATTAACTGGGCTGGAGTTCGGGCTCACCCAGCTTGATGAGAGCCTTGTTGGACAAAAGGTTTATGGATGAACTCAACCAGGCCTTCAAAGCAACTGTAACAACCAGAAAAACATACATCACCTTGTTTAGCTGTGTCATATTTTTCTTGTATTTACTCCCTACTGACAGAATGAAAGGTTCAACTTTTGGGAGGACTTTTGCTGTCACTGCCAATTGTTAACCCTAAACAAATGAGGACTTCCTATTGCAGTTAAAGATTAATTACTGCTGCACGCTTGCAACTCTAATCTCTCTAACTGCCCAGCTGTGCTGTCCTACACAGCACAATGTAAGAAAGCATGACAAAAGATCAAGAAAGAATGGACAAAAAATGCAAAAAAAATAAATAAATAAAACCCAAACAAAAACTAAAAATAAATGAAGAAATAAAAGAAATGTAAAGCAGAAAACTGTAGATAATGGCTTCATTGTTAATATTAAATGACTTGTGGGGTAATCAGGTGACAGATAGCAATGAAACACTGGATCAACTATTACAGCTGATCTTCATGTGGAAGGTAGATAGCAGTTAACTCCTCTTTGTTTACAAGGTTTGTTTTCAATCCTAACCAAAGAGCACACTTAAGGCCCCACACAATCTCCTCCACAAGCTCTGTAACTGTCTCTCTCTTTCTCTCCTGCTCTATCTCTGTCTCTCACATGCACGCGCATTCCTGCAATATATCTCAGGCCTTTTCTCGCTCTCTGAAGCTATGCATCAGGCAGAATAGAGAGCTGACCTCGGCCCTTTTCAAAAGGAACCTCTAATCCAGCATTCTTAACTCGATTATAGAGTGTCAGAGGGATCAGAGAAACCCTCTCACCTGTCATCTATCACAACGAGGAGACACAACTACGAGCCATGGAATCCTGCCAGCCACAATGGAGAAGAAGACCTGGCAGACAGACAGCAAATGAGAGAGTGACTTTTAAGGGAGTGTTAAGCAGTGTTTCATACCTTTGTACATGACAGAGTGATTACAAATGTTCAACCTGTACAGCATTTGTCTTGGGGATCACGTCTATCACATGTTTGCTCATTTCTGTGTTGGTTTTTCTCTTGTTAAGATGAGTTTTTCTATGTTAGTCTATCTTAATGCAATGCACTTGTTGTATAGTCATTCATCCTGACCATCCTGACCATGTGCAAGTACATTGTTAAAGTTCAGAGACAGAAAATATATTCCAAAGCTATAACGAGGCCTCAGGAATCTGAGTTAGCCAAATGAAGTGGTTATCTTGGTCCTGGCTGTGTGTTGTGTCCTGGCACAACTCTGTCTCCTAGAAATTACATTCATCAGCTATTTGTTTATGTTGCCAATTATGTTCTGATAGGAAACAGAATTGCTGCTTTATGTTCACAGGCAATGTTTTATGGTGGTGGTAACATTCACAAAGCGCAAAACATTGACACCAGAGTTTTACATCTTAAATCTTGTGTGTGGTTAGATGTAGGCCACAAAAGCACTTTGGCTAAACTAGAGAATGATAGTGGTTTTGGTTAAATGTTAAAACAGTAAACATGTACTGCATAAACACAGCCATAAAAATGTTAAATCAGATGAAAACCAGTCAATACGTGTTGACTTGCTGGATATTTTAATCAGCAATGTTTCCTTCATTATATTTATGAAAAATGTAATCCAGGCAGTCCTATGTGTCCTTAAGAATGTGTTTGATGTTGCAAATTAGTAGAGTTTGGATGCAATTTCTAGGACACAGTGTTGTTTGGCAAACATTCTAACTAACTAACTAACTAACTAAAACATACACACAACTACTTGAAGTCTCATATTAGCTTCAGCTGAATACTGGAATGCATGATTCCAGTATTCCAGTATGGACTGAATTTAGTTTTTTGTCTTTTATAGGGGAGTCTTATAGGGTTGGCTACAATGGACAATAGGAATGATTATAGCAACCGATAAGGTTTAGAATATGCATATAGTCAATAGACAATAATATTTTAGGTCAAGATCATGTAAAAAATTACTTGTTAAGGCATTTTTTTACAGTGTACTATGTCCCTTCAGGGTGGGACCCCCACATCGTGATCTTATCATGTCGGTCATCATCTCATGGTACCTTAATGGATGGTTGTATTTCCTTGCAGACCAGTAGAGGAGAACAACTGACCACCACTGGAGCCTCTGATGTTGATATTTCAACCCAGTTTACACTCTCTCTCACTCTCTTCCTTTCACTCGCTCTCTCGCCTGGCATGTTGTGCGAAGGCAGGAAGGAGAGGGATTCACCGGTGGCTCATTAAAAGCCATTAAGGAGCAGCACACAGACAGGATATGGGTAGTGAATAGAGGAAAGCAGGGCAGGGCTGAGGACACTGTTACTCTCAACCCGCCCACCCCCTTCACTGCCTCCTCTCCCCTCCATCACACACACACACACACACACACACACACACACACACACACACACACACACACACACACACACACACACACACACACACACACACACACACACATTGTTATCTTCTCCACACAGCACTTCCTATGGCCCCACACATATTCCAACGAGCCTTTGCACTTAGCTCTGCCAACTCATGTCTCACACCCCTCTGACCTGAGTCTGTGATGAACAGGCCTGGCGATAACACGTGTTTCACTCCGCTGCTCTCACTATCTCTTTGTCTGACACTTTATCTTTCATAAGCTCCCTTTGTTTGTACATCTCTTTGCCCTTTCTCACCTTGGACTCTCCATCTTGTTTGATAGTGGCCATCTCTTTTGGCACAATGCATACAGTGATAGACCGGAAAAGCCTCAATAAAAGCAGTACACAGGCTGGCGTACTGTCTGGGGCCTGTGGGTCACAGAGTTGTTAAAAAAAGAGGTATGTCAGGTTAGGATCGTGGCCCTGTGGCGTCAAACAGAAGCTCCACCTGAACGTGACCTGAGGCCTGGGAGAGTAGAGACAGGCATTATCAGTAGTCCTGACTGGGAATGATAAATCAAGAGGATTGTCCTCTGGAGAAATCGGTGGTGAAACGTGTGTGATACTGATTTTCCACATAACCATGTCAAGACAGTTTGTGTATTTTTCATATGCAGCAACAAATGAAATTGCTGTACAACCCAAATCTGTCTGTTTTAGGACTTATTTTAAATCTAATCTGCTTCCCACTCACCCACATAAACACATTGTCACATTGTATTGTATTATACTATATCTGCCAGAGTGAGAGTGATGCAGTTCATTTCATACAAGAGGTTTCTGTAGTTGTGTTTTGACTACACTCTCATGGGTTCTTTGGAAAAAAGCATTTCCACAGAAGATCAGAATGTTGCAATACAGAAATATGAATCTGATGACAGTTGTTTGCTTAGATTGCCAGAGAGATACTACTGTCAGTCAGATCTGACCCAACCACACCCACATAGTGCTGACAAAGCAGATAAGTTGTGTGTTTTTTTACTTAAAAGTCCCCCACCACTCAAAACATTTGTTTTGCTTATTTTCACTTTACTTGGATGTTTGAGGTTCACTGTGAAGAATGATGTATGTGCATAGTTTGACACTAGACAACTGTTTTCATATTCTGCTCTGTGCTCACTTAAAAGATAATGGTTGCCAATTTTCTTACTGTCAACAAATCTCATGTGCTGAGCCAAACCAACCATGAATAGATCCCACTCAAGTATTAGTGCATTCAAAGCCTGATCTATATCTTATTCTTCTGTGCTGTAGACCTCAGTTGTTCTCCAAAAACAATTAAAGAAACATCACTGAGTCACATTGTGGCACTGGGTGACATGTAAGATTATGGTCATGTTAGTAAGGCAGACACTACTGCACACGCTTGGGAACACACTTCTGTTTATAGTGCTTTGATAGCTTGTCATGCAACATATCAAAACATCTTGACCTTGTAATGAAGTTTTTTGAGAAATTAACAATGCAGTACAAAAAACTGACTTCCAGCAGTTAAAAATTTGGAAGCAAAAAATATTAGCATGGATTGTGTTGTTTTCAATGAAGGGAAGAGAGTGGATTTGCTTTTGAGTTAACTGAACCCTTTTTTCAGAGACTGGAGGGGATCTTTAATTTTGCTCATTTTTCTCACTTACTTGATGATACAGAGTAATACGAATATGAGACCAAGAATGGGAGTGCTTTTACAGTGGAAATATGATCATATTGCCAGGGCAAGAGTGTGGGTTTCCTTAAACTTTGCCTCAAGTATTTGCAATTTCCTCCTTAATTTCAAGGCACACTCTTCAAATTGTGTCCAAAACATTCTTTTGTTTTAGTTTGATGGAAATCTAAGGGCGCAGCTCCTCTTGCATGCTGTAATGCATCTTTTATGTTTCCCTTTCTGCAAAGATACACTAAACAGTTACCTTATGGGCTTATGGTTTGTTTTTTAGTACAGCTGGGTCCTTGCCCTCAAAAATGTCAATGTTACAGACAAAATCAAAGTTTAAGTCAAAGCTGTTTAATGTTTTCTACCTTTAAAAAAAACCCCCAAAAACATTAACAGTGAGTTCAGGCAGAAACATGGGATCTGGAGGTGCTATAGTGCAATCAAGGAAAATATCATTAATATGTTACCTCTGGAGAACACATGGACTAATCACTTACATCACTTACATAATGAAACACCTTCTATTGTCTTCACTTTCCATGTCTTTCTTTGTCAACCACATTATTGCACTGACTCACTGACATGCTGTAGAGCTCAACCACTCATTCAAGTAATTAGAAAGTCTGAGGACTCCAAGTCACTTGACACCATTGACCCTGTTAGTGTTTCGAAACTCTTCTGTTACACTTCAACACTGAGTTAAGAGTCACACTGGCACGGTTTAAACAAAAAAAAAAGAAGCTGGCTGTGGTGAGTAGTGGAATAGCAGAGTTATCCCTTGCCAAAGACAAATATAAATATAGCAGTGTCATTATCTGCAGCAGTTAACCGGGATCATTTTTCTCTCCTGCTTGCACGTGCTACTTCCAGGTGTTGCCATAGAGAGTAATCCTGTTTTCTCAACTGTGCTGCGCTCACTGACAGAAGTTCCACACTGGAGTTTGCAGGGTTTAGGAAAATCAAATGGAAGGCAGTCTCTCTTCTTTGACAATCCAAATTCTATGCTGATTGCCTGGGTGCAGAATGTATGAGCTACTCTGGTGTTCACACACAGGGCAGGTGTGTTCAGTGAGGTGTAATGGTCAATATATGCATTTACTTTAATGCTTTACTGTTTGGGATGTCGATAGGTGTAAAGTTGAAATACTTCAGTGTACTTCCATGTTCCAAAATCCATGCATAGAAAATGCAAAACATGTGATATTTGAACATAAATCAGATGAGTAGTATCTTAATGCTGGGGGAAGGAAAATAAAAACACGACAGTGATTCACACAAGGAAATTCCTCTTCGACTGCCTGCCTCCAAGGAGGGCAGAGTACATGCTTGGCTACACACCAGTCCCAACAACTGGTATAATGATTCAGATACTTTAAGAGTTTATAGATGCTTGCTGCCACAAAACACCCTCGGTCTTTGAGTTGTAATCCCTTGTCTAACCAGCTATTTTGAAAAAAACAAAACAAAGAAGAAAAAAAAGCGGTACAATGTCTTACACAATCTCACAAACAAGAACATACAGATGTCACAGTAAATGTAATGCAAGTGCTAAATTGTTGCTGTGATTTCAGATAGATTAATGTACTGAATTATATGATCCTGGACTGTAAACATGTGAACATGAGCTGTGGCTTGGGGCCAAATGCAATGAAAATCTTGTGAACTGGATGACCACAACGGGATTTCAGCATGGAGAGACAGTACAGACACCATCCACGGAACATTTCTCACCACGATGACCACAATCGTCTCAATATGTGATAAGTTTGTCTCCTGTCATTGTCTCATTTCCCGTTCTTAAAATAAGAAACCATGTTTCCTTTTATCCACTACTTTTATGGCAACCACTAACAAACGACTGGACGTGGATACTCATTCCAAAGCTATTTGTCAAATGACTAAATCAATGCAATATGTTGCCTCGTTGGTCTGTTTTCAATGTTTAGTGGTCTGGGAAATGTTGTCACATGCTCAGACAACATTCCTAGCTACTACTGTATCAGCCCTTACTGGCACAAAAGTTGTGCAAACTGTCCATTGTTGATGGGCAGGTTTTACTTAATATTCTTCCTCTTCATCTTCCGTGCCGATGATAGTCTGACTGCACAAAATCCCCCTCCAGGGGAATACTTCAATCTGTTTGTGGTTTGCAGCTGGATGCAGGTGATGGAGCTCTGCTTGTAGCCTGGGAGACAGCTGTGTTAGTGGGCCTGGAGTACATATGAGGCCAACAGGCTGTCTTCAGTTGCCTGTAAGAAAACCCTATAAGGTGAATGAGCGACTTTGTAAACTTAAGAGTAGTAATGACATAATCAGATATTATTTATCTGCACAATTCACAACTATATGTTACCATGAGACAGAAAAACAAATCGAAATCAGATCAGATGGCAACTTCAAAAACGTACGATGCTTACATTATAAAAATGCTCATTAAAGAATAGATGGATGATCTATCACCTGATTAAAACCATAGCAATGTAAACACATTTAAGTGCATAAAAATCTAGATGGTTGAAACTGCAAATTGCCACCAGGTCTTCAATTAAGCAAACAAACTGTAGATTGTCCGTAACTTGTTTCCTGAGTTGCTTTGATTCAGTCTGTTAATTTGGAAGGAAATCCATTTGCTAATTGATTGGTGCATATTTTGAAACAAAGCTGCTGATTGGTTTACTCATGGCCTGATTGCTATTTATGTTAGAGCTTCAACGGCTTCCTGTTGGGGCTATCAAATCATGGAAAAGCAGGGGTTCACTCCACGAATGGTCGTATACAGATTTAATCAGAATCAAGACAATTTTACTGCTGCCACCTAGAGAATCAATCAAACTATTTACTGTATCTCAAGACAGTCTAGTCACTTAACATTATCATTTTCACTCTGGTGTTTTCCATGAAAGATGAATATTTGACTTCATGTACAGTCCTAGTCTTTAGCTGCAGAGCTGCTTGATATTTGATTCATCTCAAAATAATACAGGGTGAAACATACTGTGCAGTTAATTAGTAATCTGTGTTTTAGTTTTATTCCACCATGAAACCTGGGCGCCTGTGAATATTTTTAATATAAGAGGTTGGTCATCTCTCTCGCATAACAGCGAAGAAATCAACCTTAACATTTCATTTAATGGCTACCAAAAAACAACAATGTCAAGACAGAAAACCAGCTCTCGAGCATTACTCAGCACATTCTGCAGGTCCTTCTTCAGAGCTCCTGCAGCTCCTCTTTAGCACCTCCACAGACAGACAGGTGGCAGCAGAGAGCCATGAGGCCAGAGCGGCTGATGCCCCAGGGTCCACTGGAACACAATTAAAATGTATGTGTCTTTTATTCCATGCCAGCTCCATCTTTGTGTCACTTCTCAGAATGTCCAGATTTCAGAAGGTAGCCACTTCGTTCAGCAGTAGTGACGTACAGAAAAAGAAACACAGACTAGAAAAGGTGAGGACACCAGGGTGTAGGTGGAGGGATCCAGGCCTGGGGAAATATGGTAAGTACATATATTTTATCGTTTGTACTTACAGGAGTCTTCCACACATTATGTAGAAAGGGAATGCAAGCAGAATAAGCATCCGTACAAGATTATATCTGAAAAATGTCAAAACTGGGAAATATTGGAGAAGAGGGAGAAAAAGACATAAATGATTTTTGTACATTTCTGCATACTTTTTTGTTGAAAAATGTGCCTAATTAAAATATTAGCCTCTGATTTCTCCTCTCTCAGTGCCCCAGCCACACCGGGGACACTGCATATGTTTTGTCAGGATTCTTGTGTGGTGTCAGCATTTTGGCACAGGGGAGTGATTTAAGGGGGCATGGCATGCTTGTTATGCCCCCACGCCTGACTGTTCCAGTCTGCCCTTAGAGTGTGTGCAAACAAATAAAGCACTGGGGCCTTTTTAATTAGCTCCAGGGCAGAGATTGACAGCTTGTAGAGGTAGAGATAGCACAGTAACCAGCTATTACTCTAAATATTTGGTGCGTTGCACAGTCAAAGCCATAAGTGTGGAATCTCTGGAGGCACATTAGTGGGCGGAAAATTGAAAACAAGTCATAATATTGTTAGTGTCACATATAGTAAGTTATCAGGATTAAAGAGAACATGTATTACAACTATACTGAGGCTTTGGTTTTATCTGTTTTTTTCTTTTCTTTTTTACCCGCAGCAAGACAATAATTTATGACAAGACATCAAAAAGTTTTCAAGATTGCAACTTTTCATATTACCAATTTAACGGGTAGATCTGGTGTTTTAAAATGTTTTATTGTGTCACAACACATTGGCATTGCTCACACAAACAATGACACCTTGAAACAGTGTTGATGTTGACCTGAGGGTTATAAAGGTCAAGCTAAATCACTAAGCTACAACAGAGCTCATTGGGGGGTAGTCTCATGTCTGTGTGACTGAGCTATAAATCAAAATGTAAGATTGGAAAAAAAAAACATGTACAGTATAATTTTATTAGATTATATTTAATATCATAGTATTTCCATTTAATATGTCAGGAATTCATTTATTCAGACACTAAACATTAGAATATATTAAATTGTAGAAATATGGTTAATAATATGTTGTCTACTATTTTTCCAACATGTTTTTTAAAACAGTTTCAAGTTTTGTGAATTATTTGCACTGATCAAGAAAGTCTGACATTGTTCTTTCACTATGAAACAAATGTTTAGCTTATGAATTTATATTCAGCCACATTAATTGTTTGTCATTGAATCAGTGTAATCCCTGTGTAATGCATTTGTTCATAGCTTCTTAGAGGTTTATTACACTGACAGTTTTGGCTTGGCATCAAAGGCGAGCCCTGGTAGATGAAGAATAGAAATTCCATGACATGTGTTAGATATCCAATTTCAGTCCTATGGAATATCCTACAAACATCTCCATGAACAACACATTACTCTTTCCCATTAATGCCATTGTTTTGGAATAGTGTGGAACTGTAGTAGGCTATTTGCTATAGGAAAGCTGCTGCCATAATTCACTGTCTGCTGATACTGTATCTTGTTATGCTGCTGGACAAGTAACAGCATGTCATGATCTTCCCTAAAGTGGAATAAAGATATATTTAGAAATAAACATTCACGTATACCAGCTTTACATTGTATGTCTGCTCCTTACGTACCCCGATCATGACCCCGGATTTTTTTCCCGCCCATGAAAGTCATTATTTACAGTGCAACTGTGTGTGAGGGCATATCTGACGCTGATGGGGCTTGTGTTTATTTAATGTCGGCTAAATGACGGGGTTCAGGCCTACAGCTTCCTCTGCCCTTTAAATGTAATTATAGGGGGATTCCTTTCCTGCACAGGCGTTTGACAACTTTGTTGATTTTTACCCTGTCATGATACACTGCTGATTCATGATGCATTGTAAATATCCACTCAGGTAAATCTACCATTTAACGTCGTTTCTAGTTAAATTATCAGTTATTTATTCACATATATAAACGTCTCACGCAAATTAATGGAAACGCTCTTTTTTTTTTTTTTTGTAATAATGGGAAACTTATAATAATGCAATTGTGATTTGTGACAATAATTTAGGTGTGGTACAACAAATAAAGTGAACATGTTATATGTTCCCGGATGTGTGTCACTGATGGGAAATATATTGTTATTATTATCGTGACGTAATTGGAGGATGGTTTACTGTAAGCGAACAATTTAAAACAGTAATATCCTCTTCTCTGACGGGACAATACATTATACTCAACAAAAAAACATTTCTTCTACTGTAAATAATAAACATTTTATTGAAATGCCATGAGCTGTGAATGTTTTAAAACTAAAGTTCAATAATTAAGATCTTTTAACATGACTACAGCCCAAATCCAGCAAACACACAATTTCAAGGCTGGATTTTATTTTATGAATTGAAGTAGGATTTGACCTGTTTGGCAAGGATCCCTCTTCATAAAGGTCAGACCTGAATGCTGAATGTGTGTGAATGGATATGTTAGAGACTTGCAGCTAGATCCAGTGGAGTCCGTCCTGTGGGGATTTTGTTTCATCTCTAATCGATCCTGCTCACATCTCTTCTGCAACAAGCCAGAAAAGCTTAGGGTGGGCATGATCAACTCGGCCTCTGAAACAAAATCTAATTAGAAAAACTCGGCTCGCAAGTCAGTTCCCTTCAGTTTGTAACTGTTATTCAGTGGAATAAAATCAACAACACATGGCCTATGCACAGCAGCTGGGCACCGTGCATGTAATGAGCCACATAAAGCTGCGTTCAAGTGGCTGCATTTATGTTCTCTAAGAGCTTAATTTAAAATAATAGCTGCAACAAGTAAAAACAAACAAACATATTAGTCCATCACTTGTTATCATTGATAAAAATAAATTGATCATAAAAAAGAAGAAAGAAATAGATTTGTGGACTATAATTGATAATCATCATGCATAATTAAACCTTGATATCCGTCATAAAGAATACACGTTGCAGTTTAAACTACATTTTTGTTTGACTAACAAAAATAATATTATAGTTTGGCTTCCCCTTAAAATTCCCTTTAAATACTTTTAAAGTTGGAAAATATTTCTGCTCTTTTTGCAAAACTTCGTTGAAGCTTAATGATAAATAAAATAGTCAAAGCCGTTTTATAGCTGCACCATTGAATTATGTAAGTCTAAAGTCTAGACGGGGTCTAAATGGGATGATGGCACTGATGGGTGATAAAATGCAACTGAAAAAGGTTTATACATGATTAGTTATATTTTTGGAGCTGTTATAAATAAAAATACACATTTAATATTTATAAAAACAGGCTCCAGCAACACCAGAAAGGTCATTTCATACTCAGAAACAGAGAGGTTTGAAAACAGTTCACAGTTTCAGAAAAAACAACATCTCTCAGCCAGTTGCAAGTGTGTGATATTGTTGCGTTCACTGGGTTTATTTAGTCTGCTGTTCATCCTAAAAGTTTCCTTACTTGTTCTTCAACGCATGGATGAGAAAGTAAAACACAATGTGGCCACAGGAAAAGTAAAAAATCTCCTCATTCAATTAATTATCTTCTTTTTTGCTTTATCATCAGCTAATTAACAAAATCACACACAGAATAAAAAAGTAGCAACAATGATTTTGAACAAGAAATCACATGTTATAGTTTTCATTTTATTCAGTGGCAATTTAGCTTTAGAATAAATAACAGTATTATGGTACATGAGAATAATAGGGATAAAATTGTAACAATAATAGTTAAAATAGTAACTTGAAGAATTTTTGGTTGAATTTGTGTGAAGGATTAGTACAAAATGTGATTTTGAGATACTCTAATGTGAATAATTGTCCTTTAAGTATATTTTTCTGACTGTGATTTCTGTTGATTTCATATTGTTGAATGATGATTGTTAAATAATTAACATTGTTGTGATTGAATTTTAGTTTCAAACGTTTTTTTCCCTTTAAAGTAAGAAGTTAATAAACTGGTTAACGTTGTACTTCCATGTGCTTGTGTGTGAATATGTGTGTGTATGTGCATGTGTGAGCGTGTGTGTGTGCTTGTATGTGTTTCTATGCTTGTCAGAAAGAATTAGAGAAATGTAGAGTGAGAGGTCGAACTGGGAGTGTCAGCGCGGTTGAATTTATGAGTGGGTAATGAAGCATCTCTGATGTAGACAGACTAAACAGAGACTGTGTTAGCCTTACACACATGAACACACACACACACACACACACACACACACACACACACACACACACACACACACACACACACACACATACACACTACATCTCTTCAGGTCTGTCCTTGAGTGCACATCATGTGACAATCCAAAGGAAACAAAATAAAAAGGAAAACTGACAAGTAAATAAGATAAATGCTGTAATAAATTACATGTTGTTCAGACATATTTTGTATGTTCAGGTTTTGGCTGCTATACTTGATCTTATAAAAATAGAACTTAACATATCTATTGAAACCAAAACACACACACACACACACACACACACACACACACACACACACAAACACACAGACATACACACAAGATTTAAATTAATAATAAATACCAGCACATAGTATATTAGTAACATCTTACATTATATATTACAGTAATAATATCTTTATAATGTATTCATATCTTAATATAATTGCTGTTTAAGACCTTTAAACTTCTCCTCCTCAGCTTGAGGAACTGAAGATGTCTCGTCATCATGGACAATAATTCAGATCTCCTTGGTGACATCAAACTCTCATTTCTCTTTCCTGGCTACAGAAACAGCTAATTTAATGATAATAATAATAATAATAATGATAATAATAATAATAATAATCCACAAGGGAGTGTTGTATTGTTTAGTTGAATATATGGACATTCTCATAGAGGAAGATGATTGGGAACATGTACTTGATGATATGGGAGATTGGGCTTGGATGAGGTTCTTCACTGCCCCCTCTTCAACTCTGTTTTGACTAGCATGCCATCTCTCTGACTACCAGTGAAGCGCTGACACCCCTGGAGTGGATTCTGAGCATACCAAGGAAGAGATGCCTTTGAAAGGACAGATGTTCCTGGGCTTAACCTGCCTCCTATCCAAACCACTACCCTCCTTCCATTGTATATTTGTTCTTGCTCTATAAATAACTGGCCCGTAAGTCATAGAAAAATGTAACTGATGCGCAGCTGACCTCCAGACCTCTCATCTTTGAGAGTGAAAGGGACTCTGAAAAGAGGCAAAGCTGAAGAAATACTGGTTGATACAGTCATGGTAAATGGGTTTGGGCTAGGGGACACAGCAGACACACCCATTTTGTCCACATAAGGACTAGTCTAAATGTCTGGACCGGCTCAGCTGTCTTATGTAACAGCAGTGTGTAGACCTGGCAGATGAGGCGTGATGGGCTCAAGCCAGTTCAGCCACATTATCCGAAAATACACTAGCCACATTCACAGGGGAATATACACTTATTTGATGTTTTTCCTTAAATTTCACAATTGAAAATGGAGTTTCTTCGCCTGAATATCTCTATGTTGATGGTGGGGGGCAGGGGTGATATTCATAAGATGTTTAGTTTTCTGCTCAAAACTTTTTGCATAATCTCAATTTATTTCAAATACTCAAGTCTGAAAAAAATGGCCGTTGGTGAAAAATGTCAAATTTTAAAACCTATTTTTGAAGAGTATTCGCCCAGTTGCTGTGGCTGAAGAGATGAATGGGTGATTGTTCGAGGGCCCTGTGACGACTCTCCTGGGGCCCATCAATTCACTGAGGCTCCTGGAACATCAGGTCATGGCTAACCCAGCTCTGAAGCTTCAGCCCGGCCTCACTGCGCTGATTCTGTCCCAGTTAGAGTTTAGGACCTCCAGGGCGCACAGCTGGATCCCTTAAAAAAGCCCAGCTGAATGGTTTTAGAAACACTGCATCTCCTCTTACCCTGCATCTCTCTCCACTCTCTCCCCATCCAGCACAGCACAGATATCAGATACTGTGTTTTTTACTTGATATGTTCTTCTTTGCTTGCCAAAGCCCCTGGAAACCATATTAAAGTCTGCGTTCCATATTTTTAACCAAATGGCCTCTTCAGTTGAAGAATTTGTCCAAGATTTCCATTATCCCCTCTCTCCTTCTCTTTCCTCTTCCACTCTTTTTTTTTTGGTCTCCACAGTTCTATGTTTTCCTGTCTCTTCCCCACATGCTCACACACATCTTAATTTTCTCCTTTTCTCCCTCCAGCGCTGCTATCGTGTTGTATCAATTACAGCTGACCACCAGTCAGGTGGGTCTGCGGGACATTTTAGATCACGGAGGGGCAGCCAGCTCACCCAGCGCCTCCAACCTGCTCACAGACTCCAGTCCCAGGCCCCGCTGAGGCCTAGTCCCAGGCAGGGCAGAGAGACACCTGGCCAAACCACAGAAACACTTCCAGCTGCAGACTGCCTGATGCTCAACACGAGAGAGAGAATTCAGGCCAAAGGTGGAGGAGCTCACCAAGAACTACTGCACTGCCATCGACATTTTCTCTGAATTTTACAATGTTTATTTTAACCATAGTACCAAGCATATGTTCATCTGTGGAGGCAGAGAACTGTAAGGCAAGTCTGAGTAATTCTGAACAAATGTTTACAATGTGTCCTCCTCAGAGCAGACAACAAAGCAGAGCAAAGAAACATTTTGAAAATGTGCTCTTCATAGTGAAAGTGGGAGAGCATAAGGGGTGAAAAAAAGGCAGAGAGAACAACAGCTCCCTTTTCTCTGCGAGCAGTTGACATGAAAGACCACATTATGTCTGAGATTAGAGGCAATTACACTGGGAGTGCGCTTTAAGACCTTTGTTTGCCAACATGACAGGAGGGAGCAGGGCTGTAATTTGATGAGGGGGCAGCATGAGTGAGAAACTCTGCATGGCGAGCTCCCAGCAGAAAGAGGCAAAGAGAAGCCTTTTGTCTGCGGTGTGGACATGGCAGTTGGCAGAAATGCGAATATTCAGAGTGAGATGAATTCAACTGGGATTAATTAATTAGCAGAGGTGTCTCCGTCCCCATCGTCGGCTGTGTTGTGTGGCTACTGTTTAGAGCTGAAAGTGAAAAGTGAGTTAAAAGAGATTTTATAGCCTCAGAGGAAATACTTTCATCTATTGCCTTTTGTTCCAAATGACAGTTCAAAAGCAGGCTATCCATTGTTTGAGCATTTATATTAATTCAAATAAGACAATTGTGTTGGTTGATTCAAATGTCACAAATACTGTAAACATATGATTTAACCTGAACTTGCGGTCAGACAAAAACACACCACACCAGAGCTCCAAGATGTGACATCTCCATTATTCTGGCCGGGTGCATTGTTTCGAACAGCAAATTTTCAGGACAGGAAACGAGCAGCTTGTTCCAGACCGAGGCAGAATGGAACACGTCTTTATTTGAGGGAAGTCATTCCGTTGATATATAAAACACCAAAGAAAAGTTTCCTTCCCCCTCACTTTCCTGGTGCTATCCCCTTCAAAAGGACACAGTCCTTTATACTGGGCTCACATGCACACACGGGACCAGAAGAAAAACAAACAGAGGCCATTTAAATATCAACCAACCTGCCTTCTGTTTGAATGGAGGGCTTCTGCACAGCTCGGCCCAGGCTGGGAGCAGCATGTTGGTGTTACGTGCTATGGATGTAGACCAGACTGGGAGAATACAGCAAAACAAACCTCTGTGGTAATTTCTGGTGGTATTCTGTGAAATTTAATATACTACAATGTTTGTAATAGTGGAGAAAAAATGGAAATTAATGCAAATACTCCCTCTTATCTTATGCTGGATATCAAAATGTTTAAATTTAGTTGGTATCAAAAAACAACAAGTACCAGCATTGAATGTCTGGTCACATTCTTCTTGTCTACATACAGTATTCTTTGACTTGATATTTCCTGATTCAAATTTTATTTTTGTTAATATTACAGTATATTAGGTACATTTCTTGTAGCCTATGACTACTTAGTGTTAAGACAAAAGTAATCAGTGGCACATTTGATAACAGAAAAAAACCTTAATTTCCCCAATATAAGGTATTGATAATATTGTTTTAGTATCGGTATCAGACTCAGGTCTTGTTTGAGCATGAAGAATTATTCATAAAACATTTTAGCCACACTTTTTGTTTTGCTTTCTTGTTCTCTTAAGCAAAATTTTCCCATAAGGATGTGTGAAAGGAGGAAGAGGACCACCTATTAAAGTGAAATCTTAGGAGTGATGGATGGGAGCTCGTTGAGGGGGAGCAGAGCAGCATACACCCCAGGGGAGGGAGGATGATGAACAGGGGGTGTAGGGATGTAGGGGTGGAGGCAGGGGAGAGTTTACTAAATCCCCACTTACACCTCTCTCTGTGTGGGTGGAGGGGATGCAGACCTCCCATGCTGTCTTACTTTAAATTAGATTGACTTCATCCTTTAAAGTCCTTTAAGCTTTTGCCTGTTTTCTCTCAAATCTCTTGCTTTCATCTGCATTGTTTCAGTTGAAAAATAGGCACTTTTCAAGAGGTTCCTAACATGTAAAAGTGACGCACTTCACTTGGGACAGTTTCAGTGTGTAGCTGTCGCCATTCTATTTACATTTTCTCAAAATACTTAGATGAAAGAAAGCAATGCTTCCAGTGATGTATTGCTGAATGGATCAGTCGACATTCACCTGGCCCATTTGTAAACTGTTCTTAAACTTATGTAGCCACAGAACGAAGTGAACAAAATGAAACATGTTTACATTGGCAGTAATTTGCACTCCTGAAGAACTTCCAATATCAGCTATACTCTGATGATGTTGTATTTGTGTTAGGCTTTTTATGTAATGTTGCTGAAAACAGCAACACATATTTTTGTTACTGTCTATCCGTATGTGTGGTGCTGCAAAGAACCAATTATTATAACTATTTTAGCACTCATGGGTACATTTTTAAAAGAAGAAAAACCAGAGCTTCAAAATATATGTAAACAGTGAAATCTGGGTATGATGCTTATAATGCTTGCCTCTGGAGTAACAAAGGAAATCTATGTTGCACAGACTTGAGCCAGTGGATAAAACAAGCCAAATGCTCCCAGTACATATAAGCTGTACAAATGAGTCTGCATATAGTACATCACTATAGTGATGAAAATACACATGCACATACACATACATTAAGAGCAAAATCCTCTGATTAATAAATTGCAAGATGTTGAGGTCAGCATGTTCACTTTCTACCAGTAAATTTTAATCCTATAGTCACATATAAATACAATAAATGCATAAAGAGGCAAATGGAGAGGCTGAAGTCCCTGTGGTTTAACGCCTGGTGTGTGGAGGAATTACTGCTGTAGTAGTTTGCCTTTAACTGTCAGGAAATGACCCATAATCTGCAAGCGTTTGACTGCTGCAGCATTCCTGTGAAATGACACAAGTTGAGGTAGATTAGGGGTTGGGTAATTAGCTCATTAGTCAACATAAACACATGGCAGGGCTCCCCTTATTTCTACACACCCTGCCCCCCTCTCACCACACACAGCTGGTGGCGAAAGTAAGCACACACTGTCACACACATGCAAACCTGCACGAATGCACATACAGACACACATGCATACTGTATCCAGACCACTTCATCATTAATCCAGTTCCTTTCTTCTGGACTTTTTTTTGTAGTTTTCTGTACATTTTTCCCCTGGCCTCATCATCTCTTCTGTTCTGCTTTTCTCCAGACAAGCCACTCTTTCATATTGTAGCCCTGGGGGCTGAGGGCCAGCCACTTTTCACCAGCACCTAGCAGCTTATCAGAGCACTTTATCAGCCTGAGGGAAGGAGATGTGGGTTAAAGCTCTTCACTCTTCTGCACTGTAGCTCAGAAAACCAGCAGGCTGTCAGCAAGCAGGTATTTGTAAGCTGGGCCACAGAAACGTGTGCCTTGTAACAAAGAGAAAAGCTTTAGGGGTCATGTATTTTTGTGTGTTTTAGTGTGTGTGTGTTCATGAAAAACACAGGACATCCTTTGTGCTGTGAACTTAGTTGGTCCCCACACAGCCTCTCTTGTTGCTCAGGGGACAGATGCTGAACAGTGGAACCTAGACAGCCCTTCACACCTCCTAAATGCAGCAGGAGGCCTTGGCTTTCTCCTCCACTTAATTCTCGGACCCTCTGTTCACCCTCCCCTCTTCTCTGCGCACCCCTGGAGATCAGCATAATGCTCTCTTTCATCAACACATCACAAACCATATGAAATATTTTGCAAACTTTATCAAGGGGGTGTTGAAAATGGAAACATTCCTGAGTTTCAATTCCGCCATGCTGATAAAAACCTGTGGAGAGAATCTCGGCTTTGAGTCCAACTCATGTTGGTTTCAACACGTTGGGAGCAGCGTTTTAGCACCCTGAGTTTTAGTTACAAGCAACTTTTCATTTCAGAACAGCACTGGGTGTGTTTACCTCAATGCCACTGGAAACAGAGGGCCTGTTTGATGGTGTTTAGTGATTGACATGAATGACCATTTGTGTGGCTGTTCACTGTACCGAGCTTGTTGGGAGCCAGGCCACTCGGGAAGCAGCACACCTACATAAGTCATGTGATGCTTGATGGGGTGGAGTGAAGGTGGCACAAGCTGACGAAAGAAAAAGAGGGAAATGGATGAATGAAGAGAGAGAAAATACTGTACAAGATATCAATCAGCTGCGGTTTGCCACTGAGTTAAATTGGGGAATTGGGGGTTGTGTTTAGATACAGCCATTTAATCGGGAGACATCACGACTGATGGATCCATCCATCATCGTGTGGTGAGTGACTTCCCTCAAGTAAAGACAGCAGCAACAGCAATGTATCGCACGTCATTTTCTGGGTAATTTAAAGAAGAAAAACACACTGAGCCCCACCCTCAGTTAAACCCCATTCTTTTAGATGCAGTGCTCCAGAGTTCGACTGATTAGTTTTTGGGTGAGTTTGATGGTGTAGGTATGTATGTGTGTGTTTGACAGATTGTGCAACAAAAAAAGTAACTCCAGGTGCAATGAAATCCCAGTCATGGGTGAAGTGTTAATGTGCAAAGGCACAGTTCATCCCTTTGCCTTGTTTGTGTGTCATTACCCAGGAGATGGAAGGAGTGGAGAGGCAAACCTGCAAAATATCTGTCACACTCCCTTAGTGGTCTTATCACTTACTACTTTATTGGTGCATATTTGAGTTTTATTTAATGCATTAATGTGTGTTAAAGACTTCAAATTCTCTCTGGAAATCAGATTTTCTCTATAAGACATCTATATATAAATGCAAAAAGAACCATTTGGATTATATGTTCCAGCTCCTCCATCTCATTTCTATTTCCTCAGTATTGGTATTAATATTAAGAGTAAAAACAACAAACTGGCTGCGAGGGACGCTACCATTGACAGTGATTGGTGAGGGAAAGTGCCACACCTTGCTCTTTGGCAGCAGGCCACGGTCTTATCTGGCATGATGAATTACATTGACACCCAAGCTATCTTAATGACTCTGTCTATCTACTCATCTCCCCTCTCCTTCCTCTCCCTTTCCACAGCCCTTGGCCTTGCTCCTACATCCTCCCACTGTTCAAATATCCAGAGCTGTTTTCTGTGCGTTTGTGTGTATGTGAGGAACTACATGGGAGTAGGTTATTACTGAGCCACATTATAATTTGCAGTGAAGTGTGATTTAAGAGCATTTGGAGATGTCTTTTATTGACAGCCAGTGTCAGAAACGATGACTCATGACGACTGAGTAGGAGGAGTACAAAGTCCATGTCATGTCATGTTGTCTGAGAGACAAGTATGATACAAATAAAAACACTTCACACCTGTCATAACTGGATCTACACCAGATATATGTGGCCTATTTAAAGAGTATCAATTAGCTTTAGCACCCCCCCCCCCCATGATAAAATGTGGTTTGCTACTGTGTCTGATGTGTTGAAATTAACTTTGCTGGTTAAATAGACACTGCTGAGTGAATGCTTAAGTGTCTTGCTGTCTGATCCTTGGTAATGAGCAGTTGGCATCCTGGAGTCTCTCTTCCTGGTTTTTAAGAGGGTATCCTTCCTTCTCTGACTCTAACTTCCTCTGCTCTAACACCCATTGTGCAAAGTATTGCTTCACAGGTTCTCCCAATGTATACAGAAAGTCCAAGTGACACTTAGACTTCAGCTTTAATTTGTCCAGGACAAATGGCTGCTAACTGCAGTCGCTCTGTCCACCTGTCCTTAGAGGCAGAACTGTGAGCTTGAGTCACTGACCATGGCTTTAAAGGACAAATCTCCAAATCTGTCATCAGACTGTGAACAGCTTTGTGTCCTTGCTAGGATGGTTTGTTGATGGAAATGGATAATGACTCACAGACTGATACAAGATCATGGCTGATGTTGCTATTCTGTAGAACGCAAATATTATTTCACTGATTGTCATAAGGCCAAATCACATAATGACAACAACTTCTTTGTGTCATGAAGTTCCCATTTTTAATTGCATACATAGTCTTATTACCAAATGAGGCAAAAAGCAAAGACATGTTTGCCCGAAAAGGCGATATTTTATGGTGTTTTCCTAACATTTTGTTTGAATGGATGCATTTTACATCATATTCTTTGTTACTTTGTGCATACTTTTTCCACCCAAATGGAAATAAAAAACATTTTCTTATGTTCAGTCTTATGTAATCCTAATCTTTAAAAGTTGAACATATCTCAAAGTGTGAAAATAAACTGCATTTTTTCAAAGATCAATTGTACCTCTATGAGGCATTTTCAAGAAAGCTACACCAGAATCTCAAATATGCAGAAAATACCACTACACTAATTAGGTTCAAACTATTTTTAAACATTTTTATTTGCCTGTAAAATGTATATTCTGAAGACAGTTTTAAACACACAATACATTGTCAATATATAAAAATACAGACATTTATGCTATAAATTGTGTTGCATCGTGCACTGGAGGAGACAGGCAATAATGCCATAGCAGGTTAACAAATACCTGAATAATCAATGATAAACATAAAATATTGATTTAAGCATGTTAACATGAATAATTTGTCTTTATGCTAGTAGACTCAGTACAATTATTGAATGTACATGAATATTTTTTGCAGTGTACAGTTAAATTGCTTATCTAATAACAGCCTCCTCACAGACATTAGCTGAAACCAAGATGAATGTTTGGAATGGTTAAGAAGGGGGCCGATGGGGAACTTTATCCCAGTGTTCTAATATTTCTACCCGCAGTCGAACCTCACCCCCAATCTACCATTGGCTGTCTCACATGAACACCAATTAGGCGTGATGCAGGACAGAATTAAAGGCTGATGCACTTTGCTGCGAGGAGCATTTGTTTTTTCTTCTTCTCCCTCAACGTCAGAGTGGGTAACCGGTGTGCGGTCCAAGTATTCTGGTCGTAATAGTAGCTCAGTGTTCCGGGAACTCCAGGATAAAAACGAGAGTGAAAAAACAAGGCGGTGAGGTTTTCTGGGTAATAACTCCATCTTTCTGTGTTGCAGTGTAGGAGGGAGGAGGAGCATTTCTTCATTTCTCCCTCTCTCTCTTTCTCTTGCTCTCTCTCTTTTCATATTTTTTTGTTCTGGCAGGTTCCATAGCCTCCTGTCCATGGAAAGCATACTCTGCACATTCTGCAGACAAGGGTCTTCAGGGAGGAAATAGAGAGGAAATTGTGCAGAAAGTGTAAAAAATCAGTCTCTCCTCTGACTCTGCCTCTCTGTGGCTGACTTCACACAAAGAAAGACTCCTTGTTTTCTGTTCAGCACTAATTACTTAACAACATCTAATAGAATTTATACACAAATACATGCAAAATACATTTTTGGAGGCCAGTTTGTTCTTCTAAATCAACCAATCATTAGTATATATTCAAATTATTCCAGTTAAATCCAGTCCGTCATAACTCACTGCCAAATCTCTGTCCTCCTTGACTTCTCTAACAAGATAATATACAATTAGCACTCTCTGCACTGCAAACATGGTGTTAATGCATGACTGGAATTTTAAATGTAATGCAATGCAAATTCAGTAGAAATGAATCTCAGACCTTCTGCCAACTGGTGGAAAATGATGTTGATTTTCTTTATAATCCCAGGCTTCAGGAAGAATGTTGACAGCAAATGTGATGAAGAGGAACAGGAAACTTTAGGAGCTTTACGAGATCTTGGCACATTTCATCCTCAACCCCATTAGACGAATCACAGCAAGGCTCATCTTGCACATTCAGTGTGTCACTTTTACACTCTTACATTTAGTTTTACAGCAGGCTGTGGGAGTCTGTATGTATGTGTGTGTGTTTGCCCACTTGTACGTGTGTTACTGCATGTCAGTTGGTGTTTTGCTGTAGGAGATGAGAGATTTAAGGACTAAAATTAGTGTGGGGGGGGTGGTAGAGAGCGAGAGAGAGAGAGAGAAAGAGAGTTTAGTTTAGGGGCTGAGGTTTTCAGATGAGGGGTTTGTAAATCTTCTCAGGGGAGCTCATTTGTGCCAGGTGGTCACACTTTTGGAGTTGGTAACTAACCCCTACCACATGCTGTCACCTGTATGTGAAGTTACAATGTGGTTTCATTACAGCAGCTCCCCTGCCGTCCAAAGGGTGGTGCTGCCTTTAAGAAAAAGGGATGGCAGTTGCCCAGGTCACATTTAAATGTATTTTTGTCCTCTTTAAAAATATTATAATCTTTGTCTAATCTACTTATGTTTTTTATCCAAACACAAATAATTTACAGTAAGAAAAACACAGCATCTACAATACATTGGCCTCCTTCTGCAGATGAAAGCTAAACATTTGTTAAAGTTAGATACAATTGATGACCTCAAGGCCTTCACTCTGCTCACGATGACTGATCAAGAACGTTGCTGAAGCAGATGCATCTGCCAATCTACCCAAGATGAATTTAGGTCACTTCCTTTTTCATGCCATGCCAAACTAGAAATAGTACTATGGCCAAACAGTCCCCTTGTAATCAAATACTGCTGATGGGATTTCAGAAAATGCTATTCATTTTTTTTGTCCACCACATGCTGTCATGCATCAGGAGAAAACATTTACTACAGGAAGGAAAGATCGTCATTGTCTTTGCTTGTCACCTATGAAGTCAGTAGCATTGTCAGACTATTATGAAGTTAAAAATGTTGTCACCCTGGATTTAGGGTTAATAAAGCAAAGACAGAGGAGGAAAAAACTTCAAAGACACTTCTAAGTAGATTTGGCAGTGGGGTGCCTTGCCACAAAAGACCATGTTTGGGACTGAATGAAAAGAGGCATGTCACCGGAGGGAAATGTGGTTCAGGCATGTTAAATGTATCAAAAGAAAATAACTGATAAATAAAAGGAGGATGGAAAGGTTGTAAACTTCACAGCCCAGGCCGAGGAGGGAAGAGACCCCTGCGGTCTCTGATTATTTAACCACAAAGCCTTCTGCAGTTTCTGTCGCAGGCTCCATCCTAATACAGAACAAAAACAAAATCACACAAACACACACTCATACAGCCAAACAGAGAGAGAGAGAGAGAGAGAGACGCTTGCTCAATAACTGAGTCACAACCTGGCTAAAACAATGTGAATATAAAAGGTGCTGTGTATGATTAGGCTGCCTTTGATCACGAGGATACATGATATACACATTGTTTATGCATAACATTAACACAGAAACTTTAAAGGATGTGGCTGATGAGTTTCCATATTTTTCTTAGTGTCAACTAATCTTGTGCAGAGTTTTATTGATTCAATTAATTTGCTAATATTTTAGGTTACAGTTTGCAAATTGCAGTGAAATTAGTTTGTATACAAGGGGTAAAATGCTTATTTAGTGTCTTAACAAAGACAAATATACAAGTACAAGTGGGAAATGTAATGCATTTTCTTCCTCAATAAACATTCACAAATCTAGGTTTTTTAAATGTCTAATAATATTTTTTTATTTCTACATCAGCTGGTATTTTTATTTTCTATGCATGGGCATGTTACCCCCACTGACTAACAGAACATGAGATACAAACTAATGGGGCCCACTCATGAAAACATAATTTAATAGGCATCACTAGTAGTCAAAAAGTCCATTGGGTACCTTTATATTTAGCTCTTTGATCTAAATTAAACTTTTAAGATTCTGGCTAATTTACTCTAAGATCAGAGTGGAAGACTTAATTGAACAATGTTGCTTCAAGGAAGGTCCAACCGCCTCCTCTTCAGACTTTTCTGGCCAGACAAAAATTCCTACACCAAATGTCCTGTAACAGGCAGCCATAGATTAATCTGCATGTTATACCTTGACTTCGTTGAGCCTGACAGCCATGTTAATGGAGCGTATTAACGGTCCAGATTCCACTACAGGTAGAGAACCTGAGGCGAGGAACATTTCAGAAACTCAGCTGATTATAAAAAAGGAGTTCACTTCCACTGCTGGCTTTGTAAAATAAATAAACATGCCACGGAAAGCCATCAGTTGTAATAGAGTTGTAGGGTAGACACATTATTTTCTTTCTTCAAAGACAAAAAAAAAGAAGGAGCTGTTTTCCACGTCAATAACAAGGTTATTCATCTCTCAGAAGATGAGTAGATCTGGTCGAATATTCAAGAAGAGGAGGAGTTGAGAACTGTGTTTGAGAAATGTTAATCAGGGAGAGGATGTGAGCCTATGGCCTGTACCTGATTACCACCAAATGGGCCTGCAGCAGAAACAGCTGGGCCCTACAACAGTGTGTGGGGGTTAGAGGTGGAGGGTAAAGTAATGGAAGACACCACTGAAAAGGTTGAGAGACCAAAAGAGCAAAAGAGGAATTTCCACAATATTTCAGCTACATCCTCATATATCACTTGCTGAGATGACCACGGGACTTTGTCTCTTTCTCCAGTATCTCTATGACATATTATGTGTTTAAGACAAAAAGGTCAATTACTAATTGTGCTGATGGGACTGCTGACTATTTAACCTCGTGTATTTCTCTTGTACCGTTATCTGTGGCTGCCCCTCACAGGTGCCCCATCATGTGCCTAACAGAGTTTGTCAGTTCATTAATCCCAGCTGCAGTAGAAGAATGCTGTTTTTCTCCCCCCAGATGATTGGTTCTGACAGTGAGAGCGAGCCAGTGACTGTAAGGAGATAATCATGGATTTTTTTAAAAACTCCATCCTCATCTGAGCTCAGCACATCACTCACCTCTTCCTGCCAAGTGTAAATGTATGACTCAACATTGTGACATGTCCGGTGAATTATGCATCTCTGTTTCGCTCTCGTCTTTTGTCTCCATCAATTTTACTCCCTCTGCTTTTAAAAAATGTTTTTACACAGTCCTGCAGTACAACCATTTTAAAGGCCAGTGGTTTTAACAAGACAATAAAAAGGGAAAACAGGTTCAGTTTGTTTTCTCATGTGTGTCTTAAGTCACATGATTCAGGGGCTACAGTACATTGCTGGACGAGACTATACTCTACTGTAACTCTTTCACAGTTAAATACTCCACGGTGTTCACTAATTAGTGGTTAACTTTGTCTGCCGTTTGGTGCTGGGCACACAGGGGGAATACAATGGATTCATCAGAGCATTTTTGCTGCAAATAGCTGCGGCTGGAGACGAAGCTGATGAGTGAACTAAAACAATAAAGCCAAATGAGCTGCAAGATGCTTAAGTGCACTGTATAACTGCAGAGTCAAGTGATAAATCTGTCATTGAAGCTTTGATAAATTAGTTAAAAGTAAACCCTTTCTTTTATCTTTTAATCATCTTAACTTTTCATAGATATAATGGCAGTGGAGTAGGTTGCCTGATAAGTATTCCATTTAGTTCATACCTTGGTCACAATTCTTAGATAATTTATTCATGACAAAAAAGCACTTGTTAGTTTATAACGTGTAAAAAAGTATTTGAATTCACATATAGGCACATGGTTTTGACTTTAGTGATATATATTTCACACATGAAAACATACATTTTTATATACATACTGTAAGTGATGCATTTATTTCACTGTTATCATAAATGATAGAGCTCTAATTAGGTAACTTTGAGCCGTACTAGACATACAATTTGAAAAAAGTCATCAATAAAGGTATATCACATTCACACTACCAAATGCAGTAATTTGATACATGATATTTTTTCATACATCCATTACAAACCACTCTCCTTTAGTTTTAAATCTTGATTTTTGGAAAGCAGAATAATCAGGTTGTTTCTGTGCTATATATGTACATGTATATTTAAGATAAAAGATAGTTGTATTGCATGTTATACTTATTTATAAATATGGTGTTAACAGAAGCTGCAGGGAGCCAAAAGGACTGTCTGTGACCTCATAAAGATCAATGTGAAGCTTTCACAGCGAGAGAAGGAAATGTAACAATGTAACAATATGATTGTTTTGCACTTCCTCTAACATGAAAGCCACACGGAAAGAGACAAGTCTATTCTGAGCCATAAAAGGCTCATTTCTTGTCTTATTTTAAACTTGTTTATTTCTGAGAGGAATATTTAGAATATCTTTAGACTAAAAGTGTCAGTGGCTTGAAAAAAAGAATTCACTTGACTTGGAGCAAGCAGCTGTCTTTCTTAACATTTTATACACATGCACACGCACAGTCATGCACAGCCATGGCATAACATATTACAACTGTCTGCACGTCACGCAAAAGACGATATCACAACATCCGGCTTTGTACTTTGCAACCATAAAGCGACCACCAAAACACCTCCACCTGTGAGGTGATCCAACATGTGATAATAGCGCTGAGTGCCCTTCATGTGATGTGGAGCAGAGTGCAGTGGTTCATTCTGTCATGGCTGCCTGAGGCCAGGTGAATGTTTCCTTCCCTCCCTCTTTCCTGTTCTTCTTAAAACCCGGGCAGGTGAGGCAGCCAAAGCCCACTTAAGATAAGTGGATTACATAGCCTGTATCTAAGCCTTGCAGTGACCGTATCGGTCTATGTTTTTGTACAACAGTAAGATGGTAAAGCAGTGGAGATGATTGTATAAGGTCCAACAGAGTATTTTTATTTTCATTTTCTTCTCAAATTATAAAGAGATGTAAGACAGTGCAACTTGGATTAATACATTATTACTAATACTAAATAATTGTTAAAAGTTACAGGGACTGGGGCTTCAAATGATCTTATATTATCTTATATCTTACACCCTATAAAATATACTATACATATAGAACTAAACTACATACATTATTTGCGGTATTGCTTCTCCCATGTATAACAATGTTAATCTGTATGAATAAATGTAATTCAGCAGTATTGGAGTGAAGGACAACCTAGAGATGTTATCACCTTAAAATGCTACTCTGGCACATGTGTTAGTGAACAGTTGCCTATTTACACATTCAGAACATACAGCAACACTATGTTTCTATCTCCCTGACACTGCTAAACAAATATAAGTCAATATTTACTCTCATTCTAGCTCTGTTTTTGTCTTCACCAACTCCTGAGGGAAATATCTGACTCTTTAGCTGCTAAATGCTCCACTATGTTCACCAGCTGATTGTCCGTCTGCAGTTTGATGTGGAGCAGGGAATATACATTGGGTTTATCAGAGCTTTTTTCGCTGAAAACAGCTGCCCATTGTGGATGTAAACAACACTGATGAGAGCAGTGAGAGTGAATCAAAACAGTAATTTTGTAAAGTAAAACCAAAACAATGAGCTGAAAGGTGCAAAAATGGTCTATAGAGCTGAGAGGAGCTGCAGAGTCAGGGGCTTCATCACTACAAATGACTACACACTCTCATATGCTTACATGAAAACAGCACAACTGGTGTGAGTTTTCAGAGCCAGAGACAGAGAGGGAAACGGCAGAATAGGGATATAGTGAAGTTTGTTTTGGGAGTGCATAAGTGACCTCTTTAAACTCTCAGTCCAGAAGAATCATTTTTACTGCCACAAGAATAGCAGCATAATTGTGTGGAATGCAAAAATCTGTGCAATTTCTTGCTTCAGCTTCTCTAAGTACTGTTCGATTTATCCTGTCAGTTAGCTGCAATCCCTTGATGCTTCTCTTTAAGTGATAAAGTAAAGAAAAGAAGAGGCTTGTGGAGTGAAACAGGTACAGAAAGTAAAGAGGTAATAAAGACAATCACTTCCACATCAAACGTGACAGAGTAAATGGAGCGCTTTACTGGACATTCCAGTAGTTTTCTCATTCCAGCCACTGACTTCAAAATTTCTCCCAACGAACAAAATAAAACAATTCAAACTCGCAAACCCAATCAAACTAGTTTGTTACTGTAATAAAACAATACATTTGGATGTTGTGTAGCACTGTCTGCCCAACACACACTGCTGCACTGCCTACATGAATTAGTAAGAGCAGCGTATGTTGTTTTTGCTATAAAAGGCTCTCAGCGAGTAATCACTGAAAAAGCATGTTCCTTTAGTCACAACCTGGGAATTTGGAGACTCTGACAAGACTCTGCACAAAGTCACAGGGCAGGCACCCGTTGAACTGACATGTGGGTGAATTGAGCAATCAGAGACAAAATCAAGGCTGTCCTAATTACTATTTTCTCTGTTTTGCTTCCTCTTAATTTATGCAGTATGTGGAAATCTCAGTCAGATAATGAGAGGTGTACTTGTTGGAGTAATTTTAAGGCAGCATACTTTTTAGTCAGGTACATTTTTGGCAGAAAAATGTTATATTGACATTTTTATCTCTGCCAACACCAAATTATTATCTAAAGCAACAAATGCTTCTTGCTGTAACAACATATCGCGTTATCTTCTTATATCACAAATGTTGTTATTACACAAAGTAATCATGTTATAATTAGAAAAATTAGAAAAAAAGAACAGTTAACAATGAAACATTTATTCTATTTAAATGAGTCATTTGATATTACACATTCTCTTGAAAGATATCAGCTGGGCCTCATATTATTGTTTGCATAGGAACTGCTTTAATAGTTAGTATTTTGCCATGCCCTCTATAATGTACATTTTAAAGATTATGATACAATTCTATGAGCTATAAAGGTGTAGCAACTAATTTTACATAATGTTTTTTAATTCATGAAGTTACTCACTACTACTACTTTTGTACTTTCACTCAAGTCAATATTTTATAATAAGACTATTTTGACTTCCTCTTGAGTACTTCTTATTGTAAAGTAACTGCTCCTTTTGAGTACAGTATTTGACTATTTGGCCCATCTCTGAAGAAAATACCAAAGCTTAAAATGTGTCACAATCAATCAAGAGTCATCATAGGCAAGTCATTTTAATAATACAACATTTCTAAATGTGATTGAACAAATGCCTTTTTATATGATATGAGTTTGTCAACCAAATATCTACACGTCCTAGTACAAATGTGTCATGGAGACATTGAAAAACATGTCCCAGACTTCCCTTTTCTAATAAGGGAAAGTATGACAGGCATGCACACTGCCTCCCACACTCTATTTGTTGTCCTTTATTCCCACAACGCACATAAAAAGGGGAAAAATGAATGTGATATCTTTTTACATCTGAATCCTTAAAGCTCTCTGGTGGCTGAGGAACCCCCATATTGCCCTCCTCTTCCTCCCTCCCCCCAAAAAGTTTAAAGCCTCTCGCTCAGCTGGGTTCTCCCTTTGTACGAAGAATGTTCAAAGTATTACACTGTCACTAATCATCCATGTTACAACATCTTGAGCAGCGAGGGCTCTCACTCTGACTCCACCAAACCATTATGGTGCCACAAGGTTGAAGGAATAGTCCACTTTGATCTCCTCAGAGGAGAGCTATGGAGACATCTTTCAGCCTCTCTGCTCCTCTCCTCACCCACCTCCCCCACCCCTTCACCCCTTCTGCTCTCCTCCCCCTCACTCCCTCTGGTGAGAGACTTTAAACAGTAGGCTGGAGGCTGTTATTTTGGGAGGGCTGAGGGGCGAGCAAAGAATAATATCTTGTACTCCAGGGCCCGGACGGCTCCCCCAGCCCATCAAACGAGTAACAAATGCGGTTACAGACCCATAAAGAATAAAGGGAGGGGAGAGAAGAAGAACGAGGGGGCAACATTTTTCTGACACAGTTTTACAGCTCTGCTTATTACAAGGAGCAGCTTAAGCTCTCCCTCCTCTTCTTGCTCAACTCACCGCCTCCTTTATCAGTCATATCTATACATTCCTTTAAGGACAGAGGGGTGCAGGATGGAGGGATGAACTGGGTGATAGAGTTGACAGGAGAGTGGGGTGCCAACATAAAGGAGAGTGAAGTAATGTATTTTTGTTTTAAATATTTTTTACCTAGAGTCAATGCAAGGAGGTGAAGAAATTATTTTTTCTTTATCTTTTCATCTTTTTGTGATATTTTGGTACCTTTTCTTTTTATAATTAACAATACATTTGAAAATTACAGATTTGCAACTATATCTAATTATAATGCAGCAAAGCCAATATTTTTATATATTTTTTTATCAATAATTCTATTACACAAAATGTTATAGTAGGTTCTTACTGAGAACAAAATTGTTTACCTATATTAAACACTAATATACAATCTTAACACTTAAACACATTCATAATAAAACTACAGGTTATTTCAATTAATGTAACTATTATTACAGTATATTATCATATGTACTTAACAATTAATTCATCATAAATATGTGCTTTGTAAATTAAAAATGTTTTTCAACCAATCTGTTTCTTATAATTCCTTTAATTGTGAAAAATGTCACAATATGAACCTCACATGCTGGAAAAATAAAGTTGTACTGGTGATCATAAAGGTTATTCTGTGCCAGTAAACATGTAACAAATATATTCATTTTTTAACCATTTAGTAATATAAAAATCTAGTTAGCAGAACAATGTTTTTACAGATGTGTGGTTACTTGATGGGACATTTTGAGGTGACTGCTTAAAAGCTTTAATGGGTGGAATGATTATTGGTGGCTCTTATGTTTCATAGTTTTACAGATTTTTGTTTGCAAATGTATGAAATGAAATCTCTATTAAGCACACTTAATTTATACTGCCATTTTTTCAGTGTCTGAATGTCTGTGGCATGAACACTATTTTTTGCTCGCAATCCCACGTGTCACATTTTATGGATGCAAAATTCACCATTGTGCCATACACCTGTCAGTGATCAACAGATGCTAATTATTCATACCAAAACATATATTTACTGCTCACTTTGGAGTAAACTATTGAGTGAGTGAGTGATTTCAGATAGAGCCACCTAAATTTACATTGTACCAGTAAGGGCCCAAAAAAGCTTTAAAAAATAAAAATTATTATTATTGTTATTATTATTATTAGTCGTAGTAGTATTAGTATTATTATTAATAGTATTATTATTATTATTGTTATTATTACAAATTATTATTAAGTTACTCTATGTGCTTTTTAGTAATTATCAGCTTTCTCTATAGGAGACGTTGCTCAGGAACTATAATATTTTCTTTACCTCCTTGTTGAATTCGGCTAACATGCCTGCAAGGCAGATACCTTCAGCGACAAAACTGATGGAATTGCTACTGTTGTGCTTACTTTTCAGAGCAGTAGCATCAGAGGATTGACTTTCACATGTTCTTTCCACATATTTGTACAATAATTCCTTCTGGAAGTGTTGCTGCTACTGGATCATTTAAAGTTTCCTGGCTTCTTGATCAGGTTAGCAACATCCTAACATCAACAACATAATAGTTTTTGATTTAGGTTTCTAGACTTCTTTATTCAAAGTGGGACTGCTACTATGTTGAGAATATATCATTCCACTCTGACCACAAGTTGTGATCTTGTAGCAATTACATCTTGATAAAAATATTTATACTTGCCAAGATATTTACACATGTCAAGCATGCAAAGATATATGTTTGATTTAATTTACTACAATCTAATTTTCTGGTGTTATTGAGCCTAATAATAGCACACTTTTATTTTCCCATCTGTACCTTTTAATTATGTACAGTATACAATTATCAGCTGAATGACTTAGGGGAGTAGCAAAAACAATTTAATGTGTCTAACTTCATGGGACCTTAAAAAGCATTATACCATGGCACTCTAATCTGAAAAAACAAATGATATTTTCTGAAGGATTGTTTCTCAGAGATCTAATGTAGAAAAACTGCAGTAAATTTGGTTTTCATTTGGGCATCTGTCTAGATTAAGGAATATTAGTGGTGAAAGAGAAACCCAAGAGTAATCATCCTGATTGTTTGGCATCTCTTGCTCCATTCTCCCTCTTGTCTGCTCTCTCATTTCTTCTCCCAGCAGTTTAAGCTAATGAACTGCAGTTCACTGACCAGTCTGACCAGTAAGTAAGCTGATTAATTCAAAGCCAGATAGGCGGCTCTGTTCCTCTCCATTTCTCTGAGGGGCGGCAGGGAGGACGGCTGGAAAGTTCACTAATTGAACTGGAACCTTTGGCCCACATATTACCTCCCATGTCCCCCAGACAAGTTCACTGTGTTGTAGCACTGAATCACCAATCTAAAACTGCAGAGACCAATTGATCTTGTAACATGTCCATTTACAGAGAATAAAACTGATAGTGTAATTGACAGTATATTGTTTTCAGTTACAAGGCTAAAGTCTTGCAAATTGACATAGACAGACTTTCTGAAAAAGTTGATCATCTTTAAGGAATAGTTTGGCATTTTGAGAAATACCCTCAATTTTTTGATATCCCATATTTGTGCAGTAAATATGAAGCTACCACCAACGGCTGGTGAGCTTAGCTTAGCATAAGGACATGGAAAGTGGACAACTCTTAGCCTTTCTCTGTCCAAAGATAATACAAATTGCCTACCAGTGCCTCTAAAACTCACTAATTAACACACAATTTCTTGTTTGTTTAATCTGCACAAGAAATCAAAGTATAAAAGTTACATGTTTTGGTTATAATGGAGATCGTGTACTGTTTCTTTACCTAACACAGTATTTTCCTTGAGTCATCACAATAAGTTTGCCAGGCAACCACTCCATGGATTTTATTACCTTTGGACAAAGACAGACTAACTGTTTCCCTCTGCTTCCAGTCTTTATGCTAAGCTAAGCTAAGCTAAGCTAACTGGATGCCACCACAAACTTATATTTGCCAAAATATCAAACTATTTTACCGAAGATGAACATGTTGCTTTAAGTTTTAAATATTTTAAACAGCTTAACCGTGAGGAGTGTGGGGGGAGGCAAGCCAGCACAGTGGCATAGGGAGGTGCAAATTGTTGAAATTCTGGGCATGGTCTTGGAAAATATTAAAGTGAGCAAGTTCATACTTCTCATAACTAGAGATGACACCAATGCTATCAAATATTAAACCTCAAATTCCATTTCCAATTCATGCTTTAAGGAGATAAAACTGAGGAGGTGATTAAGTTTCATATTCTTTGTTGGCTAAATGCTCCACTAACGGCAGTTCATGACGGCGTTACGAGACGTGTCAGACTACAGTGTAGTAAAGAGCCTGTGGGAGATTAAATTTCCACTCTTCAGGCAGTCAGCCTCATACGCCACTTCCTTCACTTCAATCACATCCATGACAAACTAATTAAAGGTGACCTGGAGTGACACTATTTTGAAGGAATTTTGGGGTGTGTATCATTGAACTATAGATGAGATTGAGTTTGTAGGCATGATAAGAATCTGCTGATGAACCAGGCAGCCATGAAAATAACAACCTCCCTGCTCCTGTGGTATCTCCTCTCAGCCGTGATTTTGGGGGGGTGGGGAGCGACAGTCCAAAAAGGGCCTGGGACCTCTCACTCATCTCCCACTCATCTTCTCTGCTAGAGAGTGTTATCATCATGTGGACATCTCTTTACCTGTGAAATATTATCGCCTGGCTTGTCTCTACACAAGAGCTCTTTCAACAGGGCCTAATAGCTCTCTTGTTTCATTCATGGATGCCATGGCTTGTCTGTTATTTATACTGTCTGTCTGTCTGTCTGTCTCTCTTTATGTACATGCAAGTGTTTCATAAAGCACTTACACATTTGCCTCTCCTCCACCCCCTCCACCCCCCCACACCACATCCACTTCCAACCGATGCACAGCATCGCTTCAGGAAGGGTCCAGCTCCCTCATTTACTGTTAGTAGTCTGATAGTCTGTTGCAAAGCGGCTGGCAAGCAGCGAGCAGAAGAGGAAACCCTAAACCGTTTATTAGAGGCACTTTGCACCCTTCAAGCAGAGTGGAGCCACTGTAAATAATGGCAATAGCAGACCAGCCTGGATCAGGCCAGCCTGATAACTCAGCTCAGTGTGGGATTTTGTGAGCAGAGTCATGTCTGTGCATGCATCGCAGAGTACACCATTTCTAAACTCATTACTCAGAAATGGAGGTTGGTCAAAGTATTGAAACTCTCAGATTACCAAAGTATGTTGAAATTTCAAGCAAAAATCGTGTTCTTTTTTCAAGTCAGTTTGCTGCAAATGTTTAAATATTCATCCACAGAAAAACTGTGTGCGTAAACCATGGCACAGTACCAGGAAGTGGATCTGTAAAGTGTAAAAGGAGTTTACATACAAATGGACAGTTGGGGTTACACTGTATATTGACCTTGATTTCTTTTCTCTTTGTTGTTTGGTTTACATGGAGGTTTGGGAAACATGCAGTCATACAATTGTGTAAGTTTTAAACCAATAAGAATGCAGAAATGTTTATTTTTTCACTGACATATTCTTTAATTACTTTTCTTTTGCCTGCATATTACTACACATACCGCTATATATGTTTCAGTGTTTCAGCCCATTACATAGTAAGGGATTGAAACACAATTTCAGTCTATCCAGTCTGTCTGTCCAGGAAACTCCATATCAGACAATGGTGAGAAAAGTTTGTAATGCCATTAAACTAAAAGAGGAGGAAGAAGAAAAGTTTCAGTGTTGCAAGCTATCTTTTCTGTAAACTTTCTGAAAATGTATGGACACATACAAACATTCTGTTGATTTCTAATGTATCCACATTAATCTGGACACACTAATTCACACTTTAACAAACATAATAACAAAACAGAATGTGTTAACAGATGATTATAGAGAGGCTCACTACTGCACAACTTCAACTTTAAGCACATAATTATCTCAATCCAAGAAATACAAGTCTTGAGGGAAAGTATTTATGAAAAGTCAGGATATTATTACAGCCCAGCTGGGGCCACTAGTGATGCTAAGAGTCACCTGGTTGTGGCCTCAGTGGTACTTTACAGCACTTAGCCTGTAAGGCTGAGGTAACAGCTATGACGTAATTGTCTCCAGAAATGCTGGGGAGGTACTGTGCCACACAGTTGCCAGACTTCATAGCCCACATGAGTAGGAAATTACTTCACCCTTTCAGTTTTCGCACAGGGCCTGTTTACCAGTTTTACCCATGGGAGGTGGTCAGCTTGGTGCTGGCATATTCAATCACAGCTTGAGACATTTAACATAAGTAAAAGACACCTCTCAGGGATTTTATGAGCTCTCCCAGGTCTCCACACACCTGTATTTTTCTTATGACACCTGGTTGCTATGGGAACTGTGTATATCCTGTGCATCTGGGAAATGATTTGTATAAACAGGATTTTTCAGAGGCATATTTACACAACTGTCCTTTTTTAAATTTGTACATGAAGCTGTTGCTCCAGAATACTCAACATAGGATCAAAATAAGAAATAATTTATCATGTCAAACTGGCGCAGTGCAAACACGCATAATATGAGGAGTTATAAAAAGGTTTGCAAAAAGGTCATGAATATGGCCACCAGCTGAGGCCTATAAAAGAGGCAAATTAGCACCATAAGCCAGCAGAGAACAGAACAGGTTTCAGTAATTTCACTGATTTACAATGAGAAGTTTAAAAACACTGGTGGCAAAGTTTTATGTTAATTTTATAGAGCACATATGTTATTATTATATATTATTTAAACACCAGAAGGTTCAGTGTATTTGCTCAAGTTTCATTTTTGCATAGAAATGTACATATATTTACATACATTTTTGTACATATCTTGTCATATTTAGGCTTTTATTTTTAATATTCTTGTTTTCAGTACTTACATTTACATTGGAATTGTAGGAGATTAAACTATGTTTAACTGAGATTGAAATCAAAGTCTATCAAAGGTCTTTCACTGTGTGACTACCTGAAACTTCAGTAATGTTGGCTTTGGCAGAGTAAAAAGAGCAAATGAGCCGTATCTTCTTTCTAATGTTGTGTGATATCTACAACTCACATCTGTGGCTGTAACATTTTCAGTATTTATCTTTATTCCAGCTGGACTCCTGGACTCATACTGTATATATTGTTTGTTCACACACATTCAGTTATACTAAATGATACAGGGCACAGATGGACAACACATGCACACATTCATGCACGTAAATAAATATAAAATACATGTATTAGCTATATTATCCTACATCCATACATAAAGGAATATTCACCCAACAGACAGACCACATGTTGCATCTTGGCAACTATTTACAAACACTATATACTGTATATATCTTTTATATAACACGTCATATTTTGAAAAGGAAAAATCTTTATATTTTTTTGTGCTATTCTTCATAAGTTTGTTACCTTTTTAAATTATGAATGCAAAATGTAATATATATTTTTAATTAATGTGGAATCCATGGCATTACATTAGATAAATAAAACCATTAAACACAACAAAATCCATATTTAATTGGCCATTAAAGATCCAAATGCTAGAGGATTATCTATAATTATAACTATGACTATAACAATAAGTCTATGTCTATTCATAACAGTAGAAAAAAAAACCCTGAATTTCAATTGCCAAAAACGCAATGTTAAATGTAGCAATAACAACACTAATTGCTAATTAATTTAAGAAATTACTACTGAATCATCATTTGAATGCAGTGTTAGTTGATAATTAATTTTGTTTTGTTTTTCCATGTTTTACAAAAGAACATAGCTAATCAAGAAGAACCAAGAATAATGATGTTAACCTGTCGTAAAAAAAATAAAGGCATGATTCACAGTGTCACACATCTTGGTATCTCTCTTGGTATCTCCTGGTCCCAAAAATAAATTCAATTTAAAATGCTTGTATACCTTTTGTCTTCATTACAGTGGATGGCAGCTGATTTGCCTGTCCCATTATTATATTTCCACTTTTCCACATAAAAACTATAATAAAATAAATATAATAAAATAAATAGAAAAAGTTATACCTTGGAGTTCACGCATCAAAACTATGCAAAATCAGGCAAAGTCACATCAGTACAGTCTGGCTTCCAACAGATTTGTTGGTGGAAAGGAACTTTTACAGGTTTTAGTGGCCAGAGCGTAGAGATCAGGCTGCTTGTGTTTCTGGTTCAGGGCTGCCCATGGACTTGCTTTTGTGATTTTTGTTCAAGAAAGGAATAGGGCAGTTAAGTGAATGTGCAGCGCGGTTGTTTTCTGGCCTGTGGGTAGGCTTTAGGAGCCTGAAAACCAGGGTGGTCTCACAGGCCTACAGCAATATAGCCTCTGATTTACTTACCGCCCAACACCAGCCTCACAAAACCATTTGTGTAACTTTGTACATTTTCCATTGATAAACTTAAATTCCATTAGATTTACTTTGGCTTCGAGCCCAAATGCTGATACTGACCTTATACAAACGTGTTGTGCGGTTGGATGAGGACCGTGGAAGTGAGACTGTATAGCTTTGAATTTTCATGATGAGGCTTCTGGACTTTCTCAGGAAGAGTTGATTTTGTGGTCGTGACACAGCTTTTTAATCTATTTGTCTATGATTTCATTCCTTTTGAAATATTTTAATTTTTATCGGCTGTGAAAGAACTTGTTTGGGTTCATTTAATCAAGAAAATAATCACAGCAGAACAGATAAATCTTTTGGAAGAGTATCTGAAATCGGCAGGATCTGAAGCCCTCTGAGTCAGAGTCAATACAGCTACAAGTTAACAGACAAATAAAGTCAGAGCAGCTCATAAACACACACCAACACACAACCCTAACCTTCACAAGTGCACATATAGTACACGCCCACTTTTAACCACCCAGTGGGAATGTGTTTTTCTAGATCATTTGAAGCCGAAATATTTGAGCTGCATGAGTCCTCTTATGAAGTTCTGCCAAGAGGGAGTACAGAACTGCTGAGACCCTCAGACAACAACTCCAAAATTCCCAGAATTCAACAGGGCCAAAAACATCCACTTTTGTTCCAGATCGTAATGCCGTACAGGAAGCAAAAAATAGTCAGACAAATAGACAGTTTACGTCACACAGTGTGGCCGGGAATAACATCATCATCTTTTAGAGGTCAGCGGTACTGTAATTGTTATTTTCATTGTTCTTATAATGTTACTGAATTATGTTTGGCTGCCTTGTTAATATTAATCTTTTTCCTTTTTGTTCTAATGTATTAGTCTTAAAGGATAAGTCTGGTGAAATTATATATTTTCTTATGGTCAACAAGTCCCATTAAAAGACCCAAACCGACAATAACTTGATCCCTTTAATATGTAATATTTGTGAAGCAGTGGGTCTGATATAGCTTATTTCTCTGTGCTATAGAGCTTTATAGCTGCTTGTGTGGGATAAGCCACACTACTGCACTGTGTGACGTGTTTTCTGTGATGAACACCGTCACTGTACTTTATTTTAAGTTTTTGGTTTTTTCGTTTGTTTGTTTTGCTTTGTCTTAATTTTTTAAACTTTATTTCAAGTCCCACATACATCCTGCTCCTATGACAAAAAACCCCACTGAATTTAGGGCTGAATTTTTTACCAAATTACAGTTATACAGTTATTTAGCTTGTTTCTTAAAAATTTAACTTATTATCTGTTATCCACTTTATAGTACCTCAGTATAATAAATGGGCTTGGAGCTGAGAGCCTTAGGGAAAATCAGAAAGCACTGAGAGACGAGCTAACACATTGTTTTTTGACTTTTTATGGTTTACAATGGCAAAAATATAGAATTGTCTTTTAAAGAGCAATTACTGTACAGATACTATGTTTGTTTGGCTGTTTAGACAGTTAGTTCATAAATCATGAGTGATTCACTCAAATGCTATGTGAAAGAGTATACATCCATCCACTACTTGGTTAGTCTAAAGGCAAAGGGAACCTGCACTATAGTGGGAACTCAAATGTTTAAATTTAAAATCTGATATCTCTGAATAGTCCTGTAGATTGATAAAAATAGATCAACAGATCAGAGAAAAACTATTTATTTTTGTTAGTTTTAGCTTCTCTGTCTCCAAGGTTTCATGGTAAATAAAAAACCTGTGTCTGTTTTTATGGTGGATGGTTGTAGTGGTCAGTGTTATGGCTGCTGGTTTGGATCTTCATCTGGCCAAGCATCATTTCATTTCATCTTTCCTCAGTCTCTCATGGCAGACCTGACATCAACTCAATGAGCTCCCCAGATATAACAAATAGTTGGAGCAGTACCTTTGAGCCACAACTGTTTCTTAGCGACCACATATAAAAATGAACACAATATGATCATAGACACGACATTTTATTATCCTCTGTGATGGAAATTCCACACCAATATTTGATATTTACAATCAATAAATGCACAGCATGTTGCCTTGTCACACATACAGTACAAGAGATGAATGCACCTTTGTACAGAATGACAGCTTGGGAATTCCTAAACTGTGACTCCCTCAGTAGTTTAGAGTATCATTTTGCTGCTTGTTCCCTTCTGTGCCATTACAGTGCTCAAAGTTATTGAAAAACACTGGTGTAATGTCTCCTGTTTCAGGGGTGCCTTTATGCTGAACAGTAAATCTGTCTCAGCCATTGGTCCATTTAACCAGATAAGGAGCTATTCCAGGCCTCACACAAGTCTGATGTCAGAGCCACTAATGACTTTGCTGGCTTTCAGTGTTCTACATAAACATATCATAGGAAATAAACTGTTAAATGAGCCTGCAAAGGACTGATATTTATAGGTTAGTATAGGCTGAAAATATTTGATTTGTATAACTTGGGCACATGTGACCCTCAATTTTGTTCAAGGTGCAACATTCTGCTCAATATATATGTTTGAAAATGAGAATGGCTTTTCCTGAAATGCACTTCCATGTTATTTAGTCTTTAATAAAGATACCCATGGACTTCTGAAAGTATTTTACATGGCATATTGTACTCACAGTGGTATCACACAGTAGGCCATGTTTTTAAACTGTAAAAACAAATGATGAGTTATTTCTCCAAGGTGTGACTTTTGAAATTGTCAGGCTTATCACAGTTTATTATAGTTTGCAGGTCAAAGATCACCTAAAATGTCATCTCTTGGTTCACACTGGTTCCCTGAGCCAAGATGCCTCTTTTCCCATTAACACTCCAGTGAGGAGAGGAGAGAGGTAGAACAGTGAAACAGTCCTGCATGAAACCTGAGCTACGTTTAAGCTGTCGTGCAATAAACCTCGGGCTGTAAAATGAAAGCCTCCCATGTTGATGGGCAGTTAAAACACGTGGGGTCTCAAATCTTTACTGTCAAACTGGCTTTGGTTCCAACCAAGCACCTGGATTACGGGAGAAGACGACGGATACAGAATAATCTGTTAGTCGTTGTTGTAGTTGCCTGTTCATCATTGTGAAATGAGAGGATATTTGGCTTGTTTTAGAGGATCTGGGACTATTTTCTGAGCCTTACACACCATTATTGTTTCAATCTTTGAGCAAAAGCATAAAGTGATAGCACAGGGTTGTCATCTGGAAGTAAGCCATGGGAGTGTTTCAGGCTGATATAGGCTTTGTCATTGTTTTTTCCAAGGAGGCCTCCCTCACTGAAAAGTGCTTTTCTCAGCACCGGCCTGTCTGGCTGCGCTTCCTGTCCCTCAGCTCTCCCATTCCCGTTGTTATTAGGCCCACCAAATGGCCCTGGTTCAGCGGTGGTCTCCCCTAATAACTGCCACTGATGGACAGGTCTCGCTGCTTGTGGCCTTGGGCTTCACTAGACATCCAGCAACCCGGCCAAGTGCATTTCACTGTAACATACACAAGAAAATGCTTAACTGCTGTAACATGAGTACAGAATGAAATAGATTGTAATGACTTAAAACACATCTAATTAAGAGAAAATATTGTAGGGCCACCAGTTGCTTTGGGATACCGGGGTCGGTTTCTTTAACTGCGCTGTTGAGGGACGTTGGGGAAGAAAGGGTAATCTGATCTGCGGAGTTAATCTGGATAAGTAAAGACATGTTTACACCACAAATGAGGTCTGAATATTCTCTAGTGCACTTTGCTGAATTAGAGTTTCAGTGGTATAATGAGGCGTATATGCCTTTTAAATGTGATTTACACGATTCCTCAAGCATGTTAAAATGACCTAAACAGAAATATGATCTCGGCAATTTTGAGGAGAACAGACCAACTATTTGTGTAGCCTGTTACCAAATGAACACCAGATACCAGGAGTGTGCTAATGACAATGGTGATGACAGTAAGGATACTTATAATGATGATGTTAAGATAGTGGCAATGTAGATGATGATGAAGATTAATGACAAAGATAGTAAAGATAATGAGCCGTGTTAATAAGATTTTAAATTTAAAATAAAAATAAAAAGTTTATAATTGGCACTTAGTTGGAGATATTCTAACTATCAGGAATAGTACAGGTGAAAATGATGATATTAATGATGCTAAATTAAAAGCTAAATTGGGTTCAACCTTCATAAATGATATTAACTGCACATGTGCTATTCCTGCTTTGACATGGCAAAATGTCTGCTGTGAAGATTGTTGGCTGAAATGACGAACCCTAATCTGCTTACATCAAAACAATGAGCGTTGGTTAAAAATTCTGCTGACTTTTTAATGTTGCTGTTGAAACAAGAACACTGTAAAAATCCTTTACATGATAGGCCTATAATGAGGTTTAAGCTACACGTGCCAAGTAAAAAGGCAGCATTCTCAATAGCTAATGAGCCAATTAGAAGTGAATTAGCATTATACAGTAATAGAAACAAAATGTGATTCAAATGTTATTTGTTCTACCATAACCCTTGGATGGTTGGGATGCCACAAACAACTTGGACAAACAAGACAGCGATTGGATTTATGCTTTAATGTTACTTCATATTTTTCGTACTTTTTCAACAGTGCCTTTTAACTTTTTAACATTAGGTAATAAGGATGATACACAGTTTGGTTGGGGAAACACTATGTTGGGTAAAGTTGGATGTACAGTAGTTGCTGCTGTCTAAATTTCCCCAAATCCAATAAACAGGAGGAGTCACTAATACGAGTATGTCATAGTATTTACAACTGGCTTCCACATGGAGAAACAATGGTACATGCTAGTCATTTAAAAAAAAAAGAAATCTGTAAGCTTTGGAAGTTAGGCTACATGCTGTAATACTAGGTAGAAAGCTAGTTAGCCAGACATGCTAACATTTTCAACTAATGCTAGACTAGCTGGTTTGTTTGTTTTGGAGAGGTTTAATATAATAAATCACTGTCCAGCTTGACAGGCAGGTTGCTACACTATGATTGGGTAATCACTGTTTGGGGGCTGGGTTTTTGCAAATGGTTGATTTCATGATTAATGGACTAATGAATATAGGTTTGTGAGTCCAAGCAGTCCCACAATATTTGCTCTAACACTGCCAGGGTGTCATGATACATTTTATTGGGTGTCTTTAAAAATGGATCCTTATAATTTCCCCTAAGGATCTCTTAAGTCTCAGTTTGCTGTTGATATTCTGAGTGCTCTTTAATGTCACAAACCCTCACAATCTAAACAAGGATTTGAGCACAAGATTAAACTTAAAAAAAAACAAAACACAAAAAAACGTTTGGCATTTTCTATTTATAAAAAGCACATTCCTTGCAATATTAAAGATTATATGTCTATGAAAAGAGGTCTTGCTTAAAAATATGTTCTTAGGGGTGGCAGGCTGAATTCCCCATTTCCCATGGGCGCACTGAAAGTGGCCGTCTCTGGCCTATGTGAAGGAAGGGGATAGGGAGGGGAGATATGAGTCTGCGGTACTCAAAAGCTCCAGTCTCGACCTCACAAACAGCCCAGGCTCATTCCACTCTTGGCAAGAGCTTAAACTCTGTTGCTCTGTTTCCCCTCTGGCAACGGTGAAGTGCTGGCGGGAAGATTCGGGACAACATGAACCCTGCTGGCTTCTGGACCAAATTTATAATGCAGCAATTCAGGTTGTGGTCACTGGGTTGTAGTTTCTTCTTTCATTTGTGACCTCTTCAGATTCTGACACTGAAGGCTATATCTTTAACCAGTCAGACATAATGACTTTATTGTAGCGCTGCTGCAGAAACGGAAAGATTTTGGCTGGTCTCTGCAGTAAGGGTATTTCCTGTGTCCCATGAATTCTTAGTTCACTCTCCAACCAGCTTCTAATCAGCTGATTTAGAACCTTTGGAGGCTACCATGTATAAAGTCTGAAAGATAGCAGATTCTGCAACAATTTTCCCTTTTAAAAAACATACCATTCACACAAATGCACCACTAACTTTTACATTTACCAGCTGTCAGGTTTTGGGACTATTAGGGTGTCAGAGTATAATATTGTTTATGTGTGTTTGTGGTTTCTCAGTTTTTCACCAAATTTCTCATGACCACACCAATTAATCACTGAACATGAATAGGCTAAATAATACTTTTCTGAAATGGATTATACAGATGGAAAATATATTTCTAACCTGTTTAAAGGTGCCCTGTGTAGTTTTCTTGCAACAGCAATTATGTTTACAATTGGTTTTACCAATAGTAACCAAGTTATTTAACACGTGTTGAATATATTTCCTTCTGTTTGTTTTTGTTTGCTAGCTTGTTGACTTCTTCTTCCCTACCTTTTCTGTACTTTTGTTGTTGATTTGCATGTTACTGCAGCCAACAGGCAATCAGTGGAATAGCATGGAACACACTGCAGGAATATGTGTTGTGTCTCGTATCCATGTGCATGATACAAACAAAACTGAGACCCACTCATAAAAATTTTGCTCCAAGGTTCTTTAAATTGTCACAAGCTCCACAAAGTACCCTACAGTCTTCAAGTTAAACATATGCCAAAAAAGAAAGCAAGAAAAAAATCTATTGTATCATTTTTTTCCCCACTAGCACTTTTTACACAATCCACTTTCAGTGTTATTCGCGCATACACTATGGTAAATAAGTAACCTGTAAAATAAAATAAAATAAAATAAAATACTGTCAGCATTTTGCTTTTATTCACAACCAATGTCTAAACAGTACATTTTTCTTTCTGTACATGAGAGTACCTCATGAAAGACTTCTAGAAACTAGACTAAAAAAACCCAAACTAAACTAGAAACTTACTAGAAAGAATCAGCTCCATAAATTAAGCCAGTTCTGTAAAGTATAAAGTTAAAAAGGCACCAGTTGCTCATAAATGAGTAAATAGAGTAGTCAATAAGAAAAACTGGTTAAAAGATTGTGCTCAAATGTCCACTTATTTACTGACATTGGAATAGAGAAAACAAATGCTGAAATGGGGAGTTGGAGGGTTGGGGGTGGCAGCCCTGTAACAACAATGATGTGTCCTTGCGCCCTAAGGTATTTTGGGAATTGACGTCTAGACGATAGTTCTAAAAAGGCCCATTAATCACAGCAGACTGCTGGATTCAGAGCCAGCCATGAGTTGAAGCCAGAGATGCTTGAATGGCAACAAGGAGATTTAGGAGAAATTAAGCCAATTCATATATTGTCATAGCTGGGTTAAGAAAAAAGAAAAACTTTAATGGGATTATGAGAATAATGGTTTTATACCCTACTGATTTTGTATTGAATTTCTTACTGACAATAAAAATTTGGATGGAGATCATACATGAGAGATAAAAGTTGAACCTTCATTTGAAGAGGTACATAAGAATAAATATGCTTTGAGTAAGTACACTGTAGGTTTGTATTTTTGTATAATATGGAGGATAAAAAACATAGGTTTGCGCTGGTAAATTTTTCTCATATTTTTGAAGCAAGCTCTTTGATTTGTAAACTGTCTGTCTGTGTAAAAGTTGAAGAGTTGTAAAGTCCTTATCAGAAGGAAGCATGTTGAGGGCACATGGCATAGGAGGCTCATAAAAAGATTACATACACACACACACACACACGCACACACAAACACACACACACACACACACACACACACACACATCACATTCCACAACACTGTGGACCATTTGTGGCTACTTGATGCATGTGTTGGATAATAAAAAGAACATCATTTTTACATACTCCTCCTGCCGTCCAGCAAAGAGGCCTGGGGGAGGTGAGAAGGGGGAAGGGATATGCCTCCCTCTGTTTTGCTGAGTTCAGATGACTGTCATGATTAAGTCAAATGAGCAGAGGAGGATTTACAGTCCCCCTATGTGGGGAGATAAGGCAAAAGGAGTCCCTCTGACTGACAGCACATGCCTGGGAGGGAACATAACCCACCTGATGGAGAGAGGTTTTCAACTTTCATAATCCCTCCCTCTTCCTCCGTCACATTCATCAACCCCCCCCCCCCCCCCCCTCTCTGTCTCAAGACTGCTTACCAACAGTAAAACTAGCCTCAAGCGATAAGCAAAGTCTTCCTTTAAAGCAAGGCATTACAAAGCCACTACCTCCTCTGTCTTCACTCCCAGCCTGTGACTCACCTTTCTCAGTCACACTGACATCTTTTCAACCTTAGTGTCTTTCCCCTCCCATTTGAACAGTGCTATTCCTGTTATCCACCCCCAGTCCTCTTAAACACACCCCTCTACTCTCCCCTCTCCTCAGTCTGAAATAAATCAATGCTGGTTGGAGCTCAGTTGTAATAAATCAGGCCCTGTCCTGGACTGGAGCCTGCCCAGTCAGCCTGTCACTGCCTGGCCTTCACTCAGGATTAATTAAAGGCCTGATATAAAGCCCAGATGTGCTGGAGCAAGGGAGCCCTGAACCCCTTTGAGCAGCTTTAGTCTCTCTCTCTCTCTCTCTCTCTCTCTCTCTCTCTCTCTCTCTCTCTCTCTCTCTCTCTCTCTCTCTCTCTCTCCTCTCTCTCTCTCTCTCTCTCTCTCTCTCTCTCTCTCTCTCTCCTCTCTCTCTCTCTCTCTCTCTCTCTCTCTCTCTCTCTCTCCCTCTCTCTCCCTCTCTCTCCCTCTCTCTCTGCACACACACATGCACATATGCATGCACTTTATATCAACATGTGCACACACAGGCCAACCAAGGCACACTGCCAGATACACACACAGACACAACACATTCAAAGATCTCCACATGTGTTCATGTCTTTCTTGTAATTATCATATGGTCATATTGCACTCATCATGCCCTCTGTACCCCTCATGTCCCCACTGTTAGAAAGTCTCTGTCTCTCTTGCTGTGATATTCCTAATAAAATGTAGAGGCGGGGATAGAGGTGGGACTACAGCAGATGTATCTGAATGGACGAATGCTGGTAAAGAATGCAGAGGGACAAATCAGAGATCCATGTGCTCACAGGTTAATTGGACAGAGAGAGAGAGAGAGAGTGAGAGAGAGAGAGAGAGAGAGAGAGAGAGAGAGAGAGAGAGAGAGAGAGAGAGAGAGAGAGAGAGCAGTGATAGTTATTTAATAGAGTGGTGATGTGAGAAAAGTTATTTTGGGTATCCAGAAGTAAAACACATTTTAATTCTTTTCATAGACATTATTAGGTGACTGGTGGGCTTGCATGAAACTTTTCTTGTTAAATCATGAGTACAAAAGTAAAGTTACTTCACTTGGAAGTTTTGGTTCCTTTACACATAATTAAAATTTAAACATAAACATAAAGAGAGAAGTTAACTAATACTCCAAAAAAAGATTTTGGTAGAAACATTGAATCACCAAGCATACAATTATTTTGTGTGCTAACAGTGGGAGATTGTTAGAATTATATTTGATAGAAACGTGAAAATACATTCAGCAATGTAAATCAGTTCACTTTTGTGTTTGTTGCCAATTTTAGTGAAATTTAATAACTATGCAGCAGTGCTTTGTTCCTAATTGTAATGCCTACAGCTACAGTCTCTACTGTATCATTAAACAATCCAGTGTTTCTATGTTGTTGAACATTGAGGACATCATTAAAAAAATGTTCCATTGGGAATTTATCATGGCGAAAACTACAACCTTGCACTTTAAAATTACTCAAGCCTGTAGCTTTCTGTCATAACAAATGAAAAGTTTATATGTCAAATTTATGGGCCTGAGTTTCAAACTCATTCTACCTTGGCAATGACAATGTGTCTGTGGCTGTTAATTGTGGTTCCAACCTATCTGACTTTCCCCTTCTTTATAGGTCCCTTGGTAAGGGTTGGTAGGGTGGTGTTGCTGGAGGGTGCGGGGTATGTTCTGACTTGTGAGGTCAAGGGTTGCAAGGCATACTTTATTGCATGATGACTGAGGGGGGATTAGATGAGTAAGATATCACTCTGTTTTCTGGTCACGGCTGAGCGAGGTTAACCCACAGTGGCCCTGGGGCTTGGGCTGAGAGGAAAGGGGGGGTTGAGAAAGGGTATCGTGAGGGCAGGGGTGGCTCGGGGGACTATTGGGCTGATTTCTGATAGCCGCAAAGCGGTCTGGCCTTCCCGTTCTACGGCAAATGCTCACACAGGAAATTAGAGGTCTGGGCTTCCTTTTTTCACACGAGCTCCTCTTGCACACAGCCTCTTTCTTTTATTTTTGCAGAACAGTTTGACACTTCAGAATGCAAAAATACTATTTTGACAGAATTAGCATATGCTGTTTCATGAGAAAAAATATGTCACTTTATAGACTAAATTTCACCTCTGCGGAGCTATTTTCCAGTAACTTTTGTGGTCACATGAGTGCCTGAAAAACCTTTGTCCTGCTCCACTGCACAAACTCCACACAACAGTTCCCATTTATTCATCTGGTCTTGTGGGATGTCTGCACCCATAACACATTTAATGTTCAAAGTTCAGGACATATAAATGACTATCATCCTTCTTCATATCTCTGCATGCAGAGGCCAGTCTGAAGATGAGGGGCCCATGCAGTCAAAGATCATGGCTTAAACAGATTGAGGCCATTCTCTTGTGTCAGATATGATATAGCCGCTTGGTGCCTAATGGGCCTGGAAAAAGAGGTAAACATGTCCTCGACCCTGTGAATTCCATTACATAAAGAAGTTGATTTGTAACAGCGAGATGGAACTGAACTTCCTAGATAAGCACTAAAGCTGAAAAAAATCAAGGCCACGAAATGCGTTGAAGAAAAAACTCAATTCCGACAAATAAACAAACTCTGGGGCTTTTAAATTGTTGCTATAACATAACATTACCATGTTTCAGTGTATTATCAGATAATCGACAAATGAGTCTGCAAAGTGTTCTCACTTGGACCTTAAGATACAATCAACACCCAGGATGAATGTAACTTGGTATCCAGGCGTTAAAGCAGGAAGAAAAATAAACCCACAGAGTAATTGCTGATATGTTCCTAATGTGCCCCCTCACCCTTACCTCCCCTTTTTTGTACCTCCTGCTGATAGGCCACCCCTGATGGCTGTCACACCTGGTGTTGAAGACGGTAGGGTGTATTTTATCTGCTCAGGGCCCATTGGGGGGCTATTCGTCTTCCTCCAGACTGGTGTTGGGAGGTCAGGGACAATCCCTCTGTTTATCCCCCTGTCCGTCAACGCTGCACACATCCCTGGAGTTTCTCCTGCATCTCTCCCGTGAAAGTGAGGCACACTTGCACTGCAGTGAAGGAATGTTCAAGAAGGGGCAATCAAGATGCTTCATACTATATTCAACCAGGAAGGAACGATACTCTATAACATATTTGCAGGCCATCCTCTAATGAAAAGTGGCATTATAATGCGTAAATTCAGTCGCCAAAAATGGCCTATAGTTGCATTTAAGTGAAAGATGCCATCTACTGACCATATTATGCCTCGGAAAAATTACGCATTCAGATGACAAATTTGCATATATTAGGAGGTGGCAGGTTGGGTGGCTAGATAAGTAGATAGAAAAAAGTGAACATAGCTGCAGGAGACCACTGTTTGCTCCTTGTCTCCAGTCGTGAGTCAGGACAGTTTTTAAAAGAACCATAACAATGACTGTCATTCTGTTTATTGATGCCATGACAAAGATGGTTGCCTAAGTTTAAGGAAGCAATAACTTTAACCCACACCATGTTTCAAGTCATCATTTTTACCCAAACCATAATCTTTCCATAACTCCTAACTCTAACCAAGTGGTTTTTGTGCTTAAATCTATCCCAATTTTTACCACATTGTCGTCACACCATAAAACATATTATTTTTTTAACACTGTTACGTAACAGTTTTGAAAACAAGGCAGTAATAGAAAATGTTCCTATTGGTCATTCTGGAGTGCATGGCGACCAATAGTATATGTAATAAATAAATTATTAGGACGTGCTCCATATTTACCTTACTTAAAAGGTATGTGCCCACTGATTTTCTCAAGATAAGCTAACATGCTTGTATTTGTGTATGTTTTTCCTATATTCCCCTGCAAAGTAGTTAACTTGGCATTGTTTAGATGAGAAGTGTGACCAGTGGCCAGTAAGAGCACTGTTTACCTACTCTGAATTGCACTACTGCTTCTGCCTGTACACGTGTATCTGGGATTCTGGGATAGGTCCCCTGGGCTCATGGACCACACATGTGGAGAACGTGAACTCAGCACTCAAAGCAGTTCCTCTTTGACAAAAATGAAAAACAAGAGATAGTAGTCAACAGTGGACAATGAAATAAGTACTTAGATTCAATGTTTTTGACATATAAATATAAGTAAAATTCTGCATTAATCAAAGCATAATATTGCTCTTCGGGTGTAAAAGTTGCATTAGTTATGCTTGAAACAATAAATCTTCTGCATTTCAAATTAAATCACATGAAGATGAGGTAATGTCTTGCTTTAGCTGTTTTCAGCTGTATATCAGGCTATCTAAGCTACACATTTCTCTCCCAGTGAACCTTTTCCACTTGCAAAAAATAAATCTAACAAGCACTGACTTTAGAAGACATCAATTAAACAATATTCTTTTCTTTTCAAGAAAATCAAACAGCCTTTTTTTTTGGATGTTCAAAGTGAGAAAGAGAAAACAAAAAGCAATAGAGCAAAATAGATGGAGGGAAAGAGAAAATGAGTGAAATAGGGGAGGGAGGAGGGAATGAGTGTAGAAGTTGAAATCTGACTCACAAGCTTGCACTCTTGCCTCTCTCTCTGGGACTCCTCTACTTGGCTTCAACTTAATTGCGTCCCCGATATAAACAAGGGGGTTAGTGTGAGAGCAGACCAGCAGCTGAGGGGCTCAAGCAGAGGGCCAGACTGGGGATTGAGTTCAGAGGGGAAAGACTTAACGCAGAAACTGATATAAAATATGCAGAGAGTGAAAAGGAGAGGCACATAGACAGAGGATTAAAGATAGAAAGAAAGAGATGATAATTCCTAAGACAGCAAAGATTACAAAATTAGAAGTCATGTTAAAAATGTGCCAGTTTCACCATTCACATCTCGCCATATATTGCATCAAAGCCAGCCTGACTGGTGTATCAAGTGGTAATGCTGCACTGTAATGCCAGAACCGGGGCATCAGACAGTAGCCCTCCTGGCTCCAGCGCAGTCAAAGCTGCCTCTCTGAACATCTCTTTCACAGATGCTCCTCTCTGATCGATTAGTTCCAGTCCTCTCAAACAGACAGCTAGGGATTGGATTCCATTATAAGTGATCCCTGCTCAGAGTCTTAAACCTACCAGTCTCTGGCAGTTTCTGCTGAGGTGCACCTCTGGATTAAGCTCCTAAACTAACAAAATAACTGAGGTAAGGGCCACATACAGTATACCTTACAGTAGCAGGCCCAAATACCTGTGGCTGATGTGATTTCTGGACTGGTATAGATTATTGAAACCATGATACAGAACAGCACTGGGAAAAATACATTTCAATATTTTTTTTATTTTATTATAAGCTTTAATTTAAAAGGGATAGTTAGACACTTAAATTTGCTTATCGACTTTCTTGGCAAGAGCAAGAAGACAAGACGAGACCACTCACATATCTGCTCAGTAAACAAGAAGCAACCACCAGCAGCTGGTTAGCTTAGCTTAGCACAAAGACTGGAAACAGGGTCTAGCCTGTTTCTGTCTAAATATAACAAAATCCACCTTCCAGCACCTTTTTTAAACCTCACTAATTAACATGTTATATCTCGCTTCATTAATCCGTGCAAGAACTGAAAAGTAAAAGTGGCAGTAAAAGTAAAAGTGTTCAACTATTTTTTTGCCCTGGAGTAGTTATTTCCTTGAGTTGCTGCTGGATGCTGAGAGCTGTTTCTGGCCAAGAAATAATTCCAGCACATAACACTCCAGAAAAACCACAACTTTTCATTCATTTTATCATTTTCTTACTCTCTTCTAAGTTGTTTTTTTTCATGGTTGGCAGATTTTTTTAGTCAGGCAAGCTAAGCTAGCTGACTGCTGGCGGAAGCTTTATATTTAATTAACAGATACAGGAGCAGTATCGATCTTCTCATCCAACTCTCAGCAAGACAGCAAATAAAATGTCAAACTATTTCTGTAAGAGGTATTTATGGCCGTACAGCCAGACAAGCTTGAACTTTTCCAGGAAAATGTGGCTTGTTGCTGCCTGCTTCCAAGCACCTTGTTCAGACCGCTAGTTTAGTATCCACATCATACAACATATTATAAATGAGCTGTACGAGACAAGTTACCTACACTGGCCACTGAGAGGAGAACTGCAAACCATCTGATCTTTGTATTATGATTCAGCATCTGTGCCAGAAGCATTTATTTTAAGTGCAATTAGGACTGCTATTATTTTTATACTACCAGAAAGCCTTCTCTGTGGTAGTGATTCATTTTTCATGCAAAATAATGTCATGCAACCTTTTGGAAAGAGAGCTTGAAAAACATGTCTTGTACAGTATATTAGAATTATAATGGATCTTACAACATTTTAAACTATAGTTGCTGCATTACAACCAAATTAAACTGCATCAATAAAAAATTTAAACTTTGAATACACTTGTGATTCATGTAGATTTTACAAATTGGATCTCTTTTCAGATCAGTATATATAAGTTTTGTATAACAAGTCTAAAAACAATGTTTAACACAGAAATCTAGAAAAAAAGTACTGGATATTGTGTACTACTCTTCAATGTAAACACTGTACAATTGCAGCATGGGACAGAGTGATTAATCGGTCAGAACTTTCACTGCTGATCTGACATAATTTTCTGATGAGAAAAATATTTTTTACTTCATGGTTCTATACGAAGTAGGACTTTACCGTTCCCAGGAAATTGGCATTTGACGTGGCATGCTACTCAGGCTATGTTGTCCACTATACTGGGACAAATTGTGTCTTGGGCCGCTGCCAGGGTGTAAAATGCCCAATTTCAGCTCCAGCTATTTAGGCTGCAATCATCCACAAGGTCAAGCCAGTCTCAACACTTCATTTCTCATCTATTTTGTTTCCACCTCTGACAACTAAATGACGGCTGACGTTGACTCCCATGATTTTTAGATTGGCTGCAAAATCTGTAGGAGACTTGAATGTCTGTGTGTCCTGCTGCCCTGACCTTTCTGTTCATGTCCTGCAGGGGATAAAGGAGTCGGACAAACATATGTGACATCATCCTGAATCCATGTATTATAGCAGTGACCAGGCTGTGATTTGTGTGTGTGTGAGTGAGTCCACATTTTTTAAAACATGTAAATGATTAAAAGATTTGGCAAATCTCCTTTTTTCCATCAAAGTTCCCATGAACTTTTCTCCTGATGTCATCTGGATGCCATCCTATCTCAAATTAGATTATCTTTATATTTTTACAGTATGTGCCAGTGAGTCAAAATCCCACAGAATTTCCAATAGAATAGTGCAATTACAGGCACAATCAAGTGGCCCATTACCAAATCAGTGTCAAAACATTGTAGCCCTGCAGCGTTGATTTTTTTGTGCATGACAAAGATCAGCAGTGCAGTTGCAGGCAAAGAACCCCCCGCCCCACACCACCCCCCATCGCACCCCAGGGACACAAAGCCCCAGTTTCTTTAACAGATACACTGCTGATAGCAACGGTGTATCAAAGAAGACTGCATAAATAGCATCCAGTGTATCAGACTTCAGAGATATGATGCTGTACTGCTACATCTCTCTGAAGCTCACTTCAGGGGGCAAGGACAGAGGTGTTAAGGTAATGACAGCACCCGACACACACACACACACACACACACACACACACACACACACACACACACACACACACACACACACACACACACACACACACACACACCAGCATAAGGTGCTCCCTGCTGGGAATAAGATTAAAATAGATGCTTGTTTTTCACAGATTGTTTGGCCAGAAGCTTTTAGAGAATTCCTTTAAATAAACACAATCAGGCTTAAATACTCGTAAGTGTACTGCTATACTTAATTTCACATTTCACTCACATTAGAGATTAGTGAGTAAAAGGCGTGATTGTAATTTTAACTGATTGTAACTGGTCCAGTTTCTGTCTCTCCAGTGACAGTTTCACATGGGAGGAAATTTTTGAAAAGTTAACTTTCTGACATAAATTATTATCTTGAATTTCCAAGTCTACTCTTTCAGAACACACTGGTGGGAAACATTTTTTTAAACAATGTTTAAATTGGAAGTGATTGTGTTATTAAAGATGACAGAGGTCTTTCCCATTCAATTCTCAACTCTCTTTCAAACTCCCCCTTCTTCTACATATCCCCCAACTCTTTCACCCCCCTTCTTTTCTTTTTGCAGAAGCCTTTGGCAGCATCTCCAATCTTAAAGTGTGCTGACAGATGCCATTCATCAATAGCAGCAGAGATGTGATTGCCATCAACTAGTAGACATCACCCCTCTGGGTACTCTCTGGAATACACAAGGATGCTGTAATGATTGTAAAGCAACTCTAACAACTATCTGCTAATAAACATCACTGAATAGAGTCCATATGGCTGCTTCTTTCATATGCAAAACTCTGGCATGGAGATCTACATATATGTTACCATTAAGTCTATTAAAGCTTGATTTAAAAAAGAGTTTTAGAAATGGATCATAATATTTGATTTTTACTTGAATAATAGACACTTATTAAAAGATTATTAAAATTACTAATTCATTATCCATGAAAAATGATATGTATTTTGGTAATATTATATACAGTGGGGAGAACAAGTATTTGATACACTGCCGATTTTGCAGGTTTTCCCGCTTACAAAGCATGTAGAGGTCTGTAATTTTTTGTCATAGGTACACTTCAACGGAATCTAAACATCCAGAAAATCACATTGTATGATTTTTAAATAATTAATTTTCATTTTATTGCATGACATAAGTATTTGATCACCTACCAACCAGTAAGAATTAAAGCTCTCACAGGCCTGTTAGTTTTACTTTAAGAAGCCCTCCTGTTCTCCACTCATTACCTGTATTAACTGCACCTGTTTGAACGTGTTACCTGTATAAAAGACACCTGTCCACACACTCAATCAAACAGACTTCAACCTCTCCACAATGGCCAAGATTAAAGAGCTGTGTAAGGACATCAGGGATAAAATTGTAGACCTGCAGAAGGCTGGGATGGGCAACAGGACAATAGGCAAGCAGCTTGGTGAGAAGGCAACAACTGTTGGTGCAATTATTAGAAAATGGAAGAAGTTCAAGATGACGATCAATCTCCCTCGGTCTGGGGCTCCATGCAAGATCTCACCTCTTGGGGCTTCAATGATCATGAGGAAGGTGAGGGATCAGCCCAGAACTACACAGCAGGACCTGGTCAATGAACTGAAGAGAGCTGGGACCACAGTCTCAAAGAAAGCCATTAGTAACACACTATGCCGTCATGGATTAAAATCCTGCAGCGCATGCAAGGTCCCCCTGCTCAAGCCAGCGCATGTCCAAGCCCGTCTGAAGTTTGCCAATGACCATCTGGATGATCCAGAGGAGGAATGGGAGAAGGTCATGTGGTCTGATGAGACAAAAATAGAGCTTTTTGGTCTCAACTCCACTCGCTGTGTTTGGAAGAAGAAGAAGGATGAGTACAACCCTAAGAACATCATCCCACCCGTCAAGCATGGAGGTGGAAACATCATTCTTTGGGGATGCTTTTCTGCAAAGGGGACAGGACGACTGCACCGTATTGAGGGGAGGATGGATGGGGCCATGTATCGCCAGATCTTGGCCAACAACCTCCTTTCCTCTGTAAGAGCAACTAAGGAGTGGCTCCATAAGAAGCATCTCAAGGTCCTGGAGTGGCCTAGCCAGTCTCCAGACCTGAACCCAATAGAAAATCTTTGGAGGGAGCTGAAAGTCCGTATAGCCCAGCGACAGCCCCGAAACCTGAAGGACCTGGAGAAGATCTGTATGGAGGAGTGGGCCAAAATCCCTGCTTCAGTGTGTGCAAACCTGGTCAAGAACTACAGGAAACGTCTGATCTCTGTAATTGCAAATATATATCAAATACTTATGTCAAGCAATAAAATGCAAATTAATGACTTAAAAATCATACAATGTGATTTTCTGGATTTTTGTTTTAGATTCCGTCACTCACAGTTGAATGGTATGATAAAAATTACAGACTTCTACATGCTTTGTAAGTGGGAAAACCTGCAAAATAAGCTGCTGTTAAAAACATCTCTTCCTGTGCTTCAGGGGAGTTTCTAAAACATTTGCTGTCTAGAACAAAAACTTTAAAATCCCTCCATGTACTGGGCACACATTTAAAATCAAGCGTACACTGTAGTGCAAGATGCCAGTCAGTGAAAAAGCAATTAGGTTATTTTACATATTACAGATCTCCATTTTAATTAAAGGAAAAAAGGTCATTAACATTTGAATGAAAGAGAAAATATTAATGCTGCAATGGTAGTCAGTATAAACAGTGTACCTGTGTTCTCTCAATCTGTTTGTTGTATGTGTGTGTGTGTGTTGTTCATACACGCTGTGTACATGAGTGGAGTGTCTGGTCTTCATTAGTGGAGCAGGGCTAACAAGAGGTCATTCTCTGAAAATACTCCGGTCCACTACATAAAACCCTCTGTTGTTGTACAGCTTGGAGCCAGAGAGTGAACCTGTGTTTCACCTGCCTGCTTGTGCTCTGACTTCCCTCTGTGTTTCAGCTTGTACGACCTTCTAAATATGAAACATAACACATGACTTAACCACTCTGAGATTGTATGCTTTTGGTTTATGCAGAAATACTTTAGACATCTTCTAATCAAATACAAAAGGTTGATATACTTGCTCACTGTAACAAGTATACACAGTCCAGCACTGTGGCATGGAAGGGGTGAGAGAATGATCCCAGTTCAGTTAGTTTCATCTTCAGACTTTGCCATACATACCAACGTCCACTAGGGTGCAGATAATCTAACCATGTGAATGAATGTATCAGAGGATACGTTACATTAAAAACCCATGCCTCAGACCTACTATAGATCATTGTGGGTGAAATGCACATTAAGCAAAACATGACTCCTCTGTCACAGAATTGCAACTTTGTCAGTTTCTTGGTCTTGCACAGTTTACCATGGTCTGTACTTACCACAAAAATGAAGCCACACATAGAGATCTGACAGAAATTCAAAATTCTGCTTTGTCATTTAGTTTTTGACTTGAGAATAACATGTGCAGGATTTTTGTGGCAGCACCACTCTCCGTCTTTGAGCTGGCAAAACTGAAGATGGGATGATATGCTGGATTGGAGTCACAGTTGATGGAGGTATATTTTAATTGATAAGCAACTGTCAGTGCTCTCTCTTTGCCAGGTATTATATTACTTCAGTCAAAATAAATACTTATTGGAATAAAGCAAGTTCACATAGGTCACCAAGGTTAAGTCTCCACTGAGGCAGTGGAGAGTGGCTGTCTTTATGTGACTGACAAGGACAGAAAAAATGATTAATAAGAAGATTTTTTGGGAGAATAATTGAATATATTCTTTGCAATTTTTAAAAAGTGTTTTATTGTTTAGAAAATCCATTTAATGAAAGGATGTAGGTCTTTCTAGAGCTACTCAACTGTCAAACATGTGCCTTAAATTGGACCACAGTTTTATAAACTTGAATACCAATTTCTTCACTGTGTAGCTTTTTTTAAGGATTAGGAAAAAAATAAACATTGGCTTGGGCCTCGACACATAATGAAATAACTGCTCGTCTTCAGGATATTCCCAGTTGAAATTTGAGCAGGTGGTAGTGTGAGTTTTACAAAGGCCAGAAAGTGAACTGAGAAAGCCAAAAATATCAACACCTGGCAAAGTACTTGATGACTCACTTTGTATTGATCTTTCAACCCTATAAAACATCTCCAGGTACTGTATATTGTGGACTTTTACTGCAGCAAGATGGTAAAAATCTCACTTATTGCACCTTTAAATCACATTTTATGGAACAATTGAGCCTTGCCATTATTTTATTTACCTTGACTTATTTAATTAATCACTAAATTATTTAAAGTTTCCATAATAATAATTGCAGTTTGACTTTCATAGTAATGAACTTTAACATCAGATATATTCATTTTATTAATTTGAAACATAGACATTTGAATGAAAATGCACATAAGAATTACAGCTGTTTAAAAGCTTTCTTAACCACATATTTTCAAAGGTTTTTAATAGCAGCAAAAAGTTTCTATGTAGAGCCATTTGAGTTTATCATAACATAGCATAAACTGGTTTTGCTGATGTGGAAACCAAAAGAGCCTTTCTAGTGAAATGTAGAAACATTTGAGTGTGTATCTTAAAATCTTACAACCTGAAAGTAGTGAATCCCTTTGACTTTATGCTTTATGAACTACCAGACTGCAATGGTTTACCCAGAGCTATTCTCAGGTACACTCAGTGTGACACTGAGCAAGCAGCTACTCATTGGCCATCATGGTCAGACAGTAGCATAAAATCACCCCATTAAAAGAAAGCTAAATATTGACAGAGGGTTTAGGCTTGGCTGACTGGAAGTCAAAATTTAACATATGTGAGCTGCATGGCAGTTTGTATGTTTAAAGCAGTTTTAAAACTTTAAGAAGCTATTTTCAATTCTATTATTTTGCAATCAGGCTGTGAAAAATCACTAACCCTAACCCTAACCCTAACCCTCCTCCTTTCATCTGCCTCTTTAATATCACAGATGACTTGAAAACAGTTGACCCCCATCTCGGGTTGATTATTTAGCTATGCCTTCACTCAACACTCCACCTCTCTCCCCTCACTGACCACCTCCTTTCCCCTAAAGACCACTATTCTCTAGTCAGATTTACTGCGAAATGTGTGTGTTCCACCATATTTGTGAAATTCCCCATGTGTCAACCTCCAGCTCCCCTACGCAGGGCTTTGAACCTGCCCACTAGCTCGAGAGTACACATAAATCCAGCACACCCAATTCAGAGGAGTAGACCTTCTTTACATAGGAGCCTAATTGCTGAACTTTGCCACAGCCAAGTTTGCTGAGCTGAATGATTTGTCAAAATTCCTGTCTCTCAGTAATAAATTACCCAGCCTGGCTTGGCCAGCCAGTTAAAATGGGTCCCATTTGGATTCTATTGGTTGGTAACTACATCTTTTTTTTAAAAGGTTTAACTAGGGCAAGGTTGCTTGACAACTGAGGAATGTTTTGACATTTTCGACCCTCCCTATTAATATCATAATGAACTGGCAGTGCAATGCTTTCATGAAACATGAAACATAACTCTAAATCTATCATTGTCATTCAGTGAAAATATATAACATGCATCGCATATATGGCAGGGAAAGTGGATATTTTGCGAAAATTAAATTACATCTGGAACATTTTGTTGTGATGAGTTTCATGACCACCTAGTTTGTGTGACTATCAATTAAACTGTTCTAGAGAATTGTGGGAAAAAATGAGCGCGCCGTCCCATCAGAAGCCAAAGTGAGTGTTTGTTTTGACTTGGAGTTCTCTTTGCACTTGGACTGACCCTCCACTAAACTGACTTAACTCAGTAACAGTGCATTGGCTCAGGCCTGCAGTTCTTTTTTGCTCATTTCCATTTTGTCTTCCCTTACTCAGTCAGCTTCTTAAGCCCATCTATGAATTTTCATATTCCCTTGGTTTATTGCACTGGCAAAGCCTGTGCAGTAATTCAGCACTTTTGGTTTTCTTTTTCTTTTTTCTCCCTTTTTTATGTTTCTTGAACGTTTGTGTTATGTGGGTTGTTTGTGACAGAATAAAACCAAACCACATCAAACATGTTTGTTGTGATAGAAAAATAATGTTTGTTTCTATTTTCAGAAAGTTAGAAACAGGAAACAACAAACTGTAGCTAAAAATACAGAAATCATTTGTACATATTTACTTTACTCATACTTTGTACTGTATATTTATAGAATTAAAAAAAACTAAAGTTTAGTGACAACTTATCCAATATTCACTAGCAACTAAAGCATGGTTCATATTTTTATGATTAATGTTTAGGCTCCCACAACACTTGGTTAAGTTTAGGGAAAGATTGTGGTATTGGTTGAATACTGTAAAAGTCAAAAGTGACCTAATTGAAGCATGATACAGGACACATATACTTTATTACCTTATAACCAAAGCCATCATTGTCCCCTGACTTTGACCAGGGTGCCTTTGTCACCTATTCTTAACAACACCTATCCTGCCAAATGCAAACCCCTCTCTTTGGTGCCCTGTATGTTAACCCTCCACTCCTACCACCTTCCAACAAAGTCAGTGCAATCCAAAAAGGTACAGTAGCACTTCATCCAAAAAACATTACCACTGAACATAATCCACGCAGCATTTATGTTCTCCAGAAAATGTAATTGGCAAAACAAATTAGTAGTATATCAACGTGTTTTCTAGGAGACAGGATTAAAGATGGTCAGAGGTCAAAGATTCTAATAATGCATCAGCCATAATTGAACTATATGCCTATGTTCTATTTAAACTATGTTTGTCTTTCAAGCTCATATGTTCTTGCATATATGTGCACCCTGCTGGGCTAATCCACGGGCCTTCAGGTTTTCCAGCCACATCAAACCGAGAGCCAAGATTCTTCAACTCGATTTCCTTATGAGTGAGCCACTTTGTGCTCATGGCTCAAAATAGCATGCAGCTCTCAATTATTGGGTAAGGAGCAAACACAGGTGTGGAATCCCAACCACCACCACTGGTGCTCGCACCACAGAATAAAGCCACTCTTGTCCCAAAGAGCCTGACTAGGAAGGCTAGATCCATGCCAGGCTTTGAACTGCAGAGACCACTTGGCCTGTTTGGTGCCAGAGCTAAAAGAGACCTTTTAAAGGTGTGGAAATGAAACGTCCCACATCAATCATGCATTTCCACTGCTGAATTATTCAGCAGTCACTGCTGCCTGCTCACTCCTGTTCCCCTCCATATGTGTGTGTGTGTGCGTGTATGTGCTTGCCTGTGGGGGTATGTATGTATATGTGTGTGCTTCTCACTATTTCTAAAATTGTGTAATTATGTCTTTATCTAATGTGTTTGCGTGTTGACATCATTGTCTGGAGGAATTAAAGGAGATCTGTACTTTTCAAACCAGGAGAGTATACTGCTTCTGCTGAGGTAAGCCTTTGAACTACAGTTTTGGAGTTTTATTTTTCAACTTCTTTAACAACCAATAGAAGCCTTTAAAAGCCATCATAAACTCAAAAATCACTTGACTTTTCATAAATCATTTCTTAAATCAGATATAGACAGTTTGCCCCATCAAACTCTATAAGTCTTCCTTGCAGCTATCTTTAGTGAAGGACAGTGTGTGTGGAGGTGGAGGGGGGTGGGGGTGGGGGGACAAAGAGCAGAGCTCAGTGGTGTCTGCCACAGACAATGAGCGCTCTGTTTGGCTGGCTGTGATTCTGCTGGTGTGGATCAGGTGGCCCCCTTTAATTCCAGGCTCTTGGCCCCCTCTCCTGCTGCTCTGCTTTTCTCTTCTCAGCACGTTCTTTGCATTTATCGGGCAAACGGGTCCATCCTGTGAGATGAGTTTCAGGATTCTGACCAGCACTATGCACTGATAAATTGCTGACTAATTGGCTGAAGTCAGAAGATGTGGACACTGATACAGAATCATCCAGGTGTTAGGAGAAAGGAAGTTGTATTAGCTGCACACTCACATATTGATAGGATGAAACATAAGGAAATAAAGGCAATGATCGTCACCAATAGGGTTGCTTGGCTATGTCTTTCTACCTGAATTTTGAAAAATGACAGGATGATTTAGCATGTGTTAGTGAATCCACTTCTACAGGAAAAACACCCTAAAAAGGAAATTAATAATTGGATGCTAAAATGAACTTTTCTATAAAACATCCACTTACACCATTCATTTAGTATCTATGCGTACAATTATATACTTTTGGTGTTCTCCTGCTCTGAGATGTGGGAAAAATGATATTCACCAGAAAACTGCAGGGCATGCAAAGGAACAAGTATTAAATTAATCCATTAATTATTTTGTTAACTTTTCATAAGTGGGAGACAAAGCCCTTCACTGAAATCTTTTTTTACAGTAAAAATAGATTCCATGTCTTAGTTTCAGAGTGCCGTCTTTCTTCAGCCAAAAGATCTCTGAAGTTGTGTGTGGCCCACACAGGAAATTAAGAAACCTCTGCAGCTTTAAGCATATTTGTGTCTGAATTATCTCGGAACAGCGGATTTAAACAAAAGTGAAACAAGGTTCAGCATGTGCTCGTTCTGGGCATGTGTGGTCAGTAACAGCTTTTAGTTTAAATGTAGACCTTACTTAGCAGAAACGGCTGACCCTGGTTTAAAGTTCATATCAAAAGGTGTTTAAAAGAGTTAAGTTTGCTTGTATTCTTAACAAAAATGTGATAAGAATTTTGAGATAAATAAATGTGTTACTCTCATAAAAAATGTTATTTGTTACCTGCTTTTAACACATCATTGTCACATGATACAGACATATTTCATTATATTGAAATGTTTAATTGATGTTTAATGCTCGACAAATGTAACTTCCAATAAAAAGGAGGTCAAAATGACTGTATCACCAACACATCGACTAATGTTTGAGCTTTACTTCTTATGTGGGATTCAAGGACAACTAGCTTTTCAATGTATATATGTGTGTGTCTTACAGAAAACAGTGTAAGCGCTTCATATTTTAAACAAGGGACTCCCCCACTTACACTTGAGAGAATAAAATAACCCCGTTACGTCAGTGAGTGTGTGTGTGGGAGGCCAGGGACCCAATAGAAACAAGACTTATTTATTTTAGGGAGAAGAAGTAGAAGGGGCAGAATGAAGATGAGACAGATCCCCTTTTGAAAGTCTTGAGCCAATCGCTGTGAGTTCATCACAGTCTTCTCACACAGCAGATACAGTACACTGCAGCCAGTGAGTGTTCATCCTCTATGGGCATGAATTTACACAGATGGTTCTTATATCAGTGGATTAGAAGGCATATTTCCTCAGTAAGTGAAAAAAACAAAGACTTCACTGAATTTATTATGTCTTAATTGAGGAGACCTACATCAATGTATATTTGTGTGTGAAGGAACCTGGATTTTTGGTTTTATAATCTCATTCGGGAATTGTTATCAGTGGAGATTACACGGTGCAGATATTTAAATACAAATTCCACAGGTAGGTTGTCTCTGCATTGAAAGCCATAAGCATTTTTTTCCTTTTAAATATTTGTCTAATTTAGGAGAAGTTTTATTAAAATTTCAGTTTGACATTCAAGCTCATTAAAAAAACCTCACATAATCATAGTTATTACTTAGCAAATGTTAAAGTAAAGTATATCTGCAATACCATATATATAAATGTTTTTTAATTTAATTTGGCATAGTCCACCTAGTGTAAAAATCATAATGTGATTGATAATAATGACAAATTACTTAAATACTGTGTTGAACCCTGTATCTGATATTTATTTAGTTAAAAATTACATTTAAAACATGACATGCACAGATTAAATGTATATAGAGTAAACTATTTTTCTCATAAATCTATGTTATGAATCTAAAATTTAATTGCATTGAATTTTCATATAATTTTAACTAAATACATTGTTGTCTATAAGACAATATTTAAATGTAGTAAAAACATCTTTTAATTTAAAACATACAATCTTATACATTTTTGCTGTTTTGGAAAGAATGGATAAACCTGGGGGATCTGATTTTTTTGTAAAACAACAATAACTCATTTAATGTATGTGACAATGATCAATTCGAAGTAAAATATTTGACATATAAAAACCCCCTCCATGTCCATAGAAGCAGTACAAGTATAAGCAAAAGCAAAAATGTCTGAGACAAGTAAAGCGTAATGTATACAAGTCATTCATACATGTGGCAGAGTGTTAACAGTGGTTGGTGTAGCAGGCTGGACTCCCTATGCCCTCCAAGGTGAGCTCTGTCTCCACCAGGCAAAAGGGACCATGGGAAAGCTCACATGCCGATTAATCACAGCTAATGAGCTGGAACAGTGTAGCTCGAGCTGCCTTCCATGACCATCTAACCCCACACACAGGCATACACACACACACACAAACACACACACATGCGCACACACACACACACACACACACACACACACACACACACACACACACACACACACACACACATACACACACACAGACACACAAAATGTCAGACACGGAAAACGTGTGAAGGGCAGAATAACATTTAAACATGGTCACACATTTTTACTGTAATGTAGGTAAAGTCAAAAATTTACATCAACAAAAAATACATTTTCCAGAATTTACTTTTTGTTAAGAAACATTATCCCACTATTAATAACACTGCTGAATTATCATCAAAGATAAGGAAGATTCTGATGAAAATATTGCTTTGTCTCAGATTTTCTGAAGTGGTAGTAAAAGAAAAAAAAACTAGTCTGCCAAATTTCTTTCTTCAATAACGTTTACAAAAATGCAGACTTACCATTATGTATTCACCGTTCTTGGCATCAAAGTGACCCCTTCAACCGGCGGTGGGTTGTAATGAACAGAGTTTAAACAAACAAGAAAGCAGAGCGATGAATGAGAAAAGGATGAATACAGAAATAAGTGATGTCAAGTAGAAAGTGACGAATGACAAAGTTGATGTTGATAAATACACTCCCAAGTATTTTTCACTGCTGACAGGCATGCAATGCTAAAATGTATGTATGACTTCATTACATGTGTGGCCAAGAATTGAGTGTTTCCATGTACTACACTCTCTAAATGTATTTTATTCTTTTATATTCACCCTAATACCCAGTTATCACATAAAAAAGTAGTGTAAGCACAAAAATAATAAAAACATCACCCCTTTTAAAGTCCTACATGATGCAGCTGTTATTATTTCATGTTACATATGGCAAACCGTACATAATGTGGTTTCTTCTCTTTAGCTACTGTGGAAGCTACAGCTGTGGGCCTCTTACTGTAACAGTAATCCTTGTGGCACATATATCTTAACTGACGCTTGAGAGTGCACATTTCAGTTATCATTCCTGGAGGCACATATATCTTTGGTCTGACTTTTGTTGCAGCGTCCCCTGTCCTTGTAGACTGGCAGGTGATGCAACAGCAAAACCGTGGAAGGTGACTGCCATTTAAATTCTTGCTGCTCAGAAAATAGATCCATTTGTAATGTGATTACAGTCTCTGTGGGTGGAGGTCAAGAGGGTGTGGTTGCCTGTATGTTATAGAGAGCTTTCTATAGGCTGTAAATCATCATGGGTAATCTATTTGACAATGGTTGAGGTACTAGGGCAACGGGTGTGGCCTTGTCCCGCAAAATAATTTTATTATGAATCGCCTCAGACTGTTTAGATTGTAGCGTGATGCCCACATGTTGAATAAGGAATCTGAGCCTGCATACTGCAGTGAGGAATGTATACCTGAACAGTACTTATGGATACACACACTCTCCTGCAGATGCTTCCTTTCACAGACACACACCTGTCTGCAGTTTAAGAAGTGACGGATGGAAACTTAAGCGAGTGATCCCCACCAGAAATTTGTGGTATGGGTGTTCGTGCGTATGTCATCCAAATAAAGGAAGGTTTAGCTAAATCCACCAACTGCTTATGGCATATATCCCACCGTGAGGCATCCAAGCCACAGGAAACCTCCCACCATAACATGCTGTAGTTAAGATGTTATTCTGAGTGTTACTGCTACAGTAGCTTCACAGTCTTGAGAGCAGAGTGGTAATTCAGTCAATCTTTAATTTGAGGGCACACGTAATGGTTTTGAACACCAATTAGTCATAAACATGCCTCATTCAAGTAAGTAATTACTTGTAGTTGCTCACAACGGCTAAAAGATTGACTTCATTGCCAACAAGCCTGACCGAAAACATCTTCCGCATCTTTCCACTACTATGTAATTCTCAAATCAGCTCACTCCGTTGGTTCCATCAGTGTGGGAAGAGACGAGGGTGGGGCGACCTCTCTGGTGTGTTTCTAATATCTCCCCAAAAATCCCTGCGGGCAGGATCGTCTTGGGTGTTCTAGGGTGGACTCTGGTGTTGTTATATTTAACGGGTTCCCAGCACAGAAAGCAGGGAGAAAAAAGACAAGTAAAAGAGAGGGAGAAAGAGAGCTGTGTGATGGTGAACTGACTGCAGAGAATCAGCCTGACCTGGAAGAAAAAGCACCCTCTGTGCATGGCTTGGGGTAAGATCTACGTTGCCCTCTCTTTTCCCCTCTCACTCTCGTTTTTCTCTTTCTTGGTGGGGAGGAGGGATGTAGGTAATGAAGCTTAAGTGAGCCTGGTGTCTGGTAATGTAATATACACAAAGCCCTTGTCAGGTCTGGATCCAATAATGTGTCATTTACCACGTCTGGAACAGATTGGCCCAGATGATCGGAGTGAACCTTTGCCCCGGTGAAGAGTACTCAGCATCCTTCGGCCTGGAGGCCTTACATGCAGGCTCTCGCCTCACTCCATCTCCCTTGCACCTCCTCCCACCCATCCCTTTTAAAAGCTGATGCATGCTTCAAGTGAGATAATTCATATAATTTTTTTTTGAATGACCACCCTAGATTGTTTGTTTCAGCTGCGTCATTTCTACATTTTTAATTAGATTGAGAATTTTAGACAGAAATCACCTGATCAATTAACATTATGTTGTATGTGCATGAAACTGTTGTGCGAAGAGGGAACTGAATAGAATTTGGAGACACTTGAAACCCCTCCTATTTTCACACCACGGCACACTTCAGCACATGGATAAAGCAGGTCTTTCAGAGCTCTCTGATGCTTCACATTGCACTTTGAAGCATGTGGAAGCGTTACAGTCATTCAAAACGGATTCCTCCAAAAGCACACTGTCCATGTGAATCACTAATCCTCAAATAACTCAATTCTTCATTCAGAGAGGAGTGAACAGGTGCACCTCAATGACAGGAAGATAACGAGAAGGCTCTCTGAATTTTACATCACCCAATCCTCCATCTCAACCATATATAGTCAATCCCAACAACCAATGTCACTACAGAAAGTGGCACCTTTAAACAGTTTGTCTTGTGCTAGAAGCCACACCCATGATTAGCTTTGGTGTACATTTTTATACAAACAATAACTAACACAACAAAACAAAAATTACACCAAGAGGAATTACCCATGACTTTACTTACTTATTTACAAGATAATTACGTATATCACAGACTAACCCTTCTTAGTTTAAAAAGTTGGACATATTGGCATTGCTGCTGCTGGTGCCCTCTGCAAAGTTCAGAGGGCAAGCTTGTTAAGGGAGATTAGGCAAATTTGTCAGGTCTGTTTACAAGCCACAAACAGCAGCATGACTTGGCATGAGGTAGTAGTACAGATTTGAGGGGATTTTGTTGGTCTATTGCTTCTTTCCCATTAAGGGAAAGAAGCTAAGGCTAGCTAGCAACTCTTCCTTTCTATATTACTGCAGTAGTTGGTCTGTGCAGGAGTTGCCAATAACTTAACAGGTGCTGAAACACCATCAACAAAAACAGCTAGTATGAATGTAGTATCTCTTCAGCCTTATGTCTTCTGACCTTTTGTATTGTCTTCATCTTGTAACATTTTGTGACATGCCAACACATGTTTTTCTTAGGTTAAAAGTTAAAGGCCAGCCATAGATAAAGGGACATGGGCTGTTTTATCCTGAGTGACAAATCATTTGGAAGTTTTAGTTTTTTAGAGATAAAAAAATATATTGTCTTGTTAAAACTGAGGTAGAGAGAGAGAGAGAGAGATTCAGATTGGGACCAGAACTCTCTCAAGATTGAATGTTTGACATCAAGAATCTACCTATTCAAGGTAGAATATGTAGAATGAGCAGAACAACGCCATCTAATGTCTCGCGATCATAGTCGCAACAACCAAAAAGTAATTCCAACAGTCGGGTTGCCAGGTCCGGTGCCGGATTTTATTTTAGCTCTAACTCTGTAAATATACCACTTTATCCACATGTCTAACCTTTTTAGGCGAGAAAGTAGCCCTTTAGATCCACAATGTGACGCTAATTTGTCCAAATAACATCTGCTTAAAGTTTTGTTCCTGCGAATTCGGAGCCACTCAAGTTAGCCGTAGCGAGTAACGCACTTCCGGTCATTTTCACAAAATAAAACACCCGTTGCCTTTTATTATTAAGAAAACCATAACGATAGAGTTGGTGCTTTTATTTTGAAAACAGGAAGCGAACATACCCTCGCTGTAACTGACTTGAAACCACCGAGGTACATTACATTGTAACGCCAGTGGGAGTAGCAGCAATGTCTCTGCATGTACTGCCTAATCCTAAACACCGATTGGCTTGTGTGTGGTGTCGTCAGAAGCAGAAGAGGCTCACGGTCGTAAACATCTAGTCACGTGTAGTCTGAGATGGACGCGCAGGTCAGGAAATGACGTAAACGGACCGTATATGGTTTGTTATTTGTGTTATTACATTACGTGTTGGACTAAATACATGGACATATTGAGGAAAATATTCCGGTTTTATGAAAACGGATTTCATATTTCACAAGAATGGATACTTGGCGAGCTGTACAGAAAGTCCTGAGTCATAAGATGATCGTTGTGGATAAAGGGAAGACTTTGAAGGTATGTAGGCATTATAGCTTTTCTCACTTAGCTGAGTGGCTAGCCGAGCTAATCGGTAATACTATTACGGCTGTGAGCAACCATATAAGTCGTGATTGGTCTTGAATGAATCAGAACAATCTAAGCTTTCCAACAATGTACGGCATGAGTATATATGTTTAAAACATGTTTAAAACATTCAGAAGACCGTGTGGCTACCTCCTAACATCCGTCCCGTCCCGTGAACGGAACAGCGTGCGTTAAGAGGTTAATGATCAAATATCAAAATCCGAATAGCGTCAGAAAGTCAACCCACTGTCCACATTTCCATTGCTACCGTTTTGATACTTCATGGTACACAAACAAATAGCATCTCATATGAAAGCTAAGACCCTGGCGAGTTCAACAGTACCACTATTATTGCTAAAAACTCAGTGAACCAGCAGCATACAAAGGTAAACAACCACTTATTTACAGTGACTAACAGATATTCTGTCTTACCTTCGAAGTTTTGTGATGAAAAGTTGTACTTGAGAGCAAAAAACGCTGGTTTTAGTAAGTCCAACACGGCTCTGCTTGTTTACAACTCCATTTCACCCAGTGCCAGCCTACAGTAGCTGCGCAGGAACAACAGACAACCCTGGCAACCCGCAATTCCGGCCGTTAATTGGCTGGTACAATGTACACAGAACGTGTCAGAACGTCATTGTCGAACCTGTCAAAAAATTTTAAAAATATTAATTCAGACTAAATTTTTTTTTTTATGGAAAAGCAATACTTTCATTCTGTACCCCTCAAAACGCCCCGTGGCTGTATTATTTAAAAAAATATATAGCTTTTAATAAATATTCTACATATTCAACCTTTAAATTACACTATAGCAAGATAGGCTAACTAGCTTCAGGTTTCCAAGTTTAATACAAAATTGAAAGCACCAAGGGTTTTCCCATGATGAATGTCATAGCATTGTTTAAATAATGGTTCACAACCAACACTATGTGGGTTTGCTGACAAAGTGGGAGAAAGTCTTATATGAATGTTCATAGGATATTCAATAATTTATGTGCAGGTTAATGGCACACCATGGAAGTTGTATGGTTGTGTGATTACAGAGTTGGCCAAGTGAGGTTTTAAAATATGGTGCATTAATAACATAACACTACATCTGTTGCATTTCATATTTTGGCTGCCTTGAGACATAACAGTTTGCTTGATTTTCAGGTACTTCTCTAAGTTGGATATATCGGAGCTCTCTGAAATGTCTGTGTCTTCTGCTTGCAATAACAACTTGGAAGTGTAGTGTAGTAGTACTTTTCTAGTGTAGTGTCTTTTGAAATCAGACTTGGATGCATAGTGGTTAATATCTCTAGTGCACCCAGACCTTAGTAGAAAACCTTTTTTTTAAAAACACAAAGCCAACCATCATGAAGTCAAGCTCATTTGGAGTTCATGTTTTCACAGGCACCAGGGTGGGCATTCGGTATGAGATCATGTTGCTAATGACTGGTAGTAGTGGACTGTGTTTTAGAAAAGCAGCTTATCAGCAATTTGTAGCTGAGGGAGAGTGCATTTGTAATTACAAACACAGGGGCCAATGGAGTTGCAGGCGAGCAGGAAGCTTGGGGCTAGAGGGGCATGTGTGTGAATTTACCACTTCGTCCCTGGTTGCCTGGGCCCTGGGTTCAACCCAGGCCCACACAGAGAGTGGGGGGCCCTGGAGGTGAGAGAGAAGACAACGGCAAAGAAAGAGAGATAGTATGAGGGCAGAAGGCTTGGAGGAATTACAGTTTTAGCGCTCTGGCTTTTCTCACTGTAGGGGCACATACACCCCTTTGTATAATAAAATAATAAAAAAACTGTCTTGGCCTGTGGGAAGGTGAAAAGCAGTGAGACAGAATGAACGAAAGAAAGGCTGCGGCTATTTATACCATTTCACCTTCCCCGCTCTCAGAGGAAATTCCTTAAATGAACAGTTGTTGACTCATTGGGCAAGAAACGGAGGGAGAATAAAAAGGTGAGAAGAGGGAATACAGAAAAGATCCCATCCCTACAATTACATACTCCAAATGTGCAATGGTGTGTTCACCCAGGCGGAGTCGTTCTGGAGACTCCTCAAGAGTATTGTAGCTCCCCTCCACGGCACAGACTCTGATTTAGTACAGTTAATAAACATGATGTAGTGCTTACAGTGATTGCTCAGACAGGAATGTTTCTTTTTTACTTCTCTTTTTTATACCTACACACAGTTTCACATGTTTGCATGTGGTGCTAAGAGAGAAGAAAATGTGGTCCTGCATGGTTTATTTCAGACTCGCGCTGCTTTAATTATTTAAGCAGAGGACATAGACAAAATTCTTCTGGGGCAGGTTTAGCACTGTAAAATGCCACCCCATTTCCCAGAATTATTACTGGGACTCTGTGATTCTGACCTGTTGCCTCTTGGAGCAACTCCAGCAACTTGTTGGATCAGAACACCAGGGCAATAGTTCTCAGAATTTAATTATACTCCATTGAGTATCAGGCTGTAGTTAGTTTACTCTATTAGTGACAAATATTTTCAATTGCAGCATGTGTGTTTGAGCATAACACAATAAGCCAAAGGTTGTTGTCACTGTCAAGGGTAAATGTCAGAGAAATCTGAAAACATGTATAATTCCTAACATGCTGTGCAGTAGTCCTGAGGTAATGCAAGCTTTTCAGCTCTTGTGCTTGGAGAGAAATCAATTGCTCTTATCAGTGCCCTGTGCTCAGGAGGGATTTCTTACTAATTAAAAAGCAACCAGCTTGTCTCGAAAAAAAGGAGCCCTACCCAACAAGATGGATTTATGAAGTGCCTGCCAGCTTCTCGCTGGCGCAAATCTTCCAGCAACATGCTCCCGGCACAGGGCCCACATGGCTATCCACAGCTGGCTCTTATTACAAACCTATACAGTAGCCATTCTTTTTCACTTACCCCCCTCCCTGTTTTGTGACGCTTATTAGAAATGTAACATACTAGTCTGGGAGTTTGTAACAGATTTATGTGTCACAGGTGTTCCCTTTAGAAAGCATGCAAGGGTTACTGTATGATCTGCACCAAGACAGCATATCTACGTGAAAGAGAGGAGAGTGACTAAATCTGTTTTGTTTTTGGGTTGTTGTTTTTTCGTTTTAGCTTGTAAATAAAAGTTTGTGCACTGAAATTGGATAATTGATGCATCTGAGTTAAGGTGGTGAGAAAAATACATTTTATTTTACAAAAATGTGTCATTAATTATAATAAGCAAAAGCTTTCTTGGACCATAAGTTGTCAGTGTGTATATTTTAATTAGCTTAATAATGTAATCAATCAAAAATTTAAAATGTTAGATGTGTCAAATGTGCATAACATGACAGATCATTTCCATCAAAAATTATGATCAGATTTTTGCCATGGCGTCATACATTTTATGAAAAACACAACTTTTAAACATACACTTAAATGTAATCACTTTGAGTTCCCTTATGGTGTTTGTTATAATATAGTATTTTCCAAACAAATTACAGAATAGTTGAGTAATGTCCTTGTTTCTTTGTCAAATACTTTTTTCTAACACTAGCATAGTAAATGATCAGGCGCAAAGTTGAACATTCACCCTCACATTATAAGGACTGTCTGTACTGAATGAATTTCCTGAACTGCCTCTTGATGGACTTTGAGTGGTACCTGGTGTGTCTGCTGCTTATCTGTCAACACCAGATAGCCTGAGTGTGAGCCCATGTGCCGGTAGACAGGGTCTATAACTGCTGCCAACATGTAGGGGTGGATCACACTCCTGCCTAGAACACTAACGGGGGCATAATGGGGTCCTCAAATTGCTCTTGACTGACTCCTGGCTCTGAGCAAGCACAGACACATTTAAGGAATAGAGAGCATTCTTGTCCAAGCTACACAACATGTGACCAAAAGGTGATGAGTTCATGGACTAAGCTTTGAGTCGTAAGCCGGGGTTCTGACAATGTCTGTCTCTTTCCATCTTTACCCCCGTCTTCAAGTTTCACAGGCCGCTCTCTCTCAGAAGTGTCCCTCCCCTGCCCCTGTCTCGACTCCTCACTTTGTCTCTACGCTCAGCTACACCTCTCCAGTTACGTGGCACCGCACCTCCTGGTTGTTATCCCCTCAGTCTCTCTCCTTTGACTCCATCCCCACCCTCACATGCTGAGGGGGGACACTCAATGCCTTTAATGTGGCCTTGGCCCCATGTTCCTCCTGCCTGTCGGGCTGATCCATGAGCAGTGGGTCTCAACTCCACCCTGAGTGATTGATAGCAGAGATGCCCTCTCCTCTCACCCTCCACGCCCAACCCCCAGCTAGGCGGACAGCATAGCGTTTCATGAGCTCATCAGTGTGGCGCCCAGGAGCTGCACCTCAAATGCAGGCACCACTCTTGTCTCGTCCCACACGACTCCCTGGGGGACACAAAGCATGTGTGACCTCCCTTTACCCAGCCTGCAACCCCATCTGCATACGCCTCTCCTCAACCCTACGGTACCCTCACTGTATCATCAGTGTCTCCATGCTCAATCCCTCTGGCAGCCAGAATATCCTTTTACTCAAGATTTAAGTCTGCACCCTACCCTGCTCATTATTACATGAATGCCAGAAATTGAAATATGTCTACACACAGATTGCAAATAGTGCCTGTGGCCCACTTCACAAATGTTTGTCACTCACAAAAGCGAATGCTGATGTATTTGTGTGTCCTACAGTTCTCTTGCATGCACATATTTGGGTTATAAGTATGGTGTTTCTTTAGACGACGTAAATGCGTCAAAATGAATGTGAGAGGAAATTATCTCATGTTGCAAGCTTAGCTTTGCCCAGATGTTTTTTTCTTATAGTTGTTACTTTGTAACTTGAGCACATATCCAGCAGGTGAATAATTCAACAACACAGTCCTCCCAACCATTATGTCCCCAATTTGAGTCTGGACGGAAGCCCTTTTTAACATGTCAACCCACCCACCCTGACACCATTGCAGCTGATATAACACCCTAAGGTACATGGTGAACAAACACAAATGGGAAGCTTCATGAAATTCCCTGATGTATCACAGTTACTGGTGCTTCATCAATTATGCAATCTTGTCATGGCTCTTGAGTAAATTAACTTGAAGATAAAAACATGGTCTGCTATATTTGTGACAAATTTCAAAACTTTGAATGTAACTTGTGGTAAAAACATCAGAGGCACAGTTCCAACTCAGCCAGTTACCCTCACCCTTTCATCCAGCTGCCTACTTACCTTAACGTCTCCTCAGTAAGCCAGGAGAGGCCTGTCCTCCTCTCCATGTGGGACATTCCAAGTGGAAGGAATCTAAGGACACTGATCACCTGATCTCTCCGACTGAAGCAGCACCTGTTAGGGCAGCACTTGAGCGGAGGGAAAAAATTTAGATCAGTAGCAGCTCTGCGTTGACCCGATATACCTCCTTCTGTTTCAGATGATGCATGCTGCTACTTGACAACCACTTGTCAATTTACACAGAAAGGATCAAACTTTATGTAGTCAAATTGTCAAATTTAACATTCTTACATTTTATTGAATGTGGTCTAAAATATTTTCCATTATTCTTAATTTATAATTTTAGCCTTTTGTTATCTTACCTTATCTACCTTTAACCTCTTCAATCACTCCATCAGCCCTACAAAAATAATCAGCCCTAAAGAAATATTATAGTTGCCTGGAAACATTAGAGCAACCCGATTGCTGTGAGAGAGCATTGCTGAGGGAGCCATCTGACCCAAATGAAACCAGATCATTCATGTCAGAGCACCAATGAAGACATACAATACAGTCTATGCTTGACAACCAATCAAATATCTCACTCAGCTGTTCATGAGGTGACCATGTGCTGAGGAGGACCCAGAGAGACTGTGAGCCAGGCCATAAATCACAGAGGAGGACACTACAGTTGCTGCTCGTGTCTGCACGTGGTGAAGACACTGAGATTTTTGTCATAGCTGTGTCGGAGAACTTGTCATTAGATGTGTTTATGTTATTATTCTGTTAACTCTTCGGTTTTGTAAATGGTCTCTCAGTAATAAATCTCAAATTTTCTTTTTGTCTCGTTTTTTTAAATTAGTGCTGACAAACAAGTTGTAAAAATCCAAAAAAAGTCTGTTTATTGGTTTCAGATCATTTCTAGAGCTAGACTTCATGATTAATGTTCGCTTCGCTTCTGTGAATTGACTATACAGTAGATGAGTAGGGTATATGATATGAGAGCTTGCCTGAATGCCACATGTGTTCTTTGTGCAGACCACAGTATGAGTGTACCCATGCCTTGGTTCATCTCGATAAATGATCTGGATTGCTCATGGAGTGATATTGTTAATGTGGCCAGAGGAGGTCTAGTTTTTCCTCTTGTCCAAGGTTATTTAAACTAAACCAACCATTCCTTTAAATGTCTCAAATCCTGTACAGCATGGGCCACAGCCTAATGCCTGACAGAGGAACGCTGCTTTGCATGTAGCCTGATTATTATCTGCTACACAAATTGCTAGCAGCTGGGTTGTTCACGGCTGACGGTCCCATAGTTTATGTATTGAAACTGTTGGAATGTGGACAATTACCACTTTCACTTTCTCACAAAAAACCGTAATACAGTTTACATAAACTATTCTCTTGAAAATCCTTCTTTAAAGGGCTTTATGAGCCTCCAGGGCTAGTTCAAGCAGATAAAGAATTTGCTTCAGTGGCCCTGTTTCATACAGCCCCTTCATAACAAGGACAAACAAAAACGAAGACTATTTTTCATGCAAAACGTTTTTTTTTCCACCTAGTTTCACTTAAACCAGGCTAACCTTTTTCATAATTGAGTTTTAACAAGGCTCCATGTTAGTGAAATATGTCGTACCACCCACCTCTAAGGTCTACTGAAGGTTAAATTTTACCAGACTCTAAGCTGGACTACTATATCTCTGTTGTGATTTAGGGGTCACAGAAAGAGGAAACCACAGAGAGGTTAGCCAGCAAACAGTTGAACTCTCAAAAACGTTCTCTTCTGAGTTTTTATTGCCCATCATATGCTGATTTGTCACAGTGCAAGTTATGTCAAAGCAAAAAAAGAACAAAAAAAGAAAAAAATGTGGTTTTACATAGTAGTAAGTAGTAAGTCAGAAGATTCTCACAGAATTATTAATGCAACAGGTGATCTACCTCTTATAATGTTACAATAACGTACACTTTTTTTTATTGTTTCGCTATTTTTCAGGTGAAGAAAAGAAATAAAGGAGAGAAGAAATCAACTGAAAGGAGTCAAGTTGTCTTCTTGTCAAAAGCTGGTGAGCACCTTTTGAGTGGTCGAACAGTTTAACCTATAATTACTACAATTAAAATAATACTCATATTAACAAAGAAAAATTGCTTCCAAATGGTCTTTCACATGTGCAAGAAAAGAAAAACAAAAACACATGGCATGGCATGGCTTCAGAATTTTGGCACCCGAGCATGACGTGTCAAATCTGAACTAATCTTGCATATAAATGAGTAACTATAGCTGGTTTTATGATCCAACACACACCATACAAGATGTTGAGTTTTGAAAGTCTGACATTTGCATCAGAAGAATTTATGCTTATTTCTTTGGTGATTTACATTGCCATTTTGTTACCAACACGTACAGCACTGTCACAATGCATGTTGGGAATTCCCCATGTACTTTGTAGGGCATGACTCCAGAACATGGCTGCAGGCAAAACAACTTTAATGTGTCCTAAACCACAAAAGATTCAGAAAGTTGTCCAACTAAAATGTCAAGGAAGAGGGTGAAGGCAAGTTGGGATGTGAACACAATACAGTGTGTGTATCTTCACAGTAAGTGTATGGACTTAGGAGCTTCAGTGATTTATAATTTCCATTCTAATCTCTCACACTTAAGTAGTCTCTTAGGGTAACGAATAAGGTACAGTGAGGGAACAGTGAATACTGCACGTACCATCCTGACATGTCACAACCTTTTGTTTTGCGAGGAAAATTGCAGGGGTTGACATCAAAGTCAAAAGTACACTGCCGAAATCAAAATGTCAGCCGTATGCCCTATAAAAATCACTGGACCCCTCACTCCTGTGATGAAGAGAAACAAGGGAGACTCCAAAGTCAACACAATTTTCTCCCTTTCTTCAGAAAAAAAAGCCCACTTGCAGGTTTTTGCCCTTTTGCTGCTCGCAGACTGAAGAACGCTGTTAAAGAGACCTCCAGCCGTATTACTGCTTGAAGATCTTTTTTCCCCTTCTGGCAATAACAATCTCATGTCCAGTAAGTGCCCTCCCAGTGAAGTATTGATGTAGAGGCCTGTTTTGGTGAGGAGTGTGAGGGAGTGATCAGAGGAGTCCTGCGGACAAAATCGCACTGCTGACCCTGTACATCAGTGATTGATGTCAAATGTGACCATGAAACCCACCAGGGGTTGTTGTACTTTTGATTTTATTGGCCACCATGTCAGTCTGTCTGCTTGCTGTGGTGGAAAGACCTGCGTTGCTACGGTATAAGTCTTTGTACACACACACTGTAGAGACACTGCCGAACAACAGTATAATGGTACGTTACAGTTTGGTCATTGAATTCTTGTCCTATTTGTAGAGACAACAATATACAGAGTGATTCTCATATGACTATCATCTGACCACAATGATACACAATATTATACCCTGGATAATTTTAAGTTATGATAATGATAAAACCCAATGTGCTGAGCTTTTACGGTACATTACTCTGCTTTTTAGCTGTGGAGTACATAATATTCTGTTTTTGTTTTACATTCACCATAGTATGATTGTGTAAAACTTTACTTTGTGAATTGAAAATAATGTTTTAATTGCTTAAATGTAATTTTAGCATTCTGTTACTGCAGTAACGGTAGATAAGGTTGGACCTCAAGTATAGTTAGTGAATTGGCCCTATTTGAGACAAATCTCTTGCTGAAGAAATATTGTAGTTTTTATAACAATCGACTCACAACTCTTTATTATCCTTGGTGCCTTCAAGGATAGTAAACTTTGGGTCTCCCAAAACATTCCTGCCTGCCATGTTATGCTAGTGATAGGGAAAAACAGACTCTAAAATACTATATTACTAAATACTTTAAATGATACAAATATTAAAATAATACATAATAAAACAATAGGTATATTTGGAAGAAAACTAGTTTCATCATATGAGGCCTAATATTGCACTGTTGACTCTGACACAAAAGAGTTTGGTAGATGAAGCAACCGCTGCAGCAATGTTACAGCTGCAGTCTGACCTATTGAGCTGCTGAGTTTGTCTGTGATTCATAAAAAAACATTAATACAAGCAAAAAAAAGCTTGAAAATATAATGTTGTAGCACTGATGTGACTTTACATCAGACAAAACAGAGTATGGAAGAGGAAGCGACCGCATGAGTTGTAACTGTGGCAGCTGAGAGAGAGGTGCTGTAGCCAGACAAGGATATTCACCATCCACCACTGCCTGCTGAGTATCATCAGAGGCAATGGAGAGAGACAAAACTCTGTGGTGCTTCGTTTTCTGACAAAATATTGCATTGAACTCTGAATACAGAACCGCAACTGTGTATACCTGTCAATTCTGGCTGCATCCAGCGGTACCATTCAGCACTAAGATTGGACTGATTCACACAATGTAAGATTTTGTAAATAAAAATAAAAATAAGCCTCAGTAAAGAGATACAATGCTGCTACTCACTTACTTCGTCTCTGCTAACTTTGTCTTTGGTGCTCTGTTGGTCAGTAGAGTCAGTCAGTCTGATAGGATGAGACATGCACAGTGCATTCTGGTTGTTGTAGCATTTCTCTTTAAAGGACTAATGTGTAAGATTTAGGGGGAATCCATTGGCAGAAATGGAATATAATTCTCATGATTATGTTTTACTTAGTGTATAAGCCCATGAAAATAATAATCATTGTGTTTTCATTGCCTTAGACCATTTGCCCTTTATATCTACATAGGGAGCGGGTCCTCTTCCATGGAGCCTTCCATGTTGCACCGCCATGTTTCTACAGTAGATCAGAACAGACAAACTAAACACTGCATTTTCTTCAAAATATGTCAGTAAAAAACTGTATAAACATATTATATTTAAAAAACTGCTAGGATATATAATCAAATGAAGCTTCAGTAGAAAATATGGCCTGATCTTCATTAAAGAAACCCTATTGATTGTCTTTATGTCCCTTTTCTGTTTGGAAAAGTCCTTTCACATAAGTGAGCATTTGAAATTAAATACCAAACTACATTCCTTTATGTCACTCTAAACAGCAGCAAACTGTTGAAAGAAAGCTTGACTTCCAACAAAAAGTACATAGTGAACACAGACTGGCTGGGTTTATAAACAGGAGCAAGCTGTGTGCAATTTACTGACATCATGTTACACCATTTCTGGGATCTAGAGTTCAAGTACAAGTTCATACAGTTACCCCTTGCTGCCATTTGAAGCTTTAAATGTGCAAAGCTGATATTGTTGGCAACTGGTCACTTTGTCCTTGCCTGACTAGTGAGTAAGCCACAACCAGTGGGTGGTTTGACAAAAGGGACCAATAAACTTGGCTTGATCAGGGTGGGTGTTTGACAAATGCTGCACGGGAAAAACTGCCTATCTGCTGTCTGACTAATGTGCTGGTTCTTACTCCAGAGACTGAACGATTCCTACATATCACCATCCACCCTATCTTTTGCTTGACCCAAGCACAAAAGTTTATGGAGGAATTTCTAGATGCACATAAACATACAGTAAACACTGGTTAAACAATACATCACAACTTTCTGACATAAAATACGCAATATTTGTCCAATACATTATTATAATTTTACATGAGTAAGTTGAGGCAGCAGATGATGCATTGATCTATGTGTATGCGTGTGGGATTACTGCAGAGGCTAGATTTGTAGAGAAATGTTGTACACCCTCCCCTCAGTGTCCACAGAGTGCAGTCAGAGCAATGGGGGAGATGTAAAACACTGGCTGCATTTTTCTCTACATTTATGCATACTCAGAGAGGAGAAAAATCGGTCTGTGGTTTATAATTCCCTGATTTCGCTGGAACATGCATTCTAATGTAAACGAGTATAATAAATTCACTTTTAACTGCCTCCCTGGGAATTAGCCACATAGACTGGACTTAAGGAACTCTCCTACTTTCATTAAAAGCCACATCATTCCTTGTTAAAGTAACAATGTCCATCTCATAGATTCTGCAATATATGCATGCAACAAATTGTGCGATCGTCTGCACTCAGAGACATTGTTGCTTAAAACATGGAGGAAATGAGTGTGTTGGGTTTTCACCAGTATGTCTTCACACTTTTCAAAATTGTGCTTTTTTATAGTGACGATGCTGATAATTTCCACCAAGGTTCTCCATGTTTATGTATTATTGTTTCTGCTTTGGGTCCACTCAGTGAAACATGATGACAATGGCTGCACAAAAAGCTTCCAGTAATGACGTTTTAATATGCATCTTGAGAGGCTGGCTGGACCAGGTCAGACAAAGGAGAGGATTTCTGTTGGGGATGTATAAATTAAATCTTACTTCAGCTGCAGAAGGTGTCTCTTTCGTTCATAAACCTCAACATTTACACATTATGCACATTATCCATGGCTCTTTATAATATGAAGTTACATTTTTTGAAATTAATCTTTTATAAGGCCAGTGAGGTTGAAAACCTCCTGGAATTTTCAAGCAAGAAAACAATGTATTTGTTCTTTATCAGCTGCTCTCTGGAGCTTGCAGGGCATCAATCAGCAATCTACCCTTTTAGCGTCTTGTGGTCTTGCCAGAAAAACATGGCTTGGGAGGCAGCTGGAGCCAATAGGGATGGAGAGAAAGAGAGTGAGTAGAAAAAGACAGCAGGAGAGAGCGTAGCTATGTGCAGGGGAACTTGGGAGGCGCTGGGGCGTAATTTAAACAGGCGACGGCTGTTGCGCAGACAGGAAATGAGAGGAAGGCTAGTTCCTGGGATGGGACTGAATTGGATGTTTCAGACCCAGACCGGTATCAGAAAGAGGAGACTTATGTGGTGTTGTTAAGGGTAACAGTAAGGTCATTGAGAGCAGCATTTCCTTTTCTGATCATTGGGCTTGCTTGTCAGCGCCACTATCTCAGTTCCCACATCCCTCTCAAATCATTTCAATGGGTTGGATTCAAAGTCTGAAATTGAGGCCGGAGCTGAATAAGACCTCCTGCTGCTGCGCCTGTTTATAAGCTCCGCTCCACTCTTATATGCTGACTGCTTTGATTTGAAGTTTTTCGGCAGTTTCATCCGATGGAAGGAAGTCATGTTGAAAAGGCAAGAATTATTTCAATATTACATCAAAAAACAGGATAAAAATATGCTTAGGACTAGTCTGAGAATGCCCAATGCGACTTGGTCTTTTTTAGTCTGCGGTCTTGATTTAAAACAGACACACAATACAATAGTCAGAACCCCACTATACCTAACCGTTCACATGTCAGTAAACTAGAGGAGCAAGCAGGCCTAAAGCTGCTCTGGACTTTGTAATATCCAACCATCTTGTGAGTTCTCACTACTCAGCCTCATGAAGTGCAGAGTCCAGTGCCAGTCCGCCAGATTACTGCCCCTAATCAATCTGATTAGCCCGAGAGGGCGGACACCTTGGCTCACATCTGGACTGCATGCTCAGACTCCACACAGTTTAGTCTGACAGCAACAGAGCCAAGGCATTCAGCTACACAGGAAGCTGATTCTGATCTTTCAGTGACGCTGGTGGCAGCAGTCTTTGTGTGCCTGTGTGTTTGTGTGTGTGTGTGTGTGTGTGCAAGTCTGCAAGTTAGAGAGTGTGTGTACTGTACTGTTGTGTTTCAGACAACCAAGCCAAGTCCTGATAAATGAAGCATGGTATACACTCATTGGAGGGATTTTTCACATACATTAAACTTCAGGTTTAGAGTTGATATAAGGTTTTATTATGACAGATGGCATGAAAGAAACTCGGGGAATGTGTGGGAACTGAGGTGTCTGCACATTTAATGTGATCCCAATCTAGCTGTTTAAATGAATTAATTTCTATAGTAAAAATTCATATCACTCCCCTGTGAGCTCATTTCAACCGTGGTATAATGGTGGTAAAATACAAGGCCACATGTATCAGGTCAGTCTCCCTCACTTTCTTTGCTCACTCTGGGCGCAGGCAAGAATAACAGGCACATAAGTCCTTCCAGGCCTCCTATTATAAACAGGTGTCACTTCGGTGATAAAAAATGACATCTTAATTCAGAGGCGAGATGCTTTGTCAGAGCAGATTAACACATCATCAGACGCTATTTATTTTTATTGTGCCAGCAGCATTTGGGTGGAGGTTGAGCATGTCAGTGGTTCTGGCCTCAGCTTCTCCCAGGGGAACACTGGGGTGACAACTTCAGCCTTGATGTCTCTCTCTGGTAGAGGATTCTCCTGACAGAAGACCTGTGGTATATAGATGTAAGTGTTGAGATTTGCAGCTGAAAAATATGAAATAAGGTAAAATTATGTTATTTTTAAAAAAGGAATTTCTTAATATTTGGGTTGTGTAGCATTCTTGTCATTATAACTAAGCCTAATTAATGCCTAATATCTATAACTATATCACAAAATATTTACAGAGTAAGCTTGCACCAGGTGTGCTGTATATCACTAATTAGTAATGTCAGATGTGTTCAACAGCCTTTCTTTTTTGTCTATTGTCTCTCTTGAATCACAAGCAAACTTTATAGTAAGGCAGTTTTCTTTAGTCAGATAAGCATCATACTTTTATTTACAACCATGGTGTTGATTTGGAAAAGGTTTCTTCACATCTTTTCAGATGTTTTTTGGTCAGCATGACTTGCTAGTTTTCATTTTCAGTTCAGCAAAGACAATAGTAATGTGATTTACAGACAAGCCAAAAGAGCATGTTGTGGGTCATAGTCTTAGGAGTGCACCCTGCTTGTATTTATGTCCTCAGCTTTTTAAAATTTGAACACATGATTACAGATCATTTCATTCCTAGTCATGTTAAAACAGTAGTTAAAATTTTGAATAAAAAGTGACAGCCCATTGGGTGAAAATATATTATAATGAGTAATTACAGTTGCTGATGTTTAATCATTCAATTGATCCTACTAGTCTACAGACATATTTAAAACATATGGATATTAATCTATTACTTGATATTCTATAATAAAACCCAACCCATCACCATCTAATAGCACAGGGGAACTGACATGCAGTGGTCTCCACAGGCTTGTGCTTGCTGTGTTTATGGACACACCCGGCACTTACCGTCTGTTTCTTATAAAGGATATCAAACAGGGAGAGCTGCCTGAGCCACAAAGCACCTGTTTCCGACACTTCCACTACATGTGTTTGCCGCTGTGTTCAAAGACCCTTCAGAGGACGGAGACACCGGCAGGGCTGCCTTTGGAACTACCGTACATCTAGACCTTTTAATCAAGGAACTTTGACAACTTCAGTTTGAAGTTGGTGTTCATTTCTAAAGCAGTGACTTACTGCTGTTGTTGCCTACATTGTTAGCTGTTGATGAAGTTATTCCTTTAAAACAGACTGACAGATATAGTTGCACATTTCAGGATATTATATTGAAATATCATGCCATTCCTTCTTGACTAATCTCTTTATAAAAGCTTGTTTCATCTACCAAGACTTTTTCCTCAAATATTGTACATGAAGAGAGGTTTTAATTGATCATCTGAAAAAAGTAATTTTTTTCACACATATACTGCAGGTTATTGAAGTGACCCACTTTTGTAAAAAAAAAACCTCACTGCATACAGTATGATGATAACACTGATGTTGGAGATGGACAGTCAATATTGTGGTTGTGACAGCAGTTGAGTCATTTGTGATAAAAACAGATGGAAAACATTTTCAGGAACACAGAGGGGTTTTTGTGTCTCACAACTCCTGCTGGATGAATAGATACTAGCATTTAAAAACATACATGCGATTTGATAAAGCCAAACTCATTGCAAGGGGAGGAAACCTTGTTATCTCCCATGTTGTCGGTAACAGCATGGTGTTTCAGGTAGGATGTGATTGTTTCTCTCTCTCTCTCTCTCTCTCTCTCTCTCTCTCTCTCTCTCTCTCTCTCTCTCTCTCTCTCACATTGTTTGTTTTTGTGTTAAGTCCATTTCTCCTCACAAAGGTGTAGTATGTAGAATTTAATGGCACCTAGCGGAACGGACTTGGCAAAAATGTAATATAGTATTCAAAAATATGGTTTAAAGTATGTATAATCACCTGAAAATAAGATGTGATTGGATGTGTTTTTGTTTATATTATGTTTATATTTATATATTTATATTTACATAGGTAGCCCATAAATAACTTCTGTCCTCTTCCACGGAGCCCACCATGCTTCTACAGTAGTCCAGAAAGGACAAACCCAACACTGGCTCTAGGAAGGGTCTTTCACGTTAGGGTTCCTACACACAAGTTCCCTTACACACTTTGAAAGGTGGAGCAGGTGTTATTCTGATGGTTGCAATCTGCCACCTTGCTGCTAGATGCCATTAAATCATACACACTGGTCCTTTAAATACTGTTTCTTTATCCTTCTGCTCCAAATGCATCTGATGACCAGAATACTGTGTAAATGCCAATGAGAATATTTTGATGCTCACAACCAGGTTACGCAACAATATTGGACAACACCTTTGAATCAACATGTTTTCATGCTCTGTAGTTCTTGATACTGTAAATCAGAATCTTCATGTGGTGGAAATAGACAACAGAAAACGCTGTTTTGGAATGTGTGATGTTTAAGAAATCAGTTTACTTCAGAGAGCAGAATGCACTGCTTACTTATGTGCATGTAAAGGCAGTTAATGTCCCTGTGCTACTGCTATACACAGTCGCCTGTAGCTTCAACTAACGCGCACAGAGTTTTCCACCGGTTTCAGTCTGTTCAACTGTACACATCCCCCAACCCACCAGGAGGAGTCACTCACCCATTCTCCACCCTTGAAAGTGATTTGTTGGAGAACCCAAACAACTCAGTAGAATCCATGAGAAAAAAAGTAGAATTTGAGGTGTAAGAGTCACTTGAAAGTAAGTGGTATATAAAAGAACAGTTTTCCTTTGTGTGTTGGTGTTGCTTCAATTGTGTGCTTGTGTGTATACAGATGAGAAGAAGGCTGGTAGTTTCGTAGTAATGTCAGGAAGGTAGCCAGGTCAGGTAAGTCTGCATTATGTGCACACAGCTCTCTGCCCTGTGTTTAATGTTATGGTTCAGATGCAAGTAACATATTTGTTGACAACATTACCTCAGTGATTATACTACATGCTGCTTTGAAAATGCATTGAACAAAACAATGTCACAGTAGAAACAACATAATGCCATATAAGCCAAATACAGTTCTTTAGCGACAGATAGCTCTATGTAAAGGGGGATGTTAATGTCATCTGGATGTCATCAGCTCTTTATTCTATCTTTGTCCACACAGACTGAACTATCTCCCCACAGGGTTAATGGCATAAGTAGTTCGTGGACAATTAAACCACACATTTACAGTACACACATATACACGTGTACACAGAAACACACACACACACACACACATACACACACATTAAGCTGCTACCTCTACTCCTCCTCCCTTTTCCTCTGCCCTCCTCCCCCACCCCTGACCCCCCAGTAATGAAAACAAGATGTTTCACTCTCCCAGGACAGAGGGTAGCAGCAGTGCAACTCCAGTTAGAGCTCCCTCTCCCCTCCTCATTACGGATGTTCTATAAATACTCTTACGACTTTCTTAAATATGTGACAAAAATACATTAACAGAGAGAGTTTATGGGCACATATTCGGCTGGAGAAAATAAAAGTTGTGTTATATAAACTTCCACCAGCCTGGCAGAGCAGACAGCTGAGCTTTCTGGACCTGCAGATGATTGTTGATACTCAGATCGACCAAAGTGGGGCTTGTTGAAGGGGGCATAAGGAAAAGGGGAGTTTCTGTGCCTCTGTGTGTGTGTGTGTGTGTGTGTGTGTGTGTGTGTGTGTGTGTGTGTGTGCACTGTAGGTGTCTGAGTGTGCAGTTTCAACTAAGGGAGGTAAGTATTACTCCCAGACTCTGCACCTGATCTTCATTTTTCAATTTGTAACCAATCTTCTCACAATTGGGCACCAAATTAAAGCATAAACATGCCAGATATTCATCTTGTTTACATGAAAGCCCCCAAAGCATCTCTATACTCACCCCACTCCACCTCCCTCACGTAAGCCCCCATCAGCAGCATCCCACCCAGGCTAAATTCTGCTGCAACACGTCACTGATTCTTTTCCTGCCATACATTAAACCTAATCAAAGTTGATTCCTTTTTGTATTTGCTGCGTTTGAAGCCAGCTAACTGTTGTCTCGCTGCAGTGAGTGTGTGATGAGGATGGATGGATCCCTCTGTGTCACTTTTGCATGTGTTCTTATAACCAGCCAATGTGGTTAGCTGCCTGAAAAAAATCAGTTCCAGTCCAGTGTAAGTTTTCAATAATAATCATAGCAGTGCCACCATTAGCTTGATCTCACTAATGATTCAGAGAAAAGCAGGTGTTGTAAACAATCATATTTATTTAGAAACTGCTGGTACTACTCTCTGAACAGAAATACTGCTGTGACATATATTACAGTACATTATACCCAACACGGGAGCCCTGCTTTTTTCACGATATTTTTCTTACTGCTGCATGAGAACACTCTGTGTCTGATGGAAGAAACTTGGCTTAGTAACTAAAGCAGAAATCCCAAACTGACCAATATGTGTACCTCCTGAACTACAAAGTCATCCTCAACACCGGTGTAATTTTGATTCTTGGGCAGATAACATTTGTATTATGACAATATGACAAGGCACATGTAAAGTTGCAGCTACACATTTTAAGCCTTCCATACATGGACACCCACAGATTTGCTTTGTGGTGGCTTGAACCCGTTGTTGTTTTATATAGGAATAGCAATTAACCATGTGGAAGTGCTAATCTTGCTTTTGCATACTGCCATGGTTATGTTATGTTATGTTATTGTGTACATTTTGAAATTTAACAGTTCTCGTAGCATTTTAGGACAATTTATCAGTGTTGTATTAAGTTTAGATGCTGATTCAGTTCTGAACCAAGCAGCATCTCCAATTTGGATGGCTTGAATTTGAGATATTTGGGTTGTAGGATTAGTATCACATGGTGAAGTCTTTAAAAAAAAAATATATATATATATTTTTATGTGCATGTCTGTGAATATATACCCCTGTCTGGGCTCCGTTTACAGTACTTTTTTACAGCAGTTGTTGTCTCCAGGGACACCTCTGTCTTCTTACTACATATTTTGTGTATTTGAATAAAAACTTGAGTGATTATGCAGTAGCAAGATTCAGATTATACAGTTTCCCACAGGTACTACTATAGTAGTAATAGTAGTTGTGAGCATGCATGTGTGTGCATGTCTGTCTATTTGTGATCTCTCATGTGTGAGAGTGTGAATGTGTGCTGTGATTGACAATGGTGTTTGGAAAGCTGTCTCTTTACACATTTTAAGTCAACTGAGTATCTCCATTACCTCAGACTTCCCATTGTTCAGTGCTTCTGGACATTTTAGCCTCAAAATCATTCAGCACTAGTTTACACCACTATGTTAAAGAGTTGATCTCAATCAGCAGTCCATTATCTTTAGCAGGCAATTATCCACATTGTCACTTTTGCATTTAGCCCTGTGACTCTGAGGTCACAGGGGCCTGGTGAAACTCAAACCGTGTGGACGACTCCCCTGCCTCTCATATACAGAGTCTTCCAGGGTAAAGCACCCCCAAGGGGCCTTTCTGCACAGGCACACAGAAAAGCCAGTTTCACTCAGTCTTATTGAACTTCCACTGCAATGTGTCACAGTTAAGTCATTCCAAGCAGCAAAAAGGGGGTTTAATATTGAGAGATGCTGTGATTTCCAAAATGCATTATTTTAAGACAGTATTTGGTTTCTTTTTTTGAAGGTGACAGTGCTGGACAAGACATACATTAGGCGAAGGTATGTGTGAGGACCATGTGTTACAGTGCCCAAAGCGATTCAGTAAGTAAGTGAAATTATGATCTCCATTGTGGTGTGTGAGATCGCTTTATTCAACACAAAAAAGTGCCCTGTAGTGACATAAGTGTGCTTGAGCCTGGATCGTTATATGCAATGTGAGCACAGGCCAGTGGGGAAGAGGGGGGGACGTGCTTGGGCACAGTACAAGGCAACCGGGCCTAGTGTGGGTTCGCCCTAAGTTTAGCCAGGGTTAGGGTTAGGATTAGGGTTTTATTTTGACCACTGACAACAGTTTATTTCACAGATTGACACTCCCTCATCAGAGAGGAGGGTAGTTAAATGAAATCACCTGGTTCAGTGATTAGAATGAAAACGTACAGCATGGTTGCTTAAGGATAACCTGTAACATGTATGTTGAGTAAAACTCATGCAATGTTTCCTTAACAACTCCATCATTTTATTATAAAAGGGAAGTAAGAGTATTTCTGGACACACTGTTGATTTGATCAATTCCGATCAAGTATTGTTCTAGTTAGTAATAAATTTGAAATATTTGATACACATTTTTAAGCAAAGATTGTTTTCATTTTTGGGCACATATTACGGGTCAAATTACAATTTCTACTGTAAAGGAGTTAGTAGCTCGTAGTGATGACCTGTCAGAGAATTATAACCCCACTCTGCAGTCTCTCTTGACTCTTCAGAGCATTTTGCATCTCTCAGTTTTCAACTTTACTGTTTGGTTCAGTTTTCAGCAAAAACATTTCTGATACCTGCTGTAGGCTATACAATTTTTGATTAGCTAATGGTGAACATGTTAAAACAGTGAGTCACTTAACAGTGCAATAAATGACACTGAGCCCCACAGGATGTCCACAAAGCTATTTGCTGTGTAAAGATATAGTGGCAGACATCCCAACTCTCCCGGAAGTTCCGGGAGTCACCCGCATATTGATAGTGGCTCCCTGACACCCGCAAATGAGACAAAATCTCCCGGAATCTGGAGTGAGCGAGCAAGAGCGCGCACTAGAGAGTGACTGCGTTCGTGTGACTATAATTGCAGCGAGCAAAGCATCCTTATAGCTCTGTGTAGCCGCTTATTAGATCGATCGACTGGACTTATGAGTAATATCCATCTGCAGGCAGCTAGTTCATTTAAGAGACGAGCAATAAATGGCTTATGTGAGGGGGAGGAAAAGTGTGTGGTTCATTTTAAACAAGGTAAGGGCTTGTCCATTTCCTTTGTTTTTCAGTTACAGAATGGAAATCGTAAATAATAAATAATAGCTTACATTTTGTGATTTCATATTTAGCGTGGCACAACAAGGGTGTGCTGAGAAATGATGGCACAAAATAACTTATAACAGAATAACCAAATCCAGATTTTAGGTCAGAAGTTCATAGATGTCTCTCTTATTTGAAGCTCCACACTCAAACGTTGACCTTCTAATAGAGCAAATCTGCCCTGAAGCTATTTAAAAGTCAGCGTGTCTGTACTAAATACATTCTTTAACATCTTCTCTGCAGTGACACATTTTTCAAGCAGCATTTATCCGTTTCTTTTTTACCCCGGTAATCTCCATGTTTCCTCTTTTAAGCCAATCCTCATGTTTTCTCGAGCAGTGCCTGTCTCAACCTTGGGAAAAAAAAGTCCATTTCCTCCTGGTTCCAAATTCTCCCACTGAGGGACGAAGTGTGTCCCTAAGTTCAAGCAGCACCCCAGGCAATGTAAGGGGTGAGGAGAACAAGAGGTGGACCAGTGTTTGAGCCAGGCAATACTAACTAGTATGTGGGAGAAAATTGCAGGGTTACTGACCTTACAGGGAAATAAGAAAGGCTTGAGAAAATACACAACAAACAGGAGGCAGATCACAGTCATCTTCAGCTCATGGTCCTGATAAATTTTGGGTTAAAGAAAGTATAGCCCGAAGGTCACAGCATGGGTTGACCGGGCAGCTCTGAAGACCAGTGACTTTTCTAAAAGTGACAGTAAAAATGACAATAATGATAGAAGTTCTGATGAAGGATAGAAAAGACGTACCACCAATATCATCATTATTAACATCATTGTTGCTAATCCAAAATCAGTGACAATTAAAAATAGTTATTATCATAGTTATCACAGATGTATTCACCATTGCCAAACCAGTGTTTCTCTTCCAGCTTTATTTGTTAAGTATCAATGAAAGTCAGTATGGTGTATAAAGTTCGTATTTCCACCCTGATGAAATGTTGCTATACATGTCAGCCTTAACCCCTGAACCCATCTTATGGGCTTGGAAGATAGAGAATCAGCTCTGCATACTTCCAACTCTCCACCATTTCAGCCAAGTGAAATCTCAATTTAATGCCTTTTGTCTGTTACCTAAGACAACATAAATTACTGTTGGATGACGCTATTGACATTTTTCTTGTCATTGTTTTTATGTGTTTGCAATAGCTATTCCATGCTTAAGTTCGTGGCCGTAACAGGTTTGCCTGTGCAGAATTGAAATAAGACACAAATTTGAATTTGATTGATGCCTTTATGATGATACTTTTTAATATTGGACAATTTCTGGTGAGACACAAAAATGATGGTATTCAAATATAGTTGAGACCCAGCAGGATTGTTGGTATAAGAAGAACACACAGTATAAGTATGCCTAAATGATGGGATGTCACCCACTGGTTTACATTCGAGTTGGTTTGAAGCCCAGAGTTGCAGCTTATGGAGGATACAATCTTTTCCATTTGGAGCCAAGCACATCCAAATAAGAAGTGCAGAGTGTTTCCTTTGACACTCTAGAAAACATCTGACTGAAGTCAATGCTAGCTTACTGAGAACATTGAGCAGTGCACACTTGGGCTAATATTAGCTATTTTAGCTAAATTATACGAACGGCAGATATTGTGATGAAGTAACATTAAACCTACAGAAATATTGCAACTGTAATGACTTGATGAAACAAATATTGATAGAGATATTGATTGGAGCCAGGGATTTTTTGGAGCCAACATCTAGTGGCTGCCCATTGCATTGCACTTTAAGGTATTTCCACATTGGCTCAGCATCTAGCCTTGGTAGTTGCTGCTTGTTTTACATCCATCCTTCTAGGCTAAAGAGACCCTGCCTCACACATATGGAAAACAAAATCTGGCATAATGACAGCCAATTGATTGATTGGTTATAGAATAGCCACTTAAATGATAATGGCAGCCATATTAAAGAATGAATTAGGCACACAATATCAGGGTTATGATTCACCTTTATGTAATGAAAATATTAGCATATTATCAAAAAATCTGTGCTACCATACTAACTTATAATGTATAGCAAACTAGTCAAATACAGACTTAACGGTGCAGTAAAGATCACACACAGCTTCCTATCAAGGCAATAAGACTATGTTGCTTCTTCCTTGTTGCCTCCAAGGCATGTGCATACCCACAGACACACACAACATAATGGAGGTGACTGACCCATATAACTGTGATGACATACAAAATGCTCCGCATGGCACCTGCTGCCAGCGCAGTGCTGAACAGCAGAGATCAGTCCTGCTCGGGCAGCTGGAAAGAAAAGAGTTAACTGTTCAACAATTTCTACAGTGTTACACCATAGTATAATATCTTACAAGTACATTTTGAATGACTAATGACTTTGGTGTATGGTCACAAACAGTATATTTAATTTGTTTTTTAAATTTTATTTCACAAAGACATAAATAAAGCTGATTGCAGCTGATTGCTTTAAATGGAAAATGTCAAAGTGTGAAAGAGAAACTTGAGCCACCATTGTGGCATATACCAACAGATGTCTAGATGGCACAACTGCCCAGTAACGGATTAGCAAAGGATATTTCATCAGTGTCTGGGCACAAAGTGTGAGTGAGGAGGACAGGGGCTGAAAGACAAATTTTGCCATAGGCCAAGATTAGACAGTAGAATGATGGATGTGCTCCTGCTTCTAATGAAGTTCCTGTCTCATATTAGCCTAGAGTGAGGGAAACAAAAAACAAAAAGGCAGGGACGGAAAGTGGCTGTAGTGGGGGGCGGGGGTGGGGGGATTGGAGCAGAGTTATCTCATGCTAACTTAGTTAGCTGATAGGCTCCAGGGATACAGGAGGAGAAGGGTCAAGACCCCTACCAACGTCCCCCAAGGGACCAAGGCACCGAGAAGTCAACATTCCTGAGAAACTCTGAGACCTTCCTCCCCTAGAGAGATGGAGAGATGAGGGAAAGAGCGATGAAAGGAGGAGACAGAGAGAGCCTAAGAGAGAAAAAGAATGAGAGAACTATGCATGCTCTTTCCATTTACCCTCTTTACAGAACAATGAAACACACAAAAATACACACCTTTCTTGTGCATCACATACATTTTCCAACCCCTCTACAATCTCAGGCATTATTAGTGATTCATAAACTCACATTGACCTATGTACACTCATTCCTGTTATTATTTATGAAATATTTTTAGGAAAACTCCTAAAATAGTCTTTCTCTCCTCTCCTCCCCTTGGCTAAAGTCATTTCCAGTGCAGCAGTGGCTGGCGCCTGCAGAAGTCTGAGGAGCAGGAGGAATTCTTACTTGTTGTTTGGCAGACAGCCATTGTAGTAATGATGTAAGCATCAGGTTTATCACTTGCATGTGCATGTTAATACAATTTATATAATCTGTATCTGTGTTTGTTTATGGGACACAACATTAGGAAAATATATGTGAACATACAGCTGATCTAACAGTATTTAGCAGCTGTATAGTGAGAAATACTACAGATGCAGGACATTGATAATCACATTATTCATCAACCATGTCTTAGATGCTTAATGGAGCTGGGCCCTGGCCATGGCTCTGTCTCCTTGAGATCCATGTGGTGGATGGTGACTGAGCAGCAGAGTATGCAAGGCTGTCTGCAAGTGATACGCTTTTAGATGTCTGACAAAAAAAAAGAACAAAAAGAAGGCTTTGAGTTTTAAACTTTTCTTTTGTTTCTTCAATATAATCAGTTGATTAGATGGATAGAGACTAAAAGTTATAAGCAGAGATTTTTTTTTAACATATTAATGTCTGTATGTAAAGTTCTAGTTAGTATGAATGTGTGCCAGACAGGCTGTGTAAACTGTGCACCCCTTGTGTTGCCGCCAGGACATCCAGACACAGCACATTTCAAGGCTTGACAGCGATTCGATTGATGCACTGTAATGCCACTTTGTCTGACCTCACAACTGAATCCCCATCACTCCCCCTACTGTACAGAAAGCACAGAGGACTCAAAGGATTTTGATTCTGTGCTGCCAGTGGGTTTGATCACAGCTGTGAAATCAGAAATATGTGTATAAAATTGAGGCTGATATTACACACAATATAGATGTTTGCACCACATATTCCTCATGCTACAAGTGTAAAGCATCATATGTTTTCATTACAACAAGCAACTGTAAGTAGAAAAGCAGATCAGAGAGGCAGTTAGAATCACCCAAAAAACATTATTGTTTTGGCTTCTAAGTCAGTCCCAGTTTCAAGTTAGTGAAAGCACCCAAAAACAATAATTCCTGATGCTCTGTGCGGCAGACATTATTTTGTCCTGTCTGTAAGCATTTGTCTTTTTTCACCAGATCCAATACAGTGGAGCTTTGACAGCCCTCATTCTGCTTTCAATCCCAGCTTGTCATCTGCATCTCGCACTTGACAGCCCACACTGTAGAAAACCCTGCAAAACATGAAGGAATGTATGGGAAATAAAACTTCTTGGAATGTCACTGCCAGCTAACAAAAGAACAAGAAGGCAGTCACAAGCGTTCACAAAGAGCCAGACCAACCTTACACCATTCTCAATCACTCATCGATAGCCCCTTTTGAATTCAACTGTGGGGTTCTGTGCATTGAGAGAAAGTAAATGTACCATTGCCAGTAATGGCACGGTGCTGTCTCGCTGCTCTGAAAGGGAGCCATGCCCTCCAGACACCCCTTGTCTGGGCTGAAACCCTGCAATATCTGGCAGTGGTGGTTGGTGTGCTCAAGGGGTGGAAGGACATTCAAACTTTCATCGCAGGTTAAAAATAGCCTGCCCCCTCTCTCGGACAAAAAAAGAGAGCCCTGCTAATAATCACAGCTCTGTACTGGCTGTCTGAAGCATCTGGTCTGAGAATGTGTCATTTTTTAGGAGGGGCCTGGGAAACTGTAGACACCATGCTTGCTGCCCAGAATAAGAACCATGGGAATGATTGAAGGGGTCTATTTTTTGTGTGTGTGGGCCGCTGAAGTAGAACTTGCCTGTCTCCAGGATTGGACTGCTTTCCTCCCCGGCACAAGGCATAAGTCACTCAGCGGCTGGTTTGCCAGAAACAGATGATTTTATGGTAACACATAAATGGCGGGGGACATGATGAGGTCAGGGAATCATGGACATGGGAGAGATGTAATCTCTCAAGGGTCCGATTGAAGTCTCATATCACTAAGAGAGAGAGTGTTCGAGTTGTTGTGACATGCCTATGCAAATAAATAAAAACTCACAACACTGCAACACTACATGACCGCATGACATTTTGCCTTTTTTACCAGACATGCCCTTTAAACCCTTTAAAGTTTGGCCTGTACTGAATGCTCACTGTTGGCTAAAAATGTATTTCACAATAATTGCCGGGCCTGTTCCTACCAACTACAACTGACAGGAATATAAAATGCACAAACACAATCGACTTTGCTGGCTAATGTTCTAATTTAAATATAAATGATGGAAAAATGTCAAATCAAACTTTAGCCATTGTATTGAATAGTAATTCAATACAATTAGTAATAAAAGGCTAGTGTATTAATTTTCCCAGTTGATGTATTGTATGGGGTACCATAGCAATGCAAGTGTCAAAGTACTCATAACGAATTACCACCACCATGTCTATATTGTGTGGCATGTGACAGGTGCACTGGTGTGAATTGTCTCAAGCAAAAATGTGGACCGCTATAAATCGCCTGGCTGAGGAGGGGAAGTTACTGTTGTCGTTAACTTGGCTAACAATTAGCCTTTATAACAGACAGAGGTGTTCATGGGAGACAAACTGGTTAATGAGTGCTGTCAGACAAGGACTTGTAATGGGAAGCTGTGTCAAATGTAACCTTAGATAGGTGAATTCCATGCCAGTTGAGAGTTTTTGCACATTTTTTGAATAGGATATCCATGATTTTGAACTTTGCTATCTTGCTAAACTTACTGAAGTTAACTTGCTTTAGTGCTTAAACAAATTAAGCTGAATTTAAATCATACAATTCTGCAAATTTCAGCATATTGGGTATCAAAAACAAAGAAGAAACCAGAAATGCTGGGTGTTGAATTTCACCAAGGGGATATCAGGTCAAATGACATTAATCTTCAAGCTAACTTGCATTATGCACATTCTTCATTTGTGTCATCACATGTACATGCAGCAACTTAGTCCAATTTTGACAAATGTTACATTGCACAGTGGATAGTGATAGAAACTAGTCTGGTTGTTGTTTGTGTGGAGATAAAGGTTAACCCGGTTGTAGGTGTTTTGAATACAAAAGGTTAACTGTTGTTTAACGTTTTTGAAAGATAACGTATTAAAGAAAGTTTGCAAGCAAGAGTTTTGAAAACAGTTGCACCCAGCTATAATATGACTTGTTACTACACTTATTAGTTATGATCAGTTCGCATAACTTCAGTCTACAAAGTAGTGTTTTCTGTTTCGATCACGTCATTCTGTGGTAGCACCACAATGAGCCAGCGACAAACTGTGAATGAGGCACTTGATTTTTTTTTGGATCTCTGCCCTGCTGAGAGTAACACACAAAGAGGTGGTGGCAGAGAAAGCCTCTGAAAAACTGAAAAATGATCTAGTCAATAAATGGTGAATAATAAACAGATCATGAACAGGCACAGGCCATGGTTGGATCTACCATACGGGAAATCTGGGCAAGTTCGCAGGGCCCCTTGAGCAGAAAGGGGCCCTAAATGAAGGGAGAAGAAAATGTGTACATTTTATTTTTTCTATTTTTTCTTGACCCATTCTCTTAATGTTGATAATTCTGATCACTCCCAGAAACCTAGTATGTCTGGAGTTACAAGGTTTCCACCTGACAGCTGCGTTTTCCAGTCAGAATAAAATAAAAGTTCTTTGGGGGACATGAGCTTCAGTGCCCTGGGGCCCCTAAGGGTACTAATGCAGCCTTAGCACAAGCAATCACTGTCACATACTGAAACTCACATCCATGAACACCTACCCAACCTTGACAAATACACTCAGAATAGTACTGTTTTATTGCAACTAACAACTTCAATTGGGCTTTATGTGTTATAACATTTTAGAGTTTCAACGAAGGATATTTATAAATATTTATGTCAATAAAATCAAATAAATATGGATGTTATGACAGCTACACAAAAGTGAAGCCAAAATATCTTGATTGCCCCCTGTTGGGAGGCTGCAGTATAGGTCATAAGTCCCGCCCCCTGCGTGCAAAATTAAATGTCAAAGTTCATGTAAATATTTTCTGTCATTTTTTCTTATCACACTGATGTACTGTATGCCCTAGTGCTATTTTTTCTGATAAATGTGTTTTTAATTAGTTATTTAACAATATAAAAAGGGATTGTGTTGTCATGATTGACAGCTGTGACAGCCTCTCTCAAACCTTAGTCCGGCAGTATGATGGCTTGGAGGGCCTGTCCTATGGGCTGTCATCCTGCTCCACTACACAGACTTACATTTCAAATGACCTCACACAAGCAAGATGGCAGCTCCTGGAAAGGTGATAATTGGCTGTACTTTTACATAGTAGTAGGAAGTGGAGACATGTTATCCATATTTATAAACAGTCAATGGGCTCTATAGTATAATTAATACATTTCATTTAATTACAAAAAATTGAGTGGTCCATTTAAAACTGAACAAGAACTATAAACTAAAATTCCTTATAACTATGCAGCACTATTTAGAAATAAATGAAGTGCATTAATGGAAAATAAATCAGAATTTATGTTTTGTTATGATTTTATTTGTACAGTTTTGAAAACAAACACAAAGATTGTAAACATGTCAAACACAATGTGAAGGTTCAAATCATAAAATATGAGTCATCGTTTTGTTTTGGAAAAGGCCTTATTGGTCAATTTATGCCCACCCCTCACATTTCAGCTAAAAGACTAGAAAATCCACCAAATGAACTGTATGCTCTGAAAAGCAGCATTTGATGTAACTACCCAGTTTAATGCTTAAACATTGCTTTGTTGACAAAATAATCTCTTCACATCATACAACCATAAAAAAAAACTCCTATTCTGATTCGTTAGCACAGTTTGTGTGTCCTCTTATCCTCGCTCATGTGCGTCAGGCCTGTCTGACCTTTATTGCAATAGAAATAAATCACATATAAAGTTTAAATGTGTCACTCCACAGTTAGTGTGTAACCACAGAGAATGCACAGTACTGAGACTCTAGAAATGTAATCCTGACCACAACACATTACTGTTTACACTTTGAAATTCTATAAAAATATATGTACATTTTGAAAGGAATCACAGGGACATTTCTATCAAACATTCACTGCAATTATCGCATATTGGCATCATATCTAATCATCAACTTTGTTTTAATCAGTGTACATTGCTTAAACTGTTAAAATTATATTTAGTGTTTGACAAACCGATTACCTGTCCTTATTTTACCTCTTATATGTAGTTGTTCTGTGGAGGTCAGAGAGACTGCGGTACAGTGAAAGAGCTCCCTACATATGTGTGTTTGTAATCGTGTATCCACTTACTACCAATCAAAGCTCCATTACTACTGCGTTTTAAGGCATTAGAGATGTCAACATTGTTAAGGCATGTGTATTGTTTTCTCAGTCAAGGAAAATTAGAAAATGAATTCCTCTGGGCTAGAGTGGAGTGTGTTCATGAGCTGGGTAAGTGAGGGCGGCGCACATGTGTGGGGTCAGAGGGTGGGTGTCTGTGAGCTGAGGGAAGGTGGTGGTGGTAGTGGTGGGGGTGGGGATGCCAAATTGTGCTCAGTCACTGTCGGATCATTTTCACTGAGACAGCTGAATTGTGGGAAAAGAAGAAGCATGTTGGCTCTGCCATTTGTTTTGCTTGTCGCAACCTCCCACCCAGACATGCTGAGTAGATACTGATTAAAGACACAAAAATGCACTTTTCTATAAGACACATCACTGTTGATGTGGTGGACAAAATTATTCCTGAGAATTGTGGCATTTCCAAACTGCCGTGCACAGCTCTTTGACAGGATGTTGTGGTACAGGTATGACGGGAAAAGAACAAGCACGTGAATTTAGGGAAAGCCCAGAATATCTGTCTTAGCATAACTGGTGTATGAGCCAAGCTATAGTATATTCATTGTGTGCTCATATAGTGGTAACTCTTGACCTTGAACAAAGAAACTCCTCTCTCCCCCTCCCCTCCCCTCCTCTCTCCATCCCTGGCAAGGAAATGGCAGCTCGAGCGCAGTTGAGAGCAGTTATGGCATTAGGACAACAGAGGCGTGGCTGGCCTTAAATGAGGGGACAAATTGTAGTGCAAGGAGGAGGGCCAGCAGCCAGCAGTGGCACATGGGAGGTGGCCCCTGAGCAGCTCAGCGGGGTCAAGCTAGCCTCCCTACCATGTGAACAGGAAAGGTGTGTGAACTTTTGCCTTGTCCCGCTCAGTCCATCATCCAGCAAATGGAGCACATCAGCCACACTGGGGGGAGAGAGCCTGGCCGGGGTGGGAGCAGAGAGGTGGATTGGTGGTGGTGATGGTGGTGGTGAGGGGGGTAGCTGAACACCTCACACAGGCTCCCTTTGTGCTCTGGGATGGGGTTTGCATTACTGTGGGGTTGGAGGGGGGCAGCTGCAAACTGAAGTAAGAAATGGGTGGGGTGTATTGGAGCAATACAGGGAGAAGTCCATACTGTTGGAGCAATTACTACTTGGTCATTATCATGCTAAAACAGATGATGATCTATCTTCTCATTTAAGGTGTCACCTGGTCTTCATTTTCTACTCAGTAACCATTCATTATACTGTGAGCTGTGTCAAATGGGGTCCAGCCCTCTCTCTCCTACAACCAGCACAGCTTTTCACAGTTTGACTTACAAACACAGGTGTAACTAATAACATAATTACCACTGCAATTCATGTCCTTGTGCCAGTACCAGGGCCCTGGTACTGCAAAAGCTTGCTCACGTGGCAGGACTTATTGGCACACCTTAATGGAACAGAACCATCATTCATGTTATAAGTTACACCTGTGCTTTTCCTCATATGATAAGTCATCTTTGAAAGATACCTTAACTCAACCCGTGTAGCTTAAATTGGGCAAACACTGTACATAATAAGCTTGATTTCATCCTTGAATTGGTTGCCCCCAACTAAGTTTCAATTTGGCTTTGTTCTCTCTTTCTCCCTCTCTCACATATACACAGCCACAATTAATGTCCAAACATAGGGGTTACATGCACATTTTCATCTTTATATCCAGTTGTATCTAAAGCATTCTTACATGATCTCATGCAAATACTTTCCATAATAGTGCAACTAGTATTTTTGATGTGTCCTGAAACAATTTTAGAAGGGGCCTTAAACTAAATTTTGATATCACTATAACTGACAACTTTTTGCTGAGATTTGAGTAAATATAGCAGACCAGGCTGCTCTGCTTCCTCCCAGTGGGAGCTGAGTGGGAGTTCAAAAAAAATGTAGAGGAGCAGTTTAAAACTGAATTCAAGAATAACTAGAAGACATTTGAGTTAATTTTATCCAATGTGGCTGTTTATAGCTTATGCTGTTGTTAACATTTCTACCAAGCAAAGCTACCATTAGTTGTCAATAACCAATTCACGGATCCTTTTTCCTTACCACATTTGTCTTACAGTATACTAAACAACATCAGCTTTGAATTGTGTCCAGACTACTTGAAGAACTAGGAAGAAAACTTGGTAAAAATGTAAACAGACTCTTCCATTGTGAGTAGATGCCCTGCTGAGAATCTAAGAGCTGTTTTTACCTGATTAGTGTTTACAGATCAACAAATATGGGGCATGTGGAGGTAACTGAGGAAGGGGGGATTAGAAATTGCAGATTATATGGTCAATTAATAACCAATTAGTAGTGAAATAAAATACCCTGCACAAAGTGTAAATTTGTAACATTGTATGCCTTGTGTTATTTAAACCAGGACATTAACACTAGGAGATTAATAGAATACATGTATTAAACAATGGCTTGTTCTGTCAGATCTCTGAGAGAAAAAAGAAGAGGACCCTGGGCACTCTTACAAAACCCGATTGTGAAATTTAGTCATGTAATCTAATTAAGATGTTACTAAGTGGATAGAATATTGAGGGGGAAAAGCCACAGATTTTGACAATCTCTACGATTGATTTAATTAACTGCAAATCTCTTGCTGTGACCCCTGTAATCCTGTTTTTTTGCCTTTTTTCACCCGGTAAAAATTAAAGTTTAACTATAAATAGAGGTGGATAATGCAGTTGACCCGAGGGGTTAATTCTCAGGCTTTTGGATGCTTTCATCCCCTGGAGGCCCTCAGTCCATGCTCTCCTCAGGTTACATTACCATGAACCCGAGAACCACCACAAGGAAATGAGTTCATATGGAGAAATGAAGCCAGGATTTGGTCTGCTCGGGCACCTTTGTAGGCACTCCCAAGATGAGAGGCCGGGAACAGGCTGAGCCTAAGTCCCGATTAATACCCTGATTCCACACTACGTCATGAGGTCAGTCGGAATTCAAATAAAGAGAGAAATGGTAGAATCATAGTAGTGAATCACAGAAGGAACCACAACAGACATGATTGCTTTGTTAGAATGTGTAGTAGCTTTCCTGTTTCAACACCTGTCAGAACGATAGACAAACTTACATGTGAGAGGAGAGAAACTTAAATGAAATGTCTCAATTAATACCAGATGAAATGGCTTGTTGAGTACAGCCACTCTGAAATGTGTCCATGCATGCTGTGGAGCCAGCAGCTTTACTGACTAATTGCTCTTTTACATAATCCTTAAATGTTTTACATAATCTCAAATACTGTTTACACATGAAAACCGTGCAGGATTAGTGTTATAAAGTACTTCACAGCGCCAGAATAAATATATATCCTATTCGACGGACCCAACTGTTTTAGCATTTGTCTTTCTATATTTGTTCACCTAATCAAAATATGGTTGGATAAATAGATATACTGTATGTGGCCTGAGTACACATACAGAAGTCAAACAGCAGATGACACGTCAGTCAGTCTGCACCTTTATTTCCAGTATTTATTTTGCTATGCTGGTGACACTTAGGACTGGAGGGCAAGGGATTTATGTCACACTAATATGATATATGCATCACGCTACCACACGTTCACATAACGCACACTACACAAATTCAGTGTACAAACAAACACACGTGTGTGCAGCCACACTTACATAAAAAAAGAGCACTGATTGCCTGAGCAGCTGAGCCAAGCTGAGGTCTGGAAGCTCCATTGAAAGAGCTACTGTGGTGGACCTGAAGGTAAAAGTGCCTCCTGGGGTGGTGAGCTCTGGGAAAAAGGCCGCTGAAGATTTGTGACTTGGTGCATCGGGTAACATGTGACCATACTAGCTTCCTGGTAGGTCCAGTTAAGAAAAAATCCTAAATACCACATTATCAGTTGTTCATGGTGATGTTTTGTATTTGTTGTCTTTTTAAAGTATCACACTAGTGTTGCTGCAAGTTTTATATCCTTAATTAATAACACATCATTTTGTTTAAGAATTTTTGGTATTAACTGATTCTTGAAACTTGCATTTAGTCTTTAATAATTTTACTTGCATGACCAGGCAGGGTTTCAAAAGTCTATTCCCTTTCATACGTAAATTAACGGCAAACAATGACTGATATGGAAGATAGAAAAAATACATCCAACATGCACACCATTGAAGCATGGTTTGCAAGAATTAATTGTTTGTAGTAAATGGGCTAAAACATGCTAAATCACTGGTATAGCTATTTAAAGGGCATTAAAAGACCACTAATGGAGTACTACTTCCTCAAAGAAAATAACACAAGAGGAGGAAAAAGAGAATCTGTTCTCTCTTGCTCTCCAGGGTGTTTGATTTCTGTGTGGCCTTACAAGGAGCAGAACACAGACCCTGCCCAGCAGTGTGATGCAAGGTCAGCCAGTCCAAAATGTACTGTACTGTATGTCCACTGCAGACTTTTTCAACAGCATAACATTTAGATTAAAAATTATGGATGGTCAGAACTACAATAATGGTTTGGCTTAAGCTTTAGTTCTTGGCCCATTGCAAGATGTCCCTTACAGTGTGCAGACCTGTCCTAAACTCTTGCTCCAACTGCACATGCCCCAGAAGCCCCCCACTGCCTCTGCACCCCCAAACCCTCAATGCACGCATTAATCTTGTACACCCGGGAGGGAAAAATCCAGCAGCTGCCAATGCAGTCCCACCCAGCAAGCTCTGTCCCAGGAGTTCTACTAATTCCAAGGTCATGTGGATGCCTCGGCCCCCTTCCTCTCACCCCTTCTGCTTACCTCAGCTGCAAGGGAAGGAAAGGAAGTGAGGGAGAGAACAGCAGAGGGGAAGAGAGAATGTGAGACTCTGTCACACAGACATTTGGCTGTGAAGTGAGAAGTTCCCTCATTCAACAGATCAGGGAGCACAGATTACTGAGGTGTGATGGGGCATGTATCTCTGGAGGTGGGAGGACAGGGGAGCAGGGGAGGCCTGGTGCTGTCCCCTGAGCTTATCTCCATCTTCAGTGATTGAATATTTCATTAGTGGCGTCCAGACTGGTACCAGACATTTCCAAATATCCCTCCTGTCGGTGACCCCTCCATGGTGGCGGAGGCGAGAGGCAGCCAGAGGTCACATAGCTTTTATTACTTTGATTCCAAAATGCTTTTCCAGGTGTTACAAATAAGTCATGTTTATATATTTCAAAAGTGTGCTGGCATTAAAATGATCTTGCACAAATCATGAGCCAGCTTTCTTTTTTGAATACAACTCATGATTTACCTCACAATAAAATAAATGTATAATTTTGAACAGTAAATCAACATGATTGTACTATATATTGTCTTTTTAGTTACTATGATAATGTATTCATTGTAATTTTCTCTTCCTCACAACTTAGCATGCTAACATTCAGAACATCAGAAAAACTGCACTCTTGTAATTTGCACGTTTGATTTTGTCTTTTTCAAACATCTAGAGTAATGTTAGTAAGAACAGATGTAGTTGTACCTGTAGCAATGTACTCAGTGTCAATGTTCAGACTTTCACTTCGCTAAAAACTTTAAAGAAACTCACAATCTACATGTCTGTCCGAATCCTGACACTGCCTTGGAATAGGTGCAAACTTTTAACTTAAATCCATCTCATTTTGACCCCCACCTTCCGTGGTTTGCATCCATGAGTCTTTCCTCGGACTGTGTGTCGTGCAGTCTCTATAATCTGCTTCAATGTTCACTTTGAACAGCTTTCAACTCCACACTCTAAAACATCAGAATAAAACTCAGATATAAACTACTCTCCCATATTAGAAAGTAAATACATTGACATTATGGGATTGTGTCTTCTGCAGCACTTTAAGATTTTTGACAATCATGAGTGAGGAACTGTAATGAGTTAGAACAAGAAAAAAACCAGTACATGTGTTTTTATAAAAAGGAATTAATATTTAGGGTTATCAAAACACGCACTAACAGACTAAAACACAGTTTCTATCCTACAGCCATCGCTGCATTCAATACTGCCAGGCAGTGACTCACATAACACATGCACCTCTGTCTTACACTGGATACACTTTAAGTTACTGTAAACAAGGACTGTGTGCAATATTGTTACATGAGTGAGTGGGTTGTTTTATACTGTGTTTCTTCTTTTTTTATTATTTATTAGCTCTTTTGCACTACCAAAGACTCCACTTAATTTTGTCGTACCTGTTAAAATGACAATAAAGATATTCTAATTCTGATTTACCTCTGATTTTGTTATTTTTCCTACCTGCATTCTGTTTTTTTTTTTGTTTTTTTTACTTTTAGGACCCACACTAACAACTGTATGTTCACATGCAGCCTATGACTCATGAACTTAAGTTCTGCATGAGCGAAGTCTTTTAGTCCTGTTTTCTCAACACTTCCTTTCAGTTCCCGAAATGTGATGAAAGGATGCCTTCTTTGTATTGGTTATGAGAGAGATACACATAGTAATAAATGGCAACTCCTGTCAGCAGCGTGAACTCTCTCACCAACCTTGGATGTGCAGTGAAATGTTAAACTTTGGACAGAAGTCTCCAACTGCCTATGTGCAAAAGATATTAGCCTACAATTCTCACATAGCATTCCAAAATACTGAACTTGAATGAAAACAAACAGATCACCTGTTATAAGTCATGCACGGAGAAAGAGTGCGCTTAGCTTGTAGATTATAGCACTGTGGCTATGCTTTTGTTTTTCCAGTTAATCAAGTTTTCTTTTTGTCCCTTTGCCAACCCCATGTTTAATTCTAATTCAATCAGCAAGTCCATATGTTGCAACTTTTTTCAAGCATGGGACCTATCAAGCTGTTGCATTAATCACTCCTTTAAGTCAGCTCTCCCACCAGTGTCCAACAGACTCATTAGTTGAACCTGAGATGTGGTAGTCATAAATCCTGTTGGGGGGGAGGCAATGGTATGTGACGACCATGGGAGAAATGATCAGATAGGTGATCTACCATGTTGGCCATTGCCAAGAGACAGCAGGGAGTTACCTACAAGGGAGGTACTAGGAGACAGAGGTTAGGTGTCAACCAGCTCCAGCATCCAATCCTCAGTGCAGGTTGGTGGGTAGTGGGACCCTGACAGTGGGAGATGAATGGGAGGGAATTATCTACTCACTCGGCCAGATAATTGCTCCATTTGGCCCTGAGTTAGAGAATAGCTTCTAATTAGCTCCCTGCAGTCCCCTAGACATTCACTCCTCCCCCCAAAAGAAAAACACTCTCACACATGTTGGAGGTTTAACCAACTGGGTCACTTTGGTGACACCTAAAAAGTAGCAAGCTCTTCAGCCAGTTGGCAGCATGTCTGATTTGAATGATTTTCCACTTCAAAAGAGAGAAAAAAATTCAGTGTCAGTAAACCCTGATTACCAATTTTGTGCGAGCTGGCCTTCACACTTTCTGTCCCATGGTGGTGAATGATTTGCAGATTTGCATAAGCTTTTCCCAGTTTAGGTGTTTGTCATATGTAAATGATCATGGACTGATGTTAGAGTTTGATAATAAACTGATGTGGGAAAATATTCACTACTTTGATGACAATCATTAATAGTATTCACAAAGGCTGCAATAAAAGCATGCATTACCTTATCTAATCTTCAAACTAAGTCAAGTTCTCAAGGCAAATATCATTAAATTGTTATTTTTCTTTTGCTTACACTATGAGTAATGTGTATAATTTTCATGAATCTACAATTCTTAGTTGAAGTGGTAAGAAGGACATTTTCAACAGTACTTCACCAAATGTGAAGGACCTTTTGGGCTATTATCACCTTACCAGTAGTAAACAGGTGAAACACAATGTCCTCACCCTACTCATTGATCAGCAGTTTTTACCGACAGTGGGAGGCCATTTGCAACTGAACTTCTCTAATTAGCATCTGTTTATTTGTTCTCACAGTTCAAGAGCAACAAACCTCACCCATTTCCTCCTGTTGCTGATAGTATCCGTAAAACCCAGAGTCTCATCATCAGTCTGGCCTGGTAGCAACAGTTACAGTTACACTTCAGAAAAGCTCTTGTCAAGCATTATTGTGAGATGGTCTGTATGAAGAGCCTTGTTGCCAAGTGCATCAGACTTTAACCTTTGGAATGATGAATGCTTTCGTGACACGAAAACCAGATACCTTGCCAAGCAAACGTCAAATCTCGATTCAAAGACAGTCAAAACAGTAGGGAACAAAAGTCATTCAGTAGTATTAAAGATCAAACAGCCGCCGTGGGCCAGTTGGGACTTCTGTGGGGAAGATATCCTCCAGCACTGGCAGCAGTAGAAGGCGGTGACAGCTTTAGTGCACATGCCTGTGTCCCTGCAAGTGGACTGCACAGGGACCCCTGACATGTGGAAGCATGCAGAGAGTGGCCCAAATCTGGGCTGCCGTTCGGGTTGAGTGGGGTTAAAGTGGGTGATGATAGCTGGAAGGATAGAAGGGTAGGAGAGGGTTTAAAGCATTGTGATAACCACCTCAACAACTTCTCCCATTAGCTGCAGATGCAATGAGGACAGCAGGCCACGGGAGAGATGGCATGAATGTGACTTGGAATGAAGTGCAGATACATGTGTTAAACATAAAGAAGGCAGGCAAAGGCTTTATGAAAACACTTCAGATGTGAGTGATAACAGGTACAACAATCACAGCAATGGAATGGCATCATAATGGTTAAAACAAGCAGTTCTCCTCACTTTTAGTATTCATGAATTTTTCATGGTAGACTCAATTTCAGGTTCATATTTTCATATTTGTGGAATTCCATCTCATCTGTCAAATGTTTGTTTGAAGTGATTTGAGATATCCCAATGTAACCACAGGGACTAAGAGCTGAGGAGATTTCATTGGCAAAAGGGTGGGGATAATGGGAAAGGCACCCTGGGAAAATAAACTGCAGCCAGTGATCCCTGAATGCAACATAATCCTTTCTAAAACTCCCCTGTTTATGGATGTTGGGATTTCTATCTGCAACTGTGACATATTTCTCATCCAGATCGCACGACTGGCCGCCAGAATAATGGTTGCACATCAAGAATGCAGATTGATGGTCAACAAAATGCACTAATTTCTTGTTTTGGTGTACCTTAAAATATACTCCAATAGCTCAAGTATAGTGTTGTGCTTTCACCACTTTTCCAGTGATGGAAGATTAGCAGTGCAGTGGTTTTAGGGGATAGCAGTATATTATTAAGACATTAGTTATTAGCTTGATTTGACAAGCAGAGATTTATAATTTTTCCTTGAGTTAAAATAGGAGATAAGATGAGATACAAGTGAACGTTGAAGGTTAAATAGAAATATGTATAATTAGTTACCTATAGTCATTAGAAGTAGCATAATTCATCCATTATGTAAATGTTTTATATTCAAACCAAAATAGAATTTCAACAGGATGTAACCCCGTTTTGGTGTCTTAAATACTGTATAAATCACCCTGTAAAGCCGGTATTGGTGAGTTGAGAATGTGTCACACATCACCTCTGGGAGAATGAGTATAACAGAGCTCAGCAAAGTGTATGGAGCTGATAAAGCTGGATTGTCTGGCTGTAATCAGAGCCAGATGTGGTCAGGCCCTCGCCATGGTGGTCCGACCACATCTGCTGTGTCAGGGGGAGAAGGAGAGGGGGGAGGGGCCACAGCTGGATGACCTTTGACCTAGAAAAGGGAACCACGAGCCAAGGCTGACAGCTGCCATGGATGAGGCAGGTGACCTGCTATCATCTCCTTTGCTCATATAGTTTATGACTTTGCTCAAAAGTTTCAGATGAGCTCTGTTGCACTTGGCTTCTTGCAAATTCAAAAAGATATAAATGTATGTTCACTGTATATATTTACATATTGTGCAAGATTTAAGCATTTTTATCATCACAAAGCTCTGATCTGTGATATTGGTTACTTCCAAATACAAGAAGAGCTCCACTGTGAGATAAGGTTCATATCTGTTTATTGATTGACAGGTAAAGAGATGAAATATTCCACATATCAGCTCCAAACTTACTTCCTTTGATAATCTATACTTGTTTGGATATGATGCATGGTGATGATTTGCATATATATAACTTTATATTAATTACTATCAAAGTAGTTTATCTTTACACAAACTGCTTCACATTGCTTTCACACTGTTATTCCAGTTTACTCATACACCCAATTTTCTTCTTCAACTTCTTATAGTAGTAAGTTGAAAAGCAGTCTGAGCTTGAAGACCCTCCCCCCAGAACATAATACAAACATACACACAAACATCTGCATCAACTGGAGTTTTCACATTGCCAAGATTGGATGATAAAATGACACAACTGTTTTTGTTTTGGAACCCACATTTCTATTTTGTATCATCCCTAAGTAACTGAAAACTCCAAATACTGTTTTGTTAACTTCTTTTACTTAATTTTAATCTCATACTTATAAAACTGTAGAAGTAGTTGTATTATAACAGTCAAAATCTGCAAGACTAGCTGCCAAAATTTAGGAGCAAACATCCCCAGTAAAGCTGTCACTGTGGCAGGTAAATGAACTGACATTATCTACACGTTCACTATTAACCCAGAGGCAGGAACTGTAGTGTGATGATGGACAGCCTTGTGGTTGAAGCTTGCCTGGGGCTATTAGTAGATCATTGGAGGAGTTACTTTTCCCTTCACGTCCTCTGCTCTCCTTTGGAGGGGGTGGGGGTGGGGGTGGGGGGGTATTGATGTGATTCAGCTGTTAAACAGAGAAAATAAGATAGCTGCTGAGGTTAGCCATTTATTCCACCTTCGGGATGTATAATCCCAGAGAGGACAAGGACATTTATTATGTGGCTGCAGTTTTAGTTGTTATATACTTGCTTTGTTCATGGGGTCTGTTTCTTTTTCTTTCTTCTCCATACGACCTTATGTATTTTAGAAAGTCTAACTCTAACCCTAACTCTAACCCCTACATAAAAAATGTGAATGTTTTTTTACATGTTTCATCAATAGCCCACAGAGTAACACCCCATTTCAGCCAAAAAGCAATGGTCTTTATCACATATAGTCCTTTCATATCTGGCCTTGATGGATACGGAGGGCAGTCAGTCAAACATAACTCCAAATACATCAGGCCTGTGTGGTGCAGCAGTGATAGGGGTGAGTCGTCATCACCATGGCAGCAAGCGCTGTATCTCCTGTGCTCGATGATGGAGTTGCCATAAAAAAAGAGATTTATCTGTCTTCACAATCCCAGAGACGAATGAGGTGCTGCATGAAGTATCGTCCACAACGACCTGTCTCCTAGGTTTCACTGCTTCAGGTGCCTCATATTTTCTTCCCTGCACCCCCTCATTTTAGTACGGAGAAGGTATGCATTTATCAAGAGGAAGAGATTTAAATCATTTCTTGCACCCAAAGCTAGGGGTTGGAATGCCAAGGCTGATATGGCTGAACACACTTGTGCTTGAGTGTGCATGCTCGCTTGTGTGCATGCCTCTGTCTATGTGTGGTACTCTCATGCCTTGTTGCAGTTCTTCTTTTGTCTTCAGTGGTCTAATGGATATGAGAGACAATTCCAGGTAGCTAAGGTAAGAAAACCCTCAATTTACAGGTCAGTCTGTGATTTAGAATCACAAATAATTTTAGGTAGCAATTTCCCGTAATGTTTTTGGCAATGTCTAATACATATGGAGTTATCACCTTTCTTGAATTTAAGTAAAAACAGTCCTAACAACATTCTATAAATCTCTACCTTTGGACACTAATTAGTAAGTCCAAGAGGAAGTTAAATATTGCTTGAGCAGGGCCTTATTGCCAACTGTCATTGCCACCCTGAATTAACCCATCATCACCGTAAGTGTATCACATTATTAATTATTATCTGACATGAAATACAGGTTTGCTGTTTGAAGTTAGGCATTTAAGACTTTGACTCACCCATGGTGACATCTTTGTCATGTAAACAGACTCAAAACAAAGAATTGCTGAGAGTAAGTACTTGTCTTGTTTAAAATCATATTCTTACAAAGGTTAACAAAGGATGGATGGAAATTTATCCAATTTGACTATTGTGCTATTATATAAAGCAACACATTTTGATTGCTGCTCATAATGAATGTTATCAAATTAAATGCAATACAGTTTATATTTCTGTCTGTTTCGTGTAATAAAGGTCAATAACAACACAAATGGTAACTTGGTTGACTGTTTTGTGACCTTTACAACAGTTCATGTTCTAAAAATCTCATCTTTTTTAGACAACGTTATAAATTCCTTTGTTTTTGTCTGTCACATATATAATTGAAGTAGTTGCATTTTTGCCAAGAAAACCAAATCAAAGGAGACACGTTGAGGAGCTATGTAATTTCTTCTGACATCCTGTTATCAGCACCCGGCACTCCATTACATAAGAGCGATAACACCCAGGACTATGGCAAAAGAAATGGGGGAAAAAAAGATAGAGAGTGCACAGGCACCTCCTTCAGAGCTCAGGCATTTCCTTCTGGGATACCCCCCTCCCCTCATGACCTCTGAGGGGAAAAGGAGAGATGGTAGAGAGGAAAAAGTGAGCGTCAAGCTGGCAGGGTTTTTAAGGGTGTGTCCTGCTTTGGGTTGGAGGGTAGCAAGCTACACTGACCCTTAATGGATTTGAGTGACAAGCAGTCAGTGCTGGATCAGCCGATGAGGAGTGGCTGGAAAGAGGCCCTTTCTCTATTGTTCTGGCTGTGACGTTCCCTGCCATGCTTCAATGAGGGCAGGTGCTTTAGGGTGTCAAAATAGGAAGACCCACGGACAGGCTTGGCTGCTGTCCATGCTCCTCTGACATATGACAAAAGCTCCACTCTCACCTCAGCACAAAAGAGAGACCAAATATGAGAGCAAGTTGTTTACAAAGCACTGCTAGAGACTCTGTGCTCTGCTTAAACGGGAAAGGGCTGACAACCTTTGGACCCAAATGAGTGTGTTCTGGAAAGATTTGGTCATCTCCTCATTCTTGTTTTGTGAGTGTGCTATAATATGGATATCACACTGATAACTTGCTTTCAATGAGAGATGATATATGATCACCCTCAGCTAACTAATAGTGACTTTTTTCCTTAGCTGTCTTAGCTGTCACATAATACTCAAAGATCAAGAAATAGAAGACATTACAGATCACATTTGGAAATATGCAAAAAAAAAAAAAACTTTAATTCATAGTTCAATAGCATGGCATGTTCAATGTGTGATACATGAATAAAGGTCAGAGATAAAGAATAGCAAACTACAAGAGAACCCTGTCCAAATGAGGAGTGAAAGAAGAAGCCAAGTTGTTATCAAAGCCCAAGTGATTATTTTCCACAAGATTTTCCTGTCAGGATGTTATGAATGTCTCCATGTTCGGTGGTCGGTGATAAATGGTGTCACTTTTACTGTACTGATGTCATCCAACAGCCTCAAGACCTAACTTCCTCTCCAGTAAGTGTGAGCTGAAGGATGCACTCGCTGTGTCCTGTGCAGGACAGATGGCTTGTGTGTGTGTGTGTGTGTGTGCGTGTGCGTGTGTGTGCGTGTGTGTGTGTGTGTGTGTGTGTGTCTGTATCTGTGTCTGTATGTGTGTGTGTCACAGTGGTAAAGATGGCTTTGTGTTTTCCATACTTTCCATCACATGTACAAAGTCTTTTGGGGGATTTTAGCCTTTGGTAATCCATGTGTTCCCCCCTTTTTTAAGTTTCAGAAGCCTGCACACATTTCTGTACAGAAGCAATTAGATCTATCATCATTACAGTTGCAGAGAGGGCCATTATTTACACTAGTTACTGCATTATTGATTATATTTTATCCCCAGTATGTGCAATGTGAGGCTGGAATGTATTTATGTTGGCAGTGAAAAACACTTCCTCTGCAATAATGTATTCTATAGGATTACATTAACAAGGCTATGCTTTGTTTGTTTTCATAGTCTATCTAGCTTTTGCTATACAGTTGCGTGATTGGGGTTAGATTTCCTGCAGTGTAAAGAAAGCCATGGCAGGAATGTGTAAGTTTAGCTAATTTGCTGTGCAACATAGCAGCATGGAGAACGGTGGATGGAGATATGAGCATGTCACATCACTGTTTTCAAGCTTAGCAATTGTAACTGGGCCCGGCAGGCCTGTCAAGCTTTTGGATCTCTACATATGCTGAAGTGGTGTGCATGAGGCTATAAGGAAAGAGTTTGGAGTGGTTGTGTCTTTTTTTAAGCCTTTTCAAGACCACAAGCAGAAGAATTAAAGTGGATGGATGGATGGAATGGATTAAGCAGTGTGTCTATCTGCCCCAACTTAAGCTACAATCATTAGCATATCCAGCTAAGTAGCTTCAAGCATATAATAATAACCAATCGTTACCAAGTTAAAGGAATGTAGGATTAAAGGTTGTGTTAAAAAGTCTTGTTCATGACTAGTACATCTGCTATTGCATTTTCATACCATATGTAGTATATAAGATATGACATTACTAAATACATATACATATGACATACACTAAAACAATCTAGGGTGGTGACTTTTCTCCTAGGACATGGTATGTTGTTTTAGTATTTTGCCACAATATCATGTATGTAGCCATCAAGTGCATGTTTAACAACCTTTTTTTATTTTAAAACAAGTGAGCCAGTAAAAGTCGGCAGGAGACAGCATTTGTCATTTTGACTGGCTACAAAAACAGAGAAGCCTTCTTTTGTCAACTTCTGTTAATCAAGGACACATTGTTTTAAAAACTGAATTCAAAAAGAATTCTGAATTATAAATCTTACCATCATCATTATTGTAAGCCAGGGCTTAGTTGGTAGCTTGGTCACTTGCTTCTATTATCAATAGAGATTCAGCATTTGTTTCAGCTGTGTTTCTGAAAAAATTGAAATATGTTCCAGGGATCTTTTTTCCATGTTCTCAGATGACTCATCGTCTACTATAGCACTTGCTAGCAGAAGCTGAAAACCTGCATGACTTCAACAAATATAACCAACAATTACTCTGCGAGCAAACATAAAACTAGATTTCTAGGTTTTATCAACTACTTATTAAATGACCATGTATGTGCTCGAGCCACAACATTTAACCTGCTATGGTCTCTGGCTTGTGGGAAATGCTGTTTGTCAAAGGCAGTGAGAAAAAAATTAATACACTGAATAAGATTGTTTAATCAATTAAAAATAATCCATGTCTAAACATATGGAGTGAAAAATATGACATACTGTTGAGAAATGTTCCAGGGCTTGTTCTTTTGTTATTTACATTATTACAAACATCAATGTTATTTTCGGTGATTTTTTCTTCATCAAGGAAAAGAACTCAGAGGTTCCAGTTTCAGTTTGGTTATCTATACTGTGGAATTATTAACATCACTGATTAGAAACATAGATATAAAATACCTAAAATGCCACTTTATTGAGAGGGGGTATTAAAGTGTTAACTGTAACTTTCCAATCCACTTTCATGACTCTTGTCTTGGGGGTTTTTATAATCTCGTATTGCTGTTTTGATCTAAAATATCAGACGTGGGTTTTTGTGCATGTAAATGTGCCTGTGTGTTCAAAAGCAGACAAGTGAATGTTATTTCTATATTACTCTCTCTCATTTTCCTCGTGACTTTATCTCCTGTGTCAGTGCTGTTGAGACTGAAGGCTGACTAAGTTTTCCCTATGCCAGCGTAGTGCGTGGCCATTGTTCCAGGCTCTGACGGCAGCAGAGCTGTTGTTGATGGACAACACCACTGATTCGCCTGTGTTTCCTGTACAGACCTAGACAGAGCTCACAGTTTGCTGCTCTGCTCTTATCATGCATGACACCGAGCCAGGAGAGAAGAAAAAAGAAGGGGAAGCCGGGGGAGTATTAAGAGCAAGAAGAGGGGTTTTCCTTTATGCTCTTTTTCTTGACAGAAAGCCAATATCCAGTCTGAGTTGATGACTAAAGAAGCTGCGTATTAGTATAAGTTTGTGCTTTATTTGTGGCGGAGGTGGGTGCTAAAATACCACTTTCATTATGATTCTGTTTCTCCCTGTTTGGGCACGACGAGATGCAAGATTGTTGCTACTGATAAGATAAGAATGTAGCAGTCGCCTGCTCTGGTTGCTGGTGCAGAAGGAGGAAATGCCTATCTGATGGGATTTTCAAATTGGATTTTGAATGGCCAGACAGGGAAGGAGAAAAATATTTACACTACTGACATCTCCATCTCTGGGAGTTGTAGGCACGGCCCCTTGGCAGTGTTATAAACAATAGAAACACATAAAATTAAGCAGTTTACAGAGAGAGTGTGTGAGATATGGCCTGAGGCAATTTGTCAATACATTTGACATGTTATTATCTCTTATTTGTCTCCAGATTTTCACAAATTTCCGCAAAGTGTGTTATAATAAGTATTGACATGTGCTGAGAACTGCCTGGGTGGATTATTTTGGATTTTTATTATTTATTTTTTTGAAAACAAACAGTTTTGATAACACTTAGGATAGTTAAATTTGTTAAATCCAAGTCTTTTTATCCACTGAGTTGCTAGATTTGATGTGACAATAATCTATATACTGTCATTCCAACCGTAAATGTGACCTTAAACCAGAATGGTTATATCTGGAGACTTTTCCCATTTTTATGTATACAAGACTGTCCAAATAGATGTTTGTCATGAAAAAAAGAATCAAGCCCATTTTAGGTAATCTTCCAGTGTGAGAGTCATATTAGTCAGCAGGAGAAAGAATGACTAAGTGTGTGTGGGCAGAACTGGATGAACTAAATCTGTCAATAAGATGTGTGTCCATAATAGTTGGAATGAGTGCATAAAGACTTGTCAAGGAAGTAGCTGTTTATTGCTTGCTTTAAATCAGTGCCAGAAGCTTGTATTCACAGATTTTATGGTGTGCCATCAACTGTAATTAATCTGGAAGAAAACATGCAGTGCCATCACCTTTTTACTGCCCACATTAGAAAGGTGAAACCTGGGTATACCCCCACAGCCGGGGGAGATAAGTGCAGAGGAGGCTCCTGATTCCTTACTGTCCACTACCTTGCACCACCCTGACACAAATATTTTTAGAGAAAAGACACTATTAAATGTCAGTCCAGATCAGATATGCAGGGTGAGGTTCATGGAAGAAACACAAGGTTCAAGCAAATGTGTTCATACTTTCACATTTCACAATGGCCACATACGAAAAACCCATAAAAGAAACCACTATGACAATGTGAACACATTATCATATTATTCATCACTTACACAAAGCTGCTTTTGTGTTTATATTCCTTAGCAGTAACAGCATTTCCTGTGTGCAATGACTGGGACTTTTTGAGTCCCTCTCAATTGCTACGCTAAATACCAGAAAACCACCAACAGAAGCTGAATCCAAGACATTTAAAAGTGGACTGACTTACTGGACTCTTGACCTAACTGTCAAGCAGTTGTCAGAGCCCATATGTTTGCCCTCTTGTATGGCAATGGCGAGTCAATTATTGAGAAAGTGCATGAACAGAAGGTCAATGTGTTTTTCCAGAGGTTAAATCAAGTGTGTAACCTCCACAATGCAGATTGATGGTTGCCTCCTGACAGCCAATGAAACGCACAGCCTGGGATTTTTGTAAACTTTGTAATGGCCAGCAGCCCTGGCCCTCAATTTGAAAGAGGTGCTATGCCAGGTGGCTGGAGTACAGAGCTGTTTATTTCTGTGAACTGCTGGGGACTGCAGCCCTGCAAGCAGTCCCAGTGCTTTCATGTTTCCCCATACGGCATGCCCTATGCAATCCGCCCGCCTGTTATGAGCATGAAGTAAACAAAACATTAGGTCATCATAAATCACCAGCCAATGACATGTCTGGAGCTGAGATTAGACAACCAGAGTAGAGCAGTGGAGCGCAGAGCGGGGAAACCAGCCTCTTGTCCTGCAGCCTGCAGCTCCTTCTCTCCTCCTTGGTCCCAATGTGTAAGATCATTATTAAAATTGCACCCCAATTAAGATAAGGCTAAATTACTTTCTCTGTCTCCCTCTTTGATGTCCAGGGGATTTTTCTCTGTTCTACAGTTGAAAAAGCGGCACTTTAAAAAGGAGCAGGGGGAGACAATTGCTTTGAGTGTGCTTTGATGTTGGAGTTGTGGCATTGCATGGAGTTTGATTGGAAATGTGCATGATTGATTTTTTTTTTTAGATTAATTTCAGACAAAGCTCCATTTTCAAAAGTGAATGCTACATCTCATTTGCTCAATTGCAAAGACAATTTAAATTTTGGCAGAATGAGTAGACATTGTGAGTGTATTTATGTGTGTGTGTATGTTTGTGTGTGTGTGTGTGTGTGTGTGTGTTGCATTCCACTTTATCTGAACTCTTTTCAGTTGCCACAGGCATCGAGTGCTGAAACGTGACTTATTTTTCTCTGGTTCCACCCATGTCTATGCTGAATCAGTGTAATTGAACTTGTTTCCTACTGTGTATTGAGTACAGTCTGCAGAGTGTAGAGTGTGTATGAAAACCTCCACTGGACTAAATGGTATATGTATAATCCCGTTGGAAGATCTTTCTGCCACTGGCAAGGGATATGACATAGAGACAGAAACGGAACACACTGCAAATGTATGTAAGAGGCGAAGTGACTGTTTTTGAATGGTAAAAAAAAAAAAGCATTTCTTTTCATTATTTGAGAAATGCTATCTCATAAAAAAAATCTCTTTCCATGTATAATTTTTCCTCTGTAACTAATTCCAGCACTTAGCCTCACACAGTCTATTGTTCGTCCTTGTTCTCTTTGTCTTAAAGTTCATGTATTTGCCTGACTTCTCACTGTAAACACAATGGCAAAAACATCAGAGGCCTGTGGACTGGGGATGTTTATATGAGCAGAGAGCCTGGAGATGGAACAGAGATATGAGTGCTGATCTGTGAAAGGAACCACCGCTGTATCGCTGCTGCTGGCCATCACACACAAACACCATCTGGCCGCCTCTCACCAGACAGAGGAGACCTCACACCTGCACACCTCACAGATATTGCATGAATTCGTCCAAGCGGACAGCAAGCAAGAAAGCAGTTTGTAAAGCCATGCATGTACTGTAAAGTTCTCATTTGTTATAATAGTAAATGTTTGTCAAAGGTCTCAGAATATTTTTTATCTTTGACTGATCTAAGACCAACTGCTGAGAGCATGAACGGATTAACTGCTATCCATTTCTTAGATTTGACACTAGATCCAATTTTTTAAAAACTGTAGTACATACAGATTGATGCATTTAACTCAATAGTGCACTGTGATGTGGAGTTGCTTCCGATCATCTCACTATCTTCAGCACAGCTAACCCCAGAGTCAAACCAGGGGAGAGATTTAAAAAAAAGAAAAAAAAGCATCAGCTATTATTAACACATTGAGAATGGTATGTTGCCATTTGGCATTATGCTCTCTCTTGGTGTCTACATATCAAATTCTATGTTGTTTTTTGATTTTTCTTTCTTCACTTTTTGTGTTCTCCAGACACTCATAGCTTTTCCTTTTCGGTGTTAGATTTATTTAAATGCTCCTCGCAATGCAATCAAGCTTGGGCTCAGAGAAAAAGAGAGTGAGAAAATTAGTTAACTGGCTGAAGAGTAAACAAAGAGCTGCTGAAAGTCTGCTGGGGTTTCACCTCAGAGGTCAAAGGGCAGATAGTGGATTGACAGAGGCAAAGAAAGCAGACATTTGAAATACATGTTTGGATCATTGTTGTCTTCTTTCCAAATGTGATTGTCGTATTTGTTTGAACATGAATTATATATTTCATAAGATTGTCTTCTTATAATCTTATAATGTATGTTTATGTTGTTTCAGATCACATGATGTAGTATCTAACATACCTTCAAGGTCAGTGTTGCAAATATGATCCATTGTGTGAAATCAAATAAAAATGTAAACAAAAAAATAAATAAAAAAATATAAGATATTTTAAGTCACTGTTTTTCTTTGCTTGTATTTCACTTCACCCCCCCCCCCCCCCCCCCACCCCTCTCCGGTAAAGAGGTCGTGTGAGGTCAGTCGTTGCATGTTGTATGTGTGAGTGTATGTGTATGGAGAGGGGTAGATCACGGTGTGGGTATGTGTGCACGTGTACAAGGCTGTCACTTCAACACACTTAATGCAGCATTTGAAATAAATCAAGTTACTCCAGTGAATGTGAATAGTTAATATTCATAATTGATTACCAAAATGATTGACTAAATTTACTCAAATATTTTATTTTTAGAGGTATGCTTTAAATTACTATTACCATTTTATGTCACTTTATAATTCCACTGCAGTTTAGGGGCAAATGTTTTTTTTTTACTCCATATCTGTCAATATAGTTACTAATTAACTTAACAAAAAAATTGGAATAAAATTCAAATGTAATGCATTGCTAGATTTTAAACCATCCGACTAAACATGCAGTAGTTGAATCATCTCCACCTCAAACAATACTAGTGAAATGTTATTTACACATTTAATAATCTAACAATATAATATGCAGTAAAACAATGCTCACAGTGGCAGTAGTTTTACATTTTGAAAAGCAGGATGTTTAGTTGTAAAGGTATGTTTTTTACATTGTGATATTGATCTGATCACAATTTAAAGCAATGAATTGATAACATGTGGGTCAAACTCATTTACCCAAACACCACTTAACAAATCCATCAACAGCATCGGAATGGACAGGAAGACTAAAGAGAAGGAGAAAAGAATAACATGACATTTGCCCTAATTGTGTTATTGTTGACATTCTGATTTGTTCACTGATTTGCCTTATTTCTAGTACTTTTTAATCTGATCATTGCTGTGTCCTACTGACCTCCTTGTATGACTGACAGATTAAATATGTGATCAGAGCTTTTTCTTCACTGGTGGATCTGTAAAAATAGCAGAAGTATCTGTTTCTAATAAATCAACTGTATTGGATTTGTCCTATGGGAGCACAGAGCAGTTGTCAACATTACATTGCCTTCCTTATTATTACACAATCACTGTTGCCATGTGAACTTCAAAATCAATGCGAAGGACATAGGAGGAGGAGAAAAAGATGTGACGAGGCACTTTGTGGGAAATAATTCAGGAGGAAGTCTGCTTTTTGAAAATCAGACACACAAAAAAACTTATACACACATAATTGCATAATCTCTCAATACTGCATGGTGGAGTACACTGCACTCACTCTGCCAGGAATTCATTGCCAGTGGGATTCTTCCAGCGTTCAGATTACTTTAGCTTCACACAGACAGACAGACACACACACACACACACACACACACACACACACACACACACACACACACACACACACACACACACACACAGCAAACCAAACACCATCCCTCCCTATTAAAATCAAATTTCACGTTTGTTTTCCTCAGTTATCCACCTCTTTGTGAAGCCCCATTGTCTTGTTTCTACTTCAAGGAGAAAGGACATTTACTCTGCAGGCCAATTCATCACTGTGTCTCTGGCTAGCTGGTGACACTTCTCTTTTCTACTCCTTGAAAGGCATTATAGCAGTGAAATGGGTCACTTCTAGCAGTGTCTCATCCTCTTTTGGTGCAGATGACACCTGCCTCCCTGGGTTTAAAAGATGTGAGGAGCGTGGGGAAGAAAACTGATTGCACTAAAACACATCTGGAACTTAATTTATATTTATTGAAAATTATTGTTCAAATTGAGTATCGTAAAAATTAATTGTCTATATATGATTTTAAATGTATTAATATGTAATAGTTTATCTTTAATACATTTGTTTTGTCTGATTTTAAAAGTTTGGGGTTTTTTTGATACATATTTATAATAATTTAGTTGCATTTTGTTTATTAATTGTTAATTATGTCAAAGAGACAGGAAACACAAATGTATTTGTATTATCCTCTCATTGTAATTACATGTATTCTTATTTTTAAAATAATAAAACACAAAATTCCTTATATTTCTGCATCATAAGGTGATTGTGTCTTGGCTGTAATTTTGATCCCTTCATTTTTTTTTTGAATGTCAGCCCTTCAGCAATCTTTTAGTCTGCTGTTGATGTTCTCACAGCCCAGTGGCCGCCTTGCACCATAAAATGAGATGAGATCCGCGAAAGACACAGACAACTGCTACTGGGGCTCAAATAGCAGTAGCTGCACAGCTCTGAAGTGGCTCTCTCATGTCACAAGTTACAAGAGTTCAAGTTTACTCAGTTTGCTCCCTGCAATCAGGAGGGAAAGTGAAACTGAGTTTGTTGTGCACAGAACACCTTTTTGAGCCATTTCATTTGTGCATTTGTAAATGTATGTGTGAAATGTATATATACAAATGTAAATGTCGTGCAATTTAAAATACTTATTTCATGAAAAAGAGCCAATGTTAAATAAATAAATAAATCACTGCACCCTACTATCATTCTATTAATATCAACTATGTAATTCATGTTAATGTTATTATCAACTAAAGACAAACACACGTCTGCCAACATGTTTCTGCCAACATACCCTATAAAAGTGGAATGACTGAAGCATTAAATCCACTGTAGAGTTGGCAAATCATTTTTTACACCGACATAACACCTTTGGTTTGTTTGTTCAGTGCTTAAAAGATACACAACATTTATTTGGTTACATGCCTGAGTTGCTATGTTTGATATCTGAGAAATTCGATGAATAAAAAAATATTAAATAGGTAACTCTGTAAATATAAGAATCTGATTTTATCACCCACACCTGCGGCAGAATGGAGCTTTATCCCAGTCTGGCCATTCAGATTAAAAATAAGGCTGTAAAGCCGAGCAGTATGAGACCTTCAAAATACATAAAATGAAACTGCTCTTGACAATAAATTACTGTAGGCTATGACATGTTTGTATAATTGGGACATTCAACTGCTCGGTGCGTAAAAAGGTGCTATAATTAGAAACCGCAGGCCGGGGCGGCAGAGAAGCAGCTTTTGTGTAACTTGAAGGCAACTTTGTTCGTTTTTGAGGTATCTCGCCAAGGCTGTCGGGTTATTCGCAGGTCGGCCGTTTCCCCTTGGTGTGAATTCACAGTGGCCCATTATCCCTCCATCGGAACACTATGAGGTTTACATGAGTCCGTTCCGTTTGGTTTGAAGATGTTGCGAGAATTGAAGGTCATTATTTAATCCAGAAGCCTTGTTTACACCCCATCCCTCTGCCTGTTTTGACAAAGCCGAGTGAATCATTTCTTTGAAAATTATCATAAGTCTTTTAAACGAGACGTGGAGAATGAGAGGCTGCACGCAGCGGTTATTCTTTCCTTCTGAGAGACAAGTGCTGGACCTCCAACCTTTCTCTCGTTTGGCCGCAGAGCAGACAGAATTTGCGTCTATGGACACATAATTAGAAACAGATGGCGCATGGAGCTCGGGTGCTGTACACTAACTGAGAGCTAAAACACAGCATTTTCCACTGAGCTGAGCTGGTCATCAGCCATACAGGTGCACACACAGTCTGCAAGGGCTGACCGAGCCTTCAGTGCACCCTCCCCCTTTGTACTGATCGGAACATGGAATAGGTTAAATCCGAAATTACGCATTTCACCTATGTTTGCAAGTAGTATCGTTTGGATTTCTTCTGGCAAAAGCTGTGTTCCCAAATTACATTACATTAGGCTATATTTAGCTTTCGGCAGCAAAGAGCAATGGTGGAATAATCTTTGTTTCCTATTAAAAAAAGTAAAAAATAAAAAGCTGCAAACATTACAGCCTTAAATTTCAGGACTCTAAAAGTATTCCGGTGACCCAAAAGCGCCAGAAGGGTGCTGAAAGAAAGAGAGAAAAAGTTTGATCCCGTCTGTCTGTATGAGGATTACATTTCATATGTTCTCTATCAAATAAATATAGCGTCGTTTCTTCAATGCGTGAAGGACAAATAAATGGTCGGTGACTGTAGCCTAATTCCCGTCAACAATCATTTGTCCTTTGCGGGAACTAACAGGATAGTCAAGCCTGTCAAGGTAATAATAACACGTGTTGAGAGTGAAGTTTTTCCTCACGCTTGTGGTTGTGCATCATCAGCTGACATAATTGTTACTTACAACAAATTAGTCATAGACATCAATCCATAAATACATATTTGCAAAGTTTAGAATAATGAGATTATTTAATAACTAGTTATTATTGTATCCACGCTATTCCTAAAATAACAGTGTTATGTTATGAATTGTTGTGTAATTTTTTGCGCATTTTTCTGAACCTGACCTCCAAACACAAAGACTATGGTACCTTGCTCTTTACTGGTACTCTTATATCGAATATCCTACATTTAAGAAAATATGATAGAAAATACATAAAATGATTAGAATGATTAGCTTATGTTTTCCAAAATACGTATATAACCTACATTTGTCTCGGATCCTGTTTCAGATTATAGGAAGTGATTGTCAATGACAAAACAATATAAAAAATTAAAAAATATTTGATGTCTGCTATAAAACCCATTCAATAACAAATTCAACATATATATACAGTTTGGGAGTGTTAAATATTAAAGGCATGGGCAACACAGGCGCTTTTGTCTTTGCTATTTGACCCAAAGCAGTGAGGGAAATTGTGTATTTTCAGGAATGTAGCAGAACGTTTCAGGAAAAAGCAGAGTAAAGCCTTGATACAGGCAGAAACAAGAGTCCCCAAATATCTGAAGGGGCCTCAAACAGATACACCATGTGGACCACTGGCCCCAGTTTAATGACATTTAAGCAACATCTGATTAGACTTTTTTGTTGTTTTGTAAGTTCGTACTGTGTGTGGGGACATGAAAATGGTAAAGCATATTCATTTAATGAAAGTGAAATTAAATTTGCATTGCGCTGTGGGCCCTAGAGTGGAATGATGGCCCCCTTTTCAGCCTTTTTCTGCTTTTGTAGTTAATTTCTGGAGTTTTATATTTTTCTTTTCTTTTTAAAAAATGTACTATTTACAATTCTGCGGAGTAAAAACCACAAACACCAAGTTCAGCTCTACTCTACTCTGGTCGTCTCTCTCTCTCTCTCTCTCTCTCTCTCTCTCTCTCTCTCTCTCTCTCTCTCTCTCCTCTCTCTCTCTCCCTGTGCTATGTCCTGTTATATTGTTGATGGTGCTCTGGCGGCCGACATCCTCCTCATTGACCCCCGTCTCCCTCTCTGCCTTTTCCGTCTCATGAAAAACGATTCCAGCTCTCTGATTGAATTTTATTCCTTCCTGACCTGGTCTATTCTGTGAGGACGCCATCAATCTTTTGACTAACACGACGTTTGTTTATTAGGCCTATACTTGGGAAAGTATCTAATGACTTTTATGAGCTTGATTATGGTTGTTGCAATCTGGAGAGAGGGGAGAGACGTACAAGCAGCATTTTATTGGCTACTCTCCTTTGCTGTCGTTGTTCACACGTTTAGACCCTTGTAGTCTGAAATATGCAAATGAGTTGCAGCTTCTCACAAAATATTCTGTTTTGATGTGTTGCCCTTTAGCTGTCGCTCTACTCTTGTTGGTCTAGAAACCCAAAGCGATATATGGAAAAATCCCAGCCATTCCACCTTCCATCTGCAGAACACTGTTACAAAATGACATTAAATTCATACTATGGTTTGACATGGTCTTAAGAGAGTTTTAACTTGACATCTGTCATAGTCAGTGAGATATGTTGACATCTCCCTTTAATTAAACATTTGCAGAGCAGAGTAAAGCATACATAATTAGTCAAGTAAAAGTTGTTGTTTTTTTAATAAAGTTTTTTAGATGGAGAAAAAACCCCAACTTGCCAAAATGCATTATTATCATTCTACACTATATTTGTAAAATTCTAATTTTCAGTTTAAACAGTATGAAAATAACGCATATAGTTTCTACTGAGCAGCTACATTATTGTTATTGTTATTATCATTAGTAGTAGTCGTAGTAGTTGTAGTAGTAGTGTTATTATTATTGACGATGTTTTTGTACAAACTGTAGCCATGCGCAATTTTACGCAAGTTACGCACGAATCTATCAAAGCAAAAACAATTTTAACATTTATTTAAATGCTGTATTTAATAAATAAATACATATAATAAAAACACATTAAAATAAATACATGTATATGATTCCTAAATATTTGAATTAATCCCAAAATAAAATAAAAATATAGAATAAAAAAATACATAAACTGTGCTGATTGACATCGAAAGATGGAGAACAGACTTGTATTGAAAGTCTAATGAAATTATTTTTTAAACAATTTCCATTGATATTTAATTATGGTAAATGATGTTGGCCTTTTGAAGTTACTGATGAGCTAGTAAAATAATTAAAAGAGAGTGATCGCCTTTCATAACAGAAATCAGCTGATAAAGCTTGTACAACTATCTCCTATTTTTAGAACAAATACCAATAGGTTTTCAATAAAACATAAATTTCTTGCACTTAAATATTCAAATACTCTTAAACAATAAGATGAGTTGCATGTAAAACGTGATGTTCCTTGTTGCCTCCATTCACGTCAGTGTCATGTCAGACTGGGGAGAATTCAAACATCAAAACTGAAGTGACAACGGGACTATCTTTGGCATGCGTGGTATGATATTAAGTAAGCACTGGTATGCGCCAGTAAACACACAAGGCAATCCAAAACAAAGTTGTGCTGTGTGTAGTCTGTTTTCCTGGTCTGGGCCTCAGGTCAACATGATCTCTAATGATCTTTTATAAGTCTTCAGCACTTTAGTATGACTACACTAATATAGATAGTACATGAAATATACTATCTGAAAGTTAAAAATCATAAAAGATTATTACGTTCTTTGTATGTACGCACGCCGTTGGTTAAAAAATTCCTTTTTGCCTCAATATTGTTTTTTTCACGTTTCCTCAAATATTTTTCCTCTAACAAGACAAATAGGAAAATATATGCTTGCTTTTAGTTGAGTAAAAAATATCTAACGCCTGAATCTGTGCAGCAGATCACAATCCAAACATCCTCCATTTATATTTTCAAATTATTTTAATAAACGTACACTATTAATGACCAAATTGTAAATCTCAGAGGGGCAGATCATAACGAGGCCTGTTTACCTCTCACACAAACTAACACGGGCTAGACTGAGTGTAAAATATCATCCGCCTGTATTCAAGTCTGTAAGAAACGAGGCGTAACTTTAACTCACATAAAATGACAATTTATTAAACAAACAAACAAATCCTTCAAAAATACGTTTCAACAAATGAAGAATCTTTGAAATAGTACTTCGATATACACGTTCCTTTTTTAAAGTTTTTATAATGGAACATAGGTTTTGGACAATTAAGGCAATTCAATTTAGAAACACTTTTTTGGTGTTTGGTCCATAATAGCCGGCTACAGTTTAGAAATAAATTACTATATGCAATTTACACGACCATGAAAACTGACATATCTTAACATAATCACATAAAGCCACAGAAGCAAAGGGAGACTTACGTGTTATTTGCAGTAACACTGTTCTTTAGAAAAACCAAGATCAAGTCTTTTCTGTTTTTGTTTTCTGTCTCATATTAGTCCATATTGTGTGGGAAGTTAAGAAGGGGGGGCGGGGTGAATTTAACTAAAAGAGTTCAAACACCGTGGAGAAAATACTGAGCATGTTTTTTGTTGTTGTTGTTGGGTTTTGTTTGTTTTTGTTTTTTTGTTTTTTGGTCAGAACTTGCTACAGTCATATACGAAAGCTCCCGAAGTGCGATAGATGGACTGGCTCGGTGGGAATGACATCTGACAGCTGTTATTCCCATTCACCGGTGAATTATTCAAGCCAATTCTTTGGGATTCAAACATCTCTCGGACTGAATGGAAGTTCTGCTGCTGTGCTGGATAAGCTGCGCCCAGGTGGCCCAGGTCTCCGGCCTGGTTGAGGTACCATGAGGTCAGCCTCCCTTGGTGGGGATGGTGGCCCTCCTGCCCAGAGTTTAGATTACCGTGGGTCAGGGAGGATGAGGTGGTAGTGACTGAGTAATCTGGCAACGTTTCGTCCACGGTGGTACTCGGTGCCAAGTGGCTAGATCTGTCCCCGGCGTACAAGCTCATGGCTTGCATGTTACAATGATAGGTTGCATTGGAGGTAGTGGAGATGGAGTTTTGGTTACAAGGGGAACTATAGACAGATGTCTGACTTGGAGAATAGTTTAAGGACAAAGACGGTGTTATACCTGTCCTGCTGGAGGCGGTGAGGCTGGGGGTGAGCTCAGTGGCCCCTTGTGGGGACCCCCGGAGGGAGGTCATGATATTGTCTACGCTGAAGCCCTGCGTCGAGGCCTGACCATGGTGTTGGTGGTGCTCAGAGCTGTCCATGCCGATGGATCTACTGGAGGGGATGCTGTGAGGGCTCCCACTGGACATACTGCTGCTGTCTGGACTCTCGATTTTGGGCACGGTGCTCAAAGAGGGCGAGTCGGCCTGTGGTGGCGTCACAGTCCCATTCTCTGTCTTAATATCCTGGATCCTCACAGGCTGGGAGCCCTGCACCGACTGCTCCTGCTCCCGGCCTTGCTGCCTCGGCGGCAGATCCTTCTGTAGCCGCTCTTCTTTCTCTTTTATCACGTCCTTCTTTTTGAATCGTCGCCTCCTCCTCAAGAAGCTCCCGTTTTCAAACATGTTGTAAGAGTCTGGGTCCAGGGTCCAGTAGCTGCCTTTACCGGGTTTTTTATCATCACGGGGCACCTTGACAAAACACTCATTCAGGGACAGATTGTGTCTGATGCTGTTCTGCCAGCCCTGCTTGTTGTCACGGTAAAATGGAAACCTCTCCATGATAAACTGGTAAATCCCATTTAGGGTCACTTTCTTGTCAGGCGAGTTTTGGATAGCCATAGTGATGAGCGCAATGTAACTATAGGGAGGTTTGACCATATCCTTGGGCTGGGGTTGGGGAGTGTATGGTCCATAAGCCCGAGCCATGCTGGCAGGGTATTGGTCATGAGCCGCATGAGAGTACATGTTCATAGGTGCTGGCATCCCTGTGTATCCCCCTCCGGCGGCGGCCCGGTAGTAGCTGGGGTCGCTGCTGATGTACGGCACGACGCCCAGTGAGTTGGGACTGGAGACGGAGTAGCGAGCCTGCATGTCTTCACTTTGATCCGACGAAAATAAATCTCCAAAATACGCAGACGGAGAGCTCCACTTCTCCCTCCTCTGAGTGCTGAAGCGCTCAAATCACAATTCCCGACTGCTCACTTCAAAAAGAAAGAAAAGTCTTAACAGCGGTGCAGCTTGCAGGATCTCAGCTGTGTTTAAGCCGTCCCCATCTCTGTGTCTCTATGAAACGCACATTGAAAAAGTTCTGAACTTTGGACATCCGTCACCACACAGGACTTTTGCGCAGTTAAATTCTTTCCTCCTTTTTTGCTGCCAGAAGAGCTCCTCCCAGAAAAGTGCACCAGTCGTCCAATAGGAAGTCAGGCCGTGCAGCGGGAGCAGGAGGCTCCTGGCCACACTGAGCTTTTAGAAAAAGGAGAGGAGGTGTCGGTAACTCCCAGCCCACTCTAGCCAAGACTTCAGACGTGACAGAGCGACTCACATGTACACAATCAGATCATGGAGTGCATCACACTTTGATGCAGAATAATAATCTTCTATGAGACCCACAGTTGTCAAAAGAGAGGAGAAATAAATAACTTATCGTTTACATTTGCAAGTTAAATGACCATATATTGATCTGGATATTATAACATTAAATCAGTTCTGATATTTATGTAGAAAAATTCTAATTTGCTCAAGGCAGTCTTTTACATTTGTCGCCCATATAATAATAATAATAATATTCAATCATTACACTGCATTTTTTTCTCTTTCATTTTTTTGAAAAGAGTGGATAGTATGCACCAAATGGCGTCGTTAAAGTTCACATTTACGTCATAAAAAGTGCATTTTATTGGTTAAAAGAGTCAACACTGGCTGCTAGATCAAAGCAGGACAGAGCCTTGCATCATTGGCAGTGGTTAAGTGCGATCTCATTACAGCGGGAATTAAGACAGTTTGGGCTGAGAGAGGCCAGAGGTGTGAGAGTTTATTCAGGGGAAGGATTTAAAGACACGCAAATAACCAAATGGGACGACAACGACACCCTACATGTGGGGTGTTTCCATTCAAATGTATGTTGGGTTGAGAAGTGATTGCCATTTGAAACTAAACTGTTAATATAGTATTTCTTTAATCAATGTGCAATTATTTACAGCCATAAATTGTGTTTTCTCCACACAGATGTAACTCATTTATTCATGTTGATATTAAAAAATATCTAGAGATGTTATAATGTATTAAGAAGCAAACCACATCATTTGCAACTATTCAGTCACGTTTAGGGCTGATGACGTTTAGTAGGAAAATAGAAAAAAATAAAACGTTTTTCTCCACAGTTATAAAGAAAAGAAACCCTCAATAAACCGGGCCAGAAGGCCTCTGTATCGCCGTGCTGTCAGAGGCGACTGTGCATGAAATTGTTAATGGTCATTGTGAGGCAAAGTTACAGTCCCAATATCGGTGTAATCCTTTGCAGGTCGTCTTAATTAAATGTCCGTGCAGTGGCCTGGTGCTATGCGGGTTTCTCCTTACATGGACCCGGGCATGAACTTTTTCCACCGCCCTAGGCTGTTTACACAGTTCACGACGGGCCTTTTATTTAATACCATGGCCTGCCCACCTAGTCCCCATGAACTCTTTATTAGTTAAGGAAAGCACAGTGAAAATCATGAATATGTGCCAAAATAATAAACAGAAAACAGGCACAACATTTGAAGGCTCTTGCCTGTTTTCTTGTGTTGATGAGGGCAGCATTACTATTCAAAATAAAAGTTGTAGCTTTATGGAGATGTAGACACCTGTTTGAATATTACATGTTCTACAAATTAATTCTAATGTAATTGTATTTCTATTTGTCAATTAAGGCATTTTTGCATATATACTACAAACACATGGCATCTTTTATATCATTATGCATTTTGTAACGACAGATATTTCATAAGGTCATAACAAATAAATAACACATAATCAAGCAATTGGAATGTGGCTTTACTGTATTATAATAACACATCAAGCATAGTTAAAAATGTTCAATTATGTAGGAGCCTACAATGCAGTGTATGACATGTATATATTACTAACATTAAACACTGATGTTAACCTAGAAATAAAACAGCAAACACAAAAACAAACAAAAACAAAACGAAACAAAAAACGTGACTTATAATCGACGCTTAATATGACACTGATATTATAAAAAAGAGAGAGAGCGCGACATGGGAGAGTGAGGAAAATTAGCCTTTTCTAACTTCATCATAACTATGAATTTGGCTCCCTCTGGCGTTCTGAAGGAGTTACTTTTGTCAGATTTTCTTTTTACATAGATTGTTGTATCTTAATTGCAGCTGTTTATTTTGAATCCTAATGAAGCCATTTATTTGATGACCACACTTTTTTTTTTTACCAGAACTTTCATCAAAATTAAAATGTGTTGCACACACTGGTGTGTACACTGGTGTGCAACTGCTGTGTGTGTGTTCTTTAAGCAGAAACATATTATACCAGAACCTAAAAACCTAAACTCAAATAGAAAGATCACAAGATGTACATGAGAAACACTAATGAGATTAATTTCATTACATCTACTAATATTTGATTACCTATGTTGTGCGTGTTTGTATCGTGTGTGTGTGTGTGTGTGTGTGTGTGCGTGCGTGCGTGCGCGTGTGCGTGCGTGCGTATGTATGTGTGTACTTGTAAACTTCGGAAGTGGTGACATTTTTGGAAAGTGAGGACATTTTACCCAGTTAATGTTTTCAGGCAAAGGGCTGTTTGAGGGTTTTTGGTGTTGGGTTAGAATTAGGTTTAGATCCAGTTTATGGTAAATGTTGGGTTTAGGGTTAGTGTTAGGTAAGGGGCCAGGGAATGCATTATGTAAGTACAAATTTGTGTGTGTGTGTGTGTGTGTGTGTGTGTGTGTGTGTGTGTGTGTGTGTGTGTGTGTGTGTGTCTGATGATGATAATGTCTAGTGGAGCTAGTTTTTACCATCAGGAGCTTCTAAAAAAGGAGAGTGCATTTATTATACTCTGCTGCCATCTCATGGTCTACTTCAGTACTACAGACAAGGAGGTTATCAGAAAAGAAAAAGGAAAAACCATGACCTTGAATAATGAGATGTACTCATTACATGGTCAGTGTAATATATGCCATTTTGTATATGGTGCATTTCATAAATTACATACATTGTAAATATTTCACCAGTTTGGTTCATGCTAGGGAATGAAGCATGAAAATCTTTCCATTACCTGTCAACTTCCATTCTTTACAGTTGAGTGTACAGCGAGATAATGTGGATGCATTCACTATCATGCATGAAGTGAATGTTTTTGAATGCAATTTTTCAGTAAACAAAGTGAAGATGACCAAAACCTGGCCACTGCCAATCAAAGTACTATAACCCTAAATTGTAATTTATCATAAGCATGAATTATTAGCATAACTGGACTTCAACTGGAGAAATGAGTGTGATGTGTGTGGTATTCCATACTATAAATATTCATTTGCAGTTTTGCTGAAAAAAAGTCAGGGCTGTTACTTTTCATTATTGTTTGTGAACATTTGTGATTTTCATAGTATTGGTATGAAGTAGTAGCATTTAAAAAAAACTTGATAGAATGAAGTCATGATATTGGCTACAAGTAAATATGGATTTAATGTAAACTCATGCAACTGCAACTAAGGCTTGCAGGTTTCATATAATAATAATAATAATAATAATAATAATAATAATAATTTGAATTCAGTGAATTAAGTCTCCACAATTCATGGTGTGCACTTTATAGTTGCTGTTGTTTAATCATATGTGTATTAACATTGTAAAAAAATACTTATGTGTGTTTTAACATATACCGTTGACTGATTTACATGTGCAAAGCAGTCAGCACCATCCTCACCCGTCTTCTTCATTTGCTCCTCTTAATTATTGCTTGGACAGCAATGATGTCAAGAAATCTGAGTGTACAGACCATTGATGGCGAATGTTATATACAGTATACACCTAAATATGTATCTTTATTTGTTAGTGTGCTTTACTTCATGTAAAGGTTTTGTTTAAACCTCCAATCAATTCACCTGAATGAAATGACTTTTCTTGATGCGTCGTTTCCTGTTATCATCTTGGGGAGGTTTGTTTAGAGACCAAAATTGGTGAGAGACATGCATCATTCTTAATGGGGTACTATTTGTGTAATAGCTGGGTGTAACACACTTCATATATTCATATGTCAGCCGTCTGACAGTTCAGATGGAACCATCAGCTGTGAGATAATGTTCATAAACATGATTATTTTTGAGTATTTTCTTTCTACATTATGACTACATTTTTTAAATTATTAGCAGTGTGCATGATGCCATTTTAAAGTTTAATAATCTAATTTGGAAGTAATGTTTGATTTAATAAATGTAACTTGCTTATGTGTAACTTCTTGAATTTTTTTCCCATCAACTATTTACTTCACATTCCTTCTTCTGTTTTTTTCCCTCTATGCAGTTGAACATGTTCATCAGCGCTGAAAATAATATTTTGGGCAAGTGCAACAAACAAGAAAATGAAAATAAGGGAACAATTCCCAGCAGAGAAGAAACCAGTATAAAAACGCAAGGTGGATGCATTCACTTCAAAGGTGGAAAAAGGTGGCACATCATTTAAGCAAACAATGAGCTTACCATGTGTAAAACACTGCTACTGTGTCATTTCATAGATTTATCAATATTGAATCTTGCCATGTTAAAATGTATTTATAATCATCTTCAGTAATATGCACAGCAGAGACATTAATGACAGAGTCTTAAATGCCTGTTTGAGGACATTACGCCAATTATTGTAAACTTGGAATATGCATTAAATGTCGACATAATTTGGATGAATTTCAAACCCCTCAGACCTGGACTGTGTTTAATGCTGTTTAATGCCTGCCTACAGGATGATCAAATTAATAAAATGTGATATATACTAAACCATTTTGTATATTTATATGAATAAACATGATGCATTTGTCTTAAATTAAAATAACACTTTATTTAACCATCTTATAAGATAGTGTTTATGTTTTTATCAGTTTTATTGGTGAGTGCTGGATAGCTTATATTCCACCATTCATCTAATTTTGGGAGCAAATTTAGAACATAAAGACTGTGGAATAGCCACACCATACAGTGTATAATCTTAGCTTAATGTGACTGAATGGCACACTTGCTGCATAATCGTTTTTATCTACAAATAAATGTATGCTCACCCAATTTCTAATAATAGAGAGAAAATTTAACCTGGTGTGAGCCCTTTAACTTTAGATGACCACTAGGTGGCAGTATAGTCACACGAAAACCAGCAGGATGTGTGACATGTGACGTGTCTTTGTAAGAAATGTTCAAGTGATCATTACAATACACACATACAGGCTAACAAAGAAGATGACAATTGCATCCTCAGCGTATACAATAATAATTACTTCATTTAAAACCATTTGAACTATCTTTTCACTACATGAATCAACAGCACAAATTGCAAATCCAGACAATATATTTGTTCAGACTACACATGGTGCATCTGACTGTACACTAGCTTTAGTGCGAAGATAAAGAAAGCACTGATTAATCAGAATATGATTTTAAAATAGGAATACTCAGAAACTGCAAACTGACGATGCACAAAGACAATACTATATGTGAATGGTGCTATTGGTATTTTTAAACATTACTTTTGTGCCATACGTTTGTTTTAACACTGTCAAGCTGTCGCTAACCACACATTTACTGTAAACCCAACATTTATGACGCCTCAGGAGTGAAGGCAAATAATGGAAGTCAGTTTTTGGAATCGCCTTAAAAAGCACCATAATAAAGGAGACAATAATGAAAAAGACAGTTGACCCCCATAATAAAACTGATTTTGTTTTAGGCAATTTTAACAATGTAATAATAATAATAATAATAATAATGATAATAATGAAGCAGAGGAAAAAAATGACAAAAAAAATTAAAATTGTCCTTTAAAAATAAATCTTTTTAATAAACAGCTTCAACAACGTCAAGACAACAAAGTTATAAGTGCATGAATAAACATAAATTGAGGTGTATGCTATGTGTTTTTCAGTAAAAATGTAAATATTGCTGCTTATTCATGCGTGTGATCAATCAGTAATATAATGAGAACGTATAGCGCCACAATAGATTCTCATATCATGATATAACCGCTGCTATACGAGTGAAAGATGATTTTTCTCTTCTCTTCCACGCTGACCCTTCAGAAAATAAAACCTCCTTTCTCGTCACCATCAGTTCCATTACGATAACTCCTGAGGGTTGTATATAGCAGAAAAGCTCACGACAGATCTGTCGTGTCTGAAAGTGGTTTGTTTTGTCACATAACACATGGCTTGACATCCTGATAGACACTCTGGTGATGGTGATGAAGCTGGTGATAGTAAGATCCACCGCTGCTGGGATGCAAAGAAGAGATCCCATTCAGGTTCAAAACGAAATCCTTCCTGTCACACACAGGGGCCGAGTGGCTGGAATATCGAGACAGTCCCACTGTGAACAAACAGGGCAAACGATGATGTTAGACGATTGAGTCAAACTGATTTTTCCTTTTCTTTTCTTTAATCAGATTTCTATTATCATTAAATCTAGATACTCAATAGGTAACCAAAACTAGAGGTTTGTCAAAAATAATATACAGCTATAAAATTGTGTTTTATAGATCAGTTATAAGCCATTAATATGAACAACTTTTGGGTTGGCAAGTGTGAGAAATTCATGGTGTTAATCTTTTATATTTGGTAATAATAATTATAAATGTTTGAAATCAATTTAGAAATGCTCGTGGGTCTAATTTATCTCTCTCTCTCTTTCTCTCTCTCTCTCTCTCTCTCTCTCTGCACTGTCCTTTAATAATCCATCGAGTTTTTAGTTGTAAAAGTCAATATGTTAAGAAATTAATTTTGGTCCAGATGTTGTACAACCCTTTCTCACAAAAGAAGTGTTGAATCGGTCCATTGGGATCTACCTGATGAATCAAAAAACAAAAGACAAAGCATGTATCTTGGTGGAGGAAGTACCATGTTCTTATTAACAGCTGATATATTACAGACTGATATATTATGCATTAGGAAATTATTTATTAACCATTTCTAAAAACCAGCGTTATTGTCTCTTAATAGAAAGCTGGTCTTAATTAGTTTAATGTGTATTAAAACACATTGTTGGGAAAATTAAACTGTTATTAGCGTGGTTTTTGGCAGTTGTGACTCGAGTTACAGGCTTCAATGAATTTGCAACGTAATTACAAAAAATAACTGTGTTTCAGTTTTAAGAACATCTATGTATAATATGTGTAATTATGGCATTTTCGTAAATCTTCACAGGTTCATATGGCACGTTTCGATCTGCTATTTCTATTACAGCTTTAGTCGATGCCTCCAAAGAAAACGCCTGTTAATGCAAAAACATTGTAGGAAATGTATTTACAAAATACTCTAAACACTGCACACTTTATACAGCATTTTATGGTGCATAATAAACAACTAAAGAGAAGCAAACGGCTCATGTTTTCTATATTTAATCTGATGACAGACTAATCATCAATAGGCCCAAACGCTTGTTGGTTCGGTTTTATTGGGGGTAATATTGTGTGTGTATTTATTGCATTTCCATCAGGTTTAGGTAGATAAAACTATTCATACACTGTCAATATTGTAGTCACAATTTGCCAAGTTAATTTGGATTGAGCATTTTATTTCTATATTTCTCATCCAATGCATTTGGTTAAATACAATGAAATTTATTGTGCAAATCTAACTTGTAGGTTATAATTTGTTTATTTGTAGGTCTTTTAATATACACGATAGCAGAAATGACAGACATATGAAAAGAGCAATCATTTCTGTTTTTGAAATGCATTAAATTGATCTTAACCATTAATGTAGGTTCATTTGATTTATCATGGTGCAAATAGCAAATACAACATGTGGATTAAAGATAGGTTACAGTGGTGCTGTACCTGAAACGTCCGGAGAATCTCGTGCATTATGGTGCAGATAACCTTGATCCAGAGAGTAAGATGACATCCCATTGTGCAGAGCAGAAGAAGTGGGGCTGCTTGATGCCAGTGACTGCTGTTTGATATATGAAGACACACCAGGTGAACTCCAGTGTGAGGCTGCATTTGCATAGGGCGACTGACAGTCCAAAGTGCCTATCATTGCTGGGGAGGACTGCAGGGGGCTGCTACTGCTATCCGGGCAGTAGTCCGCGTTAGAAGCCACCTGACATGCAGCCATGTACGATGACCCGGAGCTTGATGACATATGTGGGACGTGATGCCCCCCTCCGAGTCCCTCGTAGCCCCCTGGCACAGCAGTACCCATCAAGTCTATGTTGTAGCTATTGTGACATGCTAATGAGCCTGACGGTGACTGGAAATCAAAGGTTTGCGGTAGCATAGACGCACCAAATCCGATACCATTCATCATCCTGTACATTGGTTTCAGAGCTTGACATTTCCTACGGAACCCCCGAGGTCTGCGGCGAAAGGAGCCCTCCTCGAACATAAACTCGCTACCTGGGTCAATGGTCCAGTAGTGGCCCTTGCCAGGTCTGCCGAGACCCTTCGGCAGCTTTATAAAACATTCGTTCAGAGACAGATTGTGTCTGACGGAGTTTTTCCATCCCTGGTATGATCCCCTAAAGAAAGGGAATCGGGCCTGCAGGAACTGATAAATTTCACTCAGAGTAAGCCTTTTGGTCGGCGAGCTTTGAATTGCCATCACAATGAGGGCAATATATGAGTAGGGGGGCTTTTCAGGGCGCCTCAAGCCAGAGTTTCCCTTTTTTCCTTTGCTTGATGCATTGTGCGTGCTCTCCATCACTGGCTGTGCGCTCAGGAGAGTTGCAGTTGGACTGCAGCGCATGAGACTGGATGCATCTGAATGTTGCTGGGAGCTCTCGGTCGTCATGGTGAGCGTCAATAACACGTGGGAAAATCGCTTTTCTTATATTTCAAGCGCTAGTAAAGATTGCCAAATGCGTTAATTGAAGAGGTCAGTGTCCCTTTGCGATGCTCTGCGCGTTTCTTAACCTGAAAATCAAGAAACGCCAGCCGCTGTTCCTCCTTCTTCTCTCTGTCCATTGCTGGCAATAGTCCCATAAGAGAGGGGAAATAAAGCTCCTCGACTTTGCTTGCGCATATCCACCCGGCCAAACACAACTCGACCACCTATCAATTCTTAAATCTCTCTCTGCCCCTCTGTCCCCCCGAAATCCCTCCAAGAAACCGCCAGGAACTACTCCCTCCCTATCTGGCCAGGATCCAGACTAGAAGCCGGACGCAGCGCAGTGGAGTAAGACAAATCTCCTCCCACGACTCGTTTTCCAAAACACTATGTCTACATTTGTCAGACCAATATTTGGCACGACTGTTTGACAAGACATGATGAATAAAACGACACAGTTTGAATACATTTAAATAATTCATTTTGACCCCATGTACCTGCAAACAGAGACGATGACTGCCAGCGTTTTTTTATATTTTAAGGTGTGCTTGCAGGAGAAAGAGTCCTGCAGTGTTCATTTGTTTATATCTGTTCAGGGTTAGGATTCTGACATGAGAGGAAGCATGCTTTTTCCATCAGAGCGTGCCAGCATACCACACACAGCGCGAGTGTCAGTTTACCTCTTGGAGCCTGGAATACATCCCTGGAGAAAAGAATCGATTGGAAAAACTAAATAAAGTCTTAAGGTACAATTAAGATAATTGAATCTTCCAAAATGTTGTGTATTTTATGCAACGTTTACTACTGTAAATGGCCTTTTTGCGTCTTAGTGTTTGCCCATGAGGAGTATTACGCATGTCTGGTTTCATTATCTCCCCATACTCCTGCAATTCTACCCAAAATATCATCAAGCCTGTAACCCCGCTGCGACCAGGATGCACAGCTGGTTTAAAGGATATTTACTTTCTAGTCTCAGAAGAATGGGCTTTGGAAGAAATTTCTTCCTATTGTGGATTTTGAATTCAGTTCTCTCAGGATGCACCATAAACCCTTTCCTGCGCATGTGTAGAAACTTAGGCGACAGCTATTTGCAGCGCCAGACTGAAAACATAAATATTGGATCCCCGCGAGCTGCATGAACAGTGAAAAGTAAATACACTTATAAGGGATGCTAATAATAGGCTACATCGATTTCATATTATTATTATTATCATCATCATCATCATCATCATCATCATCATCAACATCGTTATTGTTATTATTATTATTATTATTATTATTATTATTATTATTATTATTATTATTATTATTATTCCAATCAAGGTGAAAGCTATTACCATACAAAATGTGGGCATGTGGGTTGCAAAGTAACCAATAATATTATAGGCAGATATTATATAAAGGAGGAGGCTAGTGAAGAGGAATTCATTGGTGCATCTGAAACCAAACCTACAGCAGAGTTCCCTGACAGTGTGTTAAGGTGGAGTCACATGAACACATGAACATTGGCACCTAACAGGTGTCGATGTCTCATGCAGGTGTAAGTCCTACTTTGGCTCCACATGAAACACCCTGACTACTTTATAACTCCTTTTGAAGTCATTTTCCAACGATGCAACATACAAATCAACGTGGTTTATTAAATGTTTTATTTCGTTATGAACACACGTTTGTAAGAAGAGACACAACGACAGTCAAAGTGCATTTTTAAACACGTTTGTTAAACAAACTACAAATTCATTGGACAGTTCAGTAACATTTCCAATAATGTGTAGAAAATAGATCATCTGGGACATTATCAGATGTATAAAAATAAACTGTAACACCATGCCACCATAAATCCAATTTGATCCCAACATGAAAAAAGTTGCCATCTGTCTTTAATGTTTGTTCTGTCCGTCTGTGTCCATCATCAGTGCACACAGATCATCACAAAGGATAAAGAGTCCAAATTCAACTCTGAAATCGTAAAACTGGCTGTGAAATAAACCGATCGCTGTAGGCGTGTGAAACGTGTGCAGCACGGGAGTCCACATAGGCTGACTTGACGAATGGAAGTGAGACAGGTGTATTTGAATGAGGTATCATTAGTTCAGTGTAACGCGGCCAAGTGAAGGGAGGGAGGAAGCCGTTGTGTGAGTCTCTCTTGAACGGCTTGCTGAGGATGCTGTCTATAGCAAATGAACTGGTGAACTTGACAGCGGACTCAGTCCTGGTGGCGGGTGCAGACTGTGGGATGCTCTGCGGCCCCTCTGCACTCTCGGACTCCTCTGGCTCCCTGCCAAATTTTTTGTTAATGCGTTTTCTTCTGCGACGGAACACTCCGTCTGCAAACGTGTATTCGCTTTGAGGATTCAGCATCCAGTAATTGTCCTTTCCCCAAGGTCTGGACGGGTCCCGGAGCACTTTGAGAAAGCAGTCATTTAGGGACAAGTTGTGTCGAACCGAGTTCCTCCAGCCGGTGTAGCTGCCCCTGAAGAACGGAAACTTTTTCATCAGATAGTCGTTTATTTCCGCCAGAGTCAGGCGTCCAGAGGAGGAGTCCCGGATAGCCATGGCGATGAGAGCGATGTATGAGAACGGGGGTTTGGGTCTCCTTGTGTACGGCTTTGATTTGCTGCTGGTGCATGAGGTAACAGGTGGAGGGCTGTGTGCCACGCAGTCCCCATCCGACCCCAGCTCCTCTTCAGCAGAAAGAGGGGAGCGCACACTCCCCTCTATATCACTGGACATCTCCAAAAGTTTCATCTCACAGTGGTTTCCGCACAACACCTCCAGCTTCATTATTTTTAATGGATTCTCCTGCTCTTAATATTGTGCTGTATAGGACCTGTGCGATATGATCTCCGCCAAAAGTCTGGAGCTTGTGTGCGTCAAGATGCGAAGTCCTTTAAAGTGGATCCAAAGAAGTATATCTTTATTGTCATACCTGCCAGCGCACTGAAGCCCGTCTCACCTACAGTCGGTGTCAGCAGCTGTTTATAGCCGGCTCACCTCAACACAGGACCAACCCTAGGAGGGCGGAGTTAGGTGACTTCAAAAGGTTTGGAGCATCACAAAATATCTCCCCATTGCGTGCATGATAGTCTATAATAAAACCATGATCATAATCAACTACAATCGGGAACTTAAAGTACAGTATTTAGCAATTAGTAAGAGATGACGTTCATTGAACTCCCTATTCAGTGTGGCTTTATTTTTGTCTCACCTGTGAAATGTGATCTGGCAGACACCATGGAACTATTTCACCTGAGACAACCAGGTGGCGCATGCTTCCTTTGAATTGCTAAGGTGCAGCGCCTGCAGGTAAAATCCCAGTTGAGGATCATTTGTCAATTCCAGGCAGTACTGTAATCATGGCCTGAACTGTCCTTTCATATACTGTTTAAATGCCTCCTTACACTGAAAACAATGACCTGTTCTATTTTCCAGGTTGTAAAAAGATTGAGACCACTCCCAATAAAGATGCTCCCTGTGCCAACAGTGTATAGACACTCTTATAATTTAACACATCAAAGCACTCATGCTTTAGTGCAGCTGTGGACTTTAGCTGTTCCAATTTAATAGCCCACATAGAAACCATTGTCATTGTGTTTTTCTCTCTTGAAACTAAGTAGTGGATCTGGTCCTTCCATCCTGTTGCTCAGTGCCAGGATAGCAGATTCATGTGAGAAATTAGTCATTGTGATTTATTTTCTTTGTGAATCAAGTGCCTCAGGGTTTTGGATTACTTTGGAACAGATAGAGTCACTCGTGATGTAATCCCTAGCAAACAATTTTACAATTATGGAAGAAGGAAAACAGGTGAAAAGGCAACTCTATATTATGGCTGTAATAGCTAATGTCAGTGTTCCATTTAGTGCCACTCTACAGCCCGGATAGATTCTCATTTGACTTACTCCCCCAGGTTCATCTGGGTCATGATGAACTCAACAACCCATATTTGTGTCTCTTTTAAATGATCAGACCAAAACACTGGTTTCACTGGCTGTGCTGTAACACCAAATAGTCAGATGGAAAAATAATAATCCACCTGGAGACCAATGTTGACATCACACTCAGACCTGCTGATATGTTGTCACTATGTCAAGTGGTTTAGCTTTTGTTTATGCAAACTATACGCTTTCAAGGTGTTTTTGCATGTTTGTGCCGGTGTGAATGTTTTGATTTTCAGTTAATGGGTGACAACCAATCCCAGGTGAAGTCATTATTTTTAAAAGGTGGCATGTCACAAATGGATTCCTGTAAGCTAACCACACACTGACAAGAGCTCAAATACCATGTATTCACTCTGTTCACTGCATGTAGCAGCTTGTGAGGCCATTGTGTATCGTGTGTTCTTGTACGGCATACATCGAGATCTATGTATCTGCCAGAGGGGCATAACTAGTTTTAATAATGTTTAATCAAGCTTTTACTATATGCTTTACAGGTATACTAAAAGTCATTAATAAAATATTTTGGGAAAACTTATTTTGACTGGTCTGCTGCCTTTTTTTTAAAGAGCTGCAGACAATATGGACCACATGTGGTAGCTTCTTATTAATACGTACAACTACAGACTAGATTATTAAAACCCTTTATCAATGAGCTATTAATATTCATAACTGTATTATTACCAAACCCCAAAACTGGCAACCCAAAAGTCATTCTTGCTAGTACCTAATAACTGTTCTAGTATTAGGAAATTATTATTTAATGTAATTTTAGTTACAATTTTATATGACAGTGGTACCAAAAAAGTGTCTTGTCTACAACAAACAACAGTAAATGAGCTTTATTTACTACGACAAATATAGTATGAAAATATACTATATATCATAGATAGTAATGTATTTGTGAAAGTTTAGATGCTTGGCAGACATAGACAATAAAAATAGCTTTTACAGTAGTAATACATCACTGAGTTCAGATATGTGTCTGTGGAGTCACATTTTCATTATTCAAAGACAAACTACCATCAATTATTTTAACTAGAGGCTCCTGTTCTTATAGTCTCATCCTTTCTTCAACATTCTCTCAATAATAGATCAGTCTTGTGAGATTTATGAGCCCATTAGATCAGAGTACAGTGTGGTGCCTTTATGCAGACACTAGATCAGATAAGGCCCTTCAGTTCTTATTAACTAGGTTTTGAAGGTTTTGAAGAATGTTCTGTGAGGAGTAGTTTTTTTGTCACATTGTGATTGATTTTGACATTTCTGATGCAAACGTGTTTACGTGTAGTATGCTGTCACTGAAGCTGTAGCTTTGGCCTGTATTAAGTATGTATTAAGAAACAAACTGATAAATGCAATATAATAAAGTGCATGCATACACCTATGAACAAAACATACTATGATTATCCCATACACACATTAAATGCATTGATTTGGCTCATCATTGGAGCCCTGCAGTTTCTCACAATTGTATAACCTCTAAGCTTCAGTTCAACAGTACAATGCTGAACCCAGCAGCAGTTCATGAAAGAGGTGCCGTCACGTGCACATGATTTCCAAAATGAGTTCCCTTTGTATGTTGCTGTTTGTGAAGGTAAATAGTTTTCCAGTTATTTGTTGAAGAGCACGAGGAAGAGGAATAAACATTTGTAGTTGAATGCAGGTGTAAAGAACAACACTGAGTCTAAATACAGCACAGGGAGGATAACACTAAATTCCATGGAAAGTACTGTTGATTTAGTGTCCATGTTGAGTAATGAAATGTGCGTTCTTGTATAATTTCTCACTGAATGCCTGATAGTGACAAATTGTTGAGGAAAGTTGACAAAATCATCTAAAAGATCTAGGTGTTGTGAAAAGAGCCTTCAGGTTAGTTCATGTATTTGTATAAATCTGTTTAATTTGATAATATCTATATTTCTTAAAATATTTGTCCTACATGCCAAGACAGTGAATTAAAGATTTTTTTAATTATCTGAGAAAAGTATTTGAAACGTTCGTAGCACGTCAGCAATGTACGTAAACTGTTGCAGTGAGTTTCACAAGACTTCTAAAAATAACCCTGTGAAGATGTCCTCCTGACAGGGATTTAGTTTGCATAACTCCCGCTCAAGGGTTGTGTCTCTGTCTATGCAAACAAAGAGCTTTTGCGTGTGAGGCAGCAGTTAAATTGAGACATTCAGATGTTTTTCAGAGGGTAACACTGCTGAGAGTGTAAAGATCATGGAGTTGGTTCGGAGTCGTATTCAAAGCCTGAAAATAGAAACAGAATTTTATGTTGATTCCAGGCATTCCTTCATGCTATTTATGGCAGCTGTGTGTTTAGTATCATTGTACAACACATCCCACCTTAAAATATTTCATCAGCCACTAATTATAGTATTTTGACAGCTCTGTTTTGAAGCCACATTGCCAGTGTCTCAGTATTTAACTAGGGCATTATGGTTTTGCACAAACATGTGCTTGTTCTTAGTCATCATCAGACAGCTTATAGTAGTGTCTTCATGTAAATTTGTTGCCACAAGTTTATTCTTGTATGTTTGATCCCACCCTCTTAATGCCAACACTGTTTTTCCCACCTATAAGCACCAACTGTATGAAAGTCATAATTATGTTGTGTTTAAGTGACTTGCAAGTTTTGCCATTTTCTTGACTCTTTAATGTTCTTAAATAGGTGATATGTTTGGCTCAAATTGAAAGACAATAGCCAAGAAAGTTTAAGTTCTCTTGTGTTTTGAAATGTAGAGTTGAAAGAGGGAATGAATGCAGGCCTGTGCCTGCTGGTGTGGGAAGTTTCGATTTTTGTTGTGTTAACTTAAGTAGCCAAACAGATTACAAGAAGAAAATATTAAAGCATCATAAAAGAAATACAAACAGAGGAGGTTATCTTCAGGTGGAGGAGAATAGAAATGTGAAGGAATGTGCATTATTCAGACACCTTACATTTTATAACAAAGAGTTTTCTCAGTACAACACTTGTGGAAAGTGATTTAAATTCAAGCTATTTCACTTATCAATTTATCATTTGTTAAATAATACATATGTTTTTTCCATTCAGTTTTACGCGTGTGTTTATTCATTTAACACTGATTAACAGAGTTTTTTGGGGGTTTTTTGCATATCCTTTCAATATTTTCATGTTTTTTAATTTATATATTTGAATTTATGATAAAGTGTTACACTTTAAATTGTGGTAAATAAACTTAGGAGACCAGTTTCTAAATAAAAACTCTTCAATGTAATTTATATCAGCAGTAATTTTAGCTAAGTAACTTCATCAGTGAAAGACAGTAACATCTGCAACATGCACACCAACTTGCCATGTAGGCTAAAAAAGCATTACAGTGAAGACTGTTATAGGCACCCTGATAGGAGGTTTGATAGGCCAGGTAGCCTTAATGTGCCGGAGGCTGAGATGTGTACTTCACAACCATCTGTGTTAGTACACAACTCCTCTCTAATGTTTAGACAAAAAATGGGGTAAACACCACCAAAAACACTGCAATAAGGGTGCGGCCGAGATAGGGATGTAATTTAGCTTGCAAATGGGGGAATAATTTCCACCCCAAATGGGGCTTTAACGTCATAACAGCGTGAGCGATGACAGCAAAACCATAAAGAAAAGGGGGCAATCCTGTCTCTATTTATTCTCTCCAGGGTTCTGGGTAGCAGAGTCTGTGTTGAGGGCCAGTGTGTGAGCAGAGGAATCTCATAAACTGTTACTGACAAGTAGCAGGGCTACAAAACTGTTAACATCATCACACTATAACAGAGAAAAAGGCCAGATAAACATCTCAATATGCGTATGCATGGCATGCATTTGAGTAACTTAGAAGTGGATGGCACAGCTTTTGTGGTGCTCTTTTTAAAATTTGAGATCCAAATTGTTTCTACAGCCACTAGTTTTGGCAGAAAGCGTTGCAAACTTTACCTTTAATACTAAAACATTTCTTCCTTCAGCATTCCCATTATTTGTATGTACTATAATCCAAATTTACATTTTACAACAAACTATCTCACAATGCTTGTGCTACATTTAGCAGTTTTCACTTACTTCAACAAAATGAAAATGTCTCTTGTAAACGCTATCCAGAGGTTAATCTCCAGCAGCTGTTGAACATTTATCATCTCTCCTGATCTCATAGTTTAGAGACTCAGTGTCCCAAAGAGTATGTGCAGTGATTTGATTATAGTGCAGGCTTAATCATTACAGATTTGCAGAGTTTTACAGCTTCATACTTAACGCTGCTGTGTTTCTGCTGAGGATATTGCTTTCTACAAGGCCTCCATTGGCACATCTATGTTTTCAAGCAGTAAGAGGAGAAATGTTTAGTTTTCTCAGGTAATCTTATTATTATTTCTTCAAAATTCTTAAAAATGTTTACCCAGCAGGCAATCACTATTGTTTGTTATTTCTGTAAATTTACAGAGGAAAGATCTGTAGAAGGGTAATATTATTTTTTTTAAAACATAATTGCAAAATATTTGAATAAATGGGTGAATCTGATTTACTGTAATAAATTTGGCATCTAATTCTCTAATTCAACACTTCTTTAAAAATCATTCTAGACATGTTTTAAGACCTATGAAAATACTCTGCTTTGAATAATAATTTGTGTATGATTATGAATCTATATTGTTCTTGTCAAAACTTCAACTGCTGGACACAAGACTGACTGAAAAATCTATTCTCAGGTTATGTGCACTGGAGGCTTTCAGTCTCTGGGTGACATTTGGGTAAATTGTATACTGGACCAGATTGACCTCCAAACTATTTGTACTGTCACAAATCATACGTCCACATGTTAAACTGAGATTTAAGGTGAGCACAGATAAACTTTCCCCATTCAGAAGATGAAGTAAAAATATGACACCAGGTCAAATGCAATCACATTGTTATATAATTGTAATTTTATTTATTAACTAAATTGTATCACATAAAATGACAGAAACATGCGATATATAACTGTCATCACTGTGAGCAACAGCAGGTTCAATATCACCTGCAGGCTTATTTATCTTTGATATGTGACCAATATTCTGCTATTTTGTTGTCATCTGGTTGCTTACCCAAAGCTTGAGGATATGAGACCACATAGCTGAAATAGAAGCAATTCAAAAGTATAAACAAGCAAAGGCATGTTCCTTTTTTTCTTTTGTTACCACAGAAACAGTTAAATCCAGTCAAATTTCAACCATATGAAATACAAAGGTTCAAAAAAGAAGCTAAAGCCAAACCAATGTGATCAAAGCACAGCAGTACGACAAGCTTAAGTTTGTAATTAAAATGTCAAGGTAACTGGGCAGACTTTCACTCTGAGTCAGCACCTAGTGTACACTGAAAAGGGATGTTATACTTTTGTAAATATGTTTATCCAAATTAAATTAATTTGTTCCACAGCATATGTTGTTGATGAAATCAATGGATCATCTTGCTCATTTCTTTGTTCTCCATTGCTTGCATGTTACTGCTCAGGCATTGATGCTGCTGTGTCAGCTGTTACAGGGATCCAGCATGAAGCTGAGCCACTGTCAGACTTCAGAAACAGCCAAACAATTTGCCCTTATTTCCCTTTCTGGCTATATTCAAACTGACATCTCAGCCACCCAGAGGAACAAATGTAAAACAGACAGTATAAACATTACGACATTCCTCATTATTCTGGGAAACTAGAGGATCTGGTCTTCAATCCAAGACCTAATATTACTTCTACATACTAAAATAATTGAATATCTTTACACTTGTCTGAAATTAGTTCAGAAAATCACAATGGTAGGATCATTCATCTCTTTTGTTAATGTCTGCATGTCACTTTCATTTTTGGGGATGACAAGAAAGCCAATGCATGCTGTCTAGAGTAGTTCCACATGGTGTTTGGCAGACTTTAATGGAGTTCAAATAACTTCCTAAATATGAGAAAAATGTACTATAATATTATGAACGTTTTCCACAAGAAATTTGTATCTAACAATAGCTTTGGGCCTCTTAGATGGCTATTAAAAGTACATTAAAGAACACACCATTGTACATACTCATTTGCTGGATAGATTTTTTATTTTTGTTCATATATTTTTTGTTTGTTTATTTTAGACAAGTTACTATGCCAGTATAAATACTGACCAGTAATCTGCAGGTTTTATCAGCAAGGACAACAGTTGCGTGAGGCCATGCTCTGCTGCCCTGTGCCTAAACATTTAAGGCTGGTTTGGTAAATCGACATGTGGGATCTTGATGGGAGTGCTGATACTATCAACATTTCAATCATACTGTATTTGAAGTCCCTGCTTTTCAAGTTTTAGATGGTGAGTACTTTAGATATTTTAGTGCAACACCATCTCAAGTTTATGAAGACACAATAATACTTCAGATATTTTCACATCATGTTACATTTCTTACAAGCTCTTCGACATCCTTCATCTGAATTTCTTATAAGCACAAACCAAAAGGTCATGACACTTAGTGTGTGTTAACCTGTTCAAAATAATCTGAAAGCTGTTAGCAGGGTTTAGTCTTCCCAAACCATGCTCAACTTGCTTTGCTTGCCTTCAGGCCTCCAGGCTTCGTTTGTGCAGGCAGGATAAAAAGAAAAAAAAATCTCAGCAATGGGATCCCCCTTCAGGTGAAGTACGCTTAGATAATATCATGGTTACTACGTCTACAGGACCTGTTTGGGTTATTTTCAAATGAGAGAAAAGACGACAAGGGAGAAAAACGCTCACAGCACAGACAACAAAAGCCCTTCGTGCAGATGGGAGGAGGAACTCCCTTTAGGTGAGCGCCTGTAAAATGTTGGCTTTGCACGAAACCAACACAGGTTTACCAGCACACACCTTATTTACACCTACACAGATAGGAGTCATTCAGAGGGCAAATACCATGTTGTCATGAAGATTTAATGTACTGTGGATCTGAAGTAATCATAATCTTTATCATGTTTTTTTTTGTGTGTCTGTTCGGTTGCCATTATTTGTTGCTCTTGTTACCAGGGATGTCTTTCTTAATTGAGTTGTGCTGTCTATATAAAACCCACTGCAAGGCAAGGTAGATGTAAAACATATTTAACTGTTGTAAAAGCTACAGACCAGTGACACCAATCGTGTGTGTGTTCCCAAATGACAAAACTCTCATTTTGGATTTAAATGAATGAGGCTTTTTAAATCTTTTGTGTTTTAAGTGAAATAAAAGCGACGTCTGTTTCTCATGAGGTCTCCACAGGATTTCATAAACAGATCTCCCAGGTGGTCTAAGTGTGTGTGTGTGTGTGTGTGTGTGTGTGTGTGTGTGTGTGTGTGTGTGTGTGTGTGTGTGTGTGTGGATTTGTCCATGCATGTGTTTGTGTCTGTTTCTTTGTGAGTGGTGGTTTTAGCATGTTAGTGTGCAAGAGGGAAGAAAGAGAGAAAACCAGCACTCACATGGAGGGCAGCCAAGCTCTTATGGTTGGCGGCACACTCAGCCGAGCCAAATGCAATCTGACAACTGAATTTAATGATATTTATTTCCAAGCCACACGCTTCCAGACCTGTTCTGGATCCATTCTCTCAGCTGGACCTGAGCTTAGCACAATGCCTCAAGTCTGGTGTGAGTTTACTCTTAATGTCTGTGAATGGTGAATGTTTACAGCATGTTTGAATACTGTGTGTATCCAGTATGTGTGTGTGTGTGTGTGTGTGTGTGTGTGTGTGTGTGTGTGTGTGCGTGCACATTCCCAACGCTGTGTGTGCCGACTTCTCGCACTGTCTCTATAAGAGTGTGATTGCACACATGCTGACAGCAGTAATGGATCTTTTATGACAGTTTGGATACACACAAACTTCTGAAGGTGAATTAGCCTGCTCCTACCTGCCATCACATGAAGATTAACAATCCCGTCTACAGTCCACATATCTCTGTCCCTTCAGCCCCACCGCAGAGCCGCACCAGGTCAAAGCTCTGCTCTGATTCATGCTTAGTCTTTCTCTAGCAACAGTAGACATCATGCCCAGTCTAACATACTGAAGCTGCAACACCATCAGCCATTTTATGGGTCTTCAGTCATGCTCGTGGCATTTCAACAGATGAATTGACGGATTTCAATTTGGATGGATTTACATAAAATTATATACAGTCACTCATGGTGCCCCGAGAATTATTCTCAATGGCTTTGGTGATATCCTGAATTTCCCTGTAGCATCAAAGGTAGATCATAGTTTTCACTTACACTGTTAAATATAACATCATATACAACATTAAACAAATATATATGTTCCACTCATCATTTTGGTGATCCCAAAACTTTTCTAACTCCATCAGCCCAGCTGTAACTCATGTTTTGTGCTAACACACAGCACTAAGACAGTGAACATAGTAAAAATGATATCGGGCATTTAAGCTTTTTTATTATGCGCATGTTAGCACGCTGACATTAGCATAAAGCTCCAATGACTGCAGGGCCTCATCATAGTGTCAGTCTTGGTCTTGCTCAGTAAAATTAACAGTGTTTTAGGTTCAATTTAGGGGGCAGTGGGTATTTCCTAAAATTCCACACATCAAAATGATCTTACTGAAAAAAGTGGAGATTATAAATCATAAAAAGTTTAATGGTTTATATTTTTCATTGAGAAAATTAAAAGTTTATCACCCATGTTTGAGATATACATTGTTTAGTGATCTCAAGGGAGCCCTACCATATAATCAATCAAACAATTCAGATTTTATTACCTATATAGTAATTATTTTCATACATGAATTGAAATTTGATTTAAGCACAATATGATGGGTGGCAAAGATTCCAAAGATGACCAACCATCATCATGTAATGTGATCAGTCACTAGTAAATTAGCCCATAATGTGCAATAGCATCATAACGTTATTATTTTACAGCATTTTATTATCTTGATTTTGAAGTTGACACTAAATGATTGAGTTAGTGGGATAAAAACGATAATGTAATTGCATATAAAACAATAAATCTCTGGGTGTGTAGCTGATTCTTGTGTTGATGTTTATTGAAGCAAATTTGATTTATAGTAGAGAGAACACAGGATGGTCCCATTCTGTTCAAGTGTCCCAGTAAGGAATGACAGTGTGACAATGAGCCAGCATGTACAATACCAGGACTGAAACCAAAACAGCTAGATGGTATTCAGCCATCACTCATTGTATTATTTACACCTGTGCTTTACTATGACATGTACTGTAAGTGCATTGACTCTCAACATAAATTAGTTTAATATAGAAATGTGAAATGGTAAAAGTAATGCCATACCTATTGAAATATATAAAAAATGTAATTACATCAAGACTTTGTAAGATAACTGATTTAAATGAATATAAAATAAATAAATAAATAAAATACATTATTCTAAACAAAAATGGTGACAACTGTGTCTCTAATAGCAGCCCCATGTTGTTTGGGTAAACTGAAGACAGTATAAAGAGTCAATAGTTCAAGACTTTAATTAAAATTAGCATGACAGAGAAAGTGCAAGAAAAGAGGAGGTACAACAGAAAAAAATGGCCAATTTCTATTTTTAGTTTAAATTATTATCAGCTTTTAAAAACAACTGTCAGTTGTTAGTCAGTGAAAGAATGTTACCACACCTTTTTCCCGTCCTTGTAATTGAAAATTCATGTTTGGCTATCACTTGGCAGATATCATTTGAAGGAATGCTGCTAGTCCAGATGTCTCACTCATTTTTAGCTTGAATTTGTGTAATAGGATCTGACAGACAAAGTGCACTTCCATAACTCATCTTTAGCACCATATTTCAGAATAGTTACCAAAGTACTTTCACACCACATGTGACTGTGACTGTGACCTCCCTTTATAAAATATGACTATAAAACAAAAACCATGACTATAAAACTATTCTAGAGAATTTCAGTCATTAAACTAACACGTTTTTAATAGAAGGACATGATTCATCTTTAAGAACCACATGTCCCTGCTAACCAAGAAACTAATTGTTAAGGCAGTGTGGACATTTTCACTCTGCCACAAAGCAAGTATGTATCCTGGTTTGTGGTATGTCCACAATGAAGAGAATGTAAACTCTGCTTGAAATATGATCCTGTTCTCTTGTAATCTTCAGTTTTAGAGATCTGACAGAGATTAATTTGGCATGTGCAGCTTTTGAAGTCATCAGTAGTAACTGTTCACCTGTAAAATCTGGTTTCTTATGAAGGCCATGGCAACTTCTTGCATTTTTTTGTTTCCTGTCACTGACTAGTTGTTTTTATCCAAAGGCTTACATGGGTCAAACGATTATCTGGGCAGTGTGGCTTTCAAAGAACATTGCAAGGTCAGACTTGCACAATCATCCAATCAGCCCATGCCAGAAAAGGTGCGTGAGAGACTCTGCTCCACCCCATTTCATGAATCATTCCTCATCTATCCAATCAGCAACATCTGATAAAGCAACATAAATCAGTTGTCTATCTAAACATTCCTGATTATGACTGGTGAACATGAGAGCTGGAAAATGATCTACGTCTATGCATGATTCATGTGGGTAAGGCTCAAAACAGACGATGGAAATTGCACCCAGAATCTGGTGAACTGGAATCCAACCAGTGTAAATAGAAGAGTCAGACTTATGTATTGACACATCACAGTGAGCTGGGGATCCAGAAAGTCATGTTTGCTACCTAGAATTAAGATTTGTGTAATATTTTCAAAAATGTACCCTACAATGCACTCGCACTTGGGTCCGATCACATTTCTCACTCTTGAAGAGCTGTATGATAGAATTGTTTTAACCCAATTCAAATAAGTTTAGAGGCACAAACTGGAAGTTAGCTGTCTTAATGGGCAGACATCTCTGTGAACATGTTCTATGGGCGCAGGGACATGTTTTCATTCGAGTAATTTCTTTACAGCAGGAAGTGGCTTTTTTGACTTAATGTGCTACTAAACAACTTTAATAGGAATGAACGGGACCTTGCCTCCACTGCTGTATCCAGTTCTCTTTATAGATCCTGAGCTATTGTGACTGACTGCTACTATGTTCCAGGGTGGCTAGCATGTAAGCAGTTCTTGGCGGTCTATATGTTTGCAGGAAACGCCCTGGTGATGATTATCTACACAGATTCATGAAAATCACAAATAAGTGATTAGAGCATTTCACAACCTGAGCTGAGCTATTTATAAAAAGATTTCAGAGACCTGTAGTCACCACCTATTTTGTGAGGTAACTTTATTGTGACACCTTCTGGTGAGACCAGGCCTTCAGGAGGATTTAAGGTGACAAAGAAAGGGTTGAACTGTCTTAAAGTGCATATGATGACTGAATTCACAAAAAACATGCTCAAGCATAAACAATGATCTAATGGGAGATTGAACTATTCTTCTGCATAACAATACAGTTAAGCAAAAGAAAATCTGTGTCATGGAAATAGCACACCTTAAAAAGCTGATACACGCTATTTTTTTGGTAAACTGTATTTTATAGACCAAACTTATTCCCAGTGTGTAATCTACAGAGAGAATCATAGCCCACTGTAATGAATCACCAGCAGCTTGTTGTTGCTAAACAGGGAAGTTCAGATTCTTAGACGCTTTGCAAGAGACTGGGTATACCTTTCTCAGGAAACTGGCAGTGGGACAACTCATGAAAGGATGTTTTCTTTACTACACCCAGTGTTTGTCAGGTCTGAATAGGGAAGGTAGGCTATGATGAGGTCGAAGGGGAGTTGGGGTGAATTGTAATTTCTATTTTAGTTTCTTTGAAGGACATGGATGTCCATCCTTTGGAGGTCTGCATTTCGTCTCATACTTTTAACCCAGACTGTGACATCAGGGAAGAGCAGCACCCTACAACAGGTCAGGGAGAATAGAAAGGGAAATCCCATTGTTTTGATGCCATATGGTCAGTTTAACTTTGAATATTATTTGCCTAAAATCTGTGAATATATTTATTAATTAGATTAGATTAGATTGTTTTGTGCTTACAAAATCGTGTGTCATTTCCTGTTTAGAACAGCAACAAGTAAAGATGTTTCTTTGAATCTTGGCATCTAATGATGATCTGGGAACCCCATTAAGAAGCATGAACTTAGTCCATAAACACAATGGAGGGCCAGAGTCAAAGAGTCAGGCGCGATGAAAGCATTTCCCGTCCATTGACCTTGTGTCATTCCAAGCCTACCACGTTGTGGAGCAAGATCAAAACGAACCCTTTGTAATCTGATCTTCATTCAGCATCAAACAACCATTACCAACAAAACAGCAAACTATGAGGTAAAAGGGCACAAAAATAGTTGAGGAAAGAGCTAACACAATGCCATTGTGACTGTAGAAAAAGACATGGGAGACTGGCACTTCTTTTGCTTTTAAATTTGGACACACCTTTTATTTGCAAATGCAGCATTATTTATAAGATGTGGCTCTACATATATTTACACTTGAGAGGCATTTGATTTATAAAAAGACTGCAATAAAAGGATCAAATGTCTTCAACTGTAGAAAAAAGTTGACCTCTTAAACGCTTGAAAGAAACAACAATTAACACAGTCTATCATGTTACAAGGGATCCAGAAAGTAACACTTTTGGGGATAGCTGAAATTCCTCACAGCGCAGGTGCAAACTGCTTACATAAAATCATAGGGAGTGAAAATTCTCAGGCTCTAAAGATTTTCTTTCTCTACTACACCATGCTCCAAGTTATTGTACTGTATTATGGGTACTATGAATATGCTTGTTTATTTATAGTTGCTCTTTTGTTTGTGAATATGAACACTTTGGCACAAAGCTGGAGTCAGTGTACACATGTCAAGTGTGGATACAAAAGATGTTTTTCCTGGAAAATGATAACAATCGAGAAAAACAGCAAGCACTATCTGAGTGTAGGAGGTTGTCATGTCCATTCAGAAAACCATAGACATAGTCTGACTCATGATGACACAAAAGGTCAGCTTTCGCAAAACACATTTAGTAAATCCTCAGTGGCTTCTTTTAGCAATTGAGATATAATGGAAAGGGTGGAGCAGAACAATAACAGAATAACAAGAGGACTGAACATGTGTGGAGTTGAATAGAAGTTGTTTTTAGCTGCTATATCACATAACAACATGTAGTATTATCTGCCTGCACATTGTTACTTCTGCTGTGACATCTTAATCATTAACGTTTCAACACAATGCAACACAGCATCAAAACTAAGCATCAAATAACATAGCAGATGGTACATAAACTTAAACAAACTCAGTTGGTGCCATCTTTTTTTAAATACAGGACCTATCTAAACATACAGTACATGGTCAATGCTGTTATGGTCATTGGAGATATAACAATATTAATAAGTTTAATTTATTAAATTAAGTGTTTAGGTAACAAGTCAATTAGGTGCATGACTTGATGAACTTTTCATAAGAGGCAATAGGTCTTTAAATTATTGTTACATCATTCTTTCTTGTTAACCCAGCAAAATCCAAAAAAGAAGGCAAGATGGGGCAAGAAAAAAAACAGGTTTTACCCTCAGACTCTTGTCAAACTAACAAGAAAGACAAAAGAAACGTGAATGGTAAATTATACCCAAACTGTCGATTTAAACCACCATCCCAATATACTGTTTTTCTTGCGCAGTGAGGGATTACTATGCTGGTCTCTCTGGAGTGCTTATATTGGGCTTGACCTTCATATTAAGTGGTTTAGGTAATATGGATAAACTGTTGGCTTATTCACAACGTGTCTCACCATGTCACAGTTTTTGCGCTCTTGGACTTAATTTTATAGCTGCATTGCCACATTTTAGCAATAACTTTAGTTGGTACAATGTTATAATAACCAAAGTAATTATGGCAAAAGCATGGTAATTCAACCCAAACTGCAACAAACTGGATTGATCCTTTGATAAAAACATACAACACACTGTATTATAATTCATACATACATTAGGTGTTACTTTGACTTTGTCCTGAATCATATGCTTAAGGTTTACAGCATACTTTAGCTGGGTTTTTTTTCTTCCTATAAATATAATGCTTGTAATTGTACAGCATCAGTGTCTATGTAATAATGGGTCTTTGGAAACTTGAGTCACTGCTGTGTATGAGCACTGAATGATGTTTTATTGCTGTTTTTGAACAGTGTGAAAACATACACAGTTAAACACATGCTGCCAATCAACTACTCAGTGGATCTGAAAATATGTTAAGCTAACTGTAGTTATGAACACCATCTCATTATGATTTGGCAAAGGTTGACAGCAGTGAACGTACCTTTTAGCATGCAAAGCTGTATTTGTTGTCACTACTAGTATGTACATCTACAACATTAGAAAAAGTGAAATAACATATAATAAGAATAATACAATTCTGCATGTGCACATCTTGGAAAATTTGACATACAAATTTGCATGTCAGTCGAGAGAATGAAATCTGTGTAGCACCTGAGCACAGACATGCTTACAGGCATGACAGTGAAATACATCAACAATAAAAAACAGCATTACTTAAATGAAAGCTGTCAGTTGGGGTGAGGTTCATATCTAAACAACCTGAGAAGAAGCAGTGAGGCACACAACCCGAAAATTCCTTTGTTATTCTTGTGGGGATTTTAAAGCTTACTTAATAATCTAACTGATGAGTAAGACACAAGTAATGACACAAACAGTGCCTATAGTAAACAGTAATGACTAATGTCTCTATGGAAGGGAATTCTATGCTTTAGGTTTGGTGTTGACATGGGTGACTCCTGTCTGGCACGCGATGTAGGCTTAAGGACATAAACAAACCTGTGTCTGGCTCCGCCCAAGGCTGACATGCCCAACCTACTTATACAGGAATGTCTCAACAGGTCCAGATAAACACTAGTCAGGTCTACTTTTGATCCGAGGCTACAAACCACTGACCCTGGTCCATTATCCAGCCATGATGTACACATATCCACAAAAACAGGCAGATATTTCATGTTTGAATTGCCTTTTACCAAAAACTGATAGCACAGTGAATAAAGAGCGAATAAAAAAGGTATAACTCTTTTTTTCTCTGATCTGAATCAGATCCTATGTTTTATCTTAATTCAAAGCTGCACTTGTATTTGCCGTTTCCTGTAGCTCTATCATATTTGAGCTCACTGTTTTGGCTTTATGACCCACAGCTTAATTGTTTCAGTTCACTTTCATCACTCTGTCAGCAAAAAAACCCAGCCTCGAATGGCAAACAGACAAAGTCAGCAATTTGCTGGTGAACATAGCATTAACTCACTAAAGAGCAAGCTATTTTCTCAAGAGTTGGTGGAGAACGAAACAGAGGTAGAAGGAAACTGAATATTTTAACTGAATATTTTACTAACATTCATCAGGTAGTCAGAAACTCCAAATGCATGGTAATTGCTTGTTCATGTCTGCTTGATGTAGATGGGCAATCTACTAACATATTACATTTTTTCAGGCAAATGTTTATGTCAAGACAAGTCATTTTTACATTTATCGCCTAACAAATCACCAATTTGCTTCAGGAGTTTTTACAGTCTGTACAGCAATACAACATCCTTTGTCCTTAGACACTGGATCCAAATAAAAACTCCCTAGAACATCTTTCAACAAGGAACCAATGGAAGAAACCTTAGGAAGAGCAACAGAGGAGGGATTCCTATCCTTGTAAAGAAAGACATGCAATAGATGGGGTCAGAAGAATAAGGTGTTCTTCTCAAAAAATCAATCAATCAATCAATACTGCTACATCCTGCTAATATATATATATATATATATATATATATATATATATACATATATATATATATTTCATTTTATTTTATTTTATTTTTTTACTGTGCATCAAGACTGTCAAGAAGTACATCTCAAAACAAACATTGGATCACACTGGCTCTGTAAGTTGTCAGGTTAATTATAAATAATGTCCCCCTCCCCCCCCGCTCTCGTTTATGATGACATCACGCAGCTATACTAATCTGTTCTAAAGACTTGATTTACAGGCTGGGCCTTGGTTAGACTTTAAGTGAATTAATTTACTTATGTAATTGAGGAGTCATTTCCTGTTGAGAACATTAAATGGTGAAATAATATCTCCTTTATAGCAAATTTGAATTTTAACAAGAGACTTGGCCTGGTTTGATGCTCATCATTGTGTATGTCAGCAAAAACAATGTGTTCCTTGAGATAAGAAATAACACATGTATCTTTGTGTCATATGTTTTTGGTTGTTAAGCTGTTGCTGTAAAAATCCTTCTGAATATATTTGAATTTCCGTCACAGCCATCAATTTAGTCAAATGTAACTATGATCAGTCATTCTATACACCTTACTGCTCCTTTAGCAATTAAGTTAATGTGGACTGTGGATAATACTCACTTTAATCATGTTTTATTCTGTTTTAGATTGGCTACTGTTGAACTGCTCATATTTATTAGGAAGAAGTGCCTGCCAATAAAAACTAATTATATCTGTGCCTTGTAGACTAATTCAAACTTTTATTGTCACAAGTTTTTCTCGAACATTCACAAAGGCCATAACTGAATACTGATACAGTAATCTTTGACATCATTAGGATTTTTAAAAGTCACAAGGTGTAATATAGCAATAAATCTTCTTGTGTCTGTGTTTGTTTGTGTGTGTGGGTGTGTGAGAGGGGTTTCTTGCTAACTGTTTTCACAGCTGAGAGCAGCAGAGAGGCCTTTCCACACCTCTTGACAGCTGTGTTCTGCCTAGTCACGCTATTGAGGCACAGCAGTGGTCTCCGCTTCTGACAACAGAGCCCTCTAGAGTTGGAGTTACAAAGAACTTCACTCTCAATGAGTAAGTCACCAGTTGGAAAAAGTGACAAGTTCTTGCAGTAAATCTCAGTACGGACAACAATATTTCAGGCAGATAAATATTTTACACAATTCATCTTTTCTTTTCAGTTGAAGATAATAGTGTGACCACAAGCAAACGTAGGCTGTACTAATTGAATAATAATGTCCACATTAGAACTCGCTGTATCAAGGCATTCACTGCGTAAATGACGCTCCTACTTTCTACACAATGATAATGTGTCTAATATGATTTATATGTCCTGGTTTAACCAAAGGCTGCTTCATTGTCCTCACATGGCTCCATTAGTTACATGATAAATGATTAACAATCAGCAATTAATCACACTGCTGAGCAATCTATTGTTTATTTTAGTTAGTTCGAAAGAGTATTCAAGAGAGTGAACAGAGACTGACAGAGGCAGTGAGAAAGATTTGTCAGGGTGTGTGGAGTCTGTGAAACTGTTAATAAAAGCCTAATGTTCAACAATGAACACCTTATATAAATATTAAAAAAATGTTCACGCTGTCTCACCTCATTAACTTCTTTGTCATCTCAGATCAAAAATTAAGAATATCTCTGAATATAACATCTTGGACAGAAATACCCACAGAAACTGTAGAAGTCTGGCTTCCTTGTTCCTCTGAGTTGCATTCTGAACATTTCAGACAATATTGTGATGGAGAAATGCCTGCAAATACCATCAGAAAAGAATTACTGTCAAAAATCTAGACATCAGCTAAAAGAAATTGTAAATGGAGTTATCAATCACATTGTTGAACCTGATAAATTGATATCAGGATCAAACGTATTATCTAAACACTAAGCAGGCAAATTTTATGTACTGCTCGAAATTGAAGTTTGACTACCGTTGTTCATGTTTACAATAAGGGTGTGCGTTACTCAGCTACAGGGGTGCAGCTGTCACATGCATTATGAAGCATTTATATTTATTTTAATGTTACAATGTACACATTTACATTATTTGGGAATATAAAGGCTACCATAGCAATTCATACTGTACTATTAGATAAGTCACTTTGTTTGCTTAGGTTTACAGTAGTGTTTGCACTGTGAACATTTTGGTATGGTTATTGAGTCACTTACAATGGTCACAATGGTTTTAAAAATTATACTTTTCAGGAAAGTCTCCTGTTTACAGTGTATGATCAATTTTACCTGTAAACCGGCTGGATACAACTTGGCCTCCTGAACTGTATTGTTTGGCCATAAAGTAGGGTGTTTATCTTTCTAATCTGAAGTCATTTCTACCAATAACATCAGCATTTGACAAAGATTTATGTGTATGAAACCCCATATAATTGACAGCACAGAAAATGAACACAGGCAAGACGGAAGGCAGTAAAGGTGAAAATCTGGCATCCCCAGAAAACTAGGAATATGTTTCAGAAGAAAACAGGCTCTATATCATCACCTCATTGTACAGAACAGACTCCTATTGAGAAGTATCTTGCAAATGAGGAGGTGTTGATGACAATTATGGTCACAAGTTTAAAAGAGTTATTATGTTTTGTCCCCATCTAATGATTGTTTTTATGATTTCTTTTGCCAGCATTTAAAGTTGCAGTTTGTTAACCACTGAAAGAAAAAGTCTTGTGTGTAGCAATTTTTGATCTAATTTTTCATATGGCTCTAATAAGAATTAGGAGAAATCTAATAGAAAATCTGGTGAAGAGCATTTGCATAATGCCTTAGTGTGTGTGGGAAGCAAGTATTTGGAAAATTACAAAAATATGCAAATTAGATTACAAGGTCAAGTTTGAATGCAGTCTATGTAAATGAGCTCTAAGAAGCAAAGGAAGGTGTGGTTATGTGGCGCTAGAAGTGAGCAGATAAGCTTTGTTTGTGCCAGTACACGGCATGCACACAGTGGGAGGATCAAAGGTCTGATAATGTCCAAACTGAAATGCCATAGCATGCACACACACACACAGCACTCTCACCAATGGGTGGGTACGGTCAACACTGAAGGCAGCTCATACAAATCAACTGTTTGAATGAAAACATTATACATGTCTTCTTTTAATTCTTTTAGTTTGTACTGACTGGATAAATATTCTTTACCGTGAAAATAATGTCATTTACTTTGTAAAGCTATCAAACATCTGTTATTCAAAATTCAACTCTTCATAGAAATAAAACAATCACAGTACCTCTTTCCTTGATGGTATTATGTCCATGTAGTTCTCTAAATGCCAGCACAGTACATCACAGAAAAAAGTCCTGCACCTTTTCAGAGAAATATTAAAACAGTATTACAGAGCAGTATCCCAAATGCCATTTAAAAATGGTCACAGGAGTGTGTTCAAACATGCCCCCTGCTGGGCACAAGAGACCTTAGTGTGTGTCAACTGGACAGAGCAGGTTTACTGTCTTTAAAATGCATCACAACAACACTTTTGCAATGTTTTTCTAAACTTTAATGTAACTATTAGTCAGTAAAGTGCTACAAGTGTTTGCCATATGTTGATTCTTCCACATGATTCATATGATAACCACTAATGCCCCACTTGCAAATGAAGTAAATAATGTGGTTAATACAAATATTGTAAATGTTTTGGTTTAGCATGATCTATAATCATATACAGACTGGAACAGAGTTTTGTCAAATCTGATATGCAAGTGTCAGTGTGAAAAAAAAAATCTAATCCAGACACTGTGGCATATATTGTGTAATTCTAACAACAGTTTTATCCAAAAATATAAATAGTTTTGTCTCAAAAGTTACAAGATTTCTGTGCACAACAATCAGGTTGACTAGAATCAGTCAATCAATTTAGTTTATTGGTTGTGGAGGAAAAGGAAATAATATATTTTATGGATTTTGTCTCACAAAGAAATGTAAGAGGTTGTTGCTATGACCTCAAACTGTTACTTATTTGGGCTGTCAAGCCAGCTCAGGCTGCAAAGCAATGCAATATGATTTAAATTCAGTGAATAATTAATCATAGTTTAATTTTCCCTGTTTTAAAACTTGTGTATATTTCCATTAATTGGAAGGCAACTTTTGTGCCAGAAATAAAGAAAACAACAACAAAAAAATTGACGGCATTTTAATACAAAATCAAGCCTGGAGAAACAAAGGAACCAGTGTTGAAATCTGCCAATATAATACAACAAACCTTAGAGATTACATTAAATTATTTAGCTTTTACAAAAAACAGGCCTAAGGATGATAAATAATAAAACTTGTTATACAATGTGTACAATTGGTTTAACATTTTGAGGGAAAATCTGAACAACTGCACATAATAAAAACAATACTTATAATAATACATTTTTCATTTGGTTGGATGTATTCAATATTGCCTACTATCATCACAAAACAAGATTACTCTTACTATTGTCAATATCCCAAATATTCTGCTTTTGAGTACTGTGCTGCATATAGCAATGCACCCTGGTATAAACCACAGTAACAACTTAGACTGCATTGACTTAAACAACACTAAAACTGTAGCCTAGTACACAATGGACAGAACAGCTACCAGTTGTTATCTTTATTTTTATAGCAAATGAATATTCTCTCACCAAATACACCTCTATGTTGTTCCAATTGATGTTCAGCAGGTCATTTAATCCAGCACCAGGGTGTTTCCCTGCTATACCAGTCAGAAGCTTGTTGTTCTAAAGGAGGTTGTTAAAACCATCACATTGCTGTTAGAAATACATTCCCCAGAGGGCTTGCTGAGGTCTCAATGTTGAAGTAGGACAGAAAGCTCCAAGGCTTATTTCATGCAAGGTCAATATTAGTGTAAAGTGTGTCCTTTTCATTTTTTTTACACTTCAAATAATGTAATTGGAGCAGTGCACTTAAAACGAATGCTGAATTCTGAACACAGCATATGGGAGTGAGAGGTCTGATAGACTGTACAACTCCAAGCTTTGACTCTCCCATGACTCATGCACACTTCAACTTGTGCTTTTCTCAGGCAAAGATATACTTAAGTTTCTGATTCATCATCTCTATGTCCAACTAATTAATATGAACATCCTCTTCCATTTTGACAACACTAGCAGAAGGCAATGTTTATCTATCCATGGGTGGGTTGGTCCACCACCTTGGTCCACCCTAGAAATATCTCAATTATTGCATGGATTGTCATAAGGATATTGTTGGATATGGGTATGTTCCCATGGTGAGCCCTTAAAGGGGACATATTATGTCTTTTGTAATTTTCTGTTATTTATCTACAGTCTAGATAACCCAAGATCATGGCAGTTCATTAAATAGTCATAATATTTAATTTATAGATTAGTGTGCATAGACAAATTTTTTTAAATCCATTTCAATTGAATGTATGTTTTTTTTCTGTCTGTTGGAACTTGGGAGCATAGAGCCTGTATTCTTTTTTGTCATTAATTACAACCGCTCCATTTAACATTTAATCATGAGATTTTATCCTTGTTTTCATTTCTTTATTTCTTTGTCAGTGAGTTAACACAAAAACACTATAGTGTCCTTGATAACTCATCTATATCATGTCATGATGATGTTTGTCAGTTTTGATAGAAGAAAGCTAGAGATGGGCATGGTGTTGTGGATGGACTTGGTGCATTTTACTTCTGTTTTTGTTCCTTTTTGTTGTCGGTGGGTTGTAATGTAATGCAAAGTGGATTGTCTTCGTCTCCATAGTAACGGTTGATGAGGCTCATGGGTATTGTAGCATTGTAACTGTCAAAAACTCAAAAACAACTTGGATTTTCCCCCAGGAACAGCTTCCAAGAACTGGTCAATCAGAACAGAGGGGGCGCTTAGGGAGTGTGGCTTTGAAGAAACAGGAGCCATAATGGCCAGTTTCAGACAGAGGCTGAACTTAGGGTCAGTTTGAGTTAAATAAAAAACTTTTTGAACAGTAAATAATGCAAAGATATGTCAGTAGAAAGAACCCCAGATAGTTAAAATTGTAATTTGTTTAATACTTTGTTTTTTTATCTTCCTCTGGCATTCGCATTTAACTGAAAGCACTGTACAGCCGCAAAATATTTGCTCTGATTCATCTAACATAATATCAGACAAAGCTGTCAAAGCCATGACTTTATCTGTCAGTGAAATACATCCCATTTGAGCTGAAGGGAATTACTCCGTGTCCAGTGAATATTTCTGATTCTGTTACTCTCACGAGTCAGGTAAAATCCTACTTGAATGATGGCCCATGGGTTTTCAAACTTTCTCAAAATGAGTAGCCACTGTCTCTGTGTGTTTACACTGTGGTACCACAGCTCAGAGTCAAGGCAAGAGAGGATCTCCTGAGCCCTGTGTTTATACTGGCTGTTTCCTGTGTGGCTGTTTGGGCTCTGTGAGGGAAGAGACGCTGCAGTCAGAGACCAATCAAACATAAACATTGAACAATAGATGATAGACGGAGAAGGATTTGCTCCGAAGACACAATTTTGAGATATCTGCTGGTGCCATCCTAGGAAAAAACAATATGAAGACTATTCCCTCAGACTTTATCTAAATGAGCTTTGCCCACGCTGGGTAAATTATAGTCATTAAGAAATGTGGTGGTGTCCCTTACAGACATATCTGAGGTGAAAGTGACTTCCATGACACAGCTCCTTGACTCTCTGGGGTAATTACACTAAGTTGTGTGTTTATGCTAACTAATAGGCCCCATGATGTTTGCCGAATGACCACAGCTGAAGCAGTGACCAACAGGCAAATGAGCTCAACGTAGTGAATGCTGGTCGAGTCTATCCTGACTTTGATCCAGTAACTATCAGGCTACACAATCAAAGCACCATCTCTCCTTAGAGACGGCTTGTCTTTCTTATCACAACAAGAACCCTGCCTCTGCCTCACAAAACTGGACCCCAGCTCCTGGCAGCTCCTGGGTGGTCCCAGGGCTTAGCTGTGCAATAATGGTGCCTAGTTGTTCTAAGAAGACATGGAATACAGTGAGAATGCCTCATTTCAGCCAGATAGGAATGGTCTGATAACCTAGATGGGACTGATAAGGCAAGCTGGTGTAAGGCTTGGTTTCTCAAAATGAAGTAAATTAAATGTTTGCAAATGTTTGCAGACATGTGAACCAAAAATCTTATGTATTAGCAGGATTATAGTTATTTCAAAGGTATAAGTAGCCAAATCAAATCCAACAATCTTCATTTCATGCCCATATCTGAATTTTGTGGAAGCATGCATGAGTTCCATCCTTGAAAGGAAATGAGAGGAGGAGCAAGGTGGTGCTGGAGGGGGATGTGCAGTTTAAAGGGTACTAAATGCCATGCTCCCCATTGTTCCTCCTATGCCACTGTCCCATGTCCCTGACCTGGACTCGTTTCAGAAGTGGAGGATAGAGAAGGGGGTGTGGTCTCCTCTTGTCTACCCCATTTCCTGCCTTCCACACCAGCTCTAATTGAAAATTTGGGTGGCCCTGTTTATTTACATGGTTGAAATGCGGCGAGGTTGTATTTATATTTTCATGGCGCGTTCTCAGCAGTGCTGCATTACATAGCCTTCCCTTGAGATCGCTGTGGGAGAGGGAGAGGAGTGTAGGGTAGCCCAGTGGTTGGGTGTGTGTGTGTGTGTATGAGGGAAGAGTGATGGAGGTTGTTTGAGGTCTAATTTCCTTAATTGTGAATCTGCAGTTAATGATCTTGAAGTAAACCCTTTCAATTGTCTATGTTAATAATAATGGTACTACTACTACTACTACTACTACTACTACTACCACTAATAATAATAATAACAATAATAATAATAATAATAATAACAACAATAACAACAATAATAATAATGTCATTAACCATATTATCATTATTATTATTATTTTTATTTGTTGTTGTTATTATTATTGTTATTAATCACAATAATGCATTTCATTAAGGGAGCACTTTTCAAGAGTCTCAAAGAAGCTTTAAATGACAACTTAAATTCAGTAAGTTTCATTCATAACGCACTTGTCAAAATATTCACAAAACAAAGGACAAAAGAAAAGATGAAAAACAAAAACATAAAACCCAGATTCATCCAACATGAGGTGAATATTTTAGATGCAATGAAAGGAAAAAAAACAAAAACCTCAAAGCCAAACTGAGCGGTTTCCCATACAAATCAGAAATATTTGATTACACATGCAATGTTTATGCATGTCTTACTTGTGAAGGAAAAGCATACATGAAAGGAAGAATCTGGCTGTCATCCTCCAAATTATGCTCAATGCAAAATGTCCATTAGTATATAGGTAAGCTTAGGCACTTACTTAGCAATTTCTATTCTGGGACTATTTGGTAAAAGCAGTGGAACATTCATTCTATACAAGGCTATAGTTTCAGAAATGACAAACTAGTTTAAGACTCTCTAATCTGAGGTTTCATAGGTCCCATAAGTATACATGGATAAAAATTATCCTTAGATGAGCCATGTCAGAGCGGTGGCGGCCTGTGTTTATCTTTTTGACAGAGGCTGCTGAGTGGCGGAAGGCAGGACTTTCTAGTCAAGCCATGGCTACAGAGAGCCTGGACCTGACTCTGGATAAAGTAAACACATGAGCACACACACACACACGCAAACACGCATATATACTCGTAGGGCTCCCCATCCTCCTCCCTGCCCGTCAGCTGGAGACCACACACCCAGACCACACAGAGTCTGAGAACAGCTCGAGTCACTCTCACGCAACAGGGCCTACGAGCTGTCACTCTGACCACCTCCGTCTCTCTGTCAGCACTGGTTCTGGTTGTCACTTGACATACAAAACAAAGTATCTCTGTTTAGAAAGAGATGCAAAATGAAATGAATGGAATCCCAAACTCCTGGTTTTGATGGGAAAGAGTTTTCAAGAAATCAAGAAACCTTGATTAGCCATTTAATGTCAATGAATCCGATCAGATATATTACATAACTCTGTGTGTGTGCACTCCTCCTTGTATGTGTATGTTTGTCTTAGAGGCAGGGGTGTTAGTAGTCCACAGGCCATTAGGAGCGATCAAAGGGTTTGTGAATGCAACATCCAAATGTGTGAACATTATGGTTCCTATCTTTCCTCTCTCCAGCTGTGTAAGGATACCAATGATACATCACTCCCTGGTGGTCATTTATTTTACTGCACCAATATCACTTTTTCTTTTTGTTAACTGCAGTCTCTGCTCTCTTTCTGTTTTAAAAACCCAACTCTGTTCTGTGTCTCTGGAGGAAATCTAGATTATGGTGACAATGCAGCATTTCCTACTTGATCAAATAGCATTTTAGCGTAACATCCTTTATCTCCAAAACTTCTGCAAGTTACCAGCCAAACTAAACAGTCAGCCCAGCCCTTGCACCAGTGCCAGGTAGACCACCATATTGTTCTGCTTATCAACTCTTATCTGTTTACACTTGTGTCCAAAGACATCTGATTGTTTTCCATTACTTTGCTGCTCCTTATCCGACGACTGTTATTGCTTTCCTGCCATCGTAATGTATTAGGTCAAGTACATTGTTATCTGAAGACACTCAGATAAACATAGACGTCTGAAAACAATTCAAGATGATTAATTGTGCCGATAAAGATTTTATTTACTGGTAATGGGGAGCAATTCTCATGCCTCCTGTAGGTCATATCCAGAGAATTAATATCATTATAGTAATAAATTATAATGATGATATAATAGAGAATAATTATACACATACATACACTCTCAAACATACACAGGATAGTTTTAATGTCCTTTGTTATCATCGTTCAACAATTTATCTGTGTTTGCCCACATCAGCTACTGCATCCTGAGCATTTGCAATGGGCCTGTGAGTCATGACTGGTGTCAGCTTTAAGTGAAAATACATAAAAAGGAAAATTAGGTCAACACCTGCCTAACCATGGGTCAACAAGCAGGATCAACAAGAGTCTGTGAAGGTTAAGCAGGACTGTCATCAAATCCCAGTCAGGGGTCTCAGTGATTCCTGACCCTAAACATACTGGGGTCACTGATCCGGAGCCGGGTGTGGAATTACCACAGGTATGTTCTCTGTGAAAATGTTCAAAAGGGGAATCAAGCCAAGCATTTGTCAGAATTTGCAAGTTGGGTTGTGATTGCTGAATACATTTTATGTACTTTTGTGTTAGATTTAGTGTATGACAAAAACAAGGGTCAACTACATTTGCTTTTTCCAGGGCTTTCAGCCACATAATGTGGCCCTCCACAGCAGAATTAGTTGCTTAATCGTCATGGAGATGGTTTGGTTGTTTACAGTAAGTGTGGAAATTTGGTCAAGTGAAAACAGATGATAGTATACAAGGGTAGATCGTAACTCCTGTGTCTCTTCAAGGATGATCTCTAGCTTCAGTTATGGCATGGCATTCTTGATCTTTCTACGCTCCTCCGTTAGTAGATGACTTTGACCACTTCCCAGTCGTGCTGTGACTGATAACAGACAGTTTAACAACTTTCATTCCAGCAGAGGGAGCACTTGTTTTTGTTTCATCAGTCTAATCTTCCTTTTTGACACCATATAGCAATTACAATATGCTTAATATGAAGTATCCAGTGCCTGCTATTTGTCAACTACTCTTATGCCACTGTGACCACCCATGACACTGAACTGTATGTATACCACTAGCACCCACCGTAACTGCTCCCAAAGATCATTATCACTTTGTTTGATCACTTGAAGCTTGGTGTGGAGAGGTATAACTGTGCCCCCTGCTTCCTATATCACAGTATGAGCTTTTTGTTTAGCTGCAGCTACACCAATCAGTAGTTTATTGAGTCTTGGTATATTATGACACATGGAAATAATTAATTAAAAATCATTAATGCTGATTATGATAGGTAATATCTTCTGAATATGTTGTATGTATGTTTACTGAATGTGTATCAGTAAAAAATTAATACCAGAATCTCAGTGCAAGTATAAACAAGTTTTACAGCAAGTGGAATTAATGATGTGACTGTAATTATAGTTAAAACTTGATTTTTTTTTTTTGCAGCAAATATACACAGCAATTTCACATGTTTTTTCTGGTTCTTATTTGAGTTGCAAAAAAGTGAAGTATGGAAGACTGATACTATATCATATTTGTCTCTTTCTTTTGGAGAAAGTGTTTCAGTTGATATGCTGGTGATAGTTTCATTTCTCTGTAAAACCTTGGGTGGTGTTGATGTTTGGGGCATTAGTTGACTGAACAATCCGCTCCAAAGCTTCGACTGAAGGGCAATGTCACTTGGAGTAACGGCTCATATGGGCGGAAAAAACTGAAGTCAGACTACAAATGATGTGGCTTCCTGCAGAGGGGGAAACACCATGAAAATGTGTGAATGTGTTTTTTCTTTTTCTTCTCTTTTTTCAGACTTTCCCTTACTAAATATGACTATCTTTTTCTCCCTCTAGTTGTTTGCAAAGAGCTACAAAAAATGGAAGAGACTTTAATAGCAGATTGAATTTATTGATATTTCAAAGTCATTTTATTTAAGACAAGACAAGAATGCTTTTTCAGTATGCACTCTTTTGGGGTTTCCTCTGTAGATTTCACTGATAGTTTTACTGTAACTGTAATGTGTGATGTGTGTCTGAGTTTGAGTCACTGTCATTGTAGGTGGGGGAGTCACATGTTTTATCCTGAGTCCACAAATGTCAATTCCCGATAACAGTCATATCGCAACTTTGAGATACACAAATGTACTCACCTACACACATGAACACACATAGCCTTATACTACACACACATACATATATACAGAGGTTTTATACAACAGCACACTGTACATTGAGAAGGTAACATTTTCACTATTAGTATTTGATTTTTAATCCAAATGTCTGATTTTAAAATAACGTGAAATAAAATGTAATCAGATAATCGGGGGGACTGGCTAGATATATAAGAGGGGAAAAAGATTTATGGTTCATAAAAAAAAGAAGAAAAAAGAAACATTCCTGCCTGTGATTTTGGTCAGACTTTGTGAAAGTGATGTGGTTTAAGTGTGAAGGAAGTAAATGTAGAGATCGAAACTTTGGACCACAGAAACATAACAAAATCTTTATCGCTCCTTCTGCAGCATCAGCCTTTAGAACTTAAACAGCTTACGTATTTCCACTCTACTCACTTTTGCATTTTGTGTCAATGTGTGAAAATTCAAAATAGGATACTGATATTTTGTCAGGCTCTCAGAATAGTTTTTGGTGGATGTTACACAGGCCTCAGGCATGGGAACCATTGAGCTCCTCCCTGGCTGAACCTGAAAACTGACCACAAAGGTTAGTTTTTCTTCCCATTTGTGAGGCCACTAGTTTCAGATCAAGAGGAACAGGTACAGTATGGTTTCCCTGCAAGTTACGGGATGAGTGTCATCTTTCCAGTCTTCTTCCAGCAGAAGCTGCCTATAAAGGCCAGTCCTTGTGGTGACACGCACCTTGACTGCAAGGTGCTCAGTAATACTGTGCTACAGGCAAGTCTGTGCTTTGGATTTTCTGTATGTGTGAATTAAAACCGAGGTTTAACTTCACGTGCTGATAACCATTAGATCCATATGTAAACAAACCTTTCATGGCTTTGAATTATTAGCAACACTTTAAACTTGTTAATAACTGTAATTTAAGACGAATTATGCTAAAAATAGCAAATTTCCATGTATATAAGGTGGACATGTGGGTGGAAAATCAACCACAAGTTAGTTCATAAATCTTGATGACCACCTACACACTGTAGTTTTGACAGTTGATGTAATTTAAAGGAATCCACCAGACCAGTAAAAAATAGATTTCTCTCAAATTCCAGGTGTAGCTTTCTTTTCTATTTGTCTTTTTTTCAGTGAAGTCTACAATAGAGTAAGCACTGATATGCTGTTCGCTAAACTTATATTTTCACTTGCATATCAGATATTACTATAGAGTTAAGTAAGAGAAAGAGTGTGTAATTGTCATCAGTGCCACTTCAGTCTGTTAGTGGAACAATCAAATTGTCAACTGTTACCTGGGGAAGCGCAATATGTATTCATTCATACTCTGTTATAGCCCTTTGACGGATCAGTGTTTGTCGAAGGGGCCATTCTTCCTGTGCACCTGTGCTAGTACTTCCTGTCTCACTCGCCCTCCGCTCCCCTCATCCCCCCACCCTCAAACCGCATCCTTCACACTGTCACAATAATACTTGTAGAGAAGAAAAAAAGACAACACTCCACAGTTACAGACACAAAGACTACGACGCATAGGTGTGCAAGTGAAAACGACAGGGTCTTCCCCATCTCTAACCCTGAATACCGTAGCAGATTCTATCATTTACAGTACACAGCACTGCAGTCACATCAGTAAAAGGGTGTGTTAAACGGCCAGAGGTTTACATTCACATTCACACCTTCATGCAAGTGTATGTGCATTCTGGTCACTCCTGAATATGCTGTAGAGGTCTCTGAGAAGGATAGTCGATTGTTGGAGAGGGGTTCTGTTCCTGGATGTGATCATAGGCCCGCAGGTAGTGGCCATTGTTCTGCTGGTAATAGTACACCAATTTTCTGGCAAACATTGGCTCCACCTAAAATGAAGTTATCTACATGTATGAAATATGCATGTGACTGCTGATTTACATTATCCCATTATGCCCTACAAAGGGGGAGACCAGTACCTACAGAAGCAGGGAAGGTGTAAAAAAAGGTTTTTAAGATTTAAGGCTGGCTGGTAAACTGTGTATCATATCACAGCCTTCCTTTTTTATGTATTTTTAGGCTGATTATGTTACCCCCCAAAAAAGTGATTATAGAAACAGCCAATCTAAAAAATGCAGACACTGGATTATATTCACAGAGTACAAGGAATGCAGTAACTACCAACAAAATGTGTTCATTTATCTTTATAAAAAAAACTTTATTTTGATTATCTACAGTTCATTGTGATAGGGATTAAATGTATCATTCTCTATCTGCCCAACCACAAATTTAAATGGACATATTTAAATTTGTGGCAGTAGATCTGCTAAGCTTGCTAGCCTTAGCAGCAGGTTAGTCAGGTGTTTCTCCATCATAACTGGATTCGCTATTGACTCATTTACAAATGTGAAACAACTGGATAACAGTTGTTTCACTGTGTAAATTCATGAAAATGATCTTTTTCAGATTACAACCACTAAAAAGTGGTTAAATGTCACTTACTAGCCATGGCTATTTCAAAAATTAGCTTTCACTTGATACAGTCTTTCTCGCTTTAGCTGTAGTGACGTGTTCTAGCTTGGCTGAAAGTTATTTTCACAGAAAATCAACATCCACTTTGATTTTTGAAATTTGTTTTTATAGGGTAAAACAGATGTCAAAAAGACAAATTCCGTTCTGAAATTTTGACCAAATATGCAGTTACTGCATTTGGTCTCTAAATTTTGAAATTATATTATGCATATTCAGGTGATAGAACACTGTGACCATATTTTTATCACCTGAGAATGTATAGTAATCATCTATATGATTTAGAAAAACTGTTTGAAATTACTACCTTAGGTATAGTTGTGTAGTGTATGAATACCTGTGCTGTGATCATCTTCCTTGGACGCTGCGGGTCAGGGTATTCGTCTCCAAAACATAGGACCACCTGGTGTCTCGGAATATGTCGTCCACTATGGGCAAAATCTTGAAGTTCTGAGTGAAGGAAAGCAAGAAAATAAAGGAGCTGAATATATGAGACACATTACTCACAACAAATCAATGATGTGCTACTTACACCACAATCCAGATTGTCACATATAAATATACAGGTAGCAAAAATGAAAAACTCTAATCACGTGATTTTTCTGGAAACAATTGGTGAGGATGGTGGAAATTTCAGAATGATATGGCAGAGAAAACACAATTTTGTCATACTGTGTGGTTGACCACAGGAGGTGGGTGGGGACTGCACTGACTCTGGCCCCCCACTGAGAATGTGACTGGCCTCTTAGTACTACTTCTTCACTGAGAGGGACTTGCCCAGCTAGTGCGATGCACCTGCAGCCTCTCCTTCATCTTTATCAACATCATCAGCACTACCATTATCAACATGACCACAAGCATTGTCATACTGTAAACAGCTGAAGCAGCACAATTACTAATGTAACAATGTTATTTTTATCAATTATAGAGTTGAATGAGCAGTAAAAACCAGTTCTGTAACACATGTAGATTGAGACTTATTCACTTTAAATTGACTAAAAACTCAGCATGACAAATATAGTGCTAGTGTAACGTACATTAACTATGTGATATTGCTACTTATTAAGTTCTGAATACTTCTTCCAGCACTCTCTGCAACACTATCTCAATGAAAATGTAAAATTATAAGCTTCACAAGATCATTTTTAATTCAAGGATGTTGTACAAGATTGTGTCATATTGCACATGTGTTACTGTCATCATGTCCAATCCTATAAGAGTTCAAACATATTAGTGCTTACCAATAAGGAATTGCTGGGTGTCAAACAGCTTACAGGGCTGTTCCTTCTCCAGTTTATTGGGTTTATCCATATATGGAGCCAGAGGTCCTTCCCAGTATATCCGTCCCTGGCAAAGGCGCTTAGCGTACAACCCATCGGGCGCCATCCACAGGAGCACTCCCCTTTCCAGTATGTTAGGAAGCATGTCAGCACCCTGTCTCTGAGACTCAGGATACGGGAATGGAAAGAGAATGATTTCTGCCCCACTGTGAAACTTGTCCTCTAAGCTTGGGGAAGAAGAGGATGAGGATGATGGTGAGGTGGAGGAGGATGAAGAGGTGATCCGACAACCTTCTGGGCTGGTGGTGGTAACCTCCTTTACCAAAGACTCTCTGTAGAATAGGGACACGTGCAGGCTGAAATCTGAAAAAAGAGGAAAATCATTTGACACATATATTTTTGTAGGAAACTTTATTAACATGTCAGTTTGACGCTTAAGCCTGATCAAATCAAGGTCATGAAATGTCAAGCTAAAAAACAATTAAATCTTTGTAATCTTGGCATTTAAAATATTGCTCACTTCTCTCTTATCATTACAAGTATCATTTTAACCCTGTTTTTTATCATCATGTGATAGCTTTAAAATGTCACCGTTAACTATCATGTCTCGCTGCTCTGAGTATCAGAATAGGGAAGTAAGTATGTGTAGTACCGTGTTTGTAGTTTCTTATCTGTAAATGCAAATATATATTCAAAATAGTAAAGATTTAAAAACAAGCATAGGAGCAAATGTTAGTATACATCTGTCTGTATCTGTGTGGCCAAGATGATTCTTTACCTGTTATGGCATTGTTGTGGTCCATTGTATACACAGGGGGTTGGGTCTCTGACAAGTAGGTGTGAAAAGAGAGCTGAAAACCTATGTAGAATAATTTCAGATATAATTATCATAATTAGTGTTGAATGTAAAAGTACTAAAATGTGAAAGGGCATTACACCACTTATTTTTTTATTATTAAAGTCTAATCTGGAAAAAGCAAGCCTTGAAAATGTCATAATATGAAGTTGTTAGAGCCTTGCAGTGTATCAGAAAGGCATGAAGCGAAATGCTTCACACATCTTCCTGCCGTATACAACAACAATCTCACTCAAGTGACTATGCTTTATTCCGTCTCATCTATTTCATTTGTAATTAATACATGGTCCAACTTACTTTATGAGGGGTACTATGCATAGGGAGGTACTATGCATAAAGACTTTACATCACACCATGAATGCAATTAACTGCTTCCTTAACAAATGCTTTCTATAATAATTAAAACCTTGATACTGCTGTAAACTAACACTTTGAACACTTTGACTCTTCTTAATTGGTGCTTCCCAATTACCCCACCTGACATTGCCAACATTTTTCCAAAACCACAGGCTTGAATTTGTAATCACACAAGCTGATATTATAATGTTAATAACTTATATGTAATTTGAGAATGAACTTCCTTTTTCCCTGTTTGTTTTTATTTGATATCTTATGCCTTATAATCTGGAAAGTGACTACTTTATGCATAAAAAAGTTAACTGACAAAATAGATGTAAATTTTTGAACTTGTATTTTTGGGTTTTTTTTTCCACCTTCAAGATCAAACTTTGATTCCACTGTGAAAAACATGTGAAGGATTGTGATAACAAATGACATTTTAAACTACCTGACTATCTAAAAGTCAGAAATGACTGACACTACTTTTTGATGGCCTGATAAAACACACAATTACAAAAGAGATATAATAGATACACTAGAGATATAATAATCTGACAATAATATATTGTCTGATAAACTCTTTTTAGATTTTGCACCACATTTCATCTCACACTTGACTTTGCATGTGATAAAATAACTGACAGGATGTCACAGCTACTGTAGTGTGGTTGGAAAATAAGCCATTATTTGGATAATATTTGTGAGACAGGAAAACTGATACGTACTGATTGCACCATAATGTACATCTGCTGAGCACTGCAGTCATTCTTAGTTGTATCAGTGTGCTATACATGTTAATTGTATGAATAACTTACCATTTTCTGTGTGTGATGCAGGCCAGGCCCGGCTGATGGGTGAAGGGTAGTGGCACTGGCCATACTGCAGGTCTGCATGCGGTCCGTGGTGATGTGGAGGAGGAAAGGGTTGTTGTTCTGGTTGTTTGTAATCCCTCCAGTCCCTCCTCTCCTGAGAAACCATATAGCTGGGTACCTGAGAATGGAGGGAAGTGATGGTCACTTACATCAAGTATCATTAACCCAAGAGATTTGGAATAAATTGTTTTATCAATAATATTGAGAGATTTTTGGATGCATTAGAGCAAAGATGCAGCAGTCACAAAATGAATCAGCTGACCTGGGTGTGCAGAGATGAATATGGAGCAATATAGCCAAATGCATTTACATGTGATGGTGTCTCCTCCATAGTGCTCATCTTCATTCCTGTAAATATACCAGCACTTAATTTTTCACATCATTTGTCCATATTAATAGTCGTACCTTCCTGTGCAAAAAATGTATATAAAAGCTCTCACATCCAACACATCTTTGACAATAATTAAATGAACAATAAAATAAAATTATATGACACACAATGTTCTGTGACCTAAACTAACCTAAGCCAGTTTTGCAGGTTGAAACTGTGAACATGTTTTGCACACTTGTGAGGTCATGCTATTTTCATTCGAGTGATTTGCAAAGTGCAACGGACGACTGATGAAAGCACCACTCTAAATCCTGTTCATTTTGAGAGTGAAGTGTTAGTCCAGATAGCAAGAACTGCTCTGGTGTGACAAAAACTGTATGATGGCAGACTTAGTTATGCAAGGCTGGAGGTCGACTGGTTGTGTTGTGTGCACTCTGCACTTGTTAACCAAAGCCCTCTAAAAAAAGCACTACGGCCTTTTTGGTACATGCTTTGGCTTCCTTTGTGCTTCCTGCCTCATCGGAATCAACTGCAGTGGTGTATGTGTAAAATTGTCAATAGTATATGAACAATGTAAGTTCATTCGTGAAGTGCAACAGTAGACTGTGTGCACTCTGTACATGACTTTAGTCCAACTATAAACCATTTTACTCATAACACATTACCTTAAATCTATCAATGTATCACATGCATGGGAGGCTGAATGTAATTTTTACAAAGCCCTACTGCACATAAGGTAGATGTAATGTACCTCTTTTGGCTCCCTCTGGAATGATTCTGTAGACTTTGTAGGGCTCTGAGATGTCCAGCTGGCTTCTTTCAACCAACTCATCAAAGTCATTGCTTTTATTGAGAGCACAACGTAGTCTTGTTTTCCATGTGGGGGGATCTGGCTTGTCGACGCCTTCCTTATATTTCCCCTTGAACATTGCCCATGCCTGAAACGATCACAGATAGGTTTACCTCTTTTTTAAATTCCAATGTCCCAAAATGTCAAAGTTTGGGCTTTGAAGGATGTTTTAATGCGTGAACTTTTGAAATAACTTTTCATAAGTTAAAAATAAAACACTTCTGAAACAAAAAATGTAACAGGTAAGCAAAACTAAACGTGTTAAAATCCATAGTTTTTGTAATTAATGTACAGTACAGTTCAGAATGCAGTTGTCAGATGCTTAAGGTGCACAGTGTCAGCACAGAAGTGGGATGGTCTTACTTTGAAGAGTGCAGCATCCTCCTCTCTGTTATAGTCTTGCTTTCCTGCATGTTTCCACGGAATCCTAAAGATGCTTTTTTCGTCATTTTCCCAAACCAGGCCAGGATATCTCCTGCTGTCAATCTGATCTATAAGCCACTGTCTGAGTTTGCCATTGCCACAACTGACTGTCAGGCCACTGTCCTCCTCCAAGTTCATATCTGTGAGTAAAATACCATAACATATATGATAGAATACAGCACAGATAATTCATGTTTTATGTAAGATTTACACATTTAATTTGAGTTAAGAAAAGTTGAAGTTGAGAAAATAAATGTTAGTACGTTTATATTATATTAAGTTACATTAACAACACTTGTTATTCTTATTTACTTAATATAACATTGCTTTCTTGTGATATTGTCTCTTTTAGTAATGAAAGAGGTGACATTGTAAGTGTGCTTTTCATGGTGTTAATTCGGCTGCGCTCTGCAATATTAGCAATCACTTTTAATACACTTCTTCCCGAATTAAATCTACATGATTGTGACACATTTAGTGCCGATTTAATTTCTATGAGAAATATGACTAATAAGCATAACAATTAATGTAGCTACAATTAAACTATAAGAAGAACGGTTTCTATCCATACAGATCAAAAGTGAGCATTAATTCAAATTTAATGAGATTTTAAATCCTACTCAGGCTACTAGTTTAGTTAGAAGTCATGACCTGACTGATAAACTAATTAATTTGACTTCATCTCTGACTTTGTTGTCATCAAATGATCGTGAGTTTTTACTGTGTGACTGCTCAACGTGGTACTGAGGCTACGATCATCTCCTGCTTTAATTGCTGGGGTTAATTGATGCATTCAAAGTTTTCATCAATTATCATGTTGAAAATGGTTTAATTTAAAATAAGCTGTCCTCTTACCTTTGATCATGTGAGTCTCCCTCGTTACAAATCTGTTTTGAAGCTCTCGGTGTCCTATTCTTAAATGTTATCACGTCTTGATTTGTGACAGGGAGGAGCCTCTCCGGCTGAGAAGTTCAAGAGGAGATACGCAGCGATCAGGCGCTCATTTCTGTGAAACTCGGCGCCCACTCACTGCTGTGGTGGGGAATCCCTCTAGTGACACCCTGAGCAGACACCGGCACGGAATGGAACAACTATACCTGTGCACATCACCGATTAAAAAAAAATACACCCCCACGTACCCCCATTTTTCTACACATCTATAGGTCCATCATAATTTCCAATGAGTTGTCAACTTCTGACTAAAAATGTTTATAATGCCCTTACTCTGTTCTTAAGAAAACATTAAAATTGGATGGTTAACGTGCCATAAGGACCCCGGTGTCAGAGGATGACACAGGTTGAATTTAAAAATACTTTATATTTAAGGCGAATATGTTAGTATTACTGCCCTCCAGTGGCAATACATGCGCACGCAAGCCCTGCTATCTATAGTTTTAAGAGGGCCTCTGCACATTACAAGTATTATATGCATTTATTATTTATTATTATCCTCATTACTTTATTGTCTCTAAACACAATTACACAGAAGTAGTGACAAAAGAACCTGATCTTGGTGTTTTTGATGCCACCATGCATGACCTCTCTCACACATTAGACAAACAGGAAGAGAATCAGGAAACAGAGATGTAAACACAGCACAGAACGTGTCTTATCACCTTCAATATGACAGCCCACCGACTAACAATCTCACAACACACTTGACTCCTTTTATTTCACAATTTGAAATCGTAGCAACACTGTACAAAACACACAGTTGGAAATTTTATATTATTATTATATATTTAAATTAGAAAACAAAAAAAACAGCAGCAGATGCATGAATTAATTTATGAAAAATAATGTGTGCTGTATGTTTGAATTGGATCTCTCTCCATTGTACGTGTCCATGATTTTTACTTGATCAAGTAGCCATGAGAGTAGTCCACTCCAGAGCACATTACATTTCTGGACAGGTCCAGAATACGATAGCATGACTAGGGGGTATAAGCCTCCAGGTTGAGCTGCGAAAGATCTCAGATACCTCCAGGTGGGGTAGATGCCTGTTTTTCCACACCTTTGACTTTGGAGGCTCTGGCAAGCAAGTCACGTATATCAGCTTCATCATCGAGGGGGCTGTCCTTATATTCCTTCCTTAGCCACTCTCTGAACTATAGGAGAAGAAAAACTGTTTATTTGATAACAATGTAAAGAATTTTACAATATGTGCAACACTGATAATGTACTATCTGAGCCAACTCTGTAATGCAGGGGGTTTTTCAAGGCTGACCTGATCAGCTTGAGTAGCCTCGAACTCCTGAAGCTGCCGCTGGAAGCCCAAGTTAGGGCCAGCACAGGGTCGGGCCACCCTCACCGCAGCCAGTGCCTCCTGCCAACCCAGTCCTGTCACGGTCATAATGTATGCTACCACTAGGGTGACACTACGAGACACACCTGCCAAACTGCACAAAAAAAGTGAAGGCAAAAGAGTGTGATGCATAAAGTTTAACTGTTAGACTTCATGATAAGCATCATTTTCAGTTTACTCGCATGTGAGCATCCTGGTTATGATTATGATTTTTCACAGTTTTTCCCCTTTTCCACAGGAGTCTGGATAAAGTAGTATTCTGTTAGAAACCTTATCCAAGTTCCTGATCAATCTCTGACATGTTCACAGATGTGTCCTCAACTGAAGCTGCACAGTATTCAGCATATTATTAACATGTAATGATGGTCCACATGCAGAAATAAAAGTCAAAATGACATCATAGTGACACAGAGGATATATTTAAGTGTTGCCTTCCATTACCAAAGATTAGATATAGAAACTCAATCCAGCAGAATGGGAGAATGGCCCAGGCAGACAGAAACTAAACTGAAATGGTCTTTAACTGTTGATCTTGTATCTTAGTTGGTGCAGTAATGACAGAGTTGCTAGATGTAGAAGAGTGAAAGACACACCAGCACCAACATAGACAACCAGGATTATATTAAAGCCATGTAAAGAGGAATATAAATAACTCTACACTTAATGGAAACAATGTGTCCTGAATGTTGTATAAATGCACAGTATGACAGCTGAAGCTTGAAAACACCTAGTCTTCTCACCTCTATAAAGTACATATTTGAATGCATTTTCATTCTTTGACTGAGACATATAGAGTAGATAAATCTGTGGATATGCAAATCTTATAAATACCCACTTGTTCCCCTATTTTTCTGAGAAGACCCTAACCAAATATAACTTTCCCCTGTGAACATATGGTCAGCTACCCCACAACACAAACACAATGTGGTCTTGGTACTGTACTCTGTTTTGGGAAGTTCAAGAATAGGCTTTTGCTTATCATTTAATCTCCTCTGTGCTGCAGTTACACATGGGTTCACTTGTGTACATGATAATAGTTGTTTTCCAGTTCTAGATGAACTGTATATTTATATTTAAGCATTATTGTGCTTCAATTATAAGACAGATGTTCGAGTTTGCATGCTTAAACAGAACATATGGTTACAACAGCCTGTATGAGTGAACCTTGATTCGAAATCTGAAGATATAACATGCAGTATTTCTCTCACCAGTGAACAAGACAGCCTTCTCCTTTCACACGGGACTCATGCATGAATATTATACTTTGTTTAAAGTGCTGCGTCCTGTGGAGTATAAGAAAACGCATGTTATAATAGGTCATGACCACATTAAGCCATTATGAGAATGCAAGAACTGCAGCAAAAGCCGTCACTACCTGTTGCTATTTTGTCTTCACTGACACTTACATGTCCTATACGAATCTAAAGAAGAACACAGGACTGGTTGTCTACAGTGTGTGTGTGTTTTTTTGTATGTGGTGTGTCTATGTTTTTGCACCTGACTTGTCACACCCTCTCGTTTCTTATCCTGGACGGATCAGGATGAGGGTGTGCTCATCTTAGGTTTGAGATACTTGGTGTCATATTTCACATTTCCAACACCACTATGAACTTTAGAGGTGTGAAGCAAGTGGGGCAACAAGGGTGACAAGAGAATTAATGTGCATATGTATGTGTGTGTGTGTGTGTGTGTGTGTGTGTGTGTGTGTGTGTGTGTGTGTGTGTGTGTGAATTTGTTCATTCCTATATGTGTGAGTGTGTGAAAAGGGGGTACATATAAATAGAGGCACAGCACCAACCATCATGCTAAAGCTGCAGAACTGAGCTGTGAGACTTCCTTCCTGACAAAAGACGAGAAAGTCTGAAACACAAATTTGGCCACAAAAGATTTCTATGTGTGTGCATTTGGATGTGTGTATGTGTCCAAACCAAGGCATCCCCTGGTTTGATAAAATGCATCACCCTTGATTTTTCTTCCCCAGTCTTTCACATCACATATAAAACAACTTGGACGTGTTTGTACAGTTTATGCATACACATAAAAAAAAACAACCATGCACCATTAAGTGTTACTGTGATCTAATCAAATAAGTCCACATTTAAATGTTGAGCTTGTGAAAGCATATCATTTACACGTTAGCTTGAAGAAAATGAACCTCAGACGCCCACACAATTCAGCCTGAAATGGATGTGGTACACCCCCCCCCCACCCCACCCCCCTCCCTTGCATTGTTCTGTGCTGTGTTGCTGTGTTTCTGTGCTGCACATTTTGGTACTTACAGGTTTTGTGTGGGCAGGTCAGCTGCTGAAATGCAGAGATAGGTCATCTCCTGAAGAGAGAAAGTATACTAGTTACCGGTCACCTGTCAGCAGTCACTTGTTTGAATGTATTTAACACAAATCGATAACAGCAGGTTATAAATACCACTGCACATGAACACTCATCACGTTTCAGTATGTGTGAATTGCTGGTGGTGAACATTGGCCACGCTACTGTATGTTGAAAGAAAAAAAGCTACAATTTTAAATCACATTTGTCCATGTCCACTTGGAAAATGACATCAAAACTGAAAACAGAAGTTACATTTTTACATGCAGCTATTAGAGAAACTTCACATCAAAATCAATAACCTTCAAAAAATAATGAAGCAAAACTATGCAGTCCACAGTGGCTGAAACAAGAACAACCGCCTACTCTCAAACCCACGCATGCACACAGCTCAGCACATTGGCCAAACCAACTGCTGCTGATTGGCGTTTTTCATGAAACTCTAAGAATCACATGAGTAAGAAACTCTATTGCTTATTGTTTACTCATTCTGCACAGACAACTGCTTGCTCAGGAAAGAGCACTACTGGCGGCCAATAAGGCACCTCTCTTCCTGATCGACCTGACAGACCGGTATATTTCACAGTCTCTGAGTACAGGTCACGTCGTACACTGTACTAGTACGCCTTGAGGGTCTCAGCAAATCAGATCTGTTTAGCCTGATGTGCTCAATTACACTGATAAAAAAATGTATGAGAAACTGAAGATGTGCAGTGTGATAGATGCAGGAGGGGACAAAGATGTTGCTCTCACCTGGAGGATAGGAGCTGCACTGTCATGGATGGACAGGATGTGTGTGATGTTGTTCCTGGCTAACTGTTCTCTGTCTCTTGCATCTGACATACAAAAACAAACACCACAAACATTAACAGTGACGTTGTGCTGTTATACAGTCTAATAAACTAAAAAATCAACATGACAAAAATACTTTTCGATTCACCTTTGAAATTTCCCAAGTATAAGTCAGGCAGGACCTAAAAGAACAGAGAATATATGTATAGATTTAAAGCTGACATGATGGATGCATTATTGATATAGTGAAGTGGTACAACAGCTGACTCAAAACGTCACCATATGAGGTGATTATTAGATATAACTATTGGATTGGAAGACTTTTAGCTGACTAAAAAACGTTAACTATAATATCTGCTGTGGGTGGTTGGGGGTTACTAAGTACTGTACGGTATCAATCTACTGCAGATGTCCCAATGATTTATTTATTCATTTTTGTTCAATTCATGACATAAAAATAACTAAGCATTAATGCCTGCTGAAATTATAGTGTTTTATGTTCCATATCCTAGAGCAATGATTCTCAGACGTTTTCACATCAAGGACCCCTTACAGACAGAAATCATGCCACAGATGCCCATCTGAGAAGATTTTTTCTGTTTTATTGCAGTATTTTATTACAGTAAGTGTCTGAAACCCATGACCAAAAATGGTCATACATTCTGACATTTTGTTACTTATGGGTGGATTATAGTGAATATAAATGATTCCCCTTTTTTTAATGAGGGCCACCTGGAACCTCCTCAAGGACCATCTGGGGTCCCTGGATCCCACTTTGAGAAGCACTGTCCTACAGGCTGTCTTTACATATTTTTCATTTTTTTTAAAAAATCAACAAAATATGAGATTTGTCAAGGGGTGTCCAAACTTTTGCATACAACTGTAGCCAGTTGTTCAATTCTGTGCCTGCATGTGATTAGCTGAATAACTAATTGATCAGATGAATAACTAATTGATCAGACAAACCAAAGGTAAAGGTAAAATATATATTTAGACCACTTAAGTTAAGGCGGTTATAGTTAATTCTTTGGAACAAGACACGTCAAAATATATGTTTTATAACTATGCAACGAGATGCAACTTTTAACTGTGATTTTAAAAAATCCTAAATCTGTCAAGAGACTCCGGCGACCAACCGTGTGTGCCCTCCTGAGTAAAGCGCATTCAACAGATGAAAATCATACCTTATTGATGCCATTACCCATGTTGAAAGACGGCGTCACAAAAGACTAATGGACTGAAATGCTGCTCCGTGTTTCCTTAAGGGTAAAATGAGAACCTAGTCAGTGGTTTGACGGCTTCCCAAACCCGCTGTAGGGGCACATAACAAGCAAGAGCTCCGCGTCCGAGAGAGTCGAGCAGTGCTGCCAAAGCTGCCCGTGTTGAATGCTGGGATTTGTAGTTTGCTGATGTAAGGAAAGCTGCTTTTATGGTTTTCGTGTGTAGCGTGTGTACAGGTGTGGACTAAACCCATCCTGGATTTGTAGTTGGATATGATGAGAATTCCCATAGCTTGTCTACTGGCTCCACGCAAGCTAATACCTAACCCTAAAATACATTTTAAAAATACAAGGGTCGACATACCAGAACAAAATTAGCCAAGCACCTGTGTGAATATGGCTCCTCAAGTAAGCTGGTTAAGTTTTCACTTCTTGCAAATATGGCAGTATTGTGTGTTCATTTTAGGATACATTTAATTGTCAAGCTTGAGTTTTTGGCAGGATTTTGATATAATTCTAAATATATTGTAATGTGTACAGTGTGCAAAGTGATAAGGGAGATATGTTTCAGAGAAGGTCATTGCCTAAATTCTGAAGGGTTGATAACTCTTATGAATACTGTTATAATTAAATTCTTTGCAGCCTCTGTCAGAAGAGGAAGAGTCTAATGGTTTTTGTGGCAGACATGTAATTCCAAGCCTAGCACACTGTTACAGGAAGAGAGGAACTAATACTTCCTAAAAACAACTACGTGGCCTCTCAACACTTCACCCCTGTTCATTATCGACAGTTTCGCAATTTCCCAAATCCATTATTATATTTACTGTTGCAATTTAGTTGTACATGAATGTATTTTAGAGGTCACAGGGTTGCTTTAGGCCTCCAACAGTCTTTAACCATGCCTCACCAAATGATTGCACCTGCCTGTTCTGTACTGATTAGTGTCACATCCTAAATGTCATCAACAGGAAGTACTGATACCCACTGCCCATATTGACAGCACACAACACTACACCACATGCTGTGGTTGGTTTAACTTCCTGGAGCTTTGTTGTTGTTCTGTATGGAGCAGCGTTTGACCATCAGAATGACATGAATAGGAAGAGGTGTCTACAGCAAATATTTGGCTAAACACAGTGTTTTACATAGTGAGGTGGCCTTTTGTATTGCCACTGCAATTGGAAAAGCTTGACGTGACCTGGAGAGCACCCCTATTCTTTTTGCCTGTTGTTTCAGTTTCATATTTAAAATACAACTGAAAGGTTTAATGATGAACTTGTCTATAATGGCGACTGCTTCTAAGTTGAATACCTGGAATAAATGTATTCATACATCATACAGAATATGTCTAAACAACTGTTGCTTAGATTGAATGTTAATGCACATTTAATTTCACTGGGTATTTAGTGGTAGGTCAAGGTAATCAAAACTATTCTTCAAACTATTTTAATTGTGGATGAAAAGTAGTTTTAATGGAATTAGCTAATATTATTCATCAGTTTGTTTGTTCTGTCTATTACACTTCTCAGTGAACTGTGAAGTGACTAGGGCTGAGGAGAATAACCTGTAGATTACCAGCAATAGGCATCAATTATAGAAAAAGAAAAATGAACATGTGCAAACCAGAAAACCAAGACAACAAGACAGGTAAATACGATACTGCTTTGTTGTGGCTTTAGTGTGCAAAAGGAGGAATTTATAGTGTGAGTATTCACAGATAGGCTGCCCAAAATGTAGGTCTACATGTCGTACATCGCCCACGCTGTCAGAGGCTACAATTCAGGTGGTTTCCCACTTGAGTTTCACATAAACGCTTGTTTTATCAATGAATCTGTACTTTTTTTTTTTAATTAAAAATGGACAAGGATGTCATTTTAGCTGTGCTACTTTAATTAGTAATGGGAAAATAAGTTGGTGTGCTTCCAAAACCTTAAAATTATTATAGTTTTCTTCCTCATTCTTCCGTTTTCTTTGACAGTTGTGGTCCTGGCTGGTGTATAGATGAAAAAATCTGGAGGTCAAGACAATGAAGACAATATCATCATAAAATCTTAAATGGATACACGTTTCAGGTGTGCTACAGTTGTCATTAATGGTTATTAGTCTGTAATAATTGATGCCGCCAATAGGTGGCGACAGTGTAACATGACAAGAATCACAATCGTGCAGCGCAGCGGACCAGTGGAATCTACGGTCTATGAGTGGAATATGCATTTTAAAGCCCCATTTGACATGAAGTTGGTAAAGAATTGGCTTTAAAAATGGCATCCTCCATTAAATATCCCCTTATTTAATGTTCACGCATTTTCTACCACGGAAGCCTGCAGCAGCTAACCATCCTGCTCTGGTATCGACTTGTTGGGCTGATTGTAGTTTTTCATCCTGTCCGGTTACACTTTTTTACAGTCAGACGTTGAGAAATTCCCGGAACTACACTTAAAGTCCCATACTTGGACTTCACAGCACGTTTGGTAATTGTTTTACTCTAGAGTCTAGTATCACTATTATGTAATGTTGTTGTTTTGTTGTTTGGGGGAGGGGGGTGAAGAGTTTGGTTAACGTTACGACAGCTAGCTAACGCTAAGTTTGTATTGTTTCTGAAACTTGGCTAGACCTGACTGACGTTGCCTAACATTTGTTTTCATCTTTCTGGATGACTGAGTCGCCTCTTGGCTCATTTCACTTAACTCCTCAGCTTGTTTGTATTGGGTATCTATCAGCTAACAGGTTTTATCCCCAATGTTATGAGTGTTTCTGAGCTCGATGTCACGTCCAGCTGTGTTAATGTGACTTCTGTACAGATATGGCCACCGCGCCAGATTCTTCACTTCATATGAGATCCACTGATCTGATCAAAAAAGAAGCCCTGGACTATGGAGGATTTGGGGAAGTTTATCTCTGCTACCATGCGACCCTGGGCCAGGTGGTGTTAAAGACTTTGTATACAGGCCCTCTTCGTAACGAGTAAGTTGTCTGTGTCTATTATTGCAAAGACTGTGCTGGGTATTCCCCCTCTCCTAAATTGTAACTTGAATCATGTGCCCGGCAGGACATTTAAGATAGATTCTCAGATCAGCTTGGTGATGTTTTTACTCTTTTGATCATGATATAGCTGGCATATTTGCAATGTGTTATTACATACAGGGAAGAATGTAAAACGATTAATAGGGGAGAAAAAAAAACGAATAAGAAATGCGGATGTAGGTCCAACATCCGTTTTTCAGAACCATCAACTTTTCTGTAAACGCAGTATTTAGATTTACAGCATTTCCCTCAAAAAGTGCATTCTTTTTTTTATTATTGCTGCCTTGATGCGGCCATGATATTTCACATTAACATATCCCATGTGTTCAGTAAGGATGTACCAATCCTGTCTTTTCTATCCTGATACAGATTTTATAGCTATAGGAAACTGCAGATAGTTATTTCAAATCTCTGCTTGAATGGGAATCATGTAGCTTTTCTAGACTTTTGAAATGTAATCAGACTGAATGGACCAAATTCTGATAGTGGAAGGAGTCATTTTCAGGGGTTGTTACAGACATTTCTTTCCCAACATAAAATCTATGGGGGGGAATGTATTTTTGGCCAATTTGTCAAATTTGCTTCAAAGTCCATCTCTGTTCCTGTATCCAGTTCTCTTCATACATCCATGATATAAAGATGGACCAAACTTAAATACGCAACGTCACGTCAATTAAATTTTTTTTATTTTTCTGTCATTTTAAGTCATTTTTAATATGCTGATGTTTGTGAAAGTGCTAATTTTTCAAATAGGATCTTTTGCTTAGCGGTAGGAAGTGGAGATGCATTGTCCATATTTACATACAGTTAATGGTTCAAACTAATTCACTTTATTTTATCTGTGCATCCCTATTACCTGACTCTAAGCCCATTGTAAGACTGAACATGATGCTCCTTTTATCACTTATACTATATGTAGCTTTCTCTTTATTATCTATACTTTCCAGGGAGAGTAAAAGGTCACTGCTGGAGGAGGGGAACATTATGGCAAGCCTGAACCATGAGCGGGTGGTGAAGTTGCTGGGTGTGATCATGGAGGATAGAGACTGCTCTCTAGTCTTGGAGCTCATACCCAGGGGCAACCTCTTGGTCATGTTAGAGCAGGTTAGCAGGTTTATTATATGTACTAACACTACAGAGGAAAAGATTAATGAGTGTCTGTCTACTAGTTTTCATACTTTACATAGTTTGCAGCTTTAACCTACTCGTCTAAGAGTACTTTTTTTTATATGAATTGAAGTATGAATATTTTTTATCTGTATTCTTAGGTCTCTGTGCCAGTGTCCATCAAAGGCAGGATAATCTTTGAAATTTTGGAAGGGATGGTGTACCTTACAGACAAACGCGTCATACACAAGGACCTCAAGCCAGAAAACATTTTAGTGGACAAAGATTTTCACATCAAGGTATATTGCAACTGTTACCCATGAAACGTAATGATTCTGGTTCAATATGAATATACAGTCATGATAATCAAAGGAAGTTTTCCCTGTTCTTTGTAGATTGCAGACCTCGGCCTCGCCACCTGCCACACATGGAGCAAACTCACAAAGGAGGAGTCTCGCAGGAAGAGCCGTATGGGCCGAACAGCCGGTGTGAGAGGTGCAGGGACTCTGAGTTACATGGCTCCTGAACACCTGGAGAGTATACATACACCCTCCACTGAGAAATCTGACGTCTACAGCTTTGCAATTGTGGTTTGGGTTATCCTCACATGTGAAGAGCCATATCCGAGTGAGTTGGGCTGCAAAAACCTGTTAAATAAGCCAGATTATATTCATTTATCAGATTGACAGTGAATTAATATAGGACCATCTGTATTACTGTCATATTGCTATTTTTATAGACTAAATGGCTTAGAGTTGGGTAAAACTCATGCATCTGCAGGCATCTAAAGTATGTATGTTTTTATGTCCAGATGCCAGGAGTGAAGACCATATCAGCCAGTGTGTCCGCAATGGAGAAAGACCAGCAGAGAACCTTATTCCAGACAACACTCCTGCAGAGATAATTGACCTAATGAAGAGATGCTGGGATGGCAGTCCGCAGAAAAGGCCAACATTTAAAGGTATGCTTTTTGTGTGTGTGTGTGTGTGTGTGTGTGTGTGTGTGTGTGTGTGTGTGTGTGTGTGTGTGTGTGTGTGTGTTATAAGGAATAAAGCAAGTGTTCCAGTGAATATCAGTAGAACATAGTCCGATGATGCTAATGAATCCAAACATTGTATTTAATGTTAAATGTTTAGTTTCTCTGCAGCTAATCTGCATCCTAAAGATACACTGTTGTAAGAGGCTTTATTATTGCTGCTATTGAATGAAAGCTTAAAATATTGAAAATCTTACTGTTTTATGAATTACAAAACGCAGGGTGCCACTATAATCAGATTTTTTTTGAAAATGTACAGTAAAATATTTACGGATTTTATTATCAACATCTCTGCCATAATCTCAAGGTTCTGAATATTTGTGTCAGAGTGTACCTGACAAAAATGTAGTTCTTTAATTCCAAAAAAGATTTGCACAACAGTGTATTTCTTTTTCAACTAGTTGTCAATATGGAGTAAAAGCACCTACAAATATTATTGTTTTTCTTCTCACATGACCCATTGTCTTTGATGCAAGTTGTCTGCTTATCCTCTTCTTCCGTTTTTTGTGGCAGAGGGCTATGACTCATTTCTTCGTTTCTACACGGAAAAGCTTGAACCAAATGTAGAGGCAGACTTACTTCGTCTGAGGGTAAATACATTTGCTTTAGGAAATTATGTTATTATTTTGTCTTGTATGCACAGTGAAGACACTACGTGATAGATTTTAAAGTGAAATTAAGGTCAAATGAATAATGATTCTAAGTACATGATATCATGATTCGTCTTTTTATGAAGGAAATGTATGAAGGCCCAGAAGAATTTGTTGAGAAGATGAAATCTTTATCACTGACCTGTGGATGTTATTCAGCAGGTGAGCATTGTTGGTAATCTTGACAGCCTGGAAATACACTTATTAAAGTCCACCTTTTGCTGCATGTTATTACATTAAATGTTATAAATGCTCTGAAAACTTGATGAATTGTTGAAAAGGACTGAGTAGCTTTAATTGCATCAACCTCTCTTCTCCTCTTGAAGACAGCCCAGCTCCTTTGATGAGTTCAGACAGAAATATATCTGTCCCAGTTGAAGCTAGTATTGAGGACCTGAATGGTATCCAATGCGAGCTAGCCGTGGAGTCAATGGAGCATCACATTCAGACAGATGCAAAGGCGGTCAGCAGCCCTTCAGCTGTTGAGGAGAAACTGGATCGGGAGTTGAAGTACCACAAGTATGGCAGCTATAGCTGTGAGGAGCAGCCTGACCCTATCAATGGCTACTATCAGAACAATAATTTCCTGCCAAACCACCTTAGTTGTTCAGATAATAATGTTAGGCAACCAGATCAAGACAGACCCTACAATGTCTCCTCTGTCCATTCCTGGACAAAAGCTGAGGCAGTGCAGCCAACCAGCCAAGAAGAGCCCTGGCATCACGCTATTGCTGGTCTCCATGATTCCATGACGTCCTGCACACCTACACCATCCCACTTGCCTATGTCTGCCAGCACCCCTTCTCTACAACACTTTAACCAGCAGCATCCATATTCCCACTATGACCGCCAACAGTCCTGCCCGGCTTACCCAGTGTCTGATACAGCTGCCCCTGACATCACTCCTGGACGTCTCTTGGCCTCTTCCAAGAGTGCCTCGCTACAAGATCCAGGTACATCTTCGTCTTCGTCATCATCGTCTGTTTGATAAAGAGTTTTTTTTAGAAAACTATGACAGCTGCTTTTGTCACCTTTGACTGGCATGTACTGGAATGACTGTGTTTATGTATTTATTTGTTCCAGGATCTCTTTTCATTCAGAATGCCAGGGGGATCCAGATTGGCAACAACAACACGCTGAGTATCCTAGGTTACGAGTCTACCTGTAGTTCATTATCAACAGGTGCTAACAGCTCAGCTAACTCTTCCATCAAAGAAGCCATTCAGAAATATGGTAAATCATAACACATTTAAATATCAAATTATATCAATTAATAGATTGTTTTTGCTATAGAATGTGTATAATGCTAATCGTAATGCCCCAGATCCCCTGTCTGACTACAAAAGTTAAAAACCCAAAGATATTCAGTGACTATAATATATTATGGAGAGAAGCATACAATTCTCAATTTTGAGAAGATAAAATCAGAGAACATTAGTTGTTTTGCTTGGAAAAATCACTAAAGTAATTATTTGAATATAAAAAAAAAGTGTTTGATTTCATTTTCTGTCTATGGACTAATTGATTAATCAACTAATCATTTCAGCTCTACTAATCACTCATAAGCAGTACTGCATACAGTAGATATACAATATTACACAATTTTAGGGGCCAGGTGAGAGCAACAGTTTCCTTGCCTAAAATAATTTCTAGATCAACAATTAGTGTTAAACTTCAACCAATCTATGATTAGAGTTGAAAAAATGGTTGCCCATTTATTGCTCACTCACTAGATTTACCTTCACGGTTTCATTCAGAGGATCATGCTGTGACTGAGGAGCACCTGGATCTGCTGAGGGATAACATCGGGAACAAATGGAAGCGATGTGCGCGGGGCCTGGGTCTGACCAATGTGGAAATAGAGACCATTGAACACGACTACTACCGTGATGGCCTGCCAGAGATGGTGCACCAGATGCTGGAACGGTGGAAAATGAAGGAGGGAAGTATTGGCTGTACAATTGGGAAGCTGTGTCGGGCCCTGGAAGGCAAAGTAAAGGTAGATGTCATCCAGAAAATATTGGACAACTGCAGTTCCTTCTCCAAGATCTGATAAACTTGGCTCACTTGGTAGATTTGCCACATTCCCTCCAAATGACTTTCTGACTATGATGCTTCTGGAGCTATCATGAATTTAAAGTGGTTGGTTTAAACAAATCTCTCAAACCAAATCGCATTTTTTCTTGTTCCCTAGCCTTTATGACTTTATGTGCCGAGGTTTTGAGATACCATCTCTACACTGCCCCCAATACATTCAAAGTAAATGGAATTCCGTTTGTGCTGCCTAAGGCACTGAAAGATGTCATACATAACTTGCTTTTTTCATAGAGACAATTTCTCTCAATGCTTACTTCACACTCATGTGACAGTTGGCAAGCTTGAATTGCATTTTCAACTGCACCATTTTATTCTTTCAAACTTATCTTTATGAGCTGACAGTTTCTCATTGTTCATTTTGTAATTTACTATGAATAGATAATGACCTAAATCATTTGTTTTTCTCATCTATGTGCAAGTAAATACGACAATAAATATGTCAAAATGAAAATTATAAACAATATTTTAAGACAAATACTGTCAAACGTGTTACATCAATTTCTGTACTGTCAAACATACAGAAATTGTATTATGTGATGGCATTATGGAAAAGTCATCCAGTTTGTACAGTTAATGTAGGGGGCTGCAAGTAGTGTACTAAACATTTATTCCAGCAAAAACACATTCTCCAATCACATAACAGGTAGTCAGTGAACCTCTAAGAAGCTCAGTAGTTATAAGTGAAAAAAAAGCAGATTGTACAAAATAATGAAAGCCATAATGCAATATTCCACAAATAATGTGTATTATTGTTGTCAGCCCTGTGTTTATTAGGGGTCAATACATAGTGTGTTCATGAGTAAATCAAACTCCTGATTCGTATTAATCGATGCGTTTATGTATTCCCATTAATGTTATTTCCCCAAATTACTGTAAAACAAAAGAGTGCCTTAACTTTTATATAGCCACAGTGTGTAGATTTGCTGTAATAATATGTATCTTCAGATTCATGAGATGTTACACTGCACTGTATCAAGCATTTTGTGTTAGGGTAGAGTCAAGCCTTACCAAACCCGGATCATCTGAAATGCTGTGTTTTTACATTTTTTAATAAATTGTGTGTGTATATGTTTGTAAAAATGTCAAAGCGAATGTGTATTACATGTATTTGATAGATTACACCACACAATCGGTTATGTTTCTAGGTCAGTGTTTCCTTATTGACTATTGATATCAATATACTGTAGGCTTGGGCGGTATGTATTTTTTCACAACATACCTTCCTGACATTTTATCGGGTAATAAAACAAAACTTAAAAGCTGAGCTGCTGTCGATAGGAGTCACTGTAGCATGTATGATAACAGTATTGTTTAGTAGTGATGCGCGGATCAGGATTTTTAATTTTTAACCCCTTATGAAAGTCAATCCGCACCGTCTGGCCTGTCTTAATCTACCACCCAAACTGACCCACAAACCTCCATCTACACAGAAAATACGAGTTTATGGTTTAGGTAAGGCAAACATAATTAACTCTCTCTTACCTGTTCACCTTGTGCCACGGCGGAGAAACAGCTGAATAAACGTCAGGGACAAAGTTACTGTAGGCCACACAATAAATATCAGCTCAAACAAAGAAAAGTCTGGGGAGTTTCATTCACTTCAAACATGATAAAACACGAATAACTCATATTTTTACTAAAGTTTCCAGTGAAGTCAGAACATTTGAAATACTTCTTCTGCAGTCTTCACTCCCTGCGGACTCAACAAGCAGAAATACGGACAGCGCCACTTTGCCATTGTAACCCACTTTGTGGTCGGAAGGGGGATTATATGCTGCATTCAAGTACTACTCGTAAACTCTAGATTTATTCGGAGTTTGTATTTTGACGGTATTGAAAATCATACCGTCGGTATTTCTAAATACCACCATATACCGTGATACCGTTAAAGCCGAGCATACTATATGTTTAAAAACACAAAAACAGTTACAGGGCTGTCACTTCTAAACGTCTGGGACTTGACATCGACCAAATCCAGAGTAGCCTATAGTCATATCCCATTTCCACACGCACCGTATCACTGTATTTATTTACAAAAATGGTTACTAGGCATGCTTAAAAGTGCTTTGAGTGTGCTTAAAGGCAACTGAGAAGCTGCTCACAGCTGGTGAACACAGCATAGTACAAAACAAACAACTAGGAAAAACACTGTGATTGATAGATAGATCAACTTAGTTTTTTCTCTCTATTAAATGAAACTCCACTACACTGTAGAAAGCTCTGCATGTAATAACTAAGACTCTAGTCTGCATACTTAAGCATTTTTCACACGTATATAGAGATATTATTTTATTTTTAAAAGACGGTTTAAAATCACATTTTAATGGACCCTTTAATGTATTTATAGATGTTAGGATAGTATCTTGAGAAAAGTACATTTTTGTCTCACATGTTTTCGCATATCAAACAGCTACTGCTGTTGGTTTTTTTATCTGATGTGTTTAATAATAATCCCTTCACTAAACACAAGAAAATGATAATGTCCATGTGGAGAGATGGACAGACTTTCTCTTAACTATAATTACATCCACTTCCTATCAGATTCAAGGATGCTGTTGAAATGGCACCCTGTTGATGAATAGATAAAATTAAATTAAGTACTTTGGTTAATCAAAAGCTGTACACCTTGTGACATTAGACCTACAACAAAAAACAAGTAATTAAAAAAATGGTAAAACAACAATATTTTAATTAGAGAAAACTGTGGCATACCCATGGGATCAACTGCTACATGCCTGTCATGTTTAGTTTACACATTGGTTTATGCACAATAACATACACTTAATTACAGACAACATGACATTATTCACAGCGGCATCATGTAGGCTGTTATGTTTTGCTTCATTTGTTTCTTTTCCATCTTTTCCTTTTGACAAACTAATGTGTATAGTTTAGTCTTGTCAAGCAATCAAGTAAAGAAATATTATATTTTCACTGTACACATAATAAAGAATTGATTTAAGTTCTTATAATACAGATAAGTATAAACACTATTGTGCAGCACCATAACAATGTTATTACACAGTAGTGTTGTGTTCTACACAGTGTGTATAGATACTTGATTAAGCACCATAAACTATATACCTGCAGTTAAGTGTAAACAATATTTGGCCTGGCATAGTAAAGGAAGTGAAACAGCTTTAGAAATGAGAATCTATTCTCATGTAGATACACTGGTATGTTACTGGAAAAATCAACATAAATAACCACCATTTAGGCCTGACCATGAAAATCACTAAATACACCACAACGTTATACCCATTTTAACAAATTCATGATCCAGGTAAAACCTATGTGAAAGCACTACACTACATATAGTACATTAATAAATGTAACTTCAATGTAGTAACAAGTCATCATTGACTGTCATGCTTTATTCCGAGCCAGTACGAATCCCCGAGGTTGAAGCCTAGTCTTACTAAGATAATGCTAGCAGCAAATTACTATAAAAAATAATATCCAACAGTGTAGTAGATGAGTGGTGGATGTCTCATTAAACTATATCTAAGCAAGCTACAGTGTGCAGACCTTCAAATCTCTTTCTAAAAATAATATCAAGCACTTAGTAAGGTCAACATGTATTTGAACAGTGTTGACAGTGCAGAATGTCAGCTTTAATTTGAGGGTTATGTTAGCCATTTTGGATTAATAGTTGAAATATAACATAAGAGACATACACAAATCATGGTTCTGTAGTTGTCACTGTCAAAATTGGCAATGTCTGGAGATCAGCTTACATGAGACAACTGGAACTATTGCAGATGCATGTATAAACACATTTTTTTTTATTAGGCTGCAGAATTTCAAAAACCAAGCAAGGGGTTTTAAAACTTTCAGAAGGTATCTGAATCTAAATCGGGGCTTAAATGTCTGCTACAGAGTGCTTCAGGTAGGAAATTAATTGATCGTGGCAACATAGGAATGTGTGATAACTCATTCAAAAATATATCAAGATGAAAATATCCTTCAAATTAAAGCTGTCTGTATTTAATCTCTAAGTGTGGAAAAGTCATTCCAGCCAAAGCAATGCACAGTGGGCATTTCTTTTTTAAACAGTAAACTATGTTATGGCTGTTGCCCAAACACTTAGGGCGCATATGTTACATTCCTGAACAAGATTTCCTGAAAGTATAAATTCAATCATTTCACATCTTATAAGAACATAACCTGAAAAATATTCTGTAAACATTATAAATTGAGAAAAAAATATCAAGGCCAAGCCACTTTCGCCTGCCCTGGAACCATCTCTAAATTAATATGAAGGTTGTCTGTTTCTGAGGTCCCTTTTGCACACATGGTGGCCAGCAGAGGCTTCTTATGGCACACACTTTGAAGCTTTTGCTTATTTGTTTTGGGGACTTGAATATCTTGATCCTTGGATGAATCTACTTTGGCAACAGGGTTAGAGACGCCACATATTTGAGGGTAGTGTCTATAACATTCAAAGGCATCCTTGCACTTCTCACAGCTGTGATCCTTTAATGCCACCATAGGAGGTTGAGCGGAGGAGTTGGATGAAGGAAATTGGTTTGTCTGTCTGTGGATTGCGCAAAGTCTCACTCTGATCTTTGGCTTGAAGCAGCACCTTACCGGGCCCTGGGAACAGATGCAGCCCTTCAGACAGGTGTGGCATAGAGTACCCAGATCACTGCGCATTACCCTGCGGAAGTTCGGCCTTAGCATTAGGTAGATAATTGGGTTGTAGATGGTCGATGACTTGGCAAACATGGCTGGCATGGCGAATGCCAGAGGAGGGATGTTCTCGATGCGTCCAAAGGCAGCCCACATGGACACAACAGCGTATGGACTCCATGCAGCAAAGAAACCAATACAGACAGCCACACTTAGCTTGAAGGCAAAAGAGCACAGAAGAGGAATTTGTAATTGATAGTCTTAAAAATTCACACTTTTCAATAAATTACCAGTTTTTGATGCTTTACACATAATAGTAAGAGGAGAGTCTGCTGTAATTTTATATTTCTCATGAAAAGACAAACACTACCAATAATTGGCCTGTCTGTGGCCCCATTTGTTTCTATTTTTAAAAAATCTCTCCGTTGCAGGACAGAGAGATTTAAAAGATCCTTTGCTCCTACAGCCATCAGGCTGTCTAATTCTTCAATAATTTACGGAAGAGCTAACAGACTAATTGAATTTCCCCTCTGGGATAAATAAAGTAATTTTGAATTTAAATTACATTTGAATACAGTGGAGCTCTATGGCACAAAACACGCTATATTAGGTTTTGGCAACACATACAATACGTTCTAATAGGATCAATTAATTAATCAATGATTAATCATCTAATAGGATTTGGTGACAAAAATACTGATTATCGTCATACTTATCCTTTATTTGATAGAATTCAAGCTGATGTGATGGTGTAAATGTGTGCATATATCTTAACATCTTTGTTGACCAGTATGAGTTTTGGTGAGTCTTTTTTTTCTGAGGTATTCTTATGAAGATGGATATAAGATGATGGCAATTTATCAGCAGAGGCAGCAGTAGCTTCTCATCCATTACAGTATAACCAGAGCCAATTCCTGCTAATGAGAAGCTGCATCACTGGAGGATCTATTGAGGTCACTGCCAATTTCTTTAACAAATTGGAGAGTGAAAAACTCTCCAGGGGGTTTCTTCACTCTAAGGTGGCGATTTGAAATTTTACCCCTGAATCCCACACCACCATCACTACCATATGCATTATCTGTATATCCATATTATTTAATGACGTCTCAGGTGTAGCATTCATTTCGTCTCTGTGTGTATATCCTGTATGTAAAGAGTGCAAGTGGATTGTTAATACACTCGTGGTATGATTATATGGAGACACAGTAATGATGAGGGCAATAAGTATGTAGAGGTGAAAAGAGACTCAAAGAGTGAAATTGCCAAAGCACTAAAGCAAAGCTCACAACTTTCCAGTTGTACTTAAAATATTGTTCTTGGAGCTTGTTATTTCTTGTCAATGTATCGTGACCCTAAATATGAGCTCAATTCTTTCTAGTATCTCTCTTTTTTGAATATCTTAGCAAAAACTATTAATCTTATATTCGTGGCATATTGAATTAAATTCATCATAGCATGACGGAAGTAACATGCTGTTTTTAATGCATTTCCTCTTACCTTGACAATAATTGTCTGGATGCTGCTCATTTGTGTCTGTCTCGATGCATGCTGCTCCATAGTCTTGCGGGATGCATGCACTGTGACCAGAATTCCTGTATAGGATGCTACGATAACACAGCATGGAAGGATGTAGCAGAAGATGAATAGTACCACAGTGTAGGAACGCGCTGTGGTGTGCTGATTGGACAGGCGCCAGTCAATGCAACAGGCGGTGCCATAAGGCTCCGGCCCGTATTCCCCCCAGTGGGCCAGTGGGGAGCAGGCAAACAAGAGGGCATAGATCCAAGCACAGGCAATGAGCAGACGGCCATGAATAGAGTTAAACCTGTTTCCTGTAAAAATGGATGAAGCTAATATGTCATTATCAATGCAGTTCCTTACTGAAAGATTCTGTGCAAAATTATTATTTTTTTGATTTGCTGACCAATTTTAATAGTACAATAAATTAGATGATGGCAGTCTTTAGGTTACTCAAATAAAATTAGTTCTCACTGTCACAAGTGTCTCACTGTGAGCATGTTCCCCAACAAATATTCTCAGAAGCACTTACTCCATAATGCAATGAGTGGCTGGCTCGCCAAGGCAGAATGAAGGGCTGAATGATTCTCCTGAGTTCCCCTTCTCCCTCAGGGAGACCACCACTGGATAACAAATACAGCGGTCTTAGTCACACTGAAGGAAACACCCCCCTTCTTGATGGCCTTCATGGCCACATTGTCCAACCTCACCAGTCCATGATGTCACTCAAGTCATGAAAGAAAGGGTTTCAGTATTGGTGTGTTGAAGACCCCATTCAGTCTTCTGTCCTTGACCACAAGTGTTAACAGTTCGCACTACCAAAGGTTATATGCCTTCTTAGTTGACCTGTAATGATTGGTGTCACATAGAAGCGTGTTTGTGGTCAAATTGCATAACTTACAATTCCAGATGGAGGTGGGTTGTTACCAGTGGCTTCATGGGGTGCAGGCATGCCATACTGTACATGTATATACCTTAATATTCCAGGAAAGATGGTCTTTTAATAGGTTTCCTGCAGGAATATAGATTCTTCCTTTAGGAGACAGCATCCAGCTTTGGGCCATTCTTCGCTTTGTTTCCTCAGGGACGAATTTGGTGAGAATCTGGTCTTTTTGCAAGATACTGGCTTGATGCATCAGCCCACAAAAAAGGCTCTTTGTTGTAAAGTGGAAATGGAAGTCTCCAGAGTTTTCAAATTTTGAATTTTGTTCCTGTAGATACTAAGACTAGTGCCAGAATCTCTTTTTTTCATGGTGAGAGACAGCTTAGCAGTTGTATTTATAAACTGTTAGGTTGCTAACGGAACAGAGGACAAGTATACATGTAGGCTGAAAATTGTGATGCCTTATGATTCTCGAGCTATGCCAGGTACAGCCTCACGTAGTTAGCCAGCAGCATTATGTGAGTGATAAGGCTTCTGAGGATAACAGAAGTGATTGAATGGCAAGCAACAGCACAATAATATATGCATAGATCCTGGCTGTTAGCCAGTTACAATGAAATTAGTGCCTCTGTAAATATACAAGGGGTAATATACCACTGTGAGACATATGCAAATAATGTAGTCAAAGACAAAGAGAACATGTTTTATTCACATTTCAAAGTCAGACCTTCAGTGATTGATTAAGTCACTCAAGTTTTTTCTTTCCATTAGTTTTGTTAAGTAATTGTGTTTAAAGGCACCTTATGTGATGCTGCCTGGGAAAACACTATTTCCTAAGGTCAAATAGAAGGCCCCGTTGCACTGCATTAACCAACATCACAAGTAATTCTTATTGAGTGTAGCCCTTGGACTCATCAAAAGAAAGGCTAATGTGCAGTGCTTCATGGGGGGATTATCATTACGTTTCCTCCCACAGATAAATCAACAATCAGCCACTTAGGGATGTGATGGCTAATCCTATGTCATGTCATTGGGCAGAAATGTGTGCGTTTGGGGGGACTTACCATAGAGTGGATAACATACTTTCACGAAGCACACCATGCTTAGCAGGGTTAGAGTGGTCAGACTGCAGATGCCAAACAACATGCCACAAAAAGCGTATATGGAGCACACTGTTTTTCCGTATAGCCACCTGCGTAGGAGGCCAAAGGAGTGAGAGAAAGAGAAATAGAGTGCAATGTTAGACAGAGGAAAAGGAAGATCAATGAGGGAGAAGGTGAGAAAGGGACAAGAGAAGAAGAGCATGAGCATGACACTCCATATCTGTGAACTCACAGGCAGTTGTACCGCTAACCAATCATATAGTCAAATGAACCATGAAATATGAAGGGAGTCTGATATAAAAGCAATACCTATAAACTCTCTAAAGTCATGTGCTTCACATCAAAGTATTCCATTCTCTGGTGGTGACAACAATCACTTTGTCTGCATTTCTCTGCATTCATACCTGTGGTAGAAGCTTGAAGTTATCGCCATAGGGTAGAGGGACAGCGTCAGGCCCAAGTCACTAACAGCTAGGTTGATGATGAAGTACTCTGCAGGCTTGAGGAGATGCTTTTTCTTGTAGGACACATACAGCAATGTGCTATTGCCAAACAGTGAGCATACTCCTGCAGGAAAAACAGAACAACCTGGCTGTGAGTGTGTCCTCATTGTGAGCCACAAAAATGTTTTTCTGTTAGACTTCAAACAAGCTAAAAAGCAGTTTGGTTTACAATTTGTCTTGGTTTTTGGTTTTATGTAGTAGATTTTGCTATAAATAGACAATAGTTTCTAGTCTAATGATATATATAAGGGCCAAGTTGACATACTGGAACAACATTCTGCAGAAAAGATAGCAGCTTAGTCAATCTGGTAGCATGAATGCATTCGTCATTCCGCTCCTGAAAGCATGGATGTAAAATCAATTTATCCACAGGTTCATGTTAACACCTGTTTCTATGCTCCACACATTCTCACTTCATATGAGGAATTGGTCATACATCTCTGTGCTGTGCTGGAATAAGAGTGACTCATACAAGGCCTACACATCAGGAGCTTATGAAAAAAAATCGTATTCAAGTAAAGGTAAGGATTTCTTTCAAGAACAGGTGTTCTCTAACAGCTTTTGAAGCCACTGTAGTAAATTTGGACAAAGTTTTCAATTATTTATTTATTTATTATACATTAAACTGCCAAATTGCTTTGAAGGCTTACCTTATCTTTAAAGGTGTCAGTTGCATACTGGGTTGTGCATTGGCATTCATTTTGGCTAATCTAATCTATCAATACATATACCACATGTACATAGTTATGTAACTTTTCATAGTAATAGAAGTCTTTAAATGTCCTAGATGGTGTTATTGTCCCGCAGGGGTGGACAAGTGGATGGTGAAATCTTTAACAATTGCATATATAAAAATACACTAACTACTTTTTGAATTATTTAGTATGTATTTAACCAGCAATGCTCAGTGTGAACTAAACAGTGCCATCCCAAGTGATCCTACTAGTTTGTTCACAGTTAACACAGAAACAGTTTAGTTAAACTGTCTTAAGTTTGAAGGGGCCATAATATGCACATTTCCAGGTCCATATTTGTATTTTGACGTTTTACATTTATATATTTGGATGATTTACAGTTTAGAAACCTATACTGCCTCTTTATGTAACCTCTTAGTTCAGCCTTTGTCTCAAACAGGATGTTTTAGCTCCTGTCTCTTTGCCCCCCCCCCTCCCAATTAGTCCAATCTGTTCTGATTGACCAGCATCTGATCTGGCTATATAAACAGTAGTAATAAAATGTTACTTATTTTTGTTCTTCTTTACTTGAAATGGCAACTTCTCAAATACATCTGTACATGTTGGAGCAGAAATGTGAGAGATATGGACAACGTGAACAACTTGTGGAACATTCTTCACAACACAGACTACTGAACCAACCATCATTTAATCTGTTATCAGTTTGATAGGGATGTAGCAGTAACTTTTCAAAAATAATATTCAGTGCAGGCTGAAATCTCAATTTGAGTTTCAAGGAGCATTTTTACATATGCTCACCTCAGGTTTTGACATAGACATAAACATCCAACATTATAACAGTATGTCATTGAAAAATCACAAAAAGCATGTTATTTCCCCTTTTACAGACATATACAGAACAACAGCACACTGATATTGGCATACAGCTACATCATGTTGAACACCCACTTAAAGCCATATCCTTAGTAAAAATGTACACCCACCAAACAATGGGAAATAACTAGAAAAGGAATTACTTTAAATATAAAATTACAAGTTCATAATAAATAATCTCATAAATAAGTGTGCCTTTTTAGTTTCAGTTTCACTAAGTGTTCAATATGACTGCATTTAGCCTAATGTAAGAATTCTCTAGTAATGTTGCCAAGATCAAAGACTGAGATGAAAGTTAACCTGGGCAGGATTTTTTTTTCAGTGCATGGCCCTGCTATGGAATTCATTATCAGAAAGCCCTTACGTTGTCATGTCAGAGGCACAGATAATACATGAGCAGCTGCAGCACCGGCTGTCTCACTCGGTCTGTATCACAACTGTACAAATCTGTGCCTGTCTCTGTTCAAAAATAGACGTACACATACACATATATAGATTATGCATTCAGTATATACGGTAAATAGGCTATAGATAGATGCTATAGGTATTTTGTGTAGGTGGAAGTTAAATGTATATAATTTAGTAACACAATCAGAGAGACAAAAGTAAACAGGTTTGCAAGGCTGCACAGTGTGCTGTCTTGCTTCATGCTGTTACTCATTTTAGCTCGAGCTGAACTTGTAGAGAATTCATTGACAGTGTTATTAACTCTCTATTGGTCTGTTACAGTAAGCAAAAAATTGGATAAAATGGTCTGAATTACAATAGACTTTACTCACCAAAAACAGAGTAGACCACAGCCACCGTTATATCCAGTGGCACAGGTATGCTTGAATGAAACGCAATGTCTCCATCTAACAGCCCCATCTGAAAACAGATCCACGTTTTTAATGAGTAACATTAGGCATTGGTGTGAGTGATAATACATTAGCTTTTAATTTGTGTATTTAAAACCAAACATGTAGGATTTTAACATTTCAGATTTGGGTTAATAAAAAAAAAACAAATTTTGGCAGACAACAATGAGTTCCACTGTACTGTAAAGGTTTCTGGCTGTAAGAGGGCAGTCATGTAATTGAACTTGCTGTTTGATTGTATTAACTTTTTCCATACCCCCTAGCTGAATGTGATCTACAAAAGACATTGACTAATTACATCAACCTGCCTTTAAGCATGTGTTGACATAATCAAGATTCGGTTTCTACATGTTTTCATTCTGCTACAGCAGCTACAGACAGGTAGTGACTGAGAGACATGGATCACTAGATGACATGAGGGGTCAATAAACAGTGGTTTGATAATAGGTGACAGAGAAATGCACCTCAAATGCATCCTAATGTGCTATTCATGTGGTCAATCACTGAAATAATTACTGGAGCCAAATCTAACATGCACTATGAAAAAGTCCAGTATTCCCACATTCCTGATACATAATGCATTCATTAAATGCATCATTCAGTTAAGCTTAAACTTTCCTAACATATGTCTACACATTGTGATGTAGTCCAATGTGTGTATGTATGTACGTACAACTTTGACAGACACTTCAAATCTTTCCTCATTTTAAAATAGATGGGATAAAGTAAAAGGATTCACCGGAACTGAGTACAATATGTATGCTCACCCCTCCTCTGAAGCCTCTACATTATCTTTCCTAATCTTTCACAGCCTGTTCAGCTATCGACTGCAGAGCTACACATCCTGTATGCACATCTTGTCAGCAAGGAAACCATTCATGGTTGCATGTGACAATGTGAGAAACAGAGTGATACTGGAACAGAGCAGCACAAAGTATGAGCATTTGACAATTATTATTTTTTGAAAAATAATAATAATAATAAAATAAGTTGATATAGCTGTGGTGGCTATGGGGCCCTAGTTTATTTCAAAATGCATGCAGCACTGTAGGGTTGTTAGTGTGAAGATAAAAACTTATACTAAATATTTGATCCACGTCTCACAATCCAGAGTGCAGTCTTTAGAGTCCTCAAACTGGCCGCTCAGTTGTAATTTTAGGTAATCCTTTGGGGAAAAAAACACGGCTCGCGTAAAACTGGAAAACTCGCGCACTTTTACGCACGCTTTATACTTTCAAGGAAATGAAGGCATATGGTAGGCTACACATCATTGTTTTGGAATAAAACATAATAACAATAACACGTGTAAAAAGCTAAAGACAGGCGACTACTTTGCGTCTGTTCTCCATCAGCTTTGTTCTGTGACAGGTCAGATCATTGCCTGCTTCCACAAAAAACCAACACCCTCTGATGTCAAAAACACCTCTAATGCTTCACCTCAGCATAAAAGATGAAGCATAAGAGGTGTGAGACGGTGTGTAGCTAATACATTCCACTGCAAGATTCTTAAGTTATCACTAGAAAGTGAATTTAAAAGGATCGTGATTTTGCTCAAATCACGAAACACTGATAATTTGATTCAGTGTTAATCCAATGAGCTGTCAATCATTTTAGGAGCAGGTTCCAGTCGCACGTTTTGTACCATGCATTGTGCTTTTAACAAGTATCCAAGACTCTCCTCTTTTAATGTCTTATCATGCACGAGTTGTCAGACATTTAAAGGAAAAAACAAAATAAAAACAAAGCAGTGACCACTAGGCCTGCATTAATCCATCTGTGCGTATCTGGGCAAATCCTCGTCGCGTGATCAGCATCCAATAACATCATATTGTACAAATAGCTTATCAGTCATCATTTGCGTTTACAGCCTCTTTAAACTTATAGCCATGTATGGTAGTTTCTGTCCCAATTGGCTACCTGTACTGCAGTGTATGCAGATGTTTTGCCACTTATTTCACTCCATTGTCACCCCTAATTCAATATAACTACAGTAAATCACATACAGAACAAGGTGGTCTCATACATTTTAACATATGAAAAATAAAATGTCCTTACCTCGGCCAATAATTACTGAATAACTTCGGGAACCCGCGTCCCCTGATGTTATGCTTGATCCAATTAAGATGAGTAAGTTTCCCGAATTACTTGTCAACCTGTCCAGCACTGACAATTGGTCGCACCAAATGAAGTCTGACAAATGTGCGCTCCCCTCACAGTAGCAGTCAGAGGGGCAACGGCTTCAAGGCACCAGAGAGCGCATCACTCTCCTGTATGTGTGTGTAAGAAGAAGCAGGAGGCTTCTCCACTGTGCTCGAGCTCTGGTCAATTAATGACGTCAATTACAACTGACTTCACACGCTCTCTTACACTCATGTATAGGTTGTATTATTTGTGTTGAGTGTTTGAATATGTAGTGGCTCAAACAAAATAGACTTTATGGCTTGGTACCTAAAAGTGTGTTTATTTTGGATTCATTTACTCTTAAAAAGGCGTTTGTGTTTGAGTATTGATCCTGGAGTGTGAGTGCTGCAGGTGCAGTATTGATTAACATAAATAATGATACCTATAAAAAATAATAAGCTTTGTCTAACATGCAGATCCCACCATGACAGTCTGAAAGATGCAGTAGATAGTTTGCAAGATGACCACTTATAGTAGCCTACATCCCCCACTAACACACCCATTCATAAAATGCTCTAAAAGCTTTGCCATTCACAACCAACACAATACAAACCTGTATTTCCTTTAGTAATGTCTACGTTTTTATTGGACAGCTACATTTTGGTCACTGCACATGCGTTGGGTTAAAATGAAACTTTAAGTGTGATCTAGGGTCGTGCGTAGCTACTGCTTTTCACCACATGTGTGCCCCATAAATTACATGATCAATACAACTGCTGTGGGCTATTCTGCTTGTACATTTGAACCCACTCACTGTAACAGCCCAAATCCACCTATTAAAAAAACAACAACAAAAACAACAAACTCCCATGCAAGTCCTTATCTGCACTCCCACCTGCTATTTCTATGATTTCTGGAAGGTCAGTTAATGCAAACATAGGCATTGCTAAAGCAAATCTTTATAACCTCATCCCCATTATTCTCAATAGTACTACCTCATGCTCTTCCTTTTCGCCTTATTGACTGTCTACTCCCCTACTAATAAATCATTTATAGTCAGAGAACCTATTGAGAATAATGAGTTTGATCTTCTCTTTATTACTGAAACATGGCTAGATACAAATAATTCCTTCATACTGCATGAGGCATCACCCCTCCCCAATTATAACTTTCTGTGAACTCCAAGGCAAGTCAAACAAGGTGAGGGAGTAGTGGCCATTTTATCTGTCTGCAGGTATCCCTTGGATACTACCACAGTTTTGAATATCTTGTCAGTCTACAGTATGACACGTCAGTCCTGCTTCTGATAATGCATCAACCACCTAAATACAACTCTGACATCTGGTGTGATTTTGCAGATCTGCTGTAAAATATCTGTATTGACTACACCAAGTTATTTCTGGTGATATCAACATTCACACTGATAATTCCACAGCATCTACCGCAGTCTGTTTTAATAACTTATTGCATTTGTTTGACTCATCAACCTTGCCATTTCTAGGTACTAATGTCAGAGTAAGGTGATGATGTTGCACTGTTGGACTATTACTGTGTTTTCTTCAGTGTGCTCGTAGCTGCTGATCACCAGTAGGCATGTCAAGAAATGATACTTCTGTGAAACATCACTGCAAATCTTTTCAAACACACTCCCTTAACCCAAAGTCCTCATTGTTGCCTTCATCTGAGAGCAGCAGTTGTGATGACCTAGCCGATCACCTTAATACCCTAGATCTTAGTGGTGCAGTATTGATACTGCACCACTAAGATCTAAAAAAAAATCTCTTGCAAGTGTTGAGCCCCACAGAGAATGCTGAGATCATAAAGCAGCTCAAAAGAGACTGCTGAAAAGCTGAGAGGAGGTGGAGAAAGTCAACACTGCACATTGACTGGGACATTTTCAAAAACACCCTCCAGAAAAACAACAGAAGGTTGAAATATGCCATGGATCATCCTACTGGAAAGGCTGAGAGACTGGGTCTGTCTGGCATGGTTTGAAAACTACCTGCATAAACAGTTTCATTGTCACACTTGTAGACTTCAACTGCAACAAATACGAACTAGTGTGTGGGGTCCTCCAGGGCTCTATCCTGGGTCCTCTTCTTTTCAACCTTTATATGCCTCCTCTTGGCTACATTATCAGCAAACATAACATCAGCTATCATAATTGTTCAATGTAATCACTATCTTCCCATGACTTGCTCCCTTAGTTAAGTCAGAAGAAATTAACTACTGGATGGCTGAACTCTTCCTTCTGCTGAACAGGGAGAAAACTGAGATCTTGGGCTGTGGGCATTTTTCCAACTTAGAAACATTTTCCAAAATGAGTTGCTCTCTTTCCCGCTTTGACACAGAGAAACTTGCATGCATGCTTTTGTAATGATCAGGCGGGACTATTGCAATTCTCTGTTTATGGCACTTCCAAACAAAACAATCCATAGCTTACAATTTATCCAGAACATGGCCACACAAGCTCTAACCTGAACAAAAACATCAGACCACATAATTCCAGTCCTCCATAAACCTTCTCTCTCTACCTAAAATTCTTCTCTTGGTTTACAAAGCACTACAGGCTCTGGCTCCACAGAACACATCAAATATGCTGTTAGTAAACTATCCCACCAAATCTCTCAGGTCAGGTGGAAACCCCCTCCATGCATCTAGGGCATTTTCAAAGTCTGCTGAGATAGAATTCAGCATATATGCACTTGAAGATTGGACCAGTTGTGAATGTAGTACACTAGATGGTACACTATATCTGCTCCTTCCAGCACACAATTTTTATAGTTTTGGAACTTTGATACAATGGATTTTAAATGTAACAGTGACTGTGCCGACTGTCAGCTTTAAAGGTGGCGTTCACACCCACATTGTTCACATAAAGTGTAGCATTTAAAACATTTCCATACTTAGCTTCTCAACTTAAATTGCTGGAGCATGATAATATGGCTACATTGAAACCGGGTATGGAAACTGTTAAATTAAAGCCAAAGTCAGCACCTACATCTCATATACAACAAAAATGTGTGAATTTCCAAATATCTGTATGCAAACACTGTACATTTTACATTTAATTTTTCAATTTTTATGGCTTTTTTTCTTGTCATTCTCTGACCACTTCTCTATAATTCCACTTAAAATACTGTCTTTTTTAACCTTTGGAACCTTACAGTTTTTGCTTGAATTTAAATTTAAATTCTCTGACTTTGACTTATCTTACTCCACACACATTTGTTTGTAATAATGGACTTGGCCAAAGGGCCCATGGTGCTGTTAAACTCGAATCTTAATTGTTTCAGTAGTGTAGTTCTCTACTGGATACATGTGTAGGACTGCCAATATCAGCCTTGTAAACATCCCTTTCAACATAATAAGTTGTCCATTGTGTCAGCAGTGATGTGCTATTTTTAATTACAACTCCACACGACCGTAAAGGAAATCAATGACAGTGAGTCAAAGGCACATATGGCAGCACTTGAAAATTAATTTTGAATTTGTCTCAGAAATGGAGAAAGTGAAACAAGCCAGTTTGTCACACCTTGAAAGTGGGGTTGAATTATCTTCAAAAGAATTACACACAGTGAAAATATTGCCTTGCATGCCACTTGCTCTCCCTCTTTCTTACATGTGTGAATTCTTCTACACACACACACACACACACACACACACACACACACACACACACACACACACACACACACACACATACACACACAGAGAAAGAGAGAGAGAGAGAGATAGAGGCTAAAACAGATTAAGCCAAAGCTCGAGATGAAAGCTGCATTCGAGGTGTAATGGTGTTGTCAAAGAAATAATTGTGATGGCCACAGAGGGTAAAAAGTAATGAATGTCCACGATAAGATAAAATACAACATGAACATCAAAGTGGTCTGGTGGGAATGAGCATTTAATGTAAACTTTGCCTCACAAGGAAAAGCTGCAGCTCATGACGACAGAGTGTGGGCAAAATATTAATTATGCTTTTTATTAAAACTTAACTCTTATTGGTTATTAATAGTGGTTATGTACATACAGCGGCCTCTTGGGGGGGTTAATTATGTTACAGTTGCAGAGGACATTGTATTAAGAATGTAGAACAACTCACCACAGAATTACGTTTATTACAATTATTATTATTATTATTATTATTATTCTGAAGGGTTCAACCCAGTAGACAGGGTTTCTCTAAAATTGTTGTGCATGCTCTGGCGGGGGGTGACCAATATCTGAAATGCCATATGGATTAATGCAAGTACTGTAGGCATGGCCGATCACTTATTTGCTCATAACACAGGATGCCTTTGAGCAATCCTGATTTGCAGCTCTTGGCTATTTTTAGGATTGAGTTTGTATTATTAAAGCTGTTCCTGCTGTGTATAATGTGTTGTATTAATGACAGAGTCCATGTTAAGTCTTTCCCAGAAGACATCATTCAAGTCACTAGACATGCTTTGCATTCCTATCTGCTTGGGTGTTTTGACTTTTCATGCACATCTTTTACTTGCATACAGTCATGTCAGAGTGCAAGTAGAGCAAAAAAGTAATTTATGTGAAACCAGAAATATCATAGTGTTCAAATTAGGACCCAGTAATTAATTTGCCTATAGCTCTCAACAAGACTCTTATGTTGCCCTCGGAGTTTTGTATTATTATTTGATGTTTTTAAGACTTGTAGTTGTTAGTTATTATTTCTCTGAGCTGCTTGATTGTTGGTTGGCTGAATTTATATATGTTTATATCTTTAATCCTAAACCTTTATCTATTTATCTCCCAAATAGTATAATTGTGCATGTTCAATTTCAAGACAGAAACTGTAATTAAACAAGGTGAATGAACAATAATAATAATAATGACAATAATAATAATAATAATAATATTTTGCACTGGTCATATGCCCTTCTTGTTTGTGCAGGTATATTAACACTGTTAATGCTGCCAATAGAGTATTGTGTTAGGGTAATTAAAGGTGTCTTTATAAGCTGGGATTGTGTCAGAGAAACATTTAATGTATAATGTATAATGTAATGTATTTGTACCAGATTTTAAGTTTAGCTGTTTAATCACTTCATTCATGACATAATTATGGTTGTAGTTGCAGTTATGATGATGATTATTATTAATAAACTGGGATCTTTATACTGTTATTGATGAATGAAAGCAGTTCAACAAGGAAGCACTCTAGAAAATGGAATCATGCATTTATCATTATTATTTTCATGAAGGTTTCACTGAAAACAGACACCCTCTAACAGACTTCTGGAGATTTCTCTGGATCATGCATATGACCTGGATGCCGATGGAGACAATAATTTTATCCTTAACCCCGGTTCGAATCTCGATCGGAGGTCCTTTGCTGCATGTCAACCCCCCCCCCCCCCTCTCTCCCATGTTTAAAATTACTGATACTATCAAGTAGTTACCCTGAACTATAATCTGAGCTCTTAAATTGCTCCTCACTTATACTGCATACAAAGCACATAGTTTTAATCTATATGTAAATTAGAAAATATGAATGCAGAAACAGAAATGTACAGATACATACATCTTCTGATCATGAGATCAATGGAAAAAGAGAGCCTATTATTAATGCCTTGATAGAAAAGTTGAAGCCTTGCTGTGATGAAGCCACTCACAGCAGGAACAATTTGCAAGAGAACAGTTGGTATTATCAAACATGAATCCACTGTCTGTAAATACTGGGAATATTCTCACACAGATCACATTTTCTAATTTCAAACTTTTACCAAAAGTGTGAGCACGTTTATATAGAGTGATAACACAACAGACTGTAATGTGCTGCTTGATAAATAATAAGCAATACTTCACAGCTTTTTCTTTTTTTCAGCTTTCCCTCATGGGAATATTCTCACATCTATGTCTCTGCTGCATTTTTATAGACATGTAGGCCTCAATCATCAGTGTTTTTCTAAGCCCTGCATGTACCTGTGCTCATGTGCAAGTTGAATTAAGCGTGACAGAGGATTGGCACATAAAACATGTGTTATTTTCCACAGCAATTGTGAGAGTGAATTCAAATGCAAGAAATGACCCCCCCCCCCCCCCACTCCCCCCACCTGCACACACTCACACATGACTACGCAAGTAACCCATCAACCAACATACACACACATAAACACATACAAAATATGCCAGGTATAAACAACTGGTTCATGGTCAGCGTCTTAACCCCTCAACTACAGTTTATGTAAATTAATTTGATGTTGATATCATATTTTTACTGATATCATTTGCAGTCAATGTCTGGTCATGTGGAGTTTTTGCTTTAGGCATATTATCAAATGTAGTTTTTACATATTGAGGTATAAGTAATGTAGCATAAGAGATTAGATATTTAAAGTCCCATTCTGCTCAAAATTTACAAGGCTGTTTTCACATACATCAGCTGAAGAGGAAAGTTTCCCTATGCACACCTTAAATCTGAGTTTAGCATTAAACAATCTGTAATGACCCCCCCCCCCCCCCCCCCCCCCCCTTATACCTTTATATATCTTATTAACATTTTACAGATTTAATGTCTAGAACAATTACTAAATTAAACTATATTGTTCAAAAAATGTTCAACTCTTTATACTAAAGAGGATTCAGCACCTAGTAGTAACTTGTGAGGCTTTTAGATGTACTGTATAGTTTGCTTAAGTGGCCACAGTTTTCTATTTTTCATACCAGATACATACATGCTGGGGCTTTCCAGTGGAAATGAGATAAAGTAACAATCAAAGTGAAATGGTTTGCCTAACCTGTGAAAATACAGGGGTACTTAGATATTGTATAAGGGTATGACATGGACACAAGAAAGTGTGTAGTTTTAGTGTGTTCTAGGGAAGATGAGAGATAAACACAAAAATGCAGAAACAAAACACATGAGTGAGTACACACAAAGTATCCTATCAACATAATATAATAAATGAAGTATTGCACTGCGAATAAAGCTTTCCAAAGGGGTTACATGTTCTGCATGGTTCCATTCTAGTACTCTGTATCCATTTTTTCTTTTTATAATCTTGCATACGTTAATATATCTTGCAGGTGTATAATACTTTCTATCTCATGGCTGCATGTGGTAGGTCACAAGAAAAATATGACCAGATCTTGAACTGCATCAGTTCAGCTCCATTAGTTTCATTTATTCCATAAACCAATCTTTAAGTAATACAAAGCAGAGCCCAAGAAATATCAATAAGTAATCACCAACAGCTAAAATATGACACAGCCAAAACACCCAGGCTTTGACAGCTGTTCAGGATTGTTCCTCCTGCTGCGTCCTAGTTCCATTGTAATCAATGGCACAACGAATTGCAGCTTCATAGACAAAAGCTTTACAGTGAGAGAAACTCCTCAGCAAATATAAAAAAACTAGCTTTTTATAGAACACACTTTTTTTTTAAGAAAAAGTATTGATTCAATCCTCAGAGAACAAACACGTTTGTCTAGGATTTAGATAACCCTGCAAAGATAAGCAGGTATAGATGTAATGGATGGATGGAATATTAACTTTTGGTCTAATTCTTATCCTTAATCATTCTTAAACTAAACTACATCTCTGCCTATGATTGGAAGGTACAGAAGGTTTTTAGAGGAAAAGGTAGCAGGAAGAAGAACTTTCTTAGTGGTGCTGAAAAACAAAGAATGGCCTTGAGTGGATCTACTTCAGTGTTAGATTAGATTCAACTTCATTGTTAATGTGCAGAGTACAAGTAAAATATAAAATGCATTATTTACAGATGGGTGCAGGAAAGTAAGCGCTACAACATAAGTGATGCAATATCTTTCACTATGTACAGTGATGGATAGTAGAGAGCTCTCCACTCTGCTCACTCACTACAGCTCAATTGATGTCGATGGGGGTATGTGCATGGCTCTCAGCTTAACTGAAGTCCACAATGTTCTCTTAGGTCTAGGTGTACGGCCAGATGCTGAACCTCCTTCCTTGTATGGGGGGCCTCAGTACACAACCCTTTGGCATGCCAGTGTTACACTGTTTTGTAAGCCCATATGATTCTGTGACCTGCAGTATTAGAAGAAGTACTCAAATAATTTACTCAAGTAAAAGTATCAATACCACAATGTAAAAATCCTGCATTTAAAATCATGAGTTAAAAGTATAGAAGTATTACCAGCCCAATTTCTTTCAAATTAATACTTTAACACTTTAAGTAGGATTACAAAAGACCAAACAACTTAACAGACTAGGATCAGTTAGCCAGAAAGCCACAGTCCAGTTGCAGAGGGACGAGCTGATACCAAGCTAAGCTTGGAGATCGGCTTGGAGGAACTAACAGTGTTAAATGCTGAACTGAAGTCAGTGAACTGCATGTCTTTCAAGCTGTGACTGTACAGGTGGTTCAGGGCAGAATGCAGTACAGAGGAAGCTGTTATGGCATACATGTAAGCAAGTGTCAATATGTTTCTTTTTTCAATTGTTGAATTCTGGAGTCAGTGTGATGATAAGAGTGACTGAATCCTTTTATATTTTGATAAAAGCATCTCATTCTGCCTTGCAGCTTTGTGCAATCGATGTAGCACAAAGCACAAGGCCATACAGTAGCTACCAATATGTTATTTTCAGTCTTTTCAAAACAAGTCATCACAATGTTGGACCACTAAGCTGGAGCTTCTGGAAGGCAGAACACAGTATAGGAATTTTAACAAATTCATACATTTTGGGGATAGTCCAAGTAGGCTTTACACAGCAGCCATTTCCAAAATGTCCACTGGGCACTGATACAAGGAAGTCCAAGGTAATGGTTATCTCTGACAAGGATAAAGTAAACACTGTAATGTAATGAGCTTTGAACTGCTTGTAAGAGCCTCAAGAATAATACAGAACTGCCCCAGTGCATCAAGAGTTAATATTACACCAAAGAAGAGACTTTTTCTTTGTATTGTGCAGAAAAAAACAAGCTATATCACTCTTACTTGGTAATGAATTTAGGAGAGGGACATAGATAGATAGATAGATAGATAGATAGATAGATAGATAGATAGATAGATAGATAGATAGATAGATATGTTTGACTGTTTTCCCTGAATGGGGTAAAGCCAACTGGAGTCAGAGGTTTGATATCGTGTTGGATGTAGGACAAAGGTCCTGAGTGAGGTCGAAGCAATGTTTTGTCTATAGACCAGTAGACTAAATTCTGTATATTGTAGATGTGTTGGATCTGCCCATACTGTATTTGGGCATGGCTCAACCTGTGGCATTATCTGTGTGGTTTAAAGTCTATCCCCGGAGGAGAGAAACTTCAGAATTGAAGGGAGCATCAGAAACATAACATGTACTGATCATTCATTCATTTCTCCTTGTACAAGTAAATAAACCTTTTCAATGCAAGACATCCTGGACTCCTGTCTACTCTCTCAACTGATGTTTTTGTCAGTGATTCATGGGTTATTTGTAAATATTGAAGGCCTGAACATTATTTAAATTTTGGTACTGTCTGAAAATGTGTGCCTGGCATTCTGGATCCGGCTTATTGAGTTTGTGGTCTTAAGGGTTAATAATATTGAGATTTGAAAATGCAAAAGTGCCTTGTTGGAAATTGACCTCATACTGTAGATGCAATGCAATGGATTATCATCTTCTCCTTCGAGGTTTTGGCAGTAAAGTAAGCCACATGACTCTTTTGCTGCCCTTCAATCTCACTCTATATCTGCAGCTAATCTGCAAATGTGTAAAGATTTGTTAACAGATAGCAGAGTAGATTAAAGTTGCTGTGTAACTTGGACCCTTTACAGCCCTGTCAATTATTCACTTGTTATTCACTTGCATTTTATGTTATTCCTATCATGCACTTTTCTTCTCTCAAAGTGTCTGTCAGAGCTCAGTTGCTGTCACTTGCAGTGTCCCTTACAGAGAGACCTTTCAGAACATGGCAGGAAGAAAACTTATAGGTGTATTTGCTCTTCACATTGTCTGTCTCCTCTTTGGTACTGCACTGTCTTTGGTGAGAAAGTGGTTTATCTTGTTAAGATACTGTGGCATGATAAATAGAACATTGATTTAATACTGTTGAAAATCAATAACATTTGCATTTATATCCTCTTTTGTTTAGCCCATAGCAAAATTACCAGGTAGGTGTTAAATTTCACTTCTTTTCACTTTCACTTCTTGTTGAGTTTTATTTATTTATTTTTTTTACACAATTCTTTTCATATTTACTTTTGCAGACTATGATGTGGATGGTGGAAGAGACCTTGATATTTTTGACATTAATGAAGGTATGAAAAAAGAAGAAAACATCTTATCCTTTCTCGTAAATCTTTAGATCATTTTTGTCAGGCTATTTTCTTTGTGCTTGTTCTCCACAGCGGCAGGGCTGAATCTTGTAGAGGGGGACATTGTGCTTGATGAGGTATGTTAAATTAATTGCTTTTAATTATGATCATGATTGAATTTTGTGAAGAAAGCTTCACCCTGACTCATTACATTGTGCCTGTCTTTCTGACTGCTTTTATTGGACGCTTCAGAGGCAAACTCGAAACTCCATAATAGGAGACCAGTACAGGTGGCCAAAGACAATCCCATACTACATGGAAGATGACTTAGGTAAGAGTGTCTGTTTGAACATTTTGGGGAGGAGAAGTATATGTAATCTCTATTTATTTACTGAATATTAATCAGTGATATAAGATTGAATTGAATCCTCTGAAAAGAACACATCTACATAGTGCTTGTCAGCCTTTGTTTAATAATTGAATGAAACAAAAAGAAACATGAAAACATTGATTGATTTATATTTAGCTGCAAAGAAAACCAATCTTTTCTTCAAATATAGTAGCGATCATCAAAAATCATCTCAGTCACCAATTGAGAACTGTGTTAGAACACCACATGGTGCATGCTGCACTGTGTTTTTAATGTTAAGATATTGACAATCAAGGAAGTGAGTAAAATGTGAGTTTTAGGTGATTGGAAGTTCTCTTGACCCTTAAAAAGCTTGAGCAATTTAACTGAAGCACTTTCATGAACGTACACAGCATTATGGTGTTCACTGGCTGAAGTTCTGCTTGAGGTTTCTTCCTGTTAAAGGGGAGTTTTTCTTTGCTGCTGTCACCAAGTGCTTGCTCATGGGGGAATATTGGGTCTCTGTAAATGAATAAAAGAAAAGAGTCTAGACCTATTCTATAAGAAAAGTTTCCTGAGATGACTTCTGTTGTGATTTGGTGCTATATAAATACATCTGACGTGAAATGGACTTGATCATAAAAGGGAATTTGGAGGACACATTTTTCATCTTTAACAGAACTGGTTTATTTATGTCTGCAGAGATCAATGCAAAAGGTGTGATTCTGAAAGCCTTTGAGCAGTATCGGCTCAAGACCTGCATTGACTTCCAGCCTTGGAATGGAGAAAAAAACTACATTTCCATATTTAAAGGGGGCGGGTAAGGCAAAGATAACCCTTATTCTTTTATTATTCAAATGATTACAAAGCAGATCGAAAATACATTGTGAATTCTAGGTGATGTTCATAAAATCTTTGTTATTTTTCCAAAAGCTGTTTCTCCTCTGTGGGTAACCGGCGAGTTGGGAAGCAGAGTTTATCAATAGGGGCAAACTGTGACCGCATCGCTACCATTGAACACGAGTTTCTTCATGCTCTGGGTTTCTGGCATGAGCAGTCCAGAGCAGACCGCGATGACTATGTCAGAATCATGTGGGACCGCATCTCAGAGGGTACTGAACCTCTCTCTGCCAACTAAATTATGATTAAGTTAAAACACTGCTCATTCATGTTCACACATAACATTTGTGTTTTAATGACATGCCTGATTCATGACTTCTATTTGCATGTGTTTATCACACTGATTATAACATTCTTATACTGAGATGGAATGTAAAGTAGATTTTGTATATTGTACATTATAGACATTATACACACTTTTCACAAAAATTTAAATTGTACTGAAACAGAACAATCACTTAATTCTATGCAGTGTTCAGGCAGTTTGTTATGGAGGACTTGAAGGAAAGCACTCCATGCAGAAATTGGTTTATTGCTTATGTGATAAGCATGTGCATATTTTGTTTTTCTTATAATCCTATCAACACATTGAGTTATATCACACTGTGTATCAAACCATTAATCAATCATTATAAAGAGATTAAAGTACAAAGTACTTTGATATGTCAGCAATTCTTTGCTAAGTCTTTTTACACCTGTCAGCTATTGATAAGCAACTGGGTGCAATATTTTTAATTAGTCTGAAGTCTAAATCCATATTTGGAGTATGGAATGAGATAATATATGAATGAATGTCTGATCTACAGGTAGAGAGCACAACTTTAACACCTACAATGACACCACCTCCAGCTCTTTGGGTGTACCCTATGACTATGGCTCCATGATGCACTACAGTAAAAATGCCTTTCGCAATGGCACAGAGCCCACTATCGTCACCAAGATCCCTGCATTCAGTGATGTTATTGGCCAGCGTATGGAGTTCAGTGACAGTGACCTGCTCAAGCTCAGCCGCCTCTATAACTGCAGTAAGAACCAACAAACCAATTACCTTAATTGCCTGTAATAGAAGTGTTGTGTCAGCTTCAACCACAATGTTCCCAACTGTTGGCTTGTTTAATACTGAGTTTTATTTCACCTAAGTGTCATTGATAATGTATATGGGAGCTTTTGAAGAGATTTGACACCTGCCACTTGCTCATGGAAATGGGTGGATAAGCAAAACATATAAAATCAGTAAACATAATGTAATTTATATGTTTATAGCAGTTCAAAGTCTGTTGTGTGTGTGTGTGTGTGTGTGTGTGTGTGTGTGTGTGTGTGTGTGTCTGTGTGTTTATGAAATGTCTTCTAGCAAAGAGCTCCACATTCCTGGACTCATGTGACTTTGAACGTGAGAACATCTGTGGTATGATCCAGGGTGAAGGGCGTAAGGCAGACTGGCTCCGGCTTTCCCAGGCTGCTGGAGGGCCCAACACTGACTACTCCAACATGGGAAAATGCACTGGTGAGTATTAATTTGCAGTAATAAACATAACACGTGCTGCACATACATATCTCTGTGATAATCACTGATATGTGATAGATTGGCATGTATTATCAAACAAAGTACATTAATAAAATACTTGAATGCTGACATTATTAATCAAGTGGCATTTGCATCTTTAGGCTCTGGTTATTTCATGCACTTCAGCACGGGCACAGCCAACATTGGAGATACAGCTTTGCTTGAGAGCAGGCTCCTTTACCCCAAAAGAGGTTATCAGTGTTTGCAGTTCTTCTACTACAACAGCGCCGGCCCCAGCGACACACTGAAGATCTTTGTCCGAGAGTATGACCAAGCTAACCCCAATGGAAAACTGCGCCTTATAAAGATAATAGATGGTGATTATTACTGAATGATTTTACTGCTCAAAATGCACAGGTACAATCTGACAGTCATGTTCTTGCTCTTCAATAAATTCCATGTTTTTACCTTATGTGCTGTAACAGGCTCCCCTCAGGAACTTTGGCAACTTCACCATGTGAGTCTAGACGTCAAAACAAAATTCCGCGTTGTCTTCCAAGGAACCAAGGAGGGCTCTGGACCCTCTGTAGGGGGTCTGTCCCTGGATGACATTAACCTCTCCGAGACCACCTGTCCAGAGTTTATATGGCGAGTGAAGAACTTCAGTCATGTTATGGACACCACCCCACCAAACACAGCTATCTACAGCCCCCCCTTCACCTCTAAGGAGAACTACACCTTCCAGATGACGTTGTATCCCAGTGGTAAGGAAGGTTACCCTGGTGAGTTGTCCGCCTATGCTAATCTGGTGGCCCGTCAAGGGGACACCGGGCAGAAATGGCCATGCCCCTGGAAACAGATAACCATGATGCTCATGGACCAACACCCACACATACAAAAGCGCATGTCCAACCAGCGCAGTGTCACCACAGACCCCAACCGGAAGGCATCAGGTGCAGCTATTTTCACTGTACAAAAAAAGAAGATTGAAATTAATTGATATTTAAGTTAAAAAACATTTCAAATATCTACATATTGTATTTGCTCCAATACTGTATTTATACACCCTTTTAAACAGACTCTACAGAGTTTTTCTGGGATGACCCTCGTAAGGTGGGTGTTGAAGTCACAGATACAGATGGGTCCAAGTATTTCCGAGGGCCAGGCTCCGGCACAGCAGTGTATCTCACCCACCTGAGAGCCAAGAGCAGGGATTTTATCAAGGGAGGAGATGCCATCTTTCTCCTTACCATGGAGGGTAAGATATACACTCAATAGATTTCAGAATAAACACTGTCAGTATGTCCAGAGATAGTACATTAGGCATTACTTATACTATAAATGTACAGTATATTAGATTATGACATCCATCCTGTCATACATTATATCTATCACTTGATTCATTAGTATGATGCATACTCAACTCTCCCACCCATGCACAGCATTTGTAGGATGTGATTTATGTACCCACTAGAGTCCATTTTTACTTCACGTCCATCAATGCTCCTCCAAAATTAACTGGCCTCTCCTGTCCCTCTTTAGATGTTTCCCATCTGACTGAGAGCCAGCCTCTGCCTCCCTCAACCCAGCAACCTACCACAACCCAGCAACCTACCACAACCCAGCAACCTACCACAACCCAGCAACCTACCACAACCCAGCAACCTGACAATACAACAACAACAACTCCTTGCACTAACATAGAATGTTTGAATGGTGGAGTGTGCCTGGTGGATGAAGAGAGGGCTTCTTGCAGGTGAGGACTTTTTTGAACACAGCCATTAAACTGTGAATCTATTATTTTGCAAGCCCTAAGTAATCCCGTCTGACTTCTTGTAATTAAAATTGAGCAATCCAAATCTCGGAACCAAAGTGTCCCTGTGTGATAGTTTGAAATTTTGGAATTACACTTATTCGATTTTGCTGAAAGCTAGATGAAATAATCGATATCACTCTTGAGAGGGGTATCAATTTTTTTTTATCATTTTAAAAAAGAAAATAAATAAAGATAAAAAGCCTAATAATTCTCCAAAATTAAAACTATTCCTTTAAGATCCCTCTGAGATTAAATGTTTGAAAAAAAGTATGCTTTTGCAAATATTTGATGTTCAGTATTTGAGAACTGCACCTCATCTAAATGAAAACGCATAAAAGCTAACAGTTCAGCAGTAAATCATCTTGTCCCATTTGGTTAAGTTCCTCTCATATTTACCTTCTACCAATTTTCTATCACCATCTATGCATACTGTATATGAACACTGGGAATACTTTCAAGTTAGACTTTCCCTTTTCATCTTCTCTTTCTCTACTTCCCAGGTGTGTGGTGGGTAATGACTGGTGGTACTATGGGGACAACTGTCAGTACAGAGGCTCCACCACGGACAAAACCAACCTTGCACTCGCCTCCTCTCTGTCTGTACTGGGAGTCATGCTGGTGATTACAGTGGTCTGTGTCGTCTGTTTGAAGAAGAAGTATAAGAAACGCAGTAACGACGATCTTGTCATGGCAAACGTGCATGCAGGTGGCAATGCAAGATGAACTTACCAATGACAAATTTAAAAACAGAAGTAAACAGCAAAAATAGAAAATATGACTTTAAATTAAAAAAATCAGAATTTATCAGCTGTATGTGTATGCTAAAAAGCTGTATAAAGCAGGCTCTGGAATTATAGAATTAAGGCTTTTAACCCCAATGTTCCAAGGTAATGACATGACTTCATGATAGACTGCCCTCTTCTGGTAATTCAATGTAATAACACCAGAGCAATGTAAGAATATTATTGTTAAATAAATTATTTTGCAATTAAGTGTTGTTGAATGTTTTAACATAAAATCCAAACTGCACAAACATAAAATGTTGCATATGCTGTTAATAATCAAAAACAGGTCCCAGACAATATGACTTATATTCACAAATTTAAAATTTATTATACCAAAGACAGGAACATTTGTGGTGTCTCTTTTCCATGTGGATATATTTGTTTGTATTACTGAACTTGACACAGTCATGCCGGTGATAACAGTTACTGTAGGAGGGATGTGGGACTAATATTTCCTGTGAGTGTCCATGTTTGTTTGTATGTGTCTGTGTGCATGGGTGTGTATGCATGCAGTATGCATGCAAAAATCTGTCTAGTGTTCATTAGATACAGTGATGACTACAGGACATCACAATCAAACAAAGTGGAGAAAACCATAGCAATTTTGTGTAGTTATATTGCATGGAATGTTGGGGTTTCTGAACTGCAATTGCACATTTACATTTGCATGAGTGAGAGTGTGTGTGTGTGTGTGTGTGTGTGTGTGTGTGTGTGTGTGTGTGTGTATGTGTGTCTGTATGTGTATGTGTGTGTGTGTGTTGTATTTGTGGGTCTACATTGTGAAAGGGATAAAGTGCTCCATAACAGCAAACTCTGTGTGAACCACATCCTCTCCACTACTAAAACCTTCACCGACATACAAGTTACGCAGTTCCTTTTAAAAGCATCAGTATACAACTTTTCTCTTATTTACAATCATTGGAGAAAAAAAATCACCATTTCTCTCAGAGAAGATTAGTAAAAGTGACTGAGTCACCATAAAGAGTATGCAACTCCTAGGAGTTAGTATTTAAAATTTCTACAAAAAATTTCTATGCCATTTTACAGGCCAAGAGCCATGATTTACTGAAGAAATACAGTATTTTAAGTGCACTATCTACAACAGTTACATGTGGTATTACTGGTGTACCATTTGACATAGTTCACTGATAGTAAAAAGATTATGTATCTCTGCTTTAAAAAGTTCTTTCAGCAACTTAACTGCTTTCACATTAAAAGATATGGTGAGTTCTTACAAAACAAACGAACAAACAAACCATGGAATTGTTATCCATATTAACAAGTGTTGTGGCGAGCTAATGCTATTGCAAAGAGACTAGTGTTGATTACATACTGAGCTGGTTGTCTAATGTAAAAACAACGTTCCACAGTCTGTGTGAAGGGCACAACCGGGGACAAGAGGAGTCCACAAAATATTCAAGAGGGTTGAGTATCATTAAAGGGCTTGTTTGCTTGTTTTTTCTATGGGTCGCTTCTGTAAAAAACAGGTGGAGCGGGTTACAGTGCATGGTTCTGCAATGATGAGGCTGTGTCGAGCTGGAAGGCTGTTTAGAAAAAGTAGCATGAAACTTTTTCATGTGCATTTCACAGCCTCTCCAGGGAACTCATTTGTATGTGTCCATATATGGGAAAAATAGGTCAATGGTTGGTTTCTGTGCATGCTGCAGCCAGAAAAGAGATGAGACTGTAGTTGGTGGTTTTACTGCTCAGAGAGGGGTGTCGTAGTAGTCAGTGGGATGATCGGTCCCAGGCGGCTTTTGCTGTTTCTGCTGATGTTGCTTCATGATTTCCTTCACCTCCTCCTCCAGTTCAGGGGGGATGATGAACTGGTCATCTGGGTCAGGCTGGGCTGGAGCTGTGAAATAACCCCCAGACTTTTTAGAGGGGGCATCAGCAGCTACCTCAATAAGGTTGTGGCTCTTTTCCTGGCGTGCAACTGACCCGTTAGCCCTCCTTTTTCCACTAACTGTTTTTCCCCCATCCCCACTTCCCAGTCCAACACCTTGCCACGACTCATCTCTATCCAGTATATTCTCAGCCTCCCCAAGGCTCATGTCGACCCCTTCTTCCAGAGGCTCTGGGGTGCATGGTGGCGGAGGGGGTGGGGGAAGAGAAAGGAGTGTGCGTTCCTGGCCAGATGATGATGGTAAAGATGTTTGGGGTGAGGAGGTAGAGGAGGATTCTGATTTGAGGCAGTGAACATCTGCCTCTACTTCCACACGGCTACCATTAGAGAAGACACCAGCAATGGGCTCCTCATCCTCGCTGTCCAACCCGTTGTCAGACAGGGCGCTAGAGAAGGTGGCACTAGACAGCTGCCTTTGGAAGGATCCTGCTAGACAGGCTGGATGGAGGGCGCAGCAGCTGCGGGCAGATGCCAGCTCTGAACTAGGGAACAAATACTGGCATGGTTGGGTTGTTGTATGGGCCTGCTGGTGCTGTAGGGACAGCGGGTGGGCCTGATGGTGCAGGTGGAGGTGAGGGTGGTGGGGCTGCTCATGCAGCAGCACCAAGGAGCTCTGTGGTGGCTCATCAGATGAGGCTGTGGATCCCACCTCACTGCTCATCTCGCTGGTGCTGATCTCACTGCTGATTTCACTACAGGAAGAAGGGGGAACAGGGAGGGAGCCATCTGAGGGCCGCTCCTTGATGGCAGAGGATGATGGGGGATAGGGGCCCAAGCCAGGGCTAGGAGGTGGCTGAGGAGGCTCAGAGCAGCAGCAAGAGCAGCAATCTTCACTCACACTGAGCTGGACCACAACAGCACTGAGGCTGTCTGTGCAACCGTAGCCCTGTGCCAGTGTGCATAACTTCTTAGCTGCAGCCAGGCCATCGGGGACATTTCGGACAGCCTCAACAGCCTCGGTGGGAGACACAGTGTCCCACAAGCCCCGGCTGCCCAGGATGAAGAACTCATCCTGTGGTGTGAGAGTTACTGTGTGCACGTAGGGACAAGGGATGACAGAAGGGTAAAGGAAGGAGTAGCCCATGATTCTTGTAGAATCTGTGACACCGTTGACTTTGTTCTCCTGTGGGAAAGAATATAAAATATCAATACCATGCCCATGCAATGCATGCCAAAAATTACATTTTTGTTAATATTCTGTATTGATTTCCATCTACCTCAGTAATGATAGCCCTATGCTGCCTGATCCTGCGGTACTCCTCTTCGAGCCCTACGTTGTGAAGCAAGGACAGGGACAATGGCTTTCCATCACGGCACAGGATGGCCTGGCACTTGCCCACGTTAGCAGCTGTCAAGGTGAAGCAGCCACCGGGGTCGGTGGGGTCATGGCGGATGTGACACAGAGCTGCTGAGCCACCCAGTTTCTGACCTGCAGTTCCCAGTTTCCTGAAATGGTAGAAGTAGGGAGATATGAGAAGAGGAGGTGGTGTAATTATTTAATAACATTAGTGTTAATCAATTAATTGTGCAGATTAAAGTTTATAATACAGGCAATGTCAAGCTTGTACCTTTGCATGACGAGGAAGGTGTTGGTCATGTAGTCTTCTTCTCTCTTGGTCTTGTGTAGTTCTTCAGCCAGCACATCATTCATCGTGCATTGCAAAAGGTAGGGCACTTCCACATTCCGGTCACCATCAAACACACCATACAGAGCCTCACGACTCCCACAGAAACTATTCACTGAAAGGGCCGCAACACACAGCCTGAAAATAAAAACAAAAGAAGACCATAACGCCAATGAGTCATGTGCTCAGTGAGGAAACAATGACGGCTTCAAAGACATAATAACTCCTCTGTTCACATATTGATAATAATACTCTGCACAGTAATAACCATGGAAAAAAATGCCTTCTGTGATTCATTTGACTGTACAGCAAAGCTTCTGTCATCCAAGCAGACTTGTCTGTTCAACAACACTTACGTATATGGAATTGTGGAAACAATATGTGGAACAGTGTGAATCATTTCTTCAGCATGCACAAGTGTTGAATTGGAAATTTAGCCCATACAGAGATGTATTGGCATGTGAGTATACATGATTCATGTTATAAATAAGCACCACCTTAATATTTCTTTCATTTGAGTCATCTGGCTTGAACATTGTGAATTCTCAAGAGCCGTACATTAGTGAGGCTTCACTGGACGAGTGTGATGGTGGTTGTTTTTTTTTTTTTAAATCACTGACTGCACTGAACTCACTTGTTCTTGACGCCCGAGGCCTCCGTGTAACCATGACTCCACACAGCAGGCCCACCAGATGCCTCATTCGATGAAAAGGTTGGAGGCGGATCAATACGAAAGCAGCGAATATTACTGAGAAACAACAAAACACAAGTACAATAAATTCTTTGTATCATGTAGAAGCATACAAACACCTGAGCCAACATGAAAAAATTAGGTGTAGCTACAACTTATTATTACAAGGAAATAAGAACATTAAAATAACAATTAAAACAACCAAACTATATCATACCAAAACAAAAAAGACTATATGAACAGAATTAAAATGTAAAAGGGAGAGGAAAATATTATAAATGAAAAAAAATCAGAAGGAAGAAAATGAAAGTATGAAAATTGATATACTGAAAAAAACCTAAACATTTTTATGGGAAATTATGACATACTTGAGTTGCTCGAGGGTCTTGTGGTCCAGGTTGAGGCGTGGGTTTCCAGTCAGGTCCAGTTCCTGAAGCTTGGGAGGCAGATTCTCTGGTAATGTGATCTCATTCAGCTCATTACAGCTTAGATCCACGCACTGATGACAGAGCACAAGATGCGAATACTCAAAACAAATGTATATAGAAAGCAGGCTTAAGGGCACATACTGTAGATATATACACACACACACATGCTATTAGTACTGTCTTACTTTCATTTCCATCAGCTGCATGACCTCGGGAAAGACCTCGATGGCGTTGGAGTGGCCGATCAGCGTGTGCATCCGTCTGCAGTTCATGATGGTTGTGGGTACAGTCTTCAGCATGTTTCCACTCAGGTCCACCTCCTCCAGCTCTTCCAACTTGGCCATTTTACTGAAGGATGAGGAGGAAAGTGAGTGTGTAAAGTGGTGCTGCAACCATAAGGTCATATTTAAGTCATTCATCATGGGAAATTTTAATTTTGTTCAGTTCCAGCATCTCAAATATGAGGATTTTATTTATTTATTTCCTTATTAAATATTATTGAAAATTCTCTTTGGGTTTTGCACTGTTGACTGGAGCAAACAAAACCGAGAGGCTCTTGAAAACAATTTTCTGACTTTATTTAATTCATAATACTGGAAATAATCATTCAGTTCAACTCTAGTGTGAAATGTGGGTGAAGTGAATAGAGTCTTTACCTGGCTGGGAAGGTCTGGAGATGGTTGTACGCCATGTGCAGAACTCGAAGGTGTGTGTGGCCTGTTAACATGGGTACACACTTGTCTGTCAGCCGGTTATTGGTCAGGTAGAGTTCCTGCAGGATGCTGTGACTCTCCTCCGATATGGTGGAAGGAGGCAGGTGCTCCAGCTTATTGGCTGATGCATTTACGCATCGTAAGCTGAAAAAGAAGACACATTCATGAGTCACTAAAATTACAATCCGTACACAAATTCATACTGCTATGACCCCCATAAAAGCTTTTCCTTCTTCCATCCTGGTCTATTTTGGTTGTTTTATACTGCAGCTGTCATCTTTGCCCTTGGATATCTTGTCCTTCATTAAAACCCCATTCATAATTTCTGTCCTTCATCTTCATATAGCTGCATTTTCCCTACACTTCATCTTCTTGTCAGATGTTGAGTGCAATATACTGATATAAAAAAAATGAATAATTAAAAAATCACTTCCAGGTGATGATTGATGCTACCTGTCAGATTTGAGGAACAAGTTGCAGGGCAGCTCCACGAGTTGATTGTGCTGTACGTCTAAAACCTCCAGCAGAGGGCGCTCCACTCTCTCAGGCAGTTTCTGCAACTGGTTATGTCCTGCACTCAGCTTCCTCAGACTGTTGCTGCATAACAACCTGCGGCACCAAGAGCACAGAGACGGTTGAGTCAGAACATCAAAGATAAACATATAGGCTCGTCTGAACCGACAGTGATGTATGACAGAGAGATGGACAGATAGATAGATGGACAGATAGATAGATAGATAGATGGATAGATAGATAGATAGAAAAATGATGATAGTGCAGGAGTAGGATGGGGGAGATGAGGATGTGAAAACAGAAAATAGCAGCGCCTCTAGTGGAGCCTGCAGTTGAAATTAATCATCCTGACACTTATTGGGTAAAAAAATAAATCTACAGACAATGAGGGGACCAGAGAAAAAGAGAAGGGAGGAGAAAAAATGAAAAGAGAAAAAGCGGAGGGATGAAGGTTGACAGAGCCAATGTGAAACAGAGAGAAGAGGTGAAAGTGAGCTGCACCTGAGCTGACCTTCCAAAAGGCTATATAAAGAGGAAGAGAATGGACGAAGGTTGTGGAGGTTACAGGCTGTATATGTGATTTATGAGACTCTATGGGGGATAGACGACTGGCCAGCAAAGGGCGGGAAGAATAATACAGCGCTATACTCCATTTACAGGCTATGGACACAGAGACTCACCGTGCTGGGAGCTCAGTGATGAGGTTGTGGCTGACGTCCAAAACTTCCAGTTTCTTTGCTTCACACAGCCATTCTGGCATAGACTCCATATGGTTCCTACAGGACGACAGGGGAACGTGAGACATGTAACATGGAATATAATATACTGAAAGGTTGCTTGTATCTGAATTCCCTGCTGAGCTGCCCCAGAAAAGACTAGGAAGCAACTCAAGTTCTTGATATCAACAGCACATCTGATAAAAAGGTCCAACAGTCTCCCAAGGCCAAATTGGAAAAAGTATTCAAAACTAATCACATCAGCACTTTTAAATTATTGTATTATTGTATAGTGCTCTTCCAGTCCTCTTTTATGTGGAAATGGAGTACAGTAGCTTTTGATTTCACTAAACAATCAAAGGTCATGTCAAAAGGCAGCACTGACACAGTTAAAGAATTACAACCTTAAGTTCACATTTCATATTCAAAGATCCTTTTATGGTGTATTCAGGTATGAAATTACAAGACTTTTAAATATTTAATATATATAATATAATATTTTTCTCAGTTACACATTAAACACTCATTCTGCTTTTGTAGGTCACAAAGGATGTTTTGTAAATGTGCTACCTGTATCAAAATTATTTTATTAGGTTCCAATTAGTACTGCATTCCTTGTTTGTGTGTGTACTTATGGGATTTTTCTCACCTCGAGATATCCATGTAACTAAGATTGGAGGGTACAGGACTGACATCCAGTTGTCGTAGCTCTGTGGGGAGAAATCCAAACACATTAACCTACAGCAAGGACAGACACGCTCTATTACAAAAGCAGGCGGATGGAAAATGGAGGGGAGCGTTTGGGAAGGATGTAAGAGGGGGGTGATGACAAGTTAGGGATTGATGATGGAGAGAGACAATGAGACTGCAGCACTGATAAGAAATGAGGAGTGATGCAAGATACAAGATCTGTCTTTTCTTAACCACACATGATTTCCCTCCTGGGGAACATGACGTTGTCCATGCCAAACCCACCGTTGTTGGAGGCGTAGATGCCTTTGAGCAAGCATCCCTTGGCTTTGAGGCTGGTGATGCGGTTCCTCTCGCAGTGAAGCACCTCCAGCCTGGGGAATACTGAGGCATCCAGTTCCATCAGCCTGTTATCCCTCACGTCCAGCTGGGTCACGTGCCTTAGCAGGTCAGGCTCATCTGGCACCATGCTGGAGATCTTATTCAACCTGACAGAGAGGGCAGAGAAGAGGCAATGGTTCACTCCAGTTGGTTCAGACAGAAACTCAGAGGCTGTGGCCTTTCTTGTAAGGCAGGGAACACGCCTTGGGTGATGGCGGCTATATTGTGCAGCCTAATGAGTTCTGCTCTCAGCTTAGTTTTTTCAATGTGCAACACTGATGAAGTGTTTTTACTTATAAACTGAGTAATGAATTTGTTGTGCCTTCAATCACTGATAAACCACTGCTATCTTCTATTCAACTATTCTTCAATGACTTTGAACTATCAACAACAAAGACGCATAAGACATATTGTTCTGTTTATAAACAAATACCTGAATTTGTCTTATTATATCTCTTGTCAGTTTACTCATAGAATTGAAAATTGCCCACAGGAGATGGGTAGCAGCTAGTGAGTATTTGTATAATTGATCACAGTAATCTGTAAATTATTCTTATCTGTGAAACACAGTTTCCCACAGCCCAAGGTGACACTTGTTTGGTCAAACACTATTTCAGATGAAGCAGAGAAAACCATTTAAGAAGCTGGGTGCAGTGAACGCTTTGCATTTTTGCTTGACTTGAGACTTAACAATGAATCCATTAGGATAACTATTGTTATGTAACTAGTCAGCTAATTGACCAATTTTCTAAAAATGACGAGGAAACTAGAAGACTGTTAAAGGGACTAACAACACATCCTCATCATCTTCGTCCAAACAAGTGAGAATGTTGGAAAAATAATCTTACTGACCCTGTCCGAGCAAAGTCAGAAGGAGTGAAGTATTAACTCCAAAATAGTGCAAGTCACACCAGGTCTGTCCTTTTCCAAACAACAGGAGGACACCTGAAGGAGCCACTACAGGCAAATGATTTCCTGATTCTGTGCTGTCTGGTTGTCTGCACGTGCTTTGGCTTCCTCTCACTGCTTTTGTTTCTATCATTAGTGGGCTAACATGTGTCTTTCAGTGCATTGATTGGGACATGCAGTACTCGGGACTTGATGTTTGGTGTTGTCAAGTTTAGTCATTAAACCAGTCATCGTGATTCATTTATTCTATCTCTTCCAATCTTTTCCGTCTGTATTTGTCCTACCTTAGATCAATGTGTTTGACACGGAGGAGTCTGAAATTCTGCAAGACGAGGGTGTCTAGGTTGTTTCCAGCCATGCACAGCTTCTCCATGGAAGCCAACCGCTCCAGCACCTGAGGCACGTGGCTGAACAGGTTGAAGGAAAGGCCTAAGTAGCTCAGCCGCTGGAGCGAACCCAGCTCATTGGGCAGCTCATCCAGGCTGTTGCCATCCAACAGAAATGTCTGCAAACTGATAGAGCAACATTGAAATTAGACAATTGACCCTGTTTGTTAAAGAGGAGATTGGCAGGGTAGCACTTTACTAAACAATATTCTTTATTTGCACAGGTGGACTTGAATAATGAAGTGTTCACTGGGAGTTTTTCTGCATTCAAAACCTTTCAATTAATATCCAGCAGATGGCAGTAACAGCACAGATGCCCTGCTGGCCACTTGGGGAATTTACAGGCATACCAGATCATTCCTGCAGATTAATTTCTCATCTAGCTCAGTTTCAACCCCCACACCTGTATGTTTAGTTTAGAATTCAGTTTAAAGCACATGTCCAATTCAAGCTGTCCAAATCCAAGTACTAAATTACTCCCTAAAATGATAAGTTCATAATTTTTCAAGTCTGTCTTTAACCAACACTCAGGGCCCATATGAACATTGAAATAGTTTTAGACTGCTGTAATCATTCCTGCTGTTCATACTGGCTATTAAGGAAATCCTTCCCAATGGGCTTGCAATATAATATAAGCAACTGGGAGAAAAAGCCACAGTTCCATTTAAAAATGTATTCAAAAGTTAAAAAAATGAAGTTAATATAAAGTTTCAGCTGTCTGAGTTAATCAAATCATATCTAAGGTTTCTAGTACTAAATTCCTTCTTGCCAGTATGAACAGGAGGAATGATAACAGAAAGCAAAACCAGTTTTTAATGTTCATATGAGCACCTGACAACTTGCAACTGAGTCTGTCTTGAACAATTGTGAAACTACTGTGTCACTTAAGCTAAGAATGTGTCCTATATTACCATAGTGGAGCATATTGAACATAAAAACCCATGATTTATTCAGTTCAAGACCCTTATTTCATTATACTTTTAAAATATTTAGCCTTCCACTGGTACAGGAGTAATAGGGGTTTTCCAAAAGCAAGAGGGCTGGAGCAGGAGCAAATCCTAAAATGTTTCAAATATTCCCATGAAATGCAAACTGGTTATCAGCCAGCAAAATCTAATTTGTTCCATCCTCTTGTAAAAGTAAGACATCTGTAGTCATGTTGTCACTACTATCAAATGTAATAATTCATTTCAACAACGTAAATTTGTGGTTTATCATGGAGACATTGGTATATAATGCTCAAGAGAAATGCAATATAAAGAAAAGAAAAGCTCAGGTGTGTGCCAAAAATACAATAGACGGTAAAAATTAATTCTCTGCATACAACAGCTCAATTACAAGCTTAAGAAACTAAATAAAATGACAACATATAAATTTTTGTTTTAAGTACCCCAGTTATAAGAATGGATTGGAGTGAACAGAAGAGAAGCCACATATCTTGACTGAGGCAAAATATAAAGCAAGCATCACATTCATCTGTGAAGATTTTGGTGTTTGTACACGTGCTGAAACTAGCACACTATGCCATTGTAGTTGTTAGGCCATATGTTTGTCGCTAGGAAACCAACACATTTGGCTATATAAACGTTTGACACTCAAACCAGCAAAAAAATGTTTTTAGTTTGTGAAAAGGTTCCCTGGTTTCCCAGCACTGAGACGGCATTGATGCAAGCACTGACCCCAGGTCAGCACTGTTACAATAGTGTTGGATAATTACCAACATACAAGCAGCAAATAGAAGGAAGAGGTAAAGTGCACAACCAAAGCAAAATCCATAGTAGAATATCTAACAAAAGAAAAACAACTGTGTTTTTGAACCTTCAATGCACACACATTAAACCTTTAGGTTTACTAAAGATTAACATGTTGCAATATAAATACCACCGGTTCTCTAAAATTGTTGAAAAGATAATAACAGTTTTCATCAGTTCTGTATCCAATAACACAATAACTTCCTCCTGTTACCTACTTTGTCATGGCTCCCACAGAGCTGGGGACAGAGGCCAGGTAGTTACAGCTGAGGTTGACTTCAGTAAGGGTGGGGATGTCGCAGATGGCCAGAGGGAACTGACCAAGGTGGTTGTTGGACAAGTTGAGGCTCCGCAGACGAGAAAACCTGGAAACAGCAGATCAAAGTATTAATGACAAATAAAATATAAGAGAGGAGAAGAGAGGAGAGGAGAGGAGAAGAGAAGAGAAGAGAAGAGAAGAGAAGAGAAGAGAAGAGAAGAGAAGAGAAGAGAAGAGAAGAGAAGAGAAGAGAAGAGAAGAGAAGAGAAGAGAAGGGAAGAGAAGAAGTGAGTGATTGGAGATGTGGTTGTATCTTGTCCACATGAATACTGCAAGAGCGTAGAGGATACTCATAAATAAATTCATGAGCAATGTAGCAAAGTTTAGACAAAACTTGTTTAAGTTAAAAAAACACACACACAGTTGGGTTAAGCACATCTATAAACAAGGCTTTCCTCAATAGTGGGCCTAAACCTTCACATTTGATTGTAGAGCAAACAGTTGCAGCGTCTTTGTTGTTCATTCAAACACCAGTGACCAGTGGCATTTGGCGCAGTGTCCCATAGCAGAACGGTGACCTTCAGAGGGGTTAGCCCCTTAGGGGGGAGGGAGCTGAGGGAACAAGGCAAAGCAGGGGAAAGGACTCTCTCTGTCTTTATTTATCCATATACACACATACAGACACATGCATGCAACCTGTTATCACCTATCATGTACATAGGGAGAGAGCAGCTATGGCAAGCCAGAGATGGGCAACTACATTAACACCGTGGGCTACAACAACAGCTAAAACTGGCACAACTTGATTTTCTTCCCTGTGTAAACACACACGTTACACACACACACACACACACGCTCACAGAGTATCATTGTGATGGAGAGAAAGGCAACTGAGAGGTCAGGGCTATTGATTAGGGTGGCCAAGTAATTCCAGCTGAGGGTGACTCCTACAGGCTGTGCGTGGGTTGTGTGGGGGAAAATGTAATTTCACCATTAAATCAACCTCTGCAATCTGCTGAGTAATGCTCATAGCCCTCCTCAGACTCGCCCCTTGTCTTCTTGTCAGACTCTCTTCTTGTCTGTGTCTTACTCTATGTGTGTCTGTCCTATCATGCCACCCCCTTGCTTGAATTTTAAACCCTTCCTTTAGTATTTAAGTCAACAATTGACTACAAATTGTTCTAGTAGTCAGAACCCTACAGATAATTATCACTCAAATATTCAGTTCCCTTTAGCTTTGCAAAGTTATTTAGCCTCTTTTAGGTCACATTTTCTTTTTCTAAAACACATTCTCATTAATGTGTTCAGACGATTTTTCTTTCTTTTCTTTCTTCTTCTCTCTCGTTTTGATGAACTGCCTGTATGCTACATGCAGAGCACCAAATCTCATTCAGAGTTGGTGAAGTTTGCAGCTAGCTTGTTGCTCTAGCAAGCTACGTGCCAGATATGTTCCTTAGGAAGACAAAAACAGAGGAAAGTGAATATTCCATTTACATTCATTAAGTGGTCAGAAACACAACCCCAAATCAATGATAATGTTGCTGCTAGATGTGTAAATAAGTAATTCTTTGCCATTATCATCAAATACCATAACAACTTTACAAGATAAAAAAAAAATTCAATTAAAGCAGCTTCAGTTTTTTCACTTGGCCTTAAATAGCGCCTTTCATCTCATCGTCTTTGTGCTGCAACCCCATCCAATTTTCCTCTTTCTCTCTTTCCCTGTGCCTTCATTTCCATGACTTTTATGTCCTTCATAACTTGCTAAACTATCATACATATGTAAATAAACAGACCAAAGGTTCAATGATATTCATGAAACGTCAGCCATTCCCCTCAGTAAAGTGGTGACCTCTCTGCCTCAGGGAGAGATGCATGCTGGGAAGGTAGTCCCATGCCAGAGGAAAGAGCTAGTATCCCAGACAACTGACTATGCATATCTGATTGGCAAATTACCCAGCAGTTATTATTCGGCCAGAGAGAAAAGAGAGAGAAAGGGGAAAGGCATGTGGCAGGTTCACACATTGTGTTCCTCCTCACAAAAATACAAAGCACTACGATTGATGTCAGATGTCATAGAAAGCCAGTGTTTGTACTGAAACAAAAACAGACTCTCACAAAACTGTCCACTCCAAAACACATACACCCACATTCATTGCACACAGAGTATTATTGTTCCTGACTCAAGCTCCTCTGACTTCAGTCTCTCAGGGGCAAAGCGAGTACTCAAGTAACTCTGCTGCATTTTTCTGTCAAAACCCCTGTATTTTCAGCTAACTATTCATCTCTTTCTCATTACTGACCTCTTTTTCTGTCATGCTGGGTCAAATACGGATGAGCCTACTTAGGTTTGGCAAACTAAATGGGTGTTTGCTCGCTTGACCAGCAGGGGAGCTGTGCTTCACTCACTCAGATTTAAAACCTAGTAATTTCCCTCCCATCATCATGTCCTGAGCACTACTCACTATCCCTGTGGATTCAAAAAAAAAAAAGATGACTCAGAAAATGACTATGGTAGAGCATCATGCAAGTCTGACCCCTATTCATTTACAACATTTTCTGTCAGGAAGACACATAGGCATGCAAGATCATATATTTATAGATGCACAGCCACACACACACACATACACACACACACACACACACACACACTCAAATTCATGTCAGTGTAGCCTTCTCAAAAAAAAAAAAGAAAAAAGAATCCCATACTGTATCAAGACTCTGTATGCACTGACCCCAAATCTCTAGCCTGCAGTCAATTTTTGTGTTGCATAGAAGCAAGCAACTCTCTCTCTCCCCCTCTCATACACACGCTCCATTCTGCAAACACTTCCAACACACATAATCAGGCATCAGATTCACACAATTCACTCAGTTAAATTATGAAAATGTTCTGGCAGTGATCTTTAGCAAGAAAGGCTGTGGCAGGCGTGCACGTGTACCAGTGTAAACATGAATGCAATACACACCCAGACACACACACACACACACACACGTACGTCTTGGCTATGGGCTTTAATCTGGGACCATGATAAGCATGCAGCAGATGGTGCCCACAGAGAGAGAGAGTAAGGGAGGCCAGGCACATTAAAAGCTTCCCTGCAGACACATCTACCCTTCTGGGCTCTGGGCTCATTTGGCCTGGCCTGGTACAGTGCAGCCCTGGCTAGCCTCTTTGGTCACTGTGTGCCAATGGCCTGAGTCCTAGACTGCTCAGGTCGATGGCTCGCAAACTGCAGGCGAACACTAAATCTGTCCAATCTGTCAGCCATGACCTGCTGTGTCCAGCGAAGCCTTGTTGTGTGTTGCTGTCTCTCTTCACCTTTCTCTTTTTACAACAGCACAGCCCATCTCATGTTGTGGCCAAATTATGCTAAGCTTTGACTCATCTTTCCAACCCTGAACTGTTTCCTCCTCCAGTCTTTTCCTCTCCTTTGTCATCATTCACTCCTTCCTTCCTCTCCACTCCTTGTGGTTTAGCTTCAGGTGTGTTTACTGTATATATACAATGGCGTTGTACCTTTGCAGCTGCTGCAGCCGCTGGTCTGTGGGCAGAAAGTTGTGTTTGAGGTTGAGATGGGTGAGGTCATGGCTGTAGTAGAGGTTGGGAGGAAGTTGCTCCAAACTGCAGCAGGACAGATCTACTGAGTTGATCCTCTGGGACACCATCTAGATGGAGGTGGGGAGGGAAGTGGGAAGAGTGGAAAAAAAGACAAGCATGGAGTTAAACAGGATTATCTCTACTACACAAGACTTTAGTGGCTTACTGTGTGTGTGTGTGTTTGTGTGTGTGTGTGTCTGCGTGGCTAGCCTGCTGCTAAGGAGTCAAATGTCATTCCGTGGGCAATCTTCTTAGGATTACAAAGTCAGGAGAAGCAAGGGAAAGTCCAACAGGTTTGATCACGCCACTAATATAACATCATACATCACAGCACATTATTGTGTGATCAAGTTAACCACAGTGCCTGGATCAGCTAAGATCAGGGACTGTTTCTTAGACAAGTACACAGAAATGTTTAAGTGGTTGTCTAAAATGAAATGACAGCATAAACGTCCTCAACCTCATCTTGAGGGAGTGAATCAACAGTCAGTGTGATCGAGCCTTGCGGAGCAGAGTTAGCTAGAGGCTTAGCAGTCGTCACTGGGGCACGTGCTGCTTCTATCCAGGCTTCTATTCTGAGTGGCCCTCTGGGTGCTGGTGACATGCATGTCCCTGTTAATATTTAGAAAAGAGGTTTTCTGGCTATGGCCTACTTGAGTTAAAATAAGAGAAAGGAGAGAGTTAGAGCCATGAGTGGTGTTTATGTGTATGAGTGCACCCAAAGACACTTGGGTTATACACTAAATCGTGGACAGCATTAAAATATGTGCAGTTTTCAATTCACTCTGCTCACACAGGCAGTGGGATCGTGGTGGATATAATGCCATATTTTCCGAAGTCAACTTGCAGTCACGCATGTTCTGACATATAACGCAGCTGACCCGTAAGTAGCGCTGGGGAGCATATGCTTGTGTTCTCCTTTTCTTTCTCTAACTCTCCTGCACATGCAGTACCTTGGCAGCGTGTCTGTGCCAGCGCAGGTGTTCTGTGAAGCTGTCAAAGCTGACGTAGTAGGTTTGACTCTGAGGCCCTGCTGAGCTGAAGGCCAAGCAGTGATTGTGCTTCTTCACCTCCTCCACCTGCAGAACAACACACACAACAGAGAGACATTAGATTCTGAAATACTGACATCTCTGACCCAAATCTGAATATGAACTATAATAGTGCCACAAAATAAAAGGAAACAAAGAGGAAGTTGAGGAGTTGACACATGGATGTCTTAATATATTTGTTCTTATTTGAAAAAGATATAAGATGCTTAATGGCTGCAGGGTAGACAAACTCAGTCAACCAGAAGCACACTCATGAAAATATATAAGGAACGCGTGATTGCATAATGAACGCATGTGCGTGATATGAACGGGAAGAAATGCATGTAAAACTGCTCTTTAGACACGCAGAGTCACACACACTCAAGCACATGGACTGTGAATGAATGGCTGACTAGTTACGGTGTTTTAATAGAATACTGGCACGCACACACACAAACTCCCCGCACACAGGCACATGCAGGGGCACAGTGTTGAATGAATGGTTGACTAGAGGTCATGTGTTGTGTGTGAAATGTTTAAAACTGGGTGTGGTGGGATTTAGAGTGTCCATTGTGCAAGGCAGACAGACTTAAAGGGCTTTTCAGAAGAGAGTGCTTAGAGCTTATTTAGTGGCCTTGCAGATACACAGATCCATAAAGCAATAAATGTATAAAGGTCAATTTTAGGGAGGCAGTTTTTAAAAAGTGCTGGGAGAAATACAGGTACATTACATTACTCATTATAGCCTGCCAGAATAATTTTGATTTGTAAAAACCTGGCTTACAGCATTTATGTTTGACCTTGAGCTGAAATGAACAAAGCAGCAACCATTACTGGATGTCACACGAAAGGACAAAGAGTTTTGGAGGCAAAATGTCGTCAAGGACAACCTATTTGCAGAGGATAATAAGAGCGACTTCATCGGGTCGTTCTCCGGTGGTATGACATTATGGGTTTATGATCCATAGCATCAATTAGATAACATCATCATAAAATGCCAGAATGAGAAACAAACAGAAAGAGTACATGATTCACTGTTGTGGCATGTCTTTGACATACTTTTCCTCCAATGAGCGGCAGGATGTGCATCTTCCCCGTCTGGCTCTCCTTGACAGAGGAGACAATGAGGCAGGTGCCGCACAGGATGACCTGCCGTCTGGTCCAGCGGTTGACTGGCAGCTGGAGCTTCCCTTTCCGAACGTTGTATGTACCTGACAGTTGGACCCGCTCTGAGCTCTCAATGCTTTGAGGCTTCCCTGGAACAAAAAATAAGAGATATTTAGCCCTGATATGTGACACAGGTCTGGCAAATATTTATATACTATATTCATAAGAATGTCAAGATAGTTATTTTAAAGACAGGTACACAATGACACTTAACATATAATGCTAACACCAAACATGACTAAAGCCACTCTAGCAATCCAAGCACGCAATGACCATGCTAACATGCTGATGTTTAGCAGGTAAAATATTTATGTTCACTGTTCGCTGTTTGTACTTAACACAACGTACAACCAAGGCTGACAGGAATGTCACTATTTTTTAGGTATTTGGTCATAATAAAATAATATAATAATAATAAATAATATATTGGACACAGTTTTGACTCGATCCAACAGCTGTGGAGGCATTTCAATACAAAACACAAATAGCAACCTTATGTTGGTACTTGGAACAGTCAGGGGCTCACAAAAGTCATTTGGATTCACTGTCCATGAACTGTTTGTAGAAAAGTTTGTGCCAATCAATTCTGTCAATGTTGAGATATTTCACAGGAAAAGTGAAAGCTTTAACTTGCTGGTGGCGCTAGAGGAACAGTCAATGGATCACCAAAGTCTTTAGGATTCATCCCATGGGGACAATGAACAAAATTTCTTGCAATCCATCCAATAGTTGTTTGGATATTTCAGCCTGGACCACAGTATTAGACAGGTCTACAAACAATTCCATTGAAAGAGACTTATCAGACTGTGTGGCACCTAAATACCATATATTGAGAAGTATAGGCACAATGGTTGGCATGGTGAGCTTTCGACACAATCCCATCACAATGCTGGGTTTGCATACGATCTAAATAAATTCAGCACAACTGTCAGTCTTGAATGTCCTACTTTGCACATAGACTTGAATAGTCTGGATTTGCATTCGTGCAGCTCTCCATTAATAGAGTCTCAAATTCAATATCAGGTGCCCCCCCCTCTAAATTATGCTCTTACAATTTCTGAGCTGTCTTTATTCAGTTTTACCCCTCTGTCTGTCTCTCCTTCATGCCCTGTTCTCTTGCTTCACTGTGAGCCTGCCAAACCTGACAGTCAGGGTGCTTATCAGGCGTTCTGTCAGCCAGGCTGTCTTATCGTTCTGTCTAAACATCCACCTGCTTTCTGTCTACCTCCACCTCCGCAAAAACCTCCCCAGGCTGGCATGTGCTGCTACCCCCTTTCCCATCGTGTCTCTTCTATCTGACCGTGTGCCTGGATTTGAGTTTCTCCATTCTATCTATAGTTTTATGTTTTGTGCTCAGAGCATGTTTAACCTCACTGTTTTCCCCATTCACCCAAGAGATCCATGGCTTGATGTACAAAGGTTTCCTCTCCAAGTGACAGATGGACTTAGAAAATGTCTCACATCCTATGACCTGCCATAATCTGGCTGTGTCCCTTTTGGACTGGCTCTTTCACACATACTCCAAACACACGCAGTGAAGCAGAGGAGGACAGGTTGGAGGTGAGTTAAAGAGAGAAAGAGTCAGTAGGGTAAGCCCGTGCGAACAGGAACACGCTCTTATAGCTTTAAATTATTCAGGTCTTTCACATGTCGACTGTAAAACTAACGCAATAGAGTACTGTAACTTGTGCGCCCTCACCCAACACACTCAGCAGAGTTTAATATCATTCTGCCCAGGAGTCTGCTTATTTAAGTTGAGGTCATGACAATGCATACGTAATGATTTTCACTAACGTATACACAGCTGTTCAAGAGGCAGAGTTTCATACGAACTTTGGCAATCACAATTCATTTTAATCAGCACCGCAACTGAGCCCTGACCTTTCATCTGTGTTAAAAGCTAATCTTGTGTTCACAACAGAATCAATAGCCTGGTTTGCAAAAGGATATTTGCTTTCACTAGATGCTGAGTGCGTAGCATATCACACTCTTGTTAAATGTTGACCAGAAGTCATGTTTGACTACAAGGGTGAACTGTCTTGGTATGCTTAAACAACAGAGATAATCACAAGACTAACTAGATGGCACAGGCCGCTGCCAATACTGAGCTATGCAACGTGCAAAGCTGCAGCCTCCACAGCCGTTTATCTTTGAAGCATTTTTATAATTTTATTTTCTGAGAAACAGTGTGGGAAAGCAATATTGATTTAGCAGCTGATTATAAAGTCACAAATGTCAGACCTTTCCCAAAAGCATGTGTTAAATAATATTGCAATATACTGTTAATATGTCAAATTTGATATTGGGTGAAATAACAATAATGCAAAAGAAACATCAATGTGTGTCTTTTTATAAACACACGTGGGTGGTTGTGGTAAAAAAGATGCACATCCTACTCTTTAAGGAGAAGGACTATTTACAAACCTCCCTGGATGCAATGCCAACTTAAATATGGTCTTATAATAGCAAATGCAGTTGACGCTGTGCAGAAAGCTGCAAAACCACATATACAGTCACCAGCTACTTCATTACATACACCTGTACAATCTAATGCTATAGATACTACATTTATGAAACTTATATATTTTTCAGTTTTCATTGACATTGTCAGAAAGGTAATAATTCTACTATATGTTCATTACTGAGGTCATAGTGGTTGGTGGTGATGGTGTACTGTGGTGCATTATATTGAATGACGTTCCTAATATGTTGTCCACTCTATTACCATACATGACAGTGGCAAAATACTAGGAACGCTTTTCAATATAATGCACTCCTGGACACCATACTGTAATTCCATTTGTTATTTGTCTGTGTGCTTTGACTTCACAGCAGTGTTGAGATGCTGACAAACACAATCTATAGGTAAATATACGCTTGATGCTTTAATTAGCTTTCAGATATAAGAGACATATATTGTCAAGTCTCATTTAGCATTACATTATTAGCAAAAATCTAGCTAAATTTGTACTTTTTACAGTCTCATTCAAATCAGCACAGACATCTTGTGATTACAGATCTTTGCTATCTCAACCCTATAAACTGGCACAGAGAAATATCTCATTTGCCTCACAAAGAAATTCAGTGTAAGTTTTTACTGAAGTACTGAATGAAAATTGTAACATCTCCCAGTCGCAATGTACAAATTAAATAGCCTTTTGTGCATTGAGTGAATCTGTTGAATTATCAACATTTCTGGCACTTTTTTTTCAGGATTAAAAATTAGAACTAGGGGAACACTGTTTATTTACACTGCATCCAAAACCTCCAAATTGTCCTTTCTCTGTCCTGCCCCCTCTCCTCACCACTGCTGATCTGCCACCTACTTAATTGCACTCTTGGAACAAGTGAAGTGTGCAGGGAGCCAATGAAACTGCAGGTTTTATCTCTCTTTTAAGGGTCATCATTACCTTCCACTCCACAGGAAATGCCATTAAATGAAGGTTTATATCATTTGTGGTATTGTGGGTATTGTGGGTATGTGTACACAGTGCTGGCTGGGAGCAAAATGCCAAATATTGTATAGTAGACACATTGAGCGTGGGGGGAGCCATTGCATTTTGTAATCATTGATCATTGTATGTATTGATTATAATAACATTTCACGCACCCACTTTATTACTGACATAGGGTGTCATGGCTATTTGCCTATACAAGGATTTACTACAAAGTGCACATGAGAGCGTACATTAACAGTTGAAACACATCATCTGTATGTGAAAATGTGTGATACACTTTGCTGAACCACTTCCTGGTTTGACCTTGACAACGCACTTAGTTGTGCACACAAATAGATTTACAATGCAACAAACACAACATAACAGGTGTCCGCTTTCATTTTCACTTCCAAACAAGTGGTTTGTAGTTGCACTGAAGTGGTTATGGGCAAGGGAAATAAAATAAGTATGACAAGGAAGTTAACTTAAGATATGATTTAAAAATGGAACACTCACCAGCATGTACCTAAATAACTAATATCAATACACTGATATTAAAGTTTCTTTTGAAAAATAAGGCTTGCTCTTAATGTTTTTTGGTTGCTGCTAAAATCAGCATTAAACTGAAATTTAAAAAATGGAGGGAAAAATCTTGATACTGTATAGCTACATCTTCAATTCTAAATCAACATCTAGCTATCAGTTCACCAAAATTTCAACCGCACCCATGTGACATCTTGCTAGCAGACAAACAAACCGAGTGTGGCGACTGAACAGACTGGTTCCTTCCTTCCAACTTCACAGTCTGGCAGAGGTAACCAGCAGGAGCATATTTTCATGATTGAGCTTAGGAAGGGGGTATGTGTTGCATTAGACAAATTATTCACAAGCTTTTAGCCTCAATATGTCACATGGGCATATTTCTACTATTTTTAGGCCTTTTGTTGGAACATGCTCTCTCCCACACAAGCATATGCACAAACACACGCACCCTACTCCTCCTACTCTTCCCCTTGCTGACATCCATACACACACACACACACACACACACACACACACACACACATACACTCAGTGACAGTGATTAACCAACTCCATATGTGCACCCATTGTCCCCACCTGAATGCTGATGGACCACAAACAGCAAGAGATTTTTTTTTAAAGGGAGAACAATGCAGACAACTTGAGTGGGCTGCTTTTGTGATAAGAGAAGTTTGAAAGCTGTTCCTGTATGGATGCTGCCATTTACAACCATCTCACATGGATGCGGGATGACTGGATGGAAGCAAACCTTTCAGTCTAGCCATGGGAATACACAGTGGAGGAAGTGGGGAGATGGGTGGGACTCCCACTTGAGCATCCTGTTTACAGGGGTGGGCCAGGGAGAAGCAGGATCTCAGGATTGGTTACCCCAAAGAGGGGGAAGGAAGTGTCTGTACAACTGTCTGAGCAGGTTTATTCCAAATGTGTGAACCTTAGGGCCTCCTACACTGAAAAATATTTTAAGCAGCAATGATGTAAGTCATGGTGGTCATCCCGTATTCTATGGGCGATGCATAAGATGCGCATGTAAAAATAATAGACAGGCCTTGCAGCGTGGGTGTGTTCATGTGCCGAAGTCAGAGTCTATTCCTAGACCTACTGTATGCAGGAGCACTACTGTGTGTGTTTGTGTTGGTTATTGAAGATGGCTTCCTTCCTTTTCCCTCAGGTTCAGGAAGAGAGTTTTTCCCCTCCACACTAGGCTCCAATACTACTGGAAATACACACACACACACACATATACAGGACCAGTGAGAAAGCACCTCAGTTTTTCGATCTCACTTTCAAAAGGTGAAAACTACTCTCGCAGAGACCAAAAGCCAAAGTATGTGTCCCAATGGTAAACAAAAGGGGAGCTGCACCACAAAAATAGGAGCTGGCCATCATTCTCAAACTGACTGACATGTGAAGACATACACAATAATTAAATCAAAGTTATTAAAGTAATAGATTTGTTTTCATCTGTAAAGTAGTGGAATATGATTGGTTGAAAGAAATACTTAATACTTGATTTATTTTCTCTTATGTCAATCAAACAGTTTCCTTTAAAGCAGATGGTTTTGGATACTTCACTTAGTATCAATACTGATTTCCAGGCTTTCCTTGTTGCATATAATCTATTGAAAATAATACAACATGAAAACAATTAAAACATATGAGGTTTGGGGTGTCCAGATTTCAGTATTTTGTTCATGCATAGGTCTGTCTAACTGAGGCCAGATAAAGGCAACATAATACTGAAGGCTGCTATTACAGTATTTTTGCTTCAAGAAATGTGGATTCCACCTCTGGGAAGCCTCTGCTGATGACCTTGTGCAACAATTAACTAATGGAGGCCACTGTAATATTTCTGTCAGGTAATGTGATTTGAAGACTGCTATCAAGTTACTTTAACTCTGTCTGCTATGCTGTTGTACCAGCCATCTCTACAAGCTTGTCAATCATATGTGGTCTTTCAGAATTTCATGCATGGTGATATGGTCAATACATTACAGATTGCACCTTTAAACAAACTGCATACTATCCTTAGATCAAGCATGACCTTATTTCCACTGATGTAGATGTGTAACAGCTGCTACAGTACCGTCTGCAGCTTCAAAAAGACATCTCTGAATACTGATACAGAATAAACTGCATTTATACAGTATATTGTGTATTTTTGCCATGTGACAATCACATGGACATGAGGTCATGGACAGCTGGTTGCTGAATGTGTGATTATCAGAATCAGAATTATAGCAGATATTTCTCCTATCAGTCTGCAATACTGCCTCTCAGATGCCCCGCTGCCCTTATTATCCATCATTGTTAGTGATCAGTACCCAAGGCCGACCTCTCTCCATCCATCTCCTGATTTAACAGATTCAACCTTTTTTTTTTTTTCCTGGAGCTTCTCAGTAATAACAAGGACATATCCCTGGTTAATCATCCTGCCCTGCTAAATGCAACCTGACATCAGCACACCTCCACTACAGGACTGGGCATGCTGTACCGTAGGGCATCAATGACCCACATAAGTCACAGCAGAGCATGAGCATGCGTAGATGCACACTTGCTTATTCTATAGGCGGTGACAGATGTGATGTACCGGATGGCAAGACTCTAGGACTTGTAAATGCTTCTAAGCCTATATTGAGTTCCTATATCTCTCACATCAGCTTTTTTCTTCTTCTTTTGAAGTGTATTTATTCAGCTGAAGCATCTCATTAAAGGACTAACAACAACAGCAGCCTCTAAAAAGAGTTGAAAGAAGACACTAATGAACTATCAGACTAATCATCAGATAATCTGTACCATGTTGGAGATATTAAGTCACAAATAGCAAACTGAAGTTGGGTAGTCAGTGGAGAAGCAACATAGAAATAGATGTAAGACACAGTGAGGCCAGCTGTTACTCTGCGACACAAATAGCTGCACTGTCCTTCTGTTGGAAAAGACAAACACATGCACAAACACACACACACACACACACACACACACACACACACACACACACACTGTCAAAATGCATGTACATAAGGGTGTGAATTTCCACGCAAGGGAGGGATGTGCCTCCCACATCTGATCAGCCATGCCTCTTTGCTTGTTTGTTTCTCCATCTGTGATCTCCAACCTCTCTCTCTCTCTCTCTCTCTCTCTCTCTCTAGATGACTTGAGGTGATTACTCAGATCCAAAGTGACAGACCGTGTTAAGCCAACTGTCAGCTCCAACAGTGGTTGTCGAGCCTTGCTGGAAGGTGGCTAAGGCCATCGCGGGTGACAGGCTGCCTGCTGCACTCACCTAAGTGCTTCACATTTTTCCTCACATTACACTTCTCTACACCTAACAGGACGATGCACATGTTGAGCTGTGAATGTGCAGCAGTGAAAAACACAGCATGCAGTAGAGATTTTCAGGGCGGTCTCAAGGCTGTTTAAATACCACAGTTTCACGGTTCGTGAAATGAATTATCTTTAATTAGTAGCTTCTAATCCTACAAACGTCCCCTTTAAAAGTTCCCACATGTTCTGACACAAACGTGTCCATAGACAGAGGCTGGAGGGGGCTGCCTCCCCCTCTGAGACTGAGGAGGTGTTGATGTGTGAAATGTGTCAAGCTGTCCTTTGTGTAAAAGTGATAAGAAGATGAGGTACATGTTTGCATGGGAAATAAGTGAGATGGTCATGCATTATCTCTTATCGTGTGATATGGGAGATGCACATGTGTTCATGTGTTTGGCAGCAGTCAAAATATCAAACAAAGACACGCTGGAGAGTACTCCAGTAGTTTCATTTGATGTCAGGTAGTTTTTAGCCACGCTAGCAGCAGTTAGCTAGCAGCATGGCTCTAGGGATGGCAATCCAAATATTTATTTGTCAAAAACTTTTGTTTATGACCAAATACCAGCATAACAAATGACATAAGCCCAACAGCAACTGCTAGGATGCTAACCAGTTAAACAAACACAGTGAACATGGTAAATATAATACCTGCTAAACATCAGCATGTTAGCATGTTAGCATTTAGTGTAGAGTCTTGTTAAAGTGGTAGTTGCTATTGTAGGGCTGAAACTAACAATTATTTTCATTATAGATTATCTGACAATAATTTTCTCAATTAATCGATTCATGATTTTGTCTGTAAAATGTAAAAATAGTGACCAAAAATAGTATCTCCAGAGTCAAAGTTGATGTCTTCAGATCTCTTGTACAACCAGTGGTTATATTCATTTACCTTTTACATTTTCATGTATCATCTGAATCATCACAAGACAGCAGACATTTTATTTTGCCATTTTTGTTTAAAAAATGACTAAAATTATTATTTGAGTATCAAAATACTTGCAGATTAATTTTATGACGATCAATTAATCAATCAATGAACTAATTGTTGCAGCTCTACTGATGCACATAAAGAGCAGAAATTGGGACATAACTTTGGCTATAATCTCAACCATCAATTAAGACAAGTCGCTGTATGCAAGCAAGAAGACATAAGACATAAGAAGATAAAAATAAAAATAAAACAATTTTGTGTGTAATATTCAGTCGTGTTTCTCCATCTTAATTCACAACTTAGTTTTGATCAGACAAAATAACCTTGACCCAATTGTGGTGACTCTGTAAGACCCACTCAAGCATAAACGGACTCTGTGGTGTTTAGACAATGACACAAGCAGATGATTAACTAGCTGAGTATTCATTTAATCATTCATGTCACAGCTTGCTTTGCTTTCATTATGTCTTAATTAATAAAATAATTAAACATGATTAAATCATTATGCACTTTAGATGCCATGCTTCTGAATGTGTGTGAGAGTTTTACAGTACGTTAATTTAAATTTTCTGAAATATACTAAAAGAACATCTATAAATATCATAATACAGGATGAGGAGACAGGCAGTATGTGTGTGTGTGTGTGAATTAACTTTTTGTTCCCATCGCTATCAGGTGGTGATGTAGCATTAACGAGCAGGGCCACACAGAGACAAGGGGCAAGAGAAAATGTGATGTTGTGGCCCAGGTGACCATGACATGTACCTCCATCTCCGGAGGGAGGTTGTGCAGGATAATTAATAGTTTGATGGATGCCCTCAAATTCTGATAGCTCATCTCTCTTAAGCATGTCACCAGGAAGGATGCATCAGACAGACAAACAGACACACAGACAAGCACGCACGCATGCACACACACACACACACACACACACACACACACAAGCATTGACACTATACAACAACTTTTCTTCCAGTCCAGTGAAACACATCCTGAATCTAAATGAGGTCACAGCCTGCAATATCTTCCCCATCAAACCATTATTACCCTTTGCCCCTGGGGAGAAGGGAACTAAACAGCCCTCTGCTATTAAAGGCATTGTACAATCAGTTATCAGGTCAATGCATTACCATTCACTGCCTGTAGGGGCAGTGTGGGGATGCATAATGGAAGGGGGATGACCTGAAGGAGGATTTGTAGTGTGCTCTGTAATGCTGAAATATCTTCTCTTTGCTGGAGTTTGACCCACTTGCACACTGAGTTGCTCTTCTGTAAATGATGTCTAACATGACTTAATGCATAGCTGTAGACACTCTATCCACTTCTCACTTCACATATAAGGTTATGTGAACATGATTCTTGATCTCTGTTTAAGCAGCAGCATAAACATATGCAAACTATGTCTCGGATGCCTGACAGCTGCAGTGAGGAACAGCAACTCTGGTATCCTAAAGAGGAAGCAATAGCAGCATTTATATGAGCTGCACTGTCCTTCACACCACCCACTGTACTGTGAACATGCTTCATCATGTAATTCAATCAATAACCACTAAAAATAGACCCAGATGCAGTGGACAGAGAGCTGCGTTATGGATGCTCCGAATCACAGGTGTTCTGTCTGCATTGGTGTGTGAAATATGAAGATTCTACCCAGTGATTCCCTCTTGTTGGTGGAAGGGCTGGATGCTGACGTACACAGATGTGTGCTCCCCTTATCCTCCCCCCCTTTCTTCCCGGCTCCACTCCTGCCGCTGTTATGTAATGTGTGTGTGTTACGAAACCTTACATTGGAAAACACGAGTCCACTGATCAGTGAGCTCAGAGCACAAACACACACACATATAAGAGCTCCAGGGATTGTTTTCACCCTTTGTTTGTGTGTGAGCAAATGCAAATGTTGTCATCAGAGCGGACAAAGGTTTCTGCATGCAATACAATACAATATGTGAGTGCGTACTATAAATTAATTGAATGCATTGATGTAAATCTGAGTGCTATTGTAAGGCTGTGAAAGTGCGCAGAGCTCCTAAATGAATTATTTAGTATGTTTGCGGTTGATAATGCGCGTGTAAAATAAATAAGTAAAAAATAAAGAAATAATGAAGGTCCATGTGCTACATGCTTGTACTGTACAAGCATGAATACTATGAGCTATGCTGCTGTACAGAGAACTATAGCTAAAGGGGGGGGGGGGGGGGGGGTGGAAATAAAGAGCTATCCATAGGATCGAAGAGTAGGAGAAACAAAGTGAAGTTAAGCTGCCATGGTTAAGACAGAAAAAACACTGTATGGATCGATACATACATGGACAAACAGACAGACAAGGAGTTGGCCACAGGCATATGCTGTCACCTGAGGCAGAAAGACTCATGAGAGGAAAACACTGTAAGGCTAGGTGAGGCTAGGTGAGCTAATCTCAGTCCTTGCTTTAAAACTTCCGCAAAAAAGACACTATACACTCTTCAGATGACAAAATTGGTAATTGTATAATTGAATTAAAAAAATTTATGAACGTTTCCAATGACAGTCCATTACAACTGAGGTCTTCATTTTGTTTCATATCTATTCTAATATGAAATACTCTTAAAAGTGTAACTCCTAAGATGTAGGAAAACAGCAACATCACTACAACAAACAAAAAATAGTGTGTGGTCAGATGATAAGAAAGGATGTAAACAAGTTTAAAGTTTAGAAAGATTATCTAGACCTCTCTATGTAGTCGATCAACAATCATTGATCATGAGGTGATTATCCACTGTGAACTCAATTTAGACTGGCTTACCTCAGCATTTAATAATCTTGAAGAATTTTTTTACAATCTTAATTTTGCACAGCTCATTTTACATCCCTCCCAACCTGAAGGATTCCTCCAAGTCAAGCTTAATTGGATTAATATTAACAAACAGGCCAGAGAAATGCAGAAAACTGAGGAAAACTAATTCAGACATAGTGGTCAAAATGAACTTTTAATGACCAGGCCTTTCTACATGATCTTTAGTCCAGTCCAATCATTGCCAAAACCCTGATTCCAAGCTAGCTTTAAATTACTTTACCAATGTTTTAACTCAGTTTTAGATACATACATCTTTTAAAAAGACAAGAACAAGATGTAGGTTCACTTCCTGGTTGACTGCAGAGCTTTCTACCATATTTTATTCCTGAAACAAAGCGAGGGCTGTGGCTAGGTGGACCAAAGATCTTTATTGTTGGTTTGCTTGTAGACAGTTGAGGATAAGTGCCAAAACTGATGAATATCGGCACTCTTCACTAATTCATCTTATAATAATCACAATGAATTCTGGAAAATCTGCCTCTAACGATTCTCGCACTGCCCTACCTGCCTGTGTTGTTAATGAATAATTAACTCTAACTGACAGCCTTGTCTTAGTGTAGTCCCAACAGTTGTGAGAAAGAACATAGGTCACCCTTCATTATATTACTGCTGAAGTAAACCACTTCTTTAGCTTATCTCCTGTCTCTAATAGGATGGTAGCTGACGCCTTATGTAATGTTGATATGTCTTATGCAATATTGATGCATAGAAATCAACGGGTGTTGATAAACTGGAACCGTTTACTTTGAATTCCTCAGCACATCTAATTTCTGTATAACTCATATTTTCAACCTTAGCATTACCTCTGGCATCAATCCTACATTCCTATACACTGCCTATGTTTTTTCTCTACATAAAGATGGTAGCAAATCTATATTACATAACCATCATCCAATCTCAAAACTATCCTTTCTTGCAAAAATACTTAGGTCACTTGTTGTACAGCTGAAATCATTTTTGTCCACACATTCTATACTAAGTCCAATTCAGTCTGGCTTCAGGCCTACATGTAGCACTAATTCTGAAACTTCTTTAGTTATTAACAATACAGTACCAGTGTTGGATAACAGAAAAGCAAACTGTGCTACTTTTCTTTATTGATTTAACAAAAGCTTTTCACACAGTTGACCACTCTCTGCTTTTACAACAACTTTCTTCTTTGGGTTTTGAAAATGGTAGCTGTCTGTGGTTTCAGAAGTTTCTCACAGTGTATAAAGATAGGTAACATTTAGTCCTCTTTTCTCCCCATTAAAAAAGAAGTTCCACAAGGTTCTGTCCTTAGATCAGTTTTATTCATTGTACAATTGTAACTTCCATCTATATGCAGATGACACCGTCCTTTACTTGCCTACAGACTCTATTGATGCTGTCACTGGCAATCTACAGCTATCATTTAACCTCCTTCATAAACTCTGTCATCATTTGAAGCTAGTCCTAAACTGTTCAAAATGGAAATTGTTTCTGAATGCAAGAAATACTGTCTGTTGCAGTTTTGACATTTTTTCTGTCAATAACACCATACAAGAGTGCAGTAGTATAAATATTTGGGTGGATGAAAAACTTTTAAAATCCATATTGCCATGGTATCAAAGCTAAGATTAAAGTTTGGCTTACTTTTTAGAAATAAATCTTGCTTTCCTTTATTTATGAGAAAAAGAAATGTTGAAGGAGTTTTCCTCTCTGTATTTGATTACAGGGTTGTTATTTACAGGCAGGCAGGCAGCTAGTTCCACTTTCAAACCTTTAGATGCAGTATATCTTTCTGCATTAAGATTCATCACTAGAGATACTGTAGTCATGGAACACCATTGTCTACTAGATCAACAAAACTGGCCTGCCTGCTCTTTGCATGTTCAGTGGTGGAGTCTGGCATTCCTGTGCTGGATTCAAATGTTGTGGGACGTATGCATATACTGGATGAAATCTGTGAGACACAAGCCAGTGCATGTGTCAATTGCAGGGAAACTTATTAGCATCAATAAAAGTATAGCAACAGTAATTTATATAGAACATACGTTGCATGCTTTGCTTGTCTTCTTTTGTTGTGTTTTGGACAGAATAGCTGCTCAAAGTATGGACCTGTATGATCATCAGACGGCTTGTGGCAGGGCTTTCCACAAGCGCGGGCTGCCGGCCATATTGCCAACTACACAATTAGGTCCAGCCAGCTACTTTAATGACTATTATTTTTATAGCCTATACGCTAGAAATATTATTTTTTCGATTTTAATAAAATTAAATGTTTTTCTAACAGACTGACAATAATGTCAAACTGAACCGCACTCATTAAAGTTGTGATTCGCTCTGCTTGTACTGATATAACCACAAATTACTCTGATCAACACCGACTTCATTGCTCACAAGTGAGAGAAACTCATCCGCGGCTCATACATGCGGTGTGTGTGCACGCAGAGCTTCTTTTGTCACCATAAAAACGGTACGTCCTCCGGTAGCCCAAAATGATGTCCTACCAGTAATCCAGTCTTCTCTTCAAGCGTTCAACTAGCACAGCCTGCGACACGTGCTGGCATCAAAAGAGTCTTGGTTGTACAAATGAAACCAAGAGTGTATTTTTTATTAGTTACGTAGGGAGAAATGTGCACTGAGTGTTTAATTGTGTAGCCATCACTGCAGACTGCTGGCGTTGTTCATTCATAGCATACTCAGTAGCGTGAATGTGTCATGCACCGAAAATAAGCGAATTACAAACCCAGAACGCCTCATGATGCAATACTATGTGAGCTTGTATAGCCTATTATTTATTATTTTCGGTGCGCAAATCACAGTTTTCATTGGTGCATTACTGTCTGGGATACTTAGTTACACTAATGAATAAAAGAAGATGCAATATGTTGTTGTAATAATAATAACATAGATATGATAATAATATATAGAGTAGATATTGATGGTGATAATAATAATAACAATAATATTAGAGGAAATGTCTGAGAAATGAATATAGCCTGCCTATTATGCAGGCACACTTAGGCTAATAATAATAATAATATAAACGGCTTTGGAGTAATGTTCTCCTGCTTTGAATGTTCATTGTTTATTCCTGCCCATAGGTGTGGAGAAAGGAAAGATGCCACCTAAAAGAAAATGATCTACAAATCAGCAGACTCTGGAATGCTTCTTAAAGAAGAGAAGTGGTGGTCAGTTGAAGTGCTTCAGAATAGTATTCAGATTCAGATTCAGATTACCGTTCTTTATTCATCACAAAAGGGGCATTCATTGTTGCCAATTCAATTTTTTTCATACAACATAGAACAATGCTTGAGGATCTAAAGAAAGGCTGAGACTATCTGTTGGAAATGTCTTTTACTTCAGAGTATTTTATATTTTTAGTTTTTACTACCAAGTTTCAATCAATGAAAATAAATATGAATATAGTGTTGTTATTATTATTACATTTAAGACTAGTGTATATGATCATGGCTATGGCGTAACCTAACCCTAACCACCAACAGCTGCCCCCCCACCCCCTGGCAGGCTACTTATTTATTATGGCTGGCTAGTCTGTGCCTTAGTGGAAAGCCCTGTTGTGGTCCTTGCCTTGCCAGACTTTTTCTAATATCTCATTTTGCTGTGTTTCCAGACCTCAGAAATTAACTTGGTGAGTATAGTATTCTCATAACCAATACAAATTATGGTCAAATAACAGAATTATTAATTTAAAAGGAAAGCCATATGCACAGTCATGTATTGGCATATTCTTTTAAACCAAAGAGAAGCTGTTAGGTTTATTCACTAAGGACGAGCAACCAGTTAAGCTTTCTGATACGACCTTGCATCACATAGTATTGGGCGTATTTAACATCTTTTTTTTCTCCTTTTTTTTTAAGGTTAACAAACTCAGAAAACACATCAATGCCTCTCTCACTTCCTGCAAGTATCTAATATCTTCCTAGCAAAAGGTCAGATGTATTCTTCATCAAAAACCCTCTGAGTGTTTATGTAATGCAGCTCCATGTACATTCAGTTTGAATGCATGACAAACTTGTTCATCTGAGTGGAAGAGAATGAAAGAAGGCTTTTTTCCATGTTGGTAAAATAATGAATTACCAGCAGGGTCATGAGTGCGTGAGAGACAAATGTGAGGCTGCGCTTTCACACACAAAATAAAACAAGCCTGCACACGTGTGAACCGAGTTACTGTTGTGTGATAGTAAACTGGCAGGAGAGCCAGGGTGCCCAGTTATGTAATGTGTCTCTGTTTTGCTTGCGCGTGCACACACACACACACACACACACACACACACACACACACACACACACACACACACACACACACACACACACACACACACACACACACACACACACACACACACACACACACAATGAATAGAAATGTTTTAAACGTGTGTGTATGTATCTGTATGTGCATATCTTATTGTTTCGGTGCCAGGAAGGCCTCCATTGAACTGAAATTCAAAAGTTTCCCCTACTTAACTTCCTCTATTATCCATTTCTTGAAGTATATAACATCAGGCACCAATATCTCAAGCTGTCATCCATACTCCATTACCCTCTGCTTTCCCTCTTTTCTTCTGTTCAGTCTCAGTGAAAATAAAAAGAAATACAAATAAAATAAGTCTTACTTGATATTTATCCTGAAGTGGTGCACACAATCATGGAAAGACCAAACAGAACGTGTATAAACTTGGGAGTGTTTGTCAGGGTCATCAGGGTGAGACATGATGAAGACTTAGTCAGTATGTATTGATCGGTGAAGTTTCCCATATGCTCAAAGGATAAATTCATGTTAGTGAGTGCCTTTTTTTACATGGTTTTCTGCACCACTTAAGCACAAATATCAAGCAAAACTTCCTGGATCTTATTTTTTGTATTTTTACCTGCTCTACTAAAGAGCACTTGCCATATGAGCCATCAGAAGCATGCAGCGCTTCCTTCCTCCATTGTAAACTGTTAAAGTCTGAGTGGTTTTATGTGTCTGCCCCTGCAGAGAGTCCCCATTTCTAGCCCAGCTTATTCATGACCTGACCTCTCTGCCTTCACACCTTTACAAAGCACCAGTCTTCTTTTGACCTATTTCAGTATGGATCCATCCTGCTTAAGTGTCATTAGGTAGCACATGGAAGCCCAGGGTCGCTGCTCTGTGGCTGACAATTCTCTCTGACCTCACCAACGAGGAAGAGAAGTAAAAGCAGAAAAGGGGACAGATAATACAGATACTACATTATTAGGAGTGTCCTATTGAGCTATTCCTACTCTGCATTCACAACTTCCTCTCCAGCCTAAGCTGGCACACCCATCCCCATCCCCAGACCCCACCCACAGCCCTTCACATGCCAACAGTTCCTGCAGTGTGTCCTCAGCACAGACTGTGCCATAATGCTCAAGGATACACTGTTGACAGCTAAGGGTCACTGCAGTCCAGGCACAGGGTGGCACACACTCATGAATGATGCAGCACTCGCCCTCAGTCTTACAGACCTCTCGCTAACACATGAGGACACATAATCAGCCTTGCACGCGGGGAATGCATGCACTATGGCACAAAGGCAGTCTGCAGCCATGATCGAAGATGCAATTAAAGCAAATCCCAGACGCTACCAAACAACGTATGACAACATTGTGATAGATTCTCTACCAGCAGGAGTTTTTAAAAAAGGCATGAACCAAGAAACATGTTCCCTCTGTGAGCTCCATTATACTGTGTGTGTGTGTGTGTGTGTGTGTATGTGTGCATGCGCTAAAGTTTCATCAATACAACACCAAATGAGCTCATAACATATGAAGCAAGGATGGAAAACACTGACTACAAGTACAACTCATACTTATTTTTTCATGGATCTCACAATTCGAATTGTGGATGGAAAGAAAATCAATTGATAACACTGGCATAAACCAAACATTTTCCTAAATTAAGTAATCATTTAGGTCATAATTAAATAAACATTGGCTGGTTTATGCTTCTCAAAGTGAAGATTTTTTGTTCTTCCTTGTGTATATCACCAGATACCAACACCAACTCTGAAAAAATATGAAAAAAATCCGGAACAAAAGTGTGATTAATTGACAGTAACAATAATCAGCCCTACTTCAGTTTGAGCATATTTGCTACATTCTAGCAGAGCAAGAACAGTTGAGATGAGAGGCATAAATATGCTCTCACCCTGGTGAGATCAGGAAAATATTATTATGCAGCTGCACATACATCTAAAATTAATTGTGATTAATTGACAATAAAAATAATCAGCCCTACTTCAGTTTGAGCATGTTTGCCATATTCTGCCAGAGCAAGAACAATCGAGATGAGAGGAATAAATACGCTCTTAGCCTGGTGAGATCAGGAACAGGTGATTATGCAGCTGCACATACATTTAAGATTCACCCAAATCAAGAGATTTCTCAAACACACATATTATCTCATCGCTTAGGACACCGGTTGCTCATCAGTGGCATCACTGTGTCACTTCAGCCTCCGCATTCTGTCACTCAGCAGTTGCTAATGGCCTGTGCACAGCAGCAGCCTGTCTCTGCAGCACTCCACACAGCCATGATAAAGTGCAGTGCCTTAGAGGGCTTAAAGATAGAGTTAGAACTAGAAAGAGCGGGGAGTAAAGGTATTGTCATCTTAAGCACCAGTATAATAACCCCCCCCCAGGCACAGAGGTTTAGGCTTACCCACCTAGCATTCAACCCCCCTGGGAAGTGCATCAGGGGAGGGTGAAATGTGAGAGCGAGGATGAAGGGAGAGTAGCGATAAAGGAGCAGGCTGACAACACCTCCCTCTGATACCGAAGCTAAAGAGACGAGATGAGAACACTAATTGGTAAGCCGGTGAAGGTTTGATGTCGCGCAAAAGGTTAGAGCTGATAGTGGTGGACTGCGCATGCAAGTGAATGCACATGCCAGAGTTTATGTGTGTGTCTGTGGTTATGTTTATGTCAGTGATTAATCCGCTTGCACCGACTCCCACCTGTTTGTCGCCCTGGGTTTCCCTGTTCATTTGTACCGCTGCATTAATAATGCCTGTCACTGAAAGAAATGAGGAACGGATATTTTTACATTCAGCCTAAAAGCCGGAGCAGACGACCATTAGAGGGAGAAATTTTAAAAGGTCAGAAAAGGGCAAAACTGCAAAACGATAATCAGGTGGATTGTTTGTGTCACAGCACTGTGAGAGATGTGATTCTTTGACATTTAGCAAATAGTCTCCATCCTAATTCATGAACTGTTAAGTATGCAGCTCTAAAGACTCTGCACTGACATCCCTGAGTAATCCAGACATCCTTCCTGAAGCGATGGTGTTAGAAAAGCCAACATTATTGAGATAATAAGTCAAAGCGCTAACTGTTGGAATGCCAGAGTTGCACAAGACACACAAGAGAACCTCTCAGTCCCTTCTTTTCAGCCACTGCACTGTCACCAAAACCCTGTCTCCTCATATAATGTGTTAATAAGAGGGTTGTGCGTGTGCACATGTCAGCCAGTCAGTCACTCAGTCATAATTCAAAGACTGAGGGCATAGTAACTGAGCAGCAGCAGCGTCACATGTCTAAAGGTCAAAGATGAGAACAATATGATTTTATGTGTCTGTGTCATGCTGCGTGTTTGCTCACCGACAACTAAGAAAAACCTTATCACTGTTTCTTTCCTGTGACATAAACTCTGCTAATCTGCTACTACTGATTAGTTTCATTATCAATTCATCCGCTGATTGTTTTGGTCTATTAAATGTGTATAAATTGTGAAAAATGTCTGACATTTCACAGAGCCTAATTTGACATATTTAACTGTCTTGCTTTGTCAAAAAAACAGTATAAAACTTAAAGATGATCATTTTTCTATCATACACAACAAAGAAAAACAGCTAATATATTCACATTTGAGAAGCTAGTACAAGTGGGGGTTTAGTATTTTTCCCAGAAAATACACTTACATGATTGATCACAAATCAAAATTGTTGCAAATGTATTTTCTGTTGATTCACTACTCGATCGATTGACTAATGTTTCAGTTTTAGCTGTCATGACACAATATATATTGTTGTACTGAAGTGCACTGACGCTACCTGCATCCCTGATGTCGTTTAACCATGGCAACACACAGCCTTAAAACGTAAGAAGAGTTTTTTGTAGTTCAAAAGATTAAAAAGTCTGTGTTTTGAAAAGATGACATGACAACTTTTTTTCCTCACAGTGAACAGATGTGATTTTATGTACTGTGTGTACTAAGCATGTGCTACCAATCAACGAGTAGACTAGATTTCCTGAGTAGAGAGAAGCAGATTTAAGTAGGCGGCAGCAACATTTTCATAGATGCAGCACTAGAATAGCAATGGTGTGAGCATGAGGCTGGGTGAATACCAGAGCAGTGTACTGTACTGTAATATTATGAGGAGTGTGTGTGTGTGTGTGTGTGTGTGTGTGTGTGTGTGTGTGTGTGTGTGTGTGTGACTGCTGGGGTGAATACTTTGCAGGCTGGACCAAAAACGGCGGCTTGAGGCTTCAGTCTGAACTTGTTTTTCTCCTAACTTGTCCACAAATATTTGTGACATGTGACACCACAAATGCATCAAACCTGACACACTTTATAACCATTAAAGAGAAAGGTCCACAATTTTTCAAATCTGTTGTAAGATAATATTCAGGAGCCGAAATGAACACTGACACACATTTTTCATGTTGTAATCATGTTGTATATTATCTTCATATAAATCTAATTTTTAGTTGAGGACAAAGAACACAACTCTCTAGCACTGCATGCTGGCTAGTTGCAATTTGCCAACAAATTAGGCGCACCTGATTCTGTCATCTCATTCATCATTATGCACCACATATATGAAACTGTTTTTACATGAGCATTATGAGCAGGAGTGGTGACAATGACATAATTTGTATTGCTTGTTGGATTAATAGCTGCTGATCCACGATGAAAGGCAGTCAAACCACTTCCAGTTCCAAGTTTCCCTGAGGGTACATCAGTGACACACAGATAAGCGCATCATAGTTTTTGTTTGTACTTAACCTCTAATGCCATTTGTTATCAGAAGCTATGAAGAACTCTCATAGCTTAACTAAATCTGGCCATGATCCAGGGGGATGTCGCAGGCATCCAAGTTGTTCTGATTTCACTTTAAATTAAGGGCTGCCATGTTGTAGCACTCCTTTGATAGTAAGAGACAAGAAGCAGAAGTTTCATACAAAGGAAAAGTACAAGCAATAATAAGTGTAAACAGTGTTTTCATTATTTCTAGTCCAGCTATTCTTCTATTGAATAAAAAGATGCATCTGATGTTAGTGAGCAGTAGTTGCCTTTGGGTAACTGAGAAAAGAAGTTGTCCATGAAGACGGCATTATTCAATAAAGCCACAGAAGGACAGGCCACAAAGTAATCAGATCCCAGATCTGTGGTTAAGGCTACAATCGGTCCAGTTCAGTCAGTCCAGAGAGGAAGGCTTTCACACAAGAAGAGCGAAGGGGGGGGAGAGAGAGAGAGAGCGCAAGAATTAAAGGGCTACTGATGATGTACAGGGAGTGGACGAGTGAATGAATGAGATTGTGATGTTGTTGCACATTCCCCTGACCCCACGTGCTCACTTTTCTCTTTCTCCTTCTCTAACACCCCTCTCCATCCACCAACCCACCACCACCACCACCACAAGCACCCTCCCTCCTTTCCTTTTGTTTTGTTTAAAATTTAACAAGGTCTGGAACAGTGGAGGGCTGAAGCGGGCATCCGGGGTGTTTTGGCTCAGCCTCATGTCACATGCAGGGGCCATGTGAACACAGTGGCACTGAGAGAGAGGAGGGTGGGGGGGGTGGGGGTGCTAAGGGAGGAAGACACAGAGACAGAGAGAGAGGGAGCGAGAGGGGGAGAGAGAGAGAGAGAGAGAGAGAGAGAGAGAGAGAGGGAGAGGGAGAGGAAGAGGGAGAGGGAGAGGGAGAGAGGGAGAGAGAGAGAGAGAGAGAGAGAGAGAGAGAGAGAGAGAGAGAGAGAGAGAGGGAGAGGGAGAGGGAGAGGGATAGAGAGAGATAAGGATAGTGAGAAAAAAAAAGAACTAAAGAGGGGGAAGTTTTTAACCAGAAGCAGAAAAAAGGGTGCTAGCTAAGTGAGAGTTAATAAAATGACTATGCATGTATGTAAAACAGGAACTAGAGACAGAATAAGACCGGCCAGCGAAAAGTAAGCATGTACAAGATCAACAAGAGGGAAGGGAACATGGGGTGAGAGAGAGAGAGAGAGAGAGAGAGAGAGAGAGAGAGAGAGAGAGAGAGAGAGAGAGAGAGAGAGAGAGAGAGAGAGAGAGAGAGAGAGAGAGAGAGAGAGAGAGAGAGCTAACTTCCTGGTGCAGCAGGTGACAGCTTTTTTTCCAGGATCTGGGTGATCATCAAACTGAAACCACTAACAGCAAGTGACAAGCCAATTGCCATGTTAATGATTGTGACACACTGCACACAAAATGATGTCTCCTCAGGACTTTCAGCTTCACAGACCTCAGCCCTTATGGAATTAAACAGTTTATTAGGTACACCTGTGCAATCTAATGTAATCCAATATAAGAGTGTCGGCAATAAATCCTATGCTTATGAAGCTCATAATCTTCTATTTTTCAGACTTATTTTTGGCTTTTGAGAGAAATGCTGAGTTTTTTGGGAATATTAGAAAAGCCTTCCTATAAAATACAGCCCAATAAACACCAGTAAAATGTAACTAATACTGTACATTTACACAAATACTTGTACTTACACTAGGTCTAATTTAGGTAGAATGTATTTTATTTGAATATTTCCTTTTTTTCCTACATAACAAGTCATACAATATATATTTTAAAATACTTTTTACCACTTAAAATAGATATACTGCTAACAGCATACAAAGTTGTTATAATTAGCAGCAATTCGATCAGCACACAAAAGTGCAATAGTAATTTCCCAATAATATTATGTACAGTCTGTAATAACTTTAGGTACATAGTGATTATTAAATGTTTTTACTTTCACATCTGTAAATGCAATGACTTGTAATAATTTAATTTACTGAAATAGTCTGAATACGTCTTCCAACACTGCCAATTACGGCCTGACCAATACTGGATTTTTAGGGCTGAGACTGATACGGTTATTAGGTAGCCCAAAAAAAATGTATATTGATGTATTGGTCAATAATCATATTTAAACAGAATATATAAACACACACTTTTTGTAATGATACCTCATAGGTGGATATCAAACACACAAAGATATGCAATGGAACACTGTATAAAATGACACCATTGTTCTGAAACAGTAAACTTCAAACAAAAGCATGCACATATATATTAAACTTGAATTAAGAAAAAAATATGAAATATGCATAAAATGTTGCCTATATAACTTTAAAATAAATTCTAAAAATATTGGTGCAACTACGTAAATACCAATACATCCGTGATAGGCTAATACCGGCCAGTAATATTGACTGACCAATATTTCAGTTGGGCTCCACTGCCAATAAATTCAGCACAACCACTAAAAATTTGCTACACAAAGATACACATAATAGAATTTATTGCTGTACTTGATTGCATTAGACTGCACATGCATACCTAATAAACTAGTGACAATACGCACAAACAAACACACACACACACACATATTAACCAATGAGGAAGTGCTATTCCTGCGCTTCAGCATTTTTTGAGAGAGATGAACTTTCAACTGGGTCATTTCATATCAACAACCCTGCCCTTCTATCAGAGCAGAGTCTAAAGAAAGAAGCTGAGCACCACCCAAACACACACTGTATCTAGCTTTGTTTGTGTCCAGATGACACAAACAAAGATTCTGGGACAATTTAGCAACGCTGTGAATTCCACTCACACAATACCATTTGCAAAACACTCCCATCTATTTAGCCTTTTGTATCCGCAGTGCAGGAAGGTGTCTCCGTGAAAACAAAATCGCCAATAAACAGCCTAATCCACGACTTCACTAATCTCATCCTTTAGAAATCACTCACTGTATAGTACGTGAAAGCAAATGAAAGGCTAAGAAAGTGGAATTTGAAACACAACGTGAAATAACGTCTCTGGAGACTCGGGCCTTGTAAAACAAATCAGTTTAAGCACCACTGGAGCAGTGGTATTTAAAAACCTCCCATCCAGGAACTGACACAGTTCTGTCCTGCACACTAGCAGGCAAGCAGGCCGTGTGTTCCCTAATCGGAATTTTTGGGCCTCTTTAATGCTGAGAGTTGCAGATGTTGTCTGGTATTAGGCCATGCTGCTGCTGATCAAAGCTGCAGAGAGTGAGCCCCTGCTGGCCTGCCTCTAATCCCCCCTTCATGCATGTGGTCAGGGCAGGGGCTGGTGCTCAGCTTGGGGACAGTCAGCCTACTCCATGACCCCACTGAAAGGGTAACCTTTTCACTGCCTTTGCTCACAAGCACCAGCTCTCCCAGTCCCCCCGAGATTTCTGGAGGAGCATTCGTCAGGGGTAGTTTGACAGGCAGCTGAGAGGCCATGCTGCTCCCATAGAGGAGGAAAAGCCGCTGCCCCTCCCAACCTCCTTAGCCAATTCCCCTATTTCAGAATTGGCCGACAGGCAGACAGGAGTGACATATCAGCATGACATTGTTCAGCCTAGATTCAGAAGCTTACCACAAAGCAATGAGATTTTCAATCACATGCCACTCTGTCTCTTTTTCACTTATTTCCACATGGGGGCATGTATTAAACACAACTGAATACCAAAGCATCCTCACTCACAAACTATGACATTAAGAATGAGTGCTTTTAAGTGTGCTGTGGTTGCAGAAATAACGACCTAAGCTGTGTTTATTTTATTTTTTTGTCTTATTAATGTTTTTTAAATAAAATTATGAGGGTAACCAGTAATTCCTGGAATGAAAAGCAATAAGCTAAGGAGAGATAAAGAGATATGGGGAGATAAATGGAAACTGTCAGATGGTGTGAGGGAGGAGGAGATGCAAGGAGAGATAGTGAGAAAAGAGGGAGGGGGATCGATCATGAGAGAAATTGAGAGAGGGAGGAAGATTCAGTGTGAGAGCAGAGAAGAGGAGGGTGGAAGGATGTCAGCCAAGAAGGCAATCTATATTAGACAGAAAACAGTTCCCCTGGCTTTAACTGCTACAAGCTGACACTGCCATCCTCTCCATGTCTGCCTCGGTAGACATGGAGCACACACATACACACACACACGTGTAAATCCTCAGAGATCCCACCCCCACCCACATCCATCTCCACGCAAACCACATTTCATTTAAGACCACTTCTACACGTGAGGCTCGCACGTGAAGACACATGTAAAACATAAATCTATTCTTTAATTTCTCCTGTGCTGTTCTCCTGTTTTATCTTGAGCGTGCACGTACACTAGTTAAAGCAAAAAAAACAAAACAAAAAAAAACTCAGCGCACACCGGCACATGCGTATTGGATTTGAGCTCTGGAACGTGTGAAATCTGATTACACAATTACATAATGACTCAGCAATGGGCCGTTTAGAAAGACCATTAGCTGTCAAGCGAGGACATGGATGTGAGAAAGGATGATGCAGCCTAGTGCCTCACTTCTGCTATGTTCTCCCAGTAGTGTTTGCATTCACAGAGATGCTGAAAAAAACTTTTGAAAGTCCTCTTTTATTCATTAAAATGAAACTGACACCCAACCATTGAAATTCATGAAACCCTGCAGGGCTGTAAAACATAACCTGAATATCATTTAAATAACAAAATGCCACTAAACCACTGGAAGGGCTCCTCATATTGTTATCATAACCAGTGACCATTCATAAAAACAAAGCAATAAGGTGCCCCCTCCTCTGCCTTTGAAAATATTTTCATCGAGATGTAAGTGTGAGAGCAATCTGCTGTGCAGACGGCACAAAGAGAGTGACGTGGCACAGACAAGACAAGCTGAGTGGTTCTCTTCTTAATAGCTGCCACAGCCTGCTGGAGAAAGCTGGGAGCTTCATTAAGCCTTTAAACCATGCAGAGTCCTTTAAGTCATCACGTCAGTCGCTGCCTCCTCAGAGAAGGCCTGAGGTAAGAGCGAAAAGATACAGTCCTGATTCCTCAAAGCTTTTAGAGTAACTGAACTATCACTGTCTTTCTTTAAAATGTTAGTGTCTCAGGTCTACATGGACTACAGACGATCATACCAGTGAGAATCAAGCTGCTTCCATGACTTGCGTCTCTGTTGAGTTTTGTTTGGGGGGGTTTTCCGTTACAACAGTGCTTTTATTTGGTTTCTTCTAATATTGATTACAACCTTTAATTTGAGTAGGATGGTGGTGGCTGTTTACCACAGCTTTACATTTCCATGATGTCACATTGATGTATTATAACACAAAAAGTGAGATGTTAAAAAGGTTTTTCCCTTCAAGTCTAAATGTGAATGTAATGCTTTGGTTCCTAAAAAGACCATAATATGTTATTTGAAAATACTTTGGAGTTGAACCAGGTTATGACAAAAAAGGGCAAGATTTGTGCAGTGTTGGCCTTAGAGTTGTTGCTAGACCCAAAAGTAATAAAGTAGCAAATAAGCACCTCAATAGTGAATGAGGCAGTAGGAATGAAATCACAATTTGGTTTGAGAATCTTATAAAAACTTATATTAAAACCATGCAATAACAAAAATGCATTATACAATGTTATTTTAAGAAACAGAGAAGTAATTCACATTACTAATCCTGATCACAACACTGTCACTTGTATCATAAATGGACTGGGCTGTAAAAAGTTAGTGTTACACAGTAACACAGTGTAGAGATAATAGTAGGGCCGTTATCTGATACATTTCATCAGTTATCTCTGCTTTTATTAGTTCTGCAAGAATAATTCTTTCTGCCAAGTTCACCTTGCTGCCACATATTGAAAACAAAATAGGAATTATCTGAAAATTGGGTGCAGCATGCTGAAACTGTCAGCGACCTTGACTTTGTTTCACAGAAGCCTGGGCTATAAACTGGTCCTGTGTGGAACTGAGACAAATTAATACCTTGATGATTTCTAGGCCGGTGTAATGCCAGTGGTCATTAATTCTGCTCATAAAGCAGGCCAAATCTTAACACCAATTTAGATTTACAAGAACTTGCTTTTAAAAAGCAAATATTTCAACTTTAATAGGGTGAGTAGAGAGCTCACAAAAAGCAATGGGTATGCTGAAGTGCATGTGGGCCTGCTGAGTAGGCTAATGAATCTAAATTATTTAGTGTGCTGCTTTGGTTTGGTTAAGAACTCTGGGTTCTCCACCTCTAGGGAGACCCTGTGCCAGTGTGTGTTAAGGTTCAGTATGCCATTTCCTTTTCTCGCAAGTCTACACACACACACACACACACACACACACACACACACTACTAACTCTGGGTGCGGCAACAGAGCCATCCAAGCAGGGGACAACTTCATTACTTGTGGGTTTGAGGATCTCCTGTCCTCAGAGCAGAAGCCCTGTTCCTGAGCGACACTGACCTGTACACTACAATTTTTCCTGCATGGGAACTTAAATCATAGCTGTGACTCAGGAAAACCTGTTAAACACAAGCCTCTTTTGGAGGCGTATTTTCATTGGGAACTGCAGCATTTTGGGCCTGTAAGCAACAGACTGTGCATATATTGATTATATGAGTCTGTGTAGTGTGTATTTTTTTTTATTACTCTTTTTCCTTGTACTCAAACTCTAATAAAGCTGGCTCGGCATTACAAGAGGCTCCTGTGTGGGCAGCTCTGAAAGGATCACTCGTCAGCTTGCCAAAGAGGACAGCGGCCCTTTGATCTAGGCAGCCTTCTGTACATGTGTGTGTATGTGTGTGTGTGTATGTGTGTGTGTGTGTGCGTGTGTGTTTGTGCATCTACCAGGGCAAAGTGAGTTCTCTCATCTGGCCACTGCAGAGTCTGTGCACTCAATGCATGACCTGACCCCTTCAAAGTCAAACTGGACTCTGCATTGTCCAAAGATGCACCACGGCAACTACTGGACTTAACTGCCTCTTACCATCATTCTACTGCTTCCTTAATCATGTGAAGTGCTGAGAACCCCATCTGTCACGCTTATTAAAAGATACAGAGTGGTTAACGGGCTACTCAGCTTCTAAGTTATATCTAGAGTTAAAAGTGCACAGTGCTCTTATTGAACAAGCGAGCAATAATAGAGAATTTGGATACTGGACTTCCTGTATCAAAGGCCACTCAGCATGCACGGGCATGCAGACAAAAAGGCCCTTAGTGTGACTGAGGTCTACAGTTGTGGCAGCTGCGCCTAAGACTCAGCCAGCAAGTCAGCTGAGGCTGGCTCTATCTCCACTATCTGGGCAAGACAACCATTCAAAGACAGCTCAACATGTGTCAGAGTGGTATCCCCTCGTAGACTCCGTCCCCTCAACCCCCTCCCTCCACTTCCTTCTCAGCAGACGTGCCTGACATTCTAGAGGAGCCAGCGTACATTCCTCACATACTTCCTTCACGTAAGGAAGCAACGAGAGAGCAGGTCAGACATGTCACAGAGCATTGATTTCTCTTTACAGCTCTTCCATCTACAGGCATGTATGAAAACATTCTTCAATGTCTTTCTACTTGTGACTGAATGAGAATTAGGCCTTATGTGCAGACTGTAGTCTGGGTGTTGACTGGAGCTGTTGGCTGTGGGGGGCTGTAGAGAGAGCTCAGGTGACCACAGTTAAGCTGTCTCACATGGGGATGTGGAGGCGTTGCCCTCAGAGGGGCATCAAGGCATTTTTTCCCTGCCTTTAACAGCTGCTGCTGCTGCTGCTGGTTGAGCTCAGCTGACTGCACAGGCTTGCAGCGCTCATTTGCTTTTTCCCTACATGTACATCCATCCACATGAGCCCCAGTGTAATGCTCATACAGCCTGCCATATGATGCTATCTAAATGAAATCAGTCTCTTAGTACCTCAAGCAAGCCAGTCTTTCAAAAGCACAATAGGTCATAAAGCGCATGTGACTGTGAGAGGGAGCACATGGTACATTTTCAGCTTCGTATTGAGTGACCCTCTGGTTCAACAGCCTCTCGGGACAGGAAGCTACAGAGTGTTAGTGCCTCCATTTTCCATACTTTACACCCAACAAACAGTTTCTCATCAACTATCCTCACCAGACACTCATTTTCACCCTCCCTCCCTCAATTTCACTTCCCTCAGCAGCAACAGCCATAGCAGCAGTGGTGGAGGCAGTGGCCTGGGGAAGAAAAGGGCTTCCTGGGCTTTGGAGGAGCACGTTAACTCAGCTTGGCAGGCAGTTAGTTAGTGTGACAGTAGCTGCACTGGATGCCAATAGGACGGGCACTGAGCAGCATCTCAATGACCAGAATTCACTGAGTCCACAGAGAGGGTTTATGGTCCTCCCAGCCATACTGCTCCCACCCCTACTCTCCATCCAACCACAAAGGCATTCAGCCTTTTCATTAGGATGATAATGGGGCAAAAGCCGGAAAGGGCCCCATGTCGGAGTACCATAAGTTGTGGTGATGGCTTTGTGGCAATGTCATGCGTGTCCATGGGAGCACAGTGTGCTGCTACAGTCCGCCAAAGACAGTCAAGGCCAGAAGAAACAAACAAACAATTAAAAAATAGACCTAAAATTATAAATAAAAAAGGAAGCCCCCGAGGCAAGGTAGATCTGGCAAACCAATCCCCTTTGGACCATGGCCTCAGTCTAACCTGTTAATGCAGCCACAGAGTAAAACCAGAACATGGCAAACCATCAGTGTGAAACAGGCTTTGCCTAACAGATATTAAATAATAACCCTCTGAATTGCTGCTGCAGTAATCGGCAAAAGTCTGCAATGGCTGCACTCACCTTGCCTGTGGTGAAATAAAAACATGTGGGACTGTTTTCTTCAATCAGACAAGAATTTAAAACATGTGTCTCTAACTGATGCAAGTAACAGCACACAGAGATTTGTGTTCAGATTAAGAAATGTTATGAATAATAAAATATTATTACCCTCATATGAGCCTTTAATTCTGTCTCAAAAAGGGAAACAATTAGTTGCATGACTCTATTAGATCCATGTTATAATAAACTCTGAATTATATATATATAAGAATATACCTGCCTCATTCTGTGACACAGGTTGACAACCTGTTACAAACCCTACAACTGTGAAGTCCAAACTGTGTGGTGTGCAAAAAGGAAGGCCTTAACAAGTCCTGAAATGAGAAGAAACCTGCATCATGGATCATGCCCACAAATTAATATCTTACCTGCATAGAAACGCAACAAGGAGCCAATTTCTGTGTTAAGCCCTTCTTCTTGAACTCTCCAGGGGTCCTTAAATCCAAGCTTAAAGAGAAAGTCATTCTGGATCTGCAGAGGCCTCTCATCTGGGCTAAGCCTCCTGACAGCCTCACCATGCAACTGGACATACAGTGTGGGGCCGGACTCACAGGAATCTCCATTGTAATCTGCTGTCATCCCTGATTTTACAGCAACTTGGCCACAGTCGGGATCTTGGATGTCAGGTGTATTACCTGTAGAACAGGCTCTGGACAATGAGCCTGCACTGCTGCTGGGTGGCAGGCTGCCCAGACTGTGGGGGTTGAGTCTGCTATCTTGCCCCATATTGTTGGCAATGTCGTTTAAATGTGCGATGTTGCACTGCTTATAGTTGCCGGTCACACCATTTGTATGATGTTGGGAGATGTGGTCCATGCTTGTGCTCGACGCAGGACAGTCGAGCTCCAGTTCGTCTGAGGAGCTGCCGTACATGTCATGGCCCTCTGTGGCACTATCAAACGAGGGACTGAGGATGGATGCATCTGTGCCCAGAATCATGTCATCACTGAGGGAGTCCCGGTGCTCGCTGAGCCGGGCCCCGGAACTCAGGTCATCAAATGCACTACTCTCCACATCTGAGCCAGAATTTAATCCATAGCTGTCCACACCGTTCCTGTGCTCTGAGTCATCATCGTTGGGGTTATCCATGTTAGAATTAGAATTTAAATCTGACAGTGAGCACGTAATGTTGTCTTGTGACTCTGACTCTGGGGTGAAAAGTTTTCCATCAACGTCCTGTTGCTCATCTGCATTCTCCATAAGCAGCAGTCTTAACCTGTCACTCGGGCGACCCCTCAATTCTGTAGACTCCAGTGGAGTCAGGTGGTTGCATTTTATACTTGAGTCTTCATTGACTTTGCATGGATCATCATTATATTCATACTTAACATTGCAATTGCCATTTTGGTCAGTCTTGATGTTGTCTTTACTAAAAATGCGCATAACAGAGCTGGACTTACTGCAGAGTTTACTCAGACGGAGCGCCACCTCGCCGGCTGTGGTGTCCATAGTGCAAAGGACCGGCCTGGGATATGAGGGCGTCAGTCTGTCGTGGACATGTATGGAGCCCCGGTGGAGATCGGCTCGAACCCACTCGCGATCTGCGGGCTGCAGCTGCATGTTCTGCCGGTGCTTCAGCAGAGTCTTCCGATCCAGACTCCGAGTGTGTAAAGACGCAGAGGAGAGGGCCGAGTTCATCTTGGCGCCGGTGACAGCTGAGGAGGTGGTGGTGGTGGTGGCTGCAGCTGCGGCGGAGAGGTTCCTCTTCAAGCGCCTCCGTCTCAACAGGAGGGAGCTGGAGTTGCTGGATGAGCTCCGGCCATTAGACGCCACAGTTCGGTTTGACGCACTGGATCCAGCCGTGGAAGCAGCATGAGAAACACCGTTCCCGTTCTTTGCATCTACGCGGGAGGGTGCCAAATGTCCACCGCCATCGTCCGCTGGACTCCCCCGGGCGGCAGACGGTCCGCTGGGCTTCTTCATTAACTTGGTCGAGCCTCCATCCTCAGCGACAGCCTGCACACTTTCCATCTCTGCCAATGAAAAGTCCCCCACTCTAAATAAATAACGGTGCGCACTTGGTTATACCTACAGCGTCTACATTTAAAAGCCTGAATATGCGCCCACAGTGGTGAATGTCCGCCAATTGGGCGGTGTTGCTGACTTATTCCACTAGTAGTCATTCACTTCTTGCCGTCCTTTCCCTGTCGGAGTCTCCTCCGCTGCTCCAGAAAAACATTTTAACCGATGAAATTCACTGGGAAGACGCAGGGCGCGCAGAGACATATCAGGGCGGAGACGTGACTGTGCGTCCCATTTGGACCAAAATACAGCGCTAGAATATGAAATGAACGTCGGCCGACCTCCTACGCAAATACTGGCTGATATATATTCATGAGGAGGACACAAGATGGGGTCGCTGAAAACAACGCGTGGGATTGTGGGAAGTGTATTTTCTTAGCGTGTGTCCCGTTGTCGCCGCCATCGGAAGGAAATCCACATACAAACTGCATTTCCCGACAACCCTTGCGTCGGTTTTAGTCAAGTGAGGCGGCGAACAGATGAGAGGCGTAAACATAGCTCGTATAAAAGTGTTTGATGTGCAACCACATAAGCGCATCCCCCTTATCTAGCCCACTGTTGTCTTGTTTCTACTTGGCTGCGTGTGCATGAACATGAACACATAACTATCACAATGCTCAATACCGTGACTGCACGCACGCACACCCTGAACTCAGCTGTCATCTGTTGAATATGCGAGAAAACTTTCAGCTGAGCTCCGAGCATGCATGCAATGTTTAATTCTCCTCATTAACAAGCCTTCAAATACTTCTGCGCGGTAAAGTTAAGCTTCTTCGTAGGTCTAATTGTTGCAGACTAGTGGTGACGACGAGGCAAATAACTTAAGCACCATCTCATCGGGACGCCATTTCACAAGGCCATACAGACCAGTCTACTTGCTCTTTATTCTATTGTATTTCTCGCCATCTAGTGGAGCAAACCGCAAGGCTTGACCTCAGCTCTCTTCCTGTTGACGCCACAGTAACCCTGCGGAAGAGAGAGGCCAGATGAAATCCATTTAGGTCACTTTTTTTTCTTTGGTGAAGCCAAGTAGGTTGACACGCAAGTCTATTTTTTATTGTTCACATAGAGTGTTCCCATTTTAAGGCTGAATTCCAAATCATTTGCATATTGATTTTTGTTACCTTTGTTGATGCCTTAACATTAAAAAGTTAATTTGAAAGTCAAGCATTGGGATGTGAATTTTAACACATTTTCTAAAAAAAAAAAAAATGGGGATTTGATTGATTTACAGACTAGAAACTAAATGGATCATCTTTCATGATAATGTAAAAGATATGTTCTTATCGCAACAGTCACAATAGACCTATCATTTCAGTTATATGAAATCATACAGACTTTCTCATAGTCTGAGTATGGTACTGCTGCAGTCTTGTTCACAAAATTATTTTAGACAACAATAGCAAAAAATGTCTGTAAAACATAAATAATGTCCCAGTTACAACCCATGCCAACCTAAGCTTTTCCCTACAAATTCAGTAGAAGTTTATCCTAGTGGGAAAGCGACATTTAGATTAGTGGAAGATCTTCGAACATGCATAAACTTGTCTTCACTCCTACTCTGTAGAGTACTTTGTCCATTATGTTGTATACTTCACAGCCCCTCCATTACAGAAAGTACTTTGTGGAGAGTAAACCAATTGCCTGGTGTACTGGGAACACACAAAACATTTTGTTTGTTTTGTTTTTTAAAAAAAAAATCCTTTACAGGTTCAGGCAACATTCTGCTCAATAGGCAACCTTTAACCTTGGACATTGTTTTTATCTTCTTCAGCATTTCATCAACACTGAAAATCCTGCATTTTCATGTTGTCAGATTTCACAGTATGTGTGCCATAGTACCATTGTATGTATTGTTTCTAGTATTATTTATCTATTTCGAGTCTAAGCCTAAATGTGTTTCACCTGAACTGAATAATCTATATTGAAATACATTATGAAGAACAATGTATTACTGGAGTAATACAGGCCTTGCAGGAGAATATAAGAGATAAAATTTGAAGAACTATTTTTTTTTTGTAAATACATTTAGATGCACCTGAATGTTAAAATGGTGCAAATATTGTACTCTATAACAAACCTAACAGGCAAAAGAATAATGACTGTAATGTCAGAGAAATGTGTCAGTATCAATAAAACTAGTAGTAGATAAAGAAATGAATAGGGACAAGTTTTTTTTAATCTAAAAAATGATAATGCATACAATGCAAATGCATTCAGAAATGGAATTTAATTGGCATGATGTATCCTTTACATGGTATTCTGTATTTCAAAAATGAAAAAAGTAACACTTTCAAATTCATCAGATGATCCACCAACGTGTAAAAGGAAACAGATTATTGCTGAATTCATGTTCTTTGATTCCAGCAAAATGGAAAACCTCATGCTCAGCCCAATGGCTCAGGTGGTCTCTCTGGAGAGCTGATAATGAGAACAATGAGTGTATTTGTGTAAATTCATTCCTATTATGCTCTATTGTATGGAACCAAAAATGGTGTGATGCTGGAATCATACAGAAGCTGGTTCTAACACAAAAAGGTATCCAACATTTCAATGTCTCTGAGGTTAGATGACCCAATGAAGTTTAGATGTTTAAAAAGGGACAAGGTGACATGAGAATGACCCGTGCATTGATTCTGAAGAGAAACAAGACCCCTGTTATTACACATATAAACCATAAAGTACAAAAGAATTGTCCATGTTCTCAGTTCCCAGGTTTTATTGGGTCATCTAACCATCACAGATCTTGAAAATAGGGGAGAACACATTTTCCTTTGCGGTCAGATGTAATATATAGTTAGTGGCTTTAGCCTTTCATCTGTACTACGTTTCTTCATCTGACAAACAAGAATTTCATATTGCAACTTTAAAAGTAATTCAGTAAAAAATAACAAAAATATTCTGTGTACATAAAGCTTGTGAGCATTGAAATACTGGTGTAGTATCAGTGATCAGGTAACAAGACCATTAAAGTAAAGAGACAGGTCACAGATCAGACATCCACATTTACACACTTGGGCACTGATCTTAAAACAGTGACCATTGTAAAGCCAACCTCAAACAGTGCAAAGGATTTCAGCAATATAAATTTAAAAATCGTGACTCAATTCATCCATTAAAGTCAGTGCTCATCATTTTTCTGGATTGTGAATGCATCATCGTGTTTGATCGTGGGATTTGAGGTTGAATCCAATCTCGTTTAAATGAGAGACGGATTAATTTTTAGTGGCTCAGTCAAGACAAAATGCAGAAAAAGTCATCCTGAATAAAACCCTCCTAATGCAAAGTATAAAAGAAAATTAAAACCCTGAAGTGAGGCCTTGTGTAGAAGCACAGTAAAAAATAAAATAAGAAGGGGACACCTGCAGTTGAATCATTTCTCTACAAACAAAAGGATATTGCTTGTTCAAAAGCTTATAATGATACGAGTATAAAAGTAAAGTGTATAATACAATGCGCATTATGAACACAGACCATTAAACATATAGCTGCAAACACAAAAAAATTTAAAATATAAACAACGTGGTGAGCATAGCTCTTGCTCTTAACTTCAAAATTACTCCATCCAAAGAGCTAGGACTTGTAAAGACATCGATCCAAGTGCCTCTATCAAAAACAATTAAAAACTGATAAAATAATATAAAACACATAATAGTTGCACATACTGGAACCAGAGTATATCTGCCAGGTGCAATTTTCTACATTAAATATGTTTCTGACATGAATGGAACTTGGTCAAGCATGATTCTTCTTTAAACGTAATGTTCCTTCCTCAGTATAAACAAAATGTACATTTGGAGAGAGTGCAGTGCAAGCTCTCAGATTCACAGTTAGCAATTAGATGACAACATTGTCGGTACAGTGAGAATTGCACATATGAGGAGAAGAGGGGAAAGTCAGGACTACATAGTAATGACACAGGGGAAACTCCAGGGGGTGCTATAGCCTTGGAAAAGCAGAGAAAGAAAATATTGCACATGATTCTGATGTTTGACCCCTCCCGCCAATGTGTCTTTTTTCTGAGCTGTTTCCAAAGTCCCAGCAGGTGCTGTGAAGATGGATCTCCTGCTGATGTGGTGAGCTCAGAACGGTCCAACCCTGCATCCTCCTACAGAGTTGGCCAGGGCAAGAGGGGTGACGGCATAATAAAGAAGAAGGAGAGACAAGTCCACCGGTGTTATTGATGGGCCAAGATACAGTTGCCCTCAGTAGATGTACAAAGTGTCAATCAATCAACAAAAACTGTCCCGCTGTCCAATCGCCACAGAACTGAGCGCCTGCCTGAGAGCTCAGCAGAGAGGTGTATGTGACAGTCGAGCAAATTCCACTGAGGGGCAAGGTGAATCAACTGGAGTCTTTATGTGCTACTACAGTGGATGGAGTAGTGGGTGTCTGCATCTTGGGTGTAGTACCGACTCAGTTGTTAGGGTCTTGAAAAGGCATTTCTGAAGACATGGCCTTATTGTAGAAACGGGCACCATTTTACTGTCCAGCACTTATGGTTCTCAGTGGAGGAGAGCGCCGCTCTGGCACCGCTCAAGACAGTGATGGTCTACTATGGTCTGTGAAACCTAAAGGATACAAACATGACAAAAAAATTGTTTTGTAGCATCAGATTTCATCACCTAAGCTAGAACTCCATGTGGCTGTACAGCCAATACCTACAGGACATGAATACCTGTATAGGAAGTGATACCCAGGCATGCAAATGAGTGAATCCTGCAGATCTGCTTAAATGCACATTACCTGGTTAAATGGCGACTTGACTCGTGCACTTCCATCTCATTGCTCTTGAAATCGTTGAGTTCCTTACGTATAGCTGCCTGCAAAGGACAAAAAAGAAGGGAGATTGAGAGAGAGAAACAGCCAAGGCTTACAGTACACACACTGCAGCCTCTAAGCCCTGACTCTACCTCCTTTTAGCATGCTTCATACATCAATTATCCTCATCTGGAGGCCATGATTGATTCTGCTGAATTCTCTTCTCACATCACAAGAACCTTCAATTTCCTTCTTGAGACATCTAAGAGAATGAACAATAATACAGTATCTGTTGCTGGTGTTCTACTTAGGTAGTCATTTTGTGCTTTTTAATAATAATGTAGAGGTAATATCAGGGATTTCATAGATTAAAACAATATCTTTCTACAATTAGGAGTTGTTTTTTTACCATCCAAGTATGTATGTTTTTTGGTGTCACTGCCCTGTAGTTTTTCAGTATGAAAAAGACAACTGAACATGAGCCAGCAGGACTATGACTGCAGTAAGAGACAATGTGGTTTAAAACGTTTTCTGGGGAGATTTTGAGTACAGACCAAAGCTGTTTCCCATTAATATAGTTATAAACATTCACCTTGGAGACAATGCCCAGTGAATCATGGACTCTAAGGCTACGTTCACACTGCTGTTAAAAGTGACCTGAATCCGATTTGTTGGCTCAAATGTGACCCATATCTGATTTGTTTCTGACAATGTGAACAGCAAGTTTCATTGAATCTGACATTTCCAAATCTGATTCAGGCCACTTTCAAATGTGGTACTGAATTGGATACATATCAGATTTTTTTGAATGCGACCGCAATCTGAACAGTCAGGTCGCATTTAATGTGACTTTGATGTTATTCTGGAGCAACACACAACTAACACACAGCTAATGCTCCGCATAAAGACATCATTAAAGTATTAATTTTCTTTCTCCTCTTCCTTCTTTTTAACCCTTTTTCACCCGCTCATAAGTTTGCCGGCTGCCACCACACAACGTTTTTAACATTAGACCATAAGTGAAACTACCAGTAACTTCACCAGCTGTTGCTGTTGCCATGTTCGCTTCCGTAAACACCATTCTGTGCGTGACGTCACTAATGATCAACTGAGCATGTGGGTCACTTCAGGAGGCCACATTTAAAAGTGTAATATTAACAGCCAAACAAAAAATCGGGTTTGAGCAATAAATCGGAATTGAGCATTAAGGTCTGTAGTGTGAACGTAGCCTTAGCATCACTAATGGCACTGGAGGGTTAAGTGCCTTGCCCAAGAGCAGGATGGCTGCAAAAAAATTCTGATAGTGGTGATGAGTCAAGGTCCCAGGAAATACATTGGTGTGTCAAGTCTGTTTTTTAACAACCCTACACCCCATCTCAAAATGTCATGTGTGACAGCAACCGAGCCGGGTGATGTCACTGCTTTTGCTATTCAGCATGACTCAAGGGGACGTCTCCAGCCTTGGGGAGGATGCTTATGTGACAGGAGAACAAACAATATTGAAATCTATGCGAGACATTGATGGTTCAAGCTGGGGGAATAAAATCTCAGCAGAGCAGCACTGAGGCTGAGGGGTCCTGAGGCACTGCTTGTCCGATTACTCTCTTATGTAAGGGAGTTGTTGCGTAATCCAAATGCTGAATCCCCGTGATTTTCACATGAGTGGTACTCAGGTGCGACCTAGGGTATTCAGAGAAAAGTGCATTATCACAGAAAAGGAGGCAGCACATATCTGCTCTGAAAAAAAAAAAAAGAAGAACTCATTAAAAGTCAGCAGCATGGACCGCTGGGCAGTGAGCAGCAGGACTGCTCCAGGGTGTTTACTCACAAAGTGGGAACAACACAGCTGAGGTGGAACTTGCTGTAACAAGAGAGAAGGAACGTGTCCTCCTACCTCTCCTGCGTAAGTGTTTGCGTCATATGAGGCGCAGAGAGGAAAGAGGAGCGCAATAGTGCTTGAAGAAATTTGAAAACAGGCAAGAAGGGATTTCAAGATTATTTCAATTTAACTATAAGATTAGTGTAAGCGATACTAGCCTTGTCAGCTGCTGTGAGCCGGGTCCAGGGCTTATCTGCCCGCCTGTCGTAGTCCTGGGCATCTGAAACTTCCACATAGTCACTGAATCGGATGAGAATTTTGGCCTGTCTCAGCTCCTCTACAGTGGGCCTCTGGCTCAGCTGAAAGAAGAGTAGAGAAAAACAAGAGTTTGAAACTAGAAATGAATGTATTCCTTTCCAATGACACAGGTAGGAGCTATTTTCTATTATTTACATATTGCACAAGTCCTTAAAGATAGCATTTTGTAGGTGCATCAAAGAGAAGCTCAATATAACTCTGCTCTGGTTTTCAGGGAGTCTATTGAATCAGTGCATTAAACTAACATTCGAGTTCCCGCAGAGTCCTCCATCAAAATCACAGAAATAGACAATAATGTTTGTTGTATCAATTAACCAGCTCTCTTGCCCAGGTTAATTCACTGATAAGTGTAAAGTACAGTGCAGAGCCGAAGGCATGGATTACATTCTTCGATACCTCTCTTGATCTGAATGAAAACAAAGAACATGCAAAACAACATTCAGTTGTGCACCGGAGGCTTCAAGTTTCAGCATCATACTTGTGCCAGTTACATAGTGGATGGTGATTGGCTCCATATGACTTGTGATGTCACAAATCATGCTTTCATGTACAGTAGGTACATGCCTTAAACTCTTGCATTTTGAAGCCTAACCCAACCCTAACCCCATTTTAGTAAAAACAGCTTCCTTGTGTCAAACTCTGCACATACGTCATTTTGCACAGTGAAGCTCAAACATCCAACTGAAGAAATAAAGAGAAAAATATTTAATAATATAACTGATATATGAAAGCAGATATATTAACCGAAATCAACTTATCACAGATATCAGTATATACAGTAGCCAATAAACCACAAAAATACAGAAATGCCAAATGTATGTCTGATGTTTGTTTATCTTGTGTGAAAATCAGCTGATATATTATCTGTTTTAAAAAAAAATATTTATTATACTTATTTATTAAGTTATACTCTAAAATAGGCCCTAAAGTTCAGGTAGTTTTTTCATATAACATGTACAATGTTCTGTAAATGTGTGATGATAGGAGTGTGATGAGCATTTTGTAAAGTTTCCACACTGTATACTGTATATAATTAAGTATGTGATGTATACCATCACATACTTTGTGTTGTCATACTTTCCAACAGCTGTGAGATATGTGTTTTGAACAGTATGTCTGCAGGTGTGCAGAAAGTGTTATTATTTAATTGAAAGTGATGGGAACATGCTCAACACCTCCCTATGGGGTCGAAGAATTTGGCAGCCAACATGATGAAGGGCCAAGGGCAACAAGGACAACTGTGTCTCCTGGGGGGGATCTGAGCAGTACAGTGCTAGGCCTGTAAGGGACTAGATTCTCACTGCTGACGAGTCACTGTCACAGCGTTTGTTTATCCTGGGCCAACTCTTTGCCCCATCCAAGTGTTTAAAAGATCAAGTGTGGGTTTGCACCTTTGGAGCTATTTTGGACTCACCTTTCTTGTTAGCCTTCGTTTTATCTCCCTCTTCTCCTCCATTTCCTCTTGCTCATTGCGAGCTGCAGAGAATTAAGAGTGTTATACTGTGACTATAAGCACAAACACAGTGTTTACAGAATTACAGAAAGGGAAACAAACACACAATTTGCATAATATTGTTCATTAATTGGCAATGAATGAACACTAAACTGGATAAGTTTCTAAAAAAATAAGCCTAAAATAGTTTCCATGATTGGCTGTTTAATACTATTAGGGATGGGTATCAGGGGAGAATGATTGCCTTGTTCGTTTCTAGTTGTCAAACGGCTTTTTGCTCAATGTTTATGATTAAGTGATTAACCTATTTAAGTTAGGATAAAAATATCTTTCTCTTCAAGCAGAAGAAATGTTGATCACTGTTGGTATACATTCACACGTCTTGCTAAAATTGTGTCTGTGTGATATATATTCCAAGTCAATTACTGACACACAAACCTCCAGCTCAGAGGAGCAAGTTAAAAGAAGAAACAAGAGCAAACAAGAGGCATTCTGGGATACTGCTTCTGTTTACAAAAGCCTCGGCAGTCAAACTGTATTTGCGCTTGAGCTGAAGACATACTGTATCTCAAGTACTACTCAGAGTTTTGGATTCCAGACGGTGACTCTCTAGAAAATGAAGCATTGTTTGTTTAACCTTGCTACTGTAGGCGTGTGAGTGATGTGGAGGACATGACATGTCACTCATGAATTCTTAGACTTTGTGTTTTCCTCCTGCACTCTGCCAATCATGCAGAAGCCTCTGGGAGAGGAGGAACTGCTGGTAAATCAGTCTTTGATGTCAAAGGCGTAGAGTCCCAGACAGCAGAACTGCATCTCTCTGATACTGTATGTGTTTGATCTATGAAACCAGTCTCTTTGGACATGACTCCTTTGGGAGCCCTGCTGCCTGCGTGCCTTGCATGAAAAGGCAGACCAAGAAGGAATAAAAGAGAGAGATGTATGCCACTAGCTTTCACATAACAAGGCCTCTCAAACACCAGGCTGCATTATATGAAGCCTGTGTGCATAAAAGGCTGTTACACATATGGACACATGCTTTGCTAGGATACATTATTTGATGCATCACGCAGTTAGAAAGAACATTTTTTGGTACTTTTGTCACTGTCATTTGTGAAGTCACTGTAGCAGCTTAAAGATAATGTTGTATCTACAATATGAATACACTCACGTTTGAGGATGTTCCTCTGTTCTAGCTCCTCCGCTGTGGGTCTCTGACTCAAGCGCCTGGTGAGAAACATGCATCCATGGTTAGCATAGAACTACAAAAGGTCAGCAAGGCAATACTGAATCAATATAATGGTGAAAAATGCAAATAAATAATCATCATTAACTGTCAGAAAGAACACCTGGGTAATTTGACTGATTCTTGTTCTTCTCCTCTACATTTCACACAGTGTTCATTCCCTGCTTTGACACTTCTCTGTAGAGTAACCACTAGCAAGGTTGTCTTATTGAGATTTTGAGTACTTTTACAATTGACAACCCTGGCCTTTAGAGAAAAAAAATGTTATGTTAGTTCAAAACAGAATTAAATATGTTCTCACTTAATGTTTCCTTCCTTAGTAGCACTAACTTCTAGTTAAAACAAAGCTTCTTTTGCACAGTTGAAAGATTTAGATAATTTAGCTCTTGCCACATTGTGGCTTGACAGGTGTACTTCAGTCAGCCATGGTAACCATTCCCTCCCTTGTAATAGAATTATCTGCATGATAATGCATAGAAAAAACGCTGGGAGGATAGCCAGTAAAAGCCAGATATTCAAGACTAATTTCTCATCTGATGTTGAATAACTCAATTGACACCTCAGCATATCATGGGAGAGGTTCCTACTCTTACAACACACACTTTGATCTCAAATTTCCTTAATTTAAAAGAGGCTGAAATGACTGCTTTTATCTGGGGACTCTTATTATAGCACTGTGTCAGGACCCTGCAGCAGTAGATCTGGATCAATGATTGTCTCTGTCTCGTTAGATCCGACAGCCATCCTGAACTGCCCGACCCTGTAAACTACTGTATGCAGGGATAGGTCTGTGTTCAGACTGGCTTGTCTCATCTAATCTTGTGACATTTCTTCTCCCGCTTCAAGGTTCCTGTTCTTTCAGACCAGAACTCTCCGCCCCCCAGGATTGTCTGAGCCTTATGTCACATCAGCAAGAACGCAACCACTGTAATAAACATGCACAGACTAGTCAACAAAACTTCATATGAATGCTCCTTATGAAACAATTTCTATCCTAACCAGGTTCAATTTAGACATGGTGATCCTCACTATCAAAAATACGTAGAATGTAGAAACATGAGTATAATGAGAGTATGTCAGCTCATTCACAGCTCCCAACTTTACCGTTTTGGTTCACTTTCACTGTTCTCATTAGCTTTGTGTCTAGCCACAGCAGTTATTAAACCCATGGTATGTTACCTTTCCAGCACTAAACTACAGTCATGTAAAATCAGCAATAAACTGTCTCTTACATGACATATACTACATAATACATTTGAAGACATTAAAGACAGCAAAAACCTAAAACCACAAGCAAAAGATGAAGCATTGCTCTCAGCTTACAAAACGGAAAACTTCCTTCGGTTTTCACCCTTGAGATAAAAATGGTCTCAAGGGTCTACAGTGAATCAGGGTAACAGAATTACAGCAAGTTGAGGTCAGCTTGTCCTAGAATAGCATTATCATAAACAATTCTTATTGTACTGGCACAAGCCACATCAGGACACAATGTTGTCGGCAAAAACCATGAAATTGGGAATTGCGCATCGGATGACACTGTGCAAAGGACACTGTGACAGAGCTTTTTGGGAACATGACAACTAAGCAGGCAGGCCTTCTGGGAACATGCGCTGTGTTCCAATCACAGTGGGGAATAGTGGCTTGTGTGCCAAAGTCTCTAGATAATATCCCTTACCTCCCTTGCAACCATATTTCCCACGTCTCATATCTTATTATACTATCGGGGCTTTCATTTCTACCCATCCTGTCGGCTGTCTTTTCTCCTCTCAACACATCATTACATCCCCTTCACTCAGACAGGCAAGTTATGTTCAAAGAACAGAGCAAAACCAAATGAGGCCTGTGATCTGTTGGGGAAAAACATGACGTTGTTTGATCTGTTCAATTACTAGAACTCGCATCTATGATCTCGACATATGTATACAAATTCCTGTGATTCGTACACACTGCACTAGTGTAGAGTATGTGTGTGTAAACTGCCGGTAAGAAGTGGCTTGCGTAGTGCTGCTGTGTGGAGGAGTCGGGTGGAGATGGTTTGGCACATGCATCACCGTGGTGATTCACTGAACAAGGAGGAGGAGGGGATAGATAGATAGATAGATAGATAGATAGATAGAGAGATAGAGAGAGAGAGAGAGAGAAAGAGAGAGAGCGATATAGAGAAAGAGATATAGAGAAAGAGAAAGAGAGAGAGAGAGAGAGAGAGAGAGAGAGAGAGAGAGAGAGAGAGAGAGAGCTCACAGAGGAGGGGTGATGCATTGCTGAAATTAGGTCAGCTCCATTTTCAGAGCCTCATTTGACGAGATAAAGCGTTTATCCTTATCGAATGTTAAGAAGGAAAAAAAAGAATGTAAAAGTGTTTCAATAGAAAAAAGGCTCACATTTTCATCGGCTTTAGAATGAGTCACAGTTCTATTACCAAGGATATTGAGCCTTTGTCAGCCCAAAGTAAGACAAAATGCATAGAGTCATTGCCTTTTCCAAGCATCTGTTATTCAGCTGGGTACAGCAACATCAACCAAATTTGCTGAAGGCATTTGGCATATAAATTGTGCATGTGTGTAAATGTATTCTAGTTTAAAAATGCATGTGTGTATGCATCTCACCTGGTGAGTTTGGTGCCTATCTGCTGCCTAGACTCCAGTCTCTCCTCATCTGTCTGCATGGGCAGGATGTTTTTCTCCTCCAGCTCTCTTTTGGATGGACGGTTACTCAGCTTGATGGCCAGAGAGTCTTTCCTCAGCACCTTCTGAGCCAGGGTACCTAAACCAAAACACCACGGTCAAACACGAGAGGAGCTCCAGGCATAATGCACAGATCCTCATTTAGTGAAACGATCTCCAAAAAGGTTACAAATAAAATCTGGAGTTGATGTGTACAATTAATCTTCAGGTTAATTATGCACCAAAATTGTACATTATATAAGCTTTTTATTTCACAATTTAAACAACTGCACACAGTTTTCATTACTATCAGGAATAGATCAATACTATGGCATAAACTATACCATACTATACTATACTTCTATTCACTATTTCATTCACTATTTCATGTTTTGGGTGTCCTCAATCGTTTTGCACACAACACAAAATGTATACTTGTATATAGATTTTGTGGGGGGGGGGGGGGGGGGGGGGGGTGATTCAGAGTCAATTTTCTGCACCTTTAAAAAGGAATAATCTTACTTTAACTGCCCCTTAAAAGTCATGATATGGTTTATTGAGCGATTCCATCACACATGACCAATCACAACCTTTAAAAACTCCCAACATGCACCCATGTGGAAACAAGGATGCACAGTGTCAAACACACGAGCAGCTCAGCACATAGTTCAGCAGTTTTGCCAAGAGATGGGGAGTGAAAGTGTTTGTGTGACAGCATGAGCCTGGATACACTTCTGTGGAACTAATTTTGTCTCTGCTTTGAAGGTCAAACTATATCCGAATTCCTGGCGCTTTCAGGTGAATCTAGCAGTGCCGTCTATCAGGATTAGTCAAGCTAATGTGTCATCAAATCCGTAAACAAGAGCTATTCTTATAAACTAGACAAAGACAAATCTGCTGCCAAGAGACAATTTTCATTTTCATTTATCACCCCTCCTCACAACTTGTCTTTACCTGACCTTAAAACAAATGGATGAGAGAAAGAAGCAATGTTGTTTCAAAAGATGAAACAAGTCATCACAATTAATAATCCTGATCACAATACTTCATCACAATAATTATAATAATTCTAACTATCCATTTCTCCACCTTGACTGCTGCCACTCACTTGTAAATATGGAGTCATCATCTTCATCGTCGTCCTCGTCATCATCCACATCATCGTCCTCATCCTTATACATGCTGGGAAGATCTTCGTAGTCAGACTCATCGGGCATGTTCTCTTTGTCGTCCTCATAGTCGATGATCACAGATGGCACTTCTCTCCTGTCCAGTGGCATACACTGACCACCACTGTGCAATATGGAACTATTGAAGTGAAAGGGAGATGTGGTTGTTGGTTCTGAATCAAATCTGAGTATTAATTTAATGGGTCATGCTTCACCATACTATTTGGCCCTGCAAGAGGATGAGCCCCTGGCAATGAGGGCAAATATCCAGTTTACAGGATAATATCTCATCTCCAGCTCTATATGATGTTTCATAGTGAGCAACTATTGTTTTTTTTGTTTACCCTTGCAAACCTTCTATACCAAGAGAGGAGAAACAATTTAAATTACTAAAGGGGGCTTCTGGCACATTGTGTAATGACAGCTTTGTGGGTTCTTAATCCAATCCAAGTATAAGAATGAATGAAACCAAAGTACAAAGAGCCTGAATACACACAAAACACAACTCTGTGCAGTCCCACGCAATACCATGCAATCCCCTGAACTACACAGTGGAAGAGAAGAATAACTGATTATAAAACTTGTTTTATTCAAAACAAGGTGACAAAAGTAAACTTCACTTTCAATAGCCATCATTTACATGTACATGCTAACCAGTGACACATTTGATAGTTTGATAGACTGATTAAATCAATTTAGTTGGAGCTTCTTACGATGAGCCACTATTGTATAACAACCTCAGGCTTTTAGACTAATTGTGAGCAATGTCAGGACCATTACTTCCTTATCCGTGCCCAAGTAGCTTTGGTGAAACAGAGATCCTAATGTAAGAGGTTACATAATGTCAAAATCCACTATCCTGTCCCTTTTCTCAAAACACGAAGAAACGCACTCTTGTAAAGAGCAGCTGGTCATGTTATGTCAGTCCAACTGCTGGAGGGACGCCTACTCCAATGCGCCTGTGCCCACACATACACACATTTACTTCAAAATTAGGCCATGCTGCCCTGTGAGGCAGTGTACTGATTTAGACCTGTACAGCAGTGCTACATGGCAGGACGCGACCTCAATAATGCCGAGATATATTTGAAAGTTGCAGACAAGTTGCCACAATCATAAAACCTAAAAAAAAGAGGATGGTCTATTGTCATTTTTATGTATTTACTGCAATTACTGCAGTTTCAGCAATGGCACCAGCAAACCCCTGTGCCAATCAGCAATAACCTATGACTTTACAGCACAAGATCCATCTATGTCATTTTTATAATACCAATGTGAAATGTTGACAGATCCCAAAAATCCAACAAAAGATATAATAATTGATGTACAGATGGATAGTCAAACGGAGACCAATCTATAATCCCTCCCCAACTTCACTGGAGGACAATCAGATTTAATGACCTGATGTCTGATGTCTACTAACCTTTCAAACCTCTGCATGGAGAGTGCCAGAGTTTTATTGAGCTCCTCGATGATGCGGCTGGGTGCATGCAAGCTGCCGTACTGAAGCTGGAGCGGATGGCCGTGACTCTGGTGAAGACTGGATAGACAGGCGAGTTGGGAGGGCAGCAGGGTGCCGTGGTGGTTTAGCATGCCCTGGGGAGGGGCACACTTTTGGGAGAGTGTGCTGAGGGGGTTGGGAGACGGAGAGGGGGAAGTGGTGGAGTCCAGCCCCCCTGGAGGCACACAAATCATCACTTTCTTGGGAGGCAGAGGAGGAGAGTGCTTCACCCCGGGCATACAGGGCAACTTCATTGGCTGGCAAGAATCTGAAGGGAAAGAAAGTCAGTGTAAAAGGACACATACACTACAGGGTTAATTTGTATAATATTCTGTGCAGTGTTTTTGTTGGGACAGACAGATAAATGGATGATCAGAACAGGCTCAGACTTTAGCGCAGGATGGAATTAGGCCGGGGTAATGCCACTTCCCTTTGACTGACAGATTGACAATGACAGACAGAGCCCAGCTGACCTAACCACGGGGGAATTTAATGAGACTACTATAATCCTGAGTACATGTGTGGCAACGCAGGTAGGGTTTAAAGCGAAAGCAGTCATGTCTCATCTGTCAAAACAAGTACTCACTATCTATACAGCAGGAGCATTTCACTTTTATAGACAAACAGAGTGAAATGCTAATAAGGTGTGCAGTAGTAATAATTTAAAAAAACACAGCCTAAAGTGATTAGAGTGGTGTAACCAAACTGACCTGTGCTATGGTTTGGGATCCTAGAGAAGGGCTTTGGAGGGAGAGCAGGAGGCTGCTTGTGGTACAGTGGAAGCTTGGCTGGGGTATCTTGAAGGTCACCGAAGTAGGTGACGGTTTTCTTGGTGGGCAAAACCATAGATGACTTCATAGAGGGCTCCTGAGTGGAGATGCCGCCATCCATTGAGGACCTGAATTCAACAGTTGCTGAACAGAGAGAAGAAATATACAAGCGTCAAAAAAGTGCTTAACTGAACAAGTAAGGCACTTCCCAAGAAAATGGTTCAAACAAAGTTAAGAAAGAAAATCTAACTTGGGGTGTTAGCTTTTTGAATTGTCTCCCCCACATTGTTTCAAAACTTAAGACTGTTTAACGACCCAAAAGCCCTTTATCAGTGCACAACAGCCAAAGGAAGGGTGTCAGCCAAGCAGTTTGACAGAAGGTTTGCCTTTTAATTCTTTTACAGTGCTGAGCCGTTTGATGGTTTTTGCATGATCACATTTTAAAAGGATGACAGTGCTATTCACCATGCCGCTCACATATTCAGACAAACAAATAACACATTCATATTGGGAGCCAGCTCAAATCCCCACACTTAACCTTAGCCGAACTGCCTTTTAAACACCAATCTAGCTTAGCTGCTAGATTTGGGGGAGATGTGGGGAGGAGGGTTCGTGCTATACTTTCTTTTAAACTTCCAGACATTCTTTTAAAAATGTATTTGTGCTACTTGTTTCCTCTTATTCATTTGAAATATACAAGACATACAAGACTCATATACATAGGCCATCAAAAATCCTCATTTTGAAGCATCTCCATGGGGTAAGATTTGATTGTATCTTTGAGTGCAGACCTGGAGACATGGTGGCGATTGAAAGTTGTGGGTTTTTACTGGCGTGTGCCACATTAAATCCAGGCACAATGAGTGGCAGTAAAAGGTAGAGACTAGTTGCTGCTTAAAATCCAGCAGCCTATCACATGATTATGGGATTTCTTTTCTTTCTTCTTTTTGGCCCCACCTGATCCATTTCTATTTTGAGGCATACCAGAGCAGAATTAATTGAAATGAACTGAAACACAAATTAATTATAGTATATCTATATATTAGGGTGATGTCAGTGCTGATAACATAATACAAGTGTCAGAGACATGAGGCTGTATTTGGTAAATGTTTGCTTTGTGTGCATACAAACTTAACTTGCGATGCAGCTGGATTCACAAGATCACTCGAGTCTCAGTGTCTTTGAGTCTTAAAAAAAAGGTTAGGTTTGTTTTCATCTGCTTTCTTCACATCTTGGCAAGAGTCTATACACTTTCTCAGCTTCTCAACTGTTTCCGATATCCTGAGGCATCAAGCACACTGCTGTCAGCCTCAACCATACTCTCCTTCTTTTAATGTGTGGTGTCCGAGGCACATCAAATTGAGATCAAAGAGTTTTATAAAACACTACTAACTTTCTATACTGAAAGATTATATCTCTCGATACTCCATGGCAAATCTTGAAGAGTGCACTTCAGAGACTACTGACTAATGAAGAGATGAATACCTTAAGACATTCCAATGTAATGCACCACCACTCTACTCCTTCTTGCAGTTGCAACTTACAACCAAGATAGAACCAAGACCAGCTCTATTAGATCGTACAAAAGGGACTCATCATAAAAGGCAATTATCAAGTAACTCACCTTTTTCAAAGATCTCTTTCAGCACTCCTCTCTTGATCAGTTCATCTCTACTCTGGCGCACTGACATCTTCCTCTCCAGTGCTGAGGGGGGCAGAGAAGAACAATGAATTTTAGAGAACATCTATCACACTATTCATTGACAATAACACAAATAAAGAATATCACCAGACAAATGTACCAAAACACTACTGTATCTGCAGTATATTACTGGCCTTGCTGCATGTGTGTATGTCTAATGGTACATCCTTTGATCTTTTATCTGATAAAAGATAAAATCATAAATTCCAAGCAACTTCAGTTAAGAGAATGGCAGTATTAAAATTTTGGATAACAATCTGTCAAACTGTGACTCTTCTGAACAGCTAAAGTTTAAAAACACAGAGATGAACAAAAGAGATAAAGGATGAAGCAGTATTTAGGAAAGAGATATTCCAACAACACTTCCCATAGTAATGCATTATGCACAAGATAGCATATCCCATAGCTACTGCTTGCTTCTATTTATAGGTTTCAGAAGTAGAGGCACATAACGTCTTCGATCAGCAGGCTGAAAAAAAGCTGTTAAAAATCACGATGCTTACTTCTAAATCTACCCCTGCACACAAACCAATTAGGTATGTGAAATTAGGATCAGCACTTGAGCACACTGCACAGGAATTTCCCTGCAGGCCTCTGTAGCTCCTGCCTAAGAGGGGAGATCACATATTGTGCCATGTGTGCTTTACATATGACCCGAGAGTGCTGTCGCAGCTCTGTCAGAAAGCGGCGTGTTCAATGCTAATACATCCTCAGTGTGGATTCATGAAAATACTGACAGCTTGACCTCTCTCATCCTTGACCTTAGTCACAAGCACATGAGCTTCTGAGCTGTTTGTCCCTCTCTCCCCCTCTCCTTATTTTCTCCTCCTGTCCTCTCTCATCCCAAGCGTGTTACTGGACCAGCACCCATCCTAGAACAACTCTACTTTCCTGGCTATCTGTGCTATTTTCTGAAATTTTTAACCCATGGATCCCTCTCCCTCTCCTCTCTGTGACTAATGTAATTTCTCATCACCTCTCCTGTGTATGTGAATGGTGTGATGTGAGTCTCCTATGTATGCATGTGCAGTCTGTCCTCCTGCCAGGTCTTTATTTTGATGGAGGTCAAATGACTCAGGTCCTGTTCTGTTCTGGTGGGACCTGGAAGCTGCTTGGCATCCTCTCCACTACATTCTACATAAATATTATAAATCCATTATTATTATGTTATCCTTAGTTATTCCTTATTGAAATTGAGGGTCAAAGAACAGAGCATGCTGTATTGCTCTACAGACTGGAAAGCTGCCTGAGGTATTTGTGAATTGTGATAATGGGCTATACAAATACAATTGATTTGACTTAACTTGACACAACATGGAGGATTTAAAATCAAATGCCGACAGTCTAAAATTAAAAAAAAACACAAATGAGAGTCATACAAATGTCAGACGGGCAGCCCTGCAGGGCAGAAATTTGGATACTCTGTGCTTCAGAACAAGTTATCATCAAACAGTATGCTCCATTACGAGTTCCTCCAGACTACCAGATGTTGAATATCACTCTATACTTCAAAAGGTTTTCCAAGAGAAGGCAGTTTGAAATGAGCTCCAAGCCAAGAATTACTTAAGCAATGAATATTTTCTTTTTTTTTTTGGTGGTGGTGGTGGGGGTGGGTGGGCGTTGATAACGTGACCAAAATATCACCATGAAATGAAAGGAAATTGCACCCTTTGTAGAAATGTAGTTTGGGTGCTAATGCTGGCAGCTGCATCAAAATAATTGTTCCCCCAGAGGGAGAAAATTTAACCTTAGGTCAAATATATCAAGGCAATACTAAAACTTATCAATGACATTACCCAGAGTCAACAAAACTCATAAGTGCAACCAATTCACTTGATTTTTTCCCCAAAGCACCACAGGCATCAGGACACCTGTACCTGTATTCTCAAATTTCATTACAATCTACAGCAGCTACAGAAATTTGAATTTTCCATTATTTATTTCAAAACAAGGAATAATCAATTCTTGGCAGAAGATTTTTGTACTCCTACAACCCTCTTTAGCGACAACTCTACTTTTGACGATTATAAAAACATTTTAAAAATGTTGAAGTTTTGCCTGGTTGTACTGTGCACCATAAAAACATGAAAATACATATGTTACAATAAGGTTGCAATTCTCATATCACCCTTTAAAAATGCAGCATATTTTATAAACGCAGCATATTTTATCATGTCTATATCAACCCTTTTTTATCAAAATAACTTGATTTTTAAATCTACCAACAAAAACCTTTGTGCTGCATAAAGCCATCCTCAATTAGGCTATGACATCTTGCTTTTAAAGTTAGTTGTCAGCCAGACAAAATGTTAATCAAAACAACAAATCTCTGTATAAATCATCAGTACCAAGTCCTTGCCAGAGTGGGGAAACCCAAAGCTAAAAGGTTGATGCTAGACTGGCAGTGCTGTAATATGTTCAGGGATTAGACTGCTGTTTCATCCAAAATGAAAAGTAATTACTCAAAGCTTTATGACATAACTGCTATTACATGGGATGCGTACCGTTATGCAATGCCATTAACTCAAAAGCCTTAACAAGGATATGTCTTTAGATTTTACAGAAATTGTTTTGTTCATGAAACAATAGAAGAGGAAACTGGTGAAATTAAAATGTCAGTCTGCAAGCTAGCTGAGTCCTGAGTAAGGGCACTGGCTTGTCATCAAAACACTATTTTGGTTTAATTAGTGTAATATAAAAAAAATTGGCCATGATAACTGTCAATGGATTGTCACTGCAGGCGACAGAGAGCATTGAATGCAATGACGTTGAAGAGATATGCTGTATAACCCTGAGCTCTCACATGAAGGTTCTGTTGTGCAGAGATATTATGAGCCACACAAGGTGGGAATTACAGGTTCAAGCACACTGTTTAATTACAATGTCCACAGGTCAGGTGAATCCACAACTGATCTTACTATGGGAATAGTGAGGAGGAGGAGGAGGTGCAGCTATTTTATGGCACAAAAAGTTGGGATTCAGTTATAAATGTTAGGTCTGAAGATAATAACCTGTATAATATCTTAAGAAATAAATGGAAATGTACCAATTATCAGGATCTTTTAATTGGAGGTCCAAAGTAATTTAACAAAGAAAATTGTTTTTTCAACTTACATATTGTAATTTCATAATAAGAAACAGAAAAAGCAGCATGTGCAGCAATAATGGCACCCCACTTTAATATTTGGTTGGACACCCTTTGGCAGTGATGACAGCCTCCAAATGTTTCTTGTAGCCATCTATAAGCTTCTTGCACTTCTTAGCTGGTATTTTCTCCCACTCTTTCTTTGCAAATTGTTCAAGCTCTTGAAGTCAAGGCCTCCAGTACCAGATGCAGCAAAGCAGCCCCACAGCATTATGGATCCTCCACCATGCTTAACTGTTGGTAGGGTGTTCTTTTCTTTGTAGGCTTCATTGTGCGGTCTGTAAACAAACTGCTGGTGTGCATTGCCAAAAAGCTCTATTTTTGTTTCATCTGTCCACACAACATTTTGCCAGAAGGATTGTGGTTTGTCCAGGTACTCTTTGGCAAAGTTGTTCCTTTTTATGTCTTTTCTTCAGCAATGGTGTCTTCCTTGGCCTTCACCCATAAAGCCCTGTTTGGTTTAATGTGCGGCGTATGGTACTTGTTGAAACCTTGACCCCAGACTGTTCCAGGTTGGCCTTCAGGTCTTTGGATATTTGACGTGGCGTTTTTTCCACCATTCGCACCAACCTTGGAAGACTTCTCTTGTCAATTTTCCTCTTCCCCCCACGTCCAGGGAGGTTCTTGACAGTTCCATGCTTGGCAAACTTCTTAATAACATTACGCACCGTTGAAACAGGGATACCAAGGTCTTTGGAGATGGCCTTATACCCTTTGGAGGTCTTGTGTTTGCTAATAATCACACTTCTGATGTCCTCAGACAGCGCCTTTGTCTTCACCATTGTGACAAAGGAACAGGAGATAACAGATGGCTTTTTAAAACAGGGAAGTCATCATTCATTGACTAATTCATGTCACACGGGCACAGACAATTTATCACAGGTGATTCTGATTTGTGATTTACCGCAGGTCAGTCATAATGTGTTTCCATATTGATTTACAGCAAAGGGTTCCAATACCAGTGACACAGCAAGCTTTAAGTTTTTTTATTTTTTCCTCCCATTAAATTGTTGTTTATCATTTGCTCTTTTGTATCAAACACAAGTTCTCTATAGACAATAAATCTTTCACTTGATTAATTTTTTTCAGAAGATATTCCACATTATGTACTTAAACTTCATGGGTGCCAATAATGGTGAGCAGGACTGTAGCTATTCTTTACATAAATGATGCCTGGCACACATCATCATTGCATTTGCACTGCTGATGCCCATACTATTCCACAATCAATAAACATGTTGTATGAGACATCCATGTCTGATCATGTACCGTTTGTTATGATTCTTGATGTTGATAGTCTTCATGAGATGATTTATGAGGTTAATAATGCCTGCAAGGCTAAATTGGATTGGGCTAAGCTCACAAATGAGGATGTATTGTAGTACACTCTGGGAGAACTGATGCCCTCTTGAGTGATGTATATCCCAAGGGTACAATTATGTCTTCTGATATAAATTGTAGTGAAATTTCTCAACATAAAGCCCTCTGTGCTATGTATGATGGTATTGTGGGAAGGCCAGCAGCTCATACGTTAAAACTCTGAGAAGGCACACAACATCAAGCCTGGTTGGAATAAGCATGTCGCTGCACATAATGTGGAAACTAAGAAGGCATACAAGGCTAGGCTTATGGCAGATAGACTCAGACAGGGGCCTGTCCATGACTGCAAAAAGGCACACCAATGCTAGGTATAAATTTGTTGTTTGTTGTGTTTGCAAACACAAAGTCATGAGGCAAGACTGGCTGATAAGCTACTTTGTAACAATGTCATTGACTTTTGGATGAAGGTGAGAGCTCTAAACCAGGGTAATACATTTCTACGATGATCTATAGAGGGAGCTTCTGGAGCTAACAAAATAGCTGAGTTGTGGAGGAAACATTACTCTGCTTTATTTAACAGTCTAAAAAGTGACACCTACAAAGTGTGTAATATTGCCAACAGTGATACATTGGGAATTACAACCAATGAGTTATATCAAGCAATAGCACAGCCATCTAATGATAAAGCAAGTGGTTCTGATCAAATCACTGCAGAGCACCTTAAGTTTGCAAGCCCAAAGGTTGCAGCTCTTCTTGCCTCTTGTTCTTCTGGTTTCATGACTCATGGACTTTTGCCAGACACTATGTTGTCCAGAACTCTTGTGCCTGCCTTAAGGACAAAGCTGGCAAGGTTGGGAGCGTGCTGGCCTATGCACCACACAATATGTGTGGTATCTGAAGTGGTATCTGAAGTCCTGGAAAGGATTGTACTCAATATTTTCATGAATGTGTTGGTATTACAGACAACCAGTTTGACTCCAAGGCTAAGCATGGTATTGATTTGTGTTTCTGTGCCTTGAAAGAAGTAGCAAAAATGTATAAAAGGCAAAGTTCCTCAGTTCAAATCAGCTGTATTGATGTTTCTAAGGATTTTGAAGTTAATCACCAAAAGCTGGTATGCCAACCAGAGTATGCAAGTCAAATGGGGCAATAGTCTTCTGCTCAGGGGGGCTACTTTTACCAGTCCTCTTTAAAATGTACATGAACGATATATCGAACCAACTAAGAGTCTGCGAAACTGGCTGTATGATTGGCAACACCCTAATAAACCATCTAATGAATGCCTGAGATCTGGCTGTTCTTTTTCCTGGCAGTGCTGGGTTTAACAGCTGCTGAATATACACTCTGATTATGGTGATGTGCAAACATAATATGTAATACAAGGCAAAAGCTAGTGATGTCATGATACAGCAACATCAATCCTGAGTCTGATTGAATATGCCAAAAGAATAACAACTTATCAGTTTGAAATAAAGTGCAAATACAATTTCTAGCTGAGGAATATACACTAAAACATGACTGAGACATTAAAGAGCCTTACTGTAGAGTTGATCAATACCAAAAGTACTGGGTATGTCTCTTGGAACACAGTATAATGTTTCATATCATCACAGTGTGTTACTCAGAAAATGCCTTTAATGTAAACCAAGTGCTATTTTGGGCAGCCTGTGTTCAGTCCACTAAGGCCCAAGTGGTGTCCAGTCAGTCTGCACCAAGATGAGAGGTTTAGACACTCATCAGGGAGACTCAGCTGAGGGCATATTTAATGAAACTGGCATATCTGAGTACAGCATGTATTGATCTGAGAACACTACGCTTAGTTTTTTTTTTTAGCGAGAAAATATATTCCACTGCGAAGTGACCCAGATAGTCAGAACACATCCTACCAACCCTGAGGCTCAGTAGCTCAAAGTGGAGGCTTTTACCAAGGCAATTCTCTAAGCCTGAGCCACACAAAAACTGTATTAAAACTTTCATGGAGTCTTTTATCAATGAGAAGCTCAAGCATTAAGGCTCACACATCAGAAGCTTGGGTATAGCTAAACGAGACCTTGACACGTACTCAGAATACAGCAGGTTTGCAATAATTTGCTGTTTGATTTTGCTTTCATACAGTGTATTATCAGTCGACAGAAAATCTGTGATCTGTATTAATAATGCTAATAATCAGCAAGAATAGCGCACTGAGATGGCTGCTATGTCATAGGTAAATCCTCAATCCAATTGTACTAAAACATAAAGAGATAATATCATGCAAGTTCTTTTTATCTATGAATCTAGTAAGATATCATCCCAATAGCCTACAAGCTCAGTGTGAGAATGTACTGAGCATGATAAATAGCATGATAAGACATCCAACGGTCAGGCCCTCCTTCGTCTCTTCCTAAGGTGAAGAGTGCAGTCTCCCAGAGCTAGTGTTCATCTGCTTAATATCACAGCATATTCATAATCCTCTACTGTACTCAGTGTCCAATTATCTACGACAACATCTGCATGCCTAGTGGCTGGTCTGCTCCCTACTGACAGAGAAAACATAATCAACAGAAGAAGGCATCACAGGCAACTGCGGAGACAAGAAGAGAGTAGGTAGGGGCATTTCCGTCCAAGATCAGAGCAGTGCTGCATAAATAGCAGCTGTAGATGTAACCATCAAATCTGTTTTTAATACGAAATTAATATGAAGAGCCTCTGCAGAGCATAGCTTTCCTGTTTGTTTAAACAACATGATTGGAAAATTAACAGCTAATGCCCAAGCAAAGTATTGCATTCTGCAATAAATTAAGTCAAGTATGTCATTATTGTGGCATCAGTTTACGTGTGTGTGTGTGTCACATTACTGTCGTCCAATTCCAGGCTTTAAGGAAAGTATAAATTGGTTTCCAAGTCAGTGTTGACTAATTACACGAGGTGTAATGTGCAATGTTCCATTTTAAGAGCCCAGATCAATAGTTGGGCTGCAGCAGGTCAACTAAAGTAAATACTGTTTCATAGATGATATAAGTAGAAATTTGTCCTTCTACATGCAGCTTTCATCAAAAAATTTCCAGTTAAAAAGTGAAAGTAAATGATTACACTGTGCTATCTTTTTTGGGACGGGGCTCATTATGAGCAGAAAATTACAAAAGCCTTCTCCAAATTATCTGTTTCATTTATCAGCCCTGATCTAAGATAACCTATTGTTAGTAAAAGTAGATAGGAATAACTCTCCGAAATTTTACATGAAGTCACTCAGTAGTTAGTTGTTTTCAACAGTGCTGTTCTAGTCACTGCATGGAAACAACAGAGTGCATTCAAGCAGGTCAACTTCATGTATACCAGCACCTATTACCCTCTGCTTTGCAAACACAGTAAATAAAAAATTATGAATCAACTAATGTGCAAAACAAATCATCTATGGCTGTTAGGTTGTACTTTGGCACAGAGGTGCTTTGAGCTAAATGCTAACATCAGTATGCTATGATCATGCTCTCAATGACAATGCCAGCATGTTGGTATTTAGACTAATTCAATGTTCACCATGTCATTTTAGCCTGTTAGCATTCTACATTTGCCATAAACACAGATTAAACTGAGGCTGTTGAGACTGTCATTAGATGATGGCTGAAGTCGAGTAATAAACACATTCAGCAGAATGTATCCTATAGGGATCTTGAATATCTGTAATAGACTTAACAGAAACCCATCCAATCATTGTCAAAATATTTCACTCTGACCCAACCTGCTGGTGACACCAGAGTAAATCAAGGGCTCACCAAAGTCGATATTAAAAATACAAACATAGTTTTATCTGTTTTCTCTAACTGGGTGCTGGAAGCACTATTAAGAGGCAGAAAACTGCGATTAAAACTCTGTGGCCCATGTTTTGGCACTGCTACTTCCAATCATTTGAATTTATTCCATTGGCTCATGCTTGTGAAACTTCTACTTTTCCACTGCCTGCTGCAAAAAGTGCAGACCACATTTCTCTTCTTTGGGGCTTTGAAGGATGGCGTCAAGCTTCTTGCCAAATGCAATGCGACAGTGTGTGTGTGTGTGTGCATCACTGTGTCTAAAGCACCTGGCCTGAGCATTGGAACTGCTCGTGAGATTGTACACCACCTACAATTTGAATCCATGCAGGCACTCCTCTCAAAAGCCACTCCTTTGAGGTATGCTGGTTGGTCATAATCCACCACCATGCTGCTATCAAAAGGGACTGGATAGAACAATGCCAGCCAAAGAATTATTTGGAGGCAGCACCATTTTGCAAACAAGTGGATAACAAAAGGAATGAAGAGAGCATTTTGACTCAGCTCCACTGTGCATTAACACCATAACAGAAAAAGGGGCTTTTGTTGGCTGGTTCTGGTTATTGTCCTCACCACAACATAGAGATGCTGTTATCATGCAGTATACAGTATGAATATACCAATGAAAAAGCAAGATCTCCATGATTGTTTCGTCAAGCACACACTGTCTATTAAGCTACAGTGAAACATCAGAAGGTTAGGCATCTAGAGCTCAAAAATAGATTATTCTGTACTTCTTGTGTCATACTAAAAATAGCTTAGTCCACAGAGACTCCCGACAGAAATGTTGGGGCAGATGAAGAAACAAACAGGAAACGGTAACAGGCAAAGTCTGGATGGAAAGTAATATCAACTGAAAGTATACATCTTTTGTGCTTGTGGCAAGTGATGGAGATGACAGGACACCACATTAATCCCCGTCATCACATAAGAGACTGACAACATGAGCAGCAAGAGAGCAGTGAGGCATTCACAGCCAACATGATCAAATCAGACAGAGACTGATTCATTCAGCAAATTCACACCAGCTAAATGCTAATTTAATAATATTTGCTAAATCAGAACATCCTGTCCTGTTAAGACCAGATTTGGGTCCCTGGTGCAATTGCTCATCCTCTACAAAAAGGGAAGAATTCTGCTCCCAACTCATGAAATACAGTCTGACAACGTGCCTCCTCCTGTCAACCAGGCTGACAGCACAATTCAGGATGTGTCAGCCAAGGAAAATAAATACAGCCACATCTGAAGAGAGTGTGTCCTTCACTCGCCCCTGACAACGCTGCGAGATCAAAAGGAACTCTAAAGAGACCCCAAAACATGAAACTCTGCACTTTTGCTGCATCAATTTGCCGCATTTCAATCACCCTGGAGATTGGAACTTACTTAATGTTTCTTTTGGCCAAGGCATACATTGAATTTCATTTCCACAACCAGACAGGGTATATACACAGGTGTTTCAGGAAGCAGTACTGTTTATGCATGTGTTTTCTTTGTACTAGCATTAACATAGAAATAAGAAAAAAATGTCATGTACCAGTGGAGGTCTGTTTGAACTTCTCGCTCTTCTTCTTCCTCCATTTCCAGGGCTTCAGGAGGCGTCCCAGAGTGGCAAACTTGCTCCGACGACGTATGGGTGGAGTGTGGGTACCGGAAACCAAGGACTCAGCACGCATAGCGGCCAGCCTCTCTACCTCCTCAGCTATAAGGGAAAAACACACACACACACACACACACACAGGTCTAGTTTAGGTGAGGATGCAGAGGTGGTGATATTTTGGTAACTAGCAGTAAATGCAGCAGACGCTTTTGCTTACAAAAATCCAAAGCAGCAAGAATCTGTGCCAAGTGGCCTCCTGAATTCCCCAGTAAGTGGATGAGGTTGGAAGAGGGTAAACAAACCTGCATATCAGATAGCACTGCGCAGGGGGTCTAAACAGTTTGAGGCTGCATCACACTGAGTGTTGCCAAAAAACACTAAACAGACACGCACCTCATTAAGGGGGAAATCTTTCTACTCTTCATCAAATATTCACAAGACCCAGCCCTTTTAGACGGATACGTACGGTTGGACATCAAAAGCATTTTGTTCCAACACAGATTTCTACATGAATAAAATGCTGTAATACATGTAATGTTTGGAAGTTGTTGCATTCCAAGGCTACAAGCAGCCCTGCTTACAAAAACAGCAACAGCTGCCCATGTGATCAGAAAACTAATTTTAAGGTCTCAGCTCTAAGAGGATGTTCATAAAGAGCCATTCAAACTGGGATCAGGCTCTCAAGAAACCTTACAATTGTGTGGACAATGTTAAACTATCATAAATAAACTATCATGTGTTATTAGGAACAGATGTTGGGCCACGCTGTTCTGTCTCTGTACTAGACTGACTGGGTTGGTTAAAACTGACACTTAAGAAGTCTGTCGAAAGCAGTATAAACCAAGACACATTCTCTACTGGTTTTGTGTTGTTGCAAAATGGCTGAATTTAGCCAGTCACAGTATTCACATAAAACAACTTCTTTCTCAACTAAAATCCTAACAACTACTAACAGTTTTAGAAGCATGTCAGATTCCCAAATGTAGCCTCTTGGCAGCCATTGGCTTCCACGGACTTTCATACAGTATGAAAATCAACTTGGGGGACTTAATTCTCACTTGAGATGGGTAATACATCATATCTGCTTTCATTTCTTGTCAAACTAACAAAAATCTCACTTTGACATCAAAGACAGCATACCTTTTCAACTTATCACCTCACTAAGACAGGTTCAAGTCTCTGCAGAGTGAATGGACATCAGTGTTTTTTAAAAATGTATGTAGAGTACAAAAACATTGGCATCATCCTTTAAGTATCCCAAAAATAGTTGTAGTTTTATAAGCCATGGGTCTGAGTAAGAGACTAGAGTCTAGATGTATGAAGTGACCTCTAGCCCAGCATGTAGCGTTTGTTGTCATCATATGATGACACTTGACATGCTGTCAGGGAACTCACTGGTGGCTTGTTTTCAAATAATTACGTCATATTCGCATTCATGGTGTATGCCAACATATAGACATAGCACTACACATGCAGGGCAGTAACCTTCCCAGGGCTCTGGAAGAGTATGATAAATAATGTGACAGTAATGCAGTGGAAATCAGTCCCACAGACCATTACTTGAACACACTAATGCCTGAGAGCCAACAATCTTAGCAATCCTGCCAGCACATTGTTTTATAAATAGCTCCACTGTCAATGCTAATTGAATCCAGTAGCGATTCAAATTAGTTCATTAAAGGTCCAAACGCAAGATAATGACGGGAAGTCAAAGAACTAAATCTAAGTCAAATAACATCCAAGATTGATGTCGACAGAATGGTGAGGATGACTTTCAGTAACTGCACTGAAGAGACTCATCACTTTACATAGTCAAACTCTCCTTTACAGGCTACATATACTCTACACATTATTGATATAGGTTACATTGAAATTGCAAGAGAAGCATGCCTTTTGGAAATAATTCACTAACAGTTATTTGTGGTTCTTTCTGGCAAAATTAACCTTCTGTGTGTTCTAAAATCTGCCCACAAATACAATGTTTAATGCCCCAATCTTTTTCTAAGAACTATTTTCAGGCAAAAAAACACAGAATGTCCACAATTTAAGTGCATCGTGGTGTAATTAAGCACAATCATGACACAATCCTGGCAGTAATGAGAAGGGTTCAATCTGCAAAGTAAAGGGAACAAGAGAAAATCCTCTTTCAAGTATCCAAACCATTTTCATTACATCAGGCACTCACTAGCATTTCTATCCCATCTTCATTCTGTTGCATGTAACCTGCATTCTCCATTACTGTAATACAAGCAACTAAAGTGGCTGGTTTGAATTAAAAACACTTGTTTGCATACCAAGATGGCTGAGTGATGATGTAATGACATTGAACTGGAAATGGCTTTGTGCACAGCTTCATGCCATTTAAATGATTTGTATGGGATTGATGAGTACATTTGAGAAATACTTTAGCTTCACATGTATGATGATTCATGTTTCAATGCATTATTATTATCATTATTATTATTATTATTGATTTGAACCAACAAGTAGCAGCTCAAGTCAAAGCTCAGTCATATCAAGAAGTTCTGATCCAGTTAGAGCCAGTTACCACAACCAGTAGCAGTCAATCACTGTCGCTTTGCGTTTTCATTTTAATACAACAGATACACAAAGACCCACTCCAAATTATAACACATTATCATTATCTTATGATCACACAAGCACATATCAAGGAGAAACAAAGCACATTCAATGATGGAGCGCCTGATCTGGTTGTCAAGCGCGCACAGAAGCCCACGGGCATGGCCACCGCCACATAATGATGAGTATATCCTGGATGGCAGTACTGCAGGGCTAGTATATGGGCGAAACCGCACCAGGCTTGAGCCAATACTCACCGTCCTGTGTGTCGTTCCCGCGGCTGCAGTTGCTGCAAATGTGCTTGATCTCTTTCCCGATGTGACAGTGGATGGTAAAGGGTATGTTGTTGTTGTGGTGCGGATGGTTGCCGTGCCCTTTCTTGTTGCTCAGAGACATTATTTTGACCAAGCTGAACGCCTTTTTCTTGGGTTTCTCCACAGCCACGGGCGTGTTTTCTCGGCACCCCGTGGTTAACCACGTACCGTGCATGATGGTGGGCGCAGGATCCACCGTCGGGTAATTGGCCGTCCTGAACATGGGGAAGCGAAAATGGAGCAGTGCGCGGTGTTACGACGGTGTGGTTTTCAATTAAAGGGCCAATCAACTGAGTACTATCTGCCCTACAGTAGCGGCTTCCATCGATCCCCAATCATTTGCCCCTCTCTCTCTCTCTCTCTCTCTGGCCGTATCCCCGCACCTTTACCTGAGATCCAAATATGTGCAGTCTACTTGGTTGCGCAATGCAAAAAAGTCACTGCTGCTGAGAAAAAGCCCCGCTGCCAGATCCAAGTGAGCTAATAATAAAATAGAGAGTGAGTAGTGAATGGCAGAGCCTCCCTCTCCCTCCCAGGGCTGTGGACTGCAGTCGATTGTGGCTAATCCACGATTAGTGGAGCTGAGCAGCATGCGCCTGTGATTGGCTGCGCGGTGCGCTCCTCCAATAGGCCAGTTTAGCTGGAGGAAAAATTGCCGGCTGATCATAAGACTCCAAAAAATATTTTCGACAATTTAGCCTACACCATAGACCCATTCTGTATTTAAAAGACACCAATGACTGCAACAGCGACTAGAAATACCCTTCAAACTATTTGAATTAATAAAATAGACAGGTCTAATGTTTTATGCAACAGCACCTTTTGGACTAAGCAACATATTTTTGATTTATTCAGGAGTTAAATGATTGCAATACATTAAAAGGTATTAAAGTTTAAATGTGTAAAAGAGCAGGAAGCATGAAGGTAAATAAGAAGATGGTCCAAAAAAGCCCAACAGAACAGACATAAGGGGAAAATGATACAAGAATACTGATGAAACTGTTACTAATTAAACTGATCATAACATAAAAGTGACTATGGCACAATGAACACAAAATGGTGAGTGGTCTCTTCAGGTTATATAAATGGTTGATTTGCCAACAATAAGTTATGAATGTTGCTACAGCAGAGTCACTGGTAGTGAAAAGTGAGATGGATGACTGTAAAAATGTAATCATAGTGAGCTCTAAAATTCCTGTTAGTAAATTTACTGAACATTTATATTGCAATACAAAGCCTTAAAACCAGACTGATTAAAACTTCTTCCTGTGAAATGTTTAATTTAAAATAGTCAGTTCTGTAAGAGTTTCTTTTTTCCTTGAGGTGTTTTTTCCCTGGTCCTGTCCCTTTAACAAGTAATAGTAAGGATTCAAGGTGTATGTATATCACAGAAAATTCCTCTCATAATTTGAGTTACAAATTTAGAATGAGCATAAAAAACTGCAGGTCAGAAACAATGACTTTCTGGTAAGTCCCACACATGCACATTACTTAATTCGATGTTATCCACAACTGACCACTGGGTAGAAAATTAACCCTAACCCTCCTTAACAGGTACTCACCTACTCACTGATTACTAAACACATTACAGAGGCTAAAGGATGTTTTCAGTGTGAGGAACAACAAAGATGAATACAATTATTATGATATTACAGCATCTATCTAATGCGGGCATAATAACAGACAAGAGCTCAGAGAATTAAAATCAAAGAAAATAAATACAGTGAAGGGACCTTAATGAGTGATCAGAAAGCCCAGTACTTCAAATGCTCAGACTGAAGAAATAGAGATCTATTAAATATTCTTTCTTTACATCACAAATTCCAAATAGCCATTCAGTTGATCCCTGGAGTTACTTTGCGCATTTTCGGGTAATTTATATCATTAATAGACGGTTAATGAGGCGTTAATCACAGGAAAGATAATAGCCCCCTCGGCATTTCCGATCAACTTTTCTGCAGAGCTGTGAATGGTTGCGGGCTGGGTGAGTATCTTTGATGTTCCCTCAATGAGGTGCAGATTATTTGCAGTGACATCAAAGGCCTCGCTGAAATGAGGGACAGACGCACTTGATTTACTCCCACCACAGTGCAATGCAGCAGTCGCCTTCAGCTGCCTCTTTTTGTTGCAAAGTTTCACTCTCTTCTGTTGATATGTGTTAATGTTTGGAAATTGGCAAAAAAAAAAGAGCTATTTTAATATACAAACAAATCACAGTCAGAGGTTAACGGATGAGGGAGAGAGAGCCTCTATCATTCATGAGGTAGATAATGCTGCAGTAACGCGAGACACTGTATGTGATGGTGTCTGTGAGAGAAAGAGTAAGAGGCTTTAAACACTTAAGGAAGACATTGATAACCTTCTCTTCACTGTTTACTGCCATCAATTACTATTTTTCTACCTATAGACATTGAATTACCATAAAATATACCCAATGTTCTGTGCCAAGGCTAAATGATTGCACTGGTCTAAAAAGTATATGTCTACTTATATGTGTCCTCATCTTGTAAAGCCTTAATTTCTTATTAAATAATTCTAAAAAGAATCAGATAATTAATGCTGTAAGACAGGTCATCTGCAAGGAATGGTCACATGTGGCGATGTAGTTATATAACTACTGCAGGCCATGGTTTAGCTCCTCCTCAGCACATCACTTGGATTAATTCATAGTGCAAGAAGGGGTGAAAGCCCACATCTTAATTAAGACTTGAGGCTGACTTGACGCTGTTGCAGCAACTAACCACAGTCGCTGTCCTTTGTGAAGTTAAAAGCACCTTTCCTCATCAAAAGCCAACCAATTACAATAACTGACTCCTTCAAGTTTCTTGGCATACACATCAGCAATAACCTGAAATGTGACCTCATCACTAACCATAAAGTGTAAAAAGCCCAACAGAGACTCTACTTCCTGAGATAACTCAAAAAGCACTCAGAAAAGTCAGGAAAGGTGTACTGGTCCAATTTCCAAAGTATCCTGTCACTATCAATTACTGTGTGGTATGGCAACACATATAAGCACACACTAAAGAAAATGGATAGAATTATCACCAGAGTGTCAGATATTATGGGCTGTAAACTACATATCCACATTATGTACTATCACACAAGGTATGAAGATCTCAGATGACCCTCTCCACCCAGCTCACCATCTGGCATAAGGTACAGGTTATAGGAGGCATAACAGAACATCTTCACTGGAGTTGTTCATGAACACACAAAAGTTGGTCTAATTGTACTGTAGGGTATGTGGAGCTGAGCAGGCTACCGTATGTTTCTTCTTTTGCACTTAATGTCCTTATGTTTGCACTGGTGTTACATTGTAACAGCTATTCTATCTGTACTGAGATTAATTGTGCCAGCCTAACAGTGTGGTATTAAAAAAAGCTTGAACTTGAGCTTTAACCTACAAACCATTTTGTAAAATTGACAGGGGATATGTATTAAATAATTCAAGGATTGTTTTGTGGTGTATCACTTAAAATGCATTTTTTATGATTTCTCAGATTTTACTGATACAAATTGACTTGTTTTCTTTAAGAAGTTGGGTAAGTTTAGAGACTGCTGCTGATGTGGATTTAAAGGCCCACTGAGCCATGATGTGATATTGGGCCATACAGTTAAACTATACAACTAAACTTTACTCAACAGAACTTCTGTGCTGAAATGATCGTTGCTAACCCCTTTGAATCCATTCAGAAATTCCAATGTTTGATGAACTAAAACATAATGACATACCAATGTTAAATAAGGACTCAGTCAGATACAGTTTACAAATAGTTCTCACCCCTGTCCTGAACACAGATTTCATAAAGCCACACCTGCCTCATTCTTCCTTCTTTTGATTAGATAGCTAGGAAGTTTGTGTGTTGTTTAAGTCTGTTTCAAAGGCAAAGGTGATTAAGTCAGCATAAAATGCTTAGGTGGGTGATGGTCTTCAAAAACTAAGTATGCTTTCCGGTGGTTGATGACATATCTGACACTTGTCACAACCTGTCATAATAAACTTGAAGTGACATATAAGCTCCAACCAAAGCCACAAAGACTTGCTAATCCTCTCTGACTCACACCTAATGGAAATGTTTTCTCACACTGCTGTTGCTGTGAAGCCTTGGTAAATGTTAGTAGTTAATTCGAATGTGCCATTAAGAAGATGGGAAAATATAGCTTTTGCCACACTTATTAGAATGCTGCAAGTTAAGATTTTTTGAATGTCATTTTACTTGAAAGTGAATTTTACAGATTCTCCCATTTCTTGTCATCTGGTCTGAACTGGTTTCCATGGTTGTGGTGCAGGTTTTAGGCTAAACAATCAACTTCCGACTGAGCAGCCTGTCACTACAAATCTGCTGTTCCCTCTCTAGCTGTATCTCTCCATCTCTACCCATCTGTCATTCTATCTCTGCATTATTATCTGTCGTACCCGCTCATAGCTACACACACACATATACACACAGTGCCACATTTGTTTGACAATCTGAAAGGGAATTAATAAAATGGCAAAAGTGTGGCACTTTGCCTTTTTCACTCTTCTAATTTGCTGTAGGGAAATGTGAATAGTTATGTAATTATAATCTGTAAGGAAGTGATTCCTCCAATTTTTTATGCAGTCCTCGGCTGCACCTTCAACACTAAGCTCAATCAGCTCGTAACATGATTATGTAAAGTCCACAGACTGCAACACCTCAGGAGGGGGAAAAAATGCATTCATTTAAAAAAAAAAAAAAAAAAATCAAACACAAACACACAGCAAGAGAGAGTAAAAATGGAGTGAAATGTAAGAAATACATGTATATTCACAGGTTTCTTATATGAAATTATGCACATTAAGAACTTTCCCTCTTGACATTAATAGTCACTGTGAACGTATGTATAATAAGATTACATAAAAATGAGTGAATACTTTGACATTGTGGTTTGACAATTCCACTTGTTTCTAATGGAAAACAACCTGTATCATCAATTGTTGCCATGTAAAGGACCTCCTACACTGTTTCTACAAATTTTAAAAAAGGTAAAACTGTATCTCATAGTGATGCTGGAATTACTGCATTGATAGTTATGGCAAGGGATTACTATCTATACCATCTTCTTACATTATGTCATATTGTTCTTCTACTATGTTACTATATTCCAATGTATTCTGTTACCTCATAGTCATTATTTTTATATGTTGCATAGCAGTATGCATGTTTACGAGTGTATAAACATGAATATCACATACTAATTGTCATTATCTTATTATATTATGCTAGATTATGTTAATTATATACTGTGCATACTGATTCACCTATACCCTACATATACAGTATATTAATAACTATAGTCTACTGTATCAACTGTGTAGCTTTGATCCAGATGATCAGAAAACTATAATATCAGTTTTGCATACACATTACACTTATGCACATTGGTTTAAACTAACATGCTGTGTATATGTAGCATTCTAACTTTGATTTATTTGTTTTCTGTACATATTTCTTTAGTTTTCTGTATCCTATTACCCTGGTCTATTCTTGTGCTGCTCATCCTCCTGGGGATCAAAGTAAAGTTTTATCTTATCTTATGTAACAATGTGCATATAACACTATATGCAAACAATGTTTTGTGCTATTTTATGCTGTCATTACATTTTTCACAGTAATAAAATCACAAGGTGCTGCACCAGTCATTAGCAATATCAACAGCAAACTTACTGTGTGTTTGCCTGATGACACACATAAGCAAGCACATATATAATATAGGCTATACATATGGATACCTATTTATTTGTTATAGGTAGGACACATGCACACTGCACTTTACATACATACTGTACATGCATACACTCATGTTTTATACTTTTTGTTTTTGATACTCTTATCTATTACTATTGCTTTTAATATTATACATATTATATACAAGAGACGTGCTGCAGTGCTACAGTCACCACTCATCCTTTGTAAGATCCATTACAATGCTGCCATCTGGTGGGAAGAGGCTCAAAGAACACAGTAATTAATGCTGCATTCATGTCCTCCTCGGATAGTCACATATCCCAAGTCCCACCACTTCGGTGTGTTCATAAGTTTTAAATCGTAGGCCTAAATGTGAAAACAACATCGATGCTACACAGATCTGTTGTATCTTGTTCCATACTTGTTGTTACACCAGTATAACTAATATTGGTCAATTTACGTGGGCAGCAGCAAATAGTTAAAATCTAAATTACAAATGACATATTAACATGGATATGCAATACATGAATTACGAAAAAGTTTCTTGCCATCAGCCAAATATTTAACTTCGGCCGTCATTTTTCAGCGTATGGCGTCTAGACTTTCCGTGTTGTTGTGCCAGTTTATCTTACATGGATATTCAAGTGAAACTAATTTTTCCCATTATTCTGACGCCACTTGCATGCCAAATGATACGCCTTGACATCTCGATAATACGTCTGTTATCATAATACTAAATTTATATTAAGTACGTAGTTTGCTTTAGAAAGAGAGAATAATATTTTTTAAATCTGTTTTCAGTGCATCTAAATTGCTCATTTTACATAATGACGTAGTGCGTATACTTCCCCATAGGCTACATCTATGGTCGGATGTGGACATCCATATTTCCAGAATCAGATGTTTTCCAAAGACTGCGATGCTGTTAGTAAATATCCATCTTCAAAGCTAAAAGTATCGTGTCCGTAACGCCAGAATGAGCAACATATTAACGGAGCATGGTGAGTGTTAAACCTAGGTTCCTTTTAGTCTGAATTTGCCCTGACGAGAGATGAAAACATAACATAACTTTGTGTAGCTGTCCTTATAGGTGAACCTTACTGTTTTAACATGTCTTTCCCAGGCCGCCTCCATCCGTCTTATCGTCCCCCTTCTGCAGCTTGTGTCTGCAGATCTGTGGGTTAGGGTAGGGTTAGGGTCTTATATACAGTCTATGGTTAGGGTTAGGGTTACTTATGTACTATGGTCTGCTGGAGGAGTTCGTCTCCACAGTACTGGAAACAGTCCCCGAGTTCTCATATAATATGTTTTAGGTGATGGCCTACAGTATGGCATTCATGGCCTCTCCTTTACATGTGAATTTGTTCAGAAAATGTAGGCCTTCAATATTTAAAAAAAAAAAAAAAAAATCTTAATACACCAATAGGTGGTGCTAGAGTTGTGCCGCAATGATGACTTTGCCAGCCCACACAAGCCATCCAGTCCCATTTGTCCAGAATATACACCTACATTACAAATAAGGAAATGAGTGCATAATGAGTACAAATAAGTGCATTGAACATCAATTACTCTATGTGTTATTTGCATTTATTCATGTTTATTTGCTTTTTCAAGACTTCTAGCTCTGAGGTTAAGGCATCTGTGACAAACTTTGTGAAGCTTATGCACACTTTAGTGGATGATCAATGCCAGAGGGATATCTTTTACCAGGTGAGTTGGTTGGCACCATAGACTGTAGGTTGGCACTAGATGTTATTAGTTTAAACAGTGAATTACCCAGTGAAGAAAATCAAAATGTATCCAACCAATTTGATTGAAGGTGGTTACATTTTTAGTTCTTGGATGACAGGTTTAAATCGGTTTAAATGTGACTCTCAAGATCTGTGGTGAAGTGGAAAATTCTGTCATGTACTGTAGTACTGCACTGGAGAGTTGCAAGAACTCTACTTATTACCTGTTTGTAAAACCTTGTTTGGAATTACTGTTATAGTTGGTTTGAGATAGGCAGTATTAATGTTTTCACCCTCATTAACCTGTGAAGCCATCATATCTAAATAATGAATATATTTGCAGTTGCTGGAGGAGGAAGAATTTATAAACACTTAGTTTCTACATGCCATAAAATATATTAAGATCCAACATCAAGCTGACTTCACTCTGGTCACATAGAACTCACAGCAAATGCAATAACATCCCTTCTCAGGCAGCAAACCTGGGAAATGTAGAATAGCATTAACTGACTGAAAAATAATGTGTGAAACTTTGTGGGGAAAAAGACGTCACAGCATAAGATAACTGATATACAGGAAATAAGTTTTGATTTTTGTACACATACATGTAGAATGATTTTAACTGTTTTGTTCCTTACCTCGACTTCCCTTTGACTCAGTCTCTCCCCCTCAATCCTAAAAGAGTGTGTGGAGTTCATGAATCAACCTGAGCCTCTGAATATTCTTATTCAGCATCATAAGCATTATGACCATGAAGTTAAACAAGGTAGTACTTTATCAGAATTATCACTCAATTTCTGATTGTTTTATTTGTTTTTTTTTGATAAGTTTCAGATACTGATCTTTGTCTGTTGTTAATTTCTTTTCCAGCTCTGTGTTCCCCTGGCGATGATTGCATCCCTTCCAGGCTGTCCTATCACCTACCAAAGGTGGACAATGATGAAGGAGACACTGGATCTAGTCTGGTGTTGAAAGAGTATGAAGACACCAGACTAGATCCTTAGAAAAAAATTTAGAAAGGACAAAGAATGCGGCGAGCAATGGACAGCAATGTGTTGATCAGACTGAAGATCAAGGACCCTTTGTTGAAGTAATACTTCCTTTTGATGAAAGTGAGTCTAATAATAATGACTTAGACAAAAATTGGTATCACCACTTGAAAGCCTGCAGTAGAACATCCTCAACACCTTCAACTATCATGTTTGTGGCCAGGATTTTGCTTCTGTTTGAAATCTAAAGAGACACAAAATAACTTACAGTGAAATTTTTAGGAACAGATTGGGTGAGTCAGAGTCTACTTGCCAAAGTAGCTTTTGTCAGAAGATTAATTTGTATTGTAAACCAAAGACCAGTGCTCAAACTAATAGAAGTGAGAATGAGCTTCTATCTTCTATCTACTTACCCAACGAAATTTGACAAACACCAGAAGTGTCGCCAGTAAACAGAAGAGTCCGGCAGACCCACAGCTGTCCACCAGTTCATCTCATCACTCCAGACCAAAATCCAAATTGTCTTTCCCTAGTTAAGACACTAGGCCTGCAGTTGTACAGCAGGAATCAGTATCTTCTGACTCATCACAAGACCAAATATGTAAAAGAAGCAGCCGCGTTAAAAAAACATGCGCCATATGTGGGAAAATCATCACTTGTTCTGCTGACTTGAAAAGGCACATGAGATGCCACACTGAACAGAGTTCTTACCTTTGGTTTGATTGTCGAAAAGACTTTTTTGGTTTTAAACCACCATCTACAGGTGAATGAATCAAGAAACATAAATAAAAGAAATCTGGAGAACAAGTATAAGTATAGCTCAGATTCCAACAATCTCGGAAGCAATCTCCAGCCCTCAGGCTTTACCAGATGTACCGTCCATGCCGGCCTGTAAATCGCCTCTGACGTGTCAGAAATGTGGTAGTTTTAGCTATTACAAAAGTTTTGAGAAGCACCAAAGCAAATGTTCCAAAAGAGCTCCTCGAAGAAAAAAGCGAACAAACAGCATTTTGTCATCACATGAAGTGGACCATGTGTGAGAAGAACTCTTCCAAAATTGTCCTCATGAGAAGACATTATTCCAAGTCACATAAAGTCAGAGGCTCATATCCATGTCCTTTATGCAAGAGAAAATTTGTGAGATTATGCGAATTGATTCGACATCAGCATAACAAAAAATTGTAGCAGTGCACTGCCTGTAACAAGTGCTACACAAAGCCAGGACTGTTAAACTATCATGAAAAGGTTCACACTGCAATTGTAACGCCACACATTTGTAAAACACGCAAGAGAAGCTTCAAATTTCTTGCTCATCTGATTCTGCACCAGAGAAAGGATAAAGAGCAGCAACCTAGTGTTTGCTCCCTACTGCGGGAAATAGTTCACAACAAAAGACTGCCTAAGAGCACATCTATTGAGGCACACAGGATTTTATCAAAAAACATACCTTAAATGGCATTTGTACAAGCACACGGGGCAAGAGCGATACTTGTGTGACACATGTGGGAAAGGTTGGCCAAATGCAGCCCAGCTCAAGCTTCACATGATCCAGCATACTGAAAAGAGGCCATTCAAGTGTGACAACTGTGGTGCATGTTACAAGAGGGGATCGCATTTGATGGCTCACCGTAGATCCAAACACAGCCAGTTGCGGCTATTCGTGTGCCAGGTTTGCAGCAAAGCCTTTCGTTTAAACAATGAGCTGAAAAAACACATGATGGTTCACACAGGGGAACAGCCATTCCGGTGTCCGAGATGTGGCAAACGTTTACGATAAAATCTCGTCTTGGAGAACACAGAGAAAAGGCATGTCTGTAACTCCACCATGTTTTTAGAATAATACAGTAAATACATGCACCATACAGTACATGTGCTGTCTTTAACAATATCTTTATATTGTTTATATACTGTAAGGTATTAAAATTTATTTCAACACTGTCTGGTACTGTGAATGATTTCCATTCACTGAGAAAAAAAAGGTCTTGAAATACAGTGTGTCTTTTTTTAAATGGGCTTGACAAGGTTTCTCTAAGGGCTACAAAAAACTTGAGGCTGTGCCATAGAGGAAGAAGCAGACTCACAATTTGGGGATTTTTGGATGAATTCAGTCTAAATAAACAGCACAAAAAGAGTGTTGGAACAAGTGGTATCATATACACCCACAGGGCTATTTAGCAATGAAACATCTGTTGGGGTGTGCCTAAATGAATCCATGAAATGCTTAACAAATGTTTTTCTTGATAAACTTCCGTGTGAACAAGACCATACCTTTACACACACAGTGGTGCTGAAGCAATGAATCATCAGAACATTATTGAGCAGCTACTTTTATAATATATTTTTTTTTCCAGCATTCATTTCATCCCCTGGTTCCAGCTTCTTAAATGTGAGGATTTTCTGCTCTTCACTGCTTTATATTACAATTTTCTGTTTTGGGGGTTTAGACAGCTGGTGAGACAAAACAAGCAGATGTCCTCTTTGTGATGGCATTTCTACAATTTTCTGACATCTTAAATACCAGTTGAGAATAAATAAAAATAAATAAAGTAATTTTGAATTCAATTTTTTTTTTACTTAAAATGCAAAGTTATCTTTTCCAGCCATATATGTCACAGAAAACATGAACAAGAACTTCAAGCAATGTAAACAATTTGATTAAAGTTATTCAAGATTTTGAAATAGGCTCGGTAAGGTTCAGTGTTCTGTTTCTGTTGAAGTTTCAGACTGCACACAACCATCTGGCAATGCCAGAAACTAACACATTATAGCTATAAACTAACTCGTTCTGCAGCTATAGATCCTTTACTCAATTAAACTGCAGTGAAGTAAAAAGAAACAGAAGTATCAGCAAAGTATTAAGTGTCACTAAAGAACACGTGCAGAATGGCTTGTTTTAGATGTATTTAGGTGTAATCACATTTAGGGTTATACCAGAGGGAAGCCAAGGAGACATCTTTACAATTTGCAGATATAATCTTTTGTTCCAGCTACCTATGTCTTCGTAGTACGGTGGCCGAGACCCGCCATAGCTGCAAATAAAAGTAACGCTGCAAACAAAAAGAAACGCTGCTGCATATAAAAGAAACGCTGCAAATAAAAAGACACACCGCAGCAAACAAAAAAAACGCTGCAAATAAAAACAAACGCCGCTGCAAATAAAAGACACTGGAGAACTGAGGGGTATTGCACGAAACCAGGATAAGGGATTAAGCCGGGATATGTTAGGTATCCTGGCTGAATTTAGCCTCAAGTCGGTTGCATGAAAGCAGGTTAAATTTATCCCGGCCCAGTTACTATGGTGATTTATTCTCTGCAGCTAGCCTGCTCCAGACCAGGCTAACAACCAGGCTAAGATTATTCTCAGGGATTTATCTGGTTGTTCTACTGTCGATCGTGTGACAAATTAATGGGTTTTACAGCATTACCATGGTCTTTCTAAATATGTTGATATAATAGACTATATTGTCGTTTCATTAAAGTCTGTTGACTGTTTAATTGCAACAGTCATTTTATAGTCATTCATGTGGTGTCATTATTGTGTATAATGTACAGTAGATTTACTTTGGACTATTTACTAGCCGATACTCACAATGTTACTTGGCTGCTTCTGAGGCTGAGCAGCATCTGGGTCCTGTTACACATTATTTTCTATTAGCACCAAATCACTAACTTCATATCCATTATGGGCTAAATGAGCAAGACATTTCCACAAAATTGACATGATACCTCAAGCCTGGAGTCCAGCAACACTGTCTCCTCATCTGCAGAAGTGCATCCTGCAGCTGCAGATGTGCCTTCCCCCTGCCCTACACCTAATTATAATAATAGTTTGCACTTAATTATATTTCCTGAGTAGCATGCACTTTTACTTGCCACATTTAAATCAAAGTGTTTAATTTAATTTAAATCAAAATTGTTGATTAGTGGGCTTGGACAGTAACTTCTTTAGTCCTTTTAATTGTAATTTTGACAGTTCTAGTGGAGCACTGTTGTATTAATTGTACTTTTTTTTAAAGTATATTTTTGGGGCTTTTTGCCTTTGATGTACAGGTTAGTAGAGAGAGACAGGATAGACAGGAAAACTGGAGACAAAGAGGGGGGAATGACATGCAGGACAGGAGTGCTTGGTGCGGGATTTGAACCAGGGTCGTCTGCAGCGAGGACTGTAGCCTCATCACATGGGGCGAGTGCTCTACCCACTGAGCTATACTTAACACATTAATTGTATATTAATTGAACTACTTAGACATTGAGCCGGTCCGCGATTGTCTGCCAAGCTTTCTCCCTTTCCTTAATTACAGTGCTTTGTGCTTGTGTTGCCTATTTTTCTTATAATTTCTTTAACCTCATCATGAAATTCCATCAGGAGCTGTTTTTCAGCGGCCGTGAAGAATGACGCGCAACACCTTTCCATTTTCCAATCTGTGATTCTGTGATCGATGCCGTGGGTCTATTTGAGAATGCCGTCAACACGCACTTATCCCAACTATCTACACCTGGCTTGACATAGCCGCGCCTTTTCATCCTGGCTCAGCAAACGTGCAACCGAATAAGCCAAGATGCGCCGGGCAGGCTAGATCAAGCTGCGCTTGCTCAGTTATCCTGGATTTCTTTATTCTACTTTTGTGCAATACCCCTCTGGAGAATGCCGGTGTATTGTTAGCTTCGGCTAACACGGGGAGACCACTAACGAGAGTGGAAACAACTGACGGCTACATAGTTCCGGTGTTACAAATCAACTGGTTTTCACGTTAACTGGTTACCTTTGTTTGTAAACAAACACCGCTCCTGCAGATGTTCCCGTCACGGAGAGAAAATGTAGCTGACCTCGCGAATGCCTGAATGCACGTCCATATATAAATCTGATGATCTCTCGCTCCACCTGCTTAATCCAAACATGATACCTCATGTTGTGAAGTACAATTGTGGGATCCGAAATACTAGACACCATATTCTGTATACATGTTCAAATAAAAATAAATAAATAAAAAGTCACCCGACACGGGATTTGAACCAACTGCAAAAATTCCCTAATGATTTACCATTAGGCCACATAGCTACACAACAAAACTGTCATAAAGTCATACAATTACTGTTGAATTAAAAATCACGTTTGCATAGCCACGACTGTCAACACACCACGGCCAAATTAACTTGTGACCACTGTTATTGCAATGATAACACTTTAGCACCTTACAGGTCCAGCTTGCTGCACCTCTGAAAAACATTTCACGATGATCAAAGATCACGTTTGGTAAAGATGGTCGAGGAAAATCACGCATTTGATGTTTTGGACACGTTTACGTCCGTGTGTTGTAAATCATGTTGGAGCAACAGTGTGTAAATAAAACAATTTGAAGTCGAGCGGATAGGCTATCTATCTATCTATCTTCATTTGTATAGCGCCAAATCACAACAAAGTTATCTCAAGGCTCTTTACACATAGAGCAGGTTCTAAACCAAACTCTTCAGGTTTTAACTTTAAAGAGACCCAACATTCCCACATGAGCAGCACTTGGTGACAGTGGAGAGAAAAAACTAGCCTACCTTTAAACAGGAAGAACCCTCAGAACCAGACTCAGAGTGGGAGAACAAAACAAATAACAATCCTATCTTACTAAATAGCCACAGGAAACAAAATGTACTTTTAGTCTCAATTTCATATTTGGTCATATTGCTTTCCTCGCTCCACTACCCATCCATCCATTCAGTCCAAACTTCCTCAAATCAACAAGTGATGTGATGAATGATTTTATAACTGTGTGCCACTATGTGTGGATATCCTATATGCCACGCGTTACTCCGCTCGACTTCAAATTGTTGCTCAATGCACAATGTTGCTCCAACATGAATTACAACACACGGACGTAAACGTGTCCAAAACATCAAATGCGTGATTTTCCTCGACCATCTTTACCAAACGTGATCTTTGATCATCGTGAAATGTTTTTCAGAGGTGCAGCAAGCTGGACCTGTAAGGTGCTAAAGTGTTATCATTGCAATAACAGTGGTCACAAGTTAATTTGGTCGTGGTGTGTTGACAGTCGTGGCTATGCAAACGTGATTTTTAATTCAACAGTAATTGTATGACTTTATGACAATTGCTCGTTGTGTAGCTATGTGGCCTCATGGTAAATCATTAGGCTGGGGAATTTTTGCAGTTGGTTCAAATCCCGTGTCGGGTGACTTTTTATTTATTTATTTTTATTTGAACATGTATACAGAATATGGTGTCTAGTATTTCGGATCCCACAATTGTACTTCACAACATGAGGTATCATGTTTGGATTAAGCAGGTGGAGCGAGAGATCATCAGATTTATATATGGACGTGCATTCAGGCATTCGCGAGGTCAGCTACATTTTCTCTCCGTGACGGGAACATCTGCAGGAGCGGTGTTTGTTTACAAACAAAGGTAACCAGTTAACGTGAAAACCAGTTGATTTGTAACACCGGCAGCTTATTACTGTCGTTGTTGTTGTTGCTTGTACGTGTAGGTCAGGAAAAGACGTAAAAGGGACCGTATATGGTTTGTTATTTGTGTTATTACGTTACGTGTTGGACTAAATACATGGACATATTGAGGAAAGTATTTCGATGTTATGGAAACGGATTTCATATTTCACAAGAATGGATACTTGGCGAGCTGTACAGAAAGTCCTGAGTCATAAGATGATCGTTGTGGATAAAGGGAAGACTTTGAAGGTATGTAGAGATTATAGCTGCTTTTACTTTAGCTGAGTGGCTGAATACTATTACGGCTGTGAGCAACCAATATAATTCCACTAGGGGCTGGCTCAATTTGCGGCAGCGGCATCTTCCGCGGCATTTCTTGCGGCACCCAGAGATGCCGCAGAAAGTGCCGCTGGCTGCCGCCGGCAGCGGCATCTTCCGCGGCATTTCTTGCGGCACCCAGAGATGCCGCAGAAAGTGCCGCTGGCTGCCGCCGGCAGCGGCACTTTCCGCGGCATTTCTTGCGGCACCCAGAGATGCCGCAGCTAGATGTCGCTAGTAGGCACTTTCCGTGGCATTTTTTGCGGCATTTTCTGCGGCATTTCTTGCGGCACCCACAGATGCCGCGGCTAGATGTCGCTAGTAGGCACTTTCCGTGGCATTTTTTGCGGCACTTTCCGTGGCATTTTTTGCAGCACCCAGAGATGCCGCGGCTGCTGGGTGCAATTATGTGATACGGCAAGCCGCTGTGTGCCGGGGGATAATGCTTGTGTCACCATGTGCTGGAGCATGGAGGAACACGTAGGGGGACGGGGCAGATGATAATAGCCTAAGTGCGGGATAGGCTATTAGTTTGAATTTCGGGGAAACCTGAGGAAGTATTTAGCAATGATATCCAAATTATAGCCTACTACAATTTGTCCAGATAAACCATCAACCACGAAACATCTCAAAATTATAGCCAAACAGATTAATAGATTTGTTCTGCTGTTTATTTATTATTATTTTTAATAATTCTCTTCATTTCTGCCCTGTTCCTAACTTTAAGCATACGTAATTTTGATGAATTCAACCCTTGAAATTACATTTTTATGGTTTCAATTAATAGCCTTGCAATGTTTTCCATAAAAATTTATTAACAAAAAGAAACAAACACAACAATTGAACAAGGTTGTGTGTGTGTGTGTGTGTGTGTGTGTGTGTGTGTGTATGTGTGTGAGAGAGAGAGAGAGAGAGAGAGAGAGAGAGAGAGAGAGAGAGGAGAGGGAGAGAGAGAGAGAGAGAGCTATATGCACACATCCACTACTTACTGAATTTCAGCCTGCTCCTGGTTTCCCGTCCTACATTATTGGACAAACGGATTAATCCAGGTGTGTCTGACCTCAACTTTTGGTCAGACACACCTGGATTAATCCGTTTGTAGGACGGGAAACCAGGAGCAGGCTGAAATTCAGTAAGTAGTGGATGTGTGCATAAAGCACATTAATCTTCAAATCTAGCCCACACTTTCAAGTCCATTTTATCTATCAATTCTTGATTGAAAGTGTCATATTCGGTCTTTTTTCCAAACACAAATGTGAGGTGTTCTGCTGGAGAACATTCGTCGTAGTCCTCGTTCCACACTTTCAGTTCCTCCAGCAGGTCCTTTTTTTCTTTGTTGTCCATTGAAAGAACCGCTGGCAGTTTCAATTGTCCTTCAAAGGATCTCTTTTTGCACCAGTCTGCAGCTGCCACAACATCGCGGAGAAACACATTTTGCTGCAGTGAAGATGAAAACATGGTCCAGGTATGGATGTCATTCTCAAATAGGGTTAAAATTTTGAATTTTTTAATTGCACACCATTAACCAATAGAGCCTAGTTCATAACTTGTACGTAATAAGGAGGACCTGTAAGGTGTTGCTGAGGTGATGAATATCTCAATTTCCAATAAGTTACCATTGTGATCTTTTTCCGGATAAGCAACAGCAGATAGATGTATGGATTTCATCTACCAATTTTGTATTTGTTTAGATCCACTTTTACAATATACAATAATGGATCTGGCAAAATGTTTAGATATCTGTGACATTTAATATTTTTGATATATGGTGTCTCTAAATGTGCTGTATGGCTTCCCCCAATCAGCACTCACTACTGATCAAGTTAAGTGGGCTATAACATAAACCTGTAATACAAAATTACTTTTTCATTTCACAATAAGATGCAGCAGTACTTTCTGAGAGCCAATATGTAAAGCTCTTTTGTTAGGTGCAGAAATAGTAACTTGTTACCTCTTCCTCTGTGTCTGCTGTTATCATATCTTCAGCACTGGAAAATAAAAAAGAAATTATATAGGTTAAGTGTATTGATGCAAAACCACTTTATGCCACAACTAGCGCCATAAATTATTTACTGGCACAAATTTGGCATCTACACCCACACTGCAAATAAGTTGTGTACCTTTGCTCTTCCCAGGTAGTTGAGCACTCCTGAAGCACTTTTTCAGCTCGATATCGGCACATGTTGCTGCTTGTTTGCAACCACCGGATCAAAACCTAAAAACCAAATAACAATAAATAGAGTGAAGTCACGTTTTCATTATGCTGTAGTTGTGGTATTATTTTAATTGTCAAATTACTTGAGTGGAAATAGCAGACGCTTTAAATTATACAACTAAAATCAAGGCACACATTTGACTAAATTGATTATGACTTACCTATGTTTCTCCAGTCGTCAATGTCTCTTTAGGGATTTGAAATACAGGACTGACAGTCGTACGCTGATGTGACAAATGAGTGGGCAGTCGTCAAAATGATTTGACACGCTCTCGGGTTGCCAGGTGTGACAGGTAACTCTCCAAAGTAGGTTATGATATTTAAAAATGCGGTTTTATACACAATTTTCCATAATTTAAAAAAAAATCTCTCATAAAAATTAAGTATAGGCTATTTTAGTAGGCCTTGCCTCTTATTATGTCACATATCTCCAACACTATAACAAAAATACACAAATCCGTTTATCAGTATTATAGACCAATTGCCTAAAAAGCTGATGTTAAAAATGTGACGCAGTCTCATTGTGTCATAAAGTGTCACAAATCTTATTGTAAGTATTGCCTTAGCACACGTCCATTTTAGTTATAGTGGATAAAGAAAGATGAGGACAGGGAAACCCAAACATGGCAACCATTCTATATGTATTCTTTAGGCTACGTTTAACATGTGTGGCATCAAAACATAATTATTTTCTAACGTTGACATGTCTGTAAATTGCCATCTAAAGCCTAAAACCATGCCACAGTCATGAAATCATTGCCGCGTAAAGTGCCTACTACCGACATCTAGTTGCGGCATCTGTGGGTGCCGCAAGAAATGCCGCAGAAAATGCCGCAAAAAATGCCACGGAAAGTGCCTACAAGCGACATCTAGCTGCGGCATCTCTGGGTGCCGCAAGAAATGCCGCGGAAGATGCCGCTGCCGCAAATTGAGCCTGCCCTCTCTCTATAATTCGTGAGTGGTCTTGAATGAATCAGTGCAACCTATGCTTTCTAACAATGTACGGCATGAATAAATATGTTTAAGGGTTGGTGTTTAAAACATTCAGAAGGACTTGTGGCTACCTCCCAACCTCCGACCCGTCCCGTAGGCGGAACAGCGTGTTTTAAGTGTCTGCAGTTCCGATCCTCATCCCCATGTTGGCTGAAACAGACAAGTCACCCTCAAACACTACCATTTTCACTTACTTTCTAGTTCGTTTTCCAATTCGTAGTCCTGTTGTTGTTGTTTCTTCTTCTTCCGGTGTTTCGGCAAAAACAGTCCCCGGTAATCCACTTCCGTTGTGTCTTTTTTTTATTTGCATCGTTTTTTTTATTATATGCTGCGGTGTTTTTTTTGTTTGCTGCGGTGTTTCTTTTATTTGCAGCGGCGTTTGTTTTTATTTGCAGCGTTTTTTTTGTTTGCTGCGGTGTGTCTTTTTATTTGCAGCGTTTCTTTTATATGCAGCAGCGTTTCTTTTTATTTGCAGCAGCGTTTGTTTTTGTTTGCAGCGTTACTTTTATTTGCAGCTATGGCGGGTCTCGGCCACCGTATCTTGGTCCTTCTTGTAAACCCAGGATACTGGGTATATGCCATTGTAAGAGAAATAACATGTGTACACATCTGGTAATCCCAATCCACCCTTGGTAACAGTGAGATAACAGCAACATTCATGCTGTGAGGCATAGATTGAGTCGCTATTATATCTCTATATAATAAGGTCAATAAAGGAGACAAAACATCCTGGAAGCATTTTTAAAAATCTACACTAAAACCATCCTGACCTGGTGCTTTACCAGCAGTGAGAGCTTTAATAGCCACTCTAACCTCCAGGTCTTGTACATCTGTCTCCATATATGCCCTATCATCAATATTCAGCTGTGGTAGGGGTGCATCTCTCAGAAAGTCATCTATCATACTTGTACTGTGTCTACATTCTGATTCATACAACTCTGAATAATATTGTTGAAATGCCAAATTCATTTGTTTTTGTTCACACACTAAGGATCCAGTGTGATCATATATGGCAGATATTGATGAGTTACTCTCTATTTGTTTTAGTCCCAGTGCAAGTATTTTGCCAGCTTTATCGCCAGATTCAAAATGTTTTTCCTGAGTCTATATAATGCAATTGAAGTGTTTTCATGTATAATTGATTGTAACTCTGACCTATAGTCAGTAACACCATAGTTTTTCATTTCTGATCATCAGGGTCTCTCATATGCTGCATTTCTAGATTTTTTAATTTGAATGTGAGTTTATTTTTCGGTTGGCTTCTTTCCCTCTGCTTTGCAATACTATAACTGATACTCCAACCTCTACATGTGGCTTTAAAAGCCTCCCAAACCGTCTATAACGACGTAACTGAATTCAAAATCAAAAAACTCAGATATTCTCTCATTTATCAAAGCAACAAATGTCTTATCCCGCAAAAGCATATTATTAAACTTCCAGTATTTAGTTTTTTGTATATTAAAGCAAAGAGAGAATATAACAGATAAAGGAGCATGGTCTGAAAATATAATATTATGGATCTCTGAGTTAATCACATTCTCAATTAATGAATTTGTCAAAAACAGGTAATCTATCCTGGAATACGAGCTATGGACTTTAGAATAGAAAGTGTATTCACGACAGAGTGGATTAACACATCGCCAAACATCAGTTACCCCCAATCATTTCTGAAGTTCATTAAGGGCAGCAGAGAGCGGGAGCGGCTTGAATTTGGCATAGAAATCCGTCTTTATGACGAATTTCAAAGTTTCAAAAATCTCAAAATTTTAAAGGTTTTAAAGGTGTTTGATAATTAGCTTCCTGGTAAGCAGACGCCAAATGACTCAGTCTGCCATGCTCGCGTGTCACATGATTCACTAGTGATGATTGTAGTCTTGACATTACTTGTGTTGTGTTTGGATTTTGGACATACAGTCAAAAAGCAAGTTACTCAATTTGAAAGGATATAGACATTTGGCATTTTTGCTTGATATATTACTCAGCTGATAAAGCAATTACTAAAATCATTAGTGAATAAATTGTTTCAGCACCGATATGTGCTGCACAATTAAACTTGCGCAGTAGCCTACTGATGCAGAAAAAGCTTTGTTCCAGCAGAGAGCAGTGGTGCTCCAGGGACTGCTTAAATTCCATCAACCAGAGTCAAACGTACAATATCTATGATGATTAATACTTAATTTCACAGACTAACTCCCATTAAATGAAAACAAGCAACAGAAATCTACAAAAGCAACATTCAAGAACTTGTTTCATTTTTTATATAGAACATTTATCTTTGTACGACTGTCTATCTTCATGTTGGCGAAGATAGCAATGGAGCTGACATAAATGCTGTCACTACATCTGTCTCAGTGATCAGACCCATTTTGTTTGTATCCCTTTTTGTTCCACGCTGAGCCCTGTTTCTGCAGAGCACAGTGAAACCCTCAGTTTGGGATTCTCCATTTTGTCTGCTAATTAAGAAACAGTGTTGCAGGCAAGGTGATAGAAGGTGTCAGACAAGAGCCTATGCAAGGAAATGAACACCTCTTTAATAACTATGCAACGGTGATGCAAGGACAGAGTGTTTTGTGTTATTCCTGTTTATTGACAGGTGCGATATTGGGGGGAAAAGGGAGCACTGTAGACTTCCCTGTTTTACTGTAAGTGCATGTTTTCAAAGGGTTGTGGGCATGATGTGCTTGACAAAATTGTGATAATAATGTTTGGTTGTAAACTGACAAAATCACACTATTTGACAGCAGGCAAGTGAAAACCCAAACAAAAGAAATCCCACAAAAGAGCAACATCTCCAGTGAGCTCTGCTACACTGGTAGGCAGACTGTGCCCCTCCTCTGGGATGTTCTGGCTTGTCTCTCTGCTTAGACACTCTGGTATTCTCTGACTGAAACCTCCATCTGTCCTGTTCTCTCTAAATGAAGACCACAGTGTGGAGTGGACTATCAACTAAAGAGCTCAGGGCCCCTCTGGCCTCTTATGGCTCTGCTGCAGTTAAGACTGATATCTCTTGGTTTCAGGCACAGGTAGCTCAGCATTATATAACGTGAGTTTTCCCAGTAAATGATGAGCCATGACTGCAGTCATAATTGCAAGCTTTAGTACAGAATAACTGTCAATAGACCATGAAACAATGATCCATACAGTTAGAGGCATTCTAAAACTGCTTTCTGTAATTTATTAAGCTATGGCTCCAATCGTTCACTCCCTGGCAATGTCAGACTTTAAACAAAAATTTACTTTTAGAGTACAGACAGAAAACCACCATCACATGTTCAGCTTTCTAGAGAGACTGTTAAAAGTAGGTAAGCCTTTATGAAAAAAGGAGGTTTGTGCAACTTTTTGCTCAAAATTCAATGTATTTTGGGACACATGGTGCTTTAGACGTTAAGAGACCTTGAACTGCAATGTCTCTGGTGCATGTCATTCTCTAAAAAAAACAACAACAGAGAAATAATCACCACAAAAATTCCATCCGTTTTGTCTGTCATGTAAAACAAAAATATGAAAGCTTAAGATGTTTTGCTTAGTTAGTTTTAAAGCCTGTGTGGAATGTTTTTATGTGATTATAGAGTTTTACAAGCAAACCTTTTTTTTTTTTTTTAACCATGCAATGCTGTCTGCCAGAGAGTCTTTTTTGATGCTACTATTGAGAACCTTCAAAGCCATAAATGTTCAAGTCTTACACACAGGGCTTTTAATTAAAACTTTTACATAAGATTTTATTGACTTTGTAGATACAGAATCCTCTGTGAATGCACATTTGCAGATGTTATCACTAAATGTTACAAAAACGATATCAGTCATTGCAACCTACACAGATACTTGTAACACAAATACTTTTACTCCTATTCCAGTTTATGAGAATGTGGTTATTATGTGATGAGATTACAAAATCAATTCTACAATGGAAGATTTGCTGGAGAAAGGATTGGAGCATAATGTCCCTTTGGTTCAATCATTTAATTTCACAGAATTATTCTGCTTCTTCAGATCGCAGTCGTTTATCCTGTGGGCTATTAGTCTGTCTTTGCACAGACTTACATAACTGTCTGAAAAGTGGAGGCATAATTTACCATAATGTACTATGCACACAGTATATCTCTCCTCAAATCTCTTTTTCATTTGAAGAGCTTTACTCCAAAACAAGGTTTATAGGGTACTATAATATTTGAAAAAACACCTACTCTTTATTGATTGATCGTAATACACTTAATTACGAAACAGATTAAAGGAAGATTGGGTATTCACATATGACATCTTATAATGAATCCTCTATACTTAAAGGAAAAATGGATGTAGCAGTTTGGAACATTGTTATTAATGTGCTGCTCATTCTTTTTTTCACCTTTTCACATAATAGTAATATTGACCTGGTTTAAAAATGGAGGAGCCAAAATGTATCCTGACTTAGAAATAGAATAACATTTTGAAGGACTGCTGAGTGGTGCAATGCAGCTTTGATTGAATTGAGTTCCAGGTTTGCAGCAGTGTTGAAGGGATTCTGACTCAGTAAAGTCTCTTACTCAGCAGAAATACCCTAAAGAGCTGGTGCACTATGGGAGCTGCACTGGTGACGCCAGCAACAAATGTCACTCTGTAGACATTCATCATATCCACTTAATGGATGTTCATTGTATAGTCTACACCTGCTTGATGCTATCCACTGAGATTTCCATTTAAACTGTCACTGTATCAGGGACAGCCACACCCACCCCTAAGGCAACATAGACTGGATACAGTGGCACTGACCTGCTTTGTTTTATGTCTTTAAATCCAACAAAATTCATTGCATGTTGTAAATTCAGTGTAACGAGCAACAGAGAGTGATAGCGATTCAGGCGGAGCTCTCCTCCAGCATAATTGGTCCTTGGCAGTGCTGCCTTCAGATTGCCGTAGTATCTTAGCCCTCTCTGGCCAATGTGCTGCCACACTTACGACCCATAACTAAGCACATCGTCACGCGGCTTTCTTCAGCTCGGGAGGCTTTTGAAAAAGTCGTTATTTTTCAGCTGAAGTGTGGAGAGCACATCACAGCCAGGAGCTTTTCCTAACTTCCAAGTGTGGCAGAGAAAGAGCAAGATGAAAAGACGGAGATAGAGAGAGCGAGACAGAGAGTGAGGGAGAGATTCTGGGAAGATGCAAGATGCAGCTGCCTGCAGGCTCTTATAGAAGACACCTGCCTGTCCTTTTCTTTAAACCTTCTTGCTACAGAGGTTGGCAGATTTTCTGGCCACTCTCCTACTCATGTTTTATTCAGACCAGTGATGCTTCAGCACAAGAAGGCCTATGTGCAACCAAGTAAGAAAGATGGATGTGTATATTTTGAGATGCAGGGCTGTTACTAAATCATATGATGCTTTGAAATGTCAGCCATATGCTATGTGTGTGTTTGGGGGATGGGGTTTGTAGAAGAAAGATAGATTGGGGAAGAACTGATATAAATCTCTTGCCACTAATTATGGCTACTTTGTTAAACACTTGCTAATAGCCTCTAGTGTTGCAACCAAAACTGCAAAAAAACATTATAAATTCAGCACTCCGCGCTGGCTCTCGTCTAATTTATCTAAAATGCACTTTTCTTTTGAAAAAATAACTGACATCTTGAAATGGTGCAAATTCTGCTCATTCTTAACCTTGCAGTCACCTTTTGCTGCCTTTAGAATTCAAACAAAAATCTAGTTACTGTAGACTCCATTAGAGTTTACATGCAAAACATTGCTACATGATTAACAGAGCATTCAAAAAACAGTATCAAATATCTGCATACATGTCTTGTTAGAAAAGCTGTGACCTAGACCTGACCAGCAGCTATGTAAAGCAGCTGGCTCTGCAGCAGAAATTTGTCCCATCCCATCATGCATCTGGTGTGTATTGATTCTAGCCTTTTGGACAGTGGTGCTAACTGTACACAGAGATTGCAACACAGAGCAGTACAGAGAGAGAGAGAGGCAGGTAGTGGTGGGCGGTGAATGAGTTTTTTTAGCTGCAACATAGAGCCTGGTATAAAAATTGAATTGTAAGACAGTGAATGCATGCACACATGTCCATACCATAAAAATACATTTCAATACACATTACATGTGCTGTATACTGTAAGACAAAAGCTAGGGCAAATACACTGGCTTCAACTTTGTCTATTTGCACTCAGGCCAGGTATAATAGTCAGACCTTTAGCCACCACTGTCCCCACACCTTTATACTGCACACAGAATCCAGATGCTCAGCACAATTAACATCTATATTATAGGTGTGTTGTTACTAATGTTCGATATGCCAAAGAAGACCTGAGAAGACCCTCAGCCTATAAGGAGCTGACCTGTGTGTTGTGTCTGCAAAGTGCCTAGAAAAAAGCAACCAAAAACATATTAGTGCCATTTCATGCTGTACTTGTACCAGTTAGTCATTCAGCCTTACACTGAAAGTATCTGATGACAAAAAAAAGCCTGGACATGCATTAGTTTTGTGTGAGTGTTAACCACAAAGGAGTATTACAGGATCACAATGTAGACAAAGAAAGAAGGAATGCAGGCACAGACATGAGAAAAAAGGTTAGGTTGACTGTGTGCACACATATGATACAGACCCAAAGATGTCTGATCTCTTTGGCAGGAGAGTGCTAGTGGAGTATCAAAGAAGGTAGCTCCTGTAATTGGGAGAGTTTCTTGTGTGTAGCATGAGTCTGCAGACAGAAAGCAGATGGGGCTGTAGTTAAGCTGCTGAATGATGGGCAAATAAAAACAAGCAGACAAGCTCTTCCAGTGAGACGGATGCTGTGTCAGCAGGCAACACACACACAGCACATTAACAAAGGACTATTATGAGCGCGCAATACATGTGTGCAAACATGTGTTCCCAAAAGCACATGTATGTGTCTCGCTTTATCTTTTGGTTAAAAATCCATAAACAGGATCCTTGGGTAAACAGTAATGATTCTTGTTCTATAAACATGGTCATCACTCAGGTGCTAGTCCAGATGACAGTGTGTGTGTGTGTGTGTGTGTGTGTGTGTGTGTGTGTGTGTGTGTGTGTGTGTGTGTGTGTGTGTGTGTGTGGCTGGGCTGACAATCAGTTTCACAGGGGCAGTAATGATTGAAATCAAACCTGTAAAGTAGATCAAGCACCCATCTACACCACCTACATCCCATAATGTTTTATGACAGGTGACACGAACATTGATCTCTGCACAATCACTGACAGCTATTATATCATTATGTCTTTGTGACTGTGCACAGAGCCATTTAACTGTGGGGTAAATTAGATTATTGCAGATGTTAAACAGGGCAATGCAATAGAGCAATGTTTCATACATGCTCTCTGATTCCATTAGAATCCCATAGGGTATCTATCATTTGTATGCTACAGCCTTGTCTCTGCAAAAGTCAAACTAGAAACAGAGACTAAATCCCCATGGAGACGACTGATGCATGTATGGGCTAACTAAGCTCAGTTTCAGCATCAGAGAATAAAGCATCCGCTGCTAAACAATCTAAACAACTAAGCTGGCAAGACAAACAAACTCACTACGTAACAAAATGGATTACACAACTCTGCATCATTGAAGCAGATGCCGTACTGGCAATATGTTGGTTGTAACCTAATTTAACCTGTTGGATATTAAAGTGCATTTTCTGTTCTCTGTGAAGCAGCAATTCATTGATGAAAATATGGATACAGTCCATCAAATTTTACAAAAAAATGTCTTCTCAAAAACATTGATGCCGGCCTCCTCCTGTGTCACTCTGTATACTTTTTATTCATTTTTGTTATCTATGTAGAATGTTCGGTTTTAAAACATTATACAGACCCTGAAAAGTAAACACTGTAACAAAGACAAACAAAAGCAACTGTCTTGTCCTGAACAACACAAAGCTAATTGCTTAGTTCATGTTTCGGGTCCTTGGCAGCCCTGACCATTTATCATTATAAAGCACCTGAGCACACAACCACAAGACTCTTGGTTTCCTTGGCAATAAGCATGCTAAACCCTGCTACACTTATTCTTCAGGTGGAAGTGAGTCAACAGTGCTGTTGTACAAATCGCCCCCGTACCATTCTCATGCTTTGTATGAGCTTGTTGTAGAGCAGGGATATAAAAAAAACAGGAGCATAGAGACAAATGATAGTGTCCTGCCATTGACAACAAGCTTGTCTCCACAGGGCAATGCTTGTTGGCATGAGTAGAGAAGCCTAGAGAGTTGCAAATGCTTATCTGAGATAACAAGCTGGGGGGCCTTTTTTATTCAGCATTCATTCATTCACAGAAATACAACACCAAGTACCTTTGCTATTTTCCACCAGTGCCCTGGCTCATATTGCATACCTGGGAGCTGCCAATACAGCTACCATTGTTGACCTCTTAACAGCTGCACTGGAGCAAGGTGCAGTCACCCTGTGAATAAACTGAGCCTCTGGGCATAAACACTATAACCTCTTGAATACACAGCTTTAAGATAACACAAACTCTTCTGAATGTCCTTGTAAAAAAGGCAGCATGGTGGTGCACTGCTGAGTACTCCAGCCTCCTCCCACAGATGTAAAAACATGCAGGTTATCTTAATTGGTGACTCTAAGTTGTTGGTGTATGAATTGTTGGTTGTCTCTATACTATATGTATCCTATATGTTCAGTGCCAGCTGAGATGGACTCCATATCCCCTGCAACCCTCTAGAGCAGGGGTGTCAAACTAATTTTATTTCAGTTAGTTTTCAGACAAACTTTGAAGATGTCACTTTTGGGTTTGAGAATTGTGATGGACATTTTCACCAATTACCATCTTAGAGACTGCATATTAAATCAATAATGTAGAAAAAATGATTGACATATGATTCAGTAATAGCAATAACTGTTAGTTGAAGTTGTACAGACAGACCTGCTTTGCCATTAAAATAGCTGATGATGTTGAACAGTGGATGTTTACACTGTGCGTCACAAATCTAAACTTAAGTTTTTGACATTAGGTTTCCACAGAACACAATAGCATCACTGTAAATGTGATCCTTAAAGAATGCTTAACCTAGTTTCTTCACACTAACACATCCAATAGAGCAAAACCACCCTTATCTAATGGCATTACAGGATATAGGCTAAAACATGAAATGACTCAAATGTAGACATTTTAGAAAACACACACGAAAAACCATTAAACACATAATACATACTAGCCTGGCAGACATCCAAACACTACAGTGGATTATAGGCGTGGTACTGTTCTCACACATTTTGCTGAGTGGATGAATGGGTGTGACTCCAGCAAGCTGAAATGCTGGGGCTAAGACATTGTCTGTATCGTTGTAACTGCTCTATAGGACTTTTTCATTTTGTATTTCAGAATATTGGTATCATGGGAAAAAACAACAAAGGACCTGATGTCATTCTAGTCACTACACATGTGGGCACAATCAAATCATCCTTATGAATGAGACGAATAAGAGAAAATCATACTTGATAGTGACTGGTACAAACAACAAAGACCCATCACAGATTGTTAAATGACTGACATGACTATCATGAGATGTATTTTCGGCAGTCTCGTGGACGCAACGTGTATCCTAATTGCACTGTAGTGCAAAAGATCTGAATCCTGTTGACTCAGTCAGCATAAAATGCCAAGTCACCATGGTAACAGAGGATGCAACCCGCTTTGAAAAGGATGATAGAGAGAGAAGACTATATTCACCACCAGCATCATTGCAGGATTTGTTACACCTGTTAAAAATGCGATGATTAAAATCTTTTTTTAAAGCAAACCGGATATCCTATCTGATTTTGTGTCCCACAACCACTTCCAAATCTCGGGCTACTATGGGTCACGTTGAAGCTTCTTGACATTATGTAACACCGTTGAATTACAGTGGTAGAAATAAATTACCAAGCGCCGACGAAATCACAGTTCACACATGAAACGGCGTTCAAAGCTGTGGAAATGCAGATACAGTTTGATTTTTCCCCTCATGCTTTTTTGCGCCAGACGCAACCACCAGCATCATTCTACAAAGTTGCGTAACATTTCAGGCACATTTACGGGAATGGACCCACAGCAGTCCATTAATAAATTTTGGAGCGATAAATTTCACAGCACAACTGTAACACAAGTCCTCAGGAATACCAGAGTCTAGGGTATAGTCATATTTTTAAATTCGGGTAATAACCCCCCTCCCCCCACAGTCCACATCCACATAACGACATAACATCTAACGTGAAGATTTGGGGGCAGGATGGATCATAAGCGCCTACCTGTCCGCAGGTTGAAGGAGAGCCGGGCTTCAACAAGATATGGGGTGTCGCTCTTTGAGCGAAGTCTCCTGATCAGTCGGCGGTCTGTGCTGCTGTCTGGAGAAGTCGCCATCAATTTGAACCAGTGTCCGGTAGTGACTGCTGGCCGACCGGGGCAGACGCAGAACCGCGGCCACTAGCACTGTGGGAGGTAGCTGTTGATGTAGAAGAGGAGGGAGATCACACACACATCGAGGGGGGTGGAGGGAGAGAGAGAAAGAGAAAGAGGGGGCGGGGGGGGAGAGAGAGAGCGAGAGAGAGAGAGAGAGAGAGAGAGAGAGAGAGAGAGAGAGGCGTTGGTGGAGCACAGCATAGATGGGTACAGTGAGAGAAAAAATCAAAATAAATGTCCTAAAAATGGCAATATAATGCCATTAAAAAAAAATCTTAGTAAATCTAATGTGTGACAGACCTAGGCTATCCTCATTGTATTCTTTGTAATGCAAAATTAAGTTTTACATTATATAGGCCTAGATAAGCAAACAGTTAATTTTTTTTTCTCCGCAAAGCAGGATACACATAAACACAATAAAATCACAAAAGCACAATAAGACTTGAGTGGCAATGTCAGATTATTTGTCTGTCGAATTCTCTCTTTTTCCTTCTTATTCTTATTCTTATTATTAGGGCAAGTGTAGGCTACTCATTATGCCCATCATGGATACCCAATAAATTATGTGAAAGATATTTTGGAATACAAAATAAAGATATTTTATGAAAATAGTCAAAAGTCTGCCATAGGCATAATTGGTACTTTGACCCAATTTAAGCCCATGTGTGATCATCCAAATAAAGTTCACGACTTGATTTATTTAGGCTACAAAATATAAAAAAATATTGATTTCAAAAAATTGTAGTAAGTAAGTAAGTAACTGTAACTGTAACTGTAACGCATTTTACATTTTTTCTCAGTAAATATAATGGATTACAATTAAATTACATAACGCTATTTCATGTAACTAGTTACTCCCAACACTAGCTGCGCACGCACACAAACACACACACAGATATACACATGCACACACAATCCACAGACACACATGCTGTTGCCTTTGTTTTTATTTAAACCTATTTTCAAGATAAAACACAAAAAACGGAAGTCATTTTGAGAATGAATGAATCATCCTGGATGAATCACACGTACTGAAGTCCGCCACCAGATGGCCCGCCTAAACTGCACACTTTTTCCTCTTTCCTCGCCTCCATTTGTACTTCAGCTTCTCAGCTTTTTTTCTGACACGCTATTTACGACAGTGTGGCATGTTTACGACCTATCCAGTTAATTGCAGTGATAGAGGTAAACAAGCAAGCTCTACGACTCTCTCCGACCACAAAGTGCGAGCATTACCCAGCACGGAAAGTCTGAACACGTTAGAAAGGTAAGTACTCTCATACTGGTCATGTTTTCGTTTAGGGTATCTGGAAAAAACACGTTTCTATGTGCACGTTTGTTCCTTTTTTATGTGACAGCGAGCACAACAACAAGCTAACAGTTGTTCACGAGTAACCTTACGAGCAACCTCTTGTGAGGAGTTTTATGAAGGATAATGTCAGCTAAAGTTAACGTTCACATTTGGGGGGTGGGGGGCGTATCCAGGGTGGCCAACAAACAGCTGTAATGATGAGTGTAACTTGTGCCAATGACTTTAGTTGCACGGCACTTGCTTGGACTCAAAGTTGTTTTTTTACACACTAAGTTGATCAACCTGGAAAACCTGTTTCGACACAAACTGTTCTTGTATTGGTAACACAGGGTGCGCCCAAGTGTGTTGGCTATAGTTTGTCTTAAAAGCTGCTTTTTACTTTTACTACAATACACCTATTCATTTTTATGCATTTAATCGGTGCCAAAATCCAGGCTGCCTTACTTTTTGTAGCTACTGTAGTGTGGCCTACATTAAACAGGAGAACAATGTCACTGCTATGATTGCACAACCACATTCTTGAAGCTTGTGTGTTCATGTTAATATGTTGAAGTTGTGTTGTTTGAAAGAAAACTTTGTACAGTCAATTGCACAAACACAGGCTAGCTTTTCTTACTACTTAAGTCAATCCTGAAGTGCCATACTTAACAGCATATTTTTACATACTGTAGTACATAACATAGTTTTCCAGGTTTAAAGGCTGCATTACAGTAAAGTGATGAATAGATTGTTCTACCGATTCTATTATTTGTCTTTACACACTTGGTCATTATATCCACATTAATGATGATTATTTATCAAAACTGTCATTGAGTAAATATTTTGTGAAAACACCAGTAGCAGTAGTCCATCCTTACAATATTGTTGTGATATCTGATTTTGTCCATATCACCCACCCCTAAATGTTCCAACATTTTATTGTAGCTTTAAGTTTAATAGTCATAACTGAAAACACTGTCTTTATGGGTGCACTTTTCATCAAACAGATATTTCTACTTACAAGTCTTGTGGATCATTTTGTAAACGTATCCCACAACTTTTCAATAATTTCATACTAATTTTTTACTCTCTGTTTATTGTTTTCTATTCAATAGTGACAATGTTGCTCCAACATCGAGGTGTCATTGCATTTGGTCTTCGCATGTGCTCTACGCATGCGACGGGAGGACCTTTGATGGAGGCAGCAAGACCTAGCTCTGGTAAAATGAAAATTGTTAGATTCAAGGATTATATTATGTAGCTTTGCTGGTGTGTCAGGTCAGTACTGGCCCCGTTTTAAACTTTGAATATCAGCCACGTGGGTCATCTTTCCTTAAAGAAACATTACATGTTCAAATAAAGTATGACTACTAATTAACAAAGGGAAAAATATTGTTGGCAGATGTAATAATTAACTCATTGCAGCTCAAGTCTGTGGGAGAAGCACCAAGAATTGTTTGATATACTGTATAAATAATAAATAGTAAACTACTTATGATTATCAGTAACAGTATCAGTAAGTACTGATTTTGATATTGTGAGGCGGGGGATGTTTTTAAAAGCTAAAAATTGTTATCAAATATTAGATATAATATTATATCTATAAATAATAGACACAGTGTATGGCTTTTGGCTGCCTCAACTGTTACTTGTCTGACTTTGATTGGTATCTAAAGGTTATATATTCAAACCTAGTTTTTCCTCTTACTTTCTTAGACATGTCTGAGTTCCGCAAGGTGTTTTCCAAAGCCAGGCATATAGCAATCATCACAGGAGCAGGTGTGAGTGCAGAAAGTGGAGTACCAACCTTCAGGGGAGAAAATGAGAAATGGAGGAAGTGGCAGTCACAGGTAATTTCCAAAAAATCATAACAAGTGCATATACTCATAAAAACCTGTGTATAATTAATTTATTGTGATTTTATTTTGGTCAAAGTTTTGTATTTGGTCTCATTTTCAACTGTGGAGAGTTGTTGCTGTGGAGTAGGTGCATTTTATGTTTACATAACACCTTTTCACAGCTCAGTGGATTTATCTTAATGGTTGCATAATATGGATTCATGTTGTGGGTTGCAGCAAGATTTCTCTTCAGAAAAGAATTGAAAAATTGTCTTTCAATCAAAAAGATATAATCTATCTCCCTATTTGAGGTGTTTAAACCTAATATACATTGCATTTCATCATCTGTTTGCATTTCATCACACTTTTGAATGCTGCTTTCTTAGCCTTTGAGCTTTGACCTAAAAACATGCCTATGTGGATGCTTTCCTAGGACCTGGCTACTCCAGAGGCCTTCTCTCGCAACCCATCACGAGTCTGGGAGTTCTACCATTACAGAAGGGAGCTTGCGTTGAGCAAAAAGCCCAGTGCTGTTCATCTGGCTATAGCAGAGTGTGAGGCCCGGCTGAGGAAACAGGGACGCTCTGTGGTAGTCATCACGCAGTGCATTGACGACCTGCACCGACACGCGGGGTCCAAACATGTGCTAAAGATTCATGGTGAGAGGCAGAGACAGAACATCACAGTCATGATTGTAATAATTGTAGAATTATTTTATTGGAAAGGCTAAATAAATTCAAGAAAGTTATTCACACCTTTGTTACATCCCACTTAGACTACTGTAACTCTTTGCTTGTTGGTCTCGACCAGTCAGCACTGCGCCGTTTACAGGTAGTCCAAAATGCACCCGACTGCCTGCTGACTGGAAAGAAACGGCGTGATCATATCAGTCCCGTCCTTTCATCTTTGCACTGGCTACCTGTTAATTTTAGGATCCAGTTCAAGGTTTTATTAATAGTTTTTAAGTGTTTAAATGATCTGGCACCATCTTATTTATCAGAGCTTGTACAGCCTCACAGTACTTCCAGAGCACTTAGGTTGACAAACCAGCTGCTCCTGGCAGTACCTCGGTCCAGACTCTCTACTCGTGGGGACAGAGCCTTCTCAGTGGTGGCCCCAAAGCTGTAGCACAGCCTACCTTTCCACGTTAGAGCTGCACAGTCTGTTGAACACTTTAAGACACTGCTGAAAACCCATCTTGTCTCGTTGGTATTCAGTCCCAGCTAGGCGAGAATCCTTGGCTTTTTATTTTTACTTTTACAGTTTTTTAAATTGAGCTCTTACTATTCCTTTTATTGTTTTATTTATTATTATATTTGTGTATGATTAAATTGTATTTTAATAACTGTACAGCACTTTGGTTCAACTGAGGTTGTTTTTAAATGTGCTTTATAAATAAAGCTTGACTTGACTTGAAATACTAAAATTAATGCTAAATGAAATTCACATATTTTAAATAATGTACAATTAAGTTTTAATTTTTTAATTTGAACAAGTTGCCATTTAGAGGCAATAAATAAATAAATAGTTGGGAAAAATCAAATATAACTCTATAATGTATTGCTTAAATCTGCTGCTCCACAGTTGCTGACTAATGGAAACTTTGACAGCAGCATTGTGGTTCTACTGGGATGTGGAACATTTGTTAGTCTCTCAAACAAACACCACATGGACCCACAGTTATTTTCTTACTTAATGTCAGTGGACCAACTCCAGAGAGTGTTGTGGTAAAATGAGTTTAAGCTGCACTTCACTTCGTTGTAGAGTGGTTTTCACCTTTACATGATTATTCCAACATTATCGCAAAATAGTCTTAAAATGAGTACATAATCATTTCTTTACAAAAGACTTGCTTTCATTAAGTATGAGTCAAGACATGAAACTAGTGTTGTCAAAAAAATCTGTGGAGAAGGAGATGTTTCTGTGACTCCACAGGGTCCAAATGAAAAACAGCTGTGTTTTCTGTGTGTAACTGCAGGCAGTCTGATGGAGACACGCTGTGTGAGTTGTAGACATGTGACCGTGAACAAGCAAAGCCCCATATGTGCTGCCCTTAAGGACAAAGGGTAAGAGGCAGTCTGGAGTATACATGTGCGCGCGCCCACACAAACACACACACACCACACACTGATAAACACACAAGATTTGTAGCCTGATCACTTCAGCTTGACCTCTGTGTGGATAAAGCTGACCCTGATGTGTATAAAGTGCCATTTAACCCACTGTGTTTGATCTCTGCATGTACAGAGCACCTGGACCAGATGTTGCTGATGCCCAGATTCCTGTGGATAAACTGCCAAGGTGGGAATACTTTCATTTCATATCAGTGACATTGAGTGCCAGATTTACTAAGCCTTTTATTCTTTTATAATATATAAATATATAAATAAGTAATGCTGACTCTGCATTCCTTCAGATTTACATATTAAAGGAGCAGTGTGTAGAACGTAGTGGCATCTAGCAGGATGAAGCATAAATTGAATATAATATTCATAATACAATATTATGAAGCTAATGTTTTAATTAGATTGAACCCTCAGAATAAGCCCTGTATATCTCAAAAAGGAGTGGGTCCTCCTCCACAGAGACCACCATTGTTTCACCACCAAGTTTCAACAGTAACCCAGAACAGACAACCCAAACACTGGATCTAGAGAGGGCCTTTTGCCTTTGTGAGTTTTTCGCACCCAGCTTAGATTGTCTTGCACACTTGGAAATTAGTTGCAATCTACAAGTTCACCACTAGATGCCACTAAATCCTACACACTGGTCCTTCAAGATCTGCTTAATCTCTGCGGGCCAGTTTTACATGGAAAATTCTCTGTCTATTACGAGCATATGTAAGTGTTTTAAAAAGGAAATATTAAAAGGAGGGTTATGATGGGTAAGAATTTAGGAAAAATCACAATGGCAGTGGAAAAAGATTGACCCAATAATAACAAATAAACACAATAACTGAATACTGTATATATTTGAGTGTTATTTTAGTTTTCTAGTTGTCTTTGAGACATCAGTCATATGAGCCACCATCTCCACCCTCCACCTGCTCCACTTTTAGCTTCTGTTGGACCTGCTGCTCCTTCCTGCTCTGCTCTCTGTTTCTTTTAGATCTCTCACCATCTCTTGCAGTAGTTTGTTAAAAGTGGTGATTTGCATTTTGTCCCAGTTCTTCTTTATTTTCTTTTAAGTTTATTTAATATCTACTGTGCTGTTACATTGTATCCTAATATAAATTGACCTGCAAATTAGGCTGCAGATTATAACATAATTTAATAAGAAATCAAATTCATCTAGATAAATGCCTTGGACTTACTTACTTAATGAGAGTTTCTGTGCAGCATCACTACATTATAATTTTAAAATATAGTCAAATCCAACCACTGAACTGTGCTGCTCTGTTCTCATTCACTTTACAGATTGTTGCCTGAGGAAGGTCCCAGGCACTGGGACCTGGTTGTGTAATGAGCTGCTGTCTTATTAAATCAGTTTCAGCACAAATTAAATGAAAAGTGCAGTGCAAATTTGTCCTCTGATTCGAGTACTTATCTCTGGCTGGATCTTTACTTGGTCTTCTCAGCCTCATCTAAACTCCAATCTCTCACTTACACGTCTGTACAAGAGTTTTCATTATGGTTTGGGGAAACCTTATGCTTTACTTGATCCTCATGTGTTAATAGTGAAGTTAGGACTTCCACTTGGGGGCAGTGGTGTACTATGAATATTTCAACTTCTTAGGCCATCTATGGACTGTGACACACATAATTAATCAAGTAAAGACTGTTTAATGCTGCTGTATCAAGGTGTGACGACAATGACTGCCATGGTCTGCTGAGGCCTAATGTTGTGTTTTTCGGGGAGACTCTGGACTCTCATACCCTGACCAAAGTGGAAAAAGAACTGGAAATCTGTGATCTCTGTCTGGTGGTGAGTTATCCTCGTCTTTATGTGTGTACATGCCTTATACCATTCTTGTGTAATACCATTATATAACACAATATTTGTTCAGAAAATGCAATGTTTTGACATGAATTTCAAGATAAACTAAGTGTCATTGTCCCCCGTTGTTAACCCGTTGTAGGTGGGCACGTCTTCAATCGTTTACCCAGCAGCCATGTTTGGCCCACGGGTTGCATCCAGAGGCATCCCAGTGGCGGAATTTAATACGCACACAACACCAAAAACTGAGTACTTCACGTAAGTTTATCAAGTGATTCAACTATGCCATTTATTTGGGTCTATAATGAATGAGGGTAGCATGAGAAAGTGTTCATGGAAAGTGAAACTATACCAGCTAATGATCCATGCACATACTCATTATTAGTGAGATTCAGTAGCAGCAGAGGCACATAGAGTCCACTTCACAGTATTTGTCATCTTTAATCAGTCACTAGGTTCTTCTAACTCCTAGCATGACTGCATGACTTTCAAATGTTCTAATTTTAAGTATCTCCTTGTCTTTCAATTTATCTGCGATGTGGCACAGGTACCATTTCCAGGGTCCATGTGGAACTACACTGCCTCCTGCCTTGACACGACATGAGTCAGAGGTTATTTAAGCCCAGTGGGACTGATTTAACAGACAACCATCAGTGGCCTCTTCTACAGTCTAAAGCAAGCCAAAGCTGTAATATTTCATTAATATTAATATTAATATTTTCATTGCATTTTTTTCAGTCCAAATGTTTGCCTTAAAATTACTTAAGCTTGGCAGAGGGAGGCTTGTGTGTAAGTTGTCTTTTTAGATCTGTCAATACTTGAATATATAGTTCACTAAACTGAAAATGGGATATTGTATCTTTTACATATTTGCTGTGTAGATTTTATGCAGGTATTAAGAAGTTTGATATAACAAAGGGAATGCGCTATGTATGTAGTTAATTGCATAGGAAGCTATCTCCTCATAACAGAAGGTGTTGCTATTCTTTACATATCATATTATTCACTGCTGGTGAGTTTGCTATATTTTGGATATACTATGCTCTAAAATTAGGCGGTACAATGGAACAACATACTACTTCCGGTTCCAGTGGAGCATATTCCTACTCATTCTTTCCAATGAATGAAGAGATGTACAGACCATAACTTAATCTTGTGCCTTTCAAGCTGTTTACACAACCTTGACCAAATTCTCGCTTTAAACCTCAAGTGCAAATCAACCGCTGTTACAGAGATTTAGTGTAGAGAGTTTTGCTGTTGACCAAGGACAGAGAGGATAGAGAGATGGAAATATATTTTCAAGCATAGCCCGAATCAGCATTATTCCCTCCTTGTGCTCTTTGGCTGTTTATTAGTCTGTCAGTATAGTTACATGTCATGGATTATTCGTGATACATTTGATATATTTTTTACACATTTAAATGCCTGTTTTTGAACAAAATGTGTTCAGTCACTGTAGATGTACATTGTTTAAAAAAAATGAAAGCAATCAAATATTTAATTAAAGATGATATTTTTTCTTTACATATTTGCTTATGATCATACAATTTCTCAGAATGTACTTTATTAAAATTGCCATTGCAATGATGCCGAATGCAATAATTAAAACACTAAATATATATTTGCTGTTTTTGTGGATTATTTTCTGCATTATACAAGGCTTTTGTTGACCCACAGTGGAGTATACTGTATGTGCTAAAAAGGAACAGTAGATGCCAGCATCTAGCTTTCTATCCCAAATGTAGAGTATATAGTAATATATAACTCTGCTCTGAGAGGAACACAACATCCTTGTATCCATTTAGATTCTTCTCTTAGTAGCTGATCCAAGTTGAGGAAACAGTGTTGGTGTCAATAATAATGATGCTGAAAATGGGAACAGTTTGAAGTGTAAAATAGTACCACTTTTAAGTATTATTGAGAATTTTTTGTTATTGTTGAAATCTTTAATTGAAATGATTGCTTGCAGGAAAGAGTCTTCAGCTGAGGGGTTTCCTTCAATTTCTCTTTTCCTTTGTGTAGGGCTAAGGAAGGTCCTTAGATTGTGGTTTAATGCAGTGGTGGGGGGGGGGGGGTTCATCTTCATTAACTGACTGGAATAATATGGTTAAGCCATTCAGTGGAAATGAGAGAGACAGAGGGCTAGGAGTCATTTAAATTAGTTGTGGAAGGTTGTGTTCATTAGACAGTGTTATGATAATGTAATGACAGTCATAACGGAGTTATCTCAAGAGAGAGCTCTAGTGTGTGTGTGAGAGAGGGAATGGTGCAAGTGAGCATACACGGGTACATAATGCAACTTCAATATCTCGGGGCGTCACTCAGGGTTAGTTCATTCCATGCCCACTGTAGTTTCAGCACTCTCATAATAACGTTTTTGTCCATACAGCATTGCAGCACCACAAACATGCCACAGTTGGTCCACATTGGTGAAACAGCACATGTGCTGCGAAAATACCCTGCACTATTTCCACTGAAGTGCTATTCCATCTCCACTGTGGCGCCTCACCACTTGCTTTCTCTGCTCAACAATTAGCATCCAAATCAAATCCCTCTGTTGAGTATCACCAACTGTTAATGTATATCATCATTATCATCATTGCCATGATTAGATTTCCTCATTTCCTCTTCTATTACTGCTGCTTCCCTTCAAGGAGAGGTAAGGCCAAGTCCCATTTGTCATCAGAAGAAAAAGTACATGGAGAGGCACTTAAGAGAAATCTCAGCCATCTGATACAGTCATTTCTGCCCTGTTGTGAACAAGGCTGTCAGAGAGCAGCCAACTCTGCTCCCAAATCATGCAGCTCATTCATGACTGTAGCGCAGAGGGTTGAAAAAGTGCAAGTGGAAAGGTTCTTGTCTGACCCGAAAGCCTTGGGGTTAATAGACTCATCATCATTGGTGGCAGCCCTGCAAATATCCCTCTGTCTTTTTGAATGAGGAGGCAGATTGACCGGGAGATGGTGTGTGTGTCTGTGTGGAGGCATATATTGGTTTTAATGTGAGTGTCTGTGTATGTGTGATTGACTTCATGACTTGTCTTGTTAGAGTCTCTGTGTTTGAAAAAAAAGCTGAGAGTGGTATCTGATGGAGTTGGATGAGTGTGTCTTTGTGTGTGTACTTGCACCAGAGGGAAGAATGTGTGTGTGTTTGCCCTGTATGTGCACTGGTATGATTTTTCTCTCTGTATGCAGACTGGCAGAAGTGTCAGCCCAAACCAGGTCAGGCTGGTTGAGTAGCTGTGAACATTACACAGATACACATACTGTAGCTTTACAGTTACACAGAGCTTGTCAATGTCCGTTAGGCATGGCATGGATCACTCTGTCTATTCAGTAGTACAAAATCTGTGTTTTGAAACAGAGGTATTTTGTTAAAATACTAATGCCGTTACTGGAGCAAGTCTAAAATAACTACTTTTACATTTTAACTACATTTTAAAGGATGGATAACACATTGTGTATGAAGCTAATGAGATTGATAACATTGCATAGATGGCTGCTATATCATCACATACTCATATTTTTAAATTTGTCAGCCAGGCTACTGTTGCCAGGGCATTAAAGCAGGTCAAAGTTGTTCTGTTGGAGGAAACAGTGTTACTGATCTGTTTCAATCCTCCCTGTGGCATCAAAAACATTTTTTAAATTGGTTAATGACTAGCTTGGTGCTTATTTAAGTAAATACAATATTTTTAATACCAGTCTGGGTTCAGAAGATGTTCCACAGCCAGTCCATGTTCACCTGACTGATAGGACAATAGGTTATATACTGTATAGGCGTGGTCCTAATTGACCTTCAAAGGACATTTGATACAGTAAATAATTTTATGCAAGAAATAACAGGGTTATAGATCTGATATCTTTGTAGTTAGTTGGTTTAAATCTTAACCTAAGTAATCATATTCATTATGTACGTACAGTATAAATGCCACTTTATCATATTCAGGAAGGTCAGGTGTGGCATTCTTTATTAGTTGGAAAAAAATTTCATATGACAAAATAAGATGAAAAATAACCTTACGATATTTAGAACCAGCTGTATAGTTCAGAGAAAACCGAATGGCAGCAGTTTAAGAAGGCCTAGGTATTTTCTATTTATAGCAACTGTCAATTCACAACACTGCAGGGCTTTGTATCACATGCAAACTCACACACCTTCATACACATACACACACATATACAGTGCTAGCAACACATACTAATCTCCTCACAGTCTCCTCTTTCTAACCTTTCCCTGAACTATGTGTGTTTAACAGTCTTGGCTGTGATAACAAAGCTTTACAGTTAATCCTTTCGTTGCCATTAGAAACCCCCCACCCCCCTTATGTTTGAACCTCTGTGATGAAAGCTTGATATTCTCACAATGAGATGATGAACAGCCAACTATTAATAAAACTGAGGTGAGGAAAAGAGCCAAAAGCCAGTTTTCATATACCGGCTGAAGTGTCATTGCCATTGCCACAGCATATCCCTGAGTTATACCGGTGCATCTATGTAGCCTGATTGGAAGAGACTTGTTGTTTGAGAAAGGCTAAGATGGGGGATCAGGTGCAAGTTAATCTGCTCTAACCCTGCACTAATTAGGATCGAGGCTAGCAGCCACTTTCTCCTTCTTATTGATCACCAGGCCCCATTTCGCTTAGAGAAGTATTTGGCTTCTGTGAGAGTGGCACAAGGCACACATAGGATGGAGCTCTCCCCACCCTGCTTGCTGAATCTTGTTTGTGTCTTTGAAATTCAATATCCACTTTCTATTTAACATCAGGCCTTTCCAAGTGTTGTTGAGTCGCATCCGTTAGGCCTCCAATCAGCCGGCCCTGTTTGTGCCAGTTTCCTTGATCAGTAGTCTCTAACTGACCTCATATGACCCACTCAATATTCATTGTATAGGTGTCTGTTAACCTGCAGTGCTCACATCTCTTTCTGTCTCTAGATTTCACACTTTTCATGTCTGCCCCTGTCTCTCTTTATCTTTCTCTCTTTCTCATTTCAATTCAGCTGAAGTAACCTTAAGTGACAGAGTACTTCCAAAGTAGTATGATTTCTACATAGTCAAGTTGCTACTAGCCAGAAACATGTGGTTGGCATGCGGATATTTACAGCTAATTCGTTTTTTTAATTATATAAATTTACACAATCCCAAATTTAAATGACTGTTATTTAATGTCACTGTGAAGGACAAATCTATGACCCAATATAAAGAACTTTTGTTCTCTCAAAAATCAAACATTTGTCCCAGATTGGCCTAATAATGAAAGTGAATAATTCAAGCCAAATGTAGATGCCATCCCCTTATAATGTTGATATGGCAACTGTATTAGAAGTAAGTTGTTAATTTACTCATCCAGTAGACATGGATCAACATTAGCATTTATTTTGAATCATGGTTTTGCTTACTTGACTAATTTTAGTTAGACTAACATTTACTGTCATTGTAGCTCTGTTTTGGTCTCCATCAACTAGCCTGAGCTGCTAGACTCCCTATACTATGGTCACCAGCTGGTTGATAACTTTATCTTTGTGACAATTGGTGCTGAGCTCATAGCGTACAGAGGATTTATCAGAGCTTTTTCATTGAATACAGCTGCTGCGACTGGACACAAGGTTGTTAAAATCAAGATAATGAGCTGAAAAATGCTAAAATGACACATTTTGGTGTCATACAACTTGCGTCTTATTTTAGTAGTTACCTACCTGTATTAATAGTACTCGTGTTGATTGGTAAGATCTCGGAATGGTGCAACATTTTTTTAAAGTCGGATGAGACAAAGACAAGAACATAAGGAATTATCTCTCCAAATTTAGCCAAACAGAATATTTAAAAGAAGGTGAATGGTTAAAACATACCATAGTTTTTGAGATTCGCTCACTTTTAGTTTCACCACAAAAAGTGTTTTATAGCTAAAGTTGTTAGCTTGTTTCCAACCCATCTGATTGTCTGAGTGCTTGTTTCTTTCCTAATTGCACTTTGCTGTGGTGAAGTCACTATGTTCCCACTATGTTTTCCGCAATTACTGGTAAATAGGATTTCATCAGAACTGTTAGAGATAATGGCCATTAAACTACTAAATTAAGGCCAGAGTTGGAATCTTGATTCGATAGCCCCTTTGATAGCCTGAACAGCCTGGTTAAATGTTAGAATAAAAGCAGTACAGTTGATTTCAATGGTTAGGTTGGTGTGGTGTTGCATTTCACACTACCTATTTTTTTTTCTTTGTCTTTATCTCCTACCTCATGTGCTGCACAGTGAACACTGGCCTACACTGAGGCGCTCAGATTCAGTGTGGCACGTGATACTTTGGTAGCAGCCATAGTGGGAGGGGTTTGAGGCACATGGACTGGACACAAATACACACAGACAAACACACGCACACACATTCACTCACACATTGCCTCTCCCAGATTACTTGAACTATCAGAAGCTTTAAGAGGATTTCACAATGGGAGGGTGCTGCACTTGAATCTCATGCACCTGATGGCTATTGATCCATCCTAAAGCTTTGCACACAGATGCACATGCGAAATGGGCACAGTTGTTACCTCTTGTCATTAACAACAAGCTTCTGACCTTGTGTCTTCATTTTTCAGTGCTCAGTGTCATCAGAGGTTCTACTCTGTAGAATTGAATTCAGGCCTACAGCACAATACTTTAAAACAGCTTAGTATTAATCTGACCGACTCACAAGTTTGAGTTGTTGTACAGGAAGCGTCCAAACAGTAATCCACATCTTATTAAAGAAGAATAGTATGAGTAAAATCCTGAGTATTAAACTTTCTTTACACAAATTGTGGTTCCAGCAGAGGTTACCATTGAAATAAATCTCTCCATAAAGAGTACACTCTCGCTGTTGGGCTCATTAGCAATGCTGATGTGAGTGGAAGATTAGGAGGATAGAGCTGTCTGTAATGGAGGAGACACAGAATGCGTCCCACAAACATGTAGGTTGATAAGCAAAAGGTTGTAATCAGCAAGCTGTCATGTCATGATAATATTGTGTGTATTGTTTAGGGATAGGGAGATACTGCACCAGGATTACGTTTGATGGTGATGCATTAAGTGCAATTTTTAAGAAAGCCAGGTTTGACCTACATTTCCCTCTCAGTTAAAATACAAAAATGTAGACTGTGTCAGTGGTTTTCACATTAACAGCTGCTAAAAAGGGAACAGATGAAGATATAACCAGCCTCATGTTGAAGATGTAAAATGCAAGACAATGAATTTTGACACCAAATATTGAATTTTGCTTGTGCTATTTGTAAATATTTAATATTTCATGCAGGTTTTGCCTTCCAACTGTTTAACCTTTCATACATTACTATTGAAAAAAGGAATGCAAAATACTCATACATCTAAGATCATTTTTATGTTAAAATAATATATTTCAGAAATTATCCTGTGAAACCAAAAATTATTTCCTGAATGGAGATGAGGCCGCTGACCCCAAAAACAAAATGAAAAAAACATTGAATTATTGAATATTTTACATAAAAAGTGTTTCTAAACAATGCTGCTTCCTGGATCACAATTCAAAAGTAACACTTGCTGCATATCTGCAGTTATTACACGGTGTTGATGCTTTTTACAGGACAGGATCCTGAAAGCGAAACAGTAACAACAAGCTGTTAACATTTTGTGCCATCGTCTATCTACTTGAGAATGTGTCTGTGACCAACACATTTTCAGCAGTACTTACCTGACAAGACTGAACTGTGTTATATGAAGATTTTTTCTGTGCAGTCCAAACATTTAGTGACCTTGCTGTCATCAAAAGGTCCATCAAAAGATGCATTACATCTCAATCATGATGGAATCTGGGATATAATATAGCTTCTACATGTATCTGTTGTGACTGTATACGGGAGGTGTTTTGAGGAGGAATGAAGGATAAGCTTGTGGATTTTTCCCCCGCGTCCAGTTTTGATTTGGTAATTATGTGCGCATTATGTTTTCAGCCATGACAAATGGAGTTCTGCAGGTTGCTGCTCAAGGCTAGATTTGGACTCATTTCTTTTTAAGTTTATTTGAAAAATTGCTGACTTGTGGCCATATTTAATTTATACTTTCTCTTCTATTTCATGAGCAAAAGAAAATGATTAGATTGATCACCATATTGTGAAAGAAACACAATGTAATATGTATATAAAGCCCATATTCTTGAGTTCTCCACCATTCATATTTGGCATGTTTTCTCTTGTCTTTCCAAGATGTGGCTGTTTCTCTGAGGAAAGAGGAGCAGCACACCTGACTGCTGTGGAAAAATGTTTTTCCTTAGCACTTTTTAATTAAAGCTGACATTAGCTAATTCACAACACACATTGCCAGTTCCTCTGGGGTCTGCCTTGGCTGTTTCATTTGCTGGTGTTGAGCCAATGTGTCTGTGATTATAAGACCAGCAACGCTTCAACCACATCTGGACACTGGTGGGACTTACCAGCTGCTGGGCTATCATTACAGATCATCACTTGATGACAGTGTAAAGCACTATTTAGGTAGCAGCTCTGAACATTCTTTTGGATGTGCTCAGCTGTTTTCATTCATCCACTTTTTATCCTTTTTATCTCAGACCAAACCAATACCATGCAAGCTATCTGTTTCCATATTCAAAAACACCCTGCTGGTTGGAGAATGAGGGGCTGTGAAAATCTTTTTGAAGCATTTTAGAGAGAGGGGAGAGGGTGATATTTCTCAGCGCTCAATTCACAAGAAAACATTTGAGATATTGACCAAAGGCTCTATAAGAAACAAATTTGATAGCAAGCATTTGCTACTGTAAGATCTCCTAAATGTTATAGATCAGTTTTTGGAAAGAAGCTATACAACTGACATGTGGCGGAGAAGATTTTAATTGCTTGAGAGCTCAAGCTGTTGAGTCATCAAGCTGTTATTCAAATAACGATTTTGCAATGTAAATATGTCAGATACATAATCAGCTGTTTTTACATCATTTCAGATGCTCAGCTGTTTCATGTTTTTCAGTGTGAGAGGATTTTTTTGTGAGATGAAAGAGCAAGAGACCGGAATAGAACAACAGACAGATGAAGTGGAGACGATTTTTTAGTGGAGAGGCATGCAGCAGGAAGCAGGCTGCTGTCTCCTTACCCGATACCCTTGGAGTACAGCTTTGGTGTGTGAACTCCCATAAGACCTCTCTTTGTTCTCAGAAGATGAGGGCTGGCAGAGTGTGACCATGCACTTATACCTGAAGCCATCAAAAAGCAGAAGGAATAACACTTTTGTACTGTACAATGCCTCAGCTCTCATTGCCCCCAATGTTCCTGGTCACAAACAGGCCAAGAGGTCCTTGTGGGTATACTGTACGCCTTTACACAAATGCAAATAAACTAGCTGTCAATCAGCAACAGTCAAAAAAAAAGTACAAACCTGCATGTGCAGATACATAAATGGCAATCTGAATGTCAGATTTCCATCTTGTTTGAATGCACAGTTTGACATTTGCTTCAAAAAAATGTGCGATGAAAAACAGCAGCGTTCATTATTGAGATTAAGCGGGGAGCTGCTAAACAAGGAATATTGAAATATTGATTAAGGTGATGACATTAAATCGATGCCAGATTTATTACACGCTGGTCAACATACTATAAATGATTACACTGTTTTTGGTTAATTTGCATGTCACCTTTGCTCGGACATATCAGTGTTTTCTCAGTGTAAAAACCTTGTGGATGAGACATAATATCAGCCTAAAAGCAATGTGTCCTACATCCTGTGCCCCACATCTTTCTCTCTAGGGAGAAGGGATAGATAACACAGAAAAGTGAGACTGGCAGGCAGGCGAGAGGGATAGGTAAGGGCCTTGGATGGACACAGCAACAGAGCTGTAGCTTGGTCGAACATTTAGTGTGACAACAAGAATTTCACACATCTCGTAAGATTTCAGAAATAATATCAACTAGGCCTGCAAATTGAAGATTACTGTCATTATTAATTTATAACCTATTTTTATTGTTTTTTATTTTATTTTAATATACTAAAATAGATAAATCACAATTTCCAAGAGCCAAAAGTAACATCTCCAGAATGCAAGAAAAGCTGCAAAACCTCACATTTTAGAAGCTGTAACTGCAGGATGTTTGGCATTTTTGCTTGATAATTGACTTGAACAATTATCAACATTTTTGCAGATTAATTTTCTGTCGATTGACTAATTGGTTAATGGACCAATCATTTCAGCTTTAATATCAACTCACTTGAGCCATTTGTGCACAGAGAAGCGAAAAAGTTTACAAATTACAATCATAAAACACTTGTTTGGATGTTTCTCCATGAGCAGGCTATAGCTTTTTATTTAGCTCACCCCATCCATTTCTATTACTCTTTGTTTACCTGTCACACTTCATACACTCATTCAATAGCTGAGTTAGATCAGTAAAAGCTAGAATACAAACAGCTAAGAGGGACAGAGGCCATGTGAGAGTCCTGGTAGCATGGTAGAGTGCTGGACTTTGGCATGGGCCATCCATCTGTCACTTTCTTACACCCTCCCTGGCACTGATGGTTCATGGTAATGGCAGCCTGTGATGGATGACTAATCTTTCCCTAGTAATGAATGAGACACCACCCCCTGAATACCAAAAGGGTGCTGATGGTGAGGGTGGCTGCCTCATTGGCAACACAGATATCATACAATGAGTGGTATGCAAGCATGTTACCCCGTGTCTGTGCCAACCATAGCTGCCAGTTTAGCACTATCTCTGGGATGAGGATTTCATCATAGTCTGAAAACATTGACAGATGAGAAATCTATTAATTCTGCTTTCCTCTCTCTCATCCTTATGTGCATCTGTGAATCCATCTGTGTGAGTGAGGATACCAGGAAAAGGAAGAGCATAAATGAATGTTTAAAAAAAATAGTAATTAGATTGCACAGGGTATAATGATGGAAACAGTGTAGGTGGGAAAGCAAAAGGACATTGTGGATGGTATACTGTCATCTTAGTGAGGGAAGCTCTGCAGCTGCACCAGTCAAATCGTCTTGACTGTGTGTTGAGTAGCTGAGACCTGTCTTATCTTCACCTCATAATGCGCAGGCGTGATCCTATCTGAGCCTCGCAAAAAGCTGTTACCATCTGAACTAGACGTCGTGTGCGCTGCTCTTCATGTAGCGCCCAAACTGATGCTGAAATTTTGACACATATTATTTAGCAGATCGTCGTCGTCGTTTAAGAAAAAGGGGTGGGGAGCCAGGAAATGAAGGTTTCTTTGGTTGCTGGTCTTTCCGAACGGCACAGTTCAACCTGTGGATAGTGTGGAGCGCGTCTGTGGCGACTGGCCAGTCTCCGCTATCTGGGACGCTCTGCCTCCAGCCTGCTGCGCGTCTTAGTTGGCTCCGGTCTGTGTCGGCGAGGGATCCGGTATTCCGTTTGACATAAGCTGTGAGCAGGTATTCAGTTTATGAATGGCACTGACATGGAGGAAATACCGTTTCAGAAAGTCAAAACCAGGCGGAAGAGAAGTCACTGTCCACCGGGCGTCCCTTTGACCACCATCGTGTGCGAGGACGAGTTCGACTGCAAAGAGCTCGAGTCTCTCTTCCAAAACTACAACCTGAAGCTGGAGCAGACGTCTACCCTGAAAGCCCTGGCCGTCCTCATCTTCATGTCCTCGACGCTGGCCTTAGTGGAGTTGCTCTCCGGCCCCAGTCTCACCATCTCCAAGGGGTCCCATCCGGTCCACTGTGTCATCTTCGTCTCCTTGTTCATTGTAACTAACGTCAAGTACCTGCAAGTGACACAGCTCCAGCAGATTGTGAACCTGACGCTGCTCTTTGGCTTCACTTTCTCTTTCCTCTGCTGTCCCTTCTCCCTGGGCGCGATGGGGATGGAGCCCCCGACTTCCCCCGAGCAAGGCGTGTGGCAACTCATCCTGGTCACCTTCGTCGCCTATGCGCTCCTACCTGTGCGGACACTGTTGGCTGTTGTGTTTGGAATTATGGTCTCCATCTCTCATTTGATTGTGACCGCCACATCCGTCACAGCGAAAACACAGAAACTATGGAGAACGGTAAGTATAGACTTCCACATGCACCCATCGATTATGGCACCTTTAGTGGTTTGTAGATACTTACCCATTAGTAGGCCTACAGTCATCACCATCACCATCATTTCAGCATCGTCCACACAGTGTAATATAACTAAGACCCATACAGAAATAGATAGTTAAGACTGGAGTTCAGTACTAAGGACAGCTCCCTGTGGTTAGACTGGATGGGATTTGCTCAGGCTTTGATCAAATTTGACAAAGTGTAATTCTGCCATGACCTGTTTAGGTTTCAAAAAAAGACAACCTAGTTCATGTCAGCACACCATGAAGGAGAATTTTAGATGAAAAGCTTGATGTTAACTTCTTGTGGCGTGTGATAGACAAACACAAAGTAAGTCTGTGTGGATATTTGTTGGCACATTTTCCCCCTCCTCTCATGGTACTCTGAGATACATGCCTTGAAGTGATTTGACATATTTAGAGTGGTTAAGTAATAGAGAACTACAGGACAATACTGTGCAGGCCATAGATATGGTGATGCATACCTGTGGGCAAACAACAGGAAAAAATGAATGAAAGAAGCAGTGTGTATGACCATGACTGTTTCTTTCGGGGATATGAATCAGCCCCAATGGAGCTGGCTGGGAATGAGGAACCACAGTCAAATGCACACACACACATACACACACACACACACACACTTTCACCACGATACAGTAAATGCTTCAGTTGTGAAAAATAGGGCAAAGTCATGCATGTAATTTCAAAGCTAAAATAGGAATTGGTACACCACTCTCTATACCTTTATATTTTTGTACCGTCTGTCACAATGAGGCGTACATACACTCACATTTCTGACTGTCATCAGCTGTGGGGCAAGAAGATATGTCACATCAGTCAAACCCCTCCAGGAGTAATGGAACATTTCTGCCCTAGTGCAACATATGACATGAAGATTGTGCATTTCTCTGAAACAAAATAGAGATTTGATCAGTTCATCACGTCCTTGGATGATGACAGTGTATTTGCAGAGGAGATTGTTTTCCTGTATGTGGGCTATGAGATACCTGCGTAGCCATGTGAAGGACAGTGTTAGCTGTTCGACCAGAGATAGCTAATCCATTAAGCTTAGAGATGAGCTGTGTGGCATGACCCCACACAGCCCAAGCTCGCGCCAACCACCCACCTAGGTCCCAGGCACTGAGCCTACAGTACCTTCTGCTTCACAGCTCATTCTACCTGAAATATATTATTTCTGAAGCAATAGGTGAACACTCTCATTTCAAACCTAATTTATTACTGGCTCCCTGCTCTACAGCTATGTGTCTGTCTTGACATATTCTGCAATAACACTTTAAACATTGTGTGTCAAGAGTAAAGGCAAGATCTTCATTCTTTTAGTGCCGCATTGTATTGAGAGTTGGGAGTGATCAATTGCTACTGCATATGTCATAAGTTTACAATCTTGCATTTCCAGATAGCGCTTGGATTGCACAGCAAAACTTAAATGCTGTACAAACTGAAAACTTAGACCCCAAACCAAAGCAAATCCCCCATCTAACTACAATGACTACTATAAAAAAACATAGTATCCAGTCCCAGAGAGTTTGTGTTTGTAATAATGTTCACTAACATCAGGTACAACAGTGATAATGTGCATGTTAAATGAAAGCCCTGTATTATCAAACACTATTGTACAATACATTGTAACAGTTATTCTTCACCACCTTAATACACCTTGAAAATTATACAGAATCAGATGATATAAAGGATATAATTTCTTCACTGTGAAAGACTGTAAGGATCTATTTCTCTGACAGTGAATGGATGAAATAGCTGCAGGAGTGAGTGCAGTGCAATAAGGTCAATCATTGCCATAAGAAGGCAATTTGGGGTTATCTCCACAGATAAGTACGAGAGTGAATATTCTATACCACTTAACTCTGACGTTCACTTTTATTCACTGGCAGCTCAGAAGTAACTTGAGCTTCATTTGAACATGTCGATGCTTGCCAGCATGGCTGCCAAGCACAAAGACAGACTACCTCTGCCAAAAACAGTCTTTTCAAGGTAGTCTATTATTCTTTGGACTGGGAGACATGCCTGTTTGTGGTGTTGGAAGTTTATTAAATGTAAGAAGTTGTGAACATATCATATGAAGTGTTCAACAGCATGTTTATGATTTCTTTGGAAGGAAAGTGCTCTGAAATGACACTCATTCTAATTAATTTGTTTTAGCTTTTCTTAAGGTCACCTATTCTCCATCATCAACTCCAGTTAGGGAAAACATAAATGATGAATGACTTAAGATATGGAGAGAATGAATTCCTTACTATTATTTCCCAGGGTAACAGCTTGCTATACACTCTAGAAGTAAATATAAGACCTTGTTTGATTTGTGTACAAAGTCAGTCAAGTAAAAAAAAAACTCCTTTCTTTGTGTCCTGCGCAAGGTTGAAAGCAGTCATGCTGTTCTGCAGTGATGGATGAAACAGCACCAAGATTCTCTAACGTTTTAATGTCACAGCTCCCGAAACAGAGATATATTGTGGTAGATATAGTGTGCCGGTATGGGGGGACTTTTATTATTCTTGATTTCAATTATACTACACTGTAATAGGCATTGTACAGTATACATATAGAATATTCTTCAAATCAAGTTTTTATAAATGAATCTCTACAAAACAGTTTCAGAACCACAATGTTAGGAACACACTTAAAAATATGCATATTTTTAAGTATCGTTATGTAGTCTGGATACTGTACATACAGTAGTCATTATGTAGTCTGGATACTGTACATATATAATATTTACAGACAAATATCCCACACTATATAGGTACAATTATATAACCAGATTTTTAAGGTTGTTACATATTTGGAAAAACACATTCATTTTAAATTGACTTGCATGAATTTACATATACTGATACATAGGACACACACATAACAACAATTACTGTACTTCCATAGTCCTGATACTATATTTAGGTATGTTTAGACTGTACTAAATAATGTAGACAGTATTTTATGTTTTGTTTTGTTTTTTGCAGTTGGTTGCCAACACAGTGTTGTTCACCAGTGTCAACCTGTCAGGGCTGTTTGTGCGCATCCTGACAGAACGAGCCCAGAGGAAGGCCTTCCTGCAGGCTCGCAACTGCATTGAAGAGCGACTCCGCATGGAGGACGAGAATGAGAAACAGGTACAGGCACCTGTATTCTGCTGACAATATGTGGATATATTTTCTTTTCCCTTCCCTTCCATTTCTCTCTCTCTCATTTTCTCCCTTTCTTACTTGTGTCATGAGTCATTTCGACACATTATTCCTTTCCACTCTGATTTAATTTCTTTTTATCTAGCACATTTCTTATCGCTACTAACACTCCTGTGATAACTTTGCTGCGCTTGACTGTACAAAAATGTATATTTAAACTTACTTTATCTTTTCTCTCCCCTTCTCCCTCTTCTGTCTTTCTGTCTCTCTTTGTCTTTCTCACTGTCTCTTTTACACACACACTCACACACACACACACACACACACACACGCATGCACATTCGCGCATACACACTTAGGAGCGCCTGTTAATGAGTCTGTTGCCCAGGAACGTAGCTATGGAGATGAAAGAGGATTTCCTGAAGCCCCCTGAAAGGATCTTTCACAAAATCTACATCCAGCGCCATGACAATGTCAGGTAGGACCCTCAGATCAACCCAACTGTGGTGTGAACTGTCACAATGATATTTAAACCCAGTTGTGAATTTACTTTACTAATTCCACTTTTAACAGTGGCATTTGTCGATACTATATCCTCCTCATGATATATTTTCCAGCTGAAATAGTGGAATAAATACTGTCTCAGTGTATTAAAGCTCATGCTAAAAATGAGCTGAATATCTTGAACAAACATGTCCTCTGGAAAGAAAACTGATGGCTACACAATGTAGTGTGATCTGACCCAACATTTTCCTAAAACATTATCATTCCCCAGGCTTCAAAAACCAAAATGTCTCATTCTTCACACTTAACATCAGGGGCTAGCCCCTTACTCACTAATTTATTATTAGTCAAGATATCACTGGAATCATAGCAAAGACTTGAGATTGCACCTTCCAGTTGTTTATTATTGTTGTTGTGTTTTGGAGCAAAGAAATGTTACGAGGGCTACAAGGAACTTACCCAACATCCACTGATGTCAAGATCAAAATCTGGACTCATTTTCACAGGGCTAAGGATAGTATGCCAGTGGTGCGTATGCCAACTTCAGGGCCATCAAATCTCCGCAACCTCCCAGGGAAACAAGGCTTTTGGAGTTAGGATTCTCACTGGGGAAACAGAAAGGCAGATTAAGCAATGCTTACTGAAGAGGAGTTTCCTCTGGCGCTTATGTAATGTGCTACACATTTGCCAAGCTCCCAGCTGTATGCTGTCTTAAGATCATTACCCTTTGCTACAGGTTGATGGCTAATAGGTCTCAAAAACTGGCATATACAGTGACGTGCGGTGAGGTTCATGTCTGGTGAGGCACTGACTTCATCACAATCAGATTTACAAACATATGAACCCTACAGAGTAGCTTATTCACCATTTGATTGGCAGCAGTTAACAGGTTATGTTTAAAATCTCATATCAGCTTTCTTTACACATACAAACTGTAGCACACAAAAACACACATTTAATTTAAAAAACGTTATTATGGTCTTACCTTTACTTACTTATCTTACTTACTTTACTTGCCGACTAGCTCACTGTAGTTGTAGCATAGACTGTATGAGTTGTAGCAAAGTCCTTAATGTCTCTGGTTGTAGTTTACTGTCACTTATTCTGCAGCTAATGAGTCGTAATAAGAATCACTGGGATCAGGAGCGCCCCCTGCCATGAGGCCGGAGAACTGCGTGCCTCACTTAGTGACTTTTTGCAGCCGTTTTATGCTGCTCAGCATACGAAACACGCTACAAACACTGTACATTATATCATCAGCTACACTATGGAAATTTAGTTCATATAGTAAAAGTGTTTGAACATGTTAATAGCGACATACAGAGAGACAGCTGTACAGCTGTACTGTCACACTGCATAGCATGCCAGCGCAGTAAACCGAGTCATTGCGCAATCCATGGTGAGGCTCGCCTCGCTGCTGCCTCACTGCGCGTCTCTTTTCAGTGTTTGATCAGTACATGTGAAAATTCAGCGATTTTGAATTAAAAATAATCCGAAACTGGTAAAGTTAGATAGAAAATAACGTTATAGTGCAAATCACTGGACAAATATAACCATTTATTATTTTTTTCATTTTTAAGTCTTTTTCCATGATAACAGGTGAGGCACGGCCTCACCTGCCTCCCCTGACCGCACGTCACTGGGCATATAAATGATCTCACAATGCCTGTAAAAGGCAGTTAATAGATATTATATCTCTATCTATGTCTATCTGTTCCAGTGTCTCTCTTTTAATTTAAAATGCTGTGCAAGAGTATTTTTGATTATTTTGATTATATACTCAAAAGTAAAATTACTCAGGGACATAATTTCTACTTTCAGCATCATAATATTTTTTATTATATTACTAGATTATTATTACTGATAAATTAATACGTATGTAGCATTTGAATGTCACAGCTAGTGGAAGAGGAACTGATTTTCACTACTTTAAATACTGTTGGGTTGTTCAAAATCAACCTAGCAATGTATCATATGCACTGGAGGAAATAGTACAACATTTGCTGCTAAAATATAGTTGAGTAAAAGTATAAAGTAACATCAAATAGAAATACCCAAGTTAAGTATACCACAAATTTGTACCAAAGTGCTTAGTCAGTTACAATCCATCAGTGCAAATATGACTCTTACACTTTCCCTCTTGACCCCTGCAGCTGTAGTTGGCTGTGTTTGGCCTTTTAAACATTTGTCAGAAGAAAATGTAAACAGTATGTCTGAAAACCTCCATTGTCTCCAAATTCAAAGATTTTTTTTTTTTAATATTCTCCTTTTCATCCACTTAAATCTGCATTTCCTATTGTAATGTTAAGTCTTATCATTCTTAACATTTCTTATAATTTCCTCTTCCTCCTTTCCTCTGTGTTCTTGGAGCAGCAGGGAGGCTTGAGGAGCAGAGTTTGCTTAGCCCCAGGATTAAGTTGCTGCAGGGGATTAAATGCAATGGAGACTAAATTCTTGTTGCATAACGCGCTGTGTGTATGTGTGTGTGTGTTTGTGCGCACGCTGTGGTTAAATATGGACTCATCTCAGTGGAGCTCTGCTGATTACTTTTGTGCCTTGAACTCCTTCAGTTAGCACCAGCCTGTGAGAGTGATTTATACTGAATGTAGTCATGATTTATATGATTTGGGTGGACAGCAAAGTAAACAGCGAGCAGCACAATTTACTTGAATTTTTGGAGTTTACATCATTATGTTCTGAGACTGTGGGCTGTGTTCGATCTGATTAAAATCTGGCATGGGGAATAATTAGTCACTAAAAATAAGAAAATAACAAACACAGTACCAGTCCAACGAAGGTGTTTCCAAACTTTTGACTTGCACTATAAGGTTTAATAACATTTAGAGGTTGAAGTATTGTAATTTATATAATTATAATAATAAAAAATTGACATTATAAATGATTACTGTAAGGAAAATACATTTTTAAACCACCAGTAATTAAATTGTTTTCACCTTTAATAAAATACACGAGTATCATTTATCATATAAATAAGGCAAAAACTGCTAAATTAGGAGCATAGACTGTTTAAAATCATATTGTTCTTTTAATTGAAGAGCTTTCAGATGTATCACATCACCTTATAATTTAGCACTCCCTCTACCCAGCACATGCATTTTCATCACTCTTTGTTTTTCTGCCATGTCTATTTATAACATTTAATTCCACCCCCACACGTACATTAAATACATACAAAGTGTGCCAGTTAAAAGCAATCACTGTCAATTTAAAGGCTTCCTCTTTATAAAACAGACAGTACATTGAATCAAGTATAAAGTGAGAGACTTTTAAAGAAGTCTTTTAATACATTAGTTAAAAGAACAGTTTCTGCAAAGAAAGAGATGAGGTCAGGATACCTGCAAAAAAGAGAGTTCATTGAGAGAAAAATGAGAAACGACTGAAAGGAGGTTTTGTTTGATGTTCATAATCACACACAATTTATTCTCCTGTTGTTGGCATCCTGCACTCCAAATTATTGCATATACTCCTCTGTGTCACCTCTTTCATTGGCCCAGTGTCAGCACATGCACTGCCAACATACTATAGCTCCAGAGGGACCCATTCACAGTTAACCCTTAAGTTGGCACGTGGCTTGTGTCTTCTGCTATGATCCGATATTAAATTGAAATTTTAACTGCCAAAATGGCTACAGTAATGCCTCACACTAAGGGAACCAAGAGATTAGCATAATTGGGGGAATAACTCTCCTTGAATATGTGCCATTGGAGAGGAGATGATGGATGAGGGTGTAAGGATGGTTGTATTAGACAATATTAGATGACAGAATATTATGGTTACCACAGATATAATCATGTTTGAATTATGTAGCGTAATCATTTGAATTGTAGCGATTTGCCTGCTGTAGGAGATAGAGTGTACTGAGTCAGAACCTTGAGTTGGGTTTTGACCTTGAGTATGATATAGTGTAGAGTTTCTTATTTGGTAGGCAAAGGCTGAAGTTAGAACAGCACACCAAGAGAACTGCAGAGTTTGCTGGGATGGTTTTAAGAACACATTCAAAATCAGATACAGATGTTGCAGTTAAAATCTGCAATCAGCAGCCCCTGTGTGCAAATCATAAAAACAAGAGTGCCCTGAAGAGTTAAATCTGCTTAAAGGAAATTATTCTTCACACAGCTGCAAATTCTGAAATATTTTTGCCAACTTATAATAAGCTTGCAAGTTGACACGTCAATTTTAAACATGTAACCATTTTCTATATGCCTATAAAATCACACATTGATGAAAATTGAACCCATACTGCAAATAAGCAAAGCTGTATAGTCAAAAATAAGCCACAGATGTTTGATATGAACCGCAGCTCTGCACACACCCCACACTCATATTTAGATTTATCTTTTTGATTCAGTTTGCCTGTCATACTACATGTGGGAACTGTTACTAATTACAGAATGAGTTTATGTCTTTTCCTGTGTAATATACAGTATATCCCTGGATTTATATACCCTTTCATGATGTGCTAAGCGAAACATCTGCTTAAATGCAACATTTCAGCATCCCCTGACCTATATTACATGCTTATTTCCATTCATGCTGTTTAAAGTACGTGCCACTTTGATTACACGACAATGCATTTTTGTATCTCCGTAAACCTGGAACTAAGAAATCTTGTTTACTGCTGAGCATTTGTATTTAAATGGCTGTATCCTCAATGGTAGAACGTCATGATTCCTGACCTGTACTGTACTTTGAATGGAACAGAGTGCTCATGCTTTGTGCATGCTTTAGATAAAAGTAAAGACAGTGTTTTGTGTGCGTGTGGTTGAAATGAGGTAAACACAGTCTACAGTCACATGAGGTCATGAGATATCGGGACAATGCAATCAATGGGATGTCTCTGTACCATGTCATGGTTTATGCTTTATGCACAGCCAGGCATGTGGGAACTGCACATTCTTCAAGCTCCTTTTCTGAAAAATCCCCAAACCTGTTAGGCTCCCTAAATCCTCCTACAGAACAATAACCAAACTACTCACTGAAAAGCATGCTTTGGGCTACAATTATGTAGGTATTTCCACATAACCTATGAATAAGTATCCAGTCTAGTATTGGCAGAGCAAACAGGGGCTTTGATTACCTTTTCCAGCTTTTTCTTGGATGTTGACATGAAAGTAGTACAGAATGCGAGGAAACCTTGCTTAGCCTGTAATTAAAAAAAAAAGATCCACTGGCAAAATAATCCAGAAAATGACATTGTGACTGCTTCACAATGAAAGTCACTCTGTATTTCACTAGTTGAATGCTGACATAGTAACAGCAACTCTGGATATAAAATATTGAATGGGGTCATCATGAGAATTAGTTGGGAACATCCTGAAAATGTGTGTGGAAGGCAACTTTCTTGTCTTATTAATATCAGGCGTATTAATATAGGTTACTCCAGTTATAGTTTTCCTCAAAAGCAGCGCTCCAAGATGATTTGCAATGTTCTCCACAAAGTCAGCTATCTACTCTCTATATCTAGTTAGTAGCCAGCTGACTTTGTTTATGTGACAATGGTGATTTCACAGTATTGTTTGCAGCCGTCCTCTTTGAATTTACTGTTCTGTCTCATTATTTGTATTTCAGAAAAAGTCAAACATTTTCTCATGAGAGGTTGGTTGGATTAAAGACTACAATACTGACTGGCTTTTGAATACATGATTGCTGCAGGTGGAGCTGATGAATTTTTAATTAATTTTACAATCAGCTTGTCTCAGTTTGCATTTCAGCTCTCTAAAGAGAATCACAGAAGGCTGGAGATGTTTTGGGGGAAGTTTTTAATCAGCAATTAAACTTGTAAAAATGGCTCACTCAAAACAATTTACTGGAGGAATTCATATTGTTTTGGTCCATAGCAGGCATGAAACAGAATTTATTGTGCTTATTTGAGGGATTAAGTAACTGGGCATGTGTTCTGTAAGCTGATCAATTTTTTTTAAAAATCAGTTAGATTCTTATCCAGCCCTTTGTTTTATTGTTGGCCAAATCACTGTACACATCAAAGCTGCTTTGTATGCATCCATACTGCAATTAGGTGCCCACTGATGTAAAACACTCAATTGTATTACTTTGGTCCTTTTCTGAGCTTTTATTTAATGTTCCAAATATTTGTCAGCCACAGAAGGTTGCCAAATAAAACATTCACACAAATTGAATCCATTGCTCGTCATTATGGTGGCATCTTTGAGACAACACAGTGACATTTAGCAGCTCACTCTTCAGAGATCCAGCACCCTGTCACATTGTGAAAACTCCAGCCCACATGAAGACAGTCTGCTGTCAGTATAAGAACCGCAGGACAGTCAGAGTTTGATGACTAATTCCCCTTTCACACACCCCTTTGCCAAACAACACTCAGGGCAAATCCTTCATGAGAAAACTTCCTGTTCTGCTCTGATGCAAATTGATAATGAGTAGTTTCTCATTTTAAGATACAGCAACACAAGTAACCTTTACACCAGGGCCATTGCCCATGATGAATAAGGTAATCTGCAAAAATCACAAACGGCACAGAAAAGACTCAGGATTTATATACATATATATAACAGTGACCCTTAACCACCCTTAGAACGCAAAGTTTAAACCTCAAGCACTTTCAGTCCTGTATACCAGCTGTCAAAATTGAATACAAGTTCACCTGGAGACTGTGACAGCACCTTGATGGTTGCATTATATCTTAGAATGGCTTCTTTCCATCTCCTAACAGGACATGACTCCACCTTGATCCCCGTGAGAATGCTCTCGCTTCTATTTTCAGTCACTGTGCTTGACTGCCCTGCCAGTCCGTTTGAGAACGGAGCAGGCTTTCTCTCGCTCGCTTTCTCTCGCTCGCTTTCTCTCGCTCGCTTTCTTTTTTTTTCCTTTTACTGCTGCAGGCCCTTCATTTGAATGTTTGATTACTTTGCTGTGAACACATTATCCACAGAGAATGTTCAAATTGACTTTGGTTGAGGCTTCCTTAATGTCCATTTAAACATAAGAACTCAAGAGATCCGGCAGCCAATAATCTTGTTTCCTTGATACAGTGTAACTTGCAGCTATAAATAACATGCATTGACTCAAATGCTTCTTTTCTCTCTTTGTCTCTGTTACAGCATCCTGTTTGCAGACATAGTAGGTTTCACCAGCCTGGCCTCCCAGTGTACAGCACAGGAACTGGTTAAACTACTAAATGAGCTGTTTGGAAAATTTGATGAGCTTGCCACGGTGAGTCTGTTTCCCTTCCCTGAGCACATATCCCTCAATTACACAGTCACTTGTGGCAAAAAGGCTGCTCTTTTTCTCTGTGTGTACACTTCAGCCAGAGTTTGACACAGCAAGTATGTTTGTGTGTACTGCTTTGGCCACAGGCTGTTGGCACATGCCACTATTGTACCAGCTTAGCATGATGTCACAGTGAATACTGGAAGCCCATATGATGGTTAATATGATTATCCAGTGCTTCATTTGAGGAAGAGTTGACAGACCTCTTTAATCTAGGCCAGATTTTCCCCCGAGTTAAACCTCGTCTTCACTCCACTTGTGTGAATGAACTAAATGAAGGGGCCACTGAGTTGTACTTGTACCCAATCTCTCTCGTTTTGCATGTGGAAAAGATTTCAGCTCTCCCATCTGTCAATATTTCACTCTTTGTGATTTCAGTGCTCAAAATCCGCTCAACTTTTGCTGTGAATTTGACCGCTGTGGTTAATCTAGTCACTCTCAAATGTGTCGCTATCAGTGCTGATATTACAAAATCTTTTAATCAAAATACTATATGCCGTGACGTGGCTTCGGGGATGAGTTCACAAACGTCAGTATTAAAATATGTCCATATGAATATTGAAACAGTTTTTCTTGCTGTAATCATTCCTCCTGTTCACACTGGCCTTTAAAAGATCCCTTTCTAATGTACTTCCAATGTGATGTGACGTGATGGGGTACAAAATCAACAGCCCTTCTTTTATGAAAAAATACATTTTAAACTTCAACTAAAGCTAAGCTGTTGGTTATAACTGTCTTTTTTATTATAACATTTCTTGTTTGTGTTTCTCTAAGTAGAGTTTCTTTGCAGAGCTGTGTTGGAGGGAGAGTAACAAAAAGAGGGCATTTTTATTGGGGAGGTACCCCAAACTTTGTGTAAACCAGACTTTGGAATACATTTTTGCACAGAACAAGGATTTAGTACCCAATCTCTTACATTGGAATTGCATTAGATATAAATCTGTTCACAGGAAGTATGAACAGTTTTAAAGGGAACATATTACACTTTTTTGATGTTAGTTGTCTATGTTACACTTGATCAAAACCTTGAGGTCACACGAGGGGGCAGTAGAGGTGACACTGCAAACAAAATGTTCAGAGAAGGCTGATGCCTGAGCTTTTGACAATATTACACACAGTACCAGTCAAACATTTGGAAAAGCCTTCCTATTCACTTCAATAAGAAAGTGTGTCCAAACTGGTAACCTGGTACTTTATGTAATATTGCTCCCTGAAAGTCAAAAGCCCAGGCATCAGCCTTCTCTGAATGTTTGCAGTGTCACGTCTACTTCCCCGTCGTGTGATGTCAGAGTGTTCATTCATGCCCACAAACAGCCATCCATTCCGTAGCCTTTGTTGCTAAGGTTGTTGTTAGGGTTGTTCCATGGGAGGTTCCCATTGTCCACTTGCATATTTGGGATTGGATTTTGGCTCAAACATGTACGATGTATTCGAAAAAATGAAATTTTGAGTAAAGAATGAGAAAAAGAAGTGATATACTTCTACTACTGTTTGTTAACATAAACACCAGAAACACTGCTGAGGGGCAGCTTTTCGAAGCTGACCAATCAGAAAAGAGTGGGCTCCTTGGAAGGGGGGCTTTAAGAGACAGGAGCTAAGACGGCCTTTTTCAGAATGTGCCTGAAATGAGGGGCTGTGTATAGAACCATGGTAAGATATATAATGAGAATCTTTAACTGTAAATCATGTAAAGATATACGAGTAGAGCCCCAGAATATAAATATAGACCTGTAAATGTGCATGATACATCTCCTTTAAGGCAGACTTGAAAAACATGGAATGTAATCTATAAATCAGGTATTTATAATCAATACACCTCCAGTAAAGTATTACATTGCTCCTTCTTGTCCAGTTTGAGTTTGGCTGACACATACAGTATCTTTGTTTTGTGAGAAGGTTGAGCCCCTGAGCCCCTGAAGATCACCCTGCCACAGCCTTATCTACATGTAATCTGGCCTCTATTACTTACACTAGGCACATGCCCTTGTCAAATCCATTAATCCACAGGATTACAACTTAACCTTTTTTGCTTTCATAGAAGGTTTTTTCTTGGCCACATTGAGAGCTCTATTTTTAACTTGTTTGTTTACATGCACAAAATAGAAATGACCTAAAAGAGAGTGCCTCTCATTTGATTGTTATATCAGGTAATGCCAACAAATCAATGCAATTTTAGTTCTTTTTTCTTCATTTCAAAGACACTGTGTTTGATTTTGGCTTCAGTGATTGAAAGATTGCTACCTTTTCACTTTCCTCCCCCAAATTAATTCATTAGAAGAAATGCTACCTTGAACAATGTCAATTTTCATGCCGTTGTGATTTGAGCAGTCTCATTCTTTCAGTTATAACTTAATGGATTGGTCTGATCTCCACTTGGCTGCTAGAAGGGAACCTCATGTTACACTGAAAGGCTGTCCCCAGCTACGAAATTTGTCATCAAATGTTTTAGCCTCGCCCTGACCCAAAGCCCCACTCATTCTGATCCACTTTGGCAGGAAGTGGCAGTGCCAGTGACTCATAGCTGCGGTCACTGTGGGCACGCAGACTCTTCTCGTTCCATATGAAGAGCGGGCGATGCCACATGGCCACTGGGCATCATCGCATAATACCATTCCAGCACCATCCCCACACCACCTGTCCACTCTTTGGACTAGTCAAGCTGCATGGGAAGTGGGCCAGGAACGCAGTGTTCTCCTAAAGTGCTGTTTATGTATTAAACCAAGTCTCTCCTCTCCTCTCCTCTCCTCTCCTCTCTTCTTCTTCTTCTTCTTCTTCTTCTTCTTCTTCTTCTTCTTCTCCTTTTTCTTTTTCTTCTTTTTCTTTTTCTTCTTCTTCTTCTTTTTCTTCTTCTTCTTCTTCTTCTTCTTCTTCTTCTTCTTCTTCTTCTTCTTCTTCTTCTTCTTCTTCTTCTTCTTCTTCTTCTTCTTCTCCTCCTTCTCCTCCTCCTTCTCCTTCTCCTTCTTCTCCTTCTCCTTCTCCTTCTCCTTCTCCTTCTCCTTCTCCTTTTCCTTTTCCTTCTCCTGAAGTGTAAATGAAGATAAGGCAGCAAACATGAACCCAGGTTTATCAGAAACCGTGCATCCTCATCTGACCTCCCGTTGACCTTAGGTAGCAAACCAACTTATACCAGTTTCCTCACAACAAAATCTTGATTGAACATTTTTATGTTTGAATGTTTGTTAGGACCACTCATAATCATTAGTTTTGTGTTTGTTTGTTTGCGTAAAGCCTCTGGCTTTGGGTCAGGGTAGGTTTTTTTTCAAATGTAATTTATTAAAGCAGTATTAATTGTAACATTTTTAACTATTTGTGGCCATTTGGGGGCAGCAGAACAAGCTGAAAACACAGAACTGACTTATTATCACCTTATAAAACTGACATGGCAGGTTCTGATGCAGCAGACAAGAACAGCACTAGCATTTAATTGGTATATATTGAATATTGTAGCTTTTGGTCTCCACATACTCCTGAGTAAAATATTTGTCTCTTTAGTTACTAAATGCTGTTCACCATATAGTAAAGTAACTCTATATGTCTGCAATTTGGAGTTTTGTAGCTGCCTGCTATTGTTAAAAAGGTTGATTAGCGAGGCTAAAGTGATCCAAAACAGTAACATTACAGACTGTAAAACCAAAACAATGAGCTGAAACATGCTAAAACTCTCCATAGAGTTATGGGGAGCTGTAGAGTCATGTGTTCATTTCCTGTCATAGTCATTTGATGAATTGTTAATACATATAATAATATGAATGTCGTGTTGCCATTAGATATAAAATGCCCGGGGGGAAACAAAGTTAAGTCAGTGTGTGGGATTAGTAACATTTAGTAAGGAGGGAAATAAAGCAAAAGGCCTTGAGTCTAGCGGTAGGTTTGGATTTTAAATTTGGCAGCACCAGATTCAGAAAGATTCCCACTTAAAGCTGCATGCTGGCTGGATTTGAGTCTCGGTTTTAGCCCCATACGGAGGTCTACTCCTAGAGTATTGATCAAGTCAGCGCCCTTATTAACCTTTGCTTCAACCCCACCTACCACAACCACAAGAATGGCTCCTACCAACAAAGACAATAATTTAGAGCTGCCTTCCACTGTTGCCGATATCTTTGTAATGGGAGAGAAAAAAAAGACACACCTGTTTGTGTTTTAAGAGTGTCAGCCTTCACTGTGGACTGCAACATTAACTTTACATCAGAAGACATAAAAAGAAAGCTAAACTCTTGCCTTCTTAACCATCAAAGCTGGAAACTTGTAGTTGACAGGAAACCTGTTCACACTGATCAGTATTTGCTGTTTGACTCCCACCATCCACAAGAACAAAAGCTTGTAATTATAATCATAATCGGTAATTATAACTCTTCAGACTCTGCCAACTACCACTGAGAGTGAAGACAAGAGGCACAAACATCTCAGGAAAGCTTTGAAACCATCTCACTAACCAACTTTGCCTTAATTGTAACAGTTACGCTCTTGAAGTGTTGCCACCGCGCGTTTACATAGAGATAGCGTGGCAACTCGCCGCAGGCGAGTTTTTGACTTTTTTGTTTTATTGAAAACATATAACACTAAAGGTCCATCTATGGTATGATAATTGAAAGTTGTAAGAGATAAATACACTAAATATAAACACTTCCTCTCCTTGGCTGAGTTCCCTACAGTCTGTCCAGCACCCAAAACAACAGTTTGTGTTGCAAGGGGGACTCTGTGATTAATTTGTGGTTGTTGTGATGCCATATAACATTAATAGTCCTGGACTGGATGTGCTTTTGTGTCTATATGCGTGTGTATGTGTTTGTCTTTGCCGTTTCCATGGCAGAGTTTCACACAGCTTTTCATTCTAGTCTCCCTTTTCTCTCCTCTTGCAACACCTCCCTGCATCACAGCTTTCAGACTCCTCCGCTCCTTGTTTCTCAGCTTTTGATTGACATGCAGCAGCCTACTTCCCTCAACTGTGTCTTTTATGCCCTGTGGTTCTCTGCACTCTCTTCCTCTCTCGTGTTTCCATTTTTAGGATGGCTCAATGATATATCTGTCTGCTGTCTATTACTTTCACGGCAAGTCAGAATCCCCTTTTCATTCACACATATAAGGCTATGAAGGCTTACAGAATAGCTTATGTCATGTGTACAGCGCATACATGCATACTGAAATGTATTTCCATACTTGTTTCCCAAAATCAATGTGTTTTTCACTTTATTTTCATCATGTTTGAAGAGAGTAATAAAAGGCACATTTCTGGTGTTCAATGTTCAGGACTATTATCCCCTGATTAAATATAAGCACTTAATTCACTGGAAGAACTGACAAAACAAATTAATCTGCCCATGAGTAAGCTGAGATTGTATTATCTGTTGGAAAGCTAGTTTTTGTGAAGATTCACTTTGTCCGAAATAGAGAAAGAAGTTGTTTTTACAATTCTAACCTGAAGGAAATTCAGTAATGATCATTTGTACATCTGCAAGTTTATATAATACAAAATCGTATGCCAAGAAAAATATAACACAAAACAAATGTCACCATTTATGATGCTAACAGTTTTAAAAAATATATTTTTAATTAAACACAGTGTGCTCACTGCCCACACTGTGACAGCTGCATGCCAGATATAAAAATCTGGGTGTAAACACAACTCAAATAACCCTGTTTGGGTTTGTCCCACAAGCAGGTGCAAGGATCACTGTCAAGCCCTGCAGTTTTCCCTCAGACGCCTGTGTGCTAGAAACTGTGGACTCAAGCTAAGCCTAAACTAAACAAGCCAGCTTGGGTTTTTGACAGAGGAGTCAGAGAAAAGACATTTTTCTGTTGCTTGAAAAATAACTAAATTAAATGATTTTTTAAAGATCTATAAAACCAGTGAATTAAGTTGTGCAGTCTACCAGCAAATAATTTTTTCCAATATGGGATTTTTTCCCTTTATTTGTTGGTTCAGGGATATAGTTTGCTTGGTAAGATCCCATATTTATACATCATACTATGATAATAATGGTTTTCAGTACTGTGACAAAAAATAAGTTGAAGAAAAATCACCTTTTCATCATCTAATAAATTGCCAGAAACATTCAGTCATTTAGTTTTAATGTATGTAATTATAATTGACATTATCTCCTTATTTGCATATTCTCACACACAGTTTGATTCGATCACAGTGATATTATCTATATAATAAGATTAAACTGTCATAGATTATATTTTTCATTTACCTTAATAGAGATGTATTCTTTCATTTCAGTATGCATATTGCTAGTTTGTCCTGTCTCAATTTAATTTGCTAACAACAATATTCTTTTATCAAAGATTAACCTCCAAGATTCAGTTTGTGTATTTGCAGTGTTTCTCACACACAAAGGTTTCTTTGGCAGCACTCCCAAGTGCATTGAGAGCCATCCAAGTATATTTTAATTATTCAAAAAATATTGTTTAAATAAAACAACAGCAGTCATTCAACTGTTCCAAGAAAATAATACTCTTGGTTTCCAGTTTCTATCAAATGTGTCTATGTAAAGAAAATATTCTTAAAACATTGAACATTTGTTATCTATCATGTCCATCATATCTATTAATAGGTTCACTTTACAGATCTTCAGCACCGGCTCGCTTCAACCCAGCAGGTAGTCGTGGGTGGAGGAAGTGTTATATTATTAATTTCTTGTTGCACATAAATGATTGTACATTAAGTTAAATCAACACAAGAGCTGGTGACAAAAATAAAATATGAAGTCACTGCCTGAATGCTGGCAGAGATGAAGAAAGGCCAGGGGTGTGGAGGAAGCATTTGCCTAGCACAGAGCACTTTCAATGAATAACTGTCTGCAGACATCGATGAAATGTTGACATGAAATATATCAACATGCCAAGGTAGAATGGAAAATAGCTAGTTTTTGTCAATGTAGGTAATGGCCAGATGTAAAAAGCACAAAGTTATTTTGATTATTTCTAATAATATTCAGAAAAAGTGTTATGTGTATCAGCCAGGAACTAGTGATTTTCCAATTTCTTACATTTCAAGTCCACAGAGGACAGATTCAGAGATAGTTTGCGGGACAAACACACATTATGTCTTGTGTCCTTTCAATTCCCCCAAAGTTACAGGAGTGCGTGTGTGTGTGTGTGTGTCTCTCTCTCTCTGTATGTGTGTGTGTGTGTGTGTTCTTTTTGTCTGGGTGTTTGCTAAGTGCATCAGTGTACACATATGGATACACTGTATGTAAAGGGCCTGTTAATACAACTACAGCACATCTGTGGAAGTGTTGCATGTTTTCATTATCACCTCACTTAAAATACAACATTGATGATCAAAAAGAGCCTCCTTAGAAAATGTGACTAGGTGTTAACATCTAGATTCTATACAACATATTGCACCCATGTTTCTTCTATGCTGATGACCACCCAGATTGCCCACAATGCTTCAGTCACATGACAGTAGTAATCCTGCTTGGGTCTGAATCAGCTCCTAAGCCCACAGTACAGATTAGCACAGGAAAAGTACAGAGTAGGTGAATCTGTAAGTACCAAGGCCTTCCCTGCTTCCTGTAACTGTGGCCGTGCCCCACTGTAGCGCCATCTGTTACTGATCCACTATGACCTGAGTTACCCCAAAGAGACCTAATGGCTCGATTACAACAAAAAGTAACTTTTTATTGTTAAAGAATTAGAGTATGGCACTGAAAGTAACTGCAAAGTGCATGATTTTGTAAGAATTCAATTTCAAAAACAGTTTTACAAGTAAATAGATTAGGATCCAACCAAATTTTTATTTCCCAAACACCTTGCTTTTGACACCCACCCTAAGGTGTCATTTTTAAAACATTAAAAAGCTCAAAACTCAAAATTATTTCTCTGATTTTGGTATGCATTCAATAAAAGAAAACAAAACAATGATAACTTTGAGGTCATGAGTATTCATTTTAGCATTAAGATTATTCCAGTGACCATAGTTTTTAATTTCTTTGTATCTTAAGGAAGATAAAATAACATCTTTTGATCCCCAGGAGGAAGATTTAACATAAGAAAGAGACCAGGTTGTTAGGTAGAAACAGACTGTAGAGAAGTAGAAAACATATAATGAATAACTAACTTTAGGAAAGAAGAAAGAAGAAATTAAATTATGATCCCTTAGAGCCATAGGCAGAAATGTCCATTTATGCAGTTTCCCCATATTCTAGAGTAATGTATATGACAAATACAGATAGATTATATTACTGTTAGCAGCAGCAGTAGAAATAATTAGGTAAAAATTATAAAACATGATAAACAGTACCATACAAACCACATTACTGATATGTAATATGTTATATTTTTAATCCTCCCTTGAGATGAATATTTTCAAGATCGATTGTGCATTCAATATTCGGGCCAATATTTCAACAAGACCTGCTCAGCAGTCTACAATAAACGTCTCTCTGCTGCCTTGTTTCACTGCCGCTGAGTGCTTTCCCCCTTCTACCTTTGTATCCAACAATACATTTTACATGAATGGCACTAAGCACTCAGAAAGCATGACCACAGCAAGTAAAATTACACAAGGAAAATGAAACTCACATGGCTTGCATCTTAAAAATACAGCATGTGTGTTGTCTTGTGCCCACCGATGTACATAATTATGAGTCTTTGTGGACATGCATGGCCAGCCATCCCATTACCTCCATGGAAACAACAACAGGTTATGAAAAGGTGTCCAAGGTAACCCCGGTATCCCCGGTAAAATGAATGTTTGTTGCTCATATCCTCTCATAATGGGTTGTATTTGTAAGCCGCCTTTTCATGCCACTTCTTATTGTCCATTAAGAGTGAGAGTGCAACTCACCTTATTCCTTAAAGTGAGACTCAGCTGTTTCAACGCTTTATTGTGGGAACACTTTCAGTTGTTGTTGTTCAGTTGGGAAATTTGCTTTCTTGCCACGAGTTAGATAAGAACACCACCATAATTAATACCACTCTCATATGTGTATGCCAAATATAAAACTGCAGACAGCAACTAAGCTTAGCATAAAAACAGGAGACAAGTAGAAACAACTAACCCACCTACTAATCCACCTACCAGCACTTCTAATGTTCACAAATGAAGATGTAAGATGGTAAATGGAAATCTCTTTAAATGTACTACATTGATTATTATTAGTATTATTAGAGTCAAAAGTTACACTCTTTCCTACACCAAGTGTAGCAACCTGACAGTGATTAGGCTTAATATGAGAGCACTATAATTAATTATACACTTTTAAATTCAGATACAAATCTCAGACATCATGGATTGAATTTGTATGAAATGCTGAGGGATTACATATTTTGACATATTCTAAGCCTCAAAGTATTATGATGAAGCTCTGAAAAAGTCCTTTGAAAGTTTGAAAGGTGATTACTCCTGGACTGAGAAGTGAACTGACCTTGGAACTTGCAGCGGTGAATAGCTTGAAGCTACAAATTGCACTGTTGGATTTCAATCAGTGCAATCAGTGTAATGGATAGACTGTAATGACATCAGCTTGGTGTGACTTTTAATGAAACTGGAAGAAAGTTGCGTTTTGGCTTTATTGTGGTGGTTAAATGCTAACTGACTTTACCATCATCATTAAAGGTTTATTTTCAATACTTAATGGCAGTTTGTATTTGATGAAATGTAGAGGTAAATAAGCATTTTCTGTCTGACTGGCCCTCATTGGTGTGTGACACTGAATCACTTTTTTCTTCCTCGGCTCTGTCTTTTTGATTGACAGGAGAACCACTGTCGCAGGATTAAGATCCTGGGAGATTGTTACTACTGTGTGTCTGGACTGACCCAACCCAAGACTGACCATGCCCACTGCTGTGTAGAGATGGGTCTGGATATGATTGATACCATAACGTGAGTGGATGTTTTACACATGTGGTCAATTTAATCACATTATTACTTTAGTATATGTATTGATGATCATTTACATCATTATCTTTATTTATCATTTATTTATTGGAATCCATCTATCCATGCTATAATGTTCAAACACTATAGAAGCCAATTACATCTTTACCTTTATTTTATTTTAAGCACACTGTTCAAATGAGTTCATGATGAGAGATTAGCCAGATTAGCAGCCTGATTAGCCATGTGTGCTGTAAGCGCACTCACATTTGAGAGACTAGAACTACAGTTGCTGGCGAGAAAAGGCTCCATTATTGAGCTCGAAACTGCTTGCATATCCTCCACAGTTTGAAAGAGGACAAAAGGAACATCAGAATGTAAAAGACTGAGATGCAGCAACAGATTAAATCAGATGCGTTCATGGCTTGACTATAAGTCTGACAATTAAATTGAACTTCTTCTTCTCAGCACTGATGAAATAAAAGTGCTCAACTCACACTTTTTTGTTGCACAGTCTGTTTTGGTATGTTAGAGCAAAGAAGGGCATTTTGTGAACAGTGTTTGTTCGCTCTCTATTCATAAAGAATGCCTGTAGTTGCAGATTTGATATTAATCTGAAATTCAGATGCATTGTTCACCTATATCATTACACATGGGGATTTATTTTAATAAAAAATAGTTAGTTATAACAGAAGTGCTGTTCAAAGTAACATGAATGATTATATATATATATCACTGTGTAATGCAATGTGTTTTGCCCCTGCAGGTCAGTAGCAGAGGCCACAGAAGTCAACCTAAACATGCGCGTGGGCCTACATACAGGTCGGGTGCTATGTGGGGTGCTGGGCCTCAGGAAATGGCAATATGATGTGTGGTCTAATGATGTGACCCTGGCCAATGTGATGGAAGCTGGAGGACTACCTGGGTCAGTACTAGACATTATAAATACCAGCTTTAACAACTATGGACAACTTATTTTCATCAGTTTTGTCATCCTCTTATGTTTGTAAAAGCCTTCAGGAGCAGGATTTCAAGTCTGATTTTGACAATCACTTGTAATGCTTGACTCTTGTACAGTTTACCTGCTCAGAGCTACTGTTGCATGTGCCAAATGCATCTAATGGCTACAGCTGTAAATGGTGAAGAACTTGCTGTTTTGTGTGTTTTCTTTGCCCTATATTTCCCTGTACTCTACAGAAAAGTCCACATCACCAGATCTACGCTGGAGTGCCTAAATGGAGACTATGAGGTGGAGCCTGGAAACGGACACGAAAGGAACACCTTCCTCCAAAAACATGAAATTGAAACTTTCTTTATAGTGCCATCTCACCGACGGAAGGTACTGTGTTATAATACTATCCTGAGGAACTTGTATTCATTATAATGTATGAGGAAAATGATTAAGGTGCAGCATCAATTGTATCTTCAGATGACAACCCCTATTAAACCTTGTCCTTCAGTGAACCTTTTAATACGTAGAAAGTGTACTGTACACATTAGTGAAGCTTCTACAGGTCGTATGTTAATCCATATTAATGGACCTACGTAGTAAGGCAGACTAGGCTAGGTTGAAAAAGCAGGCTTATCTTACCTCTGCGCCAAGATCTATTGTAAGAACCATCCTTCAAGTAGAAATATAGTGTTGACTAAAGCATCCTATGATAGAGCTCACACACATTTGTTGTTGGGATGATCTTACTTCCAGCCTCTAATGGATTGGACTGGGGCTATAAAGAGAGAGAGGAAAAAAAAATCCTGTGGCGTCTATCATCTCAAATCTACACAGTCCAACAAACATACAGATATGTGTGTGGCAGTGTAAACACGCACATCTACAACAGATGTGCCACAAGCAGCTGGAGAGGGAATTTCAGTCTTGTTTCTATACAGGCGTCCTCTCCTCTCCTCTCCTCTCCTCTCCTCTCCTCTCCTCTCCTCTCCTCTCCTCTCCTCTCCTCTCCTCTCCTCTCCTCTCCCTCTCCTCTCCTCTCCCTCTCTTATCATCATTATTTCTTACAGAAGGTTTCATGTTATGCAAGATAAGACTTGCACATAGGTTACATCCTCATTTGAACCTGTAACATCCCAGTTGCGTGTATTTTTCTTTGATATGCGGGAGACTATGTTAATCCTCTTAATAGAGCTGATGGTTAGACTTCATCAAAGACATGGCTCAGAGAAAGATGTGCCCTGACTAAGCTGTGTTGGATAGGATGCAACTCACTCTTCTATATTGTGCCTTTAATTACTCCTGCTTAGTGACACACATCCAACTTTGTGTATAAAACAAACCATGTATTTATTACTATTGGCACATTTGATACTCTTGAATCTTATTGCTTTTTCTAAAATAGCTTCATGAAAGAAGGGCAGTTCCTAATGTCCTCAAACTACCCCTGAGGGATTGATTGACCTATCTTATTTTAACAACTTTATACTGAAATTCCTGAGCCTGTTAATAATGATTGCATGCGTGTGTGTGCATGAGCATGTGGTGCACATGTATACCGTCCAGTGCCTGTGCATGAATTACAGACCCTTACATAAGATATATATCACTGTGTTGGGGTATCATGATTTAATCCTTGTTCCCATTTCTTATCTGGTGACAGATATTCCCAGGATTGATTCTTTCGGATATAAAGCCCGCCAAAAAGATGAAGTTCAAAACTGTGTGCTACTTGCTAGTGCAGCTTATGCACTGCAGGAAGATGTTCAAGGCTGAGATTCCCTTCTCCAATGTCATGAACTGCGAGGACGGTGATAAGGTATTAACTCTCAGTGTCTGTGTTCACGTTTCTGTTTTTGTTCGTGCTGTGATTTTGGTAAATAGAGACAAAAGAGATATATAGTAGAGTATGTGTGCCAAGAAAAACGCTTGTTTGAATTACCTGAATTCCTCGATTACATCTTCCTAAAGTGTGGCCAGATCTCTTTATAAGTCATAATGTGAATCGTTATTGCTTTTACTCTAGACATTGTATAAGAATTGACTGAATACTTTGGAATTGAAATATAAACATTAAGTGGTAGAATCTTCTTTAGCAATAATATTTTTCATGCAAATGTTTTCTGTAGCACTGCACAGCCATTAGGAAGCCTTTTTGGACCATTCTTCTTTAGGTTAAACATTTATATTCTGTGGTTTTCTTTCAAGAAAGGCATTTCAGTGAGCTTTAGAGGAGCAACCGTGTGTGTTCTCCCTGGTTCAGTGGCTTTCTTAATGTGAACTCATGGACATACTGTAGATATTAATATGTGCCACAGATGCTCTTATATCCTAAGCTGTTACTTTCATCTTTTTTGTCACCTCATTGGACATTGTACATTGCACCCTTGCAGTAGCCAGACTAAAGTCTTATAGTACTGTTTGATGATGCGCAAGAGGTCCTCTTGTACCAATATGTAGTCATTTTAATCTGGGCGTGTTTCCCATCCACAGATCTTTGTTGTAGTCTCTGAATTGTAGACTCTGTTGGCATCATTGTTGTGTTTTTATAGAACAGGCAATATCTACCAACACCATGTGTTATCATGTGCTATTTATATAAAGTATACTGTCCTAAAGATTTCCTTTGCCTTCACTGAACGCCTAACATTTTTTTCAATGAATACATAAAAAAGAAAAGTGTTTTTTGTGTGTTATGTTATAGGTAAATTAGGTAATATTTAGTTTTATAATTCAACTGAAGACCAAACCACAGTTTAGGATAAAATAATTAAGGATTCCAGGTAATTCAAAATGCTTCACAAATTTATTCTTGCAACTGTACATTATAGTCAGTAAATAAATATATCATAAGGAAATAGAAAGCTATGGTGAGATGTGAGTGCTCAAGCCCCTTCAGCTATAATGACTTCAGCATGCTGCTGCTGCCAGAGACCAACATACCAATTTACCCCCATATATACTGTCAGTGACACTGGCAGTCTGGCTAAAATGTCAAAGAGCATATTTGACCTTGTGTGCCTAGAAAGAAATCCTGTGGCCTGGCAGCTGTAAAATGTTTGCACCAGCTGTTTTAATCCCAATTTGTAGGTGTGTTTGTGTGTGCTATATATTTATGTCATTGCATTTATCTTATATTTCACACACAGGGACTTTCTTTACCCCAAAATAGTCCCCACAAGTTAAATATTTTATTTCAGGGCGAAGACATGGTTTAATGGTTTAGGTAATGACAAACTTTTAAGGCAAGGGTTGGTTAGGCATGTAGCAATTTTGGTTAAAGGTCAGGGGGGAATAAATTTATGTCAAGACAAGTATAGTGGTGCAGATTTGTATGTGTGTTTGTGCATGACCCACATTTATGTCAAGGATTTCAAACATTTGTTATGAAAGTCTGACTAAGCATCATTTCCCTGCTTTTCTTATATTGCCTTCAGTAGCTGCATCCAGTAAATCTTTACCACCCTTATATCTATATTACCAGTAATGACAAGACCCTCACTGTATAGACGGAAGGGAGATTAGTGTGAAACAGACAAATGGATAAGGGAGGCAGGTTAAGTTGTACACACACCTTCCACTGAATGGTAATTTCACATTCAGACCAGGCACTCTTCAGTTGTGTCAAATGACATATGCATTCGAGGCACGAAGACAAGCAATATGAGGGACAGGGGATGAATGAATATGATTTTTGGTTGTGGCAGACATGGCTGCATGATTATGATGTGTTACACTGGCCACAATATGAAACATGAGGAAGATTAAGATGAAAACAAAGTGAGGGGGGTGCAAAAAAAAGAGATGGAAAATATAGAGAAAAAGACATGGAAAAGCAAGGAAGAATAGATGCAAACAGTAAAGGGAGGAAGGAAAGAAGGAAAAACAGATGGCATAAAGAAAGGAATGGAAATAAACAAGCAAAGAAGAAAAGAGGGAGAGTAGAAAGAAGGCAAGGAAAAACAAATGAAGGCAAGAATGCAAGCATATACAGAAAAGGTAGAAGAAGGAAAGAGGGAAATAAGAAAAAAATGCTGCAAGGAAGAAAGGAAAGAGTGATGTAAATAAGAAAAAGTGGAAGCAGGGAAGGAAAGAAGGAAGTAAGGCAGAACAGAGAATCGAGGAAAAACGGTGAGAAGTCACAGGAAAAAGAAAATAAGTAAGCAGAAAAACAGAAGGAAAGGGAAGAGATGAAAAGAAGGAAGGAAAAAGAACAGACAGATTCACAGAAAGAAAAGAAGCATGGAAGCAAAGCAGGAAGTAAGGGAGAATAAACAGAACTCAGTGTGCATTCACGTCATGTCATGAACTTATGAAAACTCTGGTGATCCGTGCTCACCCTTTGTCCCCCCCTACTGCGCCTATGAGCTGTGCAATTCATCCAGCGCACTCACTTACATATACACACACACACCCTCCTACACACTCACAAACATCCGCTCTTCCATGTTAACTCACTGGCTTTGCTCCAATGCCCAGTGTTTGGCAAAGCTGCTCAATTTGGCTGCAGAAGGCACTTAGACACAGCGGGGTGCATTCAGTAATGAAGTTAAGTGTGAAGACAATGCCGTGATTTGAAAGTATAATAAGTTGCCTGTGTTTATTGTTGACTGTTATTCACCCTTGTTCCTAATATGACAATATTCCAGTAGTGCATAGAAAACAGGGCACCGCATAGCAGCCTATGTATCACACTACTGCTTTACAATTTCTGCATTTTCAGTTTCTGTTTTTTTTGTTATCCCACCAGCGGAGGGCCATGCGGACAGCTCCCCAGAAGCTGAGGAACCGTCCCAACGCTAACCAGGCTAACTTGATCCAGAGCAGCCCCAGAACCCGAGTCAACCGCTACATCGGCCGGCTGATCGAGGCCCGCCAGACCGAGTCCGACACGGCTGACCTCAACTTCCTCACACTCATGTATAAGTGCTCTGAGCGCGAGCAAAGGGTGAGGAGCATTCAGTGAGATGCTGTAAATTACAAACTTTAATGTGATGAAGCCACCGATTGAATGTTTTTTGCTATGTTACTCACTCTTATGTGGTCTCTGGCATTATACAGTACCACCAGGTTCCTGATGAGTATTTCACCAGTGCAGTGGTCCTTTCTCTGATCCTAGCTGCCTTGTTTGGCCTTGTCTATCTTCTCATCATACCACAGTATGTACAACCGGATTCCATTGTTGTTCATTCTTTTCTCTTTCTCTTTTGATTTTTCTGTCTCTCTCTTTAGATCTTGAATCAACTATCATTCAGTTTTCTTACTAACCCCACTCTCTTCACCTATTCTTTTTTCTCTCTCAGGGGCACAGTGGTACTAGTCCTTCTTGTCTTCTGCATCTGTTTCCTAGTAGCTTGTATCATGTACCTGCATATCACTAGAATACAGGTAAATATATTTGCTTACACTTTACTGGATACACATCTGCTTTTCTTCATTCATTTCTCATTCACACATCAACTTTCATCTTCTCTGATCTGGTGCTTAACAGAGCTGGCAAGTTAAAGTTTCTTCATTATTATTCTTTTGCTGACCAAAGGAAAATATGTAAATGTATTTTTCACAAAGCCTTGTAATAGTGATTCAATATTCATTGGCTTCAAGATTACTTTCTAAGCTCCTGTGTTGAATTAAAACTCATATGGCAAGTCCAAGTCTATTAATTTCAGCTTTTGTTGAGGTTGATGGTCTCCCTCGAAGTTCCTAACCACATCAGTTTTACAGTTTATTTTACACATTGAAGCTTATATACTGTCGTTTCTCCCTCTTGTTTTCTGTTTTTTGCTCATCTTAGTGACTTCATGCTACAATCTCTATCTGCACAGTATTTCAGATTCCCACTACTTTTTTGTCCATTCAGTTTACAAAAAATGGAAGTTTGTCTTAAATCTTAAAGTGACAAGTGACAAGTGGCAAGTGCATTATGTTCTTCATCTAACCAGGTAAAAGTCTTCAAGAGTGACCTGGCCAAGAGAGCAGAATAAATATTGTTATAACAATAAAAATACATTTTAAACAAGTAGAACTAAAAGTACCACTGTCACTTCATATGAGTGAACATAATATCCAGTTAATATATGAAATATTTTTTTCCTCATATTTTTACAGCTATTAACACTTTCTCCAATTGCAATGTTGCTGTGTTTGGCTATATATATTGTTACATATGTACAGTATGGATTTGTCTTTATATCAATTAATTCGCTCTCATAGTATCTCTCCTTTTCTCTCTCTCTCTTTTTGTCACTCAGTGTTTTCCAGGGTGCCTGACCATTCAGATTCGCACTGCTCTCTGTATCCTCATAGTGCTCTTAATCTACGCTGTGGCCCAGGCATGCGTGGTAAGTAGGCAACGTAACAGTAAAAGTGTCACCTGCCACAAATGACCCAAACTTCTGGCCAACCAATACATTTTTTCATGCACCTCCAAAAATGGATTTCAGCTGTAATTTTCTGAGCTACTAATTGTAGTTAGCGTTTGGTTTGATGAAGGCAGATTTAGATGCTAGACTGCAGTGGGAAAATGCATTTTTATCACAGGTTTAATAAATATTGCATGGGTTGTGCTTGAAGTTTAGTGAGTTAGGGAGCCAAAAAGCTCAAATAAATAATTTATCATGAACATAGATAGTTGATATTCATCTTTTTAACAACAGACATTTATGACAGTATTCTCAAGTCTGCAAATGTGTGAGCTCTGAAAGACAAACAAACATTCAAAGTTTGAAATATAGTCCATCCCCAGTTTATTTGTGATGGACAAAAAAGGACTAATTATACTAATGCAAGAATGCTTTTGGTAAAGCAAGGCTAACACTGAACTGTTCTCAATTTCACTGTCCTACAATCTTAACGATAATCTTTCTGTTTGCCTTTGATAGGTGGGCTGTATGCCCTGGTTGTGGGATAGTGCCAATACCAACAGCTCCATTATCATCATTGATGTGGACAGCGGCGTCAACCAAACCATGGCGGAGCTGCCTTGTGACGGCGCCCGCTATGCCTTTCTGTCTTGCGTGGTTGGCACACTCACCCTGGCACTTTTCCTGCGCATCTCCTGGCTGCCAAAGATGGCGCTAATGCTCATTCTGGGGGTGCTGTATGTCACCGTGTTGGAGCTCAGTGGCTTTCGCAAGACTGGAGGGTGAGTTTTCTCAGCGCAGCGTGACCATCAGATGAAAACCATCATGCCAATCACTTCAGCTTGTTTGCACATGTTATTTCATTCTATTTCTGTTTTTCCTGAAATGAAATGACAACAACACAAACATCCTATCAGAAGAGCCTGCAGATTGTGCAGTGATTTTGCGTCATTCAAGTATCAGAATCAGTGATTGGCTGTGAATGTCAAGCAGCAGTTTTTTGTTTGTTTGTTCCAAAGAAAAAAAGATAAGCAGGAGAGAGAGAGCATTTACAGCACATGTCCTGAGAAGTATGTGTGTGGAGTCTTTGCTTGTCTTCAGCCCACACACTCTTTCATTTACCACCCTTTGAAGCAGCACATGTGCTCATTAGTTCCAAATCAGAAGCCTGAAAGGACGATGTGGGCTTGATGATGGGAAAGCGTTAGCTGTTTCACCCCAGCATCGAGGGACCTGACCAATTTTATTGGAGCTCAGATCATAAATGTGCTCTCAAAAATTATTATGATGAATTTGTCAGGCTATTAAAGATTGCTTTTGAAAACTAATTTTGTTTATATCCACTTGTGCATCCATAGATGATGAATATTGTATGATTCAAATCCAACCATATTTAAAGCTCTTTCATTTGTAAGTTTTCCAAAATTTAATGCTTTCATTTGATGTTGGCCCTCAAAAAAATCCACATTTTCATTATTTCACACATATAACTTTACACATGATCGCTCTTGACACTGTGGGGGGTCTGTTCAACCCTCCTGTGTAGTTTTCTGTGTGGTCCGGTCCGGTGCTGACTTGTGTGTTGGTCTTTTCCACAGTGGGGGGTCCTTCCACATCCGGGGCTATGAGCCCATCCTGTCTCTGTTGCTCTTTGTCAGTGCCCTGGCCCTCCACTCCAGGCAACTTGACCTCAAACTACGCTTGGACTTCCTATGGGCTGTGCAGGTCAGGAAGTGTATGTCTGTATGTGTATGTGCATGTGAGACAGGCTGTGGATTAAATCAAATTATCATAATATCAGTTTTCATAGAGGTGTACTGTAGAGATTCTGCCATTTGGGAATTGTTATGTGTAAACTATCAGGTTATGTGTGGAGGATTTATATTTATAGACTGCCAGCTGTCTGTTCTTTGGCAAAAAAGGAGAATAAGAAGCTTGTTTTGGCTTGGTTTCATTTGGCATCAGAAGTGTAAAAAGGGACTATTTTGCATAGTGGGAAGCAAATCTGAATTTAACCATTTAACTAGCAGCATTAGCCATTTCATGTACCCAAACCATTCAAAATCCAACTACACATATGGCAGCAGGCTCATAAGGTTTTTACTGACCCCCTGTGGTGACAATGTGGAACAAGCTGCGGTATGTGTTTTTTAATGTATGCTATTTTATGTCAGGCTGAAGAAGAAAGGGACGGTATGGAAAAAGTCAAACTGGACAACAGGAGGATTCTCTTCAATCTTCTGCCCGTACATGTGGCTCAACACTTCCTAATGTCAAACCCCAGGAACATGGTGAGCCTCGCTAATAGTAAGGCAGACAGACAAAAAGACAAACAGGTAGATAAAGAGACAGAAGAAAAACAAATGAATGTCTTCAAATGATATCAGAGATGTTTTATACTGTATTCCTTCTTTATCCATAAGGATCTATACTATCAGTCCTACGCACAAGTAGGTGTCTTGTTTGCCTCCATCCCAAACTTCAATGATTTCTACATCGAACTGGATGGCAACAACATGGGAGTAGAGTGCCTGAGACTGCTGAATGAGATCATTGCTGACTTCGATGAGGTGCGATGCTGATTTTGTTTTTCTTGACTTTGAACTCACAGATCTGGGAGTTTGGAGTTGGTTTGAAATCTCTCTCTCTCTCTCTCTTTCTCTCTCTCTCTCTCTCTCTCTCTCTGTGTGTGTGTATGTATTTGTGCTTTTAAAATATTTTTTTCAGCTCATGGATAAGGAGTGCTACAAAGACATAGAGAAAATAAAAACCATTGGCAGTACATACATGGCAGCTGTGGGCCTTGTCCCCACTGTTGGCACCAAGGTGCGTGTTGCTATTTTCTCATGAATGTTAATTTAATACATTATAATTAACCAAATTATTAAGGAAAAAGTCATGAATCAATACTTATGCCATCCTCTGCTTTCCCTCTTTAGGCCAAAAAATCAATTTATGACCATCTGAGCACAATAGCGGACTATGCCATTGAGATGTTTGACGTTCTGGATGAAATCAACTATCAGTCATATAATGAGTTTGTCTTGAGAGTGGGTACGTCTGCCCTTGTATTCCAGTTGTTGCAAAAAACATCAAAATGTGACAATGTTTAATATCATTTTAACATTTTCGTGTGCTTGCTCAGGGATCAATGTGGGTCCAGTGGTTGCAGGGGTGATCGGGGCACGGCGGCCCCAGTATGACATCTGGGGAAACACGGTCAATGTAGCCAGTCGGATGGACAGCACTGGAGTCCCGGGAAAGATACAGGTATCCAAAGCCTTTTCTATTACCAACTGTATTTAAAAATCACCATATTACAGGGGAGGTTTGGTTAAGAGGTGGGACTGGGAACAGTTGTAAAAGGGACATTTTTCATGAAATCATTAAACTTATTACAAGCAGTCATTGCACATGCATAATTAGACTAATATCAGGATATAATAATAACTACATAAAATGCAATAAAAGGTGTAAAATAGGTTCTCTACAAGGATAAAAATAAAGCCCACCTATGTTTAGTTGAGGCCCTCTAATGTGGCTGCCAGGACCCATCAGCTCAAAGTATTGTCTGTTGAGGTGACCAGGTTGGTCATAAATTGAATTGGGCTTTTTAAATACAGAAATCAAAGAGATTTCAGTTCACTCTGTTTGGCTCACAGCAGTAACCCGCTTCCTTTGATCATCAAGCTGTCTTTTGACAGAATCCTTTTTACCTTTGCATCAGTAGAAGTATTACTGCCAAATTTCCCATTAATCTATCTATTGCTTTGTAAGAGAGGTGGGTACATGTGAAGGATTTTATCCTGATTATTTAAAAATGCCAAATTGACAATAGGTGGCTGCAACAAGAACAATGACCTAGAGATTAATTTCAATTAATAAAAAGTGGGGGAGGGGTTCATTCTGAAGCATTTTGTTTACATTTTGTCCTATTTTCTTTAAATTTAGAAATATTAAATGGTATTAATATTTCAATAGTACAGTGTCATGATGATGGCAATTTTTCTCTTTTTATTAGCAATGAATATGACACTACTAATACACTTTTATAGTAGACTGAACTTGGGTTAACTCCAAACAGGACCTGGCTGCTTTCCTATATTCATTTATTTGAATGTACATATGTTTATTTCCTCTGTCTCTGTGATGCAGGTGACTGAAGAGGTTTATCGCCTACTGAATACTAACTATGACCTGGTGTGCCGTGGTAAAGTCAGTGTCAAGGGGAAAGGTGAGATGCTGACTTACTTCCTGGAAGGGAAGGTTCAGGACATGGGCACAGTAATCACTTCTTCAGTGATACGTTCTGTCAGCCTGGCGCGACGGATCCACTCCTGTGGCAAAACGAGCGTCCCAGCCAATCTGGGCAGTGTCTCCTCAGCTGCTAGTCTGATGGGCAGCAACATTCAGATGAACGCTGCCAATAGCAGCAACAACCAAGCAACATGTCTGCCCCCTCCATGTGTGCCCGCAGTGGGTGAGGAGGACGAGGAGGATGTAGAGGTGACTCAGATTGAGATCGGGGCTGTGGCAGCTGCTAAGGATGTAGCCGTGTAGAAGGAGAGACAAGACTGTAGTCTTGCATGGAAAACTAAAGAAAAACCTGGTTGGAGGCCTAGAGAAGACAGGGCTGTTCGGGTATTTTCCCTAATGCTGAGCTGCTGGGAAAACCCAGATTATGCTCATTCCGGATATGAATTTCCGGAGTCATCACATGATGATACAGACAATCATACTCGCTTTTAGGGAATTTGAACTGCTTGCCACTTTTTGGAGATGAACTTAAAAAATGTGGAAAGAAGAAGACAGGTACCCAGAATCTCAAATCCTCTTTTAACATCTCTTTATCAGATGATTAGATTTGTGGTGTTCCTGGGTTCCCTCAGATCCAGGTATAACATGCATCTTGGTTTTACATGTACAGTACATATTCCAAGTACAAGGGGATACTGTATGTGTGCATTGATACTGAGAAAAACACTGATCTTGCTATTTGCTTTTGCACTGTCTCTCTGATTATGCCAAGGATACATTGCATTATTTACAGTGTAAATTTGTGTTTCTTTTTGGTGTATGTAAGCATGCATGCGTGTACTTGTGAGTGTGTATGCATGTGTGATTAATTCTGAATTGTAACAAAACAGCACAAAAAAAGTTTTTTATATTCAGAGCTCACTGGATGAAGAGACATATCCACAGTTATATAGTGCATGACTTCTTAAGAGTTGACAGCCATAGTAACTCCTGTTGAATGAAAACCAAAGTAATGAGCTTTCCATAGATCTTCAGTTATATTGCCTCACCATACAAGAGAGAATATATTTGGCACACAGACTCTTTAAGAAGATCTAAAATGTGTCTTTTTTTAAACCCTGCACAGACTAAATATGGTTTCAAAAAGATATTTTGACCAATACCTGATATATACAATACATTTCCCTGATTCACAATAGTGCCAGATGTTGTGTAAACACACAGGCAGTGGTGGAACTGAGAAGCTAGATGAGAAGGCAGTGGGAAGGACAGAGGAAGGTGCGTACATGGAATTCCACTGAATTTGACATGTGCTGCTGTGGAAACTAGTTAATGCCAAAAGTGGACCAGACACAAAGCACTCTGGACAAATACATCACAGGACAAATACACTCGCATACAGACACATAAGTATTCATTCTGCACAAAAACAGCACAGTATTTAAGCACATGCAGTTAGCATACAACTTCTACAAATGCACAAAGGTGTAACCTAGTGCTTTACCCTTGGCCTCTGGAAAAGCTCCATGTACATTCCCACACTTCAAAGTGGCCACAGAAATGTTGGTGCAGCGTCTGGCTACTGTCGTCCTTCAGGCATACATAACTATACTCCAGCTTTTTGCGAAATTTAAGAAATGTTTTAAGTTTTCCTCAGACAGAATTAGCTTTAGCACGCCTCAGACGCAGTCTCTGAAACACGAGGCACTTCAGATATCTTTATAGCCTATATCTTTATCAGCATATAGAACTTTTACTTGATCTGCAAATGTGTAAATACATCATGTTTTTTGCCTTACCAATAAGCTTACAGTGATTGCAACCTGCCTTTTTAGATATATTCACTTTGATATGCAGATCATACTTTTTGTAAATAGCCAAAAGCTGTAAACTATGTTGTATCTTGTACAGTGTAAAGTTGGGTTATTGAATATTTTGTAATAAAGACAATATTGGTGTATAAAATATCAAATGGGTATGGCTATGATTGTCAACAAATACTTTTGGCCTTTGATAAATATTTTGGCTACAAATACATGAAACAAATAGGAGTATGAGAAAGTGGTTTTGGATTTGCAGTACAGTATGAGGATTTCTAATTAAACAGAAACCAGATTGATGTCATATGTCTCAAACACTGAGCAGAGGCCAAAATTGTTTTCTCAGCCCAGATATAAAGTTTGTCTGGAGGTTCACTCAGTGTAACAGGTAAGTCAACAAACATCCTGGCTTGCTCAATCCTTTTCCCAGGCGACCAAACAGCATTTAAATTATTTTTGCTTGGTAAATGAAATACAACATGATTCAAGAACTGCTTCATTTATTAATATTTTACTATTAATGTCATGTTTATGCATCCTAAATTCTTTTTTCCTATACAGAAAAAAAACTAGTGCACAGCTGTTATCATGGTCAGGATGAAGTCCCCTGACAAGCTGAGGTTGGCATTAAGCAATAGAGGGAATCCAAGGTAAATGCTGGCTCACAAACAACACTCCCCCTGGTGTCATTAGGGCTAAAAAGGGGTCAAGAGTAAATTAGGTTAGGGAGTTTAAAAAAAACAAAAATTTCTCTTGGGTTAGATTTCAACAACCAAGAAAAAAATCAAATAGTTTGGTAATCCTAAAAAATCTGTGTTGAATCTCCTGCTGCTGAAAATGTAATAATGTATTACAAAACTGCTTAATGGTACTAATGCTAAAAATACTAAAAATGTGTCTCTTTTGTTCTACCAAATGACATTGTTCTTCTCGTATCTTTTTATTTTTATTAGAAAATGATTAGATTTTAAAGAAAGTAAAACTAATTATTACTATTTCGAGCTGTTTTTATTTATTTATCTTTTTTGTCTTTATTTTTTCACTTTATGTGTCAAATTGTGGCCTTACCAGACATCCATTTCCAACTACCTGTAGTTAAGCTTTCACACCTGATTTGAATAATCAACTAATGAAGACTTGGCAGCACTCACACAAGACATGCATGATCTTTACACATTGGGAAAGCTCAGTCATCCTCCTAAATGGATATTCATCAGCAAAATGTAAGTTCAAATTCATTTTTTCCTTAACCTTAAGAGCATGACTGGTTAAGGTGGTTGTTCAATTGTATGTGCGTTGAATTGGTAGGACTAGATTGGTAGAATTGAAGCTTGTGGTATGCCTATACTTTGATAGAAATGATAAAACTCAGTTTAGAAACTAATATGTGTGACATTAATGACCAGATAAAGTAAGAATGTATCGCTTCTCTTTATCAAATAAAGCATTCAATTGTTTATCATTATGACCATTTTATACCTTTTTACTAGGGACAATGTACTTTTAAAAATATATTTATGGGAATGTTTTACTTAGGTGCACGAGATAACTAGGATTATGTTTTTTCACATCTCATTTTCCACTTCTGCCTGTTTAAGAGTTAAGTAGAGGCTATCTATATATCTATCTATATATGTAAAGTAAGTAAATTCAGTAATAAATGGGCCTGATTTGTGAGTTCTGTTATGTAATTGAAAATTACATGAATGTAAATGATGGAACAGAGGCCACGTCTAGAGCCCATCAAGGAAGAGTCAGAGCAGGAAGATGAAACTGAAGGAGACAAAACTGGAAAACAGAAGGAGGATTTTCAAGGTCAAGTGAGCATGGAGACAGACGAGGTATTGGCAAAAGATGAGGGCGACAAAAATGAGGGTGATGATGCACCACTGAGGGTCCTGAGACCAAGACGATTGTCTCATTCCTCAAGCCATGAGAGCTTTCTTCAAATGCAATCTACCAACAATGACCAGGAAGAAATGGAGAATTTCTCTGTGTCCAATCTGAGTACATTCACAGAGGCCCTAAGTGATATAACTATCCCACCTGGGAAACCAAGGATAGAATTTCAGAAGAGTCCCAGAGGCACACATATGAGAATAAAGGTGAGTATTTTCATTCATTTTATATTTAATTTAAAACTTTGACAGAAGGAAAGAGGTGACACTGTTTTTGTTTTAAGGTCTCCAAAATCAGATGGCAAAAACACAAACCACCTCATCAGTCAGTGCAGAAGAAGAAGAACAGCAAAAGAAACAAGAAATCGTCTTTGGTTGTGAGTAAGCATTTTAAGAAATAAATGTTTTGATTCCTAAAAAGTAGGACTACTAAGAGTAAAAGTTTGGTCTGTCCTTCTCACCATGGTCCCCAAAAATGATTATAAGGATGAGCCCTTTCCTCAGTGGCTGGTGGATCTGATGGTCAACATTGAAGAGGCAACAACACACCAGCTGGTGGTCGAGTAACACTCATCACAGGCCTCGTAAGGGGATCACCTTGGCCATTGCACACAAAACAACGACCTAGTTGATGAGTACTGAATGTAAAACAAACTTACATGCCATATTAAGGGTTGGCACTGCCAGAGATTAAAGTCCATGTGCTACATGAAAGACACAGTTTCCTTTTCTTTATTATCACTGAATAAACAAAAAGAATAAATGCATAAAGAGCACTCACTTGGGATAGGAGTGAAAATATTAAGCTAATATAGTCAATATAGTTTCCAAGCACTATACTACAGCTTCTTGACAAAGTTATTTGATAGTCTATTAGCTCACTTCTCTCCTTCTGTGGTTTTTACTACATATTTTAGCTGCTTGGTTTCCTTTATACCCTGGGCCAATCTCAAACCATTACTTCCTAATAAATAGATGGACTGTATATACAGAGGCCAAAGTTGACCCTGCATGGATCACAGCTAAACATTTAAATTCATTATCATTATGCCAACATAACCTGTAATTTAAAAAACAAACAAGTGAACGAGAAACTTCTTGCATCTCATGTAATCAGTCATGTTACATTTTGAGTGACACTGAAGTTAGATGTCAGATGTTTAAAAAAACACAAAGAAATGTACAAAATGAGAAGCCAGGAGGTCACATATAACTACAAAACATGAGTGGTGCTGGTGTGCACAGTATTTGAAACATGATGGAGTGTTTTGAGGTATCATGCATTTGCCATAGGTAGTTATGACAAATACTACACCAAGGAAACAACCAATTACTACCATCTTTCTTCAGACGGACATGATTCTAGCACAGCAATCCACTATGTTAGGGTTATGCAATACTGCAGGGAAATTGTCTTTATCTGTCTGCCTGGTAAGATGAACCTTCACCAAAGAGACTAAAGTGATAAATAGGGTTTTAGTGTCAAAACAGTGTCACAAAACACAATCTGGCAGCATTACTTCACAGTATAACTACCTGGAAAAAAACCCTCAGTTATCTAATCACCAGTCATTGTTGCATAGCCTATAACTTCTTGGATTATCTAGTATTTGCTTTAAATGTTATTTATTGTGCACTACTTTATGGTAACAATTCTTCAAAAGCAGAATTTATGTAATTGTTTTCATAACCCCAAAGTCATAGACCAGTAATTTGGTTGCCCAAAAAACAGGGTTGTTTTGATGTTCAATCACTTTATGTTCCAAAGTCAATATTGACAACAGACCTTGTGAAACTGGATATACGTCAAGCTTGGGTCATCCACCGTTTACAACAGCCTTGTCAAAAATATTTTATATCTGCAGAAACCGTGTCAATCATTAACCCCTCTGGAGGCCATGTTTCCATATAAATACAGCTGGTTCAGAGAATTCACTTTAGAAGGAAAACTACAGCCATACTGAATAAGTTGCACAGTCCAAAAAGAAGATTTTTTATCTGGAGACTGGACATGCCTGGATTATATGAGAAGCTAATGCTCGTGGCAGCAGTGGTTCCAGCTGTCTTGACCGTGGTGAGGTCGTCCCCAGTGGTGGGGCCGGAGCCTATCCGCTGCGCACCCTGTACCCAGGAGAAACTGAACCATTGTCCTGCCATTCCAGCAGACTGTAAGCAGGTGCTGAGGGAGCCTGGCTGTGGCTGCTGCATGGCCTGTGCTCTGGAGAAAGGAGCATCGTGTGGGGTTCACACAGCCCACTGTGGTGAAGGTCTCCGATGCACTCCCAGGCCCGGTGAGGCCAGGCCTCTACATGCTCTGACCAGAGGACAGGGGGTCTGCACTGAAGACCTGGGCCAAGGTAGTTTCATGGTTTTCCTTGTCACATATCTTCACTGTTAATACTGGCTACTTTTAAGATCTTTGAAAGTTAAAATGTGAAATAAAAGAAATACTTAAAACCTTAATAAATTCATTTCTGGTTTGCAAAAATCTTTTCAACATTTATGTCAAAACTTCTTTCTCTAACATTTATTTTTTTTGTTCAGATGAAGTTGATGGAGTCCCTGACCACAGTTCCCTGCACTACCTGTTGGGGCTCAACCTCCCATTGGACCACCAAGACACTGCTGAAGGCCAGGAGAGTATCAAGGCCAAAGTCAATGCCATCCGTAACAAACTGGTACAACAGGTGAGGAAAAGCTGTAAGATAATGCAAGTTTACCTTCCTTCCACAAGAGGGAGCACTAAGAACTAAGAGAGAGATAACTGGGATTAATGCCATGTTGCAGTGAATATGTGGGTGTCTTTCTCACTTTTTTCTTTTTTTTTTTTGCACAGGGTCCTTGTCACGTTGAACTGCATGCAGCACTGGACATGATAGCCAGCTCCCAGCAGAAACTAGGAGAGAGGTTCACAACTTTCTACCTCCCCAACTGTGATAAACACGGCTTCTACAAGGCCAAGCAGGTGAGATAAGTGGAGGATCCCACAATAAAACTGACTCTCAAACCTGTTGTGAGGGATTCCTCTGAAGGTTCTGAGTGATTTATTCATGCGGTTTCCATGTCTGTTTCTGTTTCAGTGTGAGTCATCTCTGGTTGGACCGCCTGCTCGCTGCTGGTGTGTCTCTTCCTGGAATGGGAAGAAGATCCCGGGCTCAAGTGACCTCCTTGGTGACTCAGTTTGTCATCAAGAAGTCACTCACTGAAGGATGGACTCATAAACATACCCCCCCCCCCCCCACACACACACACACACAGACAGGTGTGTTAGAAGAAAACATAAAGCTACATATTGTGTTTCTTGTATTTAATCTAAAATCAGGGGAGTGTGTGCAACAACTTCCTTTTAAAAAACACACAAGATGTAAAATACTATTTCCAAGGGGAAACTTTCCTCTCATTTTATTTACATGTATGTATCAAAACTTATTTATTCAGTACTTGTATATTCTTACTAGCATTAACCATTTGTCATTTTTAGATTTTTTATATGTTTGCCTATTTTTTCAATTGTAAATAGGGCAACACTGTATACATTTGTATTTCTGACTAAATAACTCCATTGCTCAAAAACCACAGGTCCACAGCTCTGCCAAGCCCATTTCAGAGTCTTCAGGATCAGTTTTTTTTTCCAATTCATTCAAACCTGGAGCTGTGCGCAGCACGAAACAACACAGCCGCTCATTCATTCAAGATGTTGACATTGTCTGAATGTATCTCCATTGGCGTTTCCTCAATGGGTATTGGGGGAAATACTTAAAGTGCCGCAAATATGTGCACGGTGGCCAAGCACAAACATATCAGGGCTCATCCAAGCCACTGTGAGGTTTGGGATGGGTTGTTCTGCATTTGTCTACCTCTACTAGTCTCTGCAGGTCCACAAGTATAGTAGAAGATTGCTGTGGGCTCTTCTCAGTTACACCTTTCTCACTTGTATTTGCCTAGAGGGTCATTGTGCTCTTTTTCGACCTATTCTAGCATCTGTTCTATAGTATTTATTATGATTCACTCATGTGTTTATGCTTTTGTTGTTGAGGTCATGTGCAGTGGACCAACACTGTTTGTGAATGCTGTTTGATAGGAACACTGCTGCTATTCCATTATTGGTTTTGTTGAAATAATGTATATATTGTACCATTCTAATTCTGTGGACATGCATCCAAATAAAGTATTGTTTCATCTTGATGGCCTCAGGTGTAAATGTATCATACTTTCTCATACACACTCCAGGCAAGAGAGGGTAAGATAGACAGGAAAAAGGAAATTTAAACACCTGGATCATTTTATACTGCCTTTATTAAGTAAAAATAGACCTCTGAGATTTGCATTGTACATGCAAAGAGCATAATTACTTAAACCAAGGTAAGTGATGAAAATTATCACTGGCTACACAGAGATCAGAGATAACACTTTGTGGCCTTTATCCCAAAGAATCCAGCTTATGCAAAAATGACAATAAAAACAATAACAACCACAGTACTTATGAAAGGACATATTCATCTGTCTGTAGCTTAATAATCCAGCATAAAAACTTGATATGCACTGTAGTGTTTGAGCTGCACAGTCCTGTCCAAGTCCCTGAGGAGCAGGAAGCAACTGGGGGAAAAAACAGAATTCATAAGAATAGGAATTCATTGTAAGGCAACCAGGAAGGCATCGCATGCTTACTCCGAAAGACATATTCAAACATACATTTATCATTGTCGTGACCACATACACAATGTCTTTATAACAAATCACAAGCATACAAATTATGATTACACATCACAAGCATGTACATATGTGTAATGCCACGTGATTGTGCGTAAATTAAGAGTACTCTCATCAATGCTTGTGACAAGTACAAAATGTCTCTTGTGTATAATAATCAAAATTAAGGCCTCTGAGATGAATTCATTAAGTGTATCCTCTTCTCAGACGCTGTCCAGGTTGTGTTCAGACACAAACAGCTTATGAAGAATCCATCCCGTTGTACAAAAGTACAGAATGTATCTGTGACACAGAGGATTTTTCCTCCTGGTACTCTTCCTCTGTTCCCCTTGCTCTGCCTCAGAAAAAGGTCCCACAGGCAACAGATAGAAATAGCAAACATCCATATATCGGCTGAGCCATCTCTTGACCTCTCTCCCAATATCCTCAGTGTCTCCATTTGTTTACAATTCTTCTTGCTCTCACTCCCACCCTCCCTCCCTCCGTCCTGCTCTGCTCTTATTGGCTCTCAGAGTTGTAGTACTGGGCGTCTCCTCGCTCCTTCCCATCAAAACCTGGCAAAGGCTGCCCATATTTGTCCACACACCAACAGAAGCCTCGCTTTCTGCCTTTGGATGGACGACACTGAAAGTGAGAGAAGGGACAAGGTGAAGGGAGGGAAGAGAAATGGAAGGGGGGTGGCAGCTAGATGTACAAATTCAGTTGAATATGCAGCATTATGGGTAACAAGCCACTTTAGTCAATGAAGTAGAACAGCAATAGTTAAGAGGCATTAATGGTCAGATTGTGCTGAGTCGACGCAGCCTTGGCTATCCAACACGCTGTGGTATTTTGAGCTGCTTTTATGGTCTACCTCCTGTTACACACACATATAGAGACCTTTAAGGTAAACAGAAACCTGGTAAAATATTTGCTTAGTCCCGTTTGTGAACAACTGAGAACCAAGATCTATTTTCAGAAGCTGGTGGCCAGTACGAATCATCTGTTGCTGATTATACCCCACAGCTCCAAATTATGGGTACTACAAATGACTTACAGAGTCTGTGGAGCTACCCAAGGGCTGTTATTTTACTGCCAATTTTACTAAAGGTCAACCTCCACTCTAGTAAAACATGCAGCCATTCATTTCAAAGGCTAAAGCAACTGTGCTGCTGTTCCACAGAGGAGTCAGAGCTGATCAGGATGGAAGTCATCCTTATTTAGTTCAATATTTTAGCAGGATATGACTGAGTCTGATCTCAACTGAAGAACTGATCTCTCTTGCTATCAGACCACTGTTGCATAGGAGGTACAGGAGAAGAATATCATTACATGTTAAATGTATACATTATGTGTGGACAAAAGCAAAAAAAAACAAAACCCAACCTAGTACAGTAATCAAAACAGGCTACTTAAAGCACAGCTTACTAAAAACATGCAGTTTCCCACATTAGTTTTGTACTGGGCAGTCTATTCCTTACAGAGACATTTACTGCTAATAGGAGATTCTTTTGCTTAGACTCGTGCAAACGTCCAAATTAAACTGACCGACAAAGTGAAATGTCTGCCACTCCTTCAGCGCCTGAGGGCTCCACGCGGTGCACTAGCTCCATTCTACATAAACAAAGACAATGAGCCTAGCGTTGTGTGGCTGGTTATGAGATGATTGCAGGTCAAGGAGAACACTTCCATTAAGCAGGAGGGACTGCTATGTAATAAGAAAAGCTGCCTTGGTGATGCAGTGGCGCGGGAACACTAAGTGCCTCCATATGAATGCGTCAGAACCACTCATTTATTACAACCCGATCGTGGGTGAACCATGTGAGCGTGGGGATAGCTGCAGCTCTATTTCTGTGCCTGCTTCTCAAAAGTCCAGCAATTATGGGGCGAGCGCATCGGGTGCCGGTGGCCACCTTGACGTCTGTCTCCCTGGGAGGGTTCCCGTTAAACGGCCATCGTCCCAGCCGTCAACCCCACTGGGGTTTGGCCCCTGTGGTTCCTGTCTCCAGAGCCAGTGGCTAGGGTCTACCTCACTGGTGTGGTGGTGCAATGATGAGGCTCTAATAACTACCAATGAATACAGGAGGACAGCTAGAAATCTGTAATTGGGCTGCAGGAGACCTAAAGTTTGAGTCACTATACTTCAGCTTTGAATCGTTATTAATGTAGTCTGTAAAAAAAGGAAATGCGTGCTTCCTTTTTACAGTTAAGTAACAAGATTTTCATCATGCTAATTAAATAATGTGTAGCCTCTCGTGAAATGTATCATTATGAAGTATCAGGTGTCTTTGCTCTGAATGTGCTTCTTTACCTGCTTTTTCTTATAGAAGCCCTTCTTGTCACAGTTTGGTATGCGGAAACCTCTGGGGTTGAGAATGTCTGTAATCTTGAGGCTGCTGAGAATGCTCTCAATCTCTCTCCGACAGGGACCCTACACATGAGGGAACACATAAGTAGTTACTGCACTTTCTCCAATACTTCAACATCACTAGCTCGAGGTTTAAGAAATCTGAACGCGGCTGATGCTGTTAGCACAAGCTATTTCCTTCCACAGAGTGATTTTGTCATGAATTCTCTGGGTTTGTGAATAAAGACGTTAGCAAAGCTGACTCATGCTGCATCACACTGCTTTGCTGTAATGCCTAAACAATGGTGGCTGCAATATGAAAGAGGTGACGGATGTGAAATGAATTCATCTGACCGACTTGTAGAGGCTTAACAGTCTGCCAAAGCTGCTTATAACTCTTACAATTTACACAAAAGATGGGGGATAAAGTGAATTCAAAGAGCTCAAAGAGGGAGCCAAAAGGCTTGTCCTCAAGTCCAAGTACTCCAGTCACTAATCAAAGCAGCCAGTCAAAGCCCATTACTAGTGTGTGCTCACTTCTCTGGCCAAAGAGAAGATCAAAATAGCAGCAGGGCTTCCCAACAGGCACTCACATAGGCCAATCCATCATTCGCTGGCTCTCAGTACACCCGGCACGCGGACGCCTTGTGGCCAAACAACCGCCTGACCCAGGTCAGCCGCAGGGCCATCGTACCCGCTTGCTGCCATGCCATTCTATTGCTCATGATGCTTGCCAACCATCCGCACCGCTACCCAAAACATTTCATCACCCGCAGGGAGAGAAAAACACCAAACACAGAGGAAGAGGAGAAAAACATTCCTCCAGTATACTCTGAAGACAGAAAAATATTGGTTGTGGTACTTACATACTCAGGCTCCTGTTTGGTCTCTAGAGAAAAGTTTTGTTGGTCTGTGATGAGTGGTCCTGGGAGCTCCTCAATTTTAAAGTTCTGGGTTTTCTTCTGCTGCTCTCTTCTTAGGACTTCAGACTTGGCAGAGGGGAAAAAGGGGTGAGGAGGAGGTCTCAAGGGTCCCATGGGTCTGTGGGTGCTGTACAATGTTTGGAGGCCTGAGCCGGTGGAATTCCTCTCCTCGTCCTGAGTTTCAATATTCTCTGCTAAAGTTTGAGAACAACATGTGTTTATTCACTTAACAGTACACTAAGATATACATAACCTTACATTTAAGGGGATTTCTTTTCCAGTGCTGATTCAAATGTACTGTGGGAAATCAGTTTGACAGTTCATAATTGTATATATAAATATAAGAATGTAAGAGAATAAAAGTATATAAGAAGAGCTCCAGAATTCAAAATCTAAATACAGTCTTTGCCCAAGTATTCAGAGAGATTTAGGTTTTCTACACCTCTCTGATAATGTGCACATCTCACTGTCTCAATAGAGTCTAAAAATCATTTTTATCTTCACCCTCCAATCTTTTTTTCCTGTGGAAACAGATTTTAATAGGTAGAGCTGGATTTGTGTCATTTGTAAACTCTTAAAGTCTTCCACAAAGAAGCCCCCAAATCCCCTAAAAAAACTTTTAAGCACCTCTTCTTTTGTGATTAGTATCCTGTAGGTTCAGTGAAGGAGATAAACAAGACGTTGTATACATTTACTGCACAGTTACATGGTTGTCTATCGCCTATACGACATCCATTAAACCTGTAATAACCTATCTAAGTAAATCAAAGATTGAAGGTGCATGCAGAAGAGTTACCTGGTAGCTCATTGACTGGAGGTGTTGGTCTGGGAGTAAGTCGTTTATTAGTAGCGTTTGCACAAATCCCCCGTCCCTCCAGCAGAGCCTGCAGAGGTTTCGTTTCACCGGGCTGATGCTGACATGTCAACCCGGAGCCACATCTCCCGGTGTACACGCCGCACGGCTGGCCGAAGCTCAGCGCACAAGTCATGCAACAGCCGCAGCCGGGTTCGCGGACTCTCTCGGCACAGTCCTTAGGTAAAGGTTTGCACAAAAGCCGCGCTCCAACATCACATGGCTCGCATCTGATCACCGGTCCGACCGCACCTGACCTCCGGGTAAACGATGCCAGGACAAAAGTCATGCAAAGTGCGCGCAAACAGGAATCCATTGTGTCGTCTGAAAGCATATAGTGTCAAAAGTGAGGAAGCGCAACTGCGTCCTGCTGTGGTGACTTTTCACTGGGTAGGTTCTCTCTCTCATTCACATAAAGCCACCGGACAAAACATCTCAATATATAGACCCCAGTGACTGTAGTCACACCCCCGAATAGCTTGTGGTCTACTGATGAATTGCCCGAACTCCGTTATGTCTTTAAATCCATCAGTCATTTGTTGGGGGTTAGTCAAACCATACAAACATTTACAGGGTCCACTTAACAGCAATCACACTTTTTAAAAAAAGAAGAAAAAAGATAAGCCTATGAATTAATTTACTTGCCTTTATCTTCAGCTTCAGATTTGGGTTGGCTCTTAATAATCTGACCATATTTGATTTAATAACGCAGATGTAAGGTTGTTTAACACACATTGAAGGGAGTGATCACGCTACCCAAAGAGACAAATCCACAGAAATATTGTAAATGTGAATCAAGTGCATCAGGTCTCAATTTGCAAAGCCCACACACAGAAGTCCAAGCATCTGTCATGCGCGTATGCATTCATAGGGGGCGCCAAATGTGTGTGTGTGTGTGTGTGTTTGTCACAGCAGTCTCAATACTAGTTAGATTAAATCAAACTTCTCAGTGAGTCACTGTTACCTGCACTAAACTTAATAATAATAAGAGGCTTAAGAGGCCTAATTATTATATTAGTGCTTGTGTATGCTTAGTGATTCTACAAGTGCCCATGTACAACTGTTCTTGTGTGTGTGTGTGTGTGTGTGTGTGTGTGTGTGTGTGTGTGTGTGTGTGTGTGTGTGTGTGTGTGTGTGTGTGTGTGTGTGTATGTGTGTCCACAGATCTGCAGCCCAAGAAGCTGCACATGACCCTAAATGACCTGTATATGGTTTAAACTGTGACCAATCCATGGCCTACTGTGATACGTTGATACAGTATAAGCTGCAGCAGTGCAGCACTATAACAAATGACATACTAAAGTATGCGGGGGAATGTATCTAAGTACAAGTGCTTACGTGTTGTACTGAACTACCATGTTGTCATACGTGTACATTTTCTTACTTGAGTATTTCCATTTTATGCCACTTTATACTTTTAAAGACAACTGTTGTACTAATTACACTATATATTTGACAGCTATAATTATGACTTTGCAAATTGTCATTTCTAAAACACATGGTATTCTTATCAAATATTATGCTTTTTTTAAATAGATGAAAATAATAAAATGTGAAATTGTTTCCATTTACTCCATCATGACTATCTTGAATAATAAAAATGATGCTTGCACATAATTGCACCAGTTAGAATATTATAACTAGTGATATAACAATATAATGCCGATAGAAGAGATTTCAACACACTCAGATCTATCAGATCCATGCAGGTTTGAGCTTCGTTTTGAGCTTTCGGTCTATCACACCTGCATCAAAGCATGCATGATTCAGTAATGGACAGGCAGGTAAAAAATAACCTGCCTAGCCATTACTGAATCTTTTATGCTCTGATGCAGGTGTGATAGACCGAAAGCTCAAAAGTGTGTGCAACTTTAGCAAAGATTTAGCCTGGTGGAACAGTGATCATCCTACAATAACATTATACAGTGGTGGAAAAAAGTTTTCAGACACCCCATGCATTTGTGAAATATTGCATTAGGAATCACTCTTAGGTCTTCAAGTGCAATTTCTTTTAGTACAGTCACAGCCAAAATACTAAACAAATCTTAAAAAATCAATTAAAAACTTAAAATTGATTGGTTCCATAAAAATACATAAGACATTTTGAATATTGGGTCATTTTGGTACCAGTGATCCACTAATGAAGGTCATTAAAAGACACCATTTTTGTGCATATTTGAAAGTTCATCAGAGACAAAAAAGGCTAAAACAAGGAACCTAACGCAGGAAACACGCCTGAAGATACAGATTCTCAGCCAGGAAGGGTACAGCTGCCGCCAGATAGCCAGGAAGTGCAGATGCAGTCCTTCAGCAGTTGGATACACTCTGCAGAAGTACAGACGAACCAATAACTTGGAAGACAAACCAAGATTTGGGCGTCCAAGGGTTTCTTCAGCAAGAAATGACCGAATCCTGATCCGCATGTGCAGGGAAAACCGCCAAATTACATCACAGTAGCTTCAGCAGCAATGGTCAAACCAAACTGGTGTCCAGTGTTCCACCCGCACTGTACGTGGCCGACTTTTAGACCATGGCTTAAGGTCCTACAAGGCTGACAAGAAGCCCCTGATCAATGAGAGACAGAGGTTAGCCCGGCGTTGTTGGGCCCAAGCACACAAGAACTGGACAGCCAGGAATTGGAAGAAGATTATGTGGTCAGATGAGTCCATATTAGCAGGAGGAAGATAAGGCTGGACCTTATCTTCCTCCTGCTAATATGAGGGTATGCAGAAGGCCAGGCAAAGCATTATCTCCAGCATGTACAGTACCTACTGTCCAGCATGGTGGAGGCAGTATCATGGTTTGGGGATGCATGAGTGCTGCTGATGTTGATCATCTTACTGTCTGTGATGGCACATTGAACATTGCCAAGTATTGTGCCATTCTCAAAACCCACATGTTCCCTTCTGTACGTGCACTGTTCTGTTGAGGTAAAAACTGGATGTTTCAACAAGATAATGCCCCTCACCACACATCCAGGTCCAGTAGAACTTGGCTGCAGGAGCACAGTATCCAGGTTTTACAGTGGCCAGCTCAATCCAGACATGAACCCCATTGAAAATCTGTGGTGGATTATCAAAAGGTGTGTTTCAAAGCGTAAACCAAAGAATTTAGGAGAATTAAAAGTAGTAATTCAAGAAGAATGGGACAAGATTACCCCTCAACAGTGTGAAACACTCGTGGGGAACATGCCAGCCAGGATTAGAGCTCTACTGCGTGCTAATGGCAGGGCCACTAAATATTAATTTGATGATGTGATGGTTTATTTATTTTTTTGTTCAGTTTTGAACACATTATCTGTTATTTGTTGATTTTGATACCAACAATGTTGAGAACTGACATATTGAAACTGTCAAGAATTAAGTTTCGTTAGTTTTTCTTGTAAACAATAAACAAAAAAAGTCATTTGTATTTGTTTGTGTCTGTCTATTGCAGCCACACCTTTTGATACACAAATAAGATTTTAACACAATCATTTCATGATAATATTTGAGATTGTGTAAACTTTTAAGGGTGTAATGCTGAAAGCTGTTTTTCTATGTAGCCAGCCCTTTGTGAACTTTGCTGGCACATTTAGTCAGTATCTACTTATTACTCATCATTCCTTTACCATTACTGTACAAAACATGAATCTATATTGTGTATCATTTTACTAATAACCTTCTTAATCTTTAGACCAGTGGTTCCCCAAGTGGGCTCCAGGGGATCCCAGAGGGGGCCTTTTAAATTTTATTCTTGTGAAGCGCTTTGTGAATTTTAAATGTATGTAAATGTAAATGAGTTTTATATATCTCACATCTTGGCATTTTTAGTAGGGCTCACAATATTATTTTGCTTCGCATGAACTGTATATTTTCAGGGATGGACATCTTTGTTTTCAATTGCAGGTTAGCTGTTTGATGCAACACTGGGTTTTGCAAATGGGACAAAGATGAGATAATTCAGGCACAAGACCTGCTGCTTTTACAATTCTGTATATTGAATCTTGTTCATAACATGAATGAAAACTACCAACGAGACATAATTCAAGGTGATCTTTCCATATTCAATGTTTTTTGAAAAAATGCCATGTACCTGCTCCTCACACATACAGTGAAGCATTGGTCTCTGAACTTATTGTTAGGATGTGTGACATAGTTGGGCCTGCTCTGCTCATTTGTCAGTGCTACAAATCAGACCTTAAAATAAGGGTGCATACCACACATGTAAGTGAGAAAATTCCTTAGTAATTACATCTGTAGCATTTTTAGGTCCACTATTAATTGGTTACAGATGAGAGAGGACAAAATGTCCAAAATACCTCAAAAGAATAACAACAGGAGAGGCGAAGGTGTCCAGTTCCTCTTTGCTTTTGAAATGTCTTGGAAACCAGCGTCAAATCAGTTGCCAACAAGCCCTGGCGTACTGCCGCCTGTTAACAGACAGGTCTACAGCAGAGCAGTGCTCAGTGGAATGCCAAACATTTGTTTCATATGCAGAAAAAACGCCTGCTGATTTTCCTCCCTCTCCTTCACTCAGAGCTCCTTGGAAGGGGGTCTCTCAGCCACCTGTGCATATTCAGCATAGCAGAAGCGAGCGTCGGGCACAGGGAGTAATGTACTGAAGGAATGTCATCCCGCAGAGCAGCCACTCAATAAAGAGGGAGTGTGAAGAATGTGCTTTTGCACACACAGGATATTACTGTACATGTGTTTAACATAACCTGCTGTCAAAGGCTCTGCCGACCAACCACAACTGTTTGTCAAATCCTAATCTGGAGCAATTTTCCACTGTTTTAAAATGATGTGGACAAATCAGATACACCCCGCTTGAAGCTCTTGTGGCTGCAGAGTGGCCTGCATTAGCCATAGCAGCCGGTCTGTAGCTTACTGCACTGAAGCTAAATATAAACTGGCTGTTGGATGACTGCCACTGCAAGTCACACATTTCATCACATACATTTTCACCTTTAGTCTTATTAAAAACCTAAATCGATGCCCTGATAAATATTCTCATGTCAGCTTAAAGGATTAGTTCACACAGCTACATTTTCATACTTTGCAAAAATGTCCCATGCAAAAAGTTTGTAATGTATCAGTTTTTTTTCATTATTTGGGTAAACTGACCCTTTAGCTTAAATTGACAGTTGTGTTACAATACCAAATACAGGGATAGAAATATTATAATTAAGGCATCATTAACACAATTTATGGTGATGTCTTTTAGGAATAAATAGCCTCATTTGAGTTACCCAATGTCAGATAGAAAAAATATAGTTTACATTATTGATGGATGATCAACATACTGTATTATGAGTCATCTGGGGATAATTAATAATACAAGTAAGTGTTGTGTATTACTTTGATTTATGTATTATGTAACAGTGATTCTTTCTTCACCTTCTTACCTTCAGCTCTGGCTGTAAGCATGAGCTTGTCCAAGTGCACTGTAGAGATGAAGGACACTGTTACTGTAGTGACAGGGAAAAGCACAAGAATCTGCAACAGAGGCCAGAGCTCACAGTTTAATCAGTTAGAGGTCTGCAGAACATGTCTGGGTTAACCAAGGAGAAGGATGTGTATGCATGTTTGAGTGCATACCCCTCACTCTCAAACTACCAATCTACCCTGTGTGTGCAGAGAATGTGTGGGTGCATATGTAGGTGTGCAGGAGTAAGAGAGGAGGGGTGGGACTGTTGAGGAATGAGCCTGCCACAGATCCCATGACAAGTCTGGTATGGTCACTGTTTTTCTTTTTCCCCCTTATAGTCTCATGACCGTCTCTTGTATAATTGCCCCTGTCTGAGACATTTTCAAGCAGACTCTCATCACAAATGAATTGGACCCAAAGGGCTCTATTATGATTAATATGATCATCTTTTCCCTTTGATTCTGCTCTGACTGGCACCCAGAGCGACAACAATTATCTGATTATTAGATGTGGTTTGAATGGTGAACAAAATAAAGAGCCAAAAGGGCAAAGGCCACCTTTCATCTAATTCCAGGGTTGGTTAATTATTTTTTTGGAGTGGTCTGTTCGTGGAGCTGTCATGGTCCCCATTTCTGGAGGCTTGGCCCCCGAGGCAGTCCAAGGCTGTAATTAGGCCTGAACAAAGTGGAGGATGGAGAGAGAGGAGCTCTCAGCATTCAGTCTGACGGATTGCAAAGTGCTCGGAAGTGGGTTAAGAGTGGCGCCGCTCACTTTGGGCCCCCGAATCCCCCTCAGACAGAATCACTTCCTATGTCTGTATTTCTCTGTCTCATATAGACACATTAGGACTTTTTAACATGTTTTTTCAGATGTAGGTATATTTCCTCATTTGTGCAAAACATATACATGTCACTCTGTCACTGATATACAGTACAGTATAGAAACAGCTTCCAATTATGTACAAAATACTTTTTTCATATGTGCTTTATCTTTTCATTCAGTATTTCTATCCACAACAATGTTGTCAATTGATTGAAATAAAAGTGGAAAAGACAGCAATACAAGTCATCACTAGCTCACCATCACTCATCAAAGACTAAATTATAGTTGGAGAGGGGAATGTCCCTTACAGATGTAGACCCTAAAATGCTCCATTTACTTTATAAGTGATGGTGGTCTGTGGTTGTAAGATGTGGTTTGATGCTGAAATGAAGAGAAAAGACAGAGAGCTGTCACTGCTGGATGTTGAGCAGTGTACAACAAGTATAAACTGTTACTGACAAGTTCACCCAGCAGTCGAAATGTGATAATCTAATATATTTTCTACAGAGAGGAAACGATTTGAAACAAATGAGGGCTCTCTCTTCCTATTCTAGAGGTACATGTAAATAATATGAAGTATTACAAATTGCAAACCTAAAACAAGGTGGAATCTAATTTTAACAAAGATGGAAAATGTCCACCTTATCATTTCACTCTAGCTTCTCTTTTTTTTTTTTTTTTTTTACAATTAATGTATTACCTCAAATCAATTTTCTTAGATATATGCTACCACCCTTACTACCTACAGACCACTGGGAAAAATTCCACTCTATACTTGGGGGGGGGCTCACAATCTCAACCCTCAAAATCCAGAATACGAAGGGAGATTTTGTCTCCCTAACTTCCAGTGGTATTACTGGCCATTTGTACTGCTAATGTGTCCTTAAGACCTTTAGAAGACAACTTTGTGCATTCTCACAGGTTAGACCCAATGTCCTCCAACATCCAACAATCGAAAAATGAATTTTTGCTGTTTTTCGTTATCTTCCTGATTATCTTATTAGGAATAAGATGGTCTATTAGGAATAAGATAATCAGTCACCACATATTTTATAATAACAATCTTGAATTTGACTGGAAACCAAGCGGAGTTCAAAAGAAATGTGTGGAATTCTGAATTGTTGCTTGCTTGTTAATCTTATTGAACATTTGAGATAACATTTGTTTACTTTTTTGTAGTTTAACAAACTTGTAGTCCCTTTCCTATACAATAAAATTGTGTTTAAATTGCAATGAAATACTTGGTCACTAAAAAAAGGGTTGGAAACCACTGTTTTTGTGCCTGGCTCAAACCGTGTAAACACAAATTCACTTCACAAAGGCAGCACTTGACCTCACTCCTTGTTGTTTCCAGTTCATTGACCATGAGACCCCTCCAAGGCCTCAGTTGATGACATTATCTGGGAGTAGAGAGAAAAAATTACTGGCAGCCTATGAACCTCCAGTTAATGGATTACCTTTACTTTTAGCGCAGTCAGTCTATGTTGGGCACAGAATTTTGCAGCTTCGACACTAAACGTGAACTTTGATTCTGGGGAAAAACAGTAGATTTACTCAACCACATATTCATAACTAATGATTGATCCATTGATGTTGTTGAGCGTCAATTTCAATGCATAACATCTCCTCATCTTGACCTGACCTGAACTATTACATGGCCTGATATTAAAGCCCACATCTCTCATGCACTGTGAGGTTTCAGCGTCTGCTCAAAACCAAACAGGGGCCTCAAATTGTGCAGCCATCCCAGAATGCACTTTCTATTTTTTGCTCCCCAACTTTTGTTCTGCCTCAGAGGAGAGAGATGAGCGCTGCCCCTCTAATTAAGTGGCCGTAAAATGCTGCCGAGCTGGGGTGCTCAGAGGAATGAGAATGAGCTCTGTAAGCCTGATAAACAAGGCCTTTCACCTCCACATTGTCTGCAAAATGAAATTCTATTGGCCAGAAATGACCAGTGTAAATCTGTGAAGTTTTTCAGAAAGATGATATTTATTGAGACAGACTTAATGTATGTGAAATGCTTAATGAGTGTCTGTTATGGGTCTCTGGCAGGCATGTCAACACATAGCAGTAATTATATTACAGACGCTCACCAGCAACAGCCATTGTTAGATTAAGGGTTGGAAAATAAGTCTAATTCTGCTCTTAGGCAATTTCTTGAATGCTTTTCTTGTAAGCACTTCTCCTGTCATTAATCAGCTTGGAAATGGTATATATTAAGACATATAACTCAAGTGTAATGGGAGTTATTGAGAGTTGAGCCTACATAACTCTCCCATGCTCACACTCTGCTATTACCTGTGTGAAATATTGTCTCTCCTGACAGGTTCCTCTGTAGTCTAATAATGTTGCCTGTTTTTCTGGACTTTCCCCATCTTCTTTTATTTCAAGGCTACTCTGCACTAAATAACAGAGGAAGACAGGCTCTGCAGCAGTCTGCAGTTGCCACACCTGGGCCTTCACTTCCTTCCTGCCCTCCCCGGGAATTCTTCACTTTCACCACCTGCAGAGGGACAGTAGTGAAGGTGGGGGAGGAGGGACACCATTTACACCTTTCCTCCCTCTTTGGCCCAGCAATTCTATTCCCTCTCAGCACCATTAGAGCAAACCTGTCCAGGCTTGTGAAGAGGTAAAATTCTCTTTTACTACTACACAAATGAGACAGTGGGTATGTGTGTGTTGCATCTGTGTATATGTACAGAGAGAGAAATCGGCATCTGAGGCAAAAAAATTAAATTATTGAAATATGTGCTGGTTGTCCACTGAAGTCCAATAACATGACTATGTCACCCCTAAACAACAGCTGAGAAAGTTTCAACTGGGGAAAAAAGCCACGTCAGTGAGCCACTCCACTTGACTCTAAGATCTTGTTCAGGGTTCAAAACATTTTGTGTTGCTAGTGGCCTCTGCTGGCTGCAAATTGAACTGAAGCTACACATTTGGCCCCATCAAGGGCTCTTTATTACTGACCCCTGGCCAATAATATAAATAGAGATTAGTGACTACTGGAGAACACTTAAGCTAAAAACCTTCCTGTGACTCCTGTGGCTGAGATTTAGACCAGCAGACCTGTGCATGGTGCTCAATGGATCCACAAGACTGCATAAATGTTTCCTTTTGTTTATTTACAGGACACATCAAACAATGCAATATCAATATACAAATAAACTGTTCACATGTAGCATGTTATAAACAGAGGTCCAGTATATTGTATGAGATTAGTGCTGTATGAGGTACAGATGATTAAAGGTCATGAATATGATAACAACATAACAAATGCGTACATAATCAATGTAAGAATATTAACAGAGCTTTATCGTGGTTGTAGGTCCCTCTCTGGATTAAGTGGCTGCCCAACACAAAGATAAAGAATTCATTTTTTATGGTCATCATCTCATATACAATGTCAACAAGCAATCGATAATAAACAGCTTTATCTTTGTCCCAGAGCAAGTTTATTGTATATATCATTGACAGATGACTAAATGAGTGTGTCAAATCTGAAGTGTATTTGAGCAATTCCAACACTGAGCGCTTTTCTCTCTTCTAAGAAACTGTAAAACACTAATGCAATTATAGCATTTGTTCTCTCAACATAGCAGCCTGTATCTTAAAAAAAAATTAAAATAATGTACAAAATCATCGATACTGATATTGAAACACTGCAGTGCTGTTTGCGGTGAGTGGAAGGCCACTACGAGTACTGATGTGTTTTTAAGCAACTTTGTATATATTTGTATATATACACATATATACGTATATGTATATATATGTATATATACATATATGTATACACAAAGTTGGTTAAAAACACATCAGTACTAGTATATTTTAAGGTTTACTTATAATAGTTATAATAGTTTTCTCTCATTTCATTACGCATGCACGCACATACACACACTCACACACACTTTCATTTAAATGTTGCTTTAAAAGTGGTCATATTCACATACATCTTAATAGAGGAGAATTATTTAACATGTTCAGAGAAGCCACATGCTCCACATGTATAGTAGGCTATGTTTTAAAAAAATAGACATTTTACATTGCATAGATAAAAGAAGATGTAAGTAATATAGCTAGCTTTCCCAAAAATCCAAATCATACATATTTGCTGCAATGCTTTTACGCATTTGTTACTCTATAAGAAAATACTGCATGCTGGGCAGATGCAGCGGTCTACAGATGTTTCTACATTGGCTACACCTCTGTGTAGGTCAATACCTTTAATGAAGTTTGGTTTGGTTTAATATTAGAAAATAAGTTTTACATGCAGGGTTTTCCTGATTTCTCCAGAAAAAATGCAATGCTTAAGAAAACCAGCAATTGTGTTATGTATTTAAAATATGTTTTTAAAATGATTTTTCTAAATGTATAAGTCATGGCACTTGTATCTGTAGAAAAGGATGACACACATCTTAATGATGTTGTTGTCTTCTTAAATGGCTACTCTACAGTTTATTAAAAAAATTACACAATAGAAGAATGTTTACATTTTTTTCTGTTAAAATATGTCATTGAATGTCCTGGTGCTGGTAAGTGATCATTTTGAATGTAACATCCAGTTAATATCCAGAATCAGTATCCACGCAATCGCCATCTTCAGTCTTTAAATTTCATAAAAAGTCCTCAGTTAGCATCTGGCCTTAAGTCTTCTATTTCTTGTTTCCAGTCTCTCCAGGAGATCAGCTCAGTTTGAAGCAGGCCTACTTACTCTTCTGCGAGCCAATCATCACCTTGGACACAAAGTTGACAATGGCACTTGCTGGCTGCTCAGGGTCGTGCTCCGCAAACAGGTGGCATATATTGTCCATGGAAGTGCCAGTTTTCCTTGCCACAAAGCCAAAGATCCTGAGGAGGTGGAGCAAAGAACTTAATAGTAGTACTGTCATCTGCCACAAACTGACCCATAGCCCATTTAAAAATAACTTGATTGATGCTGTTGTGGTTGTAGGTATGCAAGAAATAACAATAACTGACTTACTTTGCTGAAGGGCAGCCATCTTTTTTCCACCTGTGATCAGTGAAAAGAGGATAATGTCATTAGACTTTGTTTAATACATTGAATCTTACTGTCCACCTTCACATTCAAAATTAGCCATTTATTCGCATGGTAAGTTTTTCAATATTCCTTTGATTCTATAATTTCCTGCCCTAGTTATAATATTCTAGAAGCTATTTTGTCATTTTCCACCTTTTAATAAAAACAGGCTGGTCTAACAATAACCAGCATTCCAAAAACCCTTAAATGACATGTGTTTTAAAGTTGTTGAAAAGATCTCAGGCCCTTGAGAGGGTAATACATTTAAAAAGCTTTTACATTTTTTCTGATTGCTTATGCAATATCTTTGAAACTATGGGATATTTTTTTGCTTTTTTTCTAAACACTAACCACAAAACCTTACACCACACCAGCAAAACATCAGAAAGCTCTTGCCAAAGCAAACTATTCTTGCAAAACTCTTTTAATAAATTTAAACACAAACCATCATTTGAATAAACACACAAAGCTCCCACTGATAGTATAAATGAAAAACACTTGTGTTGCTTTTTATATGTGCAGGGCATGACAGTTTACAATAAAGTTTTGCCACACATATACACACATACACATAGGTATCCAAATGTGTGAAGTATGCATGTGTATTTTCTCAAAATGATCTAACACCCCTTAAACAACAAGAGTGCAGTAGAAGAAAACAAAAACATTCATGTTAGAAAAAAACTACAGAAATTTGGCTAAATCTTGCCTTCTTTGTGGTTCTGGCCATAAAACATCATCCACAAGCTCAAGCTCTGATTTGTGAGTGAACTGATAATCTAAAAGTGTGTTTACATGTCAGTGTGGAAAGGCAATTGGCAAAATAGTGTAACATGTAGAGACCAATGTTTACAGTTTGTGTTATTAAATTTCAAACTGAGTGTAAAGCAGTGAGTTGTATTTACAGTTTTGCAGTTTTTTTCTGAATACTTGAACACTAACAGTAATTCTTGAAGCACTATCTTTGAAACCATTAACACAACAGCAATCGGAAAAAAACACTGTATGGCTATTTAGTCATAGCATCAGAGGGATACCTTTCTACACCCATGTTTTTGACTGACATTCATTTTAACTTTAAATTAGCAATACTCACTTTCTATCTTGAGGGTCCAATGCACAAAATATGACTGTATTGACATTGTAATGCCTCCTGAAGAAGAGCCTAAAAAGAGACAAAGTGACAGTTGTTGTAAGAAATTTTGTCTTTGCAGGTAGGTATGATGTTTGCATGTGTGTGTGTTGCACTCACTTCCTCTGGTTATCGGTGAGAGTGATGCCCTGTAAGGACACCTTGAAGTGGACCACGGTAGAAGTTGGTAGGGGGTTGGAGCTCAGAGTCATAGTTGTGGCTTTCTGCACCGCCTGGACACCTGTCAGAGACTCCATCTCCACGGAGCCCAGGTACCACACATTACAGGCTGTAGGAGCACACAAAAGCAAATGACTGTAGAGCAACTATATTCAGGGACACACTGAAAAGGTGTCACAGACCATAATAACAGGACAAAGAAAATAGCTATGAGTACATGCATCAATTTCTAAAGCTGCTTGCACCCACTGATTGTGATGGCATTTGTGTACAGACCCACTGTTGCTCTGTCATATTGGCTATTCACAGAAAGTGATCTCAGACGCCTGATTACCTGCTCCCTGTTTAAGCAGCTCAGCAGCAGAGTTGGTAACTGATTGTGAAGTATTCTCCACAACATCTTCTAAAGGATCTATAAACAACAAAAAGAAAAACAGAAGTGAGATTATTTATTGAAAACCACCACATTTATATATACAAATTAAATTGTTAATGGCCAGACAGAAAAAGTAGATAGATAGATGGCTCCAAAACTCAAAGGATGTTCATTTTCTACTTTGACCTAACCTTTGTAATCTTACTCAAGAAATTAAAACTGTATAACTGTGTGTAGTTTGTGTGCATGCATGTGTGTGTGTGTGTGTGTTTGTTTACCTCTGTCTGGTATAATAAGTTTACAGGGTAGAGCCAAGGGTGTGATTGAATGTTGGCAGACCAGCGCAGTTAAGCTTCCTGTAAAAAAAGAACAGCACATACAGTAAAAACTACAGAGATATGATGTTTATTGACACATATAAAAATGATTTTTTTTATAGTTTACTGCAAAGGTGTACAATATTTTTCTAATCTTACGATCAGCTTTGAAAGAAAAATAAATACACAGAGACAAGAAACTGCCATATACATCATTGATATATATTTTTTTAAAGGAAAAAAAGATTACACAATGCAAATGTATTACTAAAGACAGAAAAACATTAATTAAATAAATAAACAATAACACTAATTGGTTTGGTCATCTATGAAATCATTTCCCTACATTAGCTTAAACAGTTTCTTGTTATGCATTAATAACAACCTGAAATCATGCAACTTTAAGGCTCAAGAACAAGAAAATATCACGTAATTCTGGTTAGAAATTTAAATGCCAGGTGCATTATAGTACTTTTCTTATTGCTTAGGCATTATCTTTGAAACAATAGGCTATTTTGCAAAACTCTACACACTAACCACAAAGCCTTACACCAAACCAGCAAAGCATCTCTCTTGCAAAAGCCTTAACGATGTAGAGACCAATGTTTGCAGTTTTGACACAGTTGGTATATGCATTGGCTATAAGTGTTAATGGTTTCAAAGATAGTGTTTCAAGAATCACTGTTAGTGTTTAAACATTCAGAAAAAACTGTAATCTGTCATGTTACCACCATCCAGTGGTACAATGCACCACACACACACCAATAGAGGGCAATATTGTGCATAAAGTCCTGATCTTTGGTGTAATTTAACCAGATGGTGTCACTGTTGCAAGCCAAATATGTACACAGACATTTTAATAAAGAGGGCACTCACCAAAATAGGGCTCATTGGGGCAACCCTTCAACCGAACCCCTTTCTGTGTACACTCAATCAGGAAGTGGCGTACTAATTCATTGGATAGATCTCCACCTGTTTGAAAAAAAACAAAAACAATATATAGAAAGAGACAGAAGAGATATTTCATTCCTCACAACAGTCTATGATCTGTTTTAGCCAAACTGTCCGCTATTTGACACACAGTGTTTGGTCTGACCTAAATAACAGCTTTGAGCATTTGTCTCAGTACAACATGTAATTTCCCAGCCTTGAAGAGTTACATAAAACATATTAAATTGCTACATTCAATCTCACCAGAGATGAATGGGATTATGATTCAACAGAAGCGCCTCTGAGGGGGCAGGAGGAGTCTATGTGAGGAATGTCTTGACACAAAGGCTTGGAGAAAGGCCTGCTCCTTAAAGTGGGTTGGGTTTCACACTTATAAGAAGCCACAATGCCCTAAGCCAAGAATGCGGAGAAGGACCGTGTCATGATGTCACCACAGGTGCCATCGGACTGCAAAGGGATGATGGCAAACAAAAGGACAGGTGTGAAGGGGAATAAAATTAATGGGCTGAACTCTGTGGTGGGCTGGTGCAGGAAAGGGATGAGGACACACTTTGTGTCAGAAATATACCTTACAATTAGTATGACTTGTTTTTGAGACACATTGTGAGGGATTTGTTTCTGCATAAGAGAAAGTGATGTGTGAATCTCCATTATCACTCAGTCAGCCTTTGTTTTCGTGTTGAAACATGGCCAGAGAATGTTTGGCCAGCTTTCACTGGAGACTTTGTTTTCTTTCTAAAAAATCCCTCCCTGTATTTCCTGAATATGCACAACACACAAACCACAGAGTAACCAAGAAGCCTGTTTTGACCCCAGTCCCTGGTCTACATCAGGCATCTACTGTATATCCCTGCTCCGAGTTATGTGGGGCAGGGAGCTTCCCAGGAGAAGGCCCTGGGATCAGAGCAGGCTTATGGTCCCAGCACATCCTTTGTTAAGGGGTGAAACATTAGCTGTACATCTAAGAGTATCAGGCAATAGGGGGCTGTTTGGCTTCATCATGATGATGCCCAAGAGAGAAACACAAAGTGAGGAGCTCTTGCACACAAACAGTGAGAGGGACTCTCAGGTTCCAACATACAGGAGAGTATGGTGTGCTGTAACTGTAGATGGCTTTGTGAGTGATTGTGTTATGTATGATTCCCAGCATGCCCCTGCTACTGGACCAATCCCTGGTATCTCCTACTTGCTTTCTATCAGTCAGTGAGAAGAGAAGATCAATATCAATCTCAGGCCTGTAGTTTACCCCAAAGACTGAAAAAAGGAGGAATATAAAACATGTTGTTTAAGGGGGAATAAATGATGTGCTGGGGCAAGTAAATCCAATTATAATCACAACTGTTGCTGTTATATTAATGTTCATGTGAAGGTTAAACAAACAAAATCCATTTTTTAAATAAGTCAGCCTTAAAGGCGTTGGTAGGCTAGCTACTTTATGCTAAGCTAAGCACGTCAGACTTAAGATGTATACTTCACACAGACAGACAGAGAGATTTATATTAATCTTCTCATTTCATTCCCAGAAAGAAAGCAAACAAGTGTATTACCCAAAATGTTTGATCTTAGTTTAAACTGATTACGAATAACAAAACTATTTTAAAACAAAAAGCCAAAATCTGTTTATTCACATCTATCGTACCTTTCTTGGTCTGTTGGAGAACTGAGGGTGGGGGTGTAGCCACCTTCATTGCCAACCCGTAGGCCCCTCTGAAGGAATGGCTGTCCCGCACGATAAAGCATCCAGGCTCTTTGTCCTTTAAGACTGAAATGGCTGAGTGAAAGAAACATAACGATTGTGAGGTTGCTGTTATTTTTTAACACAAAAAAGTATTTTCCTTAATTACTTTGGAACAAAATACAGAAACTGTGAACCTACCTTGATCCCTTGAGATATCTGGCTTATACCAGAATTTTGATGTGTCCTGCACAAATTTTACAGTAACCTGCTTGCTGGCCAGTACATCTGGAAAACACACCATAAATCAGCCAAAACAATGATAGCAGTATTTATTTGTGTGTGTTAATCAAGATGTGATACTCAAGATGCCATTAACGTGATTCGTGGATCTCAGCTCACCTGGCAGAGGTGAGGCTGTGCCTGGCATCTGAGATGAGAGGTCAGGCAAGACGTTGGGGAAAGGAATACTCAGGGAGCTCCCACTGTGGGGACTTGAGAACCCACTGAGAGCTGGAGAGGCAGTTCCCAGTGAATGCTCCCCATCTGATGCCCTCTTCTTCTCAGGCAGAAGGGGGGGCTGAATCTGGGGTGGCTGTGACTGATTCTGATTCCCATCCAAGGAGTTGAGAAGATCCCTTTTCATGCCTCCGTTGCCCAACAGAGAGGAGGCGGAGGTGGGACAGTCTATGCCATAACCGAGACCCGAGTCGTCCTCCTGCTCATCAAAGCTTTGAGCAGGACTGCGGCTGAGAGCGTAGCGAGCCATGCGGCTTCGCTGGCTGCTTCGAGGTGAGCTGTGGGCATTGGGGGCAGGGTGGATGTGAGGGTGGTGCAGTGGAGGAGAGTGGTGGCCATAGTCCAGTGACATGGAGTGTGGCGGTGCTTGTCTGGCAGAGGGGTAGCTGCTCAGAGACGGGTGGCAGCTCAGGACGGGATGCTCTGGCCAAGACTGGTTTATTGATGAGCTTAAGTTGAGAAAATAAATGCATGATAGAGGATTGTAAGCACACAGTAAATAAGCATTGTTTATATATTTGATGTTAAAACTGAAATCAAACAGTCCAATAATCTGCTAGTACTGTCAATCAAACTGAAAATCAACATTCAAATCTTAAGTTTCTTTTGGACATTCTGCCCGTTAGCTGTTAAAGAAATTGCTTAACGCTACTTTGAAGTTCTGGGTTGGACATATTTCTACCTTTCTGTCCGCTGAAAGGTCCCAACAATGGGGGCAGAGTGTGTAGCATTCAGCGTCCTGTGGCAGTTGACGGAGGAGTCTGGCAAACTGTGAACTCCAACATGACTCATCATCTCTGAATATCCCCTGGGTTCTGTGTACGGGCAAGAATATAAATTAAGAGGTCACTTCTAGCACATTTATGAACATATTCCCAGTAAGGATGGAGCTGTTTGGTTTTAAATGCATTACATGAAAATAAATACAAACATGACTTGTTATAACAACTAGGACTGTCTAAAAAAAATGGCCACTTAATATGGAAAAATCCCCTCCGGAGATGGCTCTGGATTCTTTCCAGTAACAAACAATCAATTCTGGAGTTTAAATGTAACTCTGTCCACGCCCTTTAACCCAGCCATCAATCTATATAAAACCAATCACAGATCCCTGCCACAACCCACAAAGTAAACCAAGTAGACTTGAGAAATGAAAAGCTCTTATATACATAATTAGCTAAAGTCATTAGTTTTAATCAACTGTAACCTGGAGCCTCTTACAGCCTCAAACCAAAGACTTCATGTTCCAACTCAGACTCTACAGCCTGACTTTTACTTTTACAGTAACAAGAGGGGCAATGCTGAAAGAATTGCTGGTTTCTCCTGGTTCCTGTTTTGCCTCTGTGTACACAGAGACACTTTCATGGGGGGGGGGGGGTAAAGTTTTTTTTGTGTCATGCTTCCTGACCCGCAGTAACCATGGAGATGTGGCAGGACTAAATGTAGTGAATCTTGCCTGGGTGTCTGAGGTAGCAAGAGGCACAACAGGGGGACAGATCTGCTCCCAGGCCCTACAACCTTAGACATACTGTAGATCACTATGGAAACAAGCTAATGGCTCAAAGCAAAATCAAAATGAAAGTGGAGGTTATGTTCATGGTGAGATCTGTGCGTGGGTAGTGCCAGATATGTGCAATCCTGTGCTTTTCCCGTGAATCTCACTGACAACACTGATCAGTGCAACAAATACATCAGCAGACAGGCTCAAAAGCAGTATTATAATTACACTGAATAAGATGCATGCAAAAAATGCAAAATTGAGTAAACAATACATAACTTGAAAGGATTTGGAAATTTACATCAAAGTCCTTAAATGCTGGCGCTACAAAGGGCTGTACTGCACAACTCTTTCCATCTCTGAGAACAATCTCATACCCAGGGTGTGTTCCACCTCAGATAAACCCAACAAAAAAAAGAAAAACCCAAAATATCAACACACACATCCACGCAAAAAAAAGACAATCAAAATGACTCAAATCTGAAGAACACTGTTATGTCTACAAAAACACCTTTCTCTTCAGGCCACGACCACGCAGACATTCTCTGAAAACCAAACATGAAGGTCAGAGAGTGGTTAGGAATCTCCCTGCTTTTGAAGTCTTGAGACATCTTTCTGAAAAACTCACATATTCCACAACAATGTCACCATTATCAGGTAAGACAAAGGGACCTGAAATAACTCTATTCTAAAGTGTCAGTGAATCCCAACATGTAGTCACAGGGCAGACATGAAAGAAAACTCCCTCTCACTGGGTGTCTTTCTGTCACTCACTATCTTTAATTGGTTCAGTGGGAAAAAACGCAAGTCAACAGAAGACTGTGGAGAATGCAAAGAGCCTGTGCACAATTTCTTTTTTCATTGCAACTTGGATGATTATGTTACTTACTACAATAAGTTGCCTCATATCCCAATGCTTTAACAAAATGTATATATATATATATATATATAAACAAACACACACACACACACACATATATATATATATATATATATACCTGCACACCACATCCTATGATAACAGCTTTCTGTGATAAACAGTTTGCTAAAGATAGTCACTTAAGTTTGTATTTTTAATAATGGTAACCCTACCATGGTCTGTTCTGTAGCCTCCATAGGACTGCATGCTGGGAGATGGAGTTTGCCTGAGGATATTCAATTCTGATATATTTTTCACTGAAAACACAAAGCAAACAAGGACAAGCCATTTAGGTAAACCCAACAAAGAAAGCCTGGTAACAAATGCTTGCTAAATCAACTGTACAGGTAAACACACAGTACTTACCATAAGGTGTAGGCGGTGAGATAGGGAAGGCGGGTGTAGGTGGAGTCATGTCACTACCAGCCTCAACCCCGATGTCAATGTCCGGGCCCTGGCCCCTGTAGTCAGCGCTGTTAGTCCTATATAACATGGGATGCTGGAACAAATAACAAACACACAGATACATACATGTAACCAACCATATAGAACAGATACACCCATTCACAAATATTATGCACACATGCTGAATTTACCTGGGACTGTGGTACACAGGAAGAGTACGTCCGCTGACCCCTGTACTCCTCTGCCCCACCCCAACCGGAGCCACAGAAGCCTGGGTGATCTGTGACATCACTTCCTTGATGACTCAGAGTCCGTGTGACAACTCCATGTCCTTCACTGGACTGGACAGCTGGAAACACACAGGTAGACATGGACAAACAGGTAATTAAATGTTAAAAGATTTACCAGAATGATTAATTCCAGGGAAGAAAAGCATGTTAAAAACACTGAAGGTTAGAATAACAGTGCTAACCCCAGAGGTGCTGCCTGCAGTGATGTTTTGAGAGGACAGCTGAGGAATGCCAGAGGTCTAGCTGGTGGTCTAGAGGGTGTGGAGTGTGGGGGGTTCAATGTTGTGACTACTCTAAAGAGTGCTGCCACTCAGCACCAGGGTGTTAATTTGAGCCCTCCCAGTGAGCTCCGGCCTCTTCAACCCTGAAGAATGCTAATGGTGCAGAAGTGCTAATGGCGGGGGATCATTACTCACACTGTCCGAGGCGGGTATGGATGACACAGACAGTGTCATACATATTTGGGAGTGTTTCTCCATGCGTGCATCGCAGTGACGTTTTTACTTTATTACATTAATATGCCTCGCAGAATTATGTATAGAGTATGTGTATACCACACAGTCCTTGGCTTTTGTCTGTATGTTGGTTAAGAGGTGTGAGAGGCAGTCATGGGGACAGGTGACCTGAATCTGAATGGTTCACTCAATATCACAAGACAAACTCATTCTCTCCAATGATTTACAGTTTGTAATTGAACCAAATCTATATTTTGTGTTGGGCAATATGAGAAGTAACTGTATACTGTGAGGCAACAGAGATTTAGTTATGTTAGTTTTTACTGAGATAACGGTGCAAGGTAATGCTGCAAATCAGTGATAATCAATAATTCATCAAAGTAATAGTGTAACACTGACATCAACAGAAAGAAGAGCTGGAAACATATGTGTATCATTCAGTGTTTGCCACAGAATTTTGAGAGACTATGATGGTTAGACCTCAGTCCACCCTCTAGGGTCTGGGGTCATGTCCCCCTGAAAGAACATTTTGTACATTTTTAAATCAAATGCATCATTCTGGCTCACTCTGACAGCAAAATAAAGAGGTTATGTCTATAAAAAAATACAAATTTAGTGCTTTAGTAATTTAACTACTGGTTGTATAGGTATGAATACAACCAGTACCATGAACACACCCACAAAGCATGGGAAAGAAATGTTACTAGTTCATAAATGTTCCAAATAAACCATCAAAAAAAGACTGATACTGTCCATATTTCAAATCTGACACAAAGAAACCAAAGATGAGTATCCAAGTTCAACTAATTCACTAGGGCAGAGTAGCTCTGGTGCAGGGCAAGATGCTTTGCTGAACATTTTGGAGTGTGCAGATGTGTTTGGCTCACTATGAAACTGTGGTGGCACAAATTAGACTATGGTGGGCCGCCACATTCTATATAACTAATGGGAAACACTGTATCATTGTCTTGGATCTTGTGCTACATTATAATGGCAATTGATAAAATGCATAGCTACTATAATGCAATCAAAGTATATATATAAAAAGGTATGACAATTTAAGTGTTGCTCAAGCCTCATGTGGAGATCATCTTCCTCCTCCCTGAGCATTCACCACCTCTCATATCATGCTGCATGTCGACAACTCCAGTTACCATCACACAACATCAATTCTGTAACCTCTCCTTTTCTTTCTCTTAGTGCAATCAAGGATGTTTAAAAATAACTTTGAACAACATACTAATTTATGACAAAATGATCCAACAGTGAAAATAGTACCATGGAGGCTTGGTGCAATGATACAATGAACAGACAGTAAAGCTTTAGTCTAGTTACATGGATACTGGATGCAAACTATAGCAACAAAACAGTATTAGAGCTTAAAAAGGTCTTAGAAAGTCATGATGCATCATCCATAAAGTCAAAATGATTAAATCTGCCTTCCTTTATTATCTCCAAGAGCCATGGCTGCTGTCACCAACTCAACTCAACTCAACTATATTTATATAGCACTTTAAAACAACCACAGCTGAAACAAAGTGCTGTACATAAAAAGATAAAACAACCAGTGCAAAAAGATTCAAACCTACATTAAAAGCAAACAATCCATTACTTCCTACATGTTTGCAAATTACCAAAGCTATAGCCTGCAGTGTTTGTTTCATGGAATGATGCTAATGTGTAGCAGATATGCACAGACAGGTACGCCTTTGTAATCAAATGGAAAAACTATTTGCCTCTGGGCTCACTTGTTCCTCCTTTGGAAATTCCTCAGGCTTCCCCATCTTGTGCCCCCTGCAACCACGCACACATGGTGGAGTGTTATACATGCAGTGCTAACATCTTGGCAGGTTTCTGCTTTCTCTCTGCTTCACTGATTTTCAGCTAAAAACACCTATGGAGGAGTAAGCTAACTATTGTTCAGTTAGGAGTATCTGATGATCTGTAAGTTTGCTATGTCTAATAATAATTCAGATGCTTTTAACATGGAAAACATTAGCTGACATGATTTTGTGTACCATAATTAAGGGGCTGCAGATCTAGCAATTTCATTACATTTTACAGTTTTTCAGTTGAGGCAAACATACTGCGAAGTTATACCCTGCAAGCCGTGCTTGCGTCAATTACAACATTAAGTGGAAATAGCTTTGGCAGATATGTCCTGTCGAAACAAGAGCCATTACGTAGCATAATCTATCATCTGTCCACACATCAAACCTAACAACAACAATCACAGAACACATTTTAATATAACAGGAGCATATCACTGAACTACACTTTCCAAATCACAATATATTGAAAAAAAACCTGGAAAGATGAAGGTGCAATGTTGCAACAACATGAGTCAATAAGTAAGGGAGCATCTATTGGAGATGACTAATATTAAATGCGTAATACAACCGCAAGCTACCAGTCTGCAGTATGTCTGAGGCAAACACAGTTTTAAAGATTTTTAATGTCAGTCTTCCTCAGAATGCAGTCTCTATAATCAAACACGGAGAGATGGCAATGTTCAGAAAGGTTGAGGACAGCTGCTCTCTTTCTCTTCATGTACTTTACTGATCTCCGAGTCAGATAGCTATACAGACAAGTCTGGACAGTGCTCTTTCTCAGAAACACACTGAAAACATCTGAAAACCTGGCAGCAACCCTGCTATTTCTGCCACTAAAACACGCCAGGTGGGAGAGGGAGAGAAGGCGTGCTTTGTTAACTCTGTAGTGAAGGAGAAGAAAAGTTGATGCTGCTGGAGAGAAACTACTCTGTTTTCAAATATTCTTAGCATGTTGATAAAAAACGGTTTATTACTTATATCCTTGTGATATTTTCATCATCGGACATTTCTAGGAAAACAACCTCTGGTTTCATAATGACTGTCACACATTTCATTTAACCACCACACTTGTAGACAACATCACATCATCACCACCACCACACCCAGACTGTCTGACTATCTTACCTGTCTGCTGCATGTTTTTCAGCGTTGCTGCATTATTATCGTTGAATCTGATATTGATGCCGTTTGAGCATTTGGTGACTGAGCCGTTCACGTGTGCCCCACCGTTCCTCTTAATGGAGCTGGTGTGGCTCGATACCGGCACGAATGCGTGATCCAGGTCCATGATCAGCTGGTTGAGCTGGTCGATGGAGTTGTCAATGTCTATCGTTAGAGATTTGAACTCTTCGTCCCGTTTGTTGTTGTTGTTATTGTTTAGTGTTGCCTGTTCTTTGTGAGGCGCGGTGTCTCGCAGAGCATCCGCTGTCGTGTCCCTAGTGGGGACCTGTGGCTCGGTCAACAGTCCAGCTTTGGGTGAACTGCTCCCTTGTTTGTTCCCTGGGTATCTTTCTGTATCATTTCCATCCTCTGGCATGTAAATAAACTGTTGTGCAGCAACCATCTGTTGCTGGCGGACCCAGGACTGTGTCGAATAGCTTCCCTGTCTGTACACATGCTGCTTTGGCATAGAAGCACTGCTGGGATTAGACAAGGGCACAGAGTTGCTCCTGGAGCTTAGACAACCCCTTCTAGCCTCAGCATAGGCTCTGTCATACTCCTCCATGGGAGGAGGTCCAGGGTGGTGGAGATGGTGGTGCTGGCTTTGGCTTTGCTGCTCCTCTACTCCAGGACTCCCAAAGCCATCTGATAGAAGGGAGTTCTGGCTGCTCTTGTGGCAGGAAGATGACAAGGTCCCTAAACTGTCCACACTGTGCAGATCATGACCTGTGATGACCTCATCATCTAAGATGTCAGTTTCTCTCTCTCGGGGACGGGGATCCCCGTTGATGTGCACTTGTGCTGGGACTATCTGCTGCATGCCCACTCTAGGGCCTTGATCATCCATTTCCTCCACTGAGGGGTCCTCAACACCAAAGCCACTTAGAAGGCGCTTCAGTTGGACCTTTTCCTGCTGGCTGGGACCGTGGTTGGGCTTGATGGTGGCAGTGGTGGTGGTAATAGGTGTAGGTCTGTCTGCCCACAAAGAAGTGCTAGACAGGCCAGAGTCACTGCTGACAGAGAGGGCGTGGTCGCTGTGATCAGGGCTGGAGGTGGCGGAGGTCGTGCGGGCCCCTCGGCCCAGCGTGGCTTCTCCTCCGTTGGTGCTCCGCTTGTTAGCTGCTTTGTCCTGGGTTAGGCCTTGAGAGCGTGGCGCTGTAAAATAGAAGAGATGCAGCGCTTCATACAGTCAGCTGGTATGGGCACACAAACACACAGAGACACACAAGCAGCAGGTACTCACACAGACAAACATAAACGTCACAGACCCACAGACAAAACAAGACTTTGTTCACATGCTGTCATGTCACCCCACAAACGCCATCATTCAGAATCTGTTACTGACAAAGTCCAACACTTACAATCACACACACCTGACAAATACAACATTGCAGACATTACAGGGCAACATAGACTAAAACATAGGAAAATTAACAGAGAAAACATGTTAATGAATTGTGACAAATCACCTACATGTGTAAAATACTAGTTCAAATCAACCAAATTATATACATTTGTCTTTTTGATGTTCTAATGTCAGTGTATTTCCAGCAAAAATATTCCAGTCATCTTGCCACAACAACTTCTCTCCGATCAGTTTTCCAGGTTAACTACCAAGGTGCTAGCATTTGCAGCACACAGCAGACAAAGGTATTCCTCATGCTCAGGTTATATAAGAGATGTTGAGAGTCTTCTGGATGTTGCTACTAGAGTCAGACGGTGGATCTTCGGAGTCTGACCCATGCATTCCTCACCCTACTGTGATTAAGCCACCCTACTCCCTCTCGCCTGCCCTTTGACCTCCAGCATATGTCCAAACAACCTCGTTAATCCTCAAAAGTCAAAGAAAAATCACATAGGTCAGTCATTTTGCAAGGCTGAGTCAAATCCATCATGGCATAGACTTTCGTAAAATGAAGGGCTGAAGAATTCCAGAATTCCAAGTGCATGCGAACACCGTTGCCAAGTAAGTAAAACTCGCTGTTTCACTGTCACTCTCAACAAAAGAGAGATCGAACATGACTCCTACACTTCTCCCTCAATCTGCCGCCTTAAGTACTTGCCTTTCAGTCAAACCATGACCGCAGGATCTAAATACTAGACATGCATGATAACCCCCCCTCCCCTCTTTCTCCAAAAGCTCCTGTATGTATGACTTGACCCCTACTTACACAAACACACTGGTGGGACTTGCATCCGGCCTTGAGCAGCCTCGGCTCAGGCCTCCACGCAGGTCAGTTCCGCCGGGAGTTTTCCATCAAATCCCTCTCATAACATTCCTCTTGGCAAGGTGCAAGCAGGTTTTAAGACAGAGGTCTCCCCTTTCCCTCCATGCTGCCCTTGCTTCTCTGTCTTTCTCTGCCCCCCCCCCCTCCTCATCGTCCTGCCTCTCTTTTCTTTTCTTTTCCCTCCTCCTCCTCCTCCTCACAGCCCCAATCTGTCTCAAGAAAAAAAAAATCTCCTACCTTTGCTGCCACTGCCAGGTAAGCATGCAAGAGAATTCCCATCTCAAGCAAAACAAAAGAAGAGGAGAATAGGCAACGCAGACACACGAGAGCGGACATGGCTTTTACCCAGCAGATAATAGTCAGGGTCAAATCAAGGGAGTTCGAATGAGTTGGCCCTGCTTTCTTTCTCTGCTGAGAAGGTGAGAGTGTTTGCACTCCACACAAGGGGGGACCTTGAGATCTCCAAATAAGGGCAGAGGAATGTAAACAAGTGGGGCGGGACTTAGGTGTGGGGGCGGGTCGAAGGAAAGCAGTAACCCGACCTCTTGCCCTGCATCAGGGGGACTACCCCACTGGGGAGAAAAAAGAAGAAAAAAGAGGGAAAGAAAGAAAGAAAGAGGGCGGCCCAGAGAGGATCAGAGAATGAAAACAACATTCCTGCAGCTCCAGACTTTTTCAATCTGTAAAAAGACACTTTTTAATTAAAGCAATCCTTGCCTTCTACTTGGAGCTCTGGGCAATTTTCACAAAAAGCAGCAGCCAAGTTGTTTTTCTCTCACTCTTCTGTGTCATTAAATTACATGCCTGCCGCCCGCATGTACAGTATTGGCAAGAAACAGATGTGCCCCTCAATTACGGGGTTTGTTTAAAAAACTTTTTACCTATCAGGATTGCACTGACATTAACCAAGCACATGAAACTTGAGAAAAAAAATCAGTCAAACCATTTATATCTAGCACTCATACTGCTGGTTATTGTGGTGTGGTCAGTCCCTGAATAATATGCCAATTACAGTGCAGAGAGCGGTGAAACCAGAACTGTTCCTCTAGCTGCTCTCATATCACAGGAGGAGGCCTGGTAGTGAATGGCTATGCAATTACTCAACCCTTTCCATTCCATTCCATCTCAGTTACTACCATCCCGCACCTCCTGAATGCCAAAACCATGAGTCGTGAGCATAATGATGATGATCATCCTCATTTTCTTCCGGCCAAGCGTCAACATGTGCCTCCAATGTGTACACAACAGCCCTAAAAATCCTGTGTACAGTTAGTACAGGACAAAGTGTACATACAGGAAGGTATAGTAAGGAATTCATGGTTGAGGGGACACCCCTTTATAGAGCTGGTAAATTGGACAAAAGCTTTTTGTCACATACCCACATCAGTATTGTAGTATTTAGGCATGCAGAAAGTTAAGGTATCCATTTGAACATTTCTGTCTATTTCAATACAATGGATGCAAATTAAAATCCTCTTGTAGTGCCAAAAGTATTGTACAATCCTATTTTTATTTTTTTTAAACAAGCTATTTTTTGAGAAAATGTATTTAATTACAATTCAATTTAATTGGAAAGAAATTCCCCATGACAGCTGTAAATAGAGTCAATTGTTGATTCAAATTTTCATATTTTTGAGCACTTTAAGAATGTCTCGTCCGTACTGGAACAACCACTAAATGGACTTTGACATTAGATTGCTTTGTCAGCTACTTTTTCTGTGGTCTGGAATGAACTACTAAGCACAACTTTAAAGCCAACATGGATAAAAAGTCCTTAACAGGAAATTCCAAACACCCACCATGACAACTGGGCAATCTCATCTGCTGATGCATATTGTGTGATACAACTGAAAGCTCCAGGACAGCTACTACAAATGTCAATTAATCAATCAACTTCTTTCTAGAATCAGCGGTAGACTAAGAGACTGACCTGCTTTGACAGTAAACTCAAATAAACACCCTTTCTGAACAAACAATCTTTTAAAATTAAATTCTTAATTCACACATGGGGATAAACACACACACACACACACACACACACACACACACACACACACACACACACACACACACACACACACACACACACACACACACACACACACACACACACACACACACACACACACACACACACACACACACACACACACACACACACACACACACACACACACACACACACACACACTTGATGCTTACTGAAGAAAACTCATTGAAGTAAATGAGGTTTTCTTTTCACAGCCTTAGCACTACAGTGGCAAACGTTTTTTGAGACTTCCTCCTCCTGACCAGCCTGTGAGTGACAGCCTCTCAGAGGGAGACTGGGTCTGCTGGAGGACTGGTGGTAAGTAGATGTAGAATTCCAACAAAGCTCCCAGTCTTCCCTCTCAGATGTAGTGTTTACATGAGAAAACAAGGCTGTAAATATCCCACATGAATGCTCTGGAATCAAGGGGAGAGGAAAAAATGCTCCTTTTGTTGCTTTGCTTTGATGAATTCTTAAATTTGAGTGTCTGCTTTTTCATTACATTCCAAGAGGTGTGCATAAAATTATATATGAATGTGGTGAGGTATTTTAAATGAACATTTAAAAAAAAAGCAGTTCATTTTCATCAAGCTGAACTTAGCTTATAAAAACACTCAATGAATCCTGGGAATGGGTGGATCTGTGTTTTAATGCCACCACCAACTCGCTCTATTCTGGGAGGTTGTTGTGAATTCTGTGGTTGAGTGGAGAGCAACAACTGCAGCTAGGATGGGACGCCCCAACAAGGTGGCTCTGGGTGTGAGCCTGTCTGTGTTTGTGTGTGTGTGTGTGTGTGTGTGTGTGTGTGTGTGTGTGTGTGTGTGTGTGTGTGTGTGTGTGTGTGTGTGTGTGTGTGTGTGTGTGTGTGTGGGACGGTTAAAGCAAGCCTATTCATTTGATGAAGCAACAAAATAGAAACCTCTTAAGAACAGCTCTTCCTTTGAACCCAGTATTTCCTACACACAACAACACTCCTCCCTGTCCCTCATAAGAAACAACGCTGCTTGTCACACTCATCATACTACCATAAAGAATTCTTGACTCCAATGTAAATTTTAGCTTTCAGTTCCTTTCCTCACCACAATTAAAAATCTTGTTTACACACAGCTAGTCCAGGTTGAAACTCCCACGATTGCAACATAAACCAAGCTAGCAGAGGCTGTGTATGCATGTTAATGCAATCACACAGCAGTCCCTCAATAACATGGAACAGGACCTGTCACGCTCTGTTAATTCCCTGAGAGAAAAATAGAGTGTGTGTCTGTTTGTGTAAGTGAGAAACACACTGAACACAGAAGAAGAGTCATAGCGAGAGAAAAGGGGAGAAACCACATGTAACGCCTAAATAACACCCTTTGTATACTTCTCCCATTCATAAAAACAGACTGATATTTTCACTCAGAGTCTGATTCATTAGGTTGATGCTGTTTTCTGAAGTATTATGAGTCATGTAGTGACTAATGTAGTGTAACAACAGTACCTTCACCATCACAGATGTTCTGGTAGGAGTCCCAGCGGGTTAGAGAATCTGCTGTGTTGTAGTCCACAATAACATCTGCCCCGTTTTGCCACCTGTCAGGACCTGGACCCAAGAATAACATTTTTTGTAGATACTGTATCTGGGTTTGTTCTCAATACAAGAAGAAGCACAAAACAGTCACTAATTATAACTTAAAAATGGCTCCAGGGAAGGGAAATAAACTTTTTGGGGGAAATATGCTTTTTTGCTTTCTTGCCAAAAGTAATAAAACTCTCATGTCTGTACAGAAACAGGGATTTAGTTTAGCCATATAAAATGTATTCAATAGTGAGCATTTGAGTTAAACAAAAATGTATTCAGAGCCAGGCTAACGGTTTCCTTCACTTCCGGTCTTTATGTTTATCTAAGTTAACTGTCTCCTGACTTCATCTTCTTCATCATATTTATGGTACAGACAAAAGAGTAACATCGATCAAACTCTTGGCACGAAAAGGAATAAAGATATTATTTTCCAAAAGGTTGTACTATTCCTTTTAAAATGGCCTCAGATATCATAGAATAATAACAAAAAAATAATGCCTAAAAAGGTTTGATGAACAGTCCAATGAATGCCAAAAAGTCTATCTTTATGTAATTAGAAGATAGAGGTGTGTTATGTTTTTGAAAATGTGTTCAAAAGACACACCAGAAAATATATACAGCACACTCAATATCAGACACACATATACAGACCCACACAACATAGTTTCATTCCTGTGGGGCTTTGAGGCAGCACATGCTGTGCTTCTTTACCTCTCTGTCAGCACACACTTCACACTACATTTCCCCTCTGCAGCATTCCACATCCCTACTCACTGGGGGGCAGAGGGGGAGGAACAGAGCACAGGAGGGCATGAAGGGGAAAATGGAGAAACACTTGTGTCTGCTTTTGCAACTAGCTCTCCCTGTAGCAACTTCTTAATACATTGAGAGTTAGTAATCTACCTGGTATCTTCTCTGGTCCCTCGGAGAAAACCAGCTCCACCTTACCATAATCTGGAAATCTGGGATCTGAAATGTTAGCACAGAGGAATGTCACCAGTGCGGCTGTTCAGAACTGGGAAAATGAATGGTGTTGTTGGTCGACAGCTAGGATTTTCTCAGTATACGTAAAATGTTTGGGAAAACAAGATTATTGGTCTCTAAGCGCCAAGTCTAAATTAAATCCAGACTGAGCCCCGCGAAATGCAGCGAAGAGCAAAGGAGTTGCTTTAAACTTATGGCGCGTTGAGACCTGTTCCTGGGTTTTTTTCAGATCTACCTTTGTTGGCAGTCTCCATGTCCTCTTTTTCAAACATCAGGTTGTAGCCCTGCACTGCTCCCGTGTGGAACTGCAGCCGGAAAATAACTTCACGCTCCGAAGAAATGTCACTCTTGTGATAACATTTAATCTAAAGGAAAAATTTAAAAATATGTTGACTGCTACAATAAGTACTGAAATTCTGAGAAGTCATCTTGTTTGTTTCTCCTACCATGATGTCCCCTTTTAGAAGCTGTGCAGGCTCCAGCGTGATGCATACACGGCCTCTGTGGCCTGGACCAATGTGACTGAAGGCAAAAAAAAGAGAGAGAAGTCAAGCAAAGTGAGCCAGAGATCGGAAGCCATCATAAATATTTACAGAAAGCAGTAACTCCAAACTAAAATCAGCATTAAACTAAGTTAAACATAATTATTTTGATGTATTTCAGCACTCTTTAACATAAACTATAATGTTTCCATTACTGTAACACATGTGAGAGCTACTTACTAGACTCCAGATGAATACACTGCTTGCATTCCCTGGTAGACTTTGATGTAAGGTCGACATACTGAAAAAAAAGAAAGAAAAAAAAAGGTTACTTTAAAAAAAAAGTTCGTTAAAAGTGCATTTATATTACGACCTTAAGTAGCCAGTCAGGTAAGATATTAATGCCAAGCTTCTCAGATGCTTTCGGCCAAAGCTCAAAGTGTGATAAGCTCTTCTTGTGAGAAAGAGATTTCAACTTCAGAGTATGACGAAGAGCTTTGTTGTTCCACTGAAATTGGTGAAAACAGCAATTAACATGCAAACGTGGTTGTGAATTGCTGTGGATTTACTGGGAGCCTATAAAGACGTTCTTCTCTTCAGTTCTGTTTATATGTATAAGTGCTTCTCCTATGTGTCTGAGCCTGTGTGTGTGTATGTGTGTTGGAAAGAGAGAAAGATATGAAGTGGAGATAACTCTCCATCTTGTTTACTGCCTCAGCATTGATGTGGTTGTGTCTAGATTCTTTTATACTGTCATGGTAGCAGTGGCTTTATTATAGTGGGCGTTGCAGCTGTGTGTAGTGGTAAACAATATGAGTTTAACCTCCAGTGGAGTCGAAGTTTGGCATCCCATGAACAATGATGCAGTGCAGGAATAGGGGGGAGGTGTTGATCTTCATGGATCCACTTAGAAGACTGTTGAGGATCCAAACATATCTGACATGAAAGCACAGAGATTAAGTTAAATAATATTCAGGGCTACTGTGTATTACAATAACCAAAAACAGTTTAAACATGCTGTGCACCAAACCTCAAAATGTTTTTAGGACAGACCAGAATGTACCTGTTGCACTGACAACCAGTAACAGCCAAGCACTGAAAATTGGCTGACAGACTGAATGTCAAATATGCTATGTCTTGCTTTCACATTTATTAATCAAAAAAGTACTAATATAAATAAGAGTTTTTATCAGGTTTAGAAAAGATCCGACACACATAATGCAACCCATTCTCAATAGTTTGTCAAGGCCCCACTTTGTGATGAAGGCTTTCCATCAAAGCCTCTAATCCTCATCAGAAGTAAAATACTCTAATTACTCTAACCTTAGCTTAGCATAAAGAAACATTTGAGAGGATTGGAAAGACATGTTACAAACTAATATTTGTGCTCCTCAAATTGAGGCATTGTGAAAGGTCATACATTCAGGTCATTCTGGGGTAAGTTGAAAGAGGCATATTTTGGTTAATTAAGACCAGTGGTCTGTTGGGAAAAGGAAGGTTCTGTCTGCTTATGGCTTCAGAGACCCAGATGCTGAATTATAGATTGTGTAGACATGATGAAAAACTTGTCAACACAAGTTAAATATTTTCATCTTATATACATTTAAATGTTTTTGTGTTCATTTTAAAACTTTTTCAATATGAAGCACTTGGTGCATGCCATTTCTTTTGTTGTAAAGCACTCTGAGCTGCATTTTTTGATATTATACAAATAAACATATTATTATTCTTAGTATTGATTTTGGTATCACATCAGCAGTTGGATCAAACATTTTCAAACAATACCCCGCTACACTAATATAGTCTCATCTGTTCATGTTGCCATCACTTAAGGGTTATCTCAGATAAACATGGTGAGCTTGAAGAAAATAACAAAACAAATCGGAGAAACCAGTTGTGCCTAGGAGACATCATTGTAAGTGATGTAATACACAGAGGTGACATCACCATGGGAGCTCATTGTCAGTACAGTTATAAACAATGACTCTCTTTTCATTGAAAAAAATGCACAAACAACATCAGGGCACACAAAGTCTGTGTTGAATCAGGTGGTTCTGGGACATGAATGTGCTTGGATAGAGGCATGGGGGAGCAAAGCACCAATTGGATGGATAGATGTATGTTATCATACAGAAGGGCGTGCTTATGTTTTGGGTCTTACCGTTTCTGCGAAGGTGTCATCAGAGCTGAGACCTTATCATCGTAGTATTTCCTCATTGCGAAGCGGTCCAACGCCTGATCAGCACTTTGAGGGAGACAGGGAGACACATTAACCACTTTAGGTAATTATGACTTAAGGGAGAGATTACACTCTGCTGCTCTATAATTGAATGGTGTTAACCCTAACTTAAATTAGGACAACACAGACACACATGCATACACATGCATAATGGACAAGAGTGAAAGTAACCGGAGAGACAAGGGATTCCAACAGAGAGGAAGAGAATGCCAGCTTTAAGTAAACACGGAGGGGGAGAAGAGGACAGAGAGAGGCCAGAGTGTGTGCACAGCTCGGCTATTCAGACAGCCCTAAAACCAACAGGCGCTGGAGCCTTTTCACCACAGCTCTGTTTCTCTCTCGTTGTCCCTCTCCCTCTGCTCCCCCCCGAATCTGTTCCATTGTAATTCTGCCTCATTGTTTTCCTATCTCTTCCTCTACCTCTTTTTGCCCTCTGTCTTTCACATTCACCTTACCAACCCGGTCCTCCTCAGTAGGACACAAGCACCGAGGGAGGCCGAGATTGGTCAGACTGAAGACCAATGTGTGCTCATGCCACAATGACTACTGTGTGCAGAAAGGATCTACAGTACATAGTGACATAACACTCAAAGTGTTTGTTGCAATTCTTGACTTTAGGGCTTAGCAAATGTGGCAGCCTGGCTTGAATCTATCAGATTGACAATGGTTTGAAAATTAGAATCCATTTTCTCCAAGATGAATAGATTTTATGAAACTGACACTGTGGCCAGAAGCTGTTACAGTAACCAAGTTGATTCATGCAACTCTATACATGGTGATTCATTGCCCAAATTGTGTGGCTTTTTTCTTTGATTTTGAAGGAGGTGACTTTCTTTGACTCACTTTCTGAATCAACTTCAGCTTTAGTTAAAGGAGGTTAATAAAGCAGCTGTGGTTCAGCAATGACATTGCCTGGGGTCTACAAAATAAGTCTCCCTAAACTGTTGTGGGTTGGTGTTGCTGTTGATGTTGTTTGATGCCAACAGTGAGTAGGCGTAGTATGATAAATTACATTTATAGTAACAACGCATTAAAAACATGACACATAGCAGTGATTACCTGGCTGACACATCTGTGAAATGCACAAAGGATGAAATGACAACACCGATTCGACCCTTGCCACCCTGAGGAAACAAGAGAGGGCAAGAGATAATTCACTATACATGCACAACTTTGCTTCAAAGGCCCCAAAAACATATTCTCTCAATCACATTCCTACATAAACGCACTACTTTCTGCCCAAGTTAGAACCTATTCTAATCTATTCATGCAACATATTTCTGTATTCCTGGTTTGAAGTGGGCAGAGCTCATTTAGAAAAAGACTCAGATTCAGCAACATTTGAATCTGAATCCGATAATTGGTTGGTTGTTAGGTTACTGCCAATCAAATTTGATCAAACCACACCAGTTGTTGTGAAGCAGACTGGTTTATTTTGATGTGATGACCTCTTCATAAATAATACCTGAAGATGTTTTTTCTTTAATTGTTTTTTATATAACATTATAGAGATATAGTTCAAATGTGAAACACTGGGAGACTTTAACAAAAGGGACTTCAGAGAATGATAACAATGTGGTTCAATCTGGGGTAAAATATGAGGACTAAATTATGAACAAGAAACTAAAATACATGCTGATATAACACAACTTGTGAATGCTCACCCTGCAGTGTATAACCACCACATGTAGAGGGTCAGCATTGAGCCAGCTCTCCATGGCCTTACAGATGGTGCAGATCTTATCCAGAGGTGGAGCATGGCAGTCTGGCCAGCCTGTATCCAGGGTCTAAAGAAACACTATACATTATAAACATAGACCACATCTTTGTGCATTACCTCTGCATTACCAATCAATAATATGTTTACTGGAACTGGATAGACACAAGCTGATAAAAGAGGATGATTTACTTGTTTTTTTGTTGTTGTTTTTTTGGGGGGAGTGGGGGGGGGGGGGGGGGGGGTTGCAGACAGATGTACATTAATATACTAATTGTATTAACTTGTGCTGGTTTGATGAAGTCGACAGTCAAACTTACCTTTGGGTTCATTCTGGAGAGATCATGTCTTTTCTCTGACAGGTTGATAATCTACAGAAAACATAAAACAAAACCTGTGATTTAACATGCTGTGTCTAAGATTACTGCACCTCATTTCCAAAACAAACCTCTGCTTTGACTCCGATTCTCACATTAGCTTGTGTAAAAGATGAGCTAACCACTCTGAGATCAATACTTTGTCAACATCCGCTGAAAGCCTATGAGCTCTGACATCAATGCTGTTTGCACTTTGACTCTTGGCTTGGAGAGACATTGAGCGGCACATGCACGAGCACTGACCAGGTAATTGTCTGCATGCTTGGACTTGAGCATTCTCGTGACATCCTTCAGGTTATGTGAGTAGATCTCCTCTGAACATCCCCGAGGGAAGAACACAGCAATGATGCGCTCTGTGATGTACGTCAGGTCGAGTTCATATCCCTCCTCCATCTTGAATCTGGAGCCTTCCTGTTGAAAATAAAAGAAACGGCTCAGGCCTTTCAACTTCCTCACATCATTCCCGCTTTAAACAGGTGACTTTGCTCAAGTCAATATTTGATGGTCAAAGTCCTCAGCTTTTAGTCATTGTGACAACATTTCCCTCAGATATCTTTAAAGAATGACCTCAATACCAGATTGTATAACAGTGGGTGTCTTGTTTGGGCAGCAACGGCCAAGAGTGTCACAAATAAACAATACACCGACAGCTTTTTAAACAGGCGAGAGATGATTGCCATTTATCTCCACTGCGAAGAGAGATACAGTACAGTGGTATCAAAAGATTGAACACCAGCAAGCTAGTTACCACAGTCAAAGTAACAATGACAAAGAAAAAAAAACTTTCAAAGAATTCCGGTCGAAACCAGTTGCTGTAAATCCCTGAGTGATGGCGTGTCCCTCTGACCTCATGGCCATGAACTTCCTGCAGTGGTGGTCTGGAGAGAGCCTCTCTCCCTCCCCCGCCACCCTACCACACCCACAGACACATCCCTTATTCTCTTATCTAGTCATCTCTGTATGGCCTCCCTGTCGCTAGCTTTCAGCTGGAGAAAAGCAAACTGTTGCCTCCCACCAGCACTAGCGAACAATTAGTCTGTTACCCAATTGACGGAAATAACAATAATTGTCTTTCATAGGTAAAATAAACTGGTTTGAGCCCATAAATGTGAGGATTTGCTGATTTTCTCGTTTTTATACAATTTCAAATCTGATATCTACAGGTTTTAGGCATACAAAAATGAAAACAGTCTCTGGGAAACTGTGATGACTATTATTCACTTTTTTCTCATATTTCATAGACTAAACAATCGATAAACCAAAGAAAAAAACAGCAGATTAAATGAAAATGAAAATAAACCTGAGTTTAACCTCAGCCAATAGTGTGCACATAGTATTTGTGAACAAAGTAGCTTGTGCAGCAAATTGCAGTTTCTGATTTGTGTTGTGAGAGATTTTGAGGATTTTTTGCTCCGAACTTTCCTTATTATTTCAGAGCCAGTGAAGCAAACTTCAATCTTTATAGATTTAATGGAATGCGCTTCCTCCTTTAATTAAAGAGGAGTAAAATCCCTCAACCTTCAAAGAAATTAATAGACTGTGGATATATCATGTTTTCTTTAATCATTCATTGATATTTACATTTCAAACTATGCCATGCAAGTGTTGTCTTTTATGGTTGGATTTATGACTGTTCATATGGCTCAATGTTTTCTACTATTTAGTCCCAGTATTCTAATACATCCTGCTGTCAGAAATAAAATGCCTGTCATCATTTTGTAAAGGTTAGTGGACTATGAAAACAGCAGGGACAACAATAGAAGTAAGTCAAGGATTCTTTACATGACAAACCTACTTCATACAGTTTGACGGAAAAAGGTTGATATTGAATGTCAATGACTTAAAAAAACTAAGAAATTGGTCTATACATATGTGCACTGTGCAGCATTTATAAGTGACCAATTCTGGTTGATTAATGAGTCAGATTTCATACAAACACAACCACCCACACATACACAAATAAACACACATTCCAAATGCGGCCAAAGATATCATCATCCTTCTTGAATGACCCCGATTGTTTGTTGTGATTAAACTATCCGCAGTCAAGAATGTGTCTGTCAATTAAGTCTGAAATGACTGCAGGCTACAGCCTCACACTTTGAAGGGGGCCAGAGAGGGAGCCATAAACCAGAGCATGGTGTAGCCACAGCTTAAACTAACCCTCAGAGCGGAATGAAAGAGGCCATGTGTATGAAGAGGTCATCACTTGGGGAAACGGAGCTGGGTGTTTTGTGAGAGCGTGTGTGCGTGTGTGTGTGTTGGAGGGGGTGGGAGTAAGGGGAAGAGGTCCTTGGGGATTGTTGGAACTAATGGCGGGGTTAGTCTATTTCCCCTGAGACTCTGAGGTAAAACTGTTGACTAATGGGAAATTAATGAACAGGTCGACCAGTACTTAGGCTTTGTGTATCTCCAGGGCAGAGGCATGGGAAGAGGGCTTAGTAATGTTTTGGAAGTGTCAAAGTATTAGGCTAACTAGAGATTAGAAGGGAATCTAACCAACACTTACCCTCTACGTGACCCAGAGACTGTTAATTAATTTGGTGCTACAGTCACAAGTTGGAAAGATCTGTTTTAAAGGAGTAGTTTGACATTTTGGGAGTGATATTCAACTAATTTGTTCAATATTCTAAATATAAAGAAACACCCAGAAGCCGTTAGCTTAGCTTAGCATAAAGACTGGAAACACGGGGAACAGCTAGCTTAACTGTTCAAAAAGCTCACGTTATATCTGTACAAACAATTTTATGCAAATTATGTTTTTTTGGGAGGTTATAACATGGCTCAGGCTTTCTTACATACTTCCTGGGCAATGTCAAGATAACTAAAAAGGGAGTAAAGGTTCAAGTCAATTCAAATAAAATCAACTCATAACCACAAAAGACGCCAATACATCACTTTTAAAAATTCTAACTTGCTGCTTGTTAATTTTACATGAATAATTCATGTGCAGCACTGAAGTCACCAACATCCGACTAAGACCTCTCACTTCTCCCACTCATCATTCAAACCAACATGAACGACTTGCCCCAGCACGCACTAAAGATAATTGGTCTTTAATTTGCACTGACTGCTTTTGTTCCTGGTTTGAGGCACAGCATTAGCTCACAAAGGCAGAATAAGCAGTGCCAAGGAACTCAAATCCCAAGCCCACCCATGGCACTGTGAGAGCCAGGCTGGTAGAGGACTTCGGTAGGCTGAGCGATTTGGAAAAAAATGGCTGCCAGGTCTACTGTGAACAAGTTGTGACAGGTTTACTAAGGTCAGGATGTTGGGGGATTAGGGTGTGTCTGGCTCCCCTAGCTCCAACCCCTACAGGTAAGATCTTGACTCGGCTGTGTGGGTGCTGTCAGCCACGTTCACACATGCATGACCATCACCTGCTGGGACCTATTCCGAATGCCTTCCCTTTGATCACCCAGAACGATGCTGAAAATGAATTAATAAAATGTTTCATTTATGAGCAATGAAATGCAGAAAGATAAAGAGTTGGAAGCCAAATTAAAGTGTTGGGATGCAGCATGCATCTATTTCAGGAGCCACACCCTTCACCTGGCCTGCACTGTATGGAATCTTCCATTCTGTACGAGCAGGTGAGTCGCATGATGAAAGAAGTCGGCAACATGTAAGTGGACATGCACTGCAGAGAGAGCAATCCCAAAACTCAGACAGTTACTCAGCCCCTAAGGGTTCAATCACAGTCTAATCATGTGAACGATTACCTCATGGTTGTTTTCATTTTTGAGTCCATTGTGGTGACAAAAATTGGCAAAAACTTTGCATACTTGTCTGTCACAAATAATAACACTCTCTCTCGAGCCCTGGCTTGAGCCAAAGAAACCAAATCCATTTACGTGAATGTGTGTTTCTATGTGATTAGGCTGGTTGCTACTTGTCTTGAGGGTTGAGGGTTCCTGGCTGCATTCTCCATTAGTGATCTCTGTGTGGTCATCATCATACAGATTGCTCTTACATATTTGTACAATCTAGTGAGGGAGGAAAGTTTAAAGTGAAGATGTTATGTTTTGAAGATAGTGCATGATGTGTGTATATCTGTTTTATGGATTTAATGTTTAAAATGCATGAATATGCTCATCACAAGTTACAATCAGAGTTCAAAATGTTTTTTTCATACCAAATATCCCAAAGCCAAAAAGGATTCAAGGCTACAATGATATAAAGCAGCAAGATCCTTATATTGGAGAAGCTGCCAAAATGTGGTAGAGAAAAGATTTATATCTGCATTTATCACTTAATCTTTATTTAGGTGTATTGGTTGCAAATAAGTAAAATCAGTGTTTTTAAACTAGTTTAAGAAAAACTATTGCTATTCCTGCACACATATGAAAGCAATTAAGGGATCCCTCCCCCCATTCACACTCCGAAATCAAATGGAATTGCCTCTGTTGGCTCTCGCCTCTGGTTTATGATTGACGTATTATGGCAACAGCCTCCATTTTCTGACAACTTGAATATTTTTACAGGTCCATTAAACTGAAATAAAAATAGATCCACTGATATTCATCACTGATAGAAGGAAAAATAAATCTCCCAAATAGCACCCAAACTCTTGTTACATTTAAACACAAAGCTTATCTGGTACAGATTGCATTGCTATTACTGTTGTTGGTGCTGGCTTTAGCTTTAATTCAAAGTGGGGTGATAAAGCCCATCCAACCAACCTTATAAGAAATGTTCTTTTTCTTCCTATGAAATGAGAAGCTACACATACAGTACACTACTGTCTCTTTGGGATTTTCCGGACAGATTAATGATCTCCTAAACTGTTTTTCTGCAAACCTGAGTATCAGCTAAAGTGCCATAAATGCTTAAGGAAGTCTGGCTGCCTACGGGGGCCTGCTGTACTGAAGTGTTTTTACTATATCTAGGCTACATTTTCTCCTATCAGCTTTATGTCATTGTCTGCCCAGCACATAAAAGGAACTATTTACGCATGTTTACCACTCCATCAGATGGCAGGGGTTGTACAACCACACCACATTTGTTTTTTGCCCTTATCCTCTGGCTGTAGACTCAAGCTGGTATTTAGCATTCACATCTAATAGCCACCTAATAACTCTGATACCATCAGCTTTACTGCTCCAAACCGCCTTGTATTTATACTTGGCAGGAGCATTTGCCTCATACTGCGGGATAACATATCCAGAGTGACATAACAGACTGGTTTTAGGGCCCAGAGAGGGACAAGGCCACAGTTTGTTCTGGCCTTTTCCTGCCAGGGGCTCTATATGTTTATGCTGCGGCTTTGACACCCATTCACTGCTGCTGAAGAACTGAAATAAACAAATCCATTAAATCTATAGAAGAAAAAAGCCACGGAAGAGGGGAGCGGGTATTTTTAGCAAGTTTATTTAGTAACCCTGGAAGTCTAACATGTATTTGTCCCACATTTTCATGAGATATTTTGAAGGGAATAAAAATGACAGCCCTAGCTCTGACCAAATCTGTGCGCCTTTAAGGCTCCTAAAGTACTCCCTAATTACTGTTTTCTATCCCAAGGTCATAGTGGAATGTGTTCCAAAATGGATTACATTCCCACTCTCACTCACTTATTCTCTCCATCTCTCTTTTTCTTTCTGTTTTCTTGCCATTCTAGCTCCTTTATTGCTTTCTTTCTCCTTTCTTTTCCCCAGGTCTCCTTCTCTGCATTTAATGGGTTACACATGTCAGCCAAGTGGCCATGGCACCACTGTGACAAAGTGAAATGCCCCAGTGCTCCAGCTCATGCTGTTCTTCCCAGAGTCAGATCACAGTGTTCTGCTTACAGTACACAATCCCAACCCTCTGCCAACCCACCTGTCCAAACCACACTATCAGCATCCCCATTCATTTGTCACTCTGCCAGCTCTTTGTAATTGCCGCCTGTTATCAGTGAGAGAAAACGGACACTTTGGGTGTCTGACTTTTCTCAGCAACACATTTCCTTCGCCTTCAGGGACAGATATTGTTCATGTGCCTCTGACCTCAAAATAGAACCAGCAACAAAAGCTATAATTGCCAACTCAAAAAAAAAAGTGTTTCTCCTGTCTCGTTGGGTCTGTAATTAAAGCTAATCTTGAAAGAGTTTATCCTGCAAAATGTTTGGAGCAACCTGCATGGTTTATGTTGCTTGAAAGGAAGGTGCACAGGAGGGTGTAAATGCAGGTGTGTGTCTGATTTCAAGCTGCAAGCAGAGAAAGGGAGGGACTGATATTCAGGTGAACAGGACTGCAGCTGCTGTGATGTGAGGACGCTTGTACATGTCATCAACAATGGCTGCCTGAGAAGCATAGCCCTAAGGCCGCAAATACCACACAGCAGCTGTAGCTCAAAGAAAACAGCCACACTCTCTCAATTTGTTTGTCTCCATCATTTATCCATCGGCAGAAGAGACCAAAGAGTCAACAAAGGACAGATTACTGGGTACAACAGTTCCACAAGAATTGCCCCATATGCTTCACATTATAAAAAGGTCTCCACTTCCCCATAACCCACAAAGGCAAGGAACCCCAAATTACAGCCACTACAAAACACAATTCATTGAGGAAGACATTTAAATGTTAAAAAGACCCAAAGAGGTCAATCTTTAGGGATTTCAACTCTCAAGGGGTTCTATAATAGGCTCCTTCACATTCAAAAGAAAAAAAAAATCACAAGATCAGAGCTTGTTCAGTTTGAATGACTCCCTTCTCTGTCTTCAGGGCCCTGCCGAAAGAGCTGACACACACACACACACACACACACACACACAAACACACACCACCTGGTTTTAGTAGGTCACAGAGCCAAGGTAAATATTGAGAGCAGTTTTGCATTTTGAATAAATGAGCAAACCCAGTGAAATGTGACTGAGCAAAGGGCTAAGGAGAAAAAGAAAAAAAAAAGGTTGTGAAAGGTACTCCAGTGTGTGGAGCTCTAATCCTGCACTGACCAGCCCGACTTTAAAACCCTCCCTAGCTGCTTATGATTGACCATGGAAAAAAGTTCAGATAGGTACTGTGCCTTACCTTCTCAAAATGAAAGCGAGTATTTTGATTCTTCTTTTTCTCCCCCCTGATTCCCTTTGTCAATCAGAGCTGCTAAAAGAGGATAAAGTCCTGAGTCAAAGAGCCCTCAGCCCGTCATAGGCTTGGTGAAGGCTGAGAGGCTCATTTTCCTTTGCTGGAATGTGCTCTCAGAGGCGCTTCTATGAGCTCACTTTGTCCCAGCTGGACGCGGCGTTCCTCGGTATTTTCTGTGGCTGTCGGTGATAAAATGGAAGCCCTTACTCGGATCCTGAACTGCAGTTTCTCCCGTTGCCTGTTGCTGCTGCTCAGCCTCCCCGGGCGCACTTCTTCCAGTCCAGGCTGCAGTTGCAGCCGCCACAAGTCCTGGCATGGGATAGTCCTCCCACTGCGCCGCTAGGGCTGTCTCCCTTGTTCCCTCCCCTTCCACTTTACCTCCCCTCTCTTTGGCCTCCTCCCTCTGCTTCTCTCCATTTGTTCTCACCCTCACCCCTCACGCGCAGACAGAGACTTCCTCCAGCCACCCCCCATGGACCCCCCAAAACTCACCGCTGAAAACTCACCACATTATGTGGCGACTGGACAATAAACGATAGCAGTTGTAACTTATTTTGATATTATGTTCACATGAGTCCACTAATAATGTGTAATTTAAACAATCACCGTAATGTAATTTCAGATATTGGTGTAACTTCAACATTCTTTTAAAAGAGACATTTCTCTTTTTTGGCACAGCCCCTTGACTATTTTGCCAACGTCAACTATAAGATTGATTCATGTTTCAAGTCTGGTCAAGTCAATTTTATTTATACAATACAAAACCACAAGTTTCCCAAAAGGCAGTTTCACTTTTATGTCTATTTTCAAAATTCCCCGTAAATATGATGTGATGTTTCACTCTTGGGCGTACACGTAACAAAATAATTTACCCCATTTGGACTGAATGTACTATTGACTTAATAGATAAAATACTCATTATTTTCAATTATCATTAATTATCAGAGTGCATGTCTGGATCTCAAGTTGTGCCTGAACACGGTTAATTACCTTTGGGCACAAGCGAAACTGGCTTGAGAATTTCTGTTTGGGTAAGGCCTAGTTAAGTGGACAAAGTAAAATAGGACAGCTCATGCATTGCTTCTTAAACTCCCTTTTAATATGTTAATAAAGCTAGTCTTAACTACTGCAGTCCTGCTAATATTATACAAGCATACAAAGCATTGTTCTTTTTTATACCTCTGGTAATATGTCAAATGTGCTGTGGTGAGCAAACAGATTTGCAATTAAATAGTTTAGGCATGACAATTAGCGCCATCCACAGGTAATAATGGGTACTGACTTTGATTACAATATGGAAGCCTAGTGAACTGAGATTCCCAGCAGGTGAAATGAATGGATGAATGACTGAATGAATGAATGAATGAATGAACCAAATTTGTAATTATACCTTTATTCATTTTTTTAGGTCACATATGAAAGACATTTATTTTTTAAAATTGATCATTACTTTGTCAAGCCAGCATTTTAAGCCAAACATCAGCATTTGCAATTATCATTTGACATTGTTCTAAAACATAACAGACAATGAGTCAAGCTAAAATAAACTATGAATAAAAAATAACCAAGTTAACTGTGAGTGCATGCCAAAGTTGAAGTCAACAAGCATATTTTAAAATAACAAAATGTTACATTCTAAAAAAGATATTAAAATGAGCTGTGACAATTATATTCATTCAACATGTATGCATTAGAACCATAGGATTAGAACATAAGCATTAATTATACTCAGCATTAAGGTTAATAATGAAACACCAAATTACTAAAAACTAAAAACAACCAAAACACAAATCAGATTCAGTATTTAAACAAACATTTCATAGATTTCTCATTGGTAGCAGATAAAACTTTTAGAAAAGCGTATGGCTAAAATAGTACTCAAATTGCATAGGAACTGTAATAGTAATTTATGCTTCTTATGTAGTGCATTAAGAATTAGCGTTGGAGCTGTAGGTTGTGCTGTTGCTGGAAGTGAAACGATAGGTGTAAGAAGATGAGTAATCCACACTGCCTCTACGAGATCCACTTCTGGATCCGGTACGGGAACCAGCCCTGGACCCAGAGCGAGATCCTGGGTTAGAGACATTGTAAGGGCTGCTGATTCCCTTGGTGGACATTGAGGTGGCCTGTATCATCTTCATACCATTGCTTTCCTCCACCATGCAGCTGTCCATGGCATCCTTGTAGGAGATCTTCAGTTTGGTCTTGGGACAAGTTAGATTCTTCTGGTGATTGTGTGTATCCTGAAGCTTTTGAGCCCCTTTACCATCTAGCCAACTTCTGCGGATAGCCTCTTCAATGGTAATGCGATGCCCAGAGCCGGGCTCTATCAGGCCTCCTGTCAGGAACTGAAACTCCAAAAATCTCTGGCCAGCCTCATAAGGCAGCCATGTCTCCTTCACTGCTTCTGCTGCAGACATCCTTCTTTTAGTCTTCACATCCTCAAATCCAACATAGGCTTTCTGGGCAGGTTTAAGCTTATTGGCCATGGATTCATCGATGATGCTCTGTTGTACAGCATCCTGCAGCGACAGTCTCTCACCAGTGGCAGGGTTGATAATGCCCCCAGTGCAAGCCTGGGCCTCCAACAACCTCTGTGCTGTAATAGTATCAATTATGCCTCTTCGGTGTCCCTCTGGAATAGTTATCTTCTCCAAAGTCTCTGTGTCAAATATGGCTGCCACAGGGCTCAGGTCATCAAACATCTCTGGGGGAGAGACTGTGATAGAAATACTACTGAAGCGTTTGCGAACAGTAGGAGAGGATGGGGTGGGACTGCTGCAGGTGACCACATCATCAACATTGCTGGCTGCGATGGTCATCTCAGTGCAGCTGGTTCTGCTGGTAATTTGGTCGGCAAACTGTGTCAAGGTTAAAGTCCCAGCTCGATACTGATCTAAAGACTTCTGGTCAATGATTCCAGAGTCTAGGCAGTCCTGGATGTCATACTGGGTTCCTGTTTTCCTATCCACTATCACCAAATGTGCAGCACCATCTGACCCCTTGATAGTTATTTCCTCCCACTCACACTCTTGCTCTGACAAGTCCAGGAAAGTGTCATAATCAATGAGCTCCCGGTGATAGGCCTCCCTCACTGACATCTCTAGCCCAGTGTCTGGATCAACAATCACAACTCGCCTCTTGCGAAGGACATTGGTACGGCTCTCTTGTGACTTCTGGGGCTTCTTCTTGTCTCTCAGTGGGAGGAGTATCAGGCCTGTTTTGGGATCTTTGATGCACCTGTCCTTCAGCTGAAGATAAGTCAGGTTCTCCTTGGTATTAGGGTCAAAGAACCCTTTTGTGTCATCTCCTTCATAGGTTAAGATCTCATTCATCTCCTCATCAAAATATCCCCTTTTATAGGCAACAGCAACATCAATACGGTGGCTGTGTTTGGGGTCAATAATTCCACCACTGGCAATCTGGGCCTCAAGCAGACGGATTCCATGACCTTTTTCAATAAGATCTTTCTCAATAGCCTGGAAGAGGGAGATTTTCTTTCCTGTGGATGGATCTGTGTATCCAGTTACAGCTTTCTCTGCAGACAACAGCTTACTCTTAAACTCTTTTCCTATCAAACATCTCTTTGCAGCCTCTTCCACTGTCAAGAAGACATTGTTCACTGGATCAACAATGAAGCCAGATGAAGCTTGGGCCTCAAGAAGCTCCAAGGTGGTTCCTCTCATGAGCAGACCTTCCTTCATTGCCTGATAGAAGGGCAATATTCTCTCATTAGCTTCATCATAGATCCCTGCAATACAGGTGGAGCCATAGAGATAGGACCTCAGCTTGTCTTCTATATCTTTGCTGGAGAGCTTACCCTGGTTTATCTTGTCCAAGTCAGTTTCATCCAGCAGTTCAGATTGGACGAGCTCTGTGACAGACACTTCCCCACGGAGACCCTTTACTGTCATGGCCTTTTCTGGGCCAGACAGCAGAAGCAAGCCAGACACAGGTTCCACTGTACACTTCTTCCTAAGATCACTGTAGCTTATCTTCTCTCCTGTTGCTGGATCCAGGTAGCAAGTGGGTTTTTTGTTCAAAGCTCTGTACAGCTCCTCATCAATAAGATTGCGATCCAAGGCCAGATCTTTTGGCAGGAACACACTCAGAACAGGATCCAATATTCCTCCAACAGACTCCTGAGCCTGGAGCAAGCGGATGGCTACCTCTTTGTCAATACGGCCCTGTTTGCAAGCCTGGCCCACAGATAACACTTTGCCAGTGTATGGATCTTTGAAACCTGTGCTTGCTGCTTCAGCTGTCACCAAGGTGTCTCTGTCTTCTGTCTCCACAATCCCTCTGGAACAGGCAGTATCCACAGGCATCTTCTCATCAAAAGTGGGGTCCACTATGTAGCCTGTTGCTGCTTGAGCTTCAAGCAGCATGAGGGCGCTTTCTGGGCTGAGGAGGTTCTTGTTTTTGGCTTCAGTGAATGGCATTTTCCCTTGGGAACCAGTTTTCATGCCAGCAATAATGCCAGTACCCTTGAGACTGAGTTGGATGTCCACAGCAACCTCATCCACTGTTTTTTTCCCCTTTAGGAGCCGATCTAGGGTGGCTTTGCTGATTATACCACAGTCACAAAGCTGGTGGGCTGTGACTTTGCGGCGAACCCCATCAAATACCAGCTTGGAAGGATCAACTGTTGGGACCGTCTCATCTGTCTGGGTCTGCCTACATGAACTGTTTGGTCTCAGCTGAAGCCTCTTTATCTCTCTCTCTAGGGCATCTCTCTTGAGAGTCAGGTCTGATGCTTCCTTTTCAGAGATCAACAGCTTGCTCTTGTACCTCTCCTCAACATTCTTTAGCTCCCTCACAAGCTTCTCTATCTCATTCTTCAGGGAGAGCTTCTCGCGATCAGCTCTGTCCCTGTCTGAGTCACTCTGCCTAATCTGGCTATCTTTCAGCTCATATTGGCTCTTCATGTACGTGAAATCCTTTTGGAGGGCATTTTTTTCATCCTGTAGGCGCTGTTTATTGCGTTGTTCAGACTCAAGTGTGAGCTTGATGCGGTTGAGCTCCTCTTCTAGCCGCTGATTACGGTTCTTGTCCTGCTCCAGCAGTTTGAGCTTGGATAGCAAACTGTCCCTCTCCAGCAACAGCTCACTGTATTGGCTTTGGGAATCATGCACAATCATGGATGTCTGTGGAGAAATAAGACACATGATCACATGATTATGTCTATACAAAATTACGTGATGCACAGAGCAAAAAGCCACATTTGCAAAAAAGCCACAACCACAATCATATATATACACATCACATTGTGTGTGTGTATACATTTAAATATATGTACGCTGTTGCCCATAAAGTTGGAATAAAATATTTTTTACCTCTTTCCATGAAATTATTGTGACAATGTGATTCATTCTTGACAGATATCTTCTCATTACTTTATTAATCAATCTTTTCCAAACATGTCACAATGAAAATGTAAATAGGAATAAACAGAGAGTGTCTGAAAACAAAATTATTCCAACTTTATGGGTGACAATGTATATATATATAAAAATGGGAAAGAATTTCATGTGTATATATATATATATATATATATATATATATACATATATGTATGTATATGTATATATACATATATACATACCTATATATGTACACACACGTACATACATATACATATATATATATACACACACACACACACACACACACACACACACATCAAGCATTCAAAATGTTATTTTGTGTGCATGAGATACCATTCTTTCCCATTTTGCTTATTTCATGGGCACAGAACACAATTCATTCCCACCTGTATGGTTAATTCATGGGCAAAAGGTACAATCCGTTCCCATGTTTTGGTCAACTTGTGTGCATGAGCTAAGGGTATAAACAACGATCCTGCACAACAGACCAGCCTTTTCCCCAATGCATGAAGTGAAGTACACCTGCCTTTCAAGCATTGCCAGTCAAGTCTGGCTGTACACTGCTCCCAAATAATTAGGTTGTATAAATAGTATAACAATATAATAAGATTGGTAAAGATAGGATACAGACTATAAATTCCTGGTACATAAAATGTACTTGGAAACAAACAGATTATGATTATATTGATGAAGTATCAGCAAGCACCAAGCAGTCTAAAATTGATCTTACCTTGTGTGCAGGAATTAACCAGAAAAAAGGTGGGAACAAATTGTATCTTGTGTGCAAACAAAAGCATTTCAAGCTCTCAGTGTAGTAAAACTTGGCCTCAATATGTTTTTTTCTGTCTATGGCCAGTCTGGGACTCCATAATATTGTGATTAAATAAGTGATTGTTATTAAAGTATGATTTAAGTTTGTGGCATAATGTAGTAAAAAAGGTTTAATAGACATGTTTATCTAAGAAAGTAAATTCATGCAAAATCGCTTAAGTAAGTAATGACTTTCTGTCATCAAATACAACAGGACTACTGCGAAATCAGCTTCAGTTTTAATGCACATGCACATGCAAAAGCAGTGAAAATATGGAATTAGATTAATTATATGGAGATGATCCTTCAATGCAATCAAAAATACCTCAATGGATTGCTTTTGGAATTTGTCTATTTCCACTTTAAGCTTTTCTCTCTCCTTGGTCAGGTCATTGATGAGAGCCTGAAGCTCTGCTGTCCTCTTGTTGCTACTCTGAAGCTGGACATGCAGTGCTGAGATTTGAGTGGCACTTTCCCCATCAATGGTGTCTTTGCTAAGCTTCAGCTCATCTCTCTCCTGTCTAACTGCCCTCAGCTCCTCTTCCAACCGGAGTCTCTCCTTTGTCAGGTTCTGTGTCAGAGTCTTCAGCTTTTCAATCTCAGTAGTGTAATCATTAAGCTGGCGGCTCTTCTCTTCAATGGTCTTATACAGACTCTCATTACGTTGGTTGAGCTCATGAATGCGGACTTGCTCCTGCTGGAGCTTCTGTTTTAGTGCCTTCAGTTCAGCAGTCACTGTTGCCAGTTCCTCCTTGGTGACTTTATGCTCCCTTAGGCTCTTGTCCAGGGCCTCCTTGAGGGCCCTGAGGTCCTGCTCATACTTCCTACTAGAAGTGGAAGCCTCTATCTGGATAGATTTCAGGGTGCTAATTGTGGTGGTGTGCTCTCCACAGGTGTGTGTCATCCTCTCCAACTCTGCCTCCATTCTCTTTCTACGTGTAAACTCATCCTGGGTTGCTTTCTTTTGTTTCTCCAACTCTGCTTCCATCCCATCGAGGGAGCACTGAAGTTCCCGGATACGGCTCTGCAGCCTGACATAACTTTGCTCAGCCTTGGTTTTCTCACTGGTCTGCTTCTCCAGCTCCACTTTGGTGATGCGAATCTCCTGCTCAGACACTTTAAGCTTGTTGACTGCCTCCAGATAGGAGGTGTTCTTTGCCTTCAGATCTGACATAGCCTGTTTCATCTGACTGATTTCCAGTTCCAGAGCTTTCCTCTTCTTCCCTTCCTCCTCCAGGTTAAATGTTAGCATACTGATCTGCCTACTCTTTTCCTGATTGTTTGTGAGGGCCTCCTTTAGTTTGAGATCATCCTCTCCTTTCTGCTGTATGAGCGTTCTCAGTTGTACCTCTATCTCACTGCGAATCCTTGTCTCTTTGGTCACTGAGGCCCTCTGCTGGCTGATCTCCTGCTCTGCTCTGTTTTTTTGGTCTTCAGTGTAAGCAACTGACTGTCTCAGTCTCCTCAGCTCCTCTTCAAGATCTCTCTTCTCAGCAGTGAGTCTGTCACATTGCAGTCTCAGTTCTCCAGTGCATTCTTCTTTCTCTTGTGAGACTTTCAGGGTAATAGTCTTGTTAACGTTGATCTCTGTCTCATGTGTCTGTTTAAGCTGATTAATTTCTTGGATGCACTGTGTTCTTACCTTTGAGATATCTGACTCAGCATTTCGTCGACGTGCTGCTTCCTCCTCCAGCAATATCTTCATCCTGTCCACTTCACGTTCCTTGTCCTTCACAGCCTTTTCCAAGTCAATCTTGTTCCAGTTAAGCTCTTCCAGTTCTTTCTGTCTGCGGCGGACAGCCGCCTCATACTCTTCTTGTTGGCTGGTGTAGCGCTCCTCTGCTAGCCTTCTTTTCCTCTTTTCCTCCTCCAGCTGGTATTTAATGCGCGTCAGCTGGTCCATAAGATCTTGAATCTGGCTCTGTGTACTGCCCAGGCTCTCCTTGGCAGCGTTGGCTTGCATTGCTGTGGTTCTTTTCACTTCCTCCATAGAAATGAGTTGGTCTTTTGACTGAGTGAGCTCCAGCTTGTAGCGGGCCAAAGTATCCTCCAGAGATTTGTTTTTCTGGTTACGATCCTGGAGGTCCTCCTTAAGACGCCTCAGTTCTTCCTCCAGCATCTCAATCTTTGTGTTCCTGATCTGGGGACAACAATGACAAAAACAGGAAGAGCCTCAATAAGCTACTTTTTATATTGTTAAACAAACCAATTTGTTAATTTATCTTGTGCTTATCATAATATTTATTTTACCAAAACAATATTATTGAGTTGAAGTCATAGTTATGTCTTAAATGGCATCATACAAATCTACCTTCAGCTCTTCCATGTTCTTCAGCAACTCCCCGAGAAACTTGTAGTAGTCACTTGAGCGAGTAAGTAGCTCTATATACTGGGACTGGAGGTCAGCCGCCTGATGGAGTGAAAATTAATGGATTAATACTGATGTCAAATGTTCAAGTTTGAATAACAAACCAGTGAGAATTTTAAATGACACATGTAATCAAGGCCTTTAAATTACACAAGCTCTTAATACAAAAGAAAGACAATGGTTCAAATGATATTTAATAAACAGATAATTACTTTAATAATAACTTGTATCATTTTGTGTACCAATATTATTTAAATTGGATTAGAGTAATTAATGGAGAGCCAGTGCTCATACCTCCTGTCTGACCACAGAAGCAGGTGACTGCAGCATAGTTCTCTTGATAGGAATATTAAGCAGAGTTTCCAAGCCAGAACTGTAGGAAGCCAGCTGCAGCTCATAGTCCTGAAAACACACAACACAATATGGACTTCATTATTTTGTATCATATTGTTATGCCAGCTTGTCAATATGTATAAAAACATTTCAAATTGAAACACAAGGATTGATCACCAACCTTTATAGAAGCAGCACAGGTATCTGCATTTTTATGCACATCTTCTACTTTCTCCTTCTTCCCTTTAATTTCAGTGTGAAGCGCCTGGGCAGTAACACAGGGGGAATTAAATTCACAGATTTCATCGTCTTTTTGTTGTTGCTCAACAAAAACGTGTTTTCATCTTTTAACTATTAAGGGTTTCCAAAATCAAATTTCATAAATAAAACTGGAAGTTTGCAACCATTTCCCTTTCATGCTGTTCTAATATGTTTAAAATCCACATCTACAGCAATGCTCATAGCTATCTACATCTCAAGTGAAGTGTAGATTTTGGATATTTCCAATTCAAAATCAGTACAGTCAAGTTCAAACCTATTATTAATTACAATATGTTGATGTAAACATGGAAATACATGCCTTCTGTTGGTTAAGGTGGTCCATTAGGGTCTGGATGTCAGTGAGCTTAACCGTCTGGAGGTTGTCCTGGCGCTTCCTGGCATTGTCTATCCACTGTTGCAGGGAAGTGCTGCTCTGCTGATAATGCTTCAGCTGTTTCTCCTGTTTCTCCAAGTCCCACAGTCTGCAGAGGAAAGAGTGGGAGGAAGAGGAAGGTGATGAAGGGATGTTTATAGTTTTGTTACCAGAAATGACGAATGCAGGACAATGAGAACTATCCACAGGTATGAAAATTGGAAAGTGTGTGTGTGCATACGCAGACTATCCTACCTGCTATCAATCTGGGTTTGGATGCGTCGCCAGCGGTCAGACATTTGACCCACCAGGTCTGAGTACTTGGACAAGTCCACGTCACACTTGTGGAAAGGCTCTGAGACTTGACTGTTCCAGTGCACTGCTTTAGCTAGGTCAGACTCCATAGCTGTCAGCAGGTCTCTTTTTTGCTCCATATCACTCTTCATTTGCTTTAAGAGAGAAATGCAAAACTAGATTAAAATGCTAAATTTCAGTTATCAAATTACATCCTATTTAAAACCTCAACCTGCCCATGGAGTGCAAATGGAAATACATTTTTCTTCTAGATTTGACACTTTTACATCAAATTGATGTCAATTTATGTATGTTGTCCCTGATAATGAAACAAATAAAGTCAATTTACATCTAGTGGTGGGTGCTATGATGATACTACCATATAAGATGCAATTTTGTTAGCTGTTGGATTTTACCATATTGAACTACCTCTTTAATACCTCTGGCTGTATAAGGACATTTTGGAGAATTGTGCATATCATCTCCTCATGGGTAATACTGGATTTTCAATGATTTTTACATGAATGTGATAGAGTATCATGATTTGTCAGGTAATTATTAGTAACTTACACAACAAAATAATCCCAACTCAAACCAAAATCTTATTGTCTTCATCAGTTAACAGAACTGGCACAGGTTACTGTTTCCAAGTCAAGAGTAAACTTCAATGTTCAAGTTTTGGTGGTGATGTACTACTAATTGCAGCCTTATGTTGCATAGAGGATGAAGAGGCTTTAGTAAGGACTGCTAACTAATTATGAGTATTATTGCTCTACATTGTTTTATGTTTTCAAACTAGAAAGGAAGAGACCGCAGATTAACTAACCCTAACCAAATATAGAAAGTGTGTTAAACCTTTAGTGTGCTCCGATAGTTATCCAATTCCCGGAGGTCCAGAGAGGTGGTTTCCTTCTCTGTCAGACGAGCCTCATGGACTTTAACAATATCCTCGGCCTGGAGAAGGCTCTGGAGCAAGGCCTTCAGAGCAGACAGTCTGTTGAAGACACAAAGTTTTTACATTAAATGCATTTTCACTTGCACTTTCTCTTTTTACTACATTTAATTAGATGAAATGTCTTATCACTGTGTGTACTATTCATTTAAACATTGTGGAAAAAACGAAAAGGTTGCATGATTAAATTTAAAAAACATACCGCTGAAGGTAGGCTGAGTAGAGACTCTGCAGGCCTCCCAGTTTTTGGTTGATGATTTCCAGTTCAGAGCGAAGAAACTTGGCCTGCTCTGAGTCTGCAGGTATCCCCTCTAACTGCTTTATAATGTTTTCCCTTATCCGCAGGTACTCATCATGTATTGAGTCCAAATGTTGGTGCACAGTCTGGATATCAAGATGAATTGTTATTAAGATAATGTGACATTCACTTTTTCATTGTTTCGCAAATTAAGAACCTCACTTCCAATCAGAAAGAAAAATAAATTAAAAGTTACATACCTGCAGCTTCTGAATGTGCATTGAGCACTCATGCACACTGTTTTCCCCCAGGGGAATGTGGAGATGACTGGTGAGCCCAGACTCAGCCAGCTCCAGCTTGCGTCGAAGTTCTTGCAGACTACTAAGCAAGGTGAGGCTGATGGTAGAACTGGGTGGGGCAGTCTGGTTAATGACCTTGACAGTGGTCTTGGAAACCTTTGAAGTTGAGGCCTTGTTTGCATCCTGTTTTGGGGGTTCTGGCTTCACCCCATCTTCCTCTTTATTGGTAAGAAGAACATTTAGAGAATATCAATTTATAGTAGAATAAAATAATGGTATTTTTACAAATTCAGTGGACTAATAAACAGTATAACATTATAGCCCTTTTATATTTAGGAGATACTCACTGAAAGCAGGCAGCTGGATAATCAGTGTGTCATAGTGGCTTTGTGCATTATCCATATGGCTCTGCATGTTTTTCTTGTCGTCTTCCCCAAACAGCTCAGAACCTTGGCTGGTACGCAGGAACTCTTGGTAGTGAGTCTCCAGTCTTTTGATGATACTGCGGTACTCCTCAGGGCGCATCTTAGACAGCTGCAAGAAAATGAAAAAGGGTTAAGGGTTAAGCAAAAGACACAGGAGGTGAGCAAGCTTCAGTGCGGACAGTGTTTTAGATTATAGAAGACTTGTCCTGACAACAATAAGTCATTTTAAAACTACAACCAAGAAGTTAAATGCATTTTTTGTTATATTTACCATGCTGACAGTGAGAGAGTTGATGTAACCAATGTCTTTGACGCAATACTGCCATGAGATGAGACTCTTGATGTTGATGTAGAGCTGATTCCAGATGCTCATGATGGCTTCATAATACTGCTCATTCCTAAGGAACAGCACAATAGATAAGATAAGACATTATATTCTCCCTTAGAAGGAATTTGTCTTGGGCATTTGAGAAAAAAATATGAGGTCCCATAATGTATCACATTTTCAAAAATCCATTTCAGCTGACAGGATCTGAACTACCCCAACCAGTATCTGTACAGCCCTTTTGCAGGCAATGGTCTAGAGTTCCCCAATTTAGTAAATCTTTCTTACTTGTTGGCGAGGCCGATGCTGAGAGGGTTTGGTGGGGGGATCAGCAGACACACAGAGGGAATCAACATGTCCAGACCTCCAGGTCCTGTCACAAGCCACTTGCTGCGCTGTGAGTTATCCTTCAGTATGCCTTCATTCCCTTTCAATATCCCTTTCTGAAGCACAAAATGAAAGGAGAGAAAAGACTGAATTATACTTGGAATATTTAACTTCATACTCTGTGCCTGTGTGTGTGTGTATGGGAGGGAGAGAGAGAGAGAGAGAGAGAGAGAGAGAGAGAGAGAGAGAGAGAGAGAGAGAGAGAGAGAGAGAGAGAGAGAGAGAGAGAGAGAGAGAGAGAGAGAGAGAGAGAGAGAGAGAGAGAGAGAGAGAGAGAGAGAGAGAGAGAGAGAGAGAGAGAGAGAGAGAGAGAGAGAGAGAGAGAGAGAGCTCACCTGGTCTTGTTTGAAGTCACATAAGGCTTGGACTATGACGGCGGTGGTGCTCTTCTCCTCAGGGTTGCGAGGTTTCAGCCTAACAATAGTCTTAGACTTGCTGACCAAACTTTGGACCTGCCTCTTATTCTCCATGATTTTCTCCTTCTCTCTCTGTAAACATTTATAAATCAGATGTAAGTTCTCAACTGAGGCACTGTACACTGCAATTATCAGGAGTCTGATTTGTTTGTGGGGTGTTTTTTGCTTTCGTCAATTTAAAATGAAAAAAATCTACAACATATCATAGGATGTACATGGAAACAGGTAGACAAGCAAAAGTGTTACATTTACTCTCTTAGAAACTCGCTGAACCAGGCAGACATGAAAATTATTTTCACCCATCATTCAACAGAACGGAGTGTTTGAGGGTGTTTTGTGCTCCACAGCTGCAGGGGAATATGTATGTCCTCGACTTTATAGAGTACAATCATACCTCCAGGTATTTCAGTAGTTCAACAAGGTTATCCAGTGAGGTGTTTTTGTCACAGGTGAATTTGCTACGAATAGTCTCATGCTCCTTCTGCAGCTTTGCATAGGTCTCGTTCGCCTCCTTGAAAAACTGAAAATAAGGCAATAAAAGATTTTGATCAGTGTTCAGACAGGAAAACATACTGGGTTTCTATTTTTACTTGGGCTGCAGCTGGATGGACCACTTACTTGACTGTAGGCAGCATTCTCCTTCAAATGAACATGGATACACTTAGTGATCTGGAGGAGCCAGCTCCACTGGGTCTGCAAAGTGTCCATGTACGCCTGTGGGCACAAATCCAGTTTTTAGTACAAAAGCACCAGATAATATGCTGATTGGAATAGAAAAACACTCAGAAAAAAACACCTTACGTCAATCTTATCTGAGGCAGAATGGTTGTTGTTCACGAGGCCATCTGCTTTCACTTTAAGCTTGTTTAGCTCCTTCTCCTTCTCCTCCAGATCTCTCATCAGCCTCTGTAAGAGAAACAGAAAGTAAGGGACAATGCGTCACACACTGCATCAACATAACTAACATTTTATTGGTAAAATAAAGACTAAATAGCACATTTATTAACTGTGATATAAACAAAACCAGGGTAAAAGAGGAGTTCAGTCTGATAAACTTACTGAGTAGCTCTCTTGTTTCTTGGGGATATAATTGTCAATGTTTTTGTCTCCCCAGTCAAACACCAGCTCCTCTTCTTCCTTTTCATTTACCCACATGATGGCGCGAGAGATCTCCTCAATGATGCCTTGAAGCTCACGCAGCTGACTTACACGGCTGTGGGACATTTTCTGAGATAGATGCATGGCAAATGAGTGAATATGATTTTTTTTTAACTGCTATGGTGATAATGCTTAATGCTATGAATTTTTTATTTTTAATTTTTTGTAAGAGTTTGGTTTTACCTGCAGGCTGTCCCATTCTTGTTCCAAAATATAGAGGTTGTACTTGTCACCCCTCATGTTCTAAAAAAGAGATGTTTTAATTAGGATGACAAAATATTGGGATTCTGTACACATGATACATGAATATCTAAAGCATGAGCATTAAGAGCAACTAAGAAGATAGTGTACACTTTTCAGTAAATGAAAACATTTTATACTCGGGGTATAATGGCAGAAAAAGGCCACTTACCAGATCGTCTCTGGCACGGTCTACTTCCTGGCTCCTTTGGATAGAGCCATGGGTTTTGTTGTGGTTTATGATTTGCTTTTCTATGGTGGCTGAGTCATCCCCCCATGGAGCTGTCTCAATCATACGCTGTAAAAGGTACAGTTTATTACTTTAAGAAATTAAAAAAAATACTGCTAAACAAATTACGATGTTAAATTTAATGTGATTGACTCAAAATAAATTCCAGTGCCAATTTTTGTGGTTCTGGAGCCACAAGTCACACAGTGTGACAGTGTGTCTGACTGATGTGTTTTAATATTTTCGCAGGTTTATGGCCCAAAAGGGACTGATCAGGCTTTACCTTCCCTCACAGTTCTTCTTTTTGATAGCTAGATCAGTTAAGATGCTCTTATCATGGGATTAGTTAAAAAGAAAAACAGGAAATCACCTGCCTTATCCTTTAGATCTCAACAGATACAGTATTTCCCTGCTATTAAGTAAGTCCTTAAAGCTATGTCATACATTTTTTGTCCTCTAGGTGTCACCATATAATCATTAAACACATTGTTAGGCAGGAAAGTATTCCAACTATTCCCCCCTTGTTCGCAGCACTCAGCTTTGATAAGGGCCCTGCTAGGAACCAACCACAGCCTGACCCTGCTCTTTACTGGCATTTTTTTTCTCTCTCTCCCAGCTTTTGTTCTCTCACCACTCCCTTTCTTCATGAGTATTTGGCCGAAGCTACACACAATATGGTGGTGAGAGACTTTGAACTGAGTAGACTTTCCCAGTTTATGTTTAGAAGTACAGCAAAGGTGAAACATTGGTACAATGGCTCAAAGGATGACCAGCAGAACATTAAGACAATATATGTAACCAAAAGCAGAAGGTCAATAGGTCATATTTTACCAATTTGGGACTTTTAGAATCAGCAAAAAAGTAAAAAGACTGTGACAAAAGGTAAAATAGGTTAAGAAATGTTTCTATATTTAACAGTGGAGGTAAACTGTGGATAATGAAATATGGAGAGGCGAGGTCCGACGTGGTGACAGAATGACAGGGTGTGTTTTGGTTGGGTGGGAGGGTTTGGAAGGTTGAGAGGTTGAGAGCAGAAGGGCGTTTTCTCATGAGCATGTTGAACTGCCCTGTCCCATAACATCTGACTCAGTGCAAAGTGTCAGATTTCACACTCCTTTACTTTTACTTTTCTCTTGCTCCCACAACCAATTTATCATCACTGCTGCCTCCGTCTTCTTCTCCCTGCTCTGTCTCCTTCTGTCTTCCTCTATTTCTGTCTCTCTTTCTTGAATGAAAGAGCTCTTTCCTCCTCTCTTTGTTTCGATCCTTCGGCACCTCTTTTGGCCTCTTTCACGCACGGATCAGGTTTTGGCAGCGTGTCCAGATGGTTTCAGTTACAGGAGGTCAGAATAAGTGATAGCGTGAGTGCGTCCCCTCCTATCCCTCCTCTCAAAACTATTGCGCCTGTACGTGCAGGCACTCAGATGCAATTACAGTTACTCATACTCTCTGAACAGGTTAAAAACTGTTGAGTATAGTGTCTGAGTTTTCATTTAATTAAACTGACTATTTTCGGAGTGATTTTGCATACATTTACAGTATTGTGACATATATCAATAAAGATTCTTGATTTTTGTGTGTTTCACTGGGTTCTTAAATGTCTCACCTTCTGTTGGGCAATCCAGGCCATGGCATCGTTAAAGATCCTCCCTCCCTCAGCGGAGCCCACACTGCCTCTGTTCCGTCTTGTGGTCATACCACCACCCAACTGCTGTTGGAGAGCGCTGTGCATATGCTGGAACTGATCTAGACTGTAGAGTTTTACAAAATGAGGAAATACTTTGTGAATCACCAAACACTCAACTTCAAAGTGCTCAGCAAGGCAGAATAAAGATAATCTACAGCATGCAGTGAACTCTGCAGTGTTACACCCTGTCTGTCTTAATTAAGTACCACATATCTGTGTTTAGCTGCAGACAGAATCACCAAAATTTGATATGCAGTCACGTATTAACACATGCAAACGCAACGCAAACATGCAACAGCTGACAAACACACACACTGCACTCTGTCTTACTTTCTGAAGACGTCGTTAGGGATACGCATTTGCTGCAGCTCTCTGCCACAGGACTTCAACTGCTCCATGGATTCTGTAGCCATGATCATCAGCTTCTCTGCCTCCACTGCTGGGCCCCCCTACACAGTCACACAGAACAGGCATTGACCTTATGTAAACTTATACTTCACTTAAATGTGGCTGATAGCATTATCTGCTTCTAAGTAAGATCACAATAATACGTCCTTTTAACATCACAGTTTGTTGGGCAGCCGACAAAATGGCAACCTTGAGCTGAACTGCATAATATAATTCACAGCCAATTTTCCTCTTATTTTAATTACATTTTCCTACTACTGCAGGTCAATGCAAATATATGAGATCAGTAATGGTCAGTGTGATAAATGTGCCGCACTTACACTCTGGAGAATCATCTTCACTCTTTGTAGGTATTCCTGACACTGGCCTGTCAGGAACATTGCCTTTTGTTGAATAGCTTGCACGCTACATATGAGAAAAAGAAACAATAACACAGATTTTACATATATCAATGTGACGAGAAAATATAAAGACATGCTTCATGAATATACCAGTGTGTGGTAAGTATTCATTTCTATATACCATATACAAAGACAAGTCTTAAAATATTTGTTGAATGTTTTTGGGGAAAAAAATTACATTGTTCAGTAAAGGATGTCATTAATAAAATATGCCTTAACAACCACCACAGGATTTTTTCAAGCTTTTGTTACGCAAGGCTGTAAAAACTGTTACTGTTAATGTTGTTTGAATATTACTAAATTGTAATGAAAGCTGGTGAATGTTTCGTTTCATGGAAAGGCTTTTTTAATGAACATCACAGAACATAAAATACGTGCGACAAACTAGTTTGAGGTGCAATACAATACCCTTTATTGTCTTTAAAAGTCTGGCTATGTATTATGGAAAATGGGGAGGGGTCACCAACAAAAAACAAACAAACTCTTATCAACAATAGACTTTCTCTCTGTAAGAGACACATGAATAAATCCTGTATTTTGTTTCAACCTGGGTGCAAAATTAGTTTTTTTGTCCACCAGCCAAATAGCTTTTTTCAAATACACCAGCCGCTTGCATATTTTACCAACATTCAGCTGATGGCTGGTCCTAATTTTATGCCCTGACTTCAACCTTCAGTCACTATGAGTGGATAGCTTATAAATAACTTTATGTCAAAGGAACTGTTGAAAACCTGTGAAGTAAACTGAGACATCATTGACATTACAAAGAATGTAAGAAGTGGGAGGAAATTACAGTCAATGGCTGTGTGCTAGTTCATCTATGGTTCAGAATATTAGGCAATATAATAAGTGATAACTAACTATAAGACAGAGATGCCCATGTTAAACTAACACATTACAGTTTGACCTTGGATGTATTTGGATTGATACAGTTTTGATATGATGACACTTGATGTTCTTTGTAAAGTTCTACAACACTCATAGATTATTTGTATCATTTATGTCAGTGTTGAGTTTCCACTGGACACATATTCACTTAATCTTCCCAAGTTTTTCGTATGGGCCTTTGCCTCGACACAGCTCAACATTTTTTTTATTTTTTTTTTCAAAGTTATAATTATATTACTTCATTTTACTTGTTTGTTACAATGTCGTAATTCTGTACACGTACGCCTGACTAAATTATGCAAATGTTTTCAAACTGTTGGGACTCATTCAAGAGCAACAGGTGATTTGGAGGCTCTTACCTTATTCCACCGCCTCCACCTCCACCTCCACCCATGCTAACTTGCCCCTTCTGTCCACCGAGCCCAGTCCCATGCATTGAGCTCCTGGAGAAGGTGTAGGTGTATCCGCCTTCACCACCCTGGTAATCCCCCTGGAAGCCGTTTCCACCGACGAACCCGTCGTTTCTAAAACTCGCACTCGCCAAATCCGGTCGCGAATTACTTCTCTGCCCCATGGTGGCCAGTCTCGACGTGGAGCCGCCGTACATACTCATTTTTGCCGAGTTTGTTTGTCAATATTTTCAAATTGGTTTAGACAGTATTCTACTCTACTGGGGACAGACCGCGCACTTCTCCCCTCCCCGTCTCCTGTTGCGCAGATAATGGTGTACTGTGAATAGACGGAAGCTAGCCTCTTTTGGGTAGGACAGAAACCACACCTTTGCTGTGTTTACGAAACATTCACCCAGTGGTCTGTGTGGGAAGATTCATTCTGTAGTATCCATGGAAATGTAATGTTGCAATCACAACTTTTACTGTTCCACTGAATAATGATCACAGAGCTGGGAAAGTGACAAAAGGAGCAGTTTGGCTGATTTGGCATATCTTAGTTATCAGGAAATAACAAGGACAACTAATGACAAAAGTGCTCAAACACAAAATGATGTCATGTCAAATTCCAAGTTCCTTCCTGGAACATTTTGAGACAAGTAATGTTATCTATTTGGTTATATGTAAGGTGAATCAGTATCGTGGAATACATAACTAGAAGTAAAAGATTAGGATCTTGAACAGGATCTGGTTATTTTGACTAAAAAAAATCAAAGTATGTTGAATTCTCCAGAGGAAATGATGTCCTTTTAAAGACCTGTGAGGGTCACTGTACCCAATTAGCTATCTTCAAAATGACTGTGGGCTGTGGCTGACAAGTAACAGCTGTAATTTGACAGCAATAAAAAACAACACATTTAATCCCCAGTGGAGATAGTGGTGCACCAGGAGTTTACTGTTTAACATTCTTAAGGGTTAAAAGGACTTACTCCATTTGAGAGTTCAGTGATTTGCTATGTTACTTGAAGCTGACAGCCAAGTGACACCAGGTTTTTTGGAGGAAAATAAAGATAAGAATGTTTGGTTTTAGTTTGTGTTTAACACATTCACATTTTATGTCTGCCCCTTTACTCCCACTCTGTCTTTACCTACTGACCCTCTCTCTGTTTCTCTACACACATTCAGGAAGGCGTGTCTGAGTTTTAAAAAGTGAAAAGGAGAATGACAGACAGAGTAGGGAGAGTCACACATACCTAGTGTCTGTGTGGCAGGTTTTAAGTGGGCTTGTAATTTCTTTTTAAATTGTGCAAT